>NC_090923.1:1260450951-1261712451 GCF_040938575.1 Ambystoma mexicanum | reverse complement strand
ATTGCATTAATATAACATCATTTTAAAAACAACATTTATGTTCAAAAATTAACATTGTCCTTTAGTTTAAACATTATTTAACATGCACAATTTCCTAATCCCCATACTCATGAACAATATTCAATACATTGTCTTTGTTTGAAACATATTCAGCTTCCAGGATTGGATGGTTTACTTTCTCCAGGTCTGTTTCAAATTAATATGCTTTTTCAAGGGACTATCCTGTCAGCTTTCCTACAAAATAAACAGTTAGCCTTAGGCCAATGCTTTAATGACAACAACACACATTCCAAGTTAATTAAAGATGTAGTGTTTACTAACCTCAGCTTTTTTAAGGCTGTTTTCCTCATGTTCTATTTTGATTTCTCACTGTCTCTATAGACATTATGTAAAACGTTGATTTATGTATCATGCTTTGTTCCTAACTTTGTGTTTTGACCATCGATTTTCTCCTACAAAAATGATATATTTATTTGTAATGCTTTCTATAAGCAAGATTTTACACAATCTAAGTATTACTTCACAATTTGCCTTACGATAGTTCGTAGCCACTGAAAATGATTCTCCAAAATCATATTGACTTCCAATTTTAACCTGATTACTGTAAGTCTGTGTGTTCAGCAATGAATGTGACATAAGTATTAACTACTGGTAACATCTCTTCGAATTGCCATGGTATGCTACATAAAAGGTAATGTACTTTCTCTTTCTTGTTGTCAATAACCTGTCTGAATTTTCTGTTTTACACCCAAGTTGGAAAATGAAAAGTGGTGTTGCATCAGTTTAAATACGAGTAAAAGACCACGAGCTACAATGATCCCTGGAAACTATCTAATATACCGCAGTTCGTTCTACTTAATAATCTCTGGGAAAAACTATGAACATCTTAGTTTAGACATATCTATGCCCAGGGATGTCTTTTGACGAAAATGGCAGGGGTAACGGAAGGGACATAACATGACCCTTGACCTCAGATGCCATCACATGAAGTTATGTAATTTGACCCCACCCCAAAGTGACATCACAGGGAGTGATGGAACACAACCTTTCACCCCTTGACAAACAGGAAGTGGCATCACATAGCATTATTCCTAAGTGCACTACTAAAAATATGGTTACGATATCACTGCAATGTGATATACATTTCATACAAGAATTGATCACCATATGTATCATTATAATATGATATGATATTTTATTGATATCGCGCTCGTACACATGTGTTTCAGAGCACGAACAGGCGAAGGGAGGGGAAACAGGGCAGAAACAGAACAATGATCTTTCTAGGCCCAGTGACATTGAGAACGTGCAAGTGCATTTGGAAGGGAAAAGGGGGAAAGTGAATGGAAGGGGGGAGAAATTGGAAAGTGCAGAGCATAGGAGAGAACAAAATAAATAATAAGTCAAATAAATTAATAAATAAATACGGGAGGTAAACAGTGGTAGCGCAGCCGGTAAGTGGCAAAGTTCTAGGTTAGTCAGATAGGGTGTATCTGATAAGTGCAAAAGAAGAGTGGGTGGGGACTGTATGGGTACAAGGGGTGGCCCGGAGGCAGTGCGGGAGGGTGGCAGGGTGAGCAGGTGCCTGTGCCCGAAGGACAGAGGGTGGCCAGGTGCACAGTGCCGAGATAGAAAAGCAGATCAGCAGGGGAGAAGCGGGGCAAAGGCAGAAGTGAATAGGATGGTTTTGAGGAGCTTCCGGAACCGTAGATGGTTCTCCTCAAGTTTCAAGGTGGCAGGGAGGCAGTTCCAAAGGGAGGGTCCAGCCAAAGACAGAGATCTACCCCAGCTCGTTTGTTTCAAAAATGACTGACCCTAAGGGAGTTAGAGGTAGAGGAGTGAAGGGCTCGGTTAATATCAGTGTTATATGGCCATTTTACCAAATTATTGTGAATGCAAGCAGATGCCCAAAACCAAATGATAATTATGTGTTATTATATAGCACTTACGCTTTAGCACTTTATATAGAACAAATACACATACAATATTACCCAACCTGTGTTGGTACACATTTAATAAACCTCAGAAGGATGAAAGACTGAGTTGGCCTTGCTGCAATTCAAACCTGCAACCTGCAGATCACACACACATTACAGCAGCAAGAGCACAACCCACTGTGCTATCTTACCAGCTACAGCTATCTTAACGGCCATAGTAAAGTGAGCAATTACATGTCAGAAAGCAAAATACACTCTGTAGTGGATACCACTAAACTGGTTACTGAGATTTAACAGTAGGCCAGTTCATCTGCAGGTCAGGTGCAAAGTTGGCCACCTGCTAAGCCTGCATGGATCTACTTTGCAGGCTTCAGAGCTTGCCAAAATACTTACCAATGGGATGCTTCTTAACTGTGTTAAAGAATTTAGAGTAGCGCAGGGAAAGCAGCGCATTCACATGGTATCCTGTGCTCTGGGCACTGTGAGAAACATTAAGGTGTCTCACACGTTAGTCCCCGGGGATCTGTCATCCAGGTGGGCAGGACACGGCCATCACTATTGGATCCAGTTCCTGCGGGTGGACCAGTGCAGGAGGATCACCTGGATGGGGTGCCTTCAGGGAGTGGGAGTGGGACACGGAAGGGTGAGACACGAGATTGCCTCCCTCATAACACCTTTTCCCCATCCTACCAGGTAGGATACCTACGAACTAACCCCCCCCCCCTTTTCTGACACAAACACTTTCTCATGAACAGTTCATCAAGAGCAACAATGGACTAATGCCAGAGCCGTTTACCTGACATGTCCCAACACAAGGGTTATTCAGAGTCAGGCCATTACTGATATTTACACACACCTGACTTCCATCACACTTCCCCACACAGATAAAAGGCGGAGCACAAAGCACACCGTGAGCAAGGCAAAATGCATGAGGAATCAGCAATTCGGGAATGGCATTTTAAACCGAGGAGTAAGGCAGCGAGATCAGGGAGGAGGACAAGGAGGGCAATGCCCTTGCCCTTTTCAACACAGAACTCCGACTCAAGAACCCTCAAGGAAAAGAAATTTAAGACCAGGGATTGCAGCTGACGAATGGTGTGGCATGTGTCAAAGATACACGGGGCCCTCCCACATTGATAGACAAGGCGGGGAGAAGTGATTGCCACCGTGGTAATGTCCTTGACTCTGACAGTAAAGCAACGCCAACAAGTTCAGCACTGCCGGTGAGTTGGAGAAACTGATAGCCAACCGGACTGTGTTATGCTTAAGGTTGCAAGTGGCAAAATTGTATGAAGAGAACTTGAATACAATTGAACTTTGTGAAAGCAGGATAGGTACCAGATACAGTGTGGTCCTGCGCCACCTGGGTGCTTCCTCGAAGGTCTCTGTTTGGTGCCCCCCCTGAACGGGGAAGAATTATTGAACTGTGAAATCGAAGTAGTCTGGCAGAGGGTTACGTTACATCACATGCACACTCGAAAGTCTTTGATTGTCTGTAAACTGAAATTGGTCTGAGCCCAGCCAAGGGGGCCTAATTGTAGAAGAGGGGTCTGAGCCCGCAAGAAGAGGCTCTTGGCTGAAAAGTAAAACACCAGAGAGGACTGTTGTGACAAATATGAACCCAACTGAGAGATGCCTAAAAATTGAAGTTGATCTGAGCCTGACTGAGGGAGGCTAAAGGTGAACGAAGGATCGGAGCCTGGTTGAAGGGGATCCAGGGTGAAGAGTAAATCGCCCGAATTGAATATTGAGAAAAGAACTTTCTTTGTTGCTTATGGTGCATCAGGTCCTCTGAGGCAAGCAACTTTGCATAAAAGAGACTTGGGCACAGAAGGCCCTGATGTTGGTGAAAGGAACTGTGATCTCATGCCAGAGAAGCCCAGGAGTGTGTTGCGCTGGAGTGACCCACCCTTTTCCCTGAGCTAATAACGTGAGGAAGGGAGGCCAACGACCTAACATCCTGACTTATCATTTTGTGAACACTTCTTTCTATTTGTGAGCATTATCGCACACTATTTTGTAGAATGTGGTAAGTATTGGCAATAGTTTTTTTTTAGTATAGGTACTTTTTATTTGACTAGACTCCACTAGCACTGTATTATTATTATTTGATGTCCGTAAACTTGATCCCATCTTAGATTTAGGTTTAAATAGGCATTTTTCACACCCCTGATAAAATTCAATAAACACCTTTAAATCGTAATCACTTGTCTCTGTCTTTCTTTGATATGATGCCTTCTTTACAGCACTCCTACCTCATACATGCAAACATCCTGTACAGCGTGCTATTGAGATAGGAAAGTAAGACACATTACAACAAAGCATTAATTGTGGCGCTGCAAAATCAAGAGCCACTTTATGTGCTATGGTCAAACATTTCTACACTGTACACAAGGTTTTAGGCACAAGGATTTTGTCAAATGACTGAGGACACTGAGATGGAATGCTTTGTGATGATCGTAACAGAGACAATGGCAGAAAAAAAACATGCTAAAACTGCAACTTACAAAAAGCAAAATACATAGTCCGAATTGGATGCTTACTCTACTTTAAACAGGTTTTTGACATTTTTGTCTGCATTGTGAATTTGAGGTGCTTAAGAACTCACCCCTTGAAGTGTGCCTGAAATAAACCTTTTGATGAGTCTAGCAATTATTGCATAGAATTCCAAAAAGACAACTTATTTGTTATTTCTATTCTTTCTCATTGAGGGTCACTGCTCAAAGTGTTACACTTGTGGAACCCCCTGTTTTATTAAGAGGCCTGATCAAGAAAGCCATCCACTCCTGAAACAAAGACCCACATGGCACTGGCCCCAGCCCAGGATCTTTATTTCTTTATTTTTTAGGGGTAGCAAGAGAGAACACACGGGCAGCAAGGGAGAACTCAGGGGTTGCATATGCGACCCCTGGTGACCCCCAAATGATATCCCTGTCTGTTTATGCCTGATAACTTAGGAAACATGTGTATGTCCCTCTTCCAATTGGAATTCTCCTATCTGATGAGGTAATGTAACAAGATTTGGGGATATTATATCTCATTTCATGTACATTGAATTTATTAGTCTGCTATTTGTGGTCAACTTGCACACATTTCCAGCTAATAATAATTATCCATATAACTTAATCTGTATTAATAGATTTTGGGCCTAACCTATCCAATGTATGAATCCAAAAGTCTTCTCTCCTTGCTAATATTTGATTTACATCACCACCTAATGTTGGGATCTGAAATATTGAAAGAATGATGAATCACACTTGAAAGATTGCATGACGTTTCTCTAGAAAAATGTTCGACTAAAGCTTATTTTGTGACACTTGAAAGATTGCATGACACACTTGAAAGATTGCATGACGTTTCTCTAGAAAAATGTTCGACTAAAGCAGATTGTGTCCAGATCAATGGACAAAAGTTCCCTAATGGAAGAATGGACAAGGAGATTGACATGTGACATGACTCAGGAAAGATGGGTGGTGGTATGCAAGAATGTTTTCCTATCTTCTATAAGCCAGGGCGAAATATTGCATCAGAAAGAAAATCCTAAATAGGGTGTATTGGACACCTGAGAGATTGCACGAGAGAGGTCTCTCTGATATGAGTGATTGTTGGTGTTGTGTTCACAGAGTGGGCACCCTGGAACACATGCTCTGGGAGTGAGTGATTTCTGGAGAAGACTCTGCATCATTTTTAACAATGTGTTAGGACAGACCTCAGATATCAATTTTAATACTTAATTCTTGGTGATTATGAATTACTGACTGACCTAAGTGCCTTGCAACAAAAAGGGCTAATTAGAGGTGCCTCAGTAGAACAAAAATGTATATTAAGAGGATGGAAGTCGAGACTGTCCCTAGAAGTGAATGTTTGGACGGATGAAATGTTAAAATTGACTGACATGGAAAGATTGATTTATCGTCAGAAGAAGTCAATGATCTTTTTTGAGAATAGATGGAGTAGATTCCTGGACATGTGCTGTATACTTTCTTTATGGGGGAGGGTATAGGTTTATTAAGACATGTTGAATATATATATTGTATCTGTGGAATGTTGTAAAATGCAAACATTGCTAATAAAAAAAAAATAAAACAGCTAATGATTTAGACTGCACAAGTCCCCTTTTAAAGGAAACTAATGTAGTCTATTTCCTTAGTTGCTTTCACACTGCTCTTTGCCGTGCTGCACAACAACACGTCAGAGAGCACTGTGATTGCCAGGGACTCGTGTGGTGCAGTGGAGAAGGGTTAGCCCGCTCAATCACTTTTTCGAGTGCCCATCTGTCAATTTTTCTGGTGCATGAAATTTTGTTTAAAAAAAAAAAAAAAAGAATTTGATGCACTAGAAAAAAACATGCGGGATAGGGTTGAGCAGTTGAAGGGGCTACACATTCACCACTGGACCACACAAGAGCAACAACAAAACTCGGGCACCACCAAAAACATTTCAACATCATATACCTCATGGCAAAGCATCTTCAAAGCCACACCCAAGCAGGCTTACACACATTCAGTGTATTCTTGCATGCACACCTTCACCATTACATGGGTCAGGGGGCTGCAATCTATAGCTCTGCAGAAATTTTGACCTACAATTCTTACCAGCTCTAGACAACATAGTGAATGGTAAGGGTCATTGGAGTTGTAAACCAAAACATCTTGAGAGCTTCAGGCTGCAGACCTCTGATATAGACCAACAACATCATCCAGGCTCAATCAAAAGATCCCAACATTGGAACTCGAATGTCTCGGCATCCTCATAGCTCTGCCTTACTTAGTTTGCTTTCCCAGTGCACTGAAACCCATCCCTTAGCTAAATGCGAAAACGCATCTGAGCACAGATAATCAAAGAATAGGGACATCTCAAACCCAGCACTTACGTATTAATACCATGCCCAAACACACCATCATGTAACAATATTGGATGTGTTAATTTGTAACATTTATAGCCAAACATCACAGTCCTTTCGTTGTATTGTTCTATAGCTGCACAACCATGATATAAGCCTTTAAAGTAGCACATATGCAAATCCCTGTTTCTCTTAGAAGTTCGCAAAGGTTAATCTGTCTTTCAGTATTAGCACAAGACATACATTGAATAATAGAAACCAGAGACAAACAACAACTGTAATATATTTTTACTAGGTTTCTTTACACGCGTGGGGGTAATAAGGGGAAAGTGGGGGCCCCTTAAAGGTGAATAAACAAAGGGATAGCTTTGGGGAAACACTGATTTACCCTTCAGATTCCACAAGGTTTGTCAGCCCACACAGAGGCTCTTACTTCAAGAAGTCAACTGCCGCCAATTTCCAATCAAATTGTTAGTATGGCCATGTCAATTTGTCTCTCATGGGTCAGGTAACAAGCTCTGCAAACAGATGTATTTGGAAACAGGAGTGCAACTCAAAGTTCATCACAAGAAGGGAACAAGCACGGGCAATGCCAACAGTTTGGGCTTTTGTGTAGGCCTGGGAAAATCACTTGCTAGGCCATACCATAGTGGTATTAACTGCCCATTGATGGTAGCAGGTGCAAACTTGTGTGAGTACTTGGACATCTGATAGAAGTGCCTGGCAGATGCCTAATACTCAAGCCAAAACAGTTTGCTTTGCCAATGCTTGTTTTTAACGGGACTTCAATTAAGGACTCGTGGAGTGCTTATAAATCGAGTGGCTAAAGCCAGACCTGGTGAAGACATGTTTATTACACCAGCAGTGGGTTTACAACTCCAACTAAGTCATTAACTCGCAGAAGACTGCTTTGAAAAAACACTGGCAGACACTTTGAATGTAAAGTTTGATTGTCAGGCTTGAATAAAGCAAGCTCAAAAAGTTCCCATGAGGAGGTGTTTTGGGCGGGGAGGGGCATGAACTTGGTGCGAATAGCATTAGGGATTAGCATGACCATGGGCAGTCAATAGGTAGGCAAATAACCAAACAACACCTACAAGCTGTGTGTCCCTCCTCACATACTATTTCTCATTATCTGTACTGTAATGCAATTGCTTCGGTTTATAGGTGTCACACGCATTATCTAATAGTCCAAACTATAAAATGTCTTTAAAACAATGGGCCTCAAGTTCTGTGGTGCTGTAAAAAAGTGGCTGAAATTCCATTATTGCAACTGTTTCCATGGTGACTGAATTACTGAAAATGTTCCCGTACCACTGAATTATAAATTTGGAGGTAAAGTTAAGGATTTAACTCCAGCAGCATGCATGTATTATTTCCTGGCTTGTGCATCTACATGTATAGGGGAATTCTTAACATCAGTCATTGAAGGGATGATAGGCAACGTATGTCACATGTTGAGAATCCCTGCCCTTGAACCTTGTCTGTGTCACCAGAGGATCCTCCCTAGGACACTCCTGGGCTGTGCATTATAGATCAAGTGGTGGCAACCAGCCCTCAAGCTCACTCCCCTCAAACCTCAACGGTCAAGAATGGGACCTTGGGACATACTGCCACCCCTTATTTTGCTCCCCTCCTATTATATGCAAACCCCAATGATTACACACTTTTTGGGATCACTGCCTTCCAAACCTGATAAGCCCAGTGGCCATTCCAAAATTCTGTTGGCCTTTCAAACCCCACTATTCCACAGATACTGAGGGTATGTTTCTTTCTCCCTAGCCATTGATTCAGTCAGCAGCATATTTTCCTGGCATTGTCGGTGCACCTGAACAAATCCATCTATGTCTGCCTCCTCAGGTAGTTCCAGCATCATCACTAATTCTGCGTGAACCTGTTTCCTTTCTACTGTAAAGACCATGGTTACCTTTGGATAAACTTTCTGGTCCCTATATATGCAGGGGTTTGGGACAAGATGAATGGAGCTTCATGAATCCAAGAGGGGCATGGCTGGTTGCCCTTCCAGCATGAGAATGAGCCAGCATGTTTTCTAGTACAATAGTGGGAACCTTCCTGGTCTCAGTGAAGCCAGTGTGGTAGATATAGGGCTTGGGTCCATGGAAGTCCCACGTCCTTGAGGCACTTTATGCCTGCTCGGGACTCCAAATAGCTCTGTTTCAGTTGTTTTTTTGCAGTTGATTTCCTTTCTGCTGGGTCTTCATTGCTGGGCACTTTGCTAACCACTAGCTGTCTACATTGTTGACTCAAGTTTGTTTCGGTGAATGTGTCGAGATGGCTATTATAGAAATGGGAGGGGGGAATTTAGAAGTTAATAAGCAGGCTCTTGATATGTGATGTTCAAACCCCTCAACCATTTTTCCAACTAAAATCGAATTCTCCAGGGAATCTATCAAGGACTTTCTGCTGGCAAAAGCCTAATTTCCTTCAATTGTTGAAGACATTACTCACGATCCTAGTCCAATCATTCAAGGAGGCCCTTTTTGAGTGTTGTTCACTGACTTGCCTATCCGTGTTCAACAATTGGTAAGCGATTTATAGTTTTCCTATCAACAATGGAGCCACATACTGGGGCTAACACACTTTGCCCCATTTTTCCGGAATTGGCAACATTTTTACAGTTTCAGAAAAAGGTCTTGGCAACATTTTTACAGTTTCAGAAAAAGGTCTTGAGTTCTACCATACACTAAACCTCTGCACTAGTGAGGCTGGCTGAAAGGGGCTATACATTGATTGGCTCAGGATTGTATTCATTTATTTATTTATTTAGTGTTTTTATGATGTGCAAATCTCACCCATAAGCACCCAGGTGCAGAACGATAGGTCAGTGATGCATTCAAATGTAGGGCAGCAGGAGCTAAGGAACTTGCAAAATTAAGAAGGCGGGCAAAAAAGTGTTTAGCTCCTTACAAAAAACACAACATGTGTGAGAGCCTACCAAAGGTAGGGAGGCCGAAAATTCCATAAATGTGGCAGGGCAATAGAGACCACCTATTAAGAAGTTTTAGATTTGCATACGTTAGATGTCTTGTGACCAAGAACATCTTTGCTACTGGGAATTCTAGAGCCCCCAGAAAACAGCACTCAAATAGCCAGACTAGGAATGGATTTCTGTTTTCCTGAGACCAATTGAGGAACCGAGTGTAGAACTTGCCTAATGGCCTGTAGTTTACTGTTTTAAATTCTGAAAAGAATTGTATTTTCTTCATCCACATGTGAACATACTGCTTTCAGCAATGCAAGGTTCAATATTTCAGAGAAGGGCAAATTGGTAATTTTTCTCAATGTGATATTTCATAGGTAGCTTGGAATTTAACCAAAAGACAAGAGATCTAGCAGTTGGAACAAGAGAGGAAATAATACCTTCCTTGCTAATAGGTGCCATCTAGAGTTTAATATGTTCTTGCTGACATGTTGGAGCAAAAAGAAACAGTTTGCCATGAATGGAACTTAATATTTGGTAGAGCCATCCGCATATGGAAATTAGACAAACAAACCTTGAGATTGAAAATATCAACAGCCGATGACACATGAAGTCACAGCTGAGTGTCATTAGCATATTGATGGATGGTAATATTAAACTTAGAACCAATAGGTCTCATTGTAAATTGGCTGGTGCAGAATTAATATTCCGGTATTACTATATAGCAGCACATTTCCACACAGGTCAAACTACAAGCCTGCTGTTGAGGTGCCTGAAGTATTTCCAGATAAGAATTAAGTCAAGCATCTCACTGGCAAAAATCGCCAGTATTACCAGTACTGGTGCCAGTAATATTGGCAAAATACCCCATGAATTCCAAAGGGACTCCATCGAATGGGGATTTACATCGCAATCCGGCGGTAATACCACTGCACAGAGTGCTGGTATCAGTATTTCAAATTGCCATTACCCTGGCATATTTACCCAGGTAATTTAGGGTGACCAACCCCAAGTTCCTTGCAAAAATACAAAAAAGGTAGCAGAAAGAACCCCTCTAGAAAGAACATGGCATGATAACCTGTTCAGGGTTTTTTTTCCACTTTGAGATTCCGCAGCCATCACTTTTGCTCACTGTACTTTTAACAAAGGAGGAATATCACAAGTTCACAATTGGTCTCCCTCGATCAGGTTCGGACCACAGGTCTCCCTGATTGCGCTTGGACCCCCTTAAACACAAGTTCTCAATTGGTCTCCCTCGATCAGGCCCGGCCCACGGGTCTCCCCCCATTGGGCTCGGACCCCCTTAAACAGTTCACAATTGGTCTCCCTCGATCGGGCTCAGACCTTATAATCACACTTTCTTTGCTTTCTTTTTGTTATCAAAATTTGAAGTTTTTCGACTGTGTGATGGATTTTTCTTAAACCAAATACAGGACCACTATGTTCACTTCATATATAAGTTTCACTTTATTGCTATTGTTTCTGACAATTCTTGGCTCGGTACATTACACAGAGACCTTCGATTGAGCACACCCGCTGTGCCGGACCACTCTGTTACTTTGCCTCGTACGTCTCTGATTCATATTAAAGTTCAAACATCCATCAGCAATTGAGCTTTACTTGTGTCTCTCATCACACGCATTAATATTCTTCACTCTTGCGCTCTTCATACAATGTTGCTGCTTGCAACCTTGACTTCAACACAGACCGGTCTTGCATCGGTCTTCCCAACTCACTGGCTGTGTTTATCTCTGTGGCGCTGCTCTGATCTTGGATCCAAGGACAGTACCACTGCAGCTGCTGCTCATCCCTGACTTGACTAGTCATGCAGGAGGGCCCTGGTTATCTCTGACACACAATGCAGGATTCTTCAGTCTGGTCTTCTGGCTTTATGCTTTTAATCTGAAGGTTTCCGGAAAGTGACGGTTTCTCGCCAGAAAGGTCAAGGGTATCTCCCTCCTTGCTCTCCCTTCTCGGTATGCTGCCTTTCTCCCCTCGTTAAGCTGCCATCTGGAAAACACATTTACTTCCTGTGCTTTGCCTCACTCATTGTGTCCTCTTGTGCTCCACCTTTAATCCATGTAGGGAGCTTAATGGAAGTCAGCTCTGAGTTGTTAACAGTAATTGCCTGACTTTGCCTGACCATAGTAGTTGGACATGTCAGGTACAATACTCGGGTTTGAGTCTGTTTTCTACCAGTGTGGGCCATCTGTGTGAAAGTGGTTCTGTAGGGAAGGAGGTAGGGGTTACAGTTCCCAGGTATCCTACCTGGTTCGGATGGAGTAAAGGTATTATAGGGGGATACCGCGTCTCGCCATCAGATGTCCCACTCGCACTCCCCAAAGATCCCTCACCCAAGTGGTCCTCCAGCAATGGTCCACCCCCAGGGTCTGGATCGGGCTGTGCCCTTGCCACCTGAGCGAGACACCCCAGGGACTAGCGGGTGGGACACCTTCTGGTTTCTCACACAACCAACTGCAAATATGCAATTAATACAATTTACCAGTTCAGCTATTCCATGGAACAGTGCTAGTCATTACGTATTCAGCCTGCCAGCAAAGTGCACTTTGATCAAAATGAGTCTTGGAAGCACTAAGAAGAGCTAACAGTAGTCAGACTGGTGGTTATGTACATATGATTATCATTTTGTATTGTGATATGGTTTGTTAACTAAAACCTACACTAAAGAATTACACAAATTAAAAAGAAGCAATTAAAATAAATAAATATACTATTTACATAATTATACAAAACACTCCAAATTAAATAAATACAGTACATTTCATCCATCTCATTTAATGCATTAAAATTGATTTTTCAAACATGAATCTTGCTCAACGTCAGGGAGATGTGTCACCCCTTCGGTATTCATAGCTAGAAAATGTCTTCATGCAAGGGCTTCCATATTGTGGACAAATCATGCACATTTATATAGGTTTATAAAAAGTATAAACTCTTGAAAATGTGGCTCCAACTGGGAGGGAAGCTATATTCCCTTACTGCATCCCTGATACCTTTTTTTCAACTGCTCTACTAATTGGTAACCATTGCTCAACTTTTAATGAGTAGTAATGACCATATTGTTTACCCCAAAAGTAGATTGAAACAATATGAATCTCTATGATCTATTCTTTGAGGGATGGTCGCTTGGACAGGTCACAAAATGGACCCTATTAAACCAGATGAGCCTTTTTTCCACCTCTGGGGGAAATCTAAGGGAGGCCAAGGCAACAGGAGGGGATATGTATAATGCCCTGGATAACCTTGCAGACAATGCTTCTGCTAGTTATCAGATAAACATTTAGGGAAGGCTTTGAACACATTGGAGAAGAATAAAATCAGCAATAAACAGGGTCATCGACGGGAATTAATAAACTAGCAGTGGTGATGGAGGAATTAAAAGAAACAGAAATGATAGTACATGAGCAATACATTATCCAAGAACTACTTCCTGAAAGGGATTTCATGGGCAGCTAGAGAGGGGCCATTAAAGAGGGAAAGATATAGAGGCAGACCAGAAAGGAACCTATAATATTCTCTAGCAGCAGACCGAGTGCTGGTGGGAGAATCAGCCCTGAAAGATCTGCCCATATAAAACCTTAAAGAGTATCCCTAGAAGTATTCAACAGTTTGCCAGAATTAATAGTAACATCTTTGTTTGGAGGAAAAATTAATTCCAATTTGCATAGATGCTGGGAACCATTCAGCAATGGCTTGATAACGGGCCATGAGGAAATGGCTCTTCAAAGTCCCACCTGCGATGGTGTAAAGAAATTGCGGAGTACGGGATGAGGCTGGTGATCCCCAAGAGCCAAGACAGCATCTGATGCAGCCTACAGGATCAAAAGGGGCATGAATAGGACAGATGTTACGCATTCCCTTTATTAAGGAGGAAGCAAGAATACCAAATAGAGCTAAAGCAAGGATCGGACCAAGAGCTTGAATCAGAGAAAGAGGCAAAAAGTAAACCTCTTAGATGGTAGAAGAAGGAAAAACCCTTCTGAATAAAGAGCAATAATTCCAGATAGGTGAAATGTTCTCAGCAAAAAGGCATGAATAACAGAAATGGTAAGAAAGGGGAAATAAATGAAAAGTCCTATGAATGGCCAAGAATAACCACATGTTCAGACAGGGGTGGCATAATAAAGGTTCTATATGAAGAAGCAAGAAGAACATACCCCTTTAGATGGGCTGGTGGAAGAATGGCCTAACCTGAGGCCAGGAGAGGGAGAGCCAAAAAAAAGCCTTCCCGAAACAATTCAGAGGAATGAAAGATGGGAAGAAATAACAGAGCCCTCAAGAGGTATGAGAAGAACAGAACCTAGAATTTGGGGAAGGTGGGAGATGAGAGAAAGAGTCAGAAAAGTTGGCAAGAATTCAAAAACTGTAAAGAAGAAAAATCAGAGAAGGCCCTGAAAGGAAGCATAATTAAGAGAAAATGGTTGGAATATTTAAAATAATATGAATTTGGAGAGTGGCAGCAATGAGCTACTCAGATAAAGAAGGGCTTGTGAAGACGAGAGAGAGTTTGAAATGGGTCACATAAAAAATGGCTTACTATGAAAAGGACAAGCAACAGTCTAGAGACAGGGTGAATGCTGCCAAGAGACATCATTTCTAAAACACAACTCTATTTGTATCCATCATAAACATTCCAAATAAAACAAAAGTCTGGAGTAAGATCGTTGTGTCATTGGCATATGTTGCAGTTCGTTACATCAGTTTTTCTAGAATAATTTCATGGGTAACAAATCCACTGGCTCCCGAAGTCGAAGAGGTACAAAATGTAGAAGAGAGGTGCACCATATTATGGATTTGTGGCATTCAACAGCTTACGCAATGTAGGAAACATTTGCCTCTTCTTCTTTTCCTTCTGGTTCTTGCTGGGCTGTTCAGCTGAACCTAGCTTTTTGTAAACCACAGCCAGTGCCCCAGCCAATTGAACTGGGTTAGTAGAAAAAGGCACATGTAATATTCTGTTTTAATAGGAAGTAGATTGACTCTTCGATTATGTTTGCCCACTCAGTCCAGGTCTTTTTTCCTTTCACATCCAAAGTTGGACTCCACAAACTGTCTCTTTTCTCTTCAAAAGCCTGGAATATTTAACAATTTATATTTTGTCTGGGTTTTCCAAGTGTTAGTCTAGAAAAATACCCTACCAATAGCATAGAACTAGGGTTTATTGCAAAGCAAATAGTCTCAGTCGGCCGACCGGATCTCACGTCCCGCAACGTGTGTTACCCAGACCTCGTGGGATGCAAGAGAGTGAACATTTTACATCAGTTACATATATACAAAATGCCCATCATTATTATCAGTAGTGACACATCCAACCCGCCCATAATGTATCTTCCTTTGCAATGGTTTGATGATTGACAATTATGACGAATATGACACCCTTATAGACATTTATTCAGCAACAGTTGCAATCTGTGAAGGTGCAGACACTATTCTTTGTTACCAAGAACATAGTGCTCTTGTTCTGCAAGCAAGATGAGTTCGTAGGAGGGACACATTCCAAGCCTTAATATCTCTTGGTTTCTATTTGTGAGCTGGAGGTCGGCTAAATCTCACAGGGCCCAGGAAAGGGGGACCGTGTAAGTGAGTATAATTCAAGCCATTAACTGTCTATTTCTACAGTTTCTGCCGCTCCAGTGAGACTAGCTGCCACCTGTGTAATTATTAAATGCCTTCCTGCTTACTTCCAAGGACTTGTGAGGGAGGGAAACTGTGCATTGCTGTCTGGGTTGTCTGGGCTAGTCTCTCAACATGTATCTTGTGGCCTTGCTCTGTGCATGAGCAGAACAAAATAGAATTCACTTCTAGCAAAGCATTTGAACAGAAAAGCAAAGAGAAACAAAAAATAGCAACAATGGCAAATTCTGTTCATACAAAATGGACGCTCTATGGTTATGCTGACGATGCTGTACTGATGATGCTAGACATAGGATGCGGTTGGCTTTCGGCCAATATAATATACCATTTTGGGAATTGAACCTCGTGTCTGGCGTATCAGTTTGTGTGTGGTGATTGTGCCTTGTTTCCATGCATGAGGGTCCCCCAGGGAGCCGTCAAAAATGGTGCCCGAATAGGGACCTCCCCCCCATTTGCTCCATCATGTATGTTGTAATTTGAAGAAGATAGAAGATAAAAAAAACGAATCGAGGACGAGGCCATCGAGCCGGGATCGAGAGGTGTTCGGGGCGCCCCTGTGAAACTGATGATAGACTCCTTTGCAGATCTGTACACAACCGATCCCTGATCGACGTGTCCCACCAGAGAGCAAGGAGGCGAGGGTCCCGAAACGAGGAAGAGTGAGCCAGATACTCAGACACGACGATCCTTGGTTGCGTCAGTATACGGATGATTTGCGTCTTCGTGAGAGACAAATTGGTTTATCAGGTGAGTCATGCCCCGATTCTAATAGTCTTGATATTGGTTGAGCGTTGCTCTTGCAAGATCAAATGCCCAGGGTAAGGTACGAACAAGATTAAACATGCCTGGGAAATTGTCTTCCTGTTTAGTGGGATTTTTCCACTGCGGTAGATAATCTTTGGAAACTGGCCAGGCTGCGCCACCCGTAGGGTCGCCAGCGTATCAAATGTGTGTGAAGTATGGAATAGGGGCAATAATGTTTTGTGAAATTTGGCATAGGCAAACCAGACACATAGAAGATTTGCAATGGCCTAAAAATGTTATGAGATGGCGCGTATAGATTATTTGGAATCAGTATTGCTGCGCAAGAAAGCATGCCCTGCGACATTTGACGTCATTAGAGACTGGAGAAAGGAAGCTATGCTTCGCTTGAGAAGCAGAGAGAAATATGCGCATAGGCATAAATCTAGAGAAGATAGAGCACTAGAACAGGAAGAAAAAGAAGGGGATGAGCAAATTAGAAAGGCGGAGAGAAGTCTCCAAATGGGAATAGATAAAATATATCCTCAACAAGAATTGCATGCATCAGATGAATTAATCAATAAGATTTTAAATGAATAAAGACAAGAACTTCCTAAAAGTAATACTGACATAATTGCACTAGTGCCCACTGCTCAGCTTTTGCCCCAGCCCATCCCCGTTGTACAGCCTCCATTACAGCTGCAGCCACCACTCCCCCTTCCAGTTCTTCCATCCATACCAAGCGCCCCTCCTCTGCACATAATCCCACTCCCCCCTCTGCCTACCGAGTTTGAATCCACAGTAATCAGAGAAGACAGTATGAGAGGAGCGAGAACTGCACAAAGCGCGGATGCTAAAATAACCCGTACTGCGGTCAGTAAGGAGAGGAGAAAGGAGTTGAAAAAGCAGGCCGAAATATATATTGAAGGAAATTATGAGGCCTCAACGCTGGAGTCGATGTACGATTATAGGAAGCTCAGTGAAAAACAGGTATTGTTGGAGTGCATGGGGGAATATCTGATGGAGAGATGGAAGCAATTAATTGTTAGGGTGCCGGCGCAGAAGTTGCGGGACTTGAATGTCTTTGCGCATATAAGAGAAAGTGATTCAGAAATGAAGGAACATGTGGATAGGCTTTTTGAGTTTAAAAAAGAACTTGATGAACTGTATGCTGAAATGTTTTCCATGCATGGGTTTGGGAACAAGGACGTAAGGAGAGGTAGGCTAGAGGCGGTACCATATGTGCAACAGCGATTTTCCCGCCGTCAAAACATACTAGTGAAAAAATGAAAATATGTACACGAGAGGCGCTTAGATGGATTACAGATGCTAGCATCCCTACGATGGAAATGCATGAAACATTTGATAAATATACATTAGGAATGCAAAGAAAGGCATTGCAGGTGATGGTTGAATATTTACAAGACAAATATGTAGATAATAAGCAAAGTTGTCCATCTGAATTAATGGCAGTATATTTTCACAAGATACAGGAGAAACTGCCTTATCCCTTGATTTAGCCATAGTGCTGCATATGAGAAAGGGAGAAGGAAGAACTAGTGCGATATTTCCCATGAGAGAGGTCCCGCCCACTTTTGTACCGAAAGTAGAAATTCCTGCCGCAAATAGGCAACCAGCGCGGGTAACAGAAGCCATTATACAGCACAATATGTACATGTCCCTTTCTCCAGACAAGAGATGAATAATATAAAACAAACGATCCCTAATTTGAGGAAAAATCCGGCGGGATTATATAAAGAAATCGAGTCCTATTTGAAATCGTCCATTTTTACTATGAACGATATTGACCTATTATTCCCAGTAATTTTACCAGCAGAAATATGGAAACAAATAAGGAAAGTAGATGATCAGGAGAGTTTTGGTAATACGTGGGAGCATTTAATAAAAGAGGATGCGGACAGGAAAGCAGGCGAAAAGCCATCATCAAATATGACGACATTACCAGCACGAATAATACAGAAATTGAAGGATATAGTTCCAGAAAAAAGAATTGTATGGGACAAACTAACTGCATGTGTGCAAGGCAAAGATGAGTTGGCTACTGAGTATTTTAACATATTTGAAGAAGTGTATACAGATTTTATTGGACAAGATTTAAGTACTGAGCTTGGGAAAAGACTATTCGTTGACAAATATGTGAGAGGATTGTTACCTCCAATCCAAAATTTGATAATGAAATCTGAAAGTGCATGGTAAGCCAAGTCACAGAGTGAGGTATTACAAATGGCACAGTACTATACAAATAGAGTAAATACAGAAAAAGAAAAAGAGGTGAAAGATAGAGTGAATCTAAAGACAAGGGTGTTATTACAACAGGCAGTGAGTCATAAAAGAGGAAGAGGAAATGCACACAGGAGAGAAAATTATTTGAACATGCATGGAGGTCCACTTGGACTAAACTAATGTGCATATTGTAAGAAAGAGAGTCATTGGCAAGCACAATGTCCATACCTGCAAAATAGGAATGGGAACAGCCAGAGAAGACAGAATAGAGCGTTCCCGGGAGCACAGGGGCAGAATAGAAATAATAGTATGCAGCAAAATCAGAACAATCAAGGAAATAGCAACCAGAATCAGAACCAAAATCAGAATCAGCACCATGGAGGTGGGGACGGGAATGTTTTCGATACTCAACCAAATACGTACTATTCTGGTGACTATACATCAGATGACGTATTGTTCCTCTGTTAGGACAGCCCAAGACAGGGGTCGGAACCAGTGTCTATTCCTGTTGACCAGCAAGGATTCTTCTACGTAGAAATGAAAGTTGGGAATAAGGAGCACAGTTTTCTCGTGGACACAGGTGCGCAGAAGTGCTCCATAGACCACCATTTGGTTCCATGAATATCACTGTCAGGGCAAAAGAATGTTTCAGGCACCACAGTAATTAGTCCCGTGTCGCAATCAGTACCAATAACACTAGGGCCATTCACTTAATATTGTCCGTTCTTGTTGACACAAGATTGTGGTGAGAATCTATTAGGTTTAAACTTGTTGAAGAAACTAAGTGCGATTATCCATTGTACTCCTGATGGAGTGTTTTTGACAATATCACCACAAAATATACCAGTGTCAGAGTTCCTATCCAAACCCCTGCCAACAGAGTTAAATAAGGTACCGACTTGTATTTGGGCGATGTATGATAATGATGATGGTTGTTTGAAAATAGAGCCAGTGAGAATTGTTTTGAAAGAGGGAGTAACATTGCCACGTATTCCCCAGTATAAAATGTCAGTTGAAGGTGAGAAAGCATTGAAATGTATTGTCTCAGATTTGATCAAGAGAAACGTGATTGAAGAGATTACTGGTAGAACTTGTAACAGCCCTATTCTTCCAGTTTAGAAGAAAGAAGGTAATGAAATACTGTTCCGTTTCATAATTGATTTACGCGCATTGAATAAAGTAGTGGATCCCCAGTTCCCGTTGGTCCCGGATGTCGCTACCATTTTGACTATGATACCAGCTTCGGCTTCATATTTCAGTGTAGTCGATCCAAAAAATTATTTTTTTTAGCATTCCAGTGCACCAAGATAGCAGATATTTATTTGCTTTCACATTAGGAGGGCGTTCATTCACATTCACACAAATTCCACAGGGTTATAGTGAAAGCCCAAGTATTTATAGCAGGGAATTAAAAGAACTAGACATGTTAGAACTACCAGCGGTTTGCGTACTATTGCAGTCCATTGATGACTTGATGACTTGTTAATTGCTGACTTGTTAATTGCCGCTGAAACAGAAGAGATTTGTAAAAAAGGAACTGTATTGTTGTCACATTTAAGAACATGGACATAAAGCATCTCTAAAAAAATTCCAGTATTGTTGAACGGAGGTGGCCTATTTGGGCTACCTACTTTCGAAAGAGGGAAGAAGACTGACACCGGAAAGGATAGAGAGTATCTCTGGCATGCCTATTCCAAAAACACACAAGGGAGATAGAGCCATAACAGGCATGGCTTCCCATTGCCGCCAATGGATAGCAAATTCTGCGATGATTGTAAAGCCAATGGTGGCATTGACAAAAAAAGATGTTGTGTTGCCTTTGCCATGGAGTGTGGAATGTCAGAATGCATTTGATCTGCTCAAAATTGCATTGTTCTCAGCCCCAGTTTTGGGCACACCAAATTATGAAAACGTTTTAAAATTATTTGTGCATGAGAATGAAGGCTGCACACTGGCTGTTTTGACACATGAACAAGGAGGAAGAAATAGACCATGCAGTTATTTTTCTTCCGTGCTGGACCCTGTATGCATGCGCTTTGCTGCACTGTTTGCAAGCTATTGCTGCCGCTGCTACGTCAGTTAAACAAACTGAAGGGTAGGGGTTGGGGCACACCTTAATTTTATGGTGCCACACGCAATAGACGTTCTATTAAACAGAACGCAGACGCAACACCTCACATCAGCTAGACTGACTAGATATGAAATTGTCCTGTTCGCACCACATATTCAAATTCAGAGGTGTTGCGCTTTGAACCCTGCATAATTAATGCCCCTGCCCAGTGAAGAAATAGGGGAGAATGAATCACCTCCCCATGATTGTTTAATGGTTACTGAAGAAGAAACAAAGGGAAGAATTGACCTAACAGACACCCCACAGAAAAGCCAGATGGAGAACTGTTTTGTGACGGTTCCTGCTTCAAATTACCTGATGGCACATCCACTGCTGCCTGGAAGGCATACCATCACGACACTAAAGACTGTTGTAGAGAGCAAAAGATTCCCACACAATTCAGCGCAGGCAGCAGGGATAATAGCACTGAGAAGAAGAGCATGTGAAATTTCTGAAAACCTAAACGTAACCATATATACTGACAGTCAGTATACCTTAGGGGTGGTGCACAATTTTGGCCGACTCTGGGCTGAAGGGGTTTCCTAACATCACACGGAACTAGAATCCAACATGGGCCTTTGATAGCATGATTGTTGTCTGCACTTACGTGTCCGAAGAGACTGCCCATAATGAAATGCGAAGCACATAAATAAATAACATGTAAGGTGGGAGAAGGAAACGCATTTGCAGACAAAATTGCAAAACAAACTGCCACTGACCTAAGCACAAAAATGTTGATAGTACAGTCAGAAGAAGTGCCCTGCATGATAGAGAATGGAATTGCCACAGTCAAAGAAATGCAGGCAGATGCAACTGCTGATGAGATAAAAGGGTGGGCTGAGGGCTCTTCAGAATTAGACGTCGAAGGTTGCTGGGTTGAAAAGGAGAGTAGAAAATGGATGCTGCCCAACTCCTACGTAACTGCAATGGTCACCATGGCCCACAGTCCCATGCAGATCTGTGCGAATAAAATGGTTCAGCATTTAACTACAGTATGCCAGAACACATAAAAAAGAATGCGGAAAGACTAGTTCAGAATTGTATAACATGTTTGCAACACAATATTGGAAAAAAAAAGCTATTCCAACAGGTAGTGGTGCCCCCCCCCCCTCTATGCCATTTGAGGTGATCCATTTTGATTTCATAGAAATGGAAAGGTGTCAGAACCTAAAATACATTCTGGTGGTAGTGTGTGTGTTTGGTAAATGGGTAGAAGCATATCCGCTGAAGGACTGCACCGCCATGAGCACTGCTAAAGTAATGTTAAAAGAGTACTTTTCCCGATTCGGCCTACCACGGGTCATATGGTCAGATAACGGCCTGCATTTTGTTGCCGCAGTGATATTACAGATTTGTGCAGGCCTCCAGATTGATAAACGATTCCATTGCGCCAGGCATCGGATGAGTGCTGGACTTGTTGAGCGCCAAAACGGAATTTTAAAGAGTAAGATAAGCAAGGACTGGACTCTCCCCATAGAAAATCGTGATGGGGAGACCTGCTAATGTTTGGTGTGCGCCGCAGCCGAGGCGGTTGAGTGAAATGGGATATCCTGTGCTTAGTACATATTGTAACATTTTAATACAGAAACTTCATTTGATTCATCAGCAGGTGCAGGAGGCTCTTCCTGTCTGAAATAATGGCCCGTGGCATTTTCTGCAGCCGGGACACTGGATCCTTATTAAGAACTTTGAGAGGAAGTCATAGCTTCCACCAAGATGGTGTGGGCCGTATCAGGTTCTGCTGGCAAAACAAACTGCAGTCCGTGTGGACGGTCGGAAGGCATGGGTGCATGCCACCCACGCTAAGAGAATTCCATTGCCATTAAAAGAACAGCCTGATCCAGACGACAAGGAAGAAACAGCTGCCTCTGACTCGAAGGACAACACCTGAGAAGATTGCTAAAAAGGAGAAAGGGCTAAGAGTACCCCAACTTTTTCCAGCTGAATCTGCATCGCCACAGGTTGACACGAAACCTGCATCAATACTTTGGCGCCCACCATCACTTGCTGCGCCGCAGGCTGACTTTGAGCCTGAACCTGGAAGTGCACCTGCACTATTCATCGATCACACAGTACCTGGAGCAATACGGTACAACCTACATTCTCAAAATCGAAGGTGATCTGATCTTTGTGTTTCTTTTGTTCCCTCTATTTCCCATCACAGATGAAGTGGGAATCGGAGGACTAGGGGAGTGGAGCGTGGTGGTTGTGCCAATCTGACAACTCTGCAACGCGGCTTCCCGGTGCTATCTTTGAAAATAAAAATCCATGCATTGATCACCCCGTGTGAACGAGCGGGGCTCATATGGTACGAAGGCAATTGATGCATGCTCTGAAGTCTTTTGAGCAATGTGCAGGAGCATGATAATCGTGCCTCACGTTTAGCAATCCAGGCTGTGGAGAACTGAAACAATTTTCGAAATCACTGGTATTCCAATGAGTGCAGTAGTGAGAAGTATTCACGACGAACATAGCTGGAGAAGAAAAATCAAGAAAATGCCTATACCTGCTCCTGCCTCCTCCTACACCAATGCTGATAATGTAGTAAATATAGAGACTATAAAATTGCTGAGAAAGAGTTGCCATAAAAGATGTATGCTAATCATCACGATATTCATGTGCATTATGAGCCTTCTTGCACCGATTTCAATAGTGGTGGTATTATGGTATTTAGAGGAAATACATCCATTGGGTGTGTTTTTGCCTATTAGCAATGTTTCTGTCACCAAAAGCCCTACCATGTAATCTCTTATACTTTGTCCCCAATGGAAGAAAGACACAGGGAAGGCTATGGGAATAACACATTACTTCTGATAATGAACATGACACACTCAATCCTGAGAAAAAACAATTGCTGGGTGTGTACCCATATTCCACAATATGGTGTAAAGGGAATAGGTTGGTATGTGCAGCCATTGCCGTTAAGTTCAGCATGTCATGCATCATTAAGTGCACTATATTATGGGAAATGGAATAAGAGTGAAACGGGTCGATTAGATAAAACAAAAATGGATGAATTTGAAGAAGTGGTAATGAAGCCTGTAGGTTGCTCTATATTTCACAGATCAAGAATGATAACGCCAGTAATAACTCCACAAGATAGATTATATGTGCCATATAAATCATCTGTAATCACGTTTCACATGAACCCGCAAGGGAGTAAAGATGCAGTGCCCCCCTCACATACAATAAATTACAGTCCTCGCACTGTTCCATTTTGCTTGCGAATGAGAGGCTCCTATTCAGTAGGGACATTCAATAGATGCATGAATATTGCAATCCTTGAGAGAGAGGAAGATCCAGTATATGTAGGTGACCCTGTCTACTTCATATGTGGGGAAAAAGCTTATCCATGGTTGCCTAGAAATTGGGGAGGTACTTGTTACTTAGGGATTCTTTTCCCGGGGGCATTCCTTTAAAAAACATCAGATATAGCAAAATGATCTAGATCAAGGCCACAACGAGATGAGGAAGGAGGATTAATTGCAGAAGATATAGCAAAATCATTTATACCATTTTGGGGTCAAGCCATAAATTCGTATAATATAAGACAACTGTCCAGAATTTTAGAGAAAACTACAAATGGAACAACGAATATATTGTATGATATGACTCTGGAGGAGAAAACAAGTAGATTAATGACACTTCAAAATAGGATGGCTCTTGACATAGTTTTGGCTGAGCGTGGAGGAGTTTGCCAAATCGTGGGGTCATCGTGTTGCGTATTTGTGAGTGACTCTTCCCCTACAATTTTTGAGGCAATAAAAAGCTACAAGTCTTGAGCTCTGACCTCCACCCCCCCACAGGTAGTTGGGAACTGAACCTAAGATCCTGGTTTTGGGAAGTATTACACTCATGGGGATGGAAATTGGTTGCAATTCTAGCAGCAGTATTCGGAATCTTCCTAACATGTTGTTGTTGCATACACTGTCTACCAATAATTTGCAATGAAGTAAGTGATGAATGCATACACATGATGGCACAAAAAAGAACTCCCAAAGTAAATACAATCATAAACAATGAAATGCAGACGGTGAAAGAATTCATGTCTATAAATATTGTTGATGATGATGATTACAGCAGTATGCAGAGTTCGGAATCAGATACATGGTCAGAGGTAGACACGATGTATGGTTGATGTGTTTGGCTTACGGCCAAGAGGAGGGTTTGTTAGTCTAGATAAATACCCTACCAATAGCATAGACGGTATATTATATTGGCTGAAAACCAACCGCATCCTATGTCTAGCATCATCAGTACATCATCGTCAGCATAACCATAGAGCGTTCATTTTGCATGAACAGAATTCGCCATTGTTGCTATTTTTTGCTTCTCTTTCCTTTTCTGTTCAAATGCTTTGCTAGAAGTGAATTCTATTTCGTTCTGCTCATGCACAGAGAAAGGCCACAAGATACATGTTGAGAGACTAGCCCAGACAGCCCAGACAGCAATGCACCGTTTCCCTCCCTCACAAGTCCCAGGAAGGCATTTAATAATTACACAGGTGCCAGCTAGTCTCACTGGAGCGGCGGAAACTGTAGAAATAGAGAGTTAATGGCTTGAATTATACTCACTTTCATGGCCCCCCTTTCGTGGGCTCTGTTAGATCGAGCTGACCTCTAGCTCACAAATAGAAACCAAGAGATAGTAAGGCTTGGAATGTGTCCCTCCTACGAACACAGCTTGCTTGCAGAACAAGAGCACTATGTTCTTGGTAACAAAGAATAGTGTCTGCACCTTCACAGATTGCAACTGTTGCTGAATAAATGTCTATAAGGGTGTCATATTCGTCATAATTGTTAATCATCAAACCATTGCAAAGGAAGATACATTATGGGCGGTTTGGATGTGTCACTACTGATAATAATGATGGGCATTTTGTATATATGTAACTGATGTAAAATGTTCGCTCTCTTGCGTCCCACGAGGTCTGGGTAACACACGTTGTGGGACGTGAGATCCGGTCAGACGACTGAGACTATTTGCTTTGCAATAAACCATAGATTTTGGGAATTGAACCTCGTGTCTGGCGTATCACTTCGTGTGTGGTGATTGTGCCTTGTTTCCATGCACGAGGGTCCCCCAGGGGCCAGTCACAAGGATGATCGAAAATCTCTGAGCCAACAAATTATTCATTGGAGGCTTCAATGGTAATGTCTTAATTTTGTTGTTGTACACCCCCCAGACAGAATAGGGGTATTGCAGAAGTAAAGAGGCCCAAAGATTAAGATTGAGAACCTATCATAGCATTTGTTTTACTTCCTGACACCACCCTCTGACCCAATTGTATAAGTTGACCCCTTGTCTTGGTCAATTATAACCCTTCTAACACCATATGTCACAAGATACTCAAGGGATCGCAACACCCAGAAATAAAACATATTTGATCTATTTCTTTTGCAGTATTTACACTTGTTGGACCAAGAAGGGGAAGGTACGTGTGACACAATGACTACTGCAATGCAGGAGTACAAGGGTGATTAGTAGATAAATCACCTACTGAGCCCTACAAGCCAATGGTGATTGCAATCATAAAGGTGAATCATTTAACATATATGCCTCCTTCTCCTTTTGTGGTGATATGGGCCAAGGGCAGGGTATACTCTTAAGAGAGGTGTGCATGTGATAACATAGCAAACCAAACAGCAATAGTACAAACCCCCTCCCCAAAAAGGAATGTCCAATCAATGGTCTAAAAACACACCAATATGCAAGATAACTTACTATGAAAACACTAGCAAAAATGCAGACTATGTAGATAAAAGAACTATGAACAATGTAGCAGGGTTGAAGCGCAAGACATAGCAACAATATCACGTTTACAATTATTTTAAGAAGAAGGTGCAAAAGAGTGGCTTATCACTCTATAGGGTCAGAAAAGTGGACTTTAGTCTCTCCTTGGTAGGCTGACAGCGTGAAACTAGGCTTCTAGTACTGTGCGCTCAGGTCAGGCAGGGTTTGAATGCAGAAAGTCGCAGTAATCCAGGAGTCGAGAAGGCGTTGAGTCGGATTCAATGTGAAGCTCTGTGTAGTTCGATGGAGTGCCAAAATGGTGTGGTTTGAATGGTCCACCAGGTTAGGTTGATGTGATGAGTACTAATGGGTAAAGTCTTTGGACAAAACAGAGCTTCCAGGAGTTTGAATCACAGTCCATTATGGTTTGAGGCAAAGAACTTGGCAGTTGGAGATGCTTTTTGAGGACACTGCTGCTAGAAGACTCTGATGGTACTCTGGCTCAAGCATGGTCTGAGGATGATTTGAGTGGCAAAACACAGGAATCCAGCTACTTTGGCTTTTCTTGTGATATGAGTCCTATCCAGGGGATCACGGACAAGTTAGATCCTGTTTGTCTTCACTTACAGTCCTGTAAGTCTAGCTGGCATGTGCAGGAGTCCTTTACCTCACCTTCAAGGAGAAGCCTGGGTACCAGTGGAACTGACAGAGAATACAGACCTTGATGCTACAGAAGTCATCCCTAATATTCCCTGGACATGTTTAGGGAACAGAGTTTGCCTCTGCCTTTGAATACCTGTGTTCAACCCACATCTGAAGGACTTTTGAAAAGATTGCTCTCCTACCATGGTCCAAAGATTTCTTCCTGATTTATTGGAATGTCCAAAAGAAATCAAATATTGTGTGGGACATCCTTCCCTTAAGAAGGGAAAAATATCACATGTGTTGGCTAAACGCAAACCTGTTTTAAGGAGCCAATCCTTGTCAAAGTGACAAGTGATTTGTGCCTTCTTGCATCATATCCAAAGAGAAGCACACAGAAAACCAAGATGCATTGACCCTTAATCCAGTCCCTTTTGCTGGTCTGGGTATTCTAACTACGCCCGCTTCCAAGCCTGCAGCTTCAAATGCTCTTTAGTGTACAACAGCCTGGTGTGAGGCTAGCCCTTTTGTTATATGCGTGTCTCTCTTAAGAATGGTCCCAGGAGCTATCCTGCTAAGTGTTTCCTGGCCTGGAGAGAGGTGTTGCACAACCTCTCAAAGGATCAACTAGAGACAGCTTTCCTGGCCATTGCCCTGCTGGCTGCAGCAGATACAGGCAGTCTGGCTAAGAATCCACAAAACCTTTCAATAGTTGGTTTCAAACTTATTGTGTTGACATGAGTATGACACACATCTGATGTGGCTTTAATAATTGTGTTTACTATCAGTCAGCACACCAAAGTCCAGTTATGGATTATTCTTAGAGATGACCCTGCTATCACTTGGATAGTCACTTGGCAGCAGGTGGGAGCGTGCTTGGATAGTCTGTACAAGTATTATGGTTTTGGATCAGATGAGCAGATTTAAATGCAACCTCTTATTACAGTGACATTGGTGCTGCAGTTCGGTGGGCTGAAGCAGCAGAACACAAGTGTTCACTGTTATGGGTCGTCGTTCACCCCCCTCTGTGTGCAAAACCCAGCCACCTGCACCTCTAGCACTTCGACTTCCTAGTGCAACTACCAGAATGAAGGGGAGATTTGTAGCGCTCCCCAAAAGAATTCGGCATTATGCTGCCCCATTTCATGCGCGATGGCAGCTGCCGTGGAAGTTAGCAAATCGGAAACTACATTCCCCAGAAAACCTGGCTCCGTTCGGTAGTCTGCCGGTAGAGCCTCGCACTGGCTTGCCCCGCCTCTCTCACTGATGTAGTCCATGGAGGCAGCCAGGGCGCCGCTTCTGTTTACAGCTACTCCCGGCATTTAGAAGTTCCATCTTCAATTGCTAAACCTCCTTGTTCTTACGGATTCGACTCGGACTGTTTACTGGACCCTCTATTTTTGGAATACCCTTATTGAACTGCCTTCCCGTGTACCGAACCTGTTTTTTGCTTCACGGACCCCGCTAGAAAAAGTTTGTCTTTGTTATTGCCTGCCTGTGTACCGAAATCTGATTTTCTGCTGGACTTCTTTTCTACGCGCTTTTGCCATAGTCCCTGTCCGCTAGTGTACCAGACCTTGCCTGCCTTCGACTTACCTATCTCAGGAATAGCCATCCCGACTGGTTGTTCTGCATCGCGCCAGACCTTACCTGCCTTCCACTTACCTTCCCTGGAACTACCATCCCGACTGGTTGTTATCATCATTCTTCACCCTCCACCAGGCCCCCATCCATGTCCCCTATCACCCCCACCCCCCCGCCACCAGGGGCACCCTCCACCAGGCCCCCACCCATGTCTCCCAACACCCCCACCCCCCAGCAGTGCAGGGGAACCCTCCACCAGGCCCCCACCCATGTCCCCTATCACCCCCACCCCCCAGCAGTGCAGGGGCACCCTCCACCAGGCCCTCACCCATGTCTCCCAACACCCCCACCCCCCAGCAGTGCAGGGGCACCCTCCACCAGGCCCCCACCCAAGTCTCCCAACACCCCCACCCCCCAGCAGTGCAGGGGCACCCTCCACCAGGCCCCCACCCATGTCTCCCAACACCCCCACCCCCCAGCAGTGCAGGGGCACCCTCCACCAGGCCCCCACCCATGTCCCCTATCACCCCCACCCCCCAGCAGTCCAGGGGCACCCTCCACCAGGCCCCCACCCATGTCCCCTATCACCCCCACCCCCCAGCAGTGCAGGGGCACCCTCCACCAGGCCCCCACCCATGTCCCCTATCACCCCCACCCCCCAGCAGTGCAGGGGCACCCTCCACCAGGCCCCCACCCATGTCTCCCAACACCCCCACCCCCCAGCAGTGCAGGGGCACCCTCCACCAGGCCCCCACCCATGTCCCCTATCACCCCCAGCCACCAGGGGCACCCTCCACCAGGCCCCCACTCATGTCTCCCACCACCCCCACCCCCCAGCAGTGCAGGGGCAGCAGGCAGTCAGGCAGCAGCAGGTGGGAGCGTGCTCGGGGCTCTGGGGGGCAGTAGTTCGGGCTTCCGGGCAGGAGCGTGGTATTCCGTGTGCGTACGCGTGGCCAGCTTGGTACGGAGTGATTTGGCACGTGAAAATCCTGCACGTCAGCGTGAAAACCGAGGAAAGGCCCTCAGCGCGTAAGCGCGTCTGTGACGTGACCCGCACGGGTGTTTGCCACACAGCACGTGATTACAGAGTACACGTGGAAAGACTGCACGTCAGAGTGTAATCGCGTGTGATTGGTGGAAATGGCCCTACACGCAGAAGTGACAAAGCGTGTGATTGGTGGAAATGGCCCTACACGCAGAAGTGACAAAGCGTGTGATTGGTGGAAATGGCCCTACACGCAGAAGTGACAAAGCATGTAATTGGTGGAAATGGCCCTAGCGCGTACACGCCGCGTAAGTGACGCTGGACGTGTGAGCCTGTATAAAAGGTACGTGTAGAACACGTTTCCCTTGTACGTGCTTTTCGTGGAGAGCGAGTGGGTGAATTCTGTACTTCTTGTCGTTTCACACGCGATTTACTTCACGGCGTTTCAAGTTCTTATTCCCTGTTACCTCTGACAGCTTTTTCTCTTTTTTCGCTTTTACTGGTTTACCTGGGCCTGTTCCCTCAAACAGTGTTCCCTTCTACTGTTGTCCTGTCTCCTCAGACAGCGTACAAATCTTCTTTTGGCGGGGGTGTTGCCAACCAAACGTGCTCCTTTTACACGCTCGTTTACCAGGCAGACGGTGAGTCACGCACGTATCTAACATCTGTGCCTGCCCCGTGTGTAGCCTACCCCTTCAGAGGTCATTCTAGGCTGCGTGTGACACGCATACGTTCATTCTTGTGTTACTGGGTGCCACAGCGTAGTGCAGGTTTTTCTTTCTGCACACGTGGTCTAGTGCACGTCATCTCCCTTTTTTGGGGCTCCTGTGCGTAGCGTGACCCGTCATCTTTCCCCAGGGGTTACAATCAGCCTTGCAAGAGCACTAGGGTACAATTACCATCTGGTACCCAACCCCTTTGACCCCCAATTGCCCAGGACAATAGTTTACAGCCACTCCCATACGCACATTTACATCAGTGCCATGGCTGGGAGGCGAGGATTCCGTAAGGGTGGCAAAGGTGGAAGAGCCACAAGTGGTGGCCGTGGTGGATCCGGTAGGGGACGTGGTCGTTACTTGCAGGGTGAGCCTGTCCCCCCATGTGTGGAGGACCAGTCAAGGGCACCCATAATCCCCCCCCCTCCTCCCGTTGAGGCTGATGTGGCTGACACCATCCATGCTCAGCCCTTGTTGGACCAGCCCATTGTGGCACCAGATCTGGCTGACTCCATGGCTGACTTCCAGGTCAGCAGGCCTATGACACGTGCGCTGGTGCACGTTGATGTCACCATGCCACGTGCATCTGGGCCAGCAAGGTCATCTGCTGCACCAAGGAGGCAGGGCGGAGAGGCTGCAGGGGCAGCTGCGGCTCCATCCACCCCAACCCTCACACACCCAGCCAGGACAGTGTCGGTCCTAGTCCATGCTGCTGACATTCCCCCTGACACCATCACACTAGAGCCAATGCCTGCACCTACTCCCATGCTGAGTGTGCAGTCCCACACTCCTGATACAGAGTCCACCAGGGCTCCTGCCCCTAGTGTCCAGAGCGGCGCAGGACACTCAGGATCACCACCACCTTCCAAGCGGAAGAGGAAGAGTGCTCGTCCGGCACAGGCTGATGCCCCAGACACGGCTACACAGTCCGGCCCGTCCAGGAAGCCCAGCTTCACGGATGACGAACTGAATGCACTTGTCGAGTATGTGTCCGGACATGACAACGAGATGGTCATTGTTGCAGGATCCAAGACCACACCTGCACAACGCCAGGCACACTGGCAGACCATTGCGGACATCATAAGTGCCCTTGGAATCGTGAGGCGCACAGCCAATGATTGCTATAAGCGCTGGAATGACCTAAAGCGCAGGGCAAAGAGTAAGCTGGCCTCAAGTCATGCCGCAACTCTAGTGACTGGAGGTGGGTCTCCAGTAGTAGACATGGAACTCACTCCACATGAGTCAGTCGCTGGGACCTACGTCACAGAGGAACAGATCCAAGGCGTGGGAGATCTGGCTGATTACGAGGCATTGTCCGGTGAGTGCACATGCATGTGTGTGTCATCCATGTGCATGGTGTGTGTGTGAGGGCTTCTGTTTGTGTGCCAGGTGAGAGTGTGTGCGCCTGAGTCGTATGGGTCAGCCATTTGCTTCATGCAATACTTCCTGCGCAGCTGCATTTGGCCATAGCAGTATCCCTTCTGCCAACAGTAGACATCTAGCCCAACTGCACGCCAGTTGCCCTTGAAGTGTCACCTTGCCACAACATAGTTGCTAATTTTTCACTGTTCATTCAGTCAGATTGTTTGCATTCCCCCACTTTTACTAGGCATGTCGCTGTCCACTAGTCACATGTCTGACATGGCTATGGTAAAGTGGAATGACTTTGTTACCTGGATATCATTTGTACACACATGTCCCTGTGCAATTGGACCATTTCAGACTGGCAGCTCCAGGTGAAAAATCAGACCTGTTAGAATTAGAAAAGCGATTACATGCGGGAACTGGACTGAATGAATAGGTGCTGCCCTCCTCTCCATCTTCACTCAATAGCAATGGTACATGCCATCTGTGTGATGGCATGTGTGTTTCACCTGGCAATCACAGGCCAATGTGTGATGCCACTGCCAGGCAGCATGCAGAAAATGTGTTCATCTTCCATCTTGGTGTCATCAGTGTGTGCCATTTGCCTGCACTTCATACTCAGTGAGGGTGCATGCATGGGAGGGTTTTAGTCATGTGGGACATGTGTCAATCAAGTACTGGTTCTCTTGCTTCTCAGCCCTCATTGTGTGCCATGGTGCTAATGCCTGTTTCCATTTCTTTGTTTTCATGTCTTTGCAGGGGAAGACGCACCTGATACTGCTGGGGTTGTGGAGATGGTGCAGACCCAGGAGGGGTCCGAGGGCCGACCAACCACCAGTGAGGGACGTGGTGTGGTGGTGGGGGAGAACCCACAAGTGCTGCAGGTCGTGCTCTCAAGGGGTGTCTCTGGCTGCACCTCCCCCGAGCTGTACTCAGGTGTTGATTCGGATGAGACCTATGTGCCGTCGCAGGTGAGTGTTCCAGGGAGGGATTCTGTTCTGTCTCACCCACCTGCACCAGGGTCAGAACCCTCCATGGGGGTGTCAGTGTTGGCAGCTACGCCTTTGGTGGTTACGGATGCAGGCTCACACTCCACAACATCTGATCCTGTTCCTGGGCCAGCAGATCAGAGGGGGAATGCAGTCCTGCAGCCTCAGTCAGTGCCGGCACAGCAAGGCGCAGTTCGCCTTGCCCCAGACAGGTGTGGTGCCCGCCGACATGGTGGCCGTACGCCAGCTGGCAATACCGCATGGGAGCAATCCATTTACGGTATGGCAACCCAACAGGCTGCATCATCCGAGATGATGGTTCAGGCCGTGGATAGGGTGGCCACTTCCATTGTCCCTCCAGAAAGGCTGATGGAGCGACTAGAGCAGGCAACCGACTCCATCTGCCAGTCACACAGGGAGGACATGTTGGGGTCCAACAGGGACAGGCGGGCGGCACTGGCGACTCTGCAGGAGGCCATCGCCATTGAGTCCCAGGGCCACAGGGAAGCCCTGAGGCAGGAGCTCCTTCACCTCAGGACGACTCTTGTTGAGCTTGAGGCTTCAACACACCAAAGGACAGAACAGCAGCTGGAGCGTCTCACCCGTACGCTCTCAGCTGAGATGCAGGCAACGAGGGCGGAGGTCCGGGCATCCCGTGAGTTGTTGCATGGGGACCTCCGCACACTCATCCTCCAGAACCAGACCTACCACACACGCATGCTTGCAGCCATGGAGGAGCAGACTAGGGCCTTGCGTGGGCTGCCTCCCATAGTGCAACCACCTCCGGATGCAGCTGCACAGGGTGACAATAGCGACAGCAGTGATACTCCCACAACAGGGTAGCCGTGTGGGCCATGAGCCCATGGAGGTGTTTTATTTTCCCAGGATCCACGCAGGTGGGTTCTGGTGTGCATCCTGTCCTCGGACCTCCTGGGTGGCCTCCCCAACCCCCCCGGGCCCATCAATGGCCATTTTTGATTGGTTCTTATTTTTATTTTTATTTTTATTTATTTTATTCCCTATTTTTTTGGGACGATTTGTTGGCTTCCGTGGTTCCTGTGGGCATACGCTGCATTGTGGCTGGGCACATGCAGGCTTGTAATGTATTTGGTTCAGATGCTTGGGTTTGAGTCACACACACCCCTCCTGCTTCCCGTTTCCATGGGCTTGCAAAGGGTGTGCCCAAGTGACAGTGAATTACACAGTGACGTTGGACTCCCATGAGCTGTGTGGGCAGTCTGTAGTCAATACTGTGTATACATTCCTAGTGCATATTGCTGTTGTGTTGTACACTGCATGTTGCATTGATGTGTAACTCATCTTCTGTGTCTACCTCCCAATTTGCAGGTCCCTTCCTCATGTCTACACAAGGACCTCTAGTCTGGAGATGGGGTCCATGTTGGCAGCAGTGCACCTACAACTCTACATGGCGCCAACACTGCACAGTTGGTAGTGGTGGGAGTGCAGGCATTTCCAGGTGGTGAGACTACTAATATGTAACATTTGTGATGTCATGTTAATGGTAGTACGTGCTCAAGTATGTTGTTGGTCCGGCATTGCTGTGAGCATTTCAGGTGTTGCAGGTTTCTAATAGGGACACTGTACATAGTGACACTAGTGTCATGTTGTGGGGATTACTTTGTTTACCTGCAAATAGCATGACATGGCACGGTGTGTCGTGTGGCGGTGCTGGGGTTGGGTTGGCTGACATGGCACTGTCCTCTTGTTGCATTTTGCAAGTGGGTATTCATTTTAGCTGCTTGAATGTGTAACTTCACAAAACTGCATTGGTGGTGTCTGTGTGGGTAGGGATGCACACATTGTGACACTTCCAGGTGAACAATCTCAGGCTGATATGGTATTCACGGTTCATTCTCCAGACATTCAGGATCAGTGTCAGGTTGAGTCATCATTGATTGTCAGATGGAATGTGCCAGGGCAGTGTGCACTCCACAGGGGTGTGATTTCTATGTGAAGTAATTAGCCACTAGCTGTGTACGGGCTGCCTCCCCCCGTGCCCTTTCCCCTCCCATGCGCAGCGGCTGTGCATGTGGTTGGGGATGTGGGGCCACCACCATGTCCACGGCCAGGCCCCGGCGTGTTGCAACGTTGTGCAGGACACATGCTGCCACTATGATCCTGCACACTACTGGGGGAGCGTATAACAGCTGCCCGCCAGAACGGTCAAGGGAGCGAAAGCGTGACTTTAGCACTCCGAATGTGCGCTCCACTATGCCCCGGGTCGTAATGTGGGCTGTGTTATATCTTACCTCGGGTGGCGTGTTGGGGTTCCGAATTGGCGTCATCATGTGGGGGCTGAGAGGGTAGGCACTGTCCCCTGTGGAGGTGGTGATTAGTATCATTGGTGGGGTTGTGACCTTGCTCAGTATCCAACATGCATGCATGTGCAGTGGCATACATACTCACCAAGCAGCCATGTATCGCCATGCCGCCCAGCTTCTAGGTCCCGGCTTAGGGTGGACATTTGGTAAATGAAGCTGTCGTGGGTGGACCCGGGATAGTTGGCATATACTGAGGTGATGATTCCCTTGGCATTACATGCTACCTGCACGTTGATGGAATGCCAGTGCTTGCGGTTCCTATAGATGTGCTCAGATGCCCTGGGGGGACGTAGAGCCACATGGGTGCAGTCGATGGCACCTAGCACTTTGGGGAATCGTGCCACACCGTAAAAATCCAGGGCGGCAGCATGCCTTTCTGCAGGTGTTCTGGGCAGGTATATGTGCCTGCGGACTGATGGGCGTGCAGTGATGATGTTCAAGACCTGGTGTAGGCAGCGTGACTGGGTGGCCTGTGACACCCCACCCACTATGGCACTTGTCCGCTGAAATGATCCAGTGGCTAAGAAGTGCAGTACATTGAGGACCTTCTCCAGGGGGCTGAGTGCTTGGGAGCACAGGGTGGGTGATGTGAGGTCATCCTCCCACTCACTCACCAGGTCCAGTATTATGTGTGGTGGAAACCTGTACCTCCCATACACCTGGTCATCAGGCATCCCGAAAAGGCTGGTTCTGGGTGTGAATATTCTGGCCCTGACTATCCTCCTCCTCCTCCTTTGGTAGCCCACTGCCACTGCTGCTAGGAACGGTATGTTCATCCTGGCGTCTGAGCTTGTTATTGTTAAAGTGCGCAAATTAATGCTTTGCGCGTGTTCTAGGCGAGCGTGTGACCCGCGCACCCCTGGAATCCAGTTCCCAGTCCAATAGCGTGTGGAAATTCCCACGCACCACGGGATACAGGTGCGCTGACGTACTTGCGTGTGTAAGTGCCTGCGCACCCATGAAATACACGTACATAGGCCAATCGCGTGTACGCGCACTTTTGTCCAATTACACGCAATGACACTCTGACGTGCAGTATTTCCACGTGTGCTCCGTCATCACGTGCTGAGTGGGGAACACCCGTGCGGGTCACGTCACAGACGCGCTTACGCACTGAGGGACTCTGGTCCAATAGAATCGCGTATGCGTGCTGACGCGCTTACGCGCTAAGGGCCTTTCCTCGGATTTCACGCTGACGTGCAGGATTTTCACGTGCCAAATCACTCCGTATCAAGCTGGCCACGCGAAAACACACGGAAGACCACGCTCCTGCCCAGAAGGCCGAACTACTGCCCCCCAGTGCCCCGAGCAGCCTCCCACGTGCCATCTGCTGCTGCCTGCCTGCCTGCTGCCACCGTGCCCTGCCATTTGGTGCCTGCACATCAGCCATCTGCAGGGGTCCAGTTGCTGTGTCCACCCTGCTGGAACTGAAGACTCCCGACTGGGATAACATCGCTCCACAGCCCAGCCCCAGGACCCAGTTGCCCACCCACACCTGCCTCTGGGGTTGCCATGTCGGGCACTTCCACATCTGGCACCAGTGGCAACCCCAGGCCAGAGGGGCAGAGGGGCACCAGCTTCACTGCCACCGAAGTTGGTGTCCTGGTGGAGCATGTCCTGGGGCAGTATGATGCCCTCTTTGGATCGTGCCGCGCCAGCAAGGAAGGACGGGAGAGGATCTGGGCCGACTGTGTGGTTGCCATCAACGCGGAGGGGGTGGCAACCCGCAACGTCCTGAAGATCAAGAAGCGCTGGGAGGACTTGAGGTCCAGGACCCTTGTGAAGGCCCGGCGCCTCGTGGAGGGGGGCCGGGGCCGCATGAGTTCCATCCAGATGAGGGTCCTGGAACGCGTACGCCCAGCGCTCCACGCCCAGATCCTTGAGAGGGAGGCCCGTCTGGAGTTGAGCGGTAAGTGTCCAAGCATTACTGTGTGAGACAGGGCATGTTGCGGTGTGCTGGTTCTATGATACTTGCCTGTATGTGTGCCATAGGCCATGTATGCATGTATGTGTGCAGGGACATCATGGTAATGCATGTGCGACCAGTGATGTGTGACCCACATGGTTGTTGCATGTGTTCAAATGCCGCATGGGGAGCCCTATGCAGATTTTGAACATGAGAGCATGCCAGTCTCTGTACCTGGACATGGGTGGGGGTGAGGGATGGGTGCTGATGCCAGGTACATATATGGTAGCCATGTCTGTGTGCCTGACCTGCGTGTCTGTGACTTGTGCATGCCATGGATGCATGACACATGTGTGTGACAATGCACAAAATCAGTGAAGCTGCCAAATTACCCTTGTATCCGCTGTGTTTGGTGTGTTTGGGGCCAGATGGATGTGACTGAGGTGAAGTGTGTGCATGTGATAGCCATGAGCCATGATGCATGTGAGTTACATATCATTGAATGTTTCAAGAGTCCATTGGACATGCATGGAAATGTCCATGGCATGCACCATGCCTGTTACTGTGTGTGTTTTGCCTGGACTGACCCATGTGTTGTGGAGGGACATGATGGAAGTGTACTTTGACAGTGGTGCTCATCTGCTATTGCTTCCTGTCTAGGGGACCATTGTACAGTGCCCTGATGCTTGTGTTTTTTGTCTCCCTCTACGCAGCGGATAATGAAGAAGAGGGCGGAGACGGCGCTGTGGAGCAAGGCGGCGGGGATGCCCCCATGGCTGCAGCGGAAGGGGTGGGTGAGCCCCCACAGGGGCCTGCTACGGTGGGAGACGGTGAGGAGCCATCCAGGTTGGTGGTTTGCACAGAGGAGGAGGAGGCCGCCACTGGGGCACACATGGGGCCTTGTGGGGGCATCCCTGCCGGTGCAAGTGGTGCAGTCCAGGGCCAGGGGCAGGAGGCAGCACAGGTCACCGTGGAGGGGCCTGTGCATGTCGCTGTCCCTGACCCTGTGAGTGCACCACCATGCACCAGCAGGGATGCCCCGTCCCAGGTCCGTCCGCAGGTAGAGGGGATGTCCATGTCACCTGACTCCCCTCCACCTGCGGACGTGGGAACCCCTGGCCGTGTGGAGAAGGTCCTGATTGGGGTTGCGATGCGCACGGCTGTGATTCGTGATGCCGTGCGTGCTTCCCAGGAGGAGCACGCACGTCATCACGAAGTGCACCATGCCGACGTGGCCCAATTGGGATCGGCCATGTTCGGGGGTTTCCTGCATGTGTTGGCCAATCTGGCGGCCCTCTCCTCCTCTGTGCAGGCTATACACCAGTCGTTCTCCTTGCCGTCTTCTGGCCCAGATGCCACCATGGGCCCCCTGTGGACCTGCCCCGACCAATGCAGCCAGCTCGGTGGGGATCCCATCCCTGCCACAGTTGGGAGTCGGAGGTCCAGCAGGGGTGGACAACACAGCAACTGCACCCCAGCAGATGGAAGATGTGACAGCATCATCGGGCAGGGAACGTGCACGACGGCGTCGGTGGTTTCCATCAGCCTGGATGCTGTCGTGCTGGCAGAGGCAGTGGCGTCGGAGGCAGCAGCAGGCTCGACGTGGGAGGCATCATGGCTCGGGGCCATCAAGATCAGAGGGGCAGGCATCGGCCGGAGGGCAGGGCAACCCTGGGATGGTGGTGTCTTCCGTGTGGGAGCAGTTGGTCCAGCGGATAGGTGCGGAGCGGCAGCGGGCGGAAGAGGAGCGGCTCACCATGGTCAGGGTGGAGTTCTCCATGCGTCGGGCGTTGAGGCGGGCTGAGTGCCTCGAGGAAGCTCACAGGGAGTTTGAGCTGGACATGGGGTTATCCCTGCGAGACCTCGGGGCCAGGACAGAGTCCCGCCTCCAGGACATCGACATGGAGTTCGATGATGCCCTGGCCAGCAACATCACCGAGTGAGCCGCAGGACTTGCCCGCTGCCTTTGTATATAGTTATTTAGTTAGTTAGTGTTAGGTTTCCTTTCTTTATTTTTATTTTTTTGGACCGCTCGGACAATGGCCACTTTTTTGTATATATTTTTTTCATTAGGTAGTAGTAGGTTTCATTTATGGTGTTGGGCTCATGGACCCTGGAATATTCGTGTATATAGTTTGCTTTTTGAAGAAACATTTTTTTTTATTTATTATTGTGTTCACCATGAGGAAATGGTTTTTCATTATTTTCCTTCAACATGATATTGCTTTGGACGACATTTGTTTTTGGATTACTTTGTTTTTTTTATTTTTACATTTGTTCTCGGACATGGACCATTTATTTAGTTATCCCCATTGTTGTATGTTTGATTTGTTTACTTATTTTTCTTCTTTAATACATGTTTTTTTAACTTTCACTTGTGGTATTTTCTCATTGGTTTCATACATGTCATGATATGGGTTTTGACATTCACTTGCACCCATTGTGTATGTGTGTGTGACGGACATGTGTTCATTTACAGACTTGCCATTGGGGTTGTATCATGTAATTGCATTCACTATGTGGGTGGATGCAATCCTTGCCTGGGTGTTTGTGCTGGGTATGCTGCCCATTACTGCCATGATTGAGTATCGTCAGGACCTGGGGGCAGGGGGACATGTGTGGGTGCCTGGTGGAGGCTGCCCCTGCACTGCTGGGGGGTGGGGGTGGTGGGAGACATGAGTGGGGGCCTGGTAGAGGCTGCCCCTGCACTGCTGGGGGGGTGGGGGTGGTGGGTGACATGGGTGGGGGCCTGGTGGAGGCTGCCCCTGCACTGCTGGGGGGTGGGGTGGTGGGAGACATGGGTGGGGGCCTGGTGGAGGCTGCCCCTGCACTGCTGGGGGGTGGGGGTGGTGGGAGACATGGGTGGGGGCCTGGTGGAGGCTGCCCCTGCACTGCTGGGGGGTGGGGGTGGTGGGAGACATGAGTGGGGGCCTGGTGGAGGGTGCCCCTGGTGGCGGGGGGGTGGGGGTGGTGGGTGACATGGGTGGGGGCCTGGTGGAGGCTGCCCCTGCACTGCTGGGGGGTGGGGGTGGTGGGTGACATGGGTGGGGGCCTGCTGGCAGGTGCCCCACAGTGCTGGGGGGTGGGGGTGGTGGGTGACATGGGTGGGGGCCTGGTGGAGGGTGCCCCTGGTGGCTGGGGGGTGGGGGTGGTGGGTGACATGGGTGGGGGCCTGGTGGAGGCTGCCCCTGCACTGCTGGGGGGTGGGGGTTGTGGGAGACATGGGTGGGGGCCTGGTGGAGGCTGCCCCTGCACTGCTGGGGGGTGGGGGTGGTGGGAGACATGAGTGGGGGCCTGGTGGAGGGTGCCCCTGGATGGTGGGGGGTGGGGGTGATAGGGGACATGAGTGGGGGCCTGGTGGAGGATGCCCCTGCACTGCTGGGGGGTGGGGGTGGTGGGTGACATGGCTGGGGGCCTGCTGGCAGGTGCCCCACAGTGCTGGGGGGTTGGGGTGGTGGGTGACATGGGTGGGGGCCTGGTGGAGGGTGCCCCTGGTGGCTGGGGGGTGGGGGTGGTGGGTGACATGGGTGGGGGCCTGGTGGAGGCTGCCCCTGCACTGCTGGGGGGTGGGGGTGGTGGGAGACATGAGTGGGGGCCTGGTGGAGGCTGCCCCTGGTGGCGGGGGGGTGGGGGTGATAGGGGACATGAGTGGGGGCCTGGTGGGGGCTGCCCCTGCACTGCTGGGGGGTGGGGGTGGTGGGAGACATGGGTGGGGGCCTGGTGGAGGCTGCCCCTGCACTGCTGGGGGGTGGGGGTGGTGGGAGACATGAGCGGGGGCCTGGTGGAGGCTGCCCCTGGTGGCGGGGGGGTGGGGGTGGTGGGTGACATGGGTGGGGGCCTGCTGGCAGGTGCCCCACAGTGCTGGGGGGTGGGGGTGGTGGGTGACATGGGTGGGGGCCTGGTGGAGGGTGCCCCTGGTGGCTGGGGGGTGGGGGTGGTGGGTGACATGGGTGGGGGCCTGGTGGAGGCTGCCCCTGCACTGCTGGGGGTGGGGGTGGTGGGAGACATGGGTGGGGGCCTGGTGGAGGCTGCCCCTGCACTGCTGGGGGGTGGGGGTGGTGGGAGACATGAGTGGGGGCCTGGTGGAGGCTGCCCCTGGTGGCGGGGGGGTGGGGGTGATAGGGGACATGAGTGGGGGCCTGGTGGAGGATGCCCCTGCACTGCTGGGGGGTGGGGGTGGTGGGAGACATGAGTGGGGGCCTGGTGGAGGCTGCCCCTGCACTGCTGGGGGGTGGGGGTGGTGGGAGACATGAGTGGGGGCCTGGTGGAGGCTGCCCCTGGATGGTGGGGGGTGGGGGTGGTGGGAGACATGAGTGGGGGCCTGGTGGAGGGTGCCCCTGGATGGTGGGGGGTGGGGGTGGTGGGAGACATGAGTGGGGGCCTGGTGGAGGGTGCCCCTGGATGGTGGGGGTGGGGGTGGTGGGAGACATGAGCAGGTGTGCAGGGTAGTCCCCTGTTTTGTGGGCTGCCTGCAGGGGCCATCGAGGGTGTACAGGGAACACCTGTGAGGACCCACCCAGCCTAATTGCGTGTGTAACTTCCCACGCACCCCTGTAATACACGTACCAAGCCAAATCGCGTGTGATAATTCCCGCGCACCCCTGAAATACACGCGCCCAGGCTATTCGCGTGTGGAAATTCCCGCGCACCCCTGAAATACACGTACCCTGCTGAAATCGCGTGTTAAACTTCCCGCGCACCCCTGTAATACACGCGCCCAGGCTATTCGCGTGTGGAACTTCCCGCGCACCCCTGAAATACACGCGCCCAGGCTATTTGCGTGTGGAACTTCCTGCGCACCCCTGAAATACACGCGCCCAGGCTATTCGCGTGTGGAACTTCCCACGCACCCCTGAAATACACGCGCCCAGGCTATTCGCGTGTGGAACTTCCCGCGCACCCCTGAAATACACGTACCCTGCTGTAATCGCGTGTGGGACTTCCCGCGCACCCCTGAAATACACGTACCCTGATGGAATCGCTTGTGGAACTTCCCGCGCACCCCTGAAATACACATACCCTGATGGAATCGCGTGTGGAACTTCACGCGCACCCCTGAAATCCACGTACCCGGCCAAATCGCGTGTGAGACTTCCCGCACACCCCGGTATACACGCACACATATTTTTTGTCAGCGTGTCCGTGTTTGTGGGTACCCCTTTGCACGTCATTTGTCCTGGAGGGCCACAGTATAGGACATTCATCATGGCAGTATATGGGTGCTATTTGTTGGCGCACCTTTTGGCGCACATTTCTTACAGCCGCAGAGACGCTACCGCCTGCTTTCTTGTGGCGGTCGTGTTTGTGCCTGTGCGCTGGTTTGAGCGTGCGCTTTTTTGCCCTATTCTATTCCATGAATACGTGTTGTAGGCGAGCGTGTGGGCGTTCCGCGCACTTGTGTCCTGTACTTCCCCCGTGACGCCCACGTTTTTGCAAGTTGCTCCCCATTCCGAGTGTTACGCCCGTGTTCCGCCTACTTTTGTTGCGTGCGCCGCGCTATGTGCGATTTTCGCTGTGACCTGGCGCACGCTGTTAGATGGCCTGTGCGCCAACGTGCGCGCCGCACTTTTTATCGCACATCCGCTGGTTTTCTCGCGCACGGACTTCCATGAATCGACGTGCGCTGCTTTTCGTGCGATTTTCGCACTTGCACTGCGATTTTCGCTATTCCACTGCGATTCGCACGTTTTTGCCCACTTGCGCCACGCTAATTATTCCATGACTCGGCCTGTAAGTCTTGTAATATTCCTAGGTGATTCCCGGGTTGTGCTGTTCTTCTATCCTACGGGGGGAAAAAGCCCAGGTATTCCATCAGTTAGTAAGGATTACAGGGGACAACTGTTACCTTCGTATTACTTACTTGTTGTTCTTCCTTTACAGCCTGGTTCGTGGCGGTGCGCTTTCTCCCCGCCCTTCTGGGTGATCAGTCCCCTTGTCTGGTTAAATACAGCAAGTGGTCATATCATTTTGAAGGTCTTATTCCCTCCCAGAGAGGAGGCTTGGGTAGAGGCCCTACCCAAAGCTCTTCAAGCAACTTCCTGGGTTTTGGATACTCCCCGGTTCCACGCACTCATCTCACCGGTGAGTAACATTCACTATGCTTTTAGCATGGAGCGTTCCATAAGGGGTTATGTTTATCAGACCACCTTTTCTGAAATGCATTCCCCGCATAGCTTTTCCAGGCAGAATTGTTATTCCTTACTGCCCCACACACCTTCCAAGTTCCAACAACATTTTGAGGATAGCAATGTTTTTTAATCTTTCCTGTTTCCGGTAACAGGCACTCTTATCGTATGTTTTTCCATGGACACGCGGTTGTCAAAAACAAAGAGGGAAAAAGAGCACAGTTCAAAGTCCTTCTCTTTAAACCAATGTCTTAATAAATGTTGCAGCCTTCCCCATAGAATCATTCACACATAATTTATGTAGCTGGTCTTTTATCTTGTGTCAATTTGTAGATGGTAACTATGTGGTTCCTCAGCTCTGGTTGGCAATAGGATGCCGCAGAGGGCTTGGGTTTGTACATAGTTAAGCCAACCTAAGCACACAAGCCAAAATTTCTACAAGATGATGGCCCACTTGTTAGGATTGGCTGGTTGTTTTGTTTACTCTAACCCAAAAGGAGGCTTGTTCTCAGAGGATATTCCTCACCTCCTTCCTATTCAGGAACCAGAACCTACTGTCCTCCAACTCAGTTTTGCTTTCCTACTTGCTGCCCCATCATCTGCTTATGCCGAAGGGGCTTTAAACTAGCCCATCTATTTATTACTATTTATCTCCGGATCCCCCTCATTGGTGCTTCACAATGTGCACATTCCTCCTTCTAATTCTCTCACACATCCTGCAAGCAGAATGCTTGTCCTTTTTCCCCCCCACTTTCCCTCCTGTGACTGTCCACCAAGGGCCTCAGTACAAGTTAGGTGAAGTGGTTAAAATGTGGTGCTATCACTATTACCCCTACATTTACCACTCCGCCCGATCTCGAAAATTTGGTGGAGGTAAAACTAACCATTTTCCACCTGTTTTCGGTGATATTAGCACAGCGTTAATTGCGCCGGTGTTAATAGTGCCAGGAAACCCCCATTGGGTCCATATGACCCAGTGGGAATGGGGATTTACCTCCCCACCGCAATTGGGGATCCGGTGTAAATTTCGCCGGACCGAGTTGCAGTAATGCTAATAGCACTGGGCGGTACCCGGCGCAATTAGCTCTGGTGCACTACCGCCCAACCCCTGATGTGGCCCCATGTCTCTCAATTATTCTACCATCATCTACTCCTGAATTCTTCTTTCCTCATTTTCGGCTCTTAGCTCTTCTTTTACCAGTGCGTCTTCAGCTCCTTCTTTCATATCCTCTTTTACAGCTTCTCATTGCTGCAACTCCACATTTTTTTGTTAACACCTTCTGCAAATGTTCTCCCTTCACCACCTTCCGATCCGCTCCTGTTTACTCCCTCTCCCTCAGCACCTTCTTTGACCTTATACTGCCTCTTCTCTTCCTCCAGACTATCCTCTGCCACCAGCCTCTACTTTCTTCAGAACCTTCCAAATGTGCTCTTTCCCATCTCCAAAGCGACCACAAAAACCCTTTCACTTCCCTTAGGTTGTAAAGGCCTGTGATTGCTCTCCTGTGGCATGGATTTTTGCAAATCATTTTTTTCCCTATGTTTGAGCAGCAAGCATTCACCAATCAATGTGGTCCAAGCCTATAGCGGGCGAGACCACCATCTTGGATTTCATTCTCGCTTTTCGCATGTGCATTGGAGGGTTATAGGTCAAAGTTTCTAATGAACAGGATGGGATGCCAAAAGGGTCGAATCAAAAGGACCTAAAACCGAAGGGTCGATTTTTTTTTTTTGTGGTAAAAAATTGACCCTTTGGTTTTAGGTCAAATTGAGTTGACCCTTTAGAATTCGATCCTTTTGCATTAGGTACTTTAACTGGACACCGCCTCGGAGTGGTAGCACAACACACAAATCCTTGGGTGTCCGTGATGCCTCTCTCTTGCTATTTTGATTACTCAGCAATGCTAGAGTGAGCCCCAATAATTCTTGATTGCCATTTCTTGCTTGAGTACTGAGGTGAACTGTAATATTCTGAGCATTTCTTAACATGGGCCACATTATCCAGCTTGTACATCAGCAAGTCCAGGTAATATCCTGATTTCAATCATTAAAGGGGCTAGGTGCAGTCTGTTACAGGTAGTGATCCCTTCCTCACTTACCCAAGTGTTGTGTGGTGATAAGTGGAACAGCCCTGCACTACCCCTGGGCCCTGCATCATGGAGTGAGTGGTGACACACTGCCCTCATGGTCACCAACCCAATAGAACAACTGTATTAGGAAGCTGGTTACCCCTACCTTAGCGCTTAACACTAAGTTGTGTACAAATGAAACCCTGTTCTATAGCTTACCAAATTGTAAGCAGAAATCATGAGAGTGAATATATGAACATTTCCTTTATTTAATTCATTAGAACCACATATCTCATACACAAAACAATATAAAAAAATATAAAAACACATATTGTGACTGTGGGTAAGTACTAAGTGACTTGATCAAAATGTGTCACAGAAATGAATGAACATTATTGATCCATAATAATACCACAATGACTTGGGTCCACTTATAGCCTATACCTGAATATTGCCATTAAATAAATATAAAAGGACAGTAAATAAAGAAATGGCCGCAATGGATTGGGACGAAGGGACGACACATAGTCCCTTCACCCTTTCCATGGCGGCCATTGAAAATAATAAAAAAGTAAACATACAAAATGGCTGCCATGGAATGGGAGAATGCATTACACGCAGTCCATTCTTCCTTTCGATGGTGGCCTGTCGCAGATCGGGAGCGGGGGCGCTGGAAACAGAAATGTTTCCAGCGCATCTGCTCCTGATGAAGAGCAAAAAAGCAGGTAAGTGCAGCGAAGGCGGGGAAGGAAATCTGTGGAGGGGGCAAGGTGAGCGGAGCACTTACCTGAATCCCTGGCGGGGGAAGATGGTGTCCTCCAGCCGTGAGGACGCTCAGAGCGGGGTGATTACCATGTGGTAATTTCCCCGTTCCGAGCCTTCTCATTGGCTGCAAGGCTGCCACACCCCCAACTCTCCCACCCGCCGGGTTCTAATGACATATAACAAAGGGAAGAAATCTGCATAATGCATCATTCCGGCTGGTATTGATCCCTAAATAGAGCAGTGATCCAGGGCACTTTGTTATCTTTTGCTTTTTCTCTATTTCTCAGCAAAATGGAGTCATTTGTTTATCTGGACCCATGTGCCAGGAAACAAAGATTTTGCTGTGTTCTGTTTTTAAGTTAGCACACTGTCTGTGCAAAGAATATAAAACGAAATAGCGATGTAAAACAGCAAAACTCATCAAAAGTTACATTTCTTTGTTCTGCACATATTCATTACAGACTGTTGACAGGTTAGAGACAATTATAGTTGGATCTTTAGAGTGATAGAAAATGAGACCGATTCGTCCTGTACTGCACTAAAGAATGAATAGATTTAAGTGCTCGTCGTGAGATTTAGAAATTGGTGTTTCCTGCTCAAGTTAAGCTGTTCCCCCAACAAAGCATTTGTGGCTTAATGCTGCACAAAAACTGAGCCACAATAAAAATGAATGACACAAATAAATATACAGCGCATGTTGAAAATCATAATTTAAGAAAAATACTGTGACATCTGATATAAATGGAACTAATCAAGTGATAAGGACCATGAGAAATGCAACTGCTTTGAGCGCATACAACCAGAATAAGATCGATATGGGAAGAAAAAAAAATAAGCCATAATGCCCACATTCAGCTCAAAAGACAAATGCTGCTCCGGCCATAGATGCCAAATATGAAAGCAAAGATTGATGGGTTGATGGCTTAGTTTGAAAAAAAGAAACCCCACAGATGAAGGTAAAACCCTTTTGCCCTCCTACATGTGTAAGCACAAAGAATAGAGGAGTGAATGCTACATAAGTAAGAAACTGTACAAGTAGTCTAATACAGAAAATCACAGTGCTGCGTTTCCAACATCATCTTTCCATTCCCCACCCTGCTCTCATTTGCACATCCATGGCCTTGATATGCAATAATAAGTGTGTTCATCCACCCTCCTAATAGTCTGCAGCAGTTCATACTCCTACAACGTTTTTCAAGTTGTGAACACAGTCTGTGAAAGCAATTTGAACTGGGCCTAAATAAAATAAAATTTAAAAAACAATTGCACACTTGTCTCTGCCATAGCACACCTCATGCAGCACACACTCAGACATAGGGCACATGCACATTGTATAACATGGATGGTGACAGCGGTTTATTCATTTACTGTTTCAAGCATAGCTTACTAGCTTAGTCAAAGTATGTGCATAGAGATATGCACCCAGCTATTGTGATATTGCCTTGTAGTTGGCGTGTTGCAATGAAGGTGGAATGCACACAGGCAATCATAATGTCTGCGCATTTTTGGTGAGCTGTGCCAAAACCCCCACAGTATGTCCGATGTAAATGATTTTTTACATCAGCATTGGGAGCAAATCCATAACTTGTGCTGGTCATCTGTCACTCAGAACAAGCATAGCATAGGTATGGATATTATACCTGCATGTTGTTTAGATTCTGTTGTAAACATACAACATGAACTGTGTAAGCCATACATGTGTGACTAGTCCTTTTATAGAGTCAATCACTCAAATTAGGATAAACTATTTGGATTTTCGGGGGAATGAGCACAGAAGTGCGAAGGAGAAGTGCAGTTGTTGCCGGTGGGGATGTGGTGGAGGGGAGCTGCTCCCTGAAAAATATTGCCAGAGTCTGGTTCACACCGATACAGACACACCAAAAACACCTGGGCGAAATTTCTGGATAGACCTTGATTGAAATCTCTGCACTTTTATGAAGCAAGGAGATTAATTAGGGAAGCAACAATATAGGAAAAATAACAAGCTGTTTTTCTCTAATTTACCCAGCCAGTGTGCTGCTAAGAAACAGAACCTTTCGATTGGACCCTCTACACCCTCTCCTAGGGCAATTTTACCCGGGCAGAGATTCATAATGTGGGAGAAGTAGATGAGCTTCTTAATGTATGTAAAAGCTTTGAAAGAGAACCTGTGCACAGTCTACATGATTCTGTACAAAATGCTACTGTATTATCTGACATGAGTTCACCTGATTTGATAACGGAATAACACATTTTTCAAAATATAGGTATGGATGGCTCGAATGAAGAATGCTTAAACACACTCACACATAACATAGGGGGTCGTTACGAGGTTGGAGGTGATGGAAAAACGATGCCGGTAAAGGATTACCGGCACTGCATACCGCTCCGGGCTATTCCAACCCACCAACCCAGTATTAGAGGTGCCGCTAATAACATTGCCGCTAATAGCGGCATGGGCACAGGCACGCAGGCCTTCAGGCCGGCAATACCGGGATGCCGCTAACAGGAGGACATCACAAGTCAGGCAGACATGCAAATACCGGCATCATGAAGGCGCTAATACGGGATACCGGTATGCCGGCAATACCGGCATTGCGAAGCACCCGTAAACTGCTATGTGCAGTGTTCCCAACTGCCACAGGTGCACACAATCAGCACAGGTGGAGGCAATGGAGTCTGGGCCAGCACAAAAGGAGCACACCCACACACCACACCCTTTTCCACACCAAAATGATTCCACTAGTAGTAACAATACTGGGGCTGGAAGACATGCTTGCATTGCTACACCAGCAACAACAACAACAACAGCAGGCACCACAGAGGAGACACAGGAGGAGAAGGAGGGTGAGAAAGGCCCAGCATGCACCACCAGTGCAGCCAGTGGTACCACACATGCAGCCCCCAATCCCTCACATCAGAGCCAGTCCATTCAATCTAACCCCTGAGCAGATCCACACCCTGTACCGTCTGGACCGGGACACCATCACCACCATTGTGGACATGATACACAATGACATTGTCAGCCTCATTGTATTACGCACCGCCATCCCCCATCTACTGTCGGTGCTCCACTTCCTTGCCACAGGCACCTACCAGCACACAGTGGGGCACATTCATGGCACATCACAACCCTTATTTTCTCGCATGCTGAACCAAATGCTGGATGGCCTCCTGAAGCACACAAGGGACACACTACATGGAGAGACATGCGGGATGACGTGCCTGGCTGCTTGGTAAGTTGCATGACAGGCACATGGCAGTGAAATGGGGGGATAGATGCACACACCACCATGGTGTCGTTGTTGTGACAGCACGATGTGCACATCCCAAAACACTGTGCCCCAAAGCATCCCAAACTGAACATGACAACCAAATCCCATAGCAATGAAGTAAGCTGCACACCTATCACAACATGCCAAACTTAAAACCACCCACCTCCCACAACACGTGCACCACCCATCATTGTACCTCACCCTCCGTAACACAATCCAGCAACATACATGTAAATGTCTGCAGCAAATCACCACACACGACAAGCATCCATGGGAGTGCACTCAAAAAAACCACAAAGGGAATCCACAGCTTGTCACAGGGCCGCCACCACCACAGAAGTGCAGCATGTCACCATGGGAATAATCAGCACTGAATGGCAAATAATGCAGAAAGTATTGCCAACGCTACCAGTTAGAAAATCATACAGAACACTACACATCACATATTCAACACAAGCACAGCGGTATGCGTCCACAATGCATGAGCAACATCAAGAAAGTGTACACCGTGTATCATCTTGAAGATGCAACCCACACCATAAGTCCATGGCACAGAACACATTGAGGACCTGAGAAATGTGTGCATACAACCAGAGACATGTGCATGTGACCATCAATTATCTACAGGCATGTGTGACAAGTACAGCTATCCATCATGAATCGACTAACAAACACCTTAAATTTCTTCTCATGCAGGTGATAGTGGCTATCCCTTGAAGCCGTGGCTCCTCACCCCTGTCCGAAACCAGCAGAACAGTCACGAGGAGGACTACAATCGTTCCCATTCCCGTACCCGTGTGGTCATCGAACAGACCTTTGCCCTGTTATAGGCATGGTTTCGCTGCCTTAGCCCGTCGGGTGGGGCACTCCTCTACAGGCATGAGAAGGTGGCCAAGATCATCAGGGCATGTGTCATGCTGCACAACATGTGTATCCGACGGAACGTGCCCCTGCCCCATGACATTGATCTGCAACCACCTGGTGATGATGAAGGGGATGAAGAAGATGTGGGCATACATCATCGCGGTGCCAATGCACAGGAGCGACGTGCTGTGCGTCAGTCAGTGATTGCACAATATTTCGAACACACATGGGTGCAGAGGGTGACATGAAAGTGGGATAGAGGACAATGGGTGTGGGAGTACATGTACACTATGCACTGTATATCAATAAATGACACATATGCAATAGGGAATATCCACTCAAGATTTTATTTTACACAACAGGTCTATTAAACTGTCCAATAGAATAAAGTGCTCAAACCCTACACCTCACACACCGTCTCCCCCCTCCGCCTCCCCCCACAACTCCCCCACACACCCTCTCCCTTCTCCCCCTCTCCCCACAACTCCCCCACACATGGTGTCCGAGCAAATGCTTCATGTGTCTGTGTCTATTGCCTTAATCAGGCTGCCCCATCTACATCCATCCACTTCCTGCACCTGGTGGCGGCATGTCAGATCGGCGCAAGGTACGTGCTGACCTGCGTAATGGGCTGGTTTGGGTGAAGCTGGATGAAGAAGGGGTGGCTGCTTGCTCCAGTCTGTGGGCCGGACGCTCAGCCTCCATGGAATCCGCAATGTGGGAGAGGACCTGCCTCAGTGCAAACGCCTCCTTGCATATTCTAGTGGTGCTTGCCACAATGGCCTGCCTCAGGGAGGCAGTGTTGTCGCGCCCCTCCTGCCTTGCCTGGGCACTGTGTGCAACAAACTGCATCACTAGGGCTGTGAGCTCCTCCTGGTGCTGCACTGCGTGTCTTATCTGGTGCACCCCTGCCTGTACACCAGTGGAGGTGGAGGGTGCATGTGTGACATCCCCAAATCCATGTGGCTCCTCTGTGGGACTCATGCTCCCTTGTACAGCCTCCCCTCCAGACTGCTCCAGTGTGGTGTCTTGGTCAGAGTACACAGGTGTGACCTGGGTGGATGGTGCGGGACTGGATGTTGCAGGAAGGTCCGAGGAGTCGTCCTTGACAGGAACGCACACCTGGACCTGCGCATCATCGTCTGTCTGGGGTGCCGTAGCTGCCGCCTCCCCAACAGAGCTGTTCTCTACTGAATGTGCCCTATTGCCCACTGTCTCTTGTGCAGGTGACAAAGGTGTTGTGTGGACTGTAGCGATGGGCCTTAGCGGCACCAGTGCCGTGGCATCCTGTGCTGTTTGCGACTTCAGTGCCTGTCATGGCTTGGCTGGGGCTTTCGATGTGGAAGTCCTGTTGCGTTCTTACCTAGCCCTCTTACGGGGAGTAGTTGCCTGTGGGGGTGAGTCCCGGGCCTCGCTGTCAGGATCTGAGCCTGTGGGGGACCAAGAGAGGGACGGCATCAGTGATGGTTTGATAAGCATCATGCATACATTGGTATTATTGTTCTTCTACACATTAGAGGGATTAGGCAGTGGTGTTTTGATGATCACATTGCTTGCTATATTGGTGGAGCATGCAGGCATCCATCGGGGTCACTCATGTTGGGGCTGGCGTATGCTATGTGACATGCATTTCTGTTGTGGACTGCGTGCAGAGTGACTTATGCCATTTTCATATTTGTGTGGTGTGTGTCAGGTATGGCATTGCCATGCTGCATGCATGTTCATGTGCCTGTGCTGCCGACGGCATCTAGTCGGGGATGTGTCAATGTGTATGTATTGGGCCATGCATTGCCTCTTTGGACAGACAAATTGGTGGACTATCATCATACTTAGCATTACAGTGTTTTCTTAGGACACTCACCTCCATCCGCCGATGAGGTGGCGCCACGCTCCATCTCACCCACACCTTCTATGGCCTCTATGCCAATCGTGCTGGTGCTGATCTCCTCCCACCGGCTTAGCTTTATGGCTGAGCTAGGACCACCACCAGTAGCCATGGCCTGGCTCCGGTTTGCGGACAGAATGTTCCTCACTCTCAGCCGCAGGTTGTCCCATCACTTCCGGACATCCTTGATGGTGCGGGGGGTGTTGCCTATGGCGCTGACTTTCTGGGCAACAAGTTGCCAGATCTCTTTCCTTTTTATCTGTGCCTCCCTCCTGATGCTGTTTGCAAAAACAACCTCTGCATTGTCTGCCAGTGTCTCTGCCAGCATAGTTAGTTCATCCTCATTGAAGCACTCTTTGCGCTGCCAGGAAGTGCCTTTTTTTACTGCCTTAGGCGTGATGCTGGTGTTGAGGGTCGATATCTATAGTCAGGAAAAGGCTCCAGGTCCTGTGTGGTGATTAATTAATTAAAGGAGATTAATTAGGGAAGCAACAATATAGGAAAAATAACAAGCTGTTTTTCTCTAATTTACCCAGCCGGTGTGCTGCTAAGAAACAGAACCTTTCGATTGGACCCTCTATACCCTCTCCTAGGGCCCTTTTACCTGGGCAGAGATTCATAATGTGGGAGAAGTAGATGAGCATCTACATTTATGTAAAAGCTTTGAAAGAGAACCTGTGGACAGTCTACATGATTCTATACAAAATGCTACTGTATTATCTGACATGAGTTCACCTGATTTGATAATGGAATAAATCATTTTTCAAAATACAGGTATGGATGGCTCGAATGAAGAATGCTTAAACACACTCACACATAACATAGTCTTTTCGCAATAAGGCTTGAACTATTCTATTCAGTTAGATCAAGCAACCGTAAGGTTCAAATTCTAATTCCGCATTTAAATTGGTGTGTCCATTCTTTGGTCCGACTGTATGATATAATCTGCCTAGCAGCCCAATCACATTAATCTCCTTTAGACATGTTTTTAAACAAATTCTGCATTCCAAAGACAACAAACACAATAGTAAGAGCCATCATAATTTGATATCTCTGTGCAAATTAATCTTCAAAGAGGATGCTAAAGTGATGGAGACTTCTATTTACTTGGTTCAAGAGAAAATGCAGTGTATCTAGAGAGGCTCAGTGCGATTTAGAATTGGAGACCAACCAACTATCCATTAAGGAAGATATTGGGCCTCATTATGACTCCAGCGGTAGCCGTGCCGGTAAAAACGGCACGGCTGCCGCCGGAGTAGTTTTTTTCTGGCGGCCGGCAATCGGGACTTACTGGGGCGTTACAGCCCTGGTGGTCCAGGTAATTCCCCATTTGCGGGGTTCCAGAACAAATTACCGGACTGGTATACTTATAATGAGGCCCATTTTGCATCGCTGTGCAGCTAGAGACTGTTTGGTGGCAATGGCCAAAGATAAATCAAGTAATGCAAGTAACACAAGTAAACAATGAAAACATTTAAAGCAAAATTGTCTGGCCAAAAATTGAAGCTCACTTAACTTTTTAAGATCTCTGAATTTTTTTATTTAATTCAGCAATGATCATAAATGGTGATAACATTATAGAAATTGTTGAAAAGCCACAAAAATGTAGACAAGTCCCTAAAAAGAAAAAGAAAAAGAACGTACAAGAATTATAAAAGAGTCTGTTTAAAGCCTTCAAGAAGAAATGGAAAGACCAGAGCATACTACATTTATTAGCAAAATCCAAGACGATTACTAATAGTTTAGGGCCTCCCATCATAGGTTTGATGATAATTTGGCTGTAAATCCACTGAATTACCGAAAAACTCAATTACTGTTACCACCACTTGGTCCCGTAGAGTTACCATGGCATTACAAGTTTGGCAGGTGGTGTAATTCCCCATTTTTGGAGTCCATAGGACTTTATGTGGATTTCTGGCAGATTTACTGTGCGTTAAATCTGCCAGCAGTAACTACACTAAAACATATAATTTGGCGCTGAGAGAAAAATGGTGGTAATTCTGTTATAGTAAAAGAAAGTGGTAATGGAAATACCACCCCTTTTTCCCCACACTGCCAAACTTGTAATGAGGGCCGTAGTTATATTGGGCCTCATTATGAGTGTGTCAGTCCGGTAACAACGGTGCCGGTAAGCCTACCGGCACCATTGTTGCCAGACCGCACACTCCGAGTCTGCAATTGGCTGCTGTCCTGTCCATCAGCGCTGACCTAGCGAGCGGGACAGCACCCGCTTGCAGACTTACATGGAAGTACCAGCACTGTTCCACACAGTGCCGGTGCTTCCATGCTCCCCATTCCCATTGAGTCCTATGGGACTCAAATGGTAATGGGTATTTACCTTTTCTGGCGCCTGCGTTTCCGAACCGCCGAGCCTGTAATGCCCTGGTAAATTCGACAAGTCAGGTGCTGGAAAATCTTGCAAGTCTGACGGCAGCCTGCTGGTTTTACCGGCATGTCTACCACCGGAATTGTAATGAGGCCCATTGTCTCTGGTTTTACCGGCAAAGGCTACCTCCAAACTCGCATCAGGGTCCGGCACCCGCAAATTTGCAATAACCGGGCTATTTCCGGCCCAGCCCTACGGCTCAATGGTAATGGGGAGGGTGGTAGCACTGTTACCGTTAATAACGGTACCGCTTCTACCATCATGTTCTGCTCACGGGTGCCAGTACGGCCACCAGGTAAGACCTGGGGCCTGCAAGGGCACCCGCGAGCAGAACTCCTAGTATGGCGGTACAGTAGCAACAGAGCCAGTAGCGATACCGGCGCTGTTGTTGCCTTACCGCCATACTTGTAATGAGGCCCATGGAAAAGAATTTTGATCAATCTTCTGTGGATGAGCATGAGGAGGTTGCCTTAATTATTCTCAATTGCAATGGAGTGACATTTAAAGACAGTATTGCTTCTCCAGTTATCAGTGCTGAACATGTCTGACTCTTTTATCTACAATAGAGACAGGACTTTGAAAAACAAATTATGTTAACAAACTCAAATCTAAGTGTGGTGCAAGACTTGGAAATGCTTTCACCGTATCACGTCTGTTTATTGGTTTTGAGTAGGTTTTCACAAAATCTAAAGATTTAGGGCTTGATTCATGGAATAGTGTGCAGAGATCCCACAAAGCCTGCGCGCCGAGAATGAGTATGCGCGAGCCTGCGCGCAGATGATTTTCCGTGCTCTGCATATTCATGGAAATGTACAGGCAAAGTAACCATAAATGCAAGTCGTGACCGGAACACCTGCAACACACCCCCAGGCAAAGCAAAAACAGACAGAAATAGTTACCTTTGTGTGCTCCCTGGACGCAAATACATGCAGGCCTGCATCTCAGGGATCCTGCGCGGGGTCCCCCGTAACTGTTGCCGGCTGCCCTGACTACATGCATTCGATTTATCGTAACTCAGGTAAAACTTAGAAAATCTGTGTGCGAACCCCCGCAAACTGTTCCTGCACCCTGCAAGACTGCATACACGCACCCCTACATTAAATCAGAAGCCCGGCTGCATACCCACACTCCTAAATCCGACACCCGATCTTACCTCTGCAGGTTGAATCCTATGTGCAAGTTTCTGTATGCCTGCCTTCGGTTGGTGGATAGAAAGAGGACTTTGCATGGACATTTTCCTGCCGAGAGGATGCGGGGTCAGATCCATGAATACCGTACAATAGTGGGCGTGTGATTGACTGCCTGCGGGCCGTCCTTCGTAACGCCCACATTTACCCTTGTTCTTCCTCATTTACGAGCTCCGCCCCCTTCCCTGCCCTCTGTGCAAGCCACGACCATGCTCTGCTTGGTGTCTGGCGCAAGGGACTCAGCCACTCGCAGAGACATGCCGAGCCAGCGCGAATTCGCTGCAAAGTACAAAAAAGAGCTGCACAGTCGATTCTATGAATAACAAATCTGATTTTGCATGCAGTTTGGTGCAACGTCCCTATTTACACTGCAAATAATTCCATGATTCTGGCCCTTAATTTTAAATCCCTTTACAATGCTTTCATTATTATCTATAAGACGCTCCTTGGGCCTGCTGGGCAATAATAATAATATAATTGTTCTTGAATAAAGTGTTTAATACAGGGGACCAGTTTTTAAGTACGAGCCCGGGATTTGAACTTTTTTTGCTATACATTGGGCCTCATTCCGAGTATGGAGGTAGTCATGGCGCTATTTGCGCCATGACTACCTCCCATACCGGGTCCGGTCCGACCTGGTTCAATGGGGACTTACCAGTCCATTCCGACCCTGGAGGGACCGGTAAGTCCCCATTGAAAAATCCATTCCCCATTCCCATTCGAGCCCCTCCCGGGCTCAATGGGAATGGGGCAGTAGCTAATAACGGTACTGCAATTTGTGGTACCGTTATTAGCTCTCTGGTCCCTTAGCGGCTCCCGCTAAGGGTGCCTGGTAAAACCAGGCGCCCATTGCGGGACCCGCTAAGGGACCTCGGAATAGGGCGCAAAGGGATTACCGGTACCGATGTCCTTAACAGTGCCCGGTATCCCTTTGCGCCCACCTCGGAATGAGGCCCATTGTCTTATTTCCAAGATAAACGCGATGCCCCAGAGCTATCCTCCTGATTATCCTCACAGACTCATGTTTGTATTCAAATGGAATGTGATGAGGATAAACGTGTTGATTTGGTGCACTTAAATTGGTGGCAAAGTCCAAAGAGAAATCAAGTACTGCAAGTAACAAAAGTAAAAAAATGAAAACATCTATAACAAAATTGTCTGACCAAAAGTGAAGCTCACATAACTTTTTAAGATCTCAGAATTTGGAATTTAATTCAACAATGATAATAAATAGTGATAACATTTCAGAAATTTCTGAAAAGCCCCAAAAATGTAGAAAAGTCCCTAAAAAGAAAAAGGAAAAGTACATACAAGATTTAGAAAAGAGTATGTTTAAAGACTTCAAGAAAAACTAGAAAGACTAGAGCATAATACAATTTTTAACAAAATCCAAGACGATTACTAGTACTATAAGGCCTCATTATGAGTTTGATAGTAATTTGGCTGTAAATCCACTGAATTACCACCAAACTCAACTGCTGTTACCACCACTTGGTCCCGTAGAGTTACCACAGCATTAAAAGTTTTGGCAGGTGGTGTCATTTCCCATTTTCGGAGCCCATAGGACTATATGGGTATTTTTGGCAGATTTATTGTACCTTATGTTGGGACAAACTCCCAGGTATGCCAGCGAGCCACTATGAATTCACGGACTCTCGGAAAGCCCAACACCTTCCTCAGGACAAACGGAGGACTCAGTCAACGGAAAGTTCAAACTGCTGTTTATTACAAACAAAACCAACAGTAATAGCACAGGAACAGGAGAAATCCATGCACGCCTCAGCTTCTCCTGGCTTTCCTGGCTCGCTGGCCACTTTTGATGGGTGTTGAGTAGGCTACTATCTATAGTGGACACTATGCATGTTTTTCTACTGGCCGTCACATGTAAGGTGGCTGGCCTGGTCCATCCTCAAGTCACTATCTATAAAAATGTTGCAGTGTGGTGGGCTTACCATTGGTTCTGACCCATTGCTACCCACCCCTAGGATATTGATATTGATATTTTATTTCTATCGCGCTCGTACACAAGTGTTTCAGAGCACAACAAGGCAAGGGAGGGGAACAGGGGAGAACAAAACAGCGATCTTACTAGGCCCAGTGACATTGAGAACACACAAGTGCAAGGGAGAGGGGGAGAGGGGGAGGGGAAAAGTGCATGGAAGGGGGAGAAGTGGGGGGAGAAGTGGAAAGTGCAAAGCAGAGAAGAAGCAGATAGATAACAATAAATAAATAATAAAAGCATAATATTAAAAGCAACAAACAGTGGTAGTTGAGCCAGCGATTTGCAAGTGCTAGGTTTAAGGCAGCAGACAGGGTAGGTCCGATAAGTGCAGGAAAAAAAGGGGGGGCTGTATGTTACAGATAGAGACCCCAGTGCAAGGGGTGGCCCAGAGGCAGTGCAGGAGGGTGGCAGGGTGAGCAGGTACCTGTGCCCGGAGGACAGAGGCTGGCCAGGTGCACGGAGAGAACAGATCAGCAGGGGAGAGGGGGAGCGAAAGGCAGAAGAAAAGAGGAAGGTCTTGAGGCGCTCGCGGAACCAGAGATGGTTCTCCTCAGGTTTTAGAGTGGCAGGGAGGCTGTTCCAGAAGGAGGCCCCAGCCGAAGACAAAGGTCTACCCCCAGCTTGTTTCTTTGAAAAACAACTGACCCTGAGGGAGTTAGAGGTAGAGGAGCGAAGAGCTTGAGAGGTATTTGCTATGGATAGCAGAAGGTATTTTGGACCGAGGCCCCAGAAAGCCTTATGGACAATGCAGAGGGTTTTGAATTTAATCCTTGCATCCACTTGGAGCCAATGGAGAGATTTCAGAGCTGGAGAGATACGATCCCAGGGCTTGAAGGCAAGGACAAGTCTCCCAGTCCTGTTCTGGATTAGTTGCAGAGGGCGGAGTGTAGAGTCAGGTAGATTTGGAAAGAGGTTGTTAGAATAGTCCAAGCTAGAGAGAACCAGAGCTTGGGATACCATGAGCTTCTGGAGGAAGGAGAGGAAAGGCAGTGTAACTCTGAGGAGGTGCAGTAGGAAATTTGACTTTTTAGAGACCTCAGAGATGTGGGCGGAGAAGGAAAGGGTGGAGTCAAAGATGACCCTGAGGTTCTTAGCCTTGCAGGTGGGGGTCGGAGGAGGGCCAAGGGAGGCCGGCCAGAGAGTGAGGGGAAAGGATGGTGAAGGTGTGCTGATGAGGAGGATCTCCGTCTTGCTGGCATGCAGACAAAGATCATTGGTGACACACCAATCTTGAATGGCAGTTAGGCAATCAGAGATGAGAGAGGGAGAGGAGGTGGCAGAGGGCAGCCTGAAAATGAGTTGAGTGTCATCAGCGTAGCACTGGAAATTTTAGCAGAAAGTGGCAATGCAGTGGGCGAGAGTTGCCAGGTATCGGTTGAAAAGCCAGGGCGAGAGGTTAGACCTCTGGGGAACACCACAGGTAGAGAGGAAGATAGATGAAAGGAAGGACCCAAGTTGGACCTGGGAGGGTCGATCTGAGTGGAAAGAGGTCAGCCGGGCCAGAGCCTGATCAGTGATACCCAGGTTTTCATGGAGACGGTTAGGCAGGATGGTGTGGTTGACCGTGTCGAAGGCAGAAGAGAGATCGAGGAGGATGAGGACAAAGGGAATATTAGAGTCAAGGTTGGAGAGCAGATCTTCACAGATGTTCAGGAGAGCAGTTTCTGTGCTTCTGGCAGCTCTGAAGCCAGACTGGTGGTCATGGAGACATCCAGCAGAATTGGAATGAAGGTTAAGCTGAGAGATGGACAACTTTTGGACAACTTTTCCAGGAGTTTGCCCAGAAAGAGAGTAATGGAAATTGGGCGATAGTTAGCTGGACAAGAAGAATCAGCTGTGGGTTTCTTGAGAAGACGAGGCACAAAGGAGTGCTTCAGAGGGAGTGGAAGGATCCTGAGGCAAAGGAGTGGTTGCAAAAATCAGCAAGGGCCAGAGTGAGGGTGTCAATGTGGTCCTTGATAGCTTTAGAGGAACAAGGATGAACCTATTTTTTCACGATGCTTTCATAGATCGGACTTGTCTAGCGACCCCGTCACGGGAGAAAAGAGGAAAGGACGAGAAGGATGGTGGGGGGTGGCTAAAGGAGTGTCAGCAAGTACAGAGGAGAGGGGAGAGGTGGGGTATGGGTGGAGAGGGTGGACAGGATGTCCCGTGTTTTTTTAATGAAATGAGAGGCAAGGGTATTGCAAAGAGCCTGGGAGGCAACAGGAGGGGTAGAGACTGCAGCAGGGTTGGCCAGCTCATTGCAGATTTTAAAGGGTTCGGCCGAGTTGTTAGATGCCACAGAGACATGAGCTTGAATGTGGACTCTCTTCTTGGTGAGGACAGAGAGTCGGTATTGCCTTTGTAGCAGGCGACAGGCCAGTTTGTCAGAGGATGAACAGGAAGTCCTCCATTTGCTCTCAGCTGCCCTACCCTTACGTTTAAGTGTAGCTAGGTCAGTGTCATACCAGGAATTGCACTTGGCTTTGGACTTCAAAAGGATCCTCATGACAGGGGCAAGAGCATCAAGCGTATCAGAAATTGAAGAGTAGACCAGAGACAGGGCTGTGTCAGGATTTGAGACAGCCAAAGGTGGGGGGTATGGGGGGGGAAGCGGCAACAAAAGTCTCAACTGACACACGCTTCATGGCCGGATGTCCAGAAGTTAGATGGCAGTATTGGGGTAGGCTTGGATTGGGGGAAGAGAAGGAGGGATGAGAGGAGAGGAGGGAGTGATCGCTCCAGGAGAGGAATGGTCAGAGGGATGGAGAGGGGGAGGTCAGAGGAGATCAAGACATCGAGAGTGTGCCCTGCAGAGTGAGTCGGGCAAGAAGGGAGGATGGACAGGGAGAGGGAGTCGCAGAGGTCACGGAAGAGTACAGAGGAGGAGCAAGGAGAGTCTAAATGTATATTGATGTCACCAAGGAATAGGAGTTGAGTGGTAGAGGCGTGGAGGGAGGAGGAGAGGTCTGCCCACTCAGAGAGAAATGAGGTGATTTGACCAGGAGGCCGGTAGATGGTAACCACAGTAAGAGAATGGGTAGGCGGGAGAGAAAGCCTACAGACAAGGAATTCAAAAGAGGAGTAGGTCTGAGTGGGAATGATAGATGCAGGAATACACTCAGGAAAGATCAGGGCTACCCCTCACAGGACCGGGAGGATCTGGGTGCTGAGAGGATCTTGTAGCCATCCGGGTTGAGAGTGTCAAAGCTCAGGAGAGAACTGGCCGTGAACCATGTCTCAGTAAGACCAAGGACATCAAGGTCTAGTTCTTCAAGGTGGTGGCAGATGTCAGAGGAGTGTTTGACAGCAGAGTGAGAGTGGCAATATGAAGAAGGTTACCAGCCTTAAAGACCTTCCAGGAGGGGTACAGATCAGAGGTATGCCCTGCGGAGGAGAAAGAGCCCTAGTGGGGGCAGAGGAGGAGGAGTAGAGAGAGTGCAAGGTAGCCAAGGGGGGATAGGTGGGGACAGCAGGAGGTGAGAGCAAATTGATGAAGCATGGGAAGCACCTATTAAAGAAGAGGAGATTGGCCTGAGGGCCTTGGACCAACACAGTGCCATTTAGGTAGACATTAATGATGACTTTAGAGGAGTCAAAGGAAGCCATGCGAACTTCCCAGTGAGTGCCACCATTAATGGGAGAGTAGGAGATAGGGCAGAGCACAGAAACCATATGAGGAGTCCATAGATCTGGCGAAGGAACGACAAAGAGGATGTTGGTGAGGGTCTGTCTGGTGGAAGCATTGGAGTAGGTGTCGGTGATAGGAAGGCCAGAGTTACAGGCCAAGATATCCTTTTTGAACTTCTTCCTACCAGACTTAGTGAGAAGGGAAGGATAGTCAATGGATAAGCAGTTGGAAAAGATAGGAGAAACAGAAAGCGCCATTGGGGTGGAAGCGAGGAGAGGATGGTGATAATAGGGGGGCTGGTAGGTGTGGGACAAAAGAGAGTGGTGAGGTCACTGGGCTGGCAAGTTACAGAGAAGAAACAGTATACAAGCAAAATACAGAGAATTTCGCAATGGGCAGCAAGATTTGACTTTTTAGCACAAAGCAAAAACAGCAAGATTTGACTTTTTAGCACAAAGGAAAAACAGCAAGATTTTACTTTTCAATCTTGGAATCGGATGTTAGCAAAAGGTTTTAGGAAGCAATGCACATCAGGATGACAACATGGGAGTAACATGACAACATGGGAGTAACAAGCAGTAACAAGCAGAAAAAACAGTGATAGTCAAAGGCGGTAGGAGTGAGTCCATAAGGACGGAACTAACCCATAGTTCTGGAGGAGGCAAAGTCAAGGCAGTCCAGATTTCTTAGAGGAGTGAGGTGGTAGCATCATTGTGGTTAAGGTGCAGGGAGGACCCCAATTAGCGTTACGGAAGCGGACAGGGAGAAGACTGGGGCCTTAGAAGTGGGCCTTTGCTGAGAGGGCCGGCTGAAGCCTAACGGTCCCAGATTGGATGGAAGAAAACACTCAGCAACCAATGGGAGTGCAGCACAGGGAGAGGTGGTTCAGCACAGCCTGCCTACACAACAAAGAAAACCACGGCGCCCATCTTGGAAGGGCCAACAAACAGTCAAATAAGCAGCCAATAGTGCGAAAAGACATGTGCTTTCAAAATAGAAGGCAGCTCCAAGTATTAAAAAGCCAAAAAAATGGCAGCACGATGAAAATGGCAAATAAAACAGTCCTTTCCAACAATTTTATGCAAATTTAGTTTCTTTCTTTTTCTTCTCTTTTTTTTCCAGTTTCAATTTTTCAGGTTCAATAATTCCCCTGGAGGTGCAGTAATGCACAGAAAGTGCACCAACTAATGGAATGGTCAGGATAGTGAACTGTGGTTGGCTAGAGCTGACATCCCCAGGTCTGGGATCTGCAAAGGTTCTCAGCTCTTGGTGTACCTTTTCAAGTTCATAAGAATGACTATGTGTCTGCATTGTAACTTGTGTGTACCACCTTAGTCTATGGGCCTCATTACATGGAATGCGGTAAGGGTTTACTGGTACCGGTAAGGGCACCGGTACCGGTAAACCCTTACCGCCTTGCTACGAGGTCCCTTTGCCGGACCCGACCTCAACGGCTGGTTTTAGCAGCCATTAAGGATTGGGCTCGCAAAGGGACCTTGGTGCTAATTACAGTACCGCAATTTGCGGTACCGTGATTAGCTCCTTCCCGATTACCATTGAGCCCTATGAGGGAAAAAATGGGAATGGGGAAGTGCCTTGGTGAGGAATTACCGTCCCCGCTCACCTTGGAGTAGGGCGGTAATTCCGCCATCCGCCAAGGCGGATAGCGCCATGGTTACCGCATACCGTGTAATGACGCCCTATGAGACTGTTCTTTTGCTCGATGCAACACTTGTCTCATATTGTAGCAATTTTGTTTCAGTCTTCTGTCTGGTAGCCTGAGATCGGCTCTCTTTCCCAGCGCTGGTCGCTGTCCATTGTCTGCTACACCCGGGTCACGTGTTCCGAGACCACAAATTTGAACTGTGCAGCTCTGAATTATGAGGAATTATTCGTATTTACTGCAGCTGGTGCCTTTGTCATCTAGAGAATGGAATGTGATTAATATCTTGTGGCCTTGGCAGTGGGTCCTGTCTCACACGTCTTGCTCTCTGTCCAGCCTGAACTCAGCTCAGCTCGGCTCTTGTTGAGAGGCCTGTAGCCTGCTGTATTTTCCTAAACCATTATAGTGCAGTTTCTACAATGTTCGTGCACTACTACATTCTCCATAGGTTAGTCACACTGGGTCTGTCACGTCTCATAGGTGCTCCTGCAGTTCCATAAGGTTATTCGCATTTAAGCATCTGCAAGCTTTGCTCAGGATTTCTTGCTTTTTGCGGTTTCTGCGTTGCTGGGTTTAGCTAATTGCAAAAATAATAAAGCAATGACAGCATGTATATGTGTCTTTCCTTTAACATAAAATTGTACGTTCATGTTCTTCATGTATTCAAGTGTGTGTTTATGTACCTGAGTGTGGATGGCATCTGTGCTTAATGTCTAACAGTGCTAAGTCGTGGTGTCTCTAACAACGTCAGCAATCATGGATTCTTGCCGCGCTTAATCGAGACTGTCAATGGAGGTGTCCTTGGTCATAGCTTGGTGCGCCTCGTCCACGCTGGGGTAAATTCGTACCGTACCTGGTCTGTAGGGCTGGTTGTGGGCGTATGGGTGGCTGAGCAGGTATATCTCAACATACTTGTCAACCATTGGTCCGTTGGGAATTCGTCCAAAATAGAATGGGTGATTGCAGTGTTTCCTGGCCATTTTCTGCATCCTGAATTTCGTAGGAGGGGGATGAGTGGGTAGGCTTCCCCATCCCTCTTCAGTTAAATCTGCCAGCACTAAATCTGCTAAAACGTTTAAATTGGCGGTGGGGGAAAAATGGTGGTAATTCCGTTATAGTAAAAAAAAGTGCCAAAAGAATAATCGCCACTTTTTCCCTGCACTGCCAAACTTGTAATGAGGCCCGTATCTATGTTGTCTCAGAATGAATACATGGACATGAATGTTTATCAAGCTTTTGTGGGTGAGCATGAGGAGGTTGCCTTAATTATTCCCAATTGCAATGAAGAGACATTTAAAGACAACATTGCTTTGCCATTTATCAGAGCTGAAAAAGGCTAACTCTTTTATAGACTGGACTTCGTAAAAACAAATTAGTGTAGTAAGGGATGAGGTTTTTAACAAGCTCATATCTAAGTGTGGTGCAAGACTTAGAAATGCTTGTACCATATCAAGTCTGATTATTGTTTTTTTTGGATAGTTTTTTATTAGGCATGTTTGCTTACAAACAATAAAAACATAAGATATAAAATGTTTATATTTTGTACTTTTTAGAACATTAAACCATTAAAATTGATGGAACAGTTTAATAAGATAAATGGAAAAAATTATTATTTTTATGAGTTAATAATGGGACAAACAGGGGAGACAAGGCAAATGACAATAGGGAGGGTGGGGGTATGGTTACCATATAGTGATGTTGATGGTAAATAGTTAATCTTACTTAATCAGTATTATTAAGATATTGAATAAATACATACATTTTTTTGTTAAGGTTGTGCAAACAATCAACAGAGAATGCAGACATTTTTCAATTCGATGTGTAGAGCAAATAGAGTTCCACTAGGTGTTAAAAGACAAGTTGGAAGTATGTTTCCAGTTAAACATCATATTGTGGTAAGCAATACTGATAAATAAATGTAATAATGTAGGTAAATCAATCTGTTGCAGGTAAGGATTAACAATGGTGCCGATCATAAGATTACAGAGTGACAAGGGCTCTTTATAATGAAATATTTTTTGCAAGCATATCCATATTATTGTCCAAAATGCATAAACAAATTTACAATCAAAAATGTAATTCTCAAGGGAGTAAGAAATGCACAGTGTAAAATAAAGAAATGAGTTTGTGTTGGGTTGGCTGGTACAGATGTTAAGTAATATAGTTTCCATATTTTTGACCACATTTCTGGGGTCGATTGAAAATTCCAGTCAAGCTCCCATTGCCTAATGATACTAGAGATTGATATGTTAGGAGATAAGGGTCCATTCAGAAATGAATATAATGTGGCTGCTTTAACGGAAGGATTACTAATTAAACAAGTTAGTAAGGGGGAAGGGGATTCTTGAGTTAGAGTGGGTACGGATTTAGTTAGCGATTTGAGAAGAGATGTATGGAAGGTAGATCACATTCTGGAATGTTGTATAGTATAGAAAACTGTGCAAAAGGAATTTCTATAGTATTATGGAACAAGTGTTTAACAAGTTTAACACCCGATAGGTACCATCTGTGTACATTAGTGAGATTAGGAAAATGTCTCCTGATTCAGTTTCAGTGAAAGAGCTGGAAGGTAGTTTATTCCGAATGGCTTTGAAGAATGTAGAGATGGGAGTGAGGTGATATTAGGCCACATGGAGGTGGTTAAGAAATGGGAGAGAGAGAACAGGGTGATAATAGTTGCCTCTATATTAATCCATAAGGGGGCATCACTAAGATTATTTTCATAGTGTTTGAAGGAAATTAGTTGTTTTAGAATAGTGACTTTATGATATAGTTGAATGGTGGGAAATTTGACTCCTCCTAGAAGTTTTGCAAGTCTCAGTTTATTATTTGCAATTCTCAGCATTTTCTGATTCCGTAAGAATTTAAGGAGTAGGGACTCAATTGTTTTGTAAAATGTTGCTGGAATTGAAGCAGGGATCATGGATAGTGAATAGAAGATTATAGGGCTGATCATCATTTTTATAGAGTCAAGCCGTCCCCACCAGGATAAGAAAAGTGGTGACCATCCAGAGATCATTGTTGTAATTATTTTGTATCAAGAGGTTGGTGTTAAGAGTAATTGTAGTATGAATATCTTTAGAGATGTGAAGTCCTAGGTATTTGATATGAGAAGATTACCATGTCATACCAGACAATGGAGTATTGCTTATAGTACATGCATTAGTGAGAGGCATACTTTCCGATGTATTAAGATTTAATTTGGTGCCAGAAACTATAGAGGAATTGTTTAAAGTACAGATCAAGTATTGCATAGAAGAGGCAGGGCCCGAATGATAGTCTTGAATATCATCAGCATAAGCAGATATTTTAACTTCTATGTTATTAATGGAGGTGCCTTTAATGTTAGTGTTAGTTCTTATATCATGTAAAAAGGGTTCTAATGCAAGGTTAAATAATAGGGGTGAAACGGGGTAGCCTTGACGGGTACCTCTCTTAATTTGGAAGGAAGGAGAGAGGGAGTTATTAATGAGGGTTCGCATGGAAAGGCAGAAATATAAGATTGAATAAGATTGAAAAAGCAAGGGGAAAAATTATGCCATTTTAATGAATGAAACATGAAAGTCCAAGAAACATGGTCAAAGCCTTTTTCCGCATCTATTGCAAGAAGAGCCAAGGGGTCATTAGATTTTTGGGAATGTGATAGAATATTAAAAAGTAATCTAGTATTGGAGGATGTGTAATGATCTTTAATAAAATATGATTGATCAATATGTATTAGTTTGGGATGTTATTTTTCTAAGCGTTTAGCTAGGGGTTTAGTATATATTTTAGAATCAGAGTTGATAAGGGTCTATACATTTTTAACTAGAGAGGGTTCTTTATCAGGTTTGGGGAATAATAGGAGGAGGGCTTTGCCATGATGACGTAAGGCCAAAGGTCCCATGGCTTTGGCCAGTTTTAGCAAAATGAGAATATAATTGTAAAGGTTTTGGAGAGATTGAATCAATAAATGTTTTATACAAATCCATGGAAAATCCATCAGGGCCTATGGCTTTATTGGGTTTAAGATCTAATATGGCTTGTGTAATTTCTTTTAAAGAAATGGGTGTATCAAGAGGGGAGGGATCTATGAGGTCGGTGGCATTTTTCTTACTTTCCTAAAAGAAGGAGTGAATTACCAAATCATTTATAGAGGTGTCAGAGGGATATAGGTTAGAATAGAAGTCTAGAAAGGCTCAATTTATATCTTTCTGACTAGTTAGTCTATTATCCTCAGAAAATGTGCTCTGAGTGATAAGCGATTTTTCTTTCTTTCTTTTAAAATAAGATATATGATATGATTGGTTATTTATAACGTGCTTAATACCCAGAGGTTTCTAATCGCGGACCCAGGGAACGAACCTGTGGTGCTCCATGTCATCTTGATTTCAAGGCGAGCACGTTGCGCCCGAGCTATCCTCCCAAGGCAAGATGCCAACATTTTACAGCTTTTTTGGAAACACGATGTAATTTAGATTTAGATTGGATTATAGAATTAGCTGTTTAATTTATAGAATTCAATACATTTATTCATAAGGTTATTTTCGATAGTGGGATTTGGGTTGCCATAGTATGATACCTCAAGATCTTTAATAGAGGTTAATAGTGTATTATGAATGGATTCAGATTGATGCTTTTTAATAGCCGAGAATTTAATAATAAAACCGCATAGGGTGGCTTTGAAGGCATCCCAGTTGTTGTGGAAGGAAGTGTGTTCAGGGCAATTGTGGAGAAACAAATCGTCAATGAAAGAGTTAGTTTTTTAATAAAGGTATCCTTAAAGAGGAAGGAGTTACATTTCCATCTTGGGGAGTGTTTTGGAATAGGTATCCATTCTAAAATAGTAGAGACAGGCGCATGATCAGAAATGGTAATGAAGCCGATTTCAGAGTTAATAAGGGTAGTGTAATGTACTGTTATGTCCCAGATGATGATTGGGTAAATCATTTTCCCGAACTCTACTCGGACAATTTGTCATCATTGTGTGAGGCCTATCCTCTGATACCATCTTCCCATGACAGTAGCCCACATATTGCCCCATTTGTTGGGGGTTTGACAAATGGTAATTTGAATTTTGGTTGGGATTATGTATTGAAGTCAATCAAAACACAAAGAGCTGGTAAAGATGTTGGGCCTGATAGCATACCTGCAGATCTTTTCAAATATGACCAGCTTTTTTGATCGGTCATCTTGTTTTATAGTTTTAATATCATCCTAGCAGAAAACATCTTTCGAAAGTCATACCACCCTACATCTGTTTTTGACAGCACATTTAAAAAGTTGTCATGTACGTTTTTATACTATCATTCCATGTCAGGGGGTTATGCTTTTGCCTCGCTTTTACCCTACACCTTCAAAAACAACATGGTATTACGCCTGCATGAGATTTTCATGATGGCGTAAGACCAATGGTTTCCTGTGTATCCACTTGCTTTTTACACTAGCAAAAAGCAGGCAGATACAATTTATGAAAAGTGTGGGATGCTTATTCACTAAATTAATATATCATTTGCAGAATATTCAACCAGCAAAATTAGCATAAAAACATGTACAATCCACAGTGTGCTTTTTCATTGTCCTCACAAGGCCCTGCACACAAATTTAAAAAAAAGATGATTAATTCCAATTCAAGAGTGGTACAATATGTTATATGTTTGTAATATAACCACCGGGTAAATGTTGAATACAATTTACCGGAAGGTCAAGTGGTTAGTACACTGAGCTAGTACACAGATTGTTTCTTTCAACCTCACAATCTATTTGGACTAATCAAGAGTATAAACCTCATCAGAATTTATAAACTTTGTAAGTCTAACAAAGACATGGGTGGCATATATTAAGCCTAGTTGTCCTCATGAAGCATGTATGCTCAGCTGACACGTGTTTCAAGCAGGCGCTCTTCCTCATGGATATATTAGGCATAAACAATATTACAGTTAATACGATAAAATGGCACAGTAATATGAACAAATCATAGCCAAGGATTCTGGATTATTGGCAAACATTTAGACAATAACAACACGAATAACAACAAGAAACAGAGAAAGAGAGAGAGCACAGCAAAATCATCAGTTTGCATCCATGATCCATAATACACTGATCATCTATTCAAGAGTCAATACATTAGTATTTGTTATTTAATTTTTAATGTTTACCATAGCCATGGTACTTTCACTGTGCAGTTAGGCAGGTGATAGTGAGTTGAGCTAACTTGTGATTACAGTTGGCTGCCGAACTTGAATAGGGTGCATAGGCTCCACTATAAGTGTCAAGGTGGGTGTAAACCACATTATCAAATCACCTTTTGTGTTTGGGTTGTGTGCATATTAGATTATAAGTGAGTAGGCTGACTGGGGATCTTTGTAGACCACCCTGTATCTGAAATGGCAGCTACTTCTCGAGAACCTGTATGTGGAGATACAGACTTTGAAGTGAACTCATATGAAAACAGAATGCATTTTTTTGCAGGATAGAAGGCTCCACTGGGGATTACTTAAGAATGTTTCCTCACGTGAGTAGTAGCTGGCAAGTATTCGATTGCATGTTGGGCGTAGTGACAGGTGCCTACTAAATCGCTTGGTAACATGCTGAAAAGTATAATATGCATGTGAGTACAATAACATCAATATTTAATTTTTATATTTAATGGCCATGTTTTTCTTGCTAGCACATTGGCATTCATGCAAATAGCTTACCTTAGAAACTCCATGGGGAAGTGCTGATAAGCTCGCCCCACTCTCGATAAATATGCGCGTGCCCATCTGTACGGCGAACGCTGCAAATACAGTTACAGTCGTGCAGTGATACACTGAAACAAAGACAGTATCCTGAGTAGAGCCCTATCGATAGTTTACTGTCAGTGGCGCATGAATGAATGATTCAGTAATGCGATCGATTATCTTGGTATTTAGATTCTGTAAGTTGTATGCATCTCAAAGGGGTCCCGAACAAGATAGCGGTATGATAGCTGCATCAAAACAGATTCCGTTGTCTGGCAACATAAATGTATATTGCATTGGGCAAGAGCATCGTTAGAGCTGTTGTGGCTGGAGGTGGTTTGCTCGTGAGCTTTGGATTCGATTCTGTAAGGACAGACTTAAACGGCGAACAACGGATCACCATTGGGATGACAACAAACCTTTAAAGATCTTGGATGATACTCACCGTTCTTCTTTACAATTGTTCCATTTGACCTCATCCGACTCCATTTGACCTCATTCTTTCACATTACAGGTGGAACAGTCCAACTATTACGAACTGTAAGCATTGCGGCTCCTCCCCTCTTTTTTCCACCACAATCCTATATTTCTGTAACGCACGCGCATTCGCGCCCACGCATCAGGCAAGAGCATCGTAAGAGCTGTTGTGGCTGTTTGGGCTGAGAGGGGTGAGAGTGTATTTGCTCACTTGTGAAATTGTGTTTTGTATGCAATTGCAACTTTATACGCTGAAATCAGGGATGCCCGAGTCCATTGCTATTTCCCATTCCACAATGACTCTAAAATCTACCCTGGCAAAACCATCCCCTGTGATTGCCAGTAGAAACAAATTAGCCGCAATCTCTTCCTTTGTTTTTGATAAAAAGACTGTTACGCTGATATACAGGGTTTTTGCTTGCCTAGAGATTGTATATCTGGGAACTGTGATGATATAGCGCTAAGAGGTAATGAATTGACAAAAAAATGCGCAGACACTAATCCCACTATTCCTAGTGAGGTTAGCATAATAAACGTTTCCTTAACTGACTCACAAATACTTACTAGTGAAAAAAATGCAGCAATTGTTGAAGAAATTGATAAACCTCATTAGGGGTAGCAGTTTTGCCTTTAAACATCCCCTGTATTTAAAAAGCAATCGTAGAAATTACTGGTCAGGCTCTAGAAGAAATGACAAAGGAACATAAAAAAATGATTCAGGACGATCCAACTGAAAAAGAAGGGCAAAACAACAAGCCAAAAAATCAAATACCTGTTGGCGAGGTGTCGCTGGGTATGCCAGCATGTTTTTCTCCAATTGCTCGTGTGCCGCCGAGCCCGAGAAAAACTTCAGACCAATCACGCAGTATGTTTGAGGAAACTTTACACAATAGTACGAATCATTCCTTATCTTATATTCATCCAACTACGCGTCGTTCACAGCGATCCATAACTAATCTAAACTGTGGCTCTGATCCTTGTCCTAATTGCAATGATTACAAACAATCCGCTGCTTATTGAAATTGCACTTAATGCCATGAATGTCACGATGCTATCATTTAACAAAACTATTTGAAACATTAGACTTTAAAATAAATAGTCAATCTATTCAAATAGATAGGATCATTACGTGGATATTGGATCTGAAACTGAATGAGCAAACTAAGAAAGTACAAAATGAGGTGTCAAATGATTGTATTATAGAGAACCCCAATATGACCAAAAATAAACCACTGAATCACATCACTTCACCTCCAACAGATTTAGCATTGACGCAATCTGAATGCGTGATTACAGGAGTGACAGGAGGTGCAGAAAAGGTGAGTCGGGGCTCGTGAGCATGAGAATCCCCTGAATACTTTCAACATGTTTAATGCCAAAAATACACATGCAAATAAAATGATTGACACAAAAACAACAGGGGTGAAGTTAATAAAAGATTTATCGAATAATGTGACTGGTAAAAAACAAACTCAAAGGCAATTAAACATGGGAGAGATACGCAGTGGTCAGAAGAAAAGTCTGGACCGTTACATAATTAATGCTAAGGAAATACGTAAAATAATAACTATCAAGAGAAATACTAGAACAAGGAATCGTGAACCACTAGACGATTTGCTATCTGCCATGGATGTAACAGGTGCAGAGGAAGGGAAAGCTGACTGGACTGCAAATACACCTGCTGTTCCGTTGATCCCTAATGATAATGAAGTGAATGCTACACCTGGGTTAACACCTATGGTGAACAGTAAATTGCCTAGTGCTGAAATAAATGTAACTGATAACATCTTACCTCAGATACAGTCCATGATAAAAGCCTCACTTGATGACCTTGTAAAAAACAGAAAATGGCCAACAAAAAGAATGAAGCGAATGCTACTTCAAATTCAATGCCAACAACACATTACAAACCTCTTAGTAGAGAAATAAATAAAAGTAGAGACATGTTACCCCAGATATAGCTGAGGTTAAAAGCCTCATTTGAAGACTTTGCAAAACAGCAGAGGACTGTTGTACGGGAAAAGGGAACTGAGTGAAAGCTTAGAAGTGCCAATATGGTCCACCCAAGGCACGAGAACCCTGAGGCTAGGAGTTGCTCAGAATTTACACAAAAAATAAGAGGTCTTCAGGCCATGATAAGCAATGATAAAAAACAACATAAAAATGTAAAGGGTTTTAGTCAATGCTTTATATTAAAATGTCGAGAAGCCCCTTTTCCAATGTACGATTTAAATCACACATTTATCTTGGCTATATTTCAAGATATAGAAAATCTCCGAGACATCACCACATTTGACATTCGTCAAGTAGAGTTTTTGAATGATGAAACTCTTACAACAGTTAGAATATGGATACCATCTATCGTTCTAAGAAATCTTTTGTGGAAAACAAAAATGGACCTGCTCACGTTAGGGTTTGTCCTGGCAAGAGACCCGGCAGTGATGAACAGATCATTATGGCAAGGAGAAATGATACCATCAGTCAAAACACCGAATATTTACAAACCAAAGTCAGCACAGGGAAACATGTACATAGATGAGAATACCAACTATGAGAGATCATAACTAGACAAGCACTCTCAGATAGGGCAAGTTTCCTTAGCAAGTTGGAATACATGTGGTTAGACCCACTTGCTTGGAAAAACCGGTTAGAAAATAGCGGAGTTCAATATAATCACCCTCCAAGAGATGTGGCTAGTTGAACATCCTGTATGGAATGGTCATGATTTACTATTGTCAGCAGCAAAATCCAACAACAAAGGCAGTCCTTCTTCAGGACTTCTAGTAGCAGTGAATACAAGTGAAGGATTGGAAATCTTTCCATGGGCTAACCCAAGTAGTCACTTGCAGCTGGTAATAATTAAATACAAGGGTGGTATGATAGCACTAATAAACATGTATAGGAACCCATTGGCTATGTCTGATTTAGAACATCTATTTGATCTAATATTGCTGAACTCAGAAATTACGAATACTGTGTTGGTTGGTAAATGGCGCATTCAAATCTGATGTTCCACCGAAAATTACGTGGAAACGAGGGAAAAGTGAATCCATTATAGACTTTATATTTATGGATAAATATACATTTGGTAGAACGTTAGATTTTGAAATAATGACTCAAGAAAATAGTGACCATTAATTGCTCACAACTATGTGGTCATTTGACTCGTGTGATGGGAAAGCTCCCGGTAAGAAACGATATCCAGTGATGTTGAATATTAATAATTCCAAAACGTGGTTTAAGTGGGATGAAAGAAATCTTGAGTCCCTATATAAGAGGCTTACAAATTCCTCTTACTTACTGAGAAATGAGCAATACACTTCTTTTATGCAAATATACACATTTCAGGCTGGATCACTCAAACATTGTCATCAAAAACCGAAACATCCATTCGACCCAGAGATCCAAAAGCAGAAATTGTTGCTCAGAAAAGAAAAAAAGATGGCCTTGAGCCTTCCAATTTTGACTCGAACAACAGCATTAAAAAACTAAAATGCAAATATACAAATTGGATACGTTCATATAGAGCCACATTATACCAAAATGATGGCGAATCTATGATACGAGCAATACAATCTAAGAACAGTTCAGAGATCTGGGGTCTGATGAATGTTGCAACGCATGCTCGGCAACTTACTGTGCAAATTAATGGAGTGCTTCAGCACTTGTGGATATCATACTTCACACATCTGTACAAAGCCCCAAAAGATGACAATGAGGAAATGGTGGTTACCTCGCATGGTTTTGATGAGCTCCTGATAACAGAGGAGGATATTTACCATTTTATCAAGAAATCAAGTAGATCTAGGGCACCTGGCTCAGAAAGGTTAAGTAATCATATGTTGAAAGAGGACCCTTGATATTGGGCAAGAATTCTCCATAGCATCTTTTTAAAGGTTGTGTGAACAAGTATCATACCTGATTCATGGCGAAATGCTGTTGTGGTTCCAATCTTCAAGAAGGGAAATCCGTCCTGTCCTATGAATTACAGGCCTATCGTCCTTCTTGATGTGGCTGGGAAAATCGTAGCCAGTTTCGTCCTAAGGGATTTCAATGTATGGAGTGCAAAAAACCTAAAGCGTAATCCCTTCCAAACTGGATTGGAAATGATGAACAAATATATAACAGATGCATTGAGAACAAACTTAAAATCTCAATGTCTCAGGCAAGGCTTATTCAAAACAAATATGGGAAATTTTCCATTAAATCATTGTACAATTTTTCCAACAAAAAACAACACTGATACTCTTGTATGGAGCTGAAACCAAGAGGCTTATAATGGAGACTGTATGGATTAGATTGGAAGCCAAATTTTGGAGGGGATTATTGAAACTACCGAATTGCACTCCAGGACCAATGATAAGATATGAATTGGGATTAATTTCCTTGAACGCCAGGTATCTATGGAACGTAATTTCTTTATATCGAAAGTATCTTCTAGCAGATGATCCTAAAAGCATAATCGGGTTGTTGCTGAAACATATGAGTCAGGCAGATGACATGTGTGTGATTGGATGGTGAACGAAAATTAGACAAATCTTGGAAAATGCAGAAGTATCAACTGAAATGTTAATCCAAAATCCAGTAAGAGCCAAAACCAAATAATTCCAGCATGACTGGATATGTCCTCAGGAAAAATGCATGAAATACCAAATTTTTGCGAAACAACCATTTGCCGCCAAAAAATATGGCAAAATAGAATTGTATTTGCAAAATCTCCCTCCATCCAACACAGACAGATATTTCTGCGTCTAAGATTCAATCTATGGTGGACGCGTGACGTTTTGATGAATCGCAAACTGATAAATGCTAAAAATAATGTATGTCGATTTTGTAATAAGGTCAACAATAAGGAAACATTGAAGCATTTACTAGTAGAATGCAAGGTTCTGAGTCCGCTTTGCATAACACTTATGAAGTCACTATTTAAAGAATATAGAGAGCTCTCAGAAGATATGTTGTGGAACTGTATATTCAGTGGTCAAATTAGTTCACATAGATATGTTGCTATACATTTTTTTAAAAGCTTAGCTCTGGAGGTAATGCACTGAATCATGGATATAATTTGATTTATTTATTTATCATGACAAAAGATTAAATTAGACATAATTGAAAGAATTAGAAATAATGAGAGCTTCAGAATTACAAAATTACAAAATTATAAAAAAGATACTGTGACTCATAATTGGTCAATTCAAACAAGTGAGAGTCATGTTGATTTTAACTGCCTTAGAAACTATGGGACAGGTTGAAAAGCTGAAATTGTATGCATTGTATATTTTAGTTAGTCAATTGAATTACTTGAGCGATTTGATTGCACTTTTGATTTGTTGTGAGCATTTTTAATATGTGGCTGTTGTGTTTGCTTTTGGATTTGTCCCTTTCTTTGATATGTGACATATGTTGTTTTTTCTTTTGGGTATCTATATGAAATAATGTTGTTTACTTTATTAACAGATTATTATGTATAATATTGTCATCCTCTTCCTGCACAAATCATGAATGAATCACTCAACTATGGAATGGTATTGTTTATTTATAAAGCACCTAAACACAGGCAGTGTTTCAAAGCACTCAAGGAGGGTGGGAACACAGGGAAAAACAACAGTCGCTCAGAGCCCTTGAAATTCAGAGACGATAATGGTCTGCACAGGCAGGGTACGTGAATATGAAACATTTAACAGTTGAGATACAGCAAATAGGCCTGGTGGTGATTCTGCAGGTTTTTCAAGTGCACATTAAGGGGTGAAGACAAGGGAGAACAGACAGACAATCTGCAGGCAGAATTGCATTCAGATTGTGCAAGGGCAGGACGGTCAAGGCAGGTGAGAGGGGGTCCAAGTGCACCCAGTTGGTAGAATCTGGGTTGAGAGCAGAGATAGAAACTCTCTTGGATTTATTCATAAGCACGGTCGGACTGGGAGAAGAAATAGGCCTGGTCACCCAAAAAAAAGTGTCCCACCCCAAGCCTGAAAAAAGTGGGCCACCCCTTGCCTCACGACCCTTGACCTCTGATGACATCACCGGAAGTGATGACATTTGACCCCACCCCAAAGTGACATCCCGGGAAGTAATGAAACACAACCTTTCACCCCTTGACAAAACAGGAAGTGACATCAAATCGGATTGTTCCTAAGTACACAACATTACTGTGAATCCAAGCAGACGTCCAAGGCCAAATGATAATATGTTATTGTATAGCACTCATGCCTAAGCTCTTTTTTATAGAACAAATATACATACACAAATATGCATACAATATCACCCAACCTGTGTTGGCACTCATTTATTAACCTAAGAAGGATGAAAGGCTTTTTGGAAAAGAAAAAATAAATTGGAAAAAAAAATATTTTTTTAAATCTTTTTTTTCTTCCAAACCGGCCCAGGCATGGCCAGAAACCAGCCCCCGCTTCCCAGGGATGATTTCAGCCCGACCACGGGCCGAAAGGCCGAGGGGCCAATCTGACCCTGTTCACAAGTGCAGTGAGGGGGGTGCAGGGCTCTGAGACAAGTGCAGAGAGGACTGGTGGCGGTACCAAGGACATTGTGAAACTCTGAGGTACACCAGGCGGCCAGTCAGCAAAGCTGTTTGGAAGAGGAGGGAGAGATGGAAGAGTAAAGAGCTAGGTTAACAGAGTAGAGGGGGAGAGAAGGTGGAGGAGAAGAGCAAGGTCTTGAGGAGTTCCAGAACTTAAGAAGATCAGGCTCAAGACGGAAGGTGCAGGGAGGCTATTCCAGAGGGAGGCACCTGTTGAGGATGAGGATCTCCCTCTAAATCTCTGCTTGGAGAACCGGCTCACTCACAGAAGTTTGTAGTTAGATGAGTGGAGGGCTTGAGAGGGACAGAATTTAGGTCGGCAAGGTTGAAGGTAAGTAAGTCCCTGTCCCCAAAAAGCCTTGTTGATAATGCAGAGGGTCTTGAATTTAATCCTTGCAGCTATGGAGAGCCAGTGAAGTGATTTCAGTGCCGGATACATGCAGGCTTGAGGCCATAGATAACTCTTGCGGTTCTGTTCTGGATGAGTTGCAGAGGGTGCAGGGCAGAAGCAGGGAGGTTGAGGAAGAGGCTTTTGCAGTAGACCAGCCTATAGAGAACCAGGCTCTGGAGACAGTGAGAAGCTGGGGGAAAGCGAGAAAAGGTAGAGTGCCTCTGAAGAGGTATAGTTGATAGTTAGACTGTTTTGAAATGTCAGAAATGTGAGAAGAGAAGGAGAGAGTGGAGTCGAAGATGACTCCAAGGTTTTTGGCCTCGCAGGTGGGGGTGGGTGCAGGGCCAAGGGTGTTTGGCCAGAGTGAGAGCGGGCACGGGGGTCCCAATGCAAACAATCTCAATTTTACTGCTGTTGAGGGCTGTTGCAGCACACCATGACTGAATAGTGGACATTCAGATATGAGTGAGGAGGAGGAAACGGCTGAGGGTAGCCTGAAAGATAGTTGCGTGTCATCTGCATAACACTGGAAATTAGAGGTGAAAGTGGTGATCACACGTGCCAAGGTAGCCATATAACATTGAAGAACCAGGGGGATAGGTTTGATCTTTGGGGAACGCCGCAGGTTGAGAGAGTGACAGTCATTTTTGATTGATTGATATTTTATTTCTATCGCGCTCGTACACAAGTGTTTCAGAGCGCGACAAGGCAAGGCAGGGGAACAGGGGAGAACAAAACAGCGATCTTACTAGGTCCAGTGACATTGAGAACGCGCAAGTGCATGGAAGAGGGGAGAGGTGGAAAGTGCGAAGGAGAGGAGAAACAGATAAATAACAATAAATAAATAATAAAGGCAACAAACAGTGGTAATGCAACCAGAAATTTGCAAGTGCTAGGTTTAAGGCAGCAGACAGGGTAGGTCCGATAAGTGCAGGAAGAAAAAGGGGGGGGCTGTATGGGTACAGATACAGACCCCAGTGCAAGGGGTGGCCCGGAGGCAGTGCGGGAGGCAGACAGGATGAGCAGGTACCTGGGCCCAAAAGACAGAGGGTGGCCAGGTGCATGGTGCCAAGAGAGAACAGATCAGCAGGGGAGAGGGGGAGCGAAGGCAGAAGAAAAGAGGAAGGTCTTGAGGTGCTTCCGGAACCGGAGATGGTTCTCCTCAAGTTTTAGAGTGGCAGGGAGGCTGTTCCAGAGGGAGGCCCCATCCGAAGACAGAGATCTACCCCAGCTCGTTTCTTAAAAAAATGACTGACCCTGAGTAGGTTGGAGGTAGAGGAGCGAAGAGCTCGAGAGGGGAGGTATTTGCGGAGGGATAGCTGAAGGTATTTTGGACCCAGGCCCCAGAAAGCGTTGTGGACAATGCAGAGGGTTTTGAATTTAATCCTTGCATTCACTGGGAGCCAGTGAAGAGATTTCAGAGCTGGGGAGATACGATCCCAGGGCTTGAGGCAAAGGACAAGTCTCGCAGTCCTGTTCTGGATTAGTTGCAGAGGGAGGAGAGTAGAGGCAGGTAGATTTAGAAAGACGCTGTTACAATAGTCCAAGCTAGAGAGAACCAGAGCTTGAGATATCATGAGCTTCTGGGGGAAGGAGAGGAAAGGCAGAGTACCTCTGAGGAGGTGCAGTCAGAAATTTGAATTTTTAGAGACCTCAGAGATGTGGGCGGAGAAGGAAAGGGTGGAGTCAAAGATGACCCCGAGGTTCTTAGCCTCGCAGGTGGGGGTAGGAGGAGGGCCAAGGGAGGCCGGCCAGAGAGTGAGGGGAAAGGATGGTGAAGGTGTGCCGATGAGGAGGATCTCCGTCTTGCTGGCATTCAGACAATGATCAATGGCGGCACACCAATTTTGAATGGCAGTTAGGCAATCAGAGATGAGAGAGGGAGAGGAGGTGGCAGAGGGCAGCCTGAAAATGAGTTGAGTGTTGTCAGCGTAGCACTGGAAGTTTGAGCAGAAAATGGCAATGCAGTGGGCGAGAGTTGCCAGGTATTGTTTGAAAAGCCAGGGCGAGAGGTTAGACCCCTGGGGAACACCACAGGTGGAGAGGAAGATAAATGAAAGAAAGGAAGTTGAGAGAAAGGCTCCAAGTTCCAGCTCGGATGGGCGGTCGCAGAGAAAAGAGATTAACCACTCCAGAGCCTGATCAGTGATTCCCAGGGTGTCACGAAGACGTGTGATGAGGATGTTGTGGTTAACCACAACAGTCACGGACCTTTGTATATTTACTAAACCACATCCAAACCATCTGTGTGTAAGTGCACACATAAGCGTGACAAAAACCACTCCTGCATGTTAGTGAACAGCCTTAAAATGCATGACACTTGACTATCTTTCATAGAATTTCCACCTTTGCTTGTAGACACGCCGCTCTCACCTAAGCACATGGGGATAGAAACTATACCTGTGCAATTTGTCCATGCAGGAGGCTATATACTATATACTTCCTTTTGTAAACACCTCTGCTTGGAACATTTTCAAGGCAAAGGTTACTCTTAGGACTAGAAACATATTTGTGACTGTGTCTTCCTCTGAGGTTTTGGCTATTTCATTGAATTTGTATCTGAGGAGGGGTGCTCTCAGGTTCTGAATGCATAAACATACATCTGTAACACTAATACTCTAATTCCGTTCATCCAATAAAGGATTTTATCACCCACACATTGTCTATTTTTCTTGCCTTCACACAACGTGAAAAGTGGTTTTCTATATCTTGCAAAGTAATAATAAAGTAAATAGAAACAGAAAACGTTATCTTTTATGAACAATAATACGGGCTGTTTGTAGGATCAGTTTGGATTGTGCCTCTGTCTTGGTTGCCCATGGTAACATATCCCCAACAAAATCTTTCCAACAAATGTGTTCCTTTGTATCTAGCACAGTTTTCAGATCAATAGGCTTTGACGCATTCGTTACTATTTTTCATCATTCTTCCAATTGTGAACATGGGGACGCTCTTTTCATTGGCGCTGGTGTGCGAATGGAGGACAGCAAAAGATTTGTTGACGTCTGTTGAATTTTATTTGTATTCCTTTTATTACTATGGTGGCATTCACAAAAAGAAATGCAAAGACATATTAATGTGAATTGTGTGGATACGCTGCAGAAAATTCAGATGTTCTAGGCGACTTGAGAGTCTTATGATCATCACTGTAGAATAAGAGGGTCGTTTTAGTAAAACATTTTCAACAATAGTTCCAATTGTATTGCTTCTTTTGCAGTACTAAGGGAGAGCGCAGCAAGTGTATGATTACAAATACATAGAACGCGCACACCGCATAATTTACAATGTGGTCTTTTTCAGCTTATCTTTTTGCTTTGAGATCTGGAGACCTGTGTTTCGACCCTGATATTCAGTACTTGAACAAAAATGATAGAACACTACCAGATAACTACATCTGAACGTCATCACTATCAATGATTGTGTATTTTCAGACATAATGAATGCCTCACTCTCATACAAATCTGATTGTCAAGGGCCCACCAAAATCCGAAGAGTACAAAGGCAGCATCCATCTGCATATTTCCACATCACCAAAAGCTCCACAAAACATCAAATCCAGAATTTGCTCTGCAAATTTAAGATCAAAAGATTCCCACATCAGGTCTCCTCAAGTGAATTGTGATAGACGAACATCTCTTCTTCAAGACCCACATTGCTAGGAAGACCCAGACAGTGTGCTACCAGCTCACCCTTCCTCACAGATTCGGACATCAGAACCACTGTCTAAGCACCAGTCACCTCAGACCAGGAAAGCATCCGTGCCCTTCAGGCCAGGGTCCCTAGTGCCCTTCCAAAAAGTAGAGTATGCCACGGCAAAAATCATTATGATTCTGAAGAAATATGGCAACACTATCCCCGCAAAGGGATAGGAGGAAATCTACATTAAGTGCCCTCGAAACTGGTTGTATTCCTTTTAGTTATTTATTTACCTGTATTCAGGTATAAAATACACACATAGAAATTCAAATCAGTACAAAGAAATCATCAATGAAACAACAGTATGTATAACTTAATAACAGAACGATGTATATTAAAAGTAAATACAGTCCAAACACTCCAGCCCACCAATCCCCCAACCCCCCCCATGACCATAATATAAGGCTATCATGACGCACACTACTCCATAACAGGACAAACAACAAATAGTATTCAAAAGCTACAGTGACACAAAAGAATATAAAATGTACAGACGTAAAGTCAAGATGTGTGAAAGAGAAAGACCAGGAAGCTATTCTATTCTCACAGTAGGAGGGCAACAATTAAGCTGACACCAGACTTGCGACCATGGCTTGCAACACTCCTTCATAACTTTAACAAGTATTTGAAAGTCCATCTCTTGTAGTAACATAACATCAGCGATTATTAAATCATTATTCAACTTTTGAGAGCTACAACATATTCTCGCATCAATTACGTGAGTTGTGTTCATTCGTCCACCCTGACAAACTGCAACACAATCGACAGTCCTTCCTCCGTAATTGCACGGCACTACCTTGCTTTAAAGCGAAGTTGCACTCTACAAATGTCAACAGATAGTGATAACAGTACATACAAAAACCAATCTGTGCAAATCACTTTGGGCCTCATTAGGAGTCTGGTGCTGTGAGAAAACCTGGCAGTTGCGTGATTGTTGGAATCACCCCCACTTCGGGGTGTGTACAGGACTAGAAGACAGGGGTCATTACAAGTTAGGAGGTAACCATGCCGCTATTAGCGGCATGGCTACCCCCTTACCGGATACCGGGTCTGGGTTCCTTGAATGCGGAATTACCGGGCCATTCCGACCTTGGAGGGCCCGGTAATTCCTCATTCAACTAACCCATCCCCATTCCCATTCGAGCCCCCATAGGGCTCATGGGAATGGGGAGGGTGCTAACAATGGGCCCGTTAATAACAGGCCCGTTGCTAGCACCCTGGTCTGCTTGCGGGACCCGCTAAGGGCGCCTGGTAAAACCAGGCGTCCTTAGCGGGTTCCCGCGAGCAGATTCGTAATGAGGCGGTAAGGGGTTGACGGCTCTGGCACCTTTACCGGCACCCGTTAACCCCTTACCGCCTCACTCGTAATGACCCCCTTCCTCGGTGAGGGCCAAAGGCCTTTACTGGCACTGTGAGCCCCTGATAAGGGGGTGATAGCTGAAATACAATCAGAGCATGACAAATGGTTACAATGTTATTGTGTGAGGAGATATTTCTAAGAGAAATACCACATATTCTGTCCTTCCTGAATAATTAAAGGGTTGTTATTTTGCTGCATCTTGATTTTACTCACACACATAGTTCTTCTACTCCCTTCCTTTTTTCTGATAGTAATTATAACAATGATTTAGATGCATTGACAGTCGCAGCCACCCCAAGCTCTTTCACACCTGGTTCTCCAATGAAGATGGGCCCTGCTGCAACAGCAGTCAAAATTCCAGTCGAACTCTCACAAGGCCTGCGATTGCCACATCCTGCCTTAACTGACATGTTCCAGAGAGTTCACTAAATGTGCTGCTCAGATGAGGGCTGATCTCCAGCTCCAAGTTTAGCTAGCGAGAACCTGTAGACCACTTGTAGTCTTACAGTATATGGAAAATCAAAGTCCAAGCAATCCAAATGTGTTTTAAGCAATTACAATAGAATTTGTCAGATTGGTTTATTATTTGAATTGTGTAGTTTAAAAATGCTACTAGTAGTTCAGGTGTGTTCCCCTGCCCTACGCCCCCACTCACTGCACTCTTCACATACACACACACACAGACACACACATACACATACACACACGCATCTAACTTGGAAGAGTACTATATTCCTGAAAAAAAGTAAACACAATGGGCCTCATTACAAGCATGGCGGTCCGGGAACTACGGTACCGGTAAGCATGCCGGTACCATAGTTCCCGGACCGCCATACTACGTGCTCTGCTCGCGGGTGCCGTTTCACTGCCGGGTGTAACGGCACCCGTGAGCAGAGCACGTTGGATGCACCGGCACAACTCTCGATGTGGCGGTGCATCCGACCTCCCCATCCCCATTCAGCCCTATGGGGCAGAATGGGGATCGGGAGGCCCACCCGCAAATGGGCAATTACCTGGTCCACCAAGCTCGGCATGACCCGGTTCTTGCCCATTCACGGGTGCCGGTAAAAATGCAACTCCTGCGGCAGCCATGCCCTTAATAAGGGCACGGCTACCGCCAGAGTTGTAATGAGGCCCAATGAATTCCTTTGCAGATATGCAGACTGTGGTTATGCCAGTTGATATGAAGAGCACAATTGAACTTCCACAAAAAACAAACCCTTTCTGTGTGTCATAAGCAAGCAGATCTCATGGTAATAAATAGGCAGTGTAAACAAGCATTGGCAAAGCCAACGTTTTGGATTTTAATTAAATTCAAGCAACAGAAAAAAAGACAAACATACCGCTTACACATCTGGGTGAAGGCACACCTGCTTAAGACATTTTAATGTCACTACTAGCTGGTTTATGGCTGCAATGTATCCATTACCTTTCAGAAAGCTACCCATAAAGCACAGTGCCCGCTCAAATAGACTCTGGTTCTCCCAATGCTGGACAGATGAATGCAGACCGTGTTACCAGCCTGAGCCCATGCTTGTCACAGATGTCTCTGGATGCAGTCAAGTAGAAATCAGACCCTCCCAAAGGCCCGAGTCCAGCACAATGGTGGGCAGAGATCTCAATGCAGATTTAAGTAGTCAGATAAAGCAAGCCTCCAGAGTTTTTCTGTATTTCATTTCTTTTCGTCATTTGTATAGCTCCTTTCACCATGGGTATGGTCCCAATGCGCTGTAGGTTGAACGCCATCAGAGGGACCAAGGTCCGAAGTGTGGCAAAGTTAGGAGGTGCTAGTATGCGTGTGTGCATAATGGCCATTAAAGGTTATGTGGGCTTGGCCAAGTCCCTGCTAGCCAGCCATGTTTAATTGGCATGTGCATGGGTGGAGGGAAGAACACTAGGAAACAGGCTGGGGGTGTGTGTGTAAGAGGATAGTCAATTATTTGTGTAGCAAAAGTTTGAATTTTTGTCTTGAAAGGTAGTTACATTTTTATGGCAGCAGTGTTGTGCAGAGCGTCATTCGAGTTGTATGTAAAAGCAGATGAGTGTGGGAGTGAGGGCGCGCCTTCGGCTAATTCTAAAAGTACAGAGTGTGAGTGGAAACAAATACATTGGTTATAATCAAGTGGAAGCTTAGAAATGGTACATTCAGCAAATTCTAATCTATTTGGGTTGATGCATTATGGTGGGTGCATTCTACGTGCATCCAGCTATCATTAGATAGCAACATTCAAGACCCAACGTAACCATAAGGACTAGCATTACATGTAGTGGAACAAATTCTCCAATCGCCTAGCAACCATAACTTGGTCGCCCTCATGAACTCGACTAAGTGCAGCACCCTAGTCAACTGCACAACCCTTCAAAGTGCTATACAAAGGCTATCACCAGAGACTCCATCTAAGTGGAAAACGCTGCCCACTCTGAGTATCAATCTAAGTCTGCGCCCCCAGCGTTCATCTAAGTGCGATACGATGCCCACTCTCAAGTCTGTCCTGCTGCAATACATTACCCCCATCAAACAGTTCAAGTGCAGAGGCAATGCCCATCATCAAAAAAGCATTAAAGAGTAATACTGTGCCCACTCCCAAACAATCCAAATGCAGCACATAGTCCACCCCCAAATCCACCTATGTGCAACCCATTGCCCATACTTAGGAAATCGTCCAAGTGCAACACATTGCCCAACCTCAAATCCAAGCAGATGTAATACCTAGACAACTTTCAGAGTTCTTCCAAGTATGGATTGCTGGACGCTCCCAAGACTCCCCCAGTCGCTATACACTGGCTATTATGATGGAGTGGAGGGCAAAATTAATGCAGGGGAGAGAAAGAGTGATAGGGTGGGAGCAGGGCCCCGATGAAAGAGAAAGAAGTGAAAGAAAATGTAACTAAATGGAGAAGCAGCAGCATGGGGGTTTAGCTTCTGCAGGCCAGTGCGTGTGACGTGTGTGTGAAGGGTTATGGCAAGGTTGCATGTCGTGGGTGGCAGGTTTTAAGGGCCTTCTTGAAAGAGAGATGGTTCTGTATGAGACAGAGGGTGAGGGCAAGGGAGTTCCAGGGGATGGGTGCTAGGATGGAGAAGGAGGAGCCTTGTAGTCTGGACAAATTGAAAGGGGTGACACCTGCAAGTGTGCAGAACCTGATTTTAGGATTTGGTTGGGGCGGTATTGTGTACGTTTGTTTCAGAGGAATTCGGGGCTTTCTTCTGCAGGGAATGATGGGTAATGCACATGGCTTTAAAAGAGGCGCGGCAGCTGATAGGCAGCCAGTGGAAACCCTGAGAGCAGGGGAGATGTGTTCTCTGGAGGAGAGTGCAAGGAGGAGTCTCGCTGCTTAGTTTTGGATCCATTGGATAATCCTCACAGTGCACACCATTGCCTGATAAAAGAAAATTAGCCCTGAGATGCAGACAGAGTGTTGACCGCGGACCTTCTTCTTCATCCTCAAATGAAAAACAACTGGCCTTTGCTATGAGGCTTGACATTGAACAACGAAACTGTCTGAATCTAGGAAATTAGTTCCACTTCCAGCAGCTCTTGCCAATGCTTCTTCTATCCCTTTCTGCTGCCAGACTGCCACTCGAATATAGAGCCTGCCATTGTGATCGATAAGAGGGGCACCTGGTACCATTTTGTTTTATTTTTGTAAGGAACTTGGGGTTGGCCACCCTAAATTACCTGGGGAACCCAGACATTAGCCCCTTGCTCGCTGTGCTCAGAAGGGCCCAGCTCCACCTCACTGATAAGGCCCAACAAGGCTGAAACACGTGTCTGGGGTTGCTGTTGGTACTTTTGTTCAAAGGAGGTTTGCTTGGTATTTCGGTGGTGGACTGCCCTTGTGGGAGGGACAAAGACTGATATGCTAATGGGTATTCCTCTGTGAAAAGTTCAGTGAGCTAAAAGCGATGGTTGCGAACTCTCAAAGAAGTTAAAAAACACAGAACAGGTTACCATGCCATGTTCTTACTAGAGAGGGGCACCTGCTACCCTTTATTGTATTTTTGTAAGGCACTTGGGGATGGTCATCCTAAATTACCTAGGGGAACCCAGACGTAGACTCCTTGCTCACTGTGCTCAGAGAGGCACAGATCCACCTTACTGACGAGGCCCAACAAGGCTGAAACATGTGTCTGGGTTTGCTGTTGGTACTCTTGTTCGAAGAAGGTTTGCCTGGCATTTTAGTGCTGCACTGCCCTTGTGGGTGGGACAAAGACTGATATGCAAATGGGTATTCCTTCGTTGTGAAAAGTTCAGTGAGCTAAAAGTGATGGTTGTGGACTCTCAAAGTGGGAACAAAACCACAGAAAGGTTATCATGCCATGTTCTTTCTAGAGAGGAGCGCCTGCTATCTTTTTTGTGGTTAAATTAGGCTTTCCATTAACGGGAGTGTCACTGTTGCTAAGACCAGGGAGTGGTGCATACAGAAGAGTCAAACAGGCTTTACCTCTGAGGCAGTTGTTCAGAGAAAGAAGGTCATTAAGACTATTGGTCTAGAAATAGAATGTTGAGAGAAGTCGAGGCAGGCTAGGTTCTCTTGTAATCCTGCAGTTGGTTTCCTGGAGGAATAATCCAGACAGGTAATGAGTTTACCTCTTGCTAGAAATGTGCCTCTGACATTTATTATGGAGGACATAATATTAAACCAATCTGTGGTAAGGGGTCAAATCCCAGAGCTGCATAAACTGTAACTACCAGAATGTAGATATTTGAATTTCAGTGATATGCATTCAAACAACTCATACCTCTCACTCCTGTTCATATTGCATTGGGTATCCTCAGGGTAGATCAGTGCAGTAACCTCACTGATGTTTATTTGATCAGTTTAAGAATAGGATTTGGTATCCCTTTGGCAATAAATTGGCAAGTAGAGTAGTGTAATGAGCAGTGAACCATGTTTTTGTGCTGGCTAAGCAGTTACTCGTATATGCATCCACCAGCTTAGACATATCAAAGTCATGCTAATGGCAGATCTAGCAGTGAAATGGATTACAGGGATGCCCTGAAGAAATGGAAGGGAGTAGAACATGTGCTATTTTTACAAAGCTTGATAGTGGCTGACGTGAGAAGTTTTGCTTTAATGAGATATAGCCAAGACAGAGTTTGAGGGTAGGTTGAAGGCCATCATTATACCATAGAATGGATTCAAAGATGGCACTTGGAAAGACATACTCCTGATCTGATTGGGATTTGCACTGTATATCCTATTGCACCCTTTCTGTCTGTCTTCTGAGAGGTGACCCACATTTTTCTGTTCTTGAAGGAGACAGAAGCATGTAAGATTGGCTTCTTCAGTAGTCAAACTTAGATCCTGTCTCATGTTTTGGTAGTCTGTAAAAATGTTCTCAAGGTCTGAATGAGGCGTGTAAAGCCTTTAACCCTTGTCTCTGGATTATCTTGATGTGAGGTGATTTAAGGAAGGGTTGAGTTCGACCAGTAAAAGCAATGTTAGGATTTTAAATTGGAAAAACCTTTAGAAAAAAAGTTGGAATCATTTACTTTTGGCTTATCTCATTGCCAGGCCATTGCCAGGGCAGCATGCAGTGAACCACTGTGACCCCCACATTATTTTTATTATGGTGAATCCAAAGAACCAATTTATAATGTGGGGAGATTTAAACAGGAAATTGTTCCATGTTCTTTTGTTGGAATAAATTACTTCAAGGTCATTTACATCGAAGGAATCACTTCAAAATTGTTCTTCAAATTTGTTTTATTATTATTACGGAATGCCTCTCAAGCCCCCCCTTCCATGCCAGCCCTACCGCCAAACCCTCCCCACCCCCTTTATACCTCTTAACCTACCACTATATACAAAAATGTGAAGTAATTCAAAGTAATGTCTTCGAATTAAATTACTACAAAGTAATTTTGTGTAAACAACGGCTACCCAGGAGCTGATGTTAACTGTGGATCAATGAATCATTGAAGGTGGTGCCTGTTTATATGCAGTAGTAGATATCATCGGTGTCCAGTCATAATTTCGAAAACATAATTTCGAAAGTCAAAAAAGTCGAATCAAAAATGTCGAAAAAAAAAATGTCGAATTGTTTTTTTTTTCGATATTTTTTTTTGGGCTCTAGTTTCTGTGAAAAAAATAGGTAAAAATAAAAAAAAGGGGGGTTGGGGGGAACCCCCCCATTTCGAAAAAAAACGTCATTAAAAAAAAATTCGACATTTTTTTTTTCAACGTTTTTTTTTCGACTTTTTGACTTTCGAATATTTTGTATTCGAAATTATGTCTATGAACCAATATCATCAATTCATCTCAGCATTATAGTTGAGGGTGTTTGTTGTCATTTTTTGAATCTGGAGGAAACATTGCCTATGATCAGTAATTGCTGACAGTGGTTGAGCCAAGGTCATTTATCATGTCTATTCAAGATCATTTCCCAGATAATCACCTTGATGTTAAACTGATCTAAACCACCTGCATACTAGTTTTGATCATTCATTCATTTTGGTCACTTGGGTATACATTACCAGCTCTCTCTGTATAATTTTCCTAATATCTCCAGACACCACATCCCTAGCAAGACTTCATCACCTTTGTCACATTTAATATGTATTGCTGGCAATCATCTCAAGGAGTGTGCGATGCAAACAGCACTTACATCAGAAATTAATCAGGCCATGGTTGAAGAGTGCATTACTGCATCTTTACAAAGAGGTGGTTCTCTGAGCAGGTTGACTTTGATCAATCGATGTGACCCGTCTGTAATCATTCGAAGGTTGGCAGTCTACCAGTGTTTCCTTGTCTACTGGTCAGTCAAGAATATGCCCATTACATTTTGGTGGCTACAGTAAGGTAAAGGCAGCCGGGGAAAACCAGACAAAAGCTGAGTCCATCGTCCAGGTTGAGAGTGCACTTAATAGGTGTTCAATAGCACTACAAATGGGGATATGCATGCGCTCTAGTGATACAGTGACCTTTGCGACAGGGTGCAGTGCTAGAGCATGAGAAATGTATAGTTGGAAATTCAGTCAGTCAGTGGAGCTCCTGAGAGAACCCCCCCTTCCTACATATGTTCTCTTGAGGAGTTGGTGGTTACAAAATGAAATGAAGTGCCCTGAAATTAACTTGACTTTAAAGACAGGTATTTACCAATTATAATTCTTGTTAACGGCCAGTGCCAAGGCTCAACCGGCTTTCTGGTTAAAGAGTACAACCAGTCACCAGGTCTGATAAGGATCCTAAAGTTTTTGTTAAGGGGGTCAGTGGGCAGTTAGGCTAATACTTTTGATTTGATAGGCTAAGGAGGAGTAATTATTCATATATAACTGCTGACCCTGTGCCATTTTGACTATTAGATTTGTTTAAAGGAACTGTGCCCAAGTGCCACTCAGAGATCCTTTTTTACAGTCTGGGATTTAAATATATCACCTTATATCCATCCATTTATCATCCAGGTCTTCATCATTGAGGCGCCAACTTTCCCAATACTCAGCAACTCATCATGCACCCTGGTAGGTAAGAATTGGTGCAGTCACACTGTGTGAGACAACTTATCTGCTTGGTATTAGGTAATCCACCTTTCGGTATATGTCTGTACTACACAAGTTGATAATGTGTCTGAGCAGCCAGGCCCAATGTTCCCTCTAAGCTGTGTGCATGTGCGCTTGTCCAGCTTGCTTCTGGGTGCTGCTCAGAAGATTTTTAGCAGCGCACACAGACAATTCTCACCTAACTAAAAGATATATTAAGGTACAAGGCACAACAATTACCTGGCATTTGCTTTCTCTTAAAATAACTAACTAATCTTAATATTCTGATAACGCTCTACTATGCAAGCGTGACCTTAAACATCTATAGACCCCAACAGAATACACCCATAAGAGGTTAAATACTAATATAAAAAGTGGCTCCATGAACAGCATAATCTAACCAAGATTTGCCTGGACACATTAACCAAATAATGTTTCCTCCCCACCCATGACTCCGATACTTGGCTTTACCATGCTTTTACCTTGGGACTCTAACTTGTGCCCCAGAATTCATTTAGATATCAACCTCTTCCTCTTTTTGCTCTACGAAAAGGTTACCAGACTTGTACCGAGATCCATTTGTTTTATATTTGTTGTAATATGAATAACGTTCAAGTACCAGAATTTCTGTTGCACATGCGCCTCACCAAAAGCATCACCCGCAATATGTAAATGAACTATCAGCCAAAGATTAGTTACTGACTTTGACTAAGCAGTCTACTTGGATGTGTAGCCTCATTTGATGCTTCCTCTTCTTTGTACATATGTCACACGGGTGTTTTGCAGCGGTCTCTTTGCAATTTAACACATTATGAAACTCAAATAATTTGCCATCTAAGGATTTTGAGTTGACAAATGTTATGCTCAGCATCTCCTACTTTAATACTGCTAACATATATGTGGAGAGCAACATTGCAATATCATTTATTGGCCTGCAAGGGAAAATGGGTATCGACTATGCCTAGCATTACTCCTCTTTAATATTAGGGCCATGGATATTCAGATAGTTGAATGATTTTCACAAAGTCTTCATCCTTTCCAAGTGTTCAGAGTTCCATTGGGCATAGACCTCAACATATTGTATGGTAACTCGCTGGTATACAGAAACGACTTCACTGAGCACTTGTTTAATATTATAGGTTTGCAGGTGTGGGGTATGTTGCAAGAAATCATGCATGCACTGCAAAATAATTATGTACATGCCGATTAATTACATTTTCTTAAAATGCACAAAATATCAGAATGAGGGATTTAATATGTTTTGCTTGCAAAGTATTGTTGGTATGCATTTATACCAGTGAGTGTTTGCTGCAACATTCCCCCACTTTTTACAGTGCTCTGTCATCTAGTATTGGAGGCTAGCACAGAAGTCGGGGGATGAGGGAGTACAGGTGGAATTGCAGGGGAGAACACTCCTTGGTGATGAACAAATCAGCAAACTTAAAAAACGAAGTGACGCCTTTCAGCAGGACAGGGAAGGAAATATGTGTGTTTGCTGAAGCGTAGGAAACTGCACCTTGTTACTATCTATGCTGTGCTGCTGAAGCTTTTCTATATAATCATGTGTTCTTTCGTTTATTGACTCAAGCATCCCCCTGCAAATTATTTAAGTGATAAGGAATTACAGAAGAGGGGTCCCTGGTTACAGAGGAAGGCACTCAATCTGTTGTACTGATGAGCATTTCTGTTACTAAGTTAAAAGGTGTTATATATATATGGGAGTTTCATAAACGGCTCCCTTAGAAACCTAAGTAAGGCACTTGCTGAATTTTGTCTTGGCTGTGGTGAGGAAGGGAGGGCACTCCTATGGGCTGTATTATGAGCCCTGTCATTTCACTTCCCCATGTCACGGTTGCAAGCATGGCTCTGATAAGATGTTGCTCCCTACTTGTATTCAAATGATTTTTCAGAGAGTAAAAAAATAATTAGCTTTGCCACTAAGGATATGTTATGCTTATTAAAATATGTTCTTTCCTCTTAAAACTCCTCATGAGATCGGGCAGCAATCATATTAGAGTTGTTTCCTATGCCACTGTTCTAATGGTAACTAACTTGAAACATATAAGTGCAGCTTTGTGGGTAGAAGCAGGTGTTAGGCTCCCATGTGTTCATTGTTTCCCATTTTTGTCGGGCACATTTTCCTGTTTTTGGGGAGTAAAGATGGATGGTGTGTATGTCTCTTAGCTATAAGGCATGTTTTGGGTAAGTGTTGTCACAACTCTCGGGAGATTTCAATGTGGATAGTAAGCAGAGGCCCAGGAATTGTGACCATCATATTATGAGGTGATATTAGTCTGATGCAATTTTCATTATTACACATCCTTACACAAACTATGCATGTTAACCTGGCCCTTGAATTACTTAAAGTGGCACACAAACTCATATTAGAATGTGTTGTGACACATTCCTTTTCTTTGCCATTATCCCATCTGTAAATACTGTATTCTGTCTGAATAGTTTGACAGCTACATCAATTATGCAATATGGGTTTTTTTTAATACACAGGAGTGTTTTTCCAATGGCTTAAAAAAACAGTTTCTTCTGCACAGGAGTACTTTTTTTAGGTACTGAAGCAGATCTTGAAGTCTTGGACTAGTTGCTGAGTGGTCTTTATAATAACATCTAAAATATTTTTTAGCTTATGCATTTGGAAAAACATGTTGTAAGATGTACCTTTTACACAGATTTGTAAAGAAGCTCAGTGAATGGGAAGCGGAAATTCCTTTCAACACTCTATTCAGAGAAAGTAGCTCACTAACTTTGCAGGCTCACAAAGTGGCTTACCTCATTAGTCAGTTGCGCCCATGGAAAATAATGTGCGCACGACAGCCAACCAGTTCCGCTCATAGATAAAAATAATTAGAGGGAACATTGGCCAGGCCTATCTCAAGAGGAGTAAATGTGAGCTGTAGAGCTGCACAAATGACATTCTTAAATACAAATAGCCAAGTGGCACTTACATTACTATTTATAACTGAAAACTTGAGTGTATTTATTTAACATTACTTTTAAATAAGAATTCTTTAAACAGGCAAAGGAGTGTAACAATTCGAATAAACTTTGAAATTACTTTTCAGAATTAATAACGCCAGTGAATAATCTTTGGATATGCTCAATACATTTATCCTACACCCTGAGGAGACTTCAGTTGCTGTCGTGAACCATAGCAGAGCACCAAGCATACATCCATATAGCCACCAGAGACATTCGGGTAATGTGGGTGGGCGATGGATAGAGAGAGTTGCTGGTTGGCGAAAGTGTCAGTATTCAGACTGTAAATACCCCTGCCAAAATGGCTGCTGAGTTAGGATTCAGCCTGAGACTCAAGATGGCCCCCAAGCTATCCATACTACAATTATCCCTGGTAGTCTAGTGGAAGGTGCGCCCCAGGGCTATAAAAACCCCACACTGGGCCACACCCAGTGCTCAGCGTTTTTTCCCCTCGCAGATGCAAGTGGTGTCTTCAGCCTTCGCAGCAGACCTGTTTGTCTTACCTTCTTCTTGGCCCTCAGCACTCCGCTTGCTCTCCGGGGCCTTTGCTGATCACCATACTTAACCGTAGCGAGCGTGTCCATTTGCAGTCATGCTGCAGCTTACTAGTACACATCGGAGTTCCTGCTGCAGCGATCTTCTGGTTCCTAGAAGAGAAGAGACAAAACAGTTAGTCCAGAGATTTTAACATCCATGCTTACTTGTCAAGTAACGGGCATCCGCTCCTGCACAGCTGATGGCCACGTTGACATCCGCGTGGTTCGGAGCTGCATTCTGCTTCATCCCAGCTGGCGACCTGCTTCACATCCGCAACAGCTGAAAGAGAAAGCAAAAGGGGAATTATTTGCAAAACTGCCCATAACACGCACAACATGTCTCCTCAGTAATACTTTCAAAGACATTACGAACATTCAGAACTGAACGAAACGAACATTCTAAAGACATCAAGGACACTCTGCACTGCCATAGGGCAGCGCAGCAAAGGAAGGACATTACCATAATACTTACCTTACAGGAAGCATCTTGTGCCCCGCAGCAAGACTGGGCCACAGTCATCCAGTGACGTAACTGGGACGGATGTTGCCCTGATCGCTTGCAAACACATCTGGAGTCACAATAGGGTGAGCCCTGACTGGCCCTAGTAAACCAACCAACCTAAGGGGGGTGTAATGAGGGAAAGTGGAACTGGAGAAGTCACAGGCACTAACGCTTTGCACTTGTTTGCCCCTTAGGCTCAACAAAGCCCCGTCATCATTCCTAATATCATAGTGGGGGCCAATCAAACCACTCCCAACCGCACTGTATGCTGGGCAGTAGCCTTTCAGTGTAACCAGTGGGAAAGGAGTGGTTTGGATCTGCATCTTGTTCCTGAATGCAGCACCTCAGCTTGATAATATCTCCCTGATGATCTGGACCATGCACTCCTGCAGGGCACCAGAGGTAAGCGTTACAAGGATAATATTTGCGTTACAAGGATAATATTTGCATTTATATATCACAACAATATACTAGGCAGATTCTGAGTTGCAGAAAGGAAGGGTTAAGGGAAGTAAAAAGGTTAGAATAGTTTCTCAGAAAATGTGAGGACTACTGAATTCCCCAGAGAATTCTAGATAAGGCTTTCCCAGCAGTAACTGTGTTTAACAAGCCACAACCCATGGGGGATAAGCAATACCAAAATCATTGATTTTAGAAGAGTGTGTTTAGGGAGCCAGGACAGTCAAAGTCATTTGGACACAGTCTCTAGTTCTGATGCACTTCTTGGATAAAATGATTGCACAAAGTTAGAGAGTTCAGAAAAATCACGTGTAGGAACACAAGGTGTTAAGCCTGTGCAAAGGGAGTTGTCATCAACTCAGAAAGCAAGCAGGTGTAAGTCTCAAGTGAGATAGCACGACTCACCCCAAGCCCGAAAAAGTACCTTTGGTTAGAAGAAAGGGGTCCAGCTGTATTCCGTCTTGCTACAGTCAAACAGGCCCTGGTTCCTGAGCATCAGTTGTGGGGACAGGAGGGAGGACGTCTGGAGGGATCCTGCGGCAGTACTCAGGAAGGTCATTGCAGCTATGGGTTTTCTTTGTTTCAGCAGCACTTTGCGGATTCAGCGCTTTGCAAACAGCACTGATGCAGAATGATGGACACCGGTTGGGCTTTCCTTGCTCTTTCAGCCCTGCACTCTGGTGAGGGGACTCTGGTGAGGGATTTCCTGCTTCTGGCGAGTCCTGAGGAGGCTCCTGAGGCTCTTGGCTGGATTCGTTCCACGGCAGACGTTGCACTCGACTATGGACACTTGACCCCTGGCATTGGGCTTTTGCAGCAACAGAGAGGCAAAGCAAGTCAGGGAGTGCGCCAAAGTGGAGTTCGTCTCAGGGCTAGTTGGTCCCATTAACCCAATGGAAGAAGTCGTTCAGTCGGTGCTTCTCTGCTGAGGTGGAAAAGGAGATCAGCACAGCAGCAGGGCTTCACCAGACAATTGGAGGTCCAGGAGGTTGCAGCGGGTTTCTCTTCACGGGTTTCTTCATCAGATCTTTCTTCCAGTGGTCGACTCTGCCTGTAGTCCCAAGAACCTTGCCTTTTAAGAAGGTTTTCCCATTCATGCACAGCCTAGGCTGTCAATCAGACAGCAGGGTGGCTGTCCTTTTAGGACAGCCAGCCTGCCAATCTGAACTGATTTAATTCAGGCACTCCCAGAGACAAAGGACAGGGGAGTTTAGGAACCCTCCCTCACATCCTGTTCTTCCAGACAAACTGGAGCCAGGGGCGGTCTTCAGGGCTGAAGCCCACCAAATGCAAGTCAAAGAAAGGGCTCAAATCAGCCTCAACGCATAGAGTATAAACCAAGAAAGACCTCACGAACAGAAAATGGCAAAAAAGAAGACCGGGGCATTTGACAAAATGGTTACCCATGCGTGCTGTACTCCAGTTGAGGGTTCAGCCTGCAGTAGAAAATCAAAATGGTAGAAAACATTTAACCATTGCCACCAGCCATTTAAAGTAGTGAGGGTAACAAAAAAATGTTACATGAGAAAGTAGGATAAGGGGCTACTAAGTAACCCCCAGCACTCCACATAATATGGTGTGTGCTGGACCTACAAAGAGAAAAGGTAAGTAAAGTCAATTTCACTTTATTATTCTTGGGAACTGTAGTTCACCCATGAAACGGTATTTAAACCTTAAGATAAATCCAAACGATTTCTCATTGACACTGCATTGAAGGTGCTCTGTGTCACTATACAAAAATCAGATGCCTATGGAGTTCGTCGGACTCCAAAAACAGTGAAAACATAAAATCTAAATCAGGGGAAAATACAAGAGAGGGTGAGAAAAAGGTCCCACTCACTCAGGAGTTAACATTTAAAGGCCTAAGTCCAGCAAAAGAGCTGGGGGTCTCTAGGATGGGAGGATTTGTGCACAAAAATTAAAATTCTCCCTAACACACCATGCACGCCCTCTTTGTACGATTAGTGGACAAAAGGATTAGGTGCCTTACCTATTCAGCCTGTCTTTCTCATTTGGAAAAATGCTTTAGGTGATGATATGTGAAATTAGGGAGCAGATAAGCGCACCAAATGTGTACCAACTGCTGTTGGTGTCAGGCTACGTCAGCTTGCAACTGTCTCAAATGCAAGGATAGTGAGGTTAGTAAAGCCAACTCTTTTTTTGGATGTAACTTGGGGAAGAAGAACTGCAGAGGCCCTAAGACATCTAGATACTTTGTCTTGACACAAACCTTTGGCTCTGACTGAAAACAACTCTTGGACACCATCCCAGGGTAACTTATGAAAAGGTGACTACAGGTGCGAGAACTTAGAACTTAGAATAAAAGAGAGAGAGCGGTTCACATTTAGCTCACCAGTCTTCTCGACAAGTTGGTTACAAGAGCTGTGAAAGCTGATATGTTTTTTTCCACCTCAAGTTAGCGGACAGCAACTTTTTGGGACATGTATTGCTTCACTTGCTATAGATGGGGTCCATGTACATCAGCTGCACATGCTGCACTGCTCTTATATCTGGTTTTCAGGATATTTAACTAATAAATATATTTACTCAGTAGAAGATTCTGATTGTGTTTTTGTTTTTATTCCATTCTTCATTTATGTCCTTCATCGTTTTACCTTCATTCTATTGTGTTATGTTTTTTGTGTGTGCCATGTTTATTGAGTAGTTGTGCTGTCGGAATAGAAAGTATATTGTGCCTCCTATTGTAATAAATATATTAATATTGGCCTACGCCAAGCTGCTCGACAGTCGCTTGCGAAAGAAATCTGTGTTGCAAGGTCCTGACCTTAAATCTATGTAGGCCGCCATTTTAGGTCAAACCGCCATTTTAGGATTCGTTGTGTAAAAGTCACCCTGTGAGCTAAAATGGTGGACGATGTCATTGCAGAATACAACATGGCCGTCTTGACCTCTGTACATAGCTAATGTGTAATTTGCCTGCAGGCCACTTGTTGAGGTCAGGAACTGAGACCTCGTCCTTCGTTGACCTATGTGTAAAGGGATTACTCGTGCAATAAAACTAATCCACGAGCATATATTGAGACAATGTATTTACATACTGAACAAAGAACATCTGTCTTACTACATTGTATTTATGTTTAAGAAGGCCTGCCTGGAAAACTTTAGAATACACAGTTAATGCATACGCTTGTTGTTACATGTATTAAAAGACAAACCAGTTATATGCGGTTATTTGAGACTTGGCACGAACCCTAGAATCGGTTATATATTAAAAGGAATATTAACCCGAAGTGGGGCTGGGCATCGCGGCCACAAAATGTATAAAAAGCAAATGCATTCTAATGTACAGCGTCTCTCACTGAACACACTGAACCACACTGGAGTTCGTTGTGTTGTACTGAGGGCCGATAGCTATCTGATTTTGCTCTGTTTTTGTAATTGAATTCAGTATAGAATAAAGTACTTTGCATGTTCCTTTGCAACCCGTGTTCGGTGTATTTTCCTTTTGGGGTACTCAGCCTCGATATTCTTTTTCTGTTTTCACAGTTGGCGCCCGAATAGGTACCCTCAAGATTGATGCCGTATTGTTGAAGGTTAACACACGCTATCGAACCGGGATCGGACGGTGTGACAAAAAGGAAAGGGCCCCTGGATGAGACGCGACACCTCAGCAGCGCTGCACGACCCGATCCCTGGACGATTAGCTTGTGGTCTGAGACGGCATCTTGACGAGGGTCCACTTATCGAGGCGGGCAGATTTGCCGAAATCACCATACACGAGGTAAGATTAGTTAGGTAAGATTCTCAGAAGTACCGATCGGTCCTCCTTAGGTTTGGTCAGGTGAGTCGTGACCCGATTCTTAATTCAACCCTGACAATTTTAATTTTGGCGCATTGTATCTGCAGACACAATTATTGACCAGGTAACACCAAGAATTTGAGATATACCTGGGAAATTGTCTACCTGCTTTAGGGCATTATTCCGCAGTGATAGACAATCGCTGGAATTTAGCCGTCCTGCACCACAGGAGGGGTCGCCGGCATGTACTATATACTGTAAGTACGGCATTGGAAGTATAGTATTTAATGATATTTGGCACAGACAAACCAGACATGCCTCCGAACTTCAGTGGCCAATCAATGGTAGTTTTGAGATCCCTCGCATTGAATGTTGTTAAAGAAAAAGGCTAGACCTTCAGCATTTGATGTTTTGCAGAATTGGAAAAAAGAAGCGTCGCAATAACTTAAAGGTAGAGAGAAACATGCACGTCGTCATAAAACGAATGCTGAAAAAGCATTGTTATATGACCAAAACAAACAGTCTGAGGCGACTAAAAATATGGATAGGGCTTTCTCACTTGGAATTCAGAAAATCTATCCTTCTAAAGATCTTCATATTTCTGATGAGTTTATTGACAAAATATTAAATGAACGAAGGCCTGGTGCCTCTGCGCCACCTCCGTATGTTCCTCTTCCCACTGCTGTACCTCTTCCTTCTGTTATTTCTGCTCTTCCTACTCAACCTGTTGTTCCTACTCCTCCGGTTTTTGTCCCTCCACCTGTTCCTCTGCCTCTTTTTATCACACCAGTTATAGTACCTCCATCGAATTTGCTTGCTCCTTCTCTTCCAAGTGGTCCTGAGCCACTTGTAATCAATCGAGGTACGGGAACAAAAGTTGTCACTCACAATACTGTACCGCCGGAGAAGAAACGTGAGTTAATTGCATTGGCTAAGCATTGTATGGAGAAGGATGATCAAGCTAGTGTTTTTGCCACACTTTGTAATACGGATAGTTTTCCTGAGAAAAATGCTTTTATTGAAGGTTCAGGGATTCAGTTATGTATAATGTGGGGAAGATTAAATAATGCGGATGTTCCGCAAGGGTTAAGGGATCTAAATGCTCTAGCACTTTCCAGAGACACTGTGGAGAAGGTAAATGAGCATGTTGAGAGGTTATTTGGGTATAAAAAGGACTTAGAAAAGTTACAGAATGAGGATGATGAATTGGAGAATATGTATGTACAGAAACGGTTCCTTCCGTGTCGTAAACCGATATCGGAGGAAATGCGAATTTGAAAGAAAGACGCGATTAGATGGATTTCAGACATATCAATAACTCCAGTTGAGGTATATGACACATATAGTCAATAAACGTTGGAAATGCAGAGGAAAGTGATACAGGTAATGGTAGAGTACCTGCAGGATGAATGTGTAAAAAGGAAGATTAGTTGTCCCACAGAGTTATTGAGCATTTATAAGAGAGCTTTTTCACTTGACACTTCTTCGACTGCTTTAGCGCTCGACTTGGCTCTGTTGCTTAGTAAGCGTTCGGAGTTGCCTGCATCTCAGTGGCCTATGAGAGAGGTTCCTCCGACATTTGTCCCGAAGATTGAGGTTGCGGCCGATGCTGCACGGGGTATAGTCGCTGTGGACATTCCCGCACATTATGTATCACAGTTTGTTCACGTCCCGTTTTCACGGCAGGAAGTGAACACCATTAGACAGTCTATTCCTGACATTAGGAAAAATCCGACAGGGTTCTATAAAGAGATAGAATCTGTTTTGCAATCCTTAGTGTTCACCTTAGGTGACATTGATTTGTTGCTTCCTGTACTGCTACCAGTAGATTTATGGAAACAAGTTAGAACTATTGACGATGTACCCGGGTTGGGAGATACATGGGCGAATATAACCAGACTCGATGGGGAAAGGCCAGCTGGCGAAAGACCACAACAGGTGATATTAACTCTGCCTGATAGAATCATTGCTAAATTAAAAACCATAATTCCTGAAAATAGAATTATTTGGGACAAGCTTACGGCCTGTGTCCAAGGAAAGTCTGAAGGTGCTACCGAGTTCTTTAATCGGTTCGAACAGGTATTCTCAGATTTCAGTGGACAAGACTTAGGCACAGAGTCTGGGAAAAGATTATTTGTGGAAAAATTTGTACGTGGATTACTGCCTGACATCCAGTCACAGATTATGGGCCTCATTACACGGATGGCGGTAAGGATTTACCGGTACCGGTAAAATACCGGTACCGGTAAATCCTTACTGCCTTACTACGAGGTCCCTTTGCGGGTTGGGGGATTTAACGCCTGCTTTTTGCAGGCATTAAAAACCAACCCGCAAAGGGACCCAGGGAGCTAATTACGGTACCGCAATTTGCGGTACCGTAATTAGCCCCTTCCCCATTCCCATTGAGCCCTATGGGCCAAAAATGGGAATGGGGAAGGACAATGGTGAAAGGGGGAATTACCGCCCCGCCAACCTTGGAATGGGGCGGTAATTCCCCTTTCCGCCAAGGCGGTGCCAGTATTTTACCGGCATGAACCATGGCGCTAATAGCGCCATGTTTCTCCGCCATCCGTGTAATGAGGCCCTATGTCTTCTGAGAGCGCTTGGCAGGTGAAATCACAATCAGAAGTACTGCACATGGCTCAGTACTATGAGAACCTTGTCAATAATGAAAAAGATAGGATTGAAAAACGGAAAGGCGATTTAAAAACTAAAGTGCTATCGCAGAAAATTGTTAGGGGCCCCAGAGGGGGTAATTCTCAGGTTAGAGGTCAGTATGTCCCGCAGGGGAATGTGCCCTTGGGTCCTGTGAATATTAATCAGTGTGCTTATTGTTGTCGAGAGGGTCATTGGCGAGCACAATGCCCCGTCCTTCAACAAAGGTCGAATAATTTGGTAATATGGGTAGGCGATCCAAAGGTCGCCCGGGCGTAGGGGGCCCTGGTAGAGGTCAGTTTACACAGGACCCTCAACAACCTTTTTCACAGGACAATCAGACTCTGAGTGTGGACACTAGGAATATATTTGACCATCCTTCCGCTGCATATTTATCTGAAGAGCTTCCTTTTGATAATATTCTGTTTCGTTAGGATTGCCCGAAGCAGGGTTTGGAACCTACACCTATTCCCGTCAATCAGAAAGGTCCCTACGTTGAAATGGTGGTGGGAAATAGGAAACATCAGTTTTTGATAGACACTGGAGCACAGAAGTGTTCCATTGCTCATTCGCGGGTTTCAAATATTTCACTGTCATCGCAAACAAATGTTTCTGGTTTTCCGGTACACCAGTTGTTTCTCCGGTTTCTATGCCGGTACCTATTTCTTTGGGTCCCTTTACGGACCAGTGTCCTTTTCTGTTGACTTCGGATTGCGGAGAGAACTTGCTGGTTTTGAATTTGTTAAAATAATTAAATGCAGTGATTTATTGTTCTCCTGATGGAGTGCGCTTGACGATTTCACCACAGCACCAGAATTCATTGATGTACCAGAGAGCTTGTGGGCTGTCGACGACAATGATGGCAGTGTTTTACAGATCGAGCCTTTTAAGATAGTTCTGAAGCATGGAATTGAGCTGCCACGCATTCCCCAGTATAAGATTTCGGTTCAGGGCGAGCAAGCTTTGAAATGTATTGTTTCCGATTTTGTGCATCGCGTGTGATTGAAGAAATTTCAGGAAGTTTGTGTAATAGTCCGATTCTACCCGCGTACAAGAAAGGCGATAATGTAATTCCATTCCGTTTTCTAATTTATTTACGTGCCATTAATAAAGTTGTGGCACCAGAATTTCCAATTGTGCCTGATGTGACGACGATCCTAACCATGATTCCAGCTTCAGCTACTTACTTAGTGTTGTGGACTTAAAGAATGCGTTCTTTAGTATTCCTATACACAAGGATAGTAGATATGTGTTCGCGTTCTCCTTAGGGGGATGCTCATTTACATTTACTCGTGCACCTCAAGGGTACACAGAGAGTCCTAGTATTTATAGTAGGGCTTTGAAAGAACAACTTGAAACCCTTGAATTGCCCTCTACCTGTACTTTGCTTCAGTACGTTGACGATTTGCTTCTAGCTGCTGACTCTGAGAGTGCCTGTAAGAAGGGCACTGTGTTATTACTTATTCATCTAGCTAAGCATGGCCACAAAGCTTCGCTTAAGAAATTTCAATATTGTTGTCAGGAGGTCACCTATTTAGGCTATCTCCTGTCAAAGGAGGGAAGCAGATTGACACCTGAAAGAATAAAACACATTTCTGGCATATCTGTCCCAAATACACAGAAGGAAGTTAGGGCCTTGATAGGTATGGCTTCTTACTGTAGGTTGTGGATCCCGAATTTCTCACCAGTGATCAAACCGATGGTGGCTTTGACAAAGAAGGGCATTTCTTCGCCATTGCCATGGAACGCGGTACACCAGCAGTCGTTTGACTTGCTTAAGACTGCATTATGCTCTGCACCAGTTTTGGGCACACCAAACTATGAAAAGGCCTTTGTATTGTTTGTGCATGAATGTGATGGATGTGCTTTGGCTGTATTAACGCAGGAGCATGGAGGGAAGAATAGGCTGTGCGGTTACTATTCCTCCGCCCTTCATCCTGTAGCATGCGCTTTGCCAAGATGTTTGCGCGCTGTCGCTGCTGCTGCCGCAAAAGAAATCTGTGTTGCAAGGTCCTGACCTTAAATCTATGTAGGCCGCCATTTAAGGTCAAACCGCCATTTTAGGATTCGTTGTGTAAAAGTCACCCTGTGAGCTAAAATGGTGGACGATGTCATTGCAGAATACAACATGGCCGTCTTGACCTCTGTACATAGCTAATGTGTAATTTGCCTGCAGGCCACTTGTTGAGGTCATGAACTGAGACCTCGTCCTTCGTTGACCTATGTGTAAAGGGATTACTCGTGCAATAAAACTAATCCACGAGCATATATTGAGACAATGTATTTACATACTGAACAAAGAACATCTGTCTTACTACATTGTATTTATGTTTAAGAAGGCCTGCCTGGAAAACTTTAGAATAGACAGTTAATGCATACGCTTGTTGTTACATGTATTAAAAGACAAACCAGTTATATGCGGTTATTTGAGACTCTGCACGAACCCTAGAATCAGTGATATATTAAAAGGAATATTAACCCGAAGTGGGGCTGGGCATCGCGCCCACAAAATGTATAAAAAGCGAATGCATTCTAATGTACAGCGTCTCTCACTGAACACACTGAACCACGATGGAGGTCGTTGCGTTGTACTGAGGGCCGATAGCTATCTGATTTTGCTCTGTTTTTGTAATTGAATTCAGTATAGAATAAAGTACTTTGCATGTTCCTTTGCAACCCCTGTTCGGTGTATTTTCCTTTTGGGGTACTCAGCCTCGATATTCTTTTTCTGTTTTCACAGTGCAATCTCCTTTAAAGGTATTGCATTATGATACTTTGGGCTTAAAGAGGGGTTGCTTTCACTACAGAGTGGCCTCTTGGTTATATGATATGATATGATATGGCATTTATAACGCGCTGTAAGGGATCACTCCTACAAGGCAGCTGTTACAACCAAAATGCTAGTCTTTATTGACTTTTGAACAGCTTCAAGTTATAGCAGGTAAAAGAAGAAAAAATAATAAAGAAATTAGTCTTTTCAGTCAGGCTTCCAAGTATTCCTTCTTAGTGCCTGGGAGGCAGTCCTTGTAAACTTCCTTCTGGAATATGGACTATATCTGGGCTTAGTCCTCGTAAGCCCAACGGTAAGAGGCTCCTGCTGCTTCGCTTTCCAGTTGGTTCTGCAAAGAAGTGGAGAATTCACCATTAGTCCTACATCTCTCTCTGGCTTATATAGGGGCTGGAAACTTCTGGTCCAATCAGAGTCCTTTACCCAGCTAAGTCTTGATAAACACCCCCAAGCCTGGCCCCCTTCCTTCCTTGAGGCCGTTCACCATGATGCACTCCACCCGCGTGCCATGAGGTAAGGATTCTGGTGTGAATTGGGGCCTCGTTGTTCCTTGTTTTGGGGAGTGTTATGTTTGACTTTTAATTGTCTTTGTGGCAATTCATATGGGTTCTCTGCCCTTTCCCGAGCCATGGTTGTGTGTCCGCGTGCCGTCTCGATAGCACCCAGACCTTCCTTTCTCTGCCGGGTGCGGAGCCGGTGGTCATACTCCTCACAGGGGCTGCATGCCGACATCACGAAACGCGTGTCTCTCTCTTGTTGCGGAGCACAGGCCAGGCTCGGGCCGTCTCCCTCCTTGTTCGCCTGGGTCCTGACCACAGACGCACTCTTGATTCCAATCACCTCCCTCCTCTGTGCGCAACCAACCGTGCAGTCACACGCAGCCAGCTTTGGTTCGAATTGGGAAGCGAGCCGGCCGCAGTCGGCACCCCACCACGTTTCCACCTCGGAGTCCACCTCCTCCTTCCTCACGGCCCCTTCCTCCGACTTCAAGCCATCACACGCGCCTATACACATATGTCAAGGCGCGACGAGGGAAGGGAGGGGGAACCAAGCGAAGACAGAGACAACAATCTTACTAGGCCTTGTGACATTGAGATCGCGCAAGTGCAGGGGAGAGGGGTGGGGAAAGGTGCGAGGGGAAAGGGGTGGGGCAGTGCAGTACATGGGATCAAACAATAAAAGAAGTGCCGCCAGCTGGTGGCAAGTGCAAGGGTAAGTGCAGACAGCAGGTGTCCAAAGTGCAGGTAGGGGCACTGTACGGTTACAGATACAGACCCAAGGTCAAGGGTTGCCAGGAGGTCAGTGCGGGAGTACAAATGACAGGGAGGGGACCTGGGCCCGAGATAAGAGGGTAGCCAGGTGACCAGTGCAGTTTCAGTTTCAGCCATGAATTCAGCAGGGGAGAGGAAGAGAGAAGGCAGAAGCAAAGGGGAAATTCTTTAGGTGCTTCCGGAACCGGAGATGGTTCTCCTCAAGTTTCAGAGAGGCAGGGAAGCTGTTCCAGAGCAAGGCCCCAGCCAAAGAAAGAGATCTATCACCAACTTGTCGCTTGGAGAAGCGACGGACACTGATGGAGTTGGAGACAGAGAAGCGAAGAGCTTGAGTAGGAAGATATTTACGAAGAGAGAGTTGGAGGTATTGAGGCCGTAGGCCCAAGAAGGCCTTGTGGACAATGCAGAGGGTCTTGCACTTAATCCTTGCAGCCACTGGGAGCCAGTGCAGAGATTTCAGTGCTGGATAGATACGATCACTGGGCTTGAAGCCAAAGCCAAGTCTCGCAGTCCTGTTCTGGATGAGTTGCAGAGGGCAGAGAGTAGAAGAAGGCAGATTTAGAAAGAGGCTGTTGCAGTAGTCCAGCCTAGAGAGAACCAGAGCTCTGGAGACAGTGAGCTTCTGGGGGAAGGAGAGGAAAGGAAGAATACCCCTGAGAAGGTGCAGTTGGAAGTGTGACTTCTTAGAGATGCCAGAGATGTGAGGAGAAAAGGAGGGTGTGGAGTCGAAGATTACCCTGAGGTTCTTAGCCTAAAAGGTGGGAGCAGGAAGAGGGCCAAGGGAAGCATGCCAGAGAGTGACAGGAAAGGAGGGAGCAGGTGTGCCAATGAGGAGCATCTCCGTCTTACTGGCATTAAGGCAAATATCATTGGCGGCACACCACTCATGGATAGCAGACAGACAGTCAGAGATGAGAGAAGGGGAAAAGGTGGCAGAAGGGAGCCTGAAAACGAGCTGAGTGTCATCCGCATAGCACTGAAAGTTGGGGCAGAGAGTGGCAATGTGGTGGTCAAGAGGTGCCTAGTATTGGTTGAATAGCCAGGGAGAGAGTTTAGACCTCTGGGGAACACCACAGATAGAGAGCGAGATAGAGGAGAGGAAGGACCCTAGTTGGGCCTCGGAGTGTTGATCGGAGTGGAAAGAGGTCAGCCAAGCCAGGCCCCGATCCATGATACCCAGGTTATCACGGAGCCGGTTGAGCAGGATGACATGGTTGACCTATCAAAGTCACAAGAGAGATTGAATAAGATGAGAACAGAGGGGTATTAGAATTGAGGTGGGAGAGCAGGTCTTCACGGATGTTCGGGAGAGCAGTTTCTGTGCTTCTGGCTGCTCTGAAGCCAGTGTGATGGTCATAGAGACAACCAACAGATTCAGTATGAATATTACCTGGGAGATGGCCAGCTTTTCCAGGAGTTTGCACAGGAAAGGGGTGATGGAGATTGGGTGATAGTTAGCCAGGCAGGAAGGGGTCGGCTGAGGTTTCCTTGAGAAGAGGGTACACAAGAGAATGCTTTGGGGGGAAGGGAAGGCTCCGGTGTCGAAGAGGTGGTTGCAGAAGTCAGCCACGGCAGGAGCAAGGGTGTCAATGTGGTCCTTGATGGTTTTGGAAGAACAGCAGAGAACCTGTTTTCATGAGACTTTCATAGCTTAGACATGTCTAGAAACCTTGTTGGGGAGAACAGAGGAAAGACAGAGAAGGAGGGAGGAGAGGTGGCCACAAGGGGGCCAGAGGTAGAGCAGAGAGTAGAGGGGGGAGGGGGAGATGATGAGAGAGAGGACTGGATATCCTGAGTTTTAGAGATGAAATGAGAAGCCATGGCTTTGCAGAGGGCCTGGAAGTGAACAGGAGAGGTAGTGACAGCAGCAGGATGGGCCAGCACCTTCCAGATCGGCCAAGTTGTTGGTTACCGCAGAGACGCAGGGGCTCTCTTCTTGGTGCAGACAGAGAGACGGTATTGCCTTTGGAGCAGGCGGTAGGCCAGTTTGTCAGAGGATGAACAGCAAGCAAGCCTTTCCTCTCAGCCACCATGCACTTGCATTTAAGGGTGACAAGGTCTGAGTCATACCAGGAGTTGCACTTGGCATTGGGCTTCAAGAGGATCCTCATGAGAGGGGCAAGAACATCAAGAGAATCAGAGATAGCAGAGTGGAGCATGGAAAGGGCTGTGTCAGGATGCGAGTCAGCCAGAGGAAGAGGAGGGGGTGAGAAAGTGGTGGCGAGAGCCTTAACTGACACAAGCTTCATAGGCCGGATAACCGAGAAAGTAGGTGACAGTGCTGGAGTTGGATTGGCCTGAGGGGTAGAGAGGGTGAGATGGGAGGAAAGGAGAAAGTGATCACTCCAGGAGAGAGGAATGTAAGAGAGATAGAGAGAGGAAGGTCTGAAGAGATCAGAACATCCAGAGTATGCCCTGCAGAGTGGGTCAGGCCAGAGGGGAGAATAGAGAGAGAGAGAGAGAGAGAGAGAGTCACAGTGGTTGCGAAAGAGGCCAGAGGAAGGACAGGAAGCATGCAGGTGGATGTTAAAGTCTCCAAGAAGGAGGAGTTGAGTGGTTGAGGCTAGGAGGGAGGAGGAGAGGTCCGCCCACTCAGAGAGGAAAGAGGAGATCTGACCAGGTGGCCAATAGATGGTAGCCACAATAGAAAGAGAGAGAGAGAGACTCAGAGGTCACCAAAGAATGACTGATTGATTACTCATATGTTAGCAAGATTTAGGAGTGGAAACTTAGAGGAATCCATCTTCAGTATTTTTCAAAAGTATGCTTAGTCTAGAATACTTTTGACACTCTCTATGGGGATTCTATAGTCCAGATGCAAGTACACAAACAAGAAAGTGCTCTATGTATGGCACATCTAAATCTTGATAATGAAGCTAATATATGTCTGCTGGATCAGTGCAGTCGCCTTGAAACATATCAGGTCATGTGTGGCTGTAAAGTGACCGGACGCAATTTATCCAGAGCTATGTGGCCCATGCACAGAGCTTTCAAGTCTACTTTCTTCATTACTGGCAGCCATTGTAGTATGAATAATTCTAGCTGAGACATGGTTAAATTCCCTTCAACATACCAAAAGCATAGAAAGATACATTTTGTACTCTCAGAAGCTTAAGAAGGGGGATATTTGGCAAATGCAAGAACACACTGTTGTCCTGATCCAAGTTCGAGATGACTAGTCGTAGGATAGTTTGACATTTTCCTGGAAAAGTGAGTAAAGGGAAGATACTGAGGGAAGTTCCAGCGAGAGTTAGATGGCCAGTGTCACTGAAATTCCCTCTTAGAGCAAGGCATCACATTAACAGTAGGGGTTACCATGATCTAGAAACGTGCCAGGGGCTGCTAACTCCTGGGCTCGGGTGGCAACCCCAGGGAAGGCTAGAGACAGGGATTGCCCTGGTACCACTGCCCGGGTCCCTTTTCCAACCCGTGACCCTTTGTTTGCAACATTTGCCTGTCTATCCTGCAATCTTACAGATTTTCTAAAGATCTACACCAAACCTTAACATAAGAGCCAGACTCTGTGAGTCATATAGGCCATCTGTGACACATTGCATCTTACGGTGTTTGGTTAGTAGACATGTACAATTCTGGGTCTGCTGCTAATTCGTCTGGTTTAATTTGAAAATCAGCTGAGCAACAGCTGTGTGTATTAACTTTGAAGTTGATCAGTCAGTGGAGTCGTGTAAATACTTACTATCAGTGGTGAGAGGGCAGAGACTTGAGGTGCCCCACAATATAATGGAGCAGCAGGTGATTTTTATGGAGGGAGCGAAATTATCTGACCTATGGAAATATGTAAACCGGTGAAAGTCTTCACCCCTAATGGCATGATCACAAAGGTGTGATAGATGATTCCGTGACTGCCAGTGTCAAAGGATGCTGACAAGTCTAGCAGTACCAAAGGCTCAACACAGCCAGAATCCACCTCCCTTACAGGTCATTCAGTATGATTATCGCAGCCGACTATGCCCATCCATGGGACGAAACCCACATGTTGCCATTTTGAGCTGTTCTTAACTGTCAAACCCTGTGCAGCTGACTAGTAAGTGCACTTTCAAGTAGTTTGGCCACAAATGGAATGTTTGAAATTGGCTTATGTTAGGTCTTGTCCATTGAATCAGCCAAGACTTTTTCAGAAGTGCCCCCAGGCCTCTGCACTCTGCTCACGACTATTGCACTTCTGGAATTCGTTCCATGAGAAGGCTAACCTCTCTGCACTTAACCCAGGGGCCTGCTGCACTGGGCGCATGTGTTCCCTTCTCCCTCCCTTTCACTTCCTGGCTGCGCACTTACAAAACCTAGAATGCGCTACTCCTAGTTTGCCAGGCCTAGTAGGGGTGTTTTTTTGTCTCTGTATGTTCTTTTCATCCCCCACCCCCTTATCACCTCACTCTCTCTCATGCACTTGCACTATCTGAAACGTTGTTGGTCTAGTTGGGTAGTTTATGGATTGTATGTTCGTCACCCTCTCCTTCCCCTTTTCTAGCCTCCCTTCTTGTGATGTACTTGCACTAGTAGTAATGCTGTCAGGCCTAGTTTACAAGTAATTTTTATTTTTTTGCTAGATCATTCAGAAAATTCAAGGCCTAAGAATGACTCTGTATTCCTGTCTTCCCTTCCCACTGTTAGGCAGAATCACCTGCAGTACCCTTTGGGATCACTACAGGCAATTAGGACTACAAGTGTAAGCACAATTTCATCTTTGGTACAAGCCTGTACTACACAGTAAAGTGGTAGCGATGGCTGAGCAGCCAGACTTAGCTCAAGAGTTTAAGTGAGCAGTAGAACAAGTTACATAAAGGGCCAACCAATACAGTGATTCAAGTAAACACTTACTCAAGGTTTCTTAGTAAAACAATATAAATGTATTTACTTAATCATTTATAAAACATTACACTAGCAATAGCAGCTCAATATCGCACACTAATACACCACAAAAATCCAACCGGTAAGTAACTGAACAAGTTTAGCTCAAAAATGAAGTGTGAGCAAAATGGCACTTCTGATACTTAATAAGGGAGGGAAAAGACAAGGGGATAAGAATAGACAGCCCAAATACATTCATAGGCAGGGCAAAGGTTTTCAGTTAAAAACAACCAGCAATTCTTCTCAATAGGCCTGGGCCAAAGTCAATGGTTCAGAGTCTTTTGTATAGAATAGCACAGTTCTGGTATGTAACGGTTAAGTCTTTGCCATGGATTTTTAAAGGATTTGGCTAGGCGAAAAGTTTGACGAATGTTTAGGGAAGGACAAGCCTTCGTAGTTGAGGAAAGTTTCACACATTTTCTAGGTGGCCGAAAATATTTCCGGACCATGTTTGCACAGTACCTTGTCTATGAAGAAAGCTGTAGCTGAGGCACTTGTCCTGAGCTTCAGTCGTGGGGACAAGAAGGAGGACGTTGGGAGGTTCCTGCACTGCCCAGGGAAGAGGCCAAAAGCTGTAGCAAGAAGTCGGTTTAAGGTGTGAGTTCCTTAAAGTCCACGAGCTGGTTTCCTTCCCTCTGGCTATCTGGTTTTTAACAGCCCTCTGATGAAAATTCGACCAGAATGGGATGGTGTCCAGGTGGCTTCCGACTTGGTTGTTCCCACCAAACTCAAGGGAAGAAGATAACCTTGAAGGGCTTCTCTATCGTCGGAGTTTCAGGCAATTCATACCTGCAGCAGGGCTTCACCGGTCGTCCAGGTGTTGCAGCAGTCCTCTTCCTTCCTCTCCTCTTCAGTTCTTTCATTCCAATGGTCGACTCTGCTTGCCAAGTCCCAGAGACCTGCTTTTAAATAGTTTTCCCCCATACATACCAGCCTGCCTGTCACTCACACATCAGGGTGGCTGACCTTGCCGGACAGCCAGGTGGCCAATCACCCCAGAGTGCATTCAGGTCTCCTAGGAGACTAAGCACAGGGAGTTTTGGGCACCTCCCTCACATCCTGTCCACCCCAGACACCCTGGCACCAGAGGAGGGTTCAGCACCGAAGCCCACCAAAGGCCAACGAACAAAGGGACCAAACCTGGTTTGGTGCACAGAGACAAACACAAGAAGGACCTTTCCTAAAAGAAATGGTTAAAAAAGATGACCGGAGTCTGTTTTTACAGATAGGTCTTGGGCACCATATGAAAAACATGGCTAACCCGAATTTTCGCTACCATTGTTAGTGGTAGGGAATAATCATGGTAGTTTGCTTTAAACCACTACCAGCAGCCATGGGGCAGTACATTTAAAGAGTCTAGTAAAGTCAATTTAACTTTACATGCCCTGGGAGACATAGGTCAGTCCCAGGGAAGGTATATAAACCTTGGGGAGTCCGAAAGACACCCCTGTGCCACTGCACTGAAGGTGCTGTTTGACACATAGAAAAAGATGCTGCCACTGGAGTTGTTTTAATGCTCCATAACCAAAGAACACAAAAGTAAAACACATCCAAAATACATAAAAGAGTGGGAAAAAAAGGCTCACACTCTTTCCATGTAAGAAATCAAATCGCAGAAATCCAGCAAAGTTGCTTGGGGTCTCAAAAGGTAAGGGAAATTAGAACATTTGGAGAATTCTCCCTAACGCTCGTACCCCCAGAATAAGGGACACAAGGATTTAATCCACTCCTAGATGAATCTCCTTACTCCAGTTGGTCAAACATCCTGGAGAGACCATCAGCATTTTGGCGGTGACACCCTGACCTGTGTTCATTGCTAAAATCAAAGCCTTGCAGGCTGATTGACCATCTCAGTAGTTTTAGGTTTTCCCCTTTCATTTGCATCAACCATCTCAAGGGTTGGTGGTCAGTTTGAATCACAAAGGTATGGTCTAAACTTCTTCAATGACCACACAAGAGCAAAGCATTCACGCTCAATGGTTGCCCACCTTGTTTCTGGTTCCTTCAGCTTCCTGCTGATGAAGCAAATGGGGCGCTCCTTACCATTCTCACCCAGTTGACTAAGGACTGCACCTAAACCTGTATTTGAAGCATCTGTCAACACAATGAAGGTTTGGTTATAGTCAGGAGCTCTTAGGACTGGAGCTTGACAAATGGCTTTCTTTAGGCCTTCAAATGCTTGAGTACACTCCTCATTCCACCTGACCTTTTTAGGGAATTTGGGAGAGGAGACCACATTCAAAGGAGAAGCTCTGGTCCCATAGTTCTCTATGAAGTTCCTACAGTAACCAGTGAGGCCTAGGAAGGCTCTCACTTGGGTTTGAGTGCTAATTTCCCTTACCTACCGAGTCCCTCAGCAACTTTGCCGGATTTCTACGATTTATTTTTTTCACCTGCTAAGAGTGTGAGCCTTTTTTCCCACTCATATGTGTGTTTTGCTGTGTGTGTTTAACATTTTTGTGTTCATAGACTGTGGAGCTTCACCTACTCCATAGGCATCATCTTTTTACTGTGTGTTGCACAGCACCTTTAGTGCAGTGACACAGGGTTGTCTTTTTCAGACTTCCTACTTTAAACTCCATTTTCTGGGACTGACTACTGTCTCCCAGAGCATGTAAAGTTTCCATTGACTTTATTAGTCTTTTTAAACTCACAGACCCAGTACAAACTATCTTACATAGAGTTCTGGAAAGGGTTAATAGTTATCCCTTTTTGTCTGTTTCTCGTGGAACATTATTTCGTTCCCCTTTCTTTAAGATTTGGCTGGAGGCAGTGGTATCTACCCTATTTTTTCTACCGCAGTCTATTTAAATAGCCTTGATACTGTTTTAGGCTAAGTTAGTAGCCTCAAACTGAAATCAGCTGGACCTCATTTACTTTTATTTGGTTCTGGCTGGGTTTATTCGCCATTTCTTTTTGTAAAGGTCTTTCTCATGTTTTACTCTGCGCGCCAAACCGGGTTTGGTTCCTTTGGTCGTGGTCCTTTGGCGGGCTTCTGCACAGAAGCCCTCCTTAGGTGCCTGAAAGTCTGAGGGGGGTGAGGGAATGTTTTGAGACTCCCTGCACAGGGTCTCCTGGGAGACCCATGTCGCACTCTGTGTGATTGGCTGTGGTGACTGTCCCACCGGGACAGCCACCCTGCTGTGTGATTGACAGCCAGGCTGCGACAATGGGGGAAAACTGCATAAAAAGCAGGTCTCTGGGACTGAGAAGCCAGAGTTGCCACTGGATGGAGAGAACCGAAGAGAAGCTGACAGGAGAGGACCTCTACCACGACTGAACCTCCCAGTGAAGCCCTGCCGCGGGTCCGACTCTCCAAACTTCGACGACAGGGAAGATCTGAAAGGAATCTTCACCCCTTGAGGTGGTGGGACCAACCAGTTTGCCAAACTGCAAGCCAGGCCTCCCTCCTCTGGTCGAATTTGCTGTGCACAGCTACAGTGAACCGGCTTTCTAGGAGCACCGGACCCTGCTTGGGTTTTAAGGAGCACACCTTTTATTCGTTGCTTTGCTCTGCTCTGGTTTTTTCCCTGGGCAGTGCAGGACCCTCTAGTCTTCCTACTTCTTGTCAGTCCGACAGTCGCTTCAGGAATAGTGAGCCTGCAGGACCTGCCAGGAACGTCTGCCTCAGCTACAGCCTTCTTCTTCATTTAAGGTACTGTTCAAACCTGGTTGTTCCTTCCGTTCGACTGCGTGGAAGTGTTTGAAATCTTTCGCCAATCCAAGGGCTTGTCTTTCTCTATTCTTTAAAGTAACTTTTCGTCTGACCAACTTCGTTCTGAACTCTTGGCAAAGACTTAACCGCGATCTACCCTGAACTGTGTGATCCTCTGCAAAGAATTTGGTCCATTGACTTTGGCTCAGGCCTCTTGATTTGATTTTCTTACCGTATTTACTTTTTCTAGATTGCCCTGCTTACTTACTTGTTGGTGCTGCTCAACTTTTTTCTAACCTTGTCTTTCCCTCCCTTTTAAATTGCTGGAGTGCCATTTTGCTCACACTTCATTTTGAGCTTAAATTGTCCAGAATCTATTGGGTGGGGTATATTAAGAGTGTGATTTTTCTACTTCTTTACTTTGGTGAATTGTTTTACAACTGATGTGTAAATAAATGTGTATTCTTTTACTCAGAAAACTTATGTCAGTGTTTGTTTGAACCATAGTAATAGCTGTCCTTTGTGTAACTATTGGTACTGCTCACTTTACTCTTGAGATAGGTCTGGCTGCTCAGCCATCGCTACCACTTTATTGTGTAGTAAAGGCTTGTACCAAAGGTGAATTTGTACTGTCACTCGTAGTCTTAATTGTGTGTGGTGTTCCCAAATGGTACTGCATATAATTCTGCCTAACATTGAGTAGTAGGGGGGGGCCAGTTTTGTATAGCTTGTACTTTGCTAGGCAATGGCCTGATTTCACCTCCTCTTACCTCATGTCCCATGTAGACCACTTTACTCTGACCAATTTGACATTTACTAGCCTTTATGGTCAGATGGCCCTGCTCAAGAGCCTGCAAAACATATCCTAGGTGATCAACATGTTCTTTCCAAGTTGGGCTGGACACTGCAATGTCATCCAAGTATGCCATGCAGAAGTCCTCCATCCCATTAAGAACTTGATTAACCATCCTCTGGAATGTAGTAGGTGCGTTTGTTCGCCCAAAAGGCATTACCTTAAACTGATAGAGGCCTGCTGGGGTGGAGAATGCAGTTTTCTCCTTAGCATGGTCTGTCAGTGCTATTTGCCAATTGCCTGAAGGGAGATCAAATGTACTGAGGTACTTGGCTAAAACCAAGTGTATCCATCAGTTCATCTGTCCTTGGTAAAGGGTGGGCATCAGTCTTGGTGACTGCATTAAGAGCCCTATAGTCCACACAGAATCTCAACTCCTTGGATCCTGCCTTTGGTACTAGAACAACTGGACTAGACCATGAACTGGTAGAGGGCTCTATTACCCCGAGATCAAGCATTGTGTTGACCTCCTCCTTTATGTGGGATCTTATATGATCTGACATCATGTAACCTCTGTTTTTGACAGGTAAACAGTCACCAGTTTGAATATCATGCTGGCCCCAAGGGGTAAAGCCTGGTTATAGTGAAAACAGGGAGGCAAACTTATTTAACAGAAAATTGCACTCCTCCTGTTGTTCAGTTGTCAAGTTAGAAGAGAGATTAACTCCTTCTATTATCGCATCTAAAGGCTGGCCTCTGAGTAGGTCAGGTAGAGGTTCACTCTCCTCCTCCTCTTGGGCTGAAGCTAGAAGCAAAGCTCCCATTTCTGGTCTTGAGACATAAGCCTTTAAACGGTTGGTGTGAAAGACTCTGGGAGCCTCCTTAGGACTGCCTAAGTACACCAGATAATTGACCTCTCCAAGTTTACCCACAACCTTGAAGGGTCCTATCCATTTGTCCTGTAAGGCCCTCTGCCTTGTAGGTACCATAACTAAAACTTGCTGGTCTTGAGTATACTCAACCATGTTGGCCTTCAGATCATGCCAATGTGTGACCAGAGCCAGACCTGCTTTTAAGTTATCAGATGCTTCTGCCTTCATGTGTGACATTCTCCTCTATCACATAGTCAGTGACTCTCACTGGCTTGGGGGAAGGAGCACTCTCCAACCCCTCCTTAATTAGGGTGAACGGCCTGTAACTGGATGGCCATAAAGAAGTTCAAAGGGACTAAATCCAACTCCCTCCTGAGGGACTTCTCTATATGCAAATAGAAGGCATGGCAGTTGAAGGTCCCACTTTCTTCTAAGGGGTTCCTCTAAAGCACCTATCATGCTCTTCATTGTATGGTTGAACCTCTCTACCAATCCATTTGTCTGAGGATGGTAGGCAGTTGAGAACGTGTAAGTTACTCCACAGTTTTTCCACATGGCCTGCCTGTAATGGGACATAAAATTGGATCCCCTGTCAGAGATAAGTTCCTTAGGAAAACCTACCCTGGTAACAATACCAAGTAGGGCCTTAGCAACAGCCTGAGCTGTAACAGTCCTCATAGGTATAGCTTCAGGATACCTAGTAGCATGGTCTACTACAAAAAGGATAAACCTGTTTCCTGAAGATATGGGAGGGTCTAAGGGACCAACAATGTCGATTCCGACCCTCTCAAAAGGAACTCCCACCACTCAGAGAGACTCCAAGGGTGCCACATTCTTGGCTCCACTCTTGCCAGAGGTTTGGCAAGTGTGTCAGCTCCTATAGAACTTATCTACATCAGACCCCAACTTGGGCAGTAGAAATATAAAGAGAGCCTTTCCTTGGTCTTCTTAAAACTTAAGTGACCAGCCAAAGGTATCTCACGGGCTAACTGTAGGAACTGGAGTCTGCTTTCAAGAGGCACTACAAGTCTTCTGTAGTCCCCTGGGATAGACTCAGTCGGTTCACTGTAGAAGAGGCCATCTTCCCAGTATAACCTATGCTTCCCTGGCTCTTGCCCATTCAGCTGGGAAGCTGCCTGTTGGCGAAGACCTTCAAGAGTAGGAAACTCTCTTTGACCTCTGCTGAAGTCGGCCCTACAGAGTCCACCTTCTGCCAGTAAAGACTTCAGCTCAGGATAGTCTGCAGGATCCAGATCTGCAACAGGAGCAAGGTCCTCTTCCAGCTCTGATTCCTCAGTAGCTGATTCAACCACACAATGCTCTTCCACACACTCAGCCTCAGCTGGTGGAGGAGTCACAGGTGTGACTTTGGAGAGTCCTTTCAGAGATGTCCTTGTTGGTAGCACAGGAGTGCTGGCTGGTTTCTTCCTGGAGGTTTTAGGTTGCCCCTTTTCCTCCTTCTTCCTAGAAATTGCAGTCAGTAAGTCCTGTGGACTGGGAGTTATAGTTTCCTCTATAAGCTCCTCTGGAGAGCCCCTTAAGGTACTCTCTCTGCCCTTCCAAGTCTGCTCCTGTTTCCTTTTGCTGGGAGCCCTGGGGTGCTTGATACAACTCCGAGAGTTTTTAAGTTATTCCCCAACAGGACTCTCCCAGGTACTTCACTCTGCACACTTACAGGTATTTTGACAGTCATATCCTTACACTGGATGGGAGCTGGTAACTGTGGAACCATTTGGACAGAGCCTCCAGCAGGCTTAGTCAGGATCTTGGATACCTTAGCAACATCCTCAAGCTTGAAAAATGATTAATCAACTACAGTTATGCTGGCCCCAGTGTCTCGAATGGCAGGGGTCTCCGGACCATTGACAAGAACACTGTCTTTGTAATACTCTTTAGTATCGTCTGGAATAGAGTTGTACACATCTAAATTCTGTTCTTCCCACAGACCCAGGGACACTAAAGAAACACTATCTGAGAATTTCATGGGTTCCTCAGCCAGTAAGTGAACGTTTTCACTTGCCATTGGTACTTCATCCACTGGCGAGAAGGCTAAGGAGACAGTGTGGAACCCTGAAGTTTACCCTTACATCTGGGATCCCCTTTCACATGGTCAGTTGACCCACAATCATAACATTTACCAAATGTTTTTATGAATGGGGGTTTGTTCTGACCTCCTTGTGGTCTGTCCCCAGAAGGTACACTAGCCTGTTTTGGTTTCCCATGGGGCTTACCCTTGTTATGTTTGTGGCCCTCTTTTGGAGTGGAAGTATTGGAATTCTCCTTGGTATCTTTCTTGTGCTGCTTCTCCTCATCCTTCTTCTGAGTTGCCCCAGAATCCTTGCAAGTAGCCCTGTTGGCAACCCACAAGTCAGCAGCCCTTGCTAACGTCTTAGGAACAATTTCCTTAGAGTCAGCCAAGTGCTGTCTCAGCTTAGGAGAGCAGTCATCATGAATAGCTTCCAAAATAAACACATTCCTCATACCTTCATAAGTGTTCACTCTGTAACCCTTAACCCATCCTTCTAGGTTTTTCAAACATTCAGTCACCCAGGTAGCCCAAGGGGTACCATCATGCTTTTTGAAGGTTCTACACCTCTTAAGATACTGAGAAGGGCTCTTCCTAAATCTAGCTATCAAAGCTAGCTTCAAAGTTTCAAACTCCTTTATATGTAAATTTCCTCAACTCCATTACCACATCAGTTGCAACAGGTGGTAGCTTAGAAAAAAGCCAAGGAATCAATTTAGTACCTGTAATGTATTGAATCCCATGGTTATATACAAAAGCAGCCAACCAATCCAAAATATCAAGCTTAACCTCATGCATACTTACTGCATCGTTGGGCATGCACGGCCTCTTAGAACTGGAAGACCTAGAACACTTTGGGAGAGAACCAGTTTCAACAGACAACATTTTCATCTCTAGTGCATGGTTAAATTCCATCTTTCTGAGTTTAAGTTCTTGATGTTTGCATTCAGTTTGAGCTTGGATTATTTTAAACTCTAACTCAAGTCTCATTCTTTCTAAAGAGACACATTCAGGAGTTAATGTTGGACCTCGTGGGGTCCCTGTGGTCAGAGGTTGAGGCCTATGATCAGGTAAAGGTAAAACAGGGCCTACATTTGAAGACTCTTCTTCCTCATCTAACTCATCCATAACATTTGAGTTACTCTCAGAAACATTACCATCCTCATCAACATTTTCCACATTTACTGTAGAGGTGGGGGATTCAGACCCACTCCTCAGACTTTGGTATTCTAACAACCTTTCTATCAATTCAACCTTTTTGCCTTTTACAGTGATATTCCTTGCTTTACACATATCTCTCAGTTGATGAATAGTTAAAGTCACTAGGGTCTCCTTTCTGTAGCTTTCAATATCAGTCATGATAAAACAATTGCTGTACTAGTGTTGCTTTGCCTTGGGAGGATTATTTGAACAAAAGTAAAAGTAGCACTCTAAATGTAACAAGTATACTTTATCCTCACCACTGTACACTAGTGTTAGGCTGAATCACCTGCAGTACCCTTTGGGACCACTACAGGCAATTAGGACTACAAGTGTAAGCAGGTGTCCAGTCATCTGGTCGAAAAAAAAACTGGTCGACTGCAATTTGGTCGACGCAATTTGGTCGAAAACCAAATGGTTGAATTTTTTTTTTTATTTATATATTTATTTTTCGGGTTTTCGTTTTGTAAAAAAAGGGGTTTTTAGAGAAAAAAAGGGGGTTGGGGGGGACCCCCTAAAAAAATTAAAAAAAGGGTTAAAATAAAAAATAAAAAAAATTCGACCATTTGGTTTTCGACCAAATTGGTTCGACCATTTGTCTGGTCGACCAATTTTTTTCGACCAAATGTCTGGTAACCGTGTAAGCACAATTTCACCTTTGGTACACGCCTGTACTACACAGTAAAGTGGTAGCGATGGATGAGCAGCCAGACTTATCTCAAGAGTGTAAGTGAGAAGAAGAACAAGTTACACAAAGGACCAACCACCACAGTGATTCAAGTAAACACTTACTCAAGGTTTCTTAGTAAAAGAATATACATTTATTTACTCAATCATTTATAAAACATTACACTTTTACATTTTTAGCTACCGTTGTTAGCAGTAGGGAAAAATCATGGTAATTTGATCTAAACCAATGCCACCAGCCATTTAAAGTAGGAAACGGTTACATGTTACTGTTACATGAGTGTTTTGACTCAGGGGAAGCTAGGCAACCCCTCTAGCAGTCTATAGTAAGGTAGGGTGTGCTGGGGCAGTACATTTAAAGAGACTAGTAAAGTCAATTTAACTTTACATGCCCTGGGAGACAGTAGTCAGTCCCAGGGAATTATTTAAACCTTGGGGAGTCTGAAAGACACCCCTCTGCCACTGCACTGAAGGTGCTGTGTGACATATAGAAAAAGATGATGCCACTGGAGTTGTTTTAAAACTCCATAACCAAAGAACACAAAAGTAAAACCCATCCAAAATACATGTAAGAGTGGGAAAACAAAGGCTCAAACTCTTTCCAGGTACAAAATCAAATCCCAGAAATCCAGCAAAGTTGCTTGGGGTCTCAAAAGGTAAGGGAAATTAACACATTTGGAGATTTCTCCCTAACACCACCTTTGAGGCACTTCACTTGTGTATATGCCCTTTACAAATATACATAGGCTGGTTTAGGTGGGGCTGCTAAACATATGCATAGATCCAGAGAATGAACTCCATTTGGTGAACTCAGCATATCACCATTCTTCAGCAGCACTGTACATATGCTGTGATCCTGTTGGACCTAAATATAGGAATGTTAATGTGTGGGGTTTGGTGAGGAGATGGACCCCATCACTGGGCGTGTTCCAGTGTTGGCCTGAATGCTCGCAGTCCATGTAGCTTTTTGCCTTCTATGCTCACATTGTTCATTTTTCCATATAACTCCAACCTTGCTTTCATTTTGCTTTCCTAAGTCCTTCTTTGGATGGGCTGTTTGTCTGTGTTTCCACACGAACCATACCTAGCTCAGTAACACTGTGCCTTTTTCTTCTTTTCCTAGGAAAATAATATGCATTCTTCAGAGTTCTTTGCTCGTGGCAAAAAGCAAGTGATGAAAAGGTCTTGCGTTGAAGGAAAGGGTAGCAATGGTAATTTTTGGCTGAGGTAATGGGTTGCCTCGGGGAGCAACTGTGTATGTGTGGGTGTTGATAAAGTGTTTAGGAATGGAACTTTTAGACAAAAGGCTGGAAGTCTAGAAAAGCAGAATCTGCCTCTGTGGTCCTTCCGCTGTTCACGCCTTATGTGATAACACTCATTCCTTCACCTTGTTTATTTAATTATGCATTTATATAGCGCTGGTCGCTCCCAAGCATCAGGGCGCTAACATATAGACACTTGGTACAAAACACGCAATCATGGGACAATTTGCTCAAGTATGTGTTTGGGGTTTTTGTCTGGTACGTGGTGGTTTATTTGTAGAGGTGGGTCTTAAGTTTTTCCTGAAAGCTTGTGTAGTTCTGTTCTAACCTGATAGGGAGGGGAAGATTGTTCCACATCACGGCGGCCTTAGTGTGGAATGCTTTGCCCAAACCATTGGCTTTCTAGCATGAGATAACAGATTGTATCCTGAAGTTGGTAACCCATGTGATAGTGACTTAAGTCTGAAATGTAATATATATATATTTATGCAACGCATTATTGGTTTTTGGGTAATTTAGCCGCAACACGGGAAACGAGAATTGGCAATGCCAATAGTTTTGGCGTTTCCTGTTCTTTGCATTTTGCATTTATAGGCAAGAGGGTTCAAGGAGGAGAATTAAAAGTTTTAAAGGAGGATGTGATATGGGGTGCAGCTGGGCAGTAGAATAAGAAGGGGAATATAGGAAGGGAGAAGGCTGTTGATAGAGGGTGCATTGGTGATGAGCAAGAGGAAATATTATCAAGAAAGGGTGAGAGTGTAAGAAACCAGCACAGAGAGAGACCGTGACAATGCAGAGAGAGACAGCACCGAGAAACAGCACAGAAAGAGCCAGCACAGAAAGAGAGAGATAGAATGCAGAGAGAACACAGAAAGAGAGCGAGAGAGCACAAAGAGAGAGAGTGCGTAGACAGCTTCAGACAGTTTAGACACACAGCGCATAGAGAGAGAGAGAGAGAGAGTGTAGAGAGAGAGACAGCTCAGAGAGAGAAACAGCAAGGAGAAAGACAGTGCAGAGGGAGACAGTGCAGAGACAATATAGAGACAGGACAGAGAGAGAGAGAGCGGCGGAGAGAGAGAGGCAGTGCAGAGAGAAATCAGAGACAGACATCACATAGAGCAAGAAGGAGTGATAGCACAGAGAGAGAGGAGTGACAGCGCACAGAGGGACAGACAGAAAGGAAGCACACTGCGCTCTTTGTCCTCACAGCAGCATGGACAGGCAGCGGTCCCTCTCGCTCTGTGCTAGGCTCCCTAATTTCACACCACCATATCACAAACCGTGTGTTTCACTGCTCTTATTGTGCAGATTGTATTTTATGGTGGTCATTTCTTTTTTGTGGGGCTCATTTCAGGTGACCACCTGCCACACCATCAAAGATAAAAACCCAGCACAGCTCTATGAACCCTTTCACTATGCATGTCGCCCTATGCTGTCCCTTGTCACGGAAGGAGCAGTGCCCAGGCCCCAAGGTACACACGCACGTGCACCAGCCCAAGCAAATCAAAACCACGTACATGACAACTGCAGCATTAACATGCATAGCCACACGAAAGCCTCACCTCCATAACAGAATCTTCCCTGAACCACAGGTCGATGCCGTCCCTATTCTCGCATCTCTTTGCTGCCGGAGCAACCTGCCGACCGCTGGGCCAGACAACCAAGTCGCATAACCTGCACTGCAACAGAAACATGGCAATGTTCGCCAGGCAAATTGCCCTAAAATGCCATCTGAAACCCAAAAGGGGAGGGGGACCCTTCAAGCACCCCCTACAGTGGAGGAAAGGCTCATGCCAGAGTGTCCATGCAAGCTCTGAGAAACAATCGGTTCCCAGTGATATTGCAGGCAAACAAAATGAGAGCGCTCTGGCCAATAACGCTCCCGCCATCGACCGAGGATATTGCCGGTAAACAACTTCTGATGCATACTGTCATGCCGCCATCAAAGAACATGCAGCACTTTTTTGATAGGCAGCAAGTGCAATGATTTATGGTTGTCCATATGTTGTATCTTTCAAACTCCTGATAAGCCAGGCATTGTGAGCCTGTACTGTCCGAAGTTTCAGTTTTGTTTTTAAGATCTCTGCAGATAGCACTACAAAAGTCAATACATACATGAAGTGAGAAGATGAGAGAAGGCATTCTTGACTACATTGTGCATCTATGGGATGAATGTTAACTCGGTATCAAAAGACTCACAGGCTGTGAGCAATAGGGGAGACCCCACTCATGGTGGCCAATCAAATGAAAAAGAAAGAAACCTTCCACAGTTTTGCAGACCTTGAGCTATTGTGAGCTTTGCTCCATCCATTACTGAGTCCATGAGATAAGTGGCCCCAGATTTCATCATGATCTCCCAGGGATTTTCAGAATTTGATATGCAGCTGGGTATCATACGCATACGTATCAAAAACAAGATACTGCAGTGTTAACATTATTTTTGTGAGTGGAGCCATTTAGATATTGAATAGAAATGTGCATAGATATGATAATTGAAGTTCATGACAGTTTTCTGAAGTGAATACTCTGGCAAACAAATGTGTTCCCTTAGATACATTTTGTTTCCTTGCATTCACTCTACACTCAAAACTATTCTTAGATATATTCATCAATTAAGTAATGTTATGAGCAGATAAAATCAACACCAGGTGTGGCCCTGCCCCCGGATGTTTGCAGAAATGAATGAAAATATAAGCTGACAAATACGTCAAGTGACCTGTAAAAAATGTATATTTATTTTATTTATTTTTCTTAGATTTATAGTTTGAAACCAAACTTTTATCATTAGAACATATATACAATCCACACAACAGGAAAAAAGAAAAACAAAACAAAGCAAAAATTTGAAACAGAATTCGAAAGACAATTCAACCGTTTACATCGAAAGAGCAAGCAAGCCATCATGCCCGTGCAAGGCATAGATTGATAGTCCTCTTCGGTTTCACCTCCAACGGTCTCGCTAAAGCAACCGGCCGTTATTCCTGGGGGATCCCCTGGTGCGCCGGTCGAACTTCGTGGACCTCTTTGATTTCAAAGAAAGATTTTAGAAAAGCAAGTAAGGGCAATGTCAGTGAAAGTTTAGTCACTGTTATCAATGTATACCACAGGGCTTCAGCGTCCCATGTTCTGTAGTCCCCAATTAGTTTAACAATAGGGAAAATGCAGCCATCATTAAGAGTAGAAAAGGGTGCACACCCAATATAGGTCCTACAAGTAGAGAGCACATGCAACCTTAAAAAGTTTGGAGCAGACCGAGAAAGGGCTAAACAAAGTAGCATAGACATGAATATAGGTAGAAGTAGATGGCTGCATTCATGGTCAGGGACTAAACGTATGGCAGTATGCCATGCATGAGACACGAAGAACATACACTAGACACAAACAACTTTCTTGGATGAACAAATGATCAAAGCCAAAAGCTACCCCAAACAGCTCTTTAAAATTCTAAAAATGTTGGAGGAACCAAAAGGCCAAACCCAGATCTTCATTCCAACTGAAGAAGTCTGCTCCAGGATACAGCAAGCTTTCACCGCCAAAATTGTAATTGCAAGGGACATGATGAAAATCAATGCCCAGGCCAATCCCAAGTCCCCCAAACCTGCACAACTCAAAGCACCTCCGGACAAGAGGGACAGGAGCAGGTAGTAGAATACCAAGCTTTCTCCTTGAGGGCGGATCCCACTCCAGAATTTATGGAAGCTCTTACGATCATGCATCCCACCTCCTGCCCCAGGGATACACTTCCCTCTAAACTCGTCTCGGACAATAAAGTGCTCTTTGCCCATTTCTCACTTGCTTTGTAAATTCCTCCTTCCAGTATAGTATTGTTCCTGACGGCATTAAAAAAGTAACTGTTACCCCCCTCCCATCAAGAAAGCAAGGCTTAGTCCAGAAGACACTGCCAACCTCAGACTTATCACCAACTCTTTCTTTCTCCTGAGGATAGTAGATAAAATTGCCACCAGGCAGTTCCAATGTTTTCTGGACCAAAATTCTATCTTGAACTCTAGTCAGTTTGGCTTTAGGGCTTACACAAAACAGACAGTGCCCTACTAGATCTGCAAACGAATATGATTGAAATGGTTGATAATAATAGGTGACGGTTGTTGGTGCTGCTAGACCTAGCAGCAGCGTTTGATCTGCTGGACCATGACACCCTCCTCCTTACCCTAGACAAGGTTGGTAGATGGTCTTGCCAAGCCATTGCATGGGTCCACTCCTTTCTGTCTGGTAGGGCTTCAGCACTGCACTGGGGTGGATATTAATCAGATCTGGCCATTATTTGTTGCAGAGTTCCCCAGGGAGCCTGTCTGTCCCCAACACTCTTTAACATGTACATAAAGCCGTTGTGTGATCTGCTTGCTGATATCAGCTCCCAATTTTCCAACTATGCATTTGACACACACCTATTAATTAATCTGGATGTTGATTATGCTCTTGACGCAGACAAATTCAACCCCAACTACCTAAAGGGAAAGCAATGGATGACTATGCACCAGATGTCCTTAAATAATTCCAAAGCAGAACTTCTACTTTTTGGCCCACCGGGTGCCATATCTAAATTAGATTCTGCTACTCTAATTTTGTCATTAACAATTGGACCATCCCAACACAGAGCAAAGTCCAAATGCGTGATACCTACTTGGACTCATCCCTGAACTCCGACAACCAGGTTAATTACCTTTTAAATGCCACACAGTACCATTTAAGCTGCTTAGGCAAGTAAAATCTTTCATTTCGGAGAAGAATTGCAAAACCTTGGCTGGAGCAACAATCCTCTCCTGAATTGATTACTACAACACGCTCCTTTGGGGAGAAACTAAAGGGAATCTTGCTAAACTTCAGAAAGTACAGAACAATGCGATTCACATAATCAAAAACTTGACCTGCAGCGAACACATCTCCGAACATAGGAATGCACTTCACTGGCTCCTTGTGAGCTTCAGGATACATTTCAAGACCCTTACAAAAGGACATTAGTGTATTTACAGTAAAGCTCCCTCCTACCTGAAAGCAAAACTAATTAAATACCACCCAAAGAGACTGCTGCGATCGAGCAACAGTCGGCTATTGGTGTGCCCCAAATCTAATTGCGTCGGGGGAAATGGAAGATCTTTCCCTTTCCTTGCTGCCACAGCTTGGAATTCACTTCCTCAAGCTTTTTAGGAAAGGAAGAACATGTGCTACCTTTCTGCAAACAACTGAAAAACAATACTATTTGAATAAACCCCTGTCCTCTTCTTCTTTTAGGCTGCCCCGTGCCAATGTTCATGTCATGTGTGTTTATGTCGTGCCCTTTATTAAATCAAATGTAACTTAAATAACATGGCGTGAGTGAACCAATGTACTGCCATTTTAGACTGAACTATGAAAGCCCTTCATTCTGAAATAATGAATCCTGACATTGAAACTGCTTTACACACACAGTGCCAAGCCATGCAATATTGAGACAGACGCTCAGGCATCAAGGCTATGAGTCAGGTAACCCCAACAGGGAATCAAAACCACTAGATAACACATATAGGTAGATTCCATCAGGTTAGGTCTTGCTGCAGACAAATTTGTTGAATTTTGCCACAAATGTATGTGGGTAAGGTGGGTGGTGAGGATGGGGGGTTGTCGGGGGTCTACCCACGCATACGTTTGTGATGAAATGTCATAAAAGAAAAATAAAATAGACAAAATTGTCTGTGGCCAAAGAAACTCAACAGAATCACATAGATCCAGATCACATTTCCCAGAAGTGCACAGCATGCAACTCTAAAATTTAATGTGTTTCTATTGGTAGCTGTGAGAAAATACAGGTAGCTTTTGATCTCCAGGTGCAAGAAGTGTGCCAATCAGATTCCTAACCAATAAACCCACAGAGCATCGAATATGGGTTAGAACAGCAGAAAACTCAATACATAGCTGGAAATGAGCTCTGAAGTAATGGTTCCTTACCACATGATTGGAACAGTGACCATTTAATCCCAGCTGGACTAGACAGTGCATTTTTGTGGTGCAGTCAGACATAGGTGCAGTGTCAAGGCCACAAGCAAATTGGCAGATGAAGGTCTCAGGCCTGAGAATAGGAAGGGAGTTCACTTCTCCAAACTGAATCACAGCAGTCCACTCATCTCTCCTTCCCCACCACGCATCCTGGCATCTCATTAAAGTGTCCAAGGTCGGATGAGCAAACTTCCGGCCAAGTAGGACTCTGTCCGCCAGGTTGACCACCGGAGCATGGTGCCAACCAATAAGGTAGCAGAGTAGAGCAGAGCAGAGCGTAACCACTTCTTAGTAGGCTGCCCTTAAGAGGAGTCATGGGTTAAAGAATATCAAATTTGTAGTAACCATCATGTATAAGGTGTATAGGTACTATAGTCCCTTAACCAATGTTAGAAGATGTTTTCTTATCACTAACTATGACATCATGTCTAATGTATTTTGGACTTAAAAACTTGAGTTTTACATTGTAACAATGAGAATGCTTTTTTGTGTTTTACTGGCTGTTTCATGGTTGAATACAGCTTGAGTGTTCTCCTGCACTTGTATTTACTCCGTTTTCTTGAGTTTGTTTCTTTATTAATGATCGATTATTGATTGGGACCACCTTAACAGTAATTATTTATTTACCCTTTTCTGGACAAAAAATAAGATTGCAAACCAATGGAGTTTTATTGCAAGTAGGACAATCTAAACAATTGTAGATGGCTAACTATCAACAAAGAGAATATATTGCCCTCATGGGTTACAAGTGGCATAGACAATGAGAGTGAAGTTAAAGTTATCTATGATTTCGATTGGTACCTTAACGTGAAAGGAACCCAGATGTGAACTGTTTGTTGTTTCAAGTTGTGTATGGCCACCTCAGCATCCGTTTCACACTATGTGAACTCTCCCAATGATCCATCCGCAAAGGAGGTGAATGAGTGGGGCTGAAGAACCCATACACAACATTGTGAAAACATTACACCTGGGGTCACGCCACCCTCTTTTATTTATTTATTTATTTATTTATTTATTTGCATTTATAAAGCGCACCTGCAGCCCAGAGGCATCGTGGCGCTGTTAGAGGAAGGTGTAGCAACATTGTGCTACAAGATGTTTACATAGGACCGTGAGGTCTCTTAGTTGCAAGTACATGAATACTTGAAAACATACAAAGTATTTAAGCAGAGCAGAAAAGGAAGCAGAGGGTTAGTGTTCAAATGAAGAGTTTGGTCTTAATTGCTTTGCGGAAGGCTTTGTGAGATTCAATCCTTCTTAGGTGAGGAGGAAGGGCGTTACATTATGTGGCCGCTATTGTTGGGAAGCTAGAACCTACATAATCTATACCGTGCTCCCTTGCCACTCTCCATCTCTCTCCACACCACCAGAGTTCCATGGATGCAGAGTAAATGCTGTGAGGTCATGACTGGAGACTATAACTTCAATACTCTGCAGTCATATCAGGAGGATGCCTAATTTAGAAACATCCATTTGCACGACTGGGTTCCTATCCAAGCCACGCTCAACAATGGTGTAGTTTCTTTTCCTTCAAAAATCTTGATGAAATAAGGGAGTATTTGGAGTTAACTAGTTTGGCTTTGACTGAAAGAAAGGAAAAGAGAGTTTTTTTCATAACTCTTTAGAGATACCAGCAGTACAATATATTTGTAAATACATTTTCTGCCAAAATAAGCTTTGTAGTATTCATAAAATGTATCTTAAAATTCATGCAATTAAAAAAACAACTGTAACCATATGTACTTCCCAAAAAGGAGCCAAAAGGCAGTTTTAAAACCTTTTCAGATAGGTCTTGTATAAAAAGGTATGTGCATGGTGTTCTTCACTACTTGTATTCCATAATCAGGGCTTAGGCTAATTCCTCCTTGTCCCAAGGTGATCTTTTTCAGTGGTATTCAACTATCGCTAACTAGGATGACCATGTTTCAGGACTATTGACATAGGCCAACTTCTCTGTTATTGTGTGCACCCCTACTTCGACGAAGACAGATGTCAGCAACTTCCTCTGCCAGATATCTTGTAGAAGGCAGATCGAGAAACGCTGGGATGAGCTACATTTATTAGACTTGTATGCTCACAAATACTGGTGGGAACACGATGCTCTCCACTTACCAAACTATGAGTAACTATTGTCTATCCAAGCAATCCTACCCTCAGTTGTAAGTAAAGAAGCCTGGATGGGCGTGCCACCCTCAGTTCCATGTATTTCTCTATGCCAGGGATCAGATTCCTTGTGATGTAACTTGGGCCATCATCAGGTGCAGTGCTAAAACATATTGGGCCTCATCACGGGTTGGGTGGTATCCCAGCGGTATTCCCGCCGGGAAACCACCTGTGCTAATAGCGCTACCACCAACCGGTCCAGCACTATTAGCACCGGATCATGGGTTTGGTGGAACAGTAGTTCCTCATTCCCCATTGGGCCCATCCGGGAATTCCCCATTCCCCATTGGACCCAATGGGGAATTTTTGGCGCTATTACTGCCGGCGGTATTACCGTGCGGTAATAGCACCAAAAATCAGCAAATTCTCCGCAGATTTCCCCCCAGCACAGAGCTGGGGGTAAATGCTGCCAAACCCAAGATTTGACAGACGCTTAAATGCAGTGCTAATAGCATTACTGCCGGATTTAAGGGTTACGGCCCAACTCGTGATGACCCCGAATGCATTATCTTGTAATACTGTCAATAGGTCTGTCAAGATTATCATCAAGCCCTGCTTTCAAGAGCCTAACCTCCTTCAATGAAGTCGTTAAAATGACCACCTGGTGCTGTGGCAGGTTTTGCAGCAGGGAACAGGGCAATACACAATGCAATGCTCTTAAGAGAGAGTTATACATCTCTGCTTAGTGCAAGAGAAATTACTACGCCTGAGCCACTGACAGGTTTGCTATTGGACAGCAATATTGTCATATCCCTACCACAAAACATAGGTTAACCAATCCTTGCTACCCTTGTGTAACTGATTAACATTTAGATGTCATCAATACCTTCTCTATATTGTTTTACCACTAAAAGTAGTAAGCATTTACATGTATAGTGCCTCTTTGTACTCATAAATTGAAACATCCAACGAATGCTCTCGCTTTTTTATTTGGCATTTACTTAACCTATAATAACACCGGGCCCTGGTGCCATTACCCAGCCGGTGAAGCCTGCGAATGCGGTACTATTGCTATTAGCACCCTAGGGCGAAACTTGAGGCGCTAATAGCAATTGAAAAGAAATACTGCCTGTGCTGCTCCATTCGCAGCAGTGGCCAGGGAGAGTCAGGGTTTCCATGGAAATGGAAGGTGGGGCTCCGATCAGAGCCCCTCTTCCATTTTCATGGCTTACCAGGAAGCCAAGCTGACAGAGTGGAGTGGACTGAGGAACCGGACGGATGAGCCTATTTAAGGTAAGTTGATGCGGTGGGGGTAATGGTGAGAGGCTGGATTTGCGGACGTGAGTCAGGCAAGGAGGGAAAGTATTTGTGCCACTTGAGGGCGGGTGCGCAGAGCAGTCGGGTTGTTCTGAAACCGGGCTTGCATCAGAACATTTAGCCCAGTTTTTGGACAAACCTGATTGGCTCCCACACCCGCAGAGGATGCTAATTATAGTATATGACCATTAAAAATAGTAGAGTTTAACAATAGACAATCCCCAATATTAGTAATAATGTAGTCAAATACAATCCCAGAATCCTACTCTTCACCTATTTACTCATAGGAATCTAGGGGCTGATTCATGGAATTTGTTAAACAGGGATTTGCGGGCAGAATGGTGCACAAATCACCGTTTTTCTGCGCAAATAATTCCATGAATCAGCCCCATGATGTTTATAATCGATCAACAATGTGTATAGCCATGGAAAATATGGCACGCTAAAACTTAAAATTAAACTCACATTAGTGCTGTCAAGATTGGCAAGTCATTAAACAGGTGGGGTTATACGAGCAACTGTGAACCTGTTACTTATCAAAAACCATTGTCTTCTTATGGTAATCACCTAAAAGCAGCCTAAGGCTGTGGATTACAAATGCAGGTCCGAGCAGTAGAAATTCACCTTTTGGATTCCTCAGTTTCATCCACAAGAACATGTGTGGGTCCACTTAGCTTGGTTTTGTAACTTCATGGAGGAAGAGAGGACTTATAATGCACTTTGTCAAGACTTGTCATAACCAAACTCAAGAGTTTTCCAACACACCAGAGAATAGTTGTAAGCTAACCTAGCAGAAATTCATCAAGGTACCCATTGGCTATCCAAGATTATTTAAAGAAAAATTATTTTCCTTAAAAGGCTTAACTTCTTTAATAAACGTTAAAAAGAAGTCTGATCTCAACCCCGAAATATAGGAGCAAGCACAAAATGGAAAATATGTAAAGCATGGAAAGTGCCTATTTTAGATTCAGAAAGCAGGGATCTGCCTCCAAACTCTTGGCCGATATCGCTATTGGACGGTAGTGGCAAAGTCTTGTGAAGCTGGGTTGAGGGAAAAGGGGTGCTGAACCAGCTTTAGGCAGGATTTTGTGTTGGCATAAGCACCATAGATCAAAGCCTGCGTCTTTGCCTGCGTTGTGAAAAATATGTTCGGTTATGTAACATCTGCATTCATGCTATTTTTGTTGATTTACGCACAGCTTTCGACACAGTTCCCAGGTCCCAGTTTTGGGAAATGCTCTTGACATCCCCATTCATATTCTAAAAGCTATTCAGACTCTTTACTCAAATAATGAGGCTGTTGTGAGATGGGGGATTGACGGCAGCACAACTTCGGTGATAGGTATCGAGATCGGAGTACGTCAGGAATGCGTCTTAGCACCTAAACCATTCAGTGTCTTCAATTGGAATTCAATGGAATTATTGATAAACTCTTGAATTGCCAGGCAGACACCCTGTACTTGCAAATGATAAAATCCCAGAGATAATATTCACAGATGAATCAGTCCTTCTCTTACTCATACCAATGCACCTCAAGATGCAAATGAAAGCCTTCTCTGCTTACTGCGGCAAGTATGGGTACATTATTAAACACCATGAAGACAAAGCTGTACTTTTTAGGGGCAGTAAACGGAAGGAAACGGTGACCCTGAACCTTGAATTGAGCAGTGGACCCATAGAACAAGTCGAGCAGTATGACTACTCGGGATTAAGAGTCACGGCCAATTGTAAATGGGACAGGCAAATGGCCAAAGCAGAGGTCACTCTAAAAGAGTACAGTGAGGACGTGGTGAGGATCAAAAGTGAGCATGGGAACTGGGCAGTCCGAGGTTCTCTCAAGGCCTACAAGGCCTTGAGAGAACCTATGAGGCACATGGAGGCGGCCACATTCGGAGCAGAGTTGTGGGTGATTGCGGGGTGCCAGATATGATATGATAGCTTATTTATAACAAGCTTAATAACCAGGGGTTTCTAAGCGCGGGCCCTGAGATCGAACTTGTGTTGCTTGGTGTTGTCTTGCTTTCAAGGCGAGCACATTGCCCCTGAGCTATCCTCCAGAGATCTTGTTGACTATCTGAAAAATATACTCGGTCTACCCTGCAGCACCCCGAATCTCCCAGTATTCTTAGAGACTGGTATGCTGCATGTAGAATTATACTGCCGGTCTAGGCAACTCTACCATCGGACGAGGATTTGGTCCTCGCCCCATTTGATCAAATATAGAGAGGCATTAAGTGACTAGATGTCGCAATCATTTCCTTGGTTTGCCCATATCAAATACAAACTGAATGATATAGGGCTAAGTGACTTCTGGACACGCCCAGACCATATGGATAGCAATTGTATTTTGGCTATTAGAGAAGCTTATACAGCCAAAACCAAGCAGAATATTTTAACTAGGATTGGCCAATAGACTATGTTGCTCCATTACTGGGGTTTGAAGTGCTCTTTTGATTATGAAGAGTATCTCGACTAGGTTAGGCCCAAGTTTCCCAGAGCATTATACCGAAAGTTACGGATTGCCATTCTGCCGCTTGCTAATCTTTGCAATAAATGGAATCCTATGATCTCTGCAGCTTTTCTATTTTGTAGGGACTCACATGAGACTGTTGTTCGTTTTGTCCTGATCTGTCCTGTTTGCTTAAATATTAGAAAAAGTTTCCGAAGGCCTCTCATGAGAGAAAGACAGGCCAGATCTACTTCAGATGCAGTGTTACTTTGTTGCAGTGCAACTGACCTGCCTGGTGTACACTGCACTTGCAACTACCTCATGTGGGCATGGCGCTGGAGGCAGAGTGATCTGGTTACGTTGTATGCTACTGCCTGGCAATAGATCTCGCATTATGTTCTTGTATAGGACCTGTGTGAGCCCTGGTATTGGAGCAATTTTTGATGTCCCGGAATGACTCAACAACGGAACTCAATTTGCTGATTATGTTTCTGTTATGATTGTCTGGTTGATGCTTTGTATTAACTATTGTGCTGCCAGTTACACTATTTTTTTTCTTTTTTTCACTTATGTAATAACATATAGCTGTTAGTTCTTTTTGTTTCATGTTGCTTAGATGGTTCATGTTTTATCGTTTTTAACTTTGTTCTTAATTGCTTTGGAACTATGGTTGTTGTTACCATGTTGCTTTTATGACAATACTTTATCAAAATAAAGCTGAACAGAACTGAAAGTGCCAATTTCAGGTTCAGAAAGCAAAGTTCCTATCAGGAAAGTATTGGGCTCTCCTCATCGACGCCTGTCAACATCCCTGGTGCTTCCGGTAGAAACCGGGCTACTCTGATTCAATTTGTGTGTGGCTCAATAGTTGATGAAACTCTTGTTTTGTTAAGTGAATGGTCTGCTGCATAAATCCTCGCACCTGCTTGAGGAAAAAGGGACCATGTCTGGGGCTGGGCTCAACAGACACCGCACAACAATGACTGTTTAGCTTGGAACTTCCACAGTGTACTCGGTTGAGTTTAATTTCTTCAATCTCATTCCAAGATTTGAATTTTGTTCAGATGGGACTTCCTCTTACTGAGCAGTAAGGTCTATTAAAATCCACATTGGTGACATTTGGAGATAGAAACCCATAAGCTTAAAGGCAAAGGTACCGTTCAAGTGCTAAGATCATTGGTGGAACTAGAGGTTAGAATGACCCTCCAGGAGACCTATTGCTATTTACCAAATAGTAGGGCTTTCAGGGTGGAGCTGTCTTAGTGGCTGTTGTATTGGGGATGGTTCTAACACCCAGGACTTGACTGGATTAATGGAATATGACTAGTCCCTTCCGAGCGGCCGGGGACCTCGGGAGAGTCTCCTGGCAATAATCTCCATTCTGCCTCTAAGCACTTCAACCACTGGCTACGGAAGGCACTTAACCCCCTGAGCCACTCTCCTGATGATTTGTAGAGCCAAGCGGGAAACTTGATCACATTAAGCCATGTTCTGGATGCAGCAAACCTCTAACCCAAATAGATACATTTCTAGTCATGGGACAACGGCCTCCCACACGAGAACTTTTCAATGCATTGAAAACCTCTTTCCCTACCTCATGGCACTGTTTTATTTAAAGCTGCTTTTCATCTCAATGTGGCTTGAAGACTGCTGTCAGCCTGACAATAGATACCTTAGTCCAGGCCAGGAGAAAGAGATTTCCCGCAATAGTAGAAAAATTACAGTATTTGAGACCATATTTGGACAGTATGTTGAAGACTCTGCTTAGCGGCTGCAAATGTGTGGTTATGGAGGACAGGTGCCACCTTCCACCATATTGTACTATGAAGGGAAGAGGTATACCAGGGATCCTGGGACCACTCTGCCATGTGCTCGGCCAATGGTGGGGAAATGGCACAAGTTTTACACCACTCCTAGCCATGACATTAAATACTTTCCCTAAATTCATTAGGGGCTGCTATTCTGCCAGCCCTTCCTGGTCTGATCCTCCACTTTAAATGGCAAGGGAAAGGAGACACTAGAGAGCCTTACACAGATTGTGCACCTTCAAGGTGGCACACTGGAGGCAACTGGAGCAGTGGTGAGAGAAAAGCATTAATCTTTCAGGAGCCTGCATGAGGATGGTCTGCAAAGCATACATTTGAAATCCATAATAGCGACCAAGCCTGAAGTAAGCTCAGGCCGCAGCACACCACGCCACCAAAACAGTGGTCATAACCAGACAAAAGCACATTGTAATGCCAATTATGCTCATGGGGTGTTTCTCCTCCCAAAGATGATGGCCCAAATAAAGGAGCATGGTCTGGATAAAAAGGTAGATCATTTGGAAATTGGTGGAGTGTGAAGATTTGGCAAGCGTATACCACAGCCTATGGGAGAGAGAAAACGTTGATGAAGGAGAAGGGGAGAAAGGCGGTCAAGAGTGCTGGAGAGGAGTTGGAGAAAGGCTTTAGAGAGTAGGGAAGACATATATTTTAGAGGAGGTGGAGAAGTGGGAGGAGGTAAGTGGAGAAATGGCAGAGAGAAAATCTAGGAGGTGGTCATAACAAACATCAAGGATAGGGTGCAACAGAGAGATACAGGAGGATTGATGAGAGATCAGAGTGGGGAGAGAGAGGGAGAGAGCGAGAGAGAGAGATGGGGAGAAGGAGAGGGAGAGAAAGAAAGAGAGAGGGGCAGAGTGGGAGAGAGAGAAGACACAGGAAGGAAAGTAGACCGTAGTGATAGTGGTGGTGAGCTCAGGAGAGGTGCAGGTATTTGTTTGTGGCAAAGCATATAAGAGGTACAAGAGGAGAGACTGTATGTAGTGAAGAAGGCAAGAGATGCAGGAGGTCTTCTTGTGGGTCCGTGTAGGAGATAAGGTCAAGACTCTGAGGTCACCAGGAGTACTAGGGAAAATCTGTTGATAAGTAAAGTTTGGCGATCACATGGCTGATGCAATGGAGATGTGCCCTATACTATTCTGCCCTGAACCCTGATGCCCCATTATTTAGCAGGCAGACACACAGGGGACCCAGACACAAAGTAGAAAATGGGTCTTTAAAGAGTCAAGGATAAGGAGCAGAGGATATGACTAACCACAGCCGAGAAGATGAGAAAGAGGTGTTGGAGACATTGACAACTCCACGATTGTGTGTGATTGTCAATCACTCATCCAATTGGGAAGAACAACCAGACTGAGAGGTCAGTTGTTCTACTTGCAAGATAGTCATCATGTTACTATTGCTAATTGTGTGTTGCTTATCATAATTGTTGTCTACTATTTGCAAATAAACCTAATACACTGTTGGTAAAATATATCAGGGCCCCTGACTCGTTTTGATACTATGCTGGTTCTTGACAGCAGTTAACTCCCAAACATTTCAAGTATCAATCAAGTCATTGATGAAGAGAAGAAAAAGAGTACACACCAACACACATATCTTTCTTACTGCTTTCAAGACGAGGAAATCATCTGTGGTTTCAGCATTTACCACTAAGTGCATCATGCAGAGGTGCAAAATAGCTCTAATAAGATCAGGGGCAGACCACTTCACCTAAATGATTCCCTGCAAAGGGTTCTACTAACAAAATCAAATGCTGCAATAAAATATGCTAAAATGGCATACATATGCCCCCTCTCTAATCCCCATTTGAGACTAAAACAGTAATCTGAATGAAGTTAGATCTAGCCAATTTTGAGTGTTTTTCAATATCAGCTTGCAAAATTACTTGCCAACAAAACAATAAGGGAAATTATGTGGTACCTTGTGCTATGGAGGTCTCACCCTTCTTGGAAATAGATATAATATCTGTTCCCTCTCTTGAACGTTGGCAAGGAGTCAAATGGGCACTGACAACCTTCCAAAGGATTACAACCCAGAGCCAGGGCTCTGTTAACAACAAATCTATGGTTCAAGCACCCTGTCCCATGCCCTATGCATCTTCTGAAAGGCAGTGCCACAGCAGACTTCATCGAAGGGAAATTGGGGAGAGGTCCCTCCAAAATACCCCCCAAAAGCAGAGTGAAGTCTCCACCAGGCATGCATCTGGGAAGGCATAGAAACATGTAAAAGGCCTTTGCAAGTCAGTGCATTAACTCAGAGGAAATCTAGGTTACCAGATTCCAGAAGGCCTTACTCTCATTTGATTAAATCACCTCTTCTTTATCTAATCATGGCCAATGGATGTTGGCCTTTATCTCGCCTTAACAAGTTACCTATATGTAGTCTGTGTCTGCATATGCAGTTGTTTATATATATATATATATATATATATATATATATATATATATACTCAACTGTGAAGCAACAGAGTTCTGTACATGGACACGATATGTGTTAACAGAGTGTGATTGTATTTTATGTTTTTTATTGAGCATTTGTTAGGCACTTATACACCAGATTTGTGTTTCAAAGTGCCACAAAGCTAAATGGGAAGGGAACAGGGGAGAAAAAAACATTTCCAAAACAGTAAATATACAATTGTGGTCTTACTAGTAATTCTGGTATTCGGATGTGCAAGTGCAGTGGAGAAGTGCAGGAGATAAGGGTGGGTGGTGGGGACAAGGAATGGACAAGTGCTGGTGGGGGGGTCAGGTGGGAAGTGCCAAGGGGAGCCTCAGACAAGTACTACATGCTGGTGTGGGTGACTCCCAAGGGTGGGAAGTAGACTCACCAAGCAGGGCCCAACCGGGGCAGTGCAATGGGGGTGGGTGGGGTTGTTGGTATCAAATGGGTAGAATGTGGGATACATTGACCCACTCAGAAGAATCCCCATCCATAACCAAGCTGCACTTCAGCAATTAACAGCAAATCGGTTGCGCAGGCTCCTTTGGCCACCATTGCCTCGCATCAAAACTGCATTTTGCAGCTACAAAATTAGGGCTGCACTGTCTTGACAAGCACCTATTGAGCAAGTTGGAACAAGGAGCACACTGAGAAAGGCTGCCAGTGTGTGTTCTTGTGTGCACCAAAGAAACAAATTGAAAAGCAGCACTGCTCTAGTGCTTGCTAAAAAGTTCCCATCATCTGTTCAACATCACACTGCTTTTATCAGTCAGACCCTGCCATGCCCACTCATATTCAGATTGTGCTCCAGCAGAAGAGAGCAGTATCCCTTAACAACAGGCTGTTTCAGCCCAGATCTGGGAAATCTACAGAAACTTTACTTTCAGCCGCACGGAAAAACACTTGACTTTTGGGACTACAAAATGTCAAAAATCAATGCTTCAAAAGAAACCCCAGCTCTATGGGCATATGTCAATTTCAGTGGACCGGTGTCTTGAACAGACTGCTATATAAGAGAAACTAACCAGGGCTGCAAAACAAGGTTGGGAATTCAGATGGAAGAGAACACCTTTTGAAAGTGACATCCCAGCAGACTTCACCATGTATTAAAATGTGCTTTTGCAAATAAGAAAAAAACCTGTTTTAAAAGTGCAATGTTGAATAAGGCCCTGTCCTTGCCTAGCCATTTAAAGGGGGTTTTGCTGGGAAACATATATGGGATGTTTTATTTCAACAGGCTTGCTTCTGATTCAGAACAAAATAAAATAAAATAAAGCAATAAATACATTGGCTGTACTGGGGAATCAGCCCAAACAGGTTTTCTGTCATGGCACAAAGGACATTTGGATGCTGACAACAGGAGTGGCCTACCCCCAAAAGAAGGCACAATGGAGTTTCTGGGACACCTATGTGCTAACCTTGCCCTTTGAAACTTTGAATGGACCAAGAGGCAGCATATCACATGCTTGTCAGACTTCTGTCTGTGCTCCAGGTTGAGACAATAGATCCTGGGACACATACGTGTTACTTTTTGAAAATCACCTCCCCTCAACTTCTACTGGGGAGTTTCAAAGTCAACTCCAGAGCGGCCTTGGAAGTTATGCCCTTATTGGGTAGACAATACTGACCATCTGGCTCAAAAGGCTAGTTTATTAATACATTTCAAGACTGTTTATCTCTGAAATTGGACAATGCAGGAATGAGAATGTTTCACAATCTAGGTGTAATTTTGGTGGCTTTAATTTAAGACATGGTAGCCTTCACTGGCATATTGGGGACAGAAATGGCAGAGTATTGGATATTCTGAGGAAAGTGTGTATGATGCCACTTTGAAATTCAATACTCACATGCCTTATGATAATATATACACATGTATAAAGTTATAGAATTTTAGGTAAAGTATTAAAAATTATTAGAAGCACGAAACAAAGTCCTACAAACGTGACAATTGGACTGCCTCGCTCTCTGTGAAATATGTAATCTGCCTATGTAATTTGCGAAAGTGGCACAACTGTACAAATATGTGATTTATGTTAAGATTGATTTTTGGCAAAAAGGGATGTGGGATGGCTTTGTATCCTGGAGGAGGCGACCAACATAGGCTGACCTATCCGGTTCTTGGGGGTAGGTCTAGCTTAGTTCTGCCCAACAATAAACTCTGTGATGTCACCCGCTTTATATAAGGGGTGGGAGCTCACAGCTCACAGGGACAGACACTCTCCTGAATTTCCAGCGCCTGCGTATCTAGACATTCCAGATCCACCTTTGCAAGATTCCAGACTCTACTGCCAGGCCAAAGCATAGCTGACCATATTCCAGCAAGGCCATTAATCCAGAAACCCCACAAAAATCCCAATAACAAGGGGGAAAAGCTGTGGTACCCTTTGGGGAGTATCCTGTGAACAGACCGGCTTTTGCCCGCTACCTGCATGCCCGCTGTACCCTTGCTATCCAGTGACCAGACTTTCCCAGCTGTTTGCTGTAAGGGCTGGCCGCCGTGCTATGACCAGCGCCCTTTGAGTCCAGAACCCGGTTGGCTGTCCCAAATCCCAAACTCAAGTGCAGATTGTGAGTATTTCCCCATCCCATACCAACACATAGCCTACCCCATCTTGACCCTTTGTCTTTGTCCTATTTTCTAAGTAATCCTATCCATACCTTGATAACTTGTTAAACTGTTTTAATTCTCTGTGCATCCTGTCCTTGATTTCATAGTGTTAGCTCCATCCTGCCATTCATTTCTGTGTTGCATAGATCATAAATCCTTAGTCATATTTGGAATAATTTAAATTAATTCCCACATAGAGCTGAATGCGGGGTGAAAGTGTTAAGTTGCAAATTAACCTTTGATCGTACCGTGTCTTTCTTTAACAATCTAGTCTTGATAATCTAGTTTAAGTAAAACTTTTCCTTTTCCTTTCCAAACGATTTTGTCTTCTTAACTGCTTTATTTTACCAAAACCGAATTTCTTTCACATTGAAAATCTCATCCAATTATTCAGCCATAGTCACTCTTTCACTTCTATATTGTCCCTGTGATGTGCATCTATCACCTAGCTTAAAAACATCATTCCGATTCTGTATATTTCACCTGTTTAAAAAAAAACATTTTGACATTTAAAACTGCAAAAAGTGTAAATTGCAACTTTTCCATGTGTGATTTTGACTGCACTGTGTTCTCACTTTCAAGTGGCTTTTGAACTGTATGCCTTTTGTGATACCTTACCTTATAGTTGCTAGTGATATAACATCCCTGATATTATGATAAAACATAAGTAAATCATTATTTAACCACACATATAATTAATTCTTTGTCAAATTCTGAGTGTCAATTTATGCCATTGCAAAAGGTTTTAAAATCCCTTTTGCCTCTTATTTGGTGGGGAAAGGTCAGATTTTGATTCTGTTTGATGCCTCATATCCCTGACACCCTGCTGCTTCTTTCATCCACATTCGATCAACTGGGGTTTGAGTGAACATTGCAGGGGGAACCCTTAACTCGAGTGCTATCTACCCTAATAGAAAAAGTGCTCCTATTCATTTATGCTTTGGATATGTTCTTGTAGAAGGTTACTCAAGTGCATTTCACTCGTTTTCATTGTAATTATCACCCCATTGGTGATTGCTGCCCAATATAAAAATTGTGTGATTTCCTTTGAAATTAAAATAAATAAATATTGTATTACCACCTACCGGCCTAGTTCATGGTCCATTGTGACCCGGGGTATTTGTAAAAGTGGGTGTGAGACGGGTTGGGTACCAGCTCAATTCGAATTTGTTCAAAATAAACAAAAAGTATTCTCATTAAGCGCCTCATCCAAGGCTAAAACCAAGGGTCCTGGCCCAGTGTCTGACAACCGATTGGAATCCTTCTCAAGAAGGCCTAGTATCCTGTGAGATTCATGTGGACCAGGCCACCGGTCTCAGCGGCAGTGGGGTGATTAGCATGGAAAGAGGGAAAGGGATAGAAAAAAGAAGGGTTTTGAGAGGTTTTCGGAACTTAAGGAGGTCCGGCTCAACTCTGAGAGGGACAGGGAAGCTGTTCCAAAACGGAGGCATCAGTCGAGGAAAGAGATCTGCCACCCACTCTCTGCTTGGAGGAGCGTTTGACAATCAGAGAGTTGGAGTTAGAGGAGTGGAGGGCTCTAGCAGGAGAGTACTTAGGGAGGGAAATGTGGTGATATCGTGGTTCAGGCCCCAGAAAGCCTTGTGGACGATTCAGAGGGTCTTAAATTTGATCCTTTCAGTCACCAGAAGCAAGTGGAGATATTTTAGGGCTGGAGGGAAACAGTCTCTGGGTTTGAGGAAAAGGATTTATTTATGATTCACATTTGTAAAGCACACAGCAGCCTGTCGGAATTGTGGCGCTGTTTCGAGGCAATAAGCTTGGTTACATAGTACAGTCTTAATAACACACAAGAAGTACATTCCTAGTTACAATATGCAAGGTACAGGAATGACTCTGGGGCAGAGGGGATGGGGACAGGAGTTGGTTGAATAAAGGGGAAGGGGAGGGGAGTTAGTTGAATAGAGTGTTTTTTAGGGCTTTTCTGAATGCTGTGAGAGGGGGCTCAGCTCTAAGTGAGTTGAGTAGGGCATTCCATAGTTTCGGTGCTATATGAGGGAAACCAATACCCCCTGCTTTGCCCATTTTGATAGAAGGGATGCACAGTTGGTTAGCATGGCAAGTTCTTTTTGGGCGTGAGGATTTATCTCTTATAATGTTTTCGGATAGAGGGGAGCATCGAGACTAAGGCACCTGTGAGTAAGGGTAAGGGTCTTGAATGTGATCTGATCCTTCACTGGGAGTCAATGCTTGAGTAATGTGGTCCCTTTTTGGTATATTTAGGGCTGCTCTAAGTGTGCTATGCTTTATGACTTGGAGTCTGTTTAGATTTTTTGTAGAGTTTCCTGCTAAGAGGATGTTACAATAATCTAGTTTGGCTCCAATGGTGGCTCTAGCTATAGAGAATTGATTTTGCTTGGAAAGGAAAGGTTTTACTGCATTAATAAGCTTCGTGATATGGGCAGAAGCGGAAGCAATGGCGCTAACCTGTCGCGTCATGGATAGAGTGGAATCTAGGTGGAGAGCCAGTGTCTTTACTGATGAGGAGACAGGGATGAGTGAGTTGTCGATGGTGAAGTATTTTTGATCCAATTTAGAGAGTGTTTCTTTGGGGCCAATAATGATGATGTCAGTTTTGTCTCTGTGGACACATGGCCCATTTGTCTCCACCCGGGATTGGATGGTGCTATAAATCAGATGGAGGGCTGCAGCGTCTTGGTCATAGGAACCTGAAAGGGGCAGGAGGACCTGTGTGTCATCGGCATGATTTGTGTATGCTATGCCAAGGGAGTCCAGTTTGTCAAAGAATGGTTTGGTAAACAGATTGCAAAGAGTGGGAGCTGTGCATGAGCCCTGATGGACTTCACTGTGTTTGGTAGTGGGACCAGCATTTGCCTGGTTGGAGAAAACCTTCATGGGTCTTCCATTTAAGAAGGAAGTGATCATGAGGAGGCTTCATTGGAGAATTTTGTTGCGTGAATGAGATGTGAAGTGAGTATCTTGAGGTCCACAATATCAAAGGCAGCCGAGAGGTACAGAAGAAGGAGGAGGGCTGGCTTGCCTTTGTCCATAATTATTTGATTTTTAAGATGGGCAGTTTCTGTGCCATGTCCCTTGCGGAACCCTGATTGCCTCTTGCCGAGGATGGCATTGGTTTTGAGGAATAGTTAAGTATTGGGTAAGAATAGGATAAGTCTTGTAGCTCTATTCTGGACTAGCTGCAGGGGGCATAGGGAGGAAAGATGGAGATTGAAAAAGAGGCTGTTGCAGTTGTCCAGCCAAGAGAGGCCCAGAACTCTGGAGACGTTGAGCTTCTGGGGGAAGGTGAGGAAAGGGAGAATGCCTCTGAGAAGGTGGATATGGAAATGGGCTTTATTGGTGAGGTCCAAGATGTGAGGGGTGAAGGAGAAAGCATAGTCAAAGATTACCTTGAGTGTTTTAGCCTCACTGGTTGGTGGGGGTAGAGGGCCCAGAGAGGGTGGCCAGAGGGTAGGAGGATCGCCATCCTACTTGCATTAAGACAGAGATCATTAGCTGTGCACCATACCTGAATGGCGGACAGATGATCGGGGATGAGAGAGGAGGAAGAGGAGGTAGTAGAAGGAAGTTTGAAATAAAGCTTTGTGTCATCAGCATTGAACTGGAAATGAGGAGAGTAGGAGGAGATCAGCTGAGCCAGACAGGCGAGAAAGATATTGAAACACCATGGCGATAGGATAGAGCCCTGCGGGACGTCACAGGTAGAGGGTGTGGTGTTGGCAGAAAAAGGGCCTGGTTGCAAATGGGAAGGGTGAGTAGTGAGGAAAGGGATCAGCCAATCCAATGCCCTGTCAGTGATGCCGAGGGTATCACAGAGTCATTTTATGAGGATATGGGATTTAATCTTTAGTTTTTGTTGGCATTTAAACAGACAATATTACAACAAAGTCGTTTGAACACCTCTTGGCTGAATTTCCCCACTCCCTCACCATCCCCTCCTCCCCATCTTCTCCTTGTCAGCGTTGTCGGGCAACATCAAACAGTAAAATAATAGAAAGTTGCAGGGGTGGTGATGCATGAGTCCATAAGAGTTCGTCTGACGTGGCTCAGATTTTGATTGGCTCCCTTATTCAGGCTGGGTATAGCGGTAACCATTTGCATACTCCTTCTCCTTTGGTTAGGCTCTGTTGCCCCCCATCTTAGCCAGCAGCGGCCTCATTCTTCCAGGAAGGAACCTGTGTAGTTGTTAACAATGCAGTTAGCTTCTCCATTACCATAATATTACACCGTTTTTGTTTCCACTCCCATTAGGTGGGCACTTCTGCTGCCTGGCACTTTTGCACTATCGCCAGTCTCCCAGCCCTAAGCATGGCCTCACATATCCTAAGCAGCCTCTATCCTCCCGGTTACTGGCCGTGATTTCCAACAACATCTGGAGTGGGTCCATACTCAGCTGTACCCCCCGAGTATTCCTCAAACCAGCTAAGGGGTTCCTGCCAAGAATGAGTATCATGGGACAATGCCACCACATGTGGGAGAGAGAACCCAACAGGCCAGTGCCCCTGGGGCAGATGGAGGAAGCCCCCGGAAATATTCTCAATATCATCAATGGGTCCCTATGCCACCCATATAACATCCTGCAATTGTGCTCCATTGTGGAGGTGAACAGATTGCCATGGAAACTAACCCGAAAAATTGTGGCCCATTCCTCTTGCATAATTTTCTTCCCTGGGAGTTCACACCAGTACCTTTTAAATGTGTATCGACCCACCTCCGGGGTAGAGACCAACAATGTATATATGCCTGAAAGAGATCCCTTCTGGGAGGAAGATCTGTCCAACCATCTATCAAAAGGGGTCAGATTCCAGTACACCTGGGTGTACCAATGAGCATCAGTGAATATCCCTTTTAACCTTACATGTTAAAATATCATGATCCTGCCCTGCCCGAGGCCCACCTGCACCTCCTCAAAGCTCCTAAAGCAGCCCTCGTCAAATAACTGGCCCTAGCATCCTCCCTATAATCCTTACATCTGTTAATCTCATTACCAATTGCTCTTTGTACATAGACTGTTTATACTGTATACTTAGATTTGTTCCTTTCCTCTCTATTCGATGCTCTGAACTTTATGTAAATATGTGTAAAATGTATAATGTATCTATTTTCTGTAACCTGTTACTGCCTCTTAAACATGCACCCAGATGCCCCGGGGCAAGGTGCACAATACAAATAATACAATTACAAATACAAATACACCCTCTCAAGACTCCCATCCGACTACCGCTGGGCGCACCTCATCCGCTGCCTCGACAGATTGAACGGGGGACCCCACACCGATGCCATGGGTGAAGGCCAGGACGAGAATGCTCTATTAACTCCACTATCCCTCCAAAGGCCCCACAAAGTACCCAACATGGGGTGCTCCCTCACTGTGCTTAGAATTTGCCTATAGGAGGTGTGAGAAACCTGAAGGTGTCTCCCTGACCGGTCCCTGGAGGTCTGTCATCCAGGTGGCCAGGACACGGCCATCGCCATTTGATCCAGTTCCTGGGGGTGGACCAGTGAGGGAGGATCACCTGGATGGAGGGCCCTTGGGAAGTGGAAGTGGGACACCAACGGGTGAGACGCAGTATCCCCCTTCTTATAACACCTTTTCCCCATCCTACCCCATGCGATAGTTAAACACTCTTCCTCTCCTCTTTTTCGACACACTTTCTCACACCACGAAAGATGATGGACAAACACCAGAGCGGTTTACCTGACATGTCCCGCCACAAGGGTCAGGCAAAGTCAAGCAATTGACCAGAATTACACACACCTGACGGCCCTTTCCCTTCCCCATAGGGATAAAAGGTGGTGCACGAGAGCAATAGGAGCAAGGCAGACTACACAAGGAGAGAGCTAACTCAGCACGGCAGTTCAAGAGGAGGAGAAAGACGGTGTGAACCGAGGGGGTGACAAGGAGAGAAGCGACCTTGCCCTTTCCGAGCCAGGCTCATGAAACCTCCACGGAAGCAATCGTAAGACTTCAAACAATAGCCAGGGTGTGTTGCAACAGATGTCAACGGTACATGGGGCCCTCCTCCGCTGATAACCAAGCCAGGGAGAGATTCTTGCCACCATGGTACTGTCCTTGACTCCATAGACAAGAAAAGCCAAATGGTTCATCACAGCCGGTGAGTCGGGGGAAGAGCCGATAAGTACCCGAACTGTGTTATTTTATGTTATGTTATGTTATGTTATTTTGCATTTATATAGCGCCTTATATACCATTGGTATGAAGGTCTGGTCAGAAGAGAAAGTAGGGAGAGTCAACGGCGCGTGTGTGCACCGGGTATGTGTGCAGCTGGTGCGGTATTCATGAAATAGCTGCTTCTTAGCGATAGGTGTGATGGTTGAGATCAGGGGTATGTGTTCGTTCTGGCAGGATTTATCCAGACCGACTGTGGCTGCGTTAGGCCTGAGGAGAACGCCTGGCTGGGGGTGTGTAACCAACAGGGTTTACTTAGAATGATGGGGAGTGAGCGGGAGATGTTAGTATGAGAACAGTTATACCGAATGATGTCATAGTATCTCTGTGTTCTAGTTGAGTGGTGGTGAAAAGAAGAGAGTAAGCGTGGGGTGTGATATGATGGGTTACATGTTCTTTCAAACGTTCCCTGTATTCCAGACCATACTATGTACATTGCGCAGTTCTATGCGCTCCAGTCCGTTCAATGTACTTTTATTCATTCCATGCGTTCCCGTCCGCCCCGCGCTCAAGTCCGCAATGTGCACTCCAGTCTGCCCCATGCATGCACTCCTGTCTGCCCGACGCATGCAGTCCTGTCTACCCCTGTATCTCGTATTCATCCACCCTACGCAGTCGCCCGCTCCCCGCATTCACCCGCTCCCGCACTCACGCGTTCCCGGCACTCTTCTGCTTCCTGCACCCATTTGCTCCCCGCGCCCATCCGTTCCCCGCACTCACCAGTTCCCCGCACTTACCAGCTCCCTGCACTCACCAGCTCCCTGCACTCATCCGCTCCCTTGCACTCATCTGTTCCCTCACTCGTCAGCTCTCCTCACTTCTCTGCTCTATGCACTCATCCGCTCTGTGTACTCATCTGCTCAATGCACTCGTGCTTTCCACGCATTCAACTCATCCGCTCCCCGCACTCACTCGCTCACTTCATTCATCCGCTCCCGGCGCTCATCAGTTCCCTGTATTCATCCGCATCCGGTACTCATCCGCTCACGTATTCATTCGCTCGCCATACTCATCTCCTCTCCGTACTCATCCACTCCCCGTACTCATCCACTCCCCGTACTCATCCACTCCCTATACTCATCCACTCCCTGTATTCATCCGCGCAATACATTCGTGCTTTCCACGCATTCAGCTCATCTGCTCCCTGCACTCATCCGCTCCGTACACTCATACGCTGTATGCACTCATCCGCTCTATGCATTCATGCTTTCCCCACTTTCAACATTAATATGCACTCATCAGTCCCTTAGAGGCATTTGGTAATACGCAATAATCCTGGTCTATAAGTTTGTCCGTCCTGTAACCTCATCCTCTCTGTGACCTCATCCGTTCTATACCCTCATCCGTTCTATGTACTCATCGGCTTTATACACTCGTCATCCGTTCCATACACTCATCGGCTTTATACACTCGTCATCCGTTCCATACATTCATCCGCTCTATACACTCATCCGCTCTATACGCTTACACGCTCATCCGCATTTCCATACTCGTACGCTCTACATACTCTTGCGCTCTACATACTCTTATGCTCTACATGCTCTTCCGCTCTACACGCTCTTCCGCTCTACACGCTCTTCTGTTCTACACGCTCCTCCGTTCTACACGCTCCTCCGCTCTACACGCTCTCCAGCTCTACACGCTTCCCAGCTCTACACGCTCCCCCATTCTGCACGCTCCCCCAATTTACACACTCTTCCACTCTACACGCTCTCCCACTCTACACGCTCCCCCACTCTACACGCTCATTCACTCTATATGCTCACTCACTCTACATGCTCATACGTTCAATACATTCAGCAGTTCTATATCCGCTTCTCTGTATTTATGCACTCATCCGCCATACACTCTCATCCGCTCTACACACTCAACCATTCGAGACGCACATCCGCTAAGCATGTTCATCCATTCTATACCTTCATCCAATCTACATACTCATTCAATTTACACACTCATTTGATCTATGTAGTCATCTGCTCTTCTACTCATGCATTCTTCCATTCAGTGCATTCGACTGTTTATACTCAACCACTCTACACACTCAAACGCTTAGCGAGTTCATCCATTCTATACACTTATCCGATGTACATACTCATTTAGTTTACACACTTATTCAGTCTATATAGTCATCAGTTCTTCCATTCATGCATTCTTTCACTCAGTGCATTCATCTTGTTCAACACGCTTCATCTATTCTAACTATTTCATCATCGCCATTCATTTCATTCCCTCTTCATGCATTATGTGCTTTTCGGCAGATTACATCTTATTAGAGTTTCCCTATGATTTATTCTTATTAACCGCTTCACTGTTTTGATCTACTTTACTCGTTTAATTCTGTTTGTCTATCTAGTTTATATTCGGGGTCATTAGCTGTCAATTTCTTTCCAATAGTAGTTTGCTGGGTAAGTGTTGTTGAGATGCTAATTGTCTGTTTGGGTTAGTTTGGTTACCGGTTGGTTTTAGTGGAAGAGGCAGGTTTTCTGGCAGTTTGCGGATAGATGTTAAATCCTCATTTTGGCGGATGTGGGGTGGGAGTGAGTTCCACAGGGTGTGGGCCAAGGCTGAGAATGCTGATCCGCCTAATCTGACTGAGTTTGTTTTAGGAATGACTAGGAGGCCGGCTGAGCTTGATCTTAGGGTGCGAGGGGGGTGATAGGGTTTTAGTTTGTCTTGAAGATATTGAGGTCCGGTTTTATGCAGTGCTCGATGGGAGATGCATAAGGTTTTGAAAGTCACCCTTTCCGGCTACTGGAGGCCAGTGCAGGGTCTTAAGGGCTGGGGAGACGTGGTCTCTTGGGCCGAGCGCAAGTAGCAATTTGGCTGCCGCGTTGTGTGCCCTTTGGAGTTTATTCAGTTGGTACGTGTGGATTCCGAGGTATAGGGAGTTTGCATAGTCCAGTCTTGACATAACGATTGATTGGACCGCGGAGAGTCTGTTATGAAAGGAGAGATATGGAAAGATGCGCCTGAGGGTTTTAAGGTGGTAGTAGCAGGATTTTGAGACATTGTTGACTTGGCGCGAGAGTGTTAGGTCAGAGTCAAGGATGCACCCAAGATTTTTCACTGAGTTGCAGGGGTTCGGTGAGCTGCCCATGGCGGATGGCCAGGGTAGTGGTTGCGGAAGAAGCTCTGAGTTGCCACATACCATGATTTTCGTTTTGGAGGGGTTTAACAGGAGGTGGCTTTGGGTCATCCAGAGTTCTATGTCGAGGAGGCAGGAGGCCAGGTCAGGTCGGGAGTTGGGATTTGAGTTCCTTAGTTTTAGAATTAGTTGAGTGTTGTCGGCGCAGTTGTAACACAGGATGTTGTGTGAACAAACTATTGGAGGGAGGGTGATAAAGTAGAAATTGAACAGGAGGGCAGATAGGCATGCTCCTTGTGGGACTCCTGTGTCGACTGTTCAGGCTTGGGAGGTACAGGTGGAGAGTATCGTTATTTGGTACCTGTCTTTGAGGAATGAAGCTATCCATTTAAGAGCGGTTCCACGAATTCCTAGGGAGTGGAGGCGTTCTAGGAGGATTGAGTGATTGATTGTGTCGAAGGTGGCAGATAGGTCAAGAAGGATTATTGCAGCGCATCCCGTGGAGTCTGCCATCATTTTAAGGTCATCCCAGATTAAGGTTAGGGTGGTTTCAGTTCCGTGACGGGCTCTGAAACCCGATTGTGCAGGGTCTAGGAGATTGTTGGCTTCGACAAAGGCATTTAGTTGGGAGTAGGCGGTTCGGTCAATGTGTTTGGCAAGGAATCTAGTGTTCGAGATGGGGCGGTAGTTTTTGGGCTGTAGAGGGTCAAGGGAAGGTTTTTTAATTAGCGGTTTGACATGAACCATTTTGAATGCGTCGGGAAAGATACCAAAGGAAAGGGAGGCATTTATGATCGATCTTGCGTGTTCTCCTGCGCAGGTGGAAGCGAAAATTTCTTTGAGGGTTGTGGCAAGGGTTCAGCGGGGAGCCAGATGGTTTGCAGGCAGATAGAAGTTTGAGAAATCGCTCTGGTGATATTGGACTAAAGGATTCGAATGTTGGTTGCATACTGGTTGCAGCTGGTGGGCTGGCCGTAATCGGGGGAGTATTGCGCGGTGGTTGTAAGTGAGCCAGTTTGGTGGCTAGAGTATTTGTTCTTTCGAGAGCCGTGGTGTAAAAGTGGAGGGATAGTGAGTCGCATGGTGATTGTGAGGGGGTTGGGACGGTCGTGGTGCCAGCCGGTTTGGTGAATTCAGAGATGATTTTGTGGAGTTCTTTGCTTGGGTTTTTGCAGTTTAGTATTCGGGAAATGTAATGGGCTTTTTTTTGCCTTCCGGATTTCGGCCTTGTACTGATAAAGGTGACGGGCCAAGGTGGCCCTGTTCTCCTTGGTTTTGTCTTTCTGCCATTTGCGTTCTAGGTATTTATATAGTTGTTTAGTGGTTTTCAACTCAGGAGTGAACCATCTGGGGAAAAGGCCACGGCGGGTTGATGGTTTGCAAGGGGGTGTGAGCCGCATCAGAGATGCATTGAGCCATGAGTCAAAGGCATCAGTCGTTAGTTGTTTAATGAGTTGGCTGGTAGGTGGTGGAGATCGGAGTAGTGCGTCGGCTAGGTCCGGGACGATTATGATTTTTTCCAGCATTTGCGTAGATTAGGTGGTCCAGATTCGAGTACGGGAGTGGGGTCGGGTGAGCGAATGACGAAAGAGAGGATGAATTGATCGGACCAGATGATGGGGTAGGGGGGTTTAAATGAATCAGGGTGTTTGAGCCAAAGCTACCATCCAGAGTGTGTCCTTTATAGTGAGTCGGGCCTTTTATGTGGGGTTGGAAGTTAATTGCGTCTAAACCGTCAACCAGAGAGTGTGTCATAGGGTTGGTGGGGATGTCGAGCCATATGTTGAAGTCTCCAAGAAGGGTGAGGTTGGGATGGGTTAGTTGAAGGGTGTCAATTGAGTCGCAGAGGTTGTTTGCGAATTGTCTATCGTAGCCTGGGGGCCTGTAGATTATTAGGAAGCTGTGCGAGAGCGACGGGGAGAGGGATAGTTTAACGAGGAGTGATTCGCAGGAAGGAATGGAAGGGTGGTTGTTGAAGAGTGAGGCGTGGAAGAGAGACTTGAAGATGAATGCTACTCCCCCTCCTTTAGAGGGACGGTTCAGTGGTATGAGGGAGTAGTCAGGGGAAAGGCTTCACTGGCGATTGGAGTGAAGTCGTCAGAGAACCAAGTTTCGGTGATGAAGACAAGGTCTGGTTTTTCAGAGGCGAGGAGGTCAAAGAGGGAGAATCTGTTTTTTGCTACGGATCGGGCATTAAATAGAATGCAGTTCACATCGACAAGCGAGGTTGTTCTCGGTGCTGGAGCAGAAGGGGTTGTGGCAGAGAGAGAGGAAGCTGTAGAGGGAGAGGGTGGGTGATGATCGGTGGGAATAGTGGGCGAGCAGAAGAGTTGGCGGGCTTCGGGTAGGATTGGGTGGCTGCTTGTGTTCAGATGATCGGGTTTGGCTCGGGGGAATTGAGGGTGGGGTGTGGGCGGTTAGGAGTTTCCATTTCAGTTGATGAGAAGTTGAGGGAGATGGGTTTCAGAAAAGGTGAAGCTACGGGGGACAGAGCTGAGTGGGCGAACATGGAGGTGGGTCGAGACAAGGGTGGCGAGGAGTGCTCACAGATTGAGGGGGAGCAGGTGCGATTCCCTTTTAGTTTCTTTGTTGCGATTGGAGTGTGAGAGAGGGAGGGGGGGTCAGAGGGGGAGAGGGATGCGGCTTTGGTTCTTGCTAGAGCTAGGCATGCAGATTTTAGGGACGGGAAAGGGTGTGTTCGGGGGGAAGGTGGTGGGGGTTTGTGGGCAAGGCGGGGGGTGGATGATTGCAGGGCAAGGTGTGCCCGCTGTGATATGGAGGGGAGCGGGCATGGTTAACATGGGCTGGCTGGTGGTGGGGTTCGGGGGAGTGATGGTCTTAGGGTGGTTGGCTCGCCATCGTGCCCCTCTAGCTTGGTGTTTGGAGAGGGGAATGGTAGGGAGTGCAAAGGAGGGTGGGGTGATTTAGGAAGGGGGGTACGGGACGGATGGCACACCGGGAAGTGAGGGCGGTCTACCGTGGTCGTTTCCGACAGACTATGTTGGAGTGGGTGCGCTCATGCTTAGTATGAGCTGTTAGGTGTGGTCTCAGTTGAAACTTAAATTTATTGGACTTTATATGTTAGACTATATCACTGGCTGTGAGTAGTCTAGGTTTTAGGGTGGCAGTAGTTTGCAGATATTAGGCTGTTTTGGGGTGTAGCTAGACCCTAGGATATGCTAGTTAGGCAATCTATTTAGTTGTAGCTACAGCACTGCTATGTTGTTGGTAGACTTTCTTCTAGTAGGTTGCCATTCTTCGAGTAAGCTGGAAGATAGTTAAGCTATTTAAGGAGAAGTTGAGTGTAGAAACTAATTGTAGTTCTAAATTCAGTAGAAGCCCGCCATTAGGCACACTTCCAAGTTCAATTTGCACGGAGATGATATTAGACTATTAGGTCCACTTCTCGCTTCAGCTGTACACAGAGATGATATTAGGGTATTAATACACTTCTAGGGTATTAGGTACTATTAGGTACACTTCTAGATTTGACTGTACACAGGAGGTGGTGTTAGGTCTACCTCTAGATTCAGTTTTGTATAAAAGGGATTTTAGACTATTAGGCACAGTTCTAGATTCTACATTATACAGATGATATTAGACTATTAGGATATTGGGTACAATTCTAAATTCTACTTTTCTCAGAGAGGCTATTGGGCACAACTTCTAAATGCAACTTTCCTCAGAGAGGCTATCGGGACACTTCTAAATGCCCTTCTAATTGCAACTTTTCTCTGAGAGGCTATTGGGCACCACTTCTAAATACACACATAGGCTCCCTCCCCCACCCACAGGACAGCGACTTGGCCAAGCTTTTCTAAATGCAATGTTTCTCAGAGAGGCTATTGGGCACAACTTCTAAATGCAGCTTTCTCAGAGAGGCTATTGGGCGACTTGGCCAAGCTTGTCTAAAAGCAATTTTTCTCAGAGAGGCTATTGGGCACAACTTCTAAATGCAGCTTTCTCAGAGAGGCTATTGGGCGACTTGGCCAAGCTTTTCTAAATGCATCTTTTCTCAGAGAGGCTATTGGGCACAACTTCTAAATGCAACTTTCTCAGACAGGCTATTGGGTACACTTCTAAATGCAACTTTTCTCAGAGAGGCTATTGGCCACAACTTCTAAATGCAACTTTTCTCAGAGGGGCTATTGGGCACAATTTCTAAATACACACACATGCTATTGGGCACAACTTCTAGATGCAACTTTCTCAGAGAGGCTATTGGGTACACTTCTAAATGTAACTTTTCTCAGAGAGGCTATTGGGCACAACTTCTAAATGCAACTTTTCTCAGAGGGGCTATTGGGCACAACTTCAAAATACACACATATGCTATTGGGTACAACTTCTAAATGCAACTTTTCTCAGAGAGGCTATTGGGCAGAACTTCTAAATGCAACTTTTCTCACAGAGGCTATTGGGCAGGACTTCTAAATACACACATAGGCTATCGGTAACACTTCTAAATGCAACTTTTCTCAGGGAGGCTATTGGGCACACTTTTAAATGCAGCTTTTCTCAAAGAGGGTATTGGGTACACCTCTAAATGCAACTTTTCTTCGAAAGGATATTGGGCATAACTTCTAGATGCAACTTTTCTCAGAGAGGCTATTGGGCACAACTTCTAAATATACACATAGGCTATTGGGCACAACTTCTAAATGCAACTTTCCTCAGAGAAGCTTTTGGGCACAACCTCTAAATACATACATAGGCTATTGGGCACAGCTTCTAAATGCAACTTTCCTTAGAGAAGCTATTGGGCACAACTTCTAAAAACACACATAGGCTATTGGGCACAACTTCTAAATGCAACTTTTCTCCGAGAGGCTATTGGGTACAACTTCTAAATGCAGCTTTTCTCAGAGAAGCTATTGGCCACAACTTCTAAATACACATATATGCTATTGGGTACACTTCTAAGTACAGCTTTTCTCAGAGAGGGTATTGGGTACACTTCTAAATGCAACTTTCTCAGAGAGGCTATTGGGCACAACTTCTAAATGCCACTTTTCTCAGAGAAGCTATTGGACACAACTTCTAAATACACACATATACTATTGGGTACACTTCTAAATGCAGCTTTTCTCAGATAGGGTATTAGGTACACTTCTAAATACAGACATAGGCTATTGGGTACACTTCTAAATGCAGCTTTTCTCAGAGAGGGTATTGGGTAGACTTCTAAATACACACATAGGCTATTGGGCACAACTTCTAAGTACACACATATGCTTATTGGGTACACTTCTAAATGCAGCTTTTCTCAGAGAGGGTATTGGGTACACTTCTAAATGCAGCTTTTCTCAGAGAGGGTATTGAGTACACTTCTAAATACACACATAGGCTATTGGGCAAAACTTCTAAATACACATATAGGCTATTGGGCACAACTTCTAAGTACACACATATGCTTATTGGGTACGCTTCTAAATGCAGCTTTTCTCAGAGAGGGTATTGGGTACACTTCTAAATGCAGCTTTTTCTCAGAGAGGGTATTGGGTACGCTTCTAAATGCAACTTTTCTCAGAGAGGCTATTGGGCACAACTTCTAAATGCAACTTTTCTCCGAGAGGCTATTGGGCACAACTTCTAAATGCAACTTTTCTCAGAGAGGCTATTGGGCATAACTTCTAAATGCAACTTTTCTCTGAGAGGCTATTGGGCACAACTTCTAAATACACACATAGGCTATTGGGCACACTTCTAAATGCAACTTTTACATGTATAGAACAGAGATTCCAAATGCAAATATACTGCAGATAGAATGAATTTGCATGTTTTGTTATATGAGTGGTAGGGTAGTATGGCCTAAAGTAGTTGCTTCCGCCGCGCCCTTGCCACACTTACTGTTATTGGCATCTTGCTTCTCCTGCGGATACCTGCAGATACGACCTGGAGCCGTCACTGTGGGAGCCGTCCTTTGCCTCAGGTCCTTAGCCGATGGGCTGCCAGGCAGAGGGCTGCCTTGGGAGGACCGGTAAAGAGACGGGAAGCTTCTCTTCAGCACCAATCAGGGCCGGGTCAATCAGGGGTGGAGGGAGGGGGGAGGAGGGACAAGCACGGAAGGGAGACGGTCTGGGAGCAGGGAGGGCGGTACGGGCTGGTACCGGGCTGGGGACACAAGCAGAAGGGTCTGAGGACACCAGAAATTAGGCCTAAGAGGGTCTTAGCAGGCACAAACACTCACCGCAGGCACGATGGGCGGGTTGGGAGGCGGGAGGCGGGAGGGGGCGGATCAGGAAGCGGGTTGGAGCGAGGGTGAGGAAGGGGGAGAAACAGGGACAGGGGGTCGCGTTTGCCTTCTCAGGCAGATTCAGTTGACAAAATGGCACGCGGTGCCAGGAAACACTCATCCGGATGGCCTCTTCACGCAAAGGGGGCCACGGGTGTTGCAGTGGTGTTTTCTTTGCAACTGAGAGTTTGCCGGACCAATCAGGGCACGATGGGCGGGTTGGGAGGCAGTAGGGGGCGGATCAGGAAGCGGGTTGGAGCGAGGATGAGGAAGGGGAGAAACAGGGACAGGGGATAGCGTTTGCCACACATATGCTATTGGGTACATGTCTAAATACAGCTTTTCTCAGAGAGGGTATTGGGCACAACTTCTAAATACATACATAGGCTATTGGGCACAACATCTAAATGCAACTTTTCTCCGAGAGGCTATTGGGCACAACTTCTTAATGCAGCTTTTCTCAGAGAAGCTATTGGGCACAACTTCTAAATACACACATATGCTATTGGGTACACTTCTAAATGCAGCTTTTCTCAGAGAGGGTATTGGGTACACTTCTAAATGCAACTTTCTCAGAGAGGCTATTGGGCACAACTTCTAAATGCCACTTTTCCCAGAGAAGCTATTGGGCACAACTTCTAAATACACACATATGCTATTGGGTACACTTCTAAATGCAGCTTTTCTCAGAGAGGGTATTGGGTACACGTCTAAATACAGACATAGGCTATTGGGTACACTTCTAAATGTAGCTTTTCTCAGAGACGGTATTGGGTACACTTCTAAATACACACATAGGCTATTGGGCACAACTTCTAAATACACACATATGCTTATTGGGTACGCTTCTAAATGCAGCTTTTCTCAGAGAGTGTATTGGGTACACTTCTAAATGCAGCTTTTTTCAGAGAGGGTATTTGGTACACTTCTAAATGCAACTTTTCTCCGAGAGGCTATTGGGCACAACTTCTAAATGCAACTTTTCTCAGAGAGGCTATTGGGCATAACTTCTAAATGCAACTTTTCTCCGAGAGGCTATTGGGCACAACTTCTAAATACACACATAGGCTATTGGGCACACTTCTAAATGCAACTTTTACATGTATAGAACAGAGATTCCAAATGCAAATATACTGCAGATAGAATCAATTTGCTTGTTTTGTTATATGAGTGGTAGGGTAGTATGGCCTAAATTAGTTGCTTCTGGCCGCGCCCTTGCCACACTTACTTGTTGTTGGCTTCTTGCTTCTCCTGCGGATACCTGCAGATACGACCTGGAGCCGTCACTGTGGGAGCCGTCCTTTGCCTCAGGTCCTTAGCCGATGGGCTGCCAGGCAGATGGCTGCCTTGGGAGGACCGGTAAAGAGACGGGAAGCTTCTCTTCAGCACCAATCAGGGCTGGTCAATCAGGGGTGGAGGGAGGGGGGAGGAGGGACAAGCATGGAAGGGAGACGGTCTGGGAGCAGGGAGGTCGGTACGGGCTGGTAGCGGGCTGGGGACACGAGCAGAAGGGTCTGAGGGCACCAGGAATTAGGCCTAAGAGGGTCTTAGGAGGCACAAACACTCACCGCAGGCACGATGGGCGGGTTGGGAGGCGGGAGGGGGCGGATCAGGAAGTGGGTTGGAGCGAGGGTGAGGAAGGGGAGAAACGGGGACAGAGGGTCGCGTTTGCCTTCTCAGGCAGATTAAGTTAACAAAATGGCACGCGGTGCCAGGAAACACTCACCCGGATGGCCTCTTCGCGCAAAGGGGGCCACGGGTGTTGCAGTGGTGTTTTCTTTGCAATGGAGAGTTTGCCGGACCAATCAGGGCACGATGGGCGGGTTGGGAGGCGGGAGGGGGCGGATCAGGAAGTGGGTTGGAACGAGGGTGAGGAAGGGGAGAAACAGGGACAGGGGGTCACGTTTGCCTTCTCAGGCAGATTAAGTTAACAAAATGGCACGCGGTGCCAGGAAACACTCACCCGGATGGCCGCTTTGCGCAAGAACAAAAGTAGCAAGTGGGTAATTGAAGAAAGTACAAAGAACGGTTAATTAGAGCGGGGAAACCAGCCACAGACGAATCAGGCACCACGTGGGTCCTCATTTGGGAAACTCTGGGCAATTACCCTATTTTGGAAACTACCGTTACCAGAAGGCCTTGGGAAAGGTGAGAAGAGGGTCAAAATGGTCATAAGGGGGTCTAGCGAAATCCTGCGTACAGTCAAAGGTCTTTGGCCAGCAAAGGAAGGTAAAGCTAAAGGAAGTGAATCCTGCACTGTCTGATTTGCAAAAGTTGGCAAGAGTGAACCCGACAGAGGGATGGCGACTAAAAGGGGGCAACGTCTGAAGTCACAGTGTACAGTATGTTGACAAGAGTGAGGGGTGTCCACAATGAACTGTTTAAAAAGAATTTAAGATTTGTGAATGTCACAGAAGAGATTGTTTTGAGAATCTGTAGTGAACCTGACAGAGAGAGGCAAACAGTCGAGCAGGGTCTGAGGCCAGAAGAGGGGGATTGAAGGATGAAAAGCCATCACCCACCGACCCGTGAGTGTAACAGAGAAACAGAGGCTGATATTCGAGAGGGGTCTGAGCGAAGAAGAGGGGGATCCAGAGGTGAAGAACTTTCACTCAAGTACAATCAGAGAAGAACTTTGGAACTTTTGTTAGCCCTTTGTTTGTTATTTTGAACCTGTCAGACCCTTAGAAGTAAGAAATTTAACTACCGAAGGTCCTGATATCGATAGGAACCTTTGGTGGATCTGAGCCCAGAAGAGGGGGATCCAGGGGTGAAAGGCATCACCCAACATGTGAGCAGAAAGGAACTTTGTTTATTTTTTTAACACATCAAGTCTTCGGAGGCAAGAGACTTTTTGTAGAAAAGAGACTTAACCACCGAAGGCTCTGATAACTGAGAGCAGAATGCTGGTTCATGCTAGGAAAGCTTAAGCATGTCCTGTGCTCCGGAGTCCCACCTTTTCCCATGCTCAAAATGTGGGGAAGGGAGATCACCGGCTAACACATCCTGACTTATCATTTGTGAACACTTCTTTCTTTCCTGTGAATCCTATCTCACACTCTTTGTTTGTATTTAGCGTAAGGATTGTCAATAGATTTTTCTTAGTATAGGCCCTTTTTATTTCACAAGATGCCACTAGGACTGCCTTATTATAATTTGATGGTCGTAGCTTGCTCCCATCTTAGTTTTAGGTTTAGATCAGGCATTTTTCCAACCTACCTATTCAGTTTACTAATCACCCATGAACTGTGATCACTTCTGTCTGTCCTTACTAATGCTGCCACCATGATTTCCTTACAGGGGCCCACATGTAATCCCTCACCTTCAACCGGTGGCATCCATAACTCTCAATTTGTTCCAAGAGTTTGGGAAGCGAGGAGTCTACTTCTGTGATACATCCCAAAATGTCATCCACAAACAGAGGCAGTTTGAACTCCACTTCTCCAATCTTGATGCCCTTGATTCCCTAGTTTGTTCTGATTGTGAACGCTAGCGGCTCCATTGTAAGAGCTTACAACAGTGGCGACAGAGGGCACCCCTGTCTCGTGCCTTGCATCAGGGGGAAGGAGTCATATAAGATGTTATTGATCCATACTCGCATCATGGGCAGTGTGTACAAGGCATCTACCCATTTCAGAAAACCTTGTCCGAGGCCCAGCTTTCCTAGAATCGACTTCATAAAAGGCCATTCCACCCTGTCAAATGCCTTTTCTGAGTCTATAGAGATCAGGCATGCATCGCTCCCCTGGGTCTGAGCCTGATACATTCGGTTGACAGTCTTTCAAATATTATCTGAACCTTGTCTCCCTCTTATGAAGCCCACTTGATCACCATGGACCAGGGACGGTAGCAGACTTTCCAATCGGGAACCCAGGATTTTAGCTAGAGTCTTCACATTGCTGTTTAATAATGAAATCGGGCGATAAAAGGCACACCTCATTGGGTCTCTGCCCTCCTTATATGTTGTGACAATCGTCACCTACAGCATCAAGCACAATAAGGGGTCCCCCGACAACACTGCATTTAATATTCTGGCCAGGTGCAGGGCTAATGTGGATCTGAATCTTTTGTAGAATAGCACAGAGAACCAATCACTCCCAGCAGGGTGCCTGGCTTCATAGCCTTGATTGTCTGCACAATCTCCTCTTCAGAGTTAGGTTCCCCCAAGTGTTCAGTCTCCCCCTGTGGTATGCCTGGCAGAAACAGGGGGTCCAGCAATGGGGCTATCTGCCCCTCATTGCCTACAAATTCAGATGAGTAGAGCTCTTTGTAGAACTTAGCAAATTCCTACCCTTTTCCCACTGAATCATGCGACTTGCTGTTCCCGTATCCCCCAATGGTTCCGATCGCCTTTCTTTTCGTTTCCTCCCATAGCTTCAAAGCTAGTATTTTGCCTGTTCTTTCCCCACGCTCGTGGTATTTTTGTTTTAAGTACAGTAGCTGCTCTTCCATGACCTGAACCAGGATCGCCTTTAGCTGTGCTTTATGAAAGCCGCAATCTAGCCGCCTTACACGGCGTGAGGTACATTCCCCCCCAGTCCTCATGTCTGTAGTTCCTGAATCTTCACCCTCAGCCCCTCTTCCTGCCCCTTCCTTTCTTTCTTTTTCTGGGATCCTATTCTAATGATTACCCCCCGCAATGTGGCCTTAAAGACCTCACAGAGATTCTGCACTCCCATCTCCCCATTGTCATTAAAGTCGAAATAATGATTTCCATCAATAAAGACTGGGAGATTTCCCTATCCTTCAGTAAAGAATTGCTGCAGCGTTACCCACCCGAGAGCCTCTGCCTAGGGTCGCTTCCCACCACGATCTTAACCATGTCATGATTCGACCATGGGACTAGGATGCCGCAAGAGCCTCTGACTTGGGTTTTCACCTCTGTATCCACCAATATCAGATCAATCCTAGAGTAGGAGCTATGGACTGATGAGAAAAAGTTAAAGGGTCTGTCTCCCTCTCTGCCCCCCCTGACTAGGGCATCCATAAGACCCAATTCCTGGTTGGGTTTCCTATACTTTCTGGAGTTTGTCATGCTTGGGTTATCTCCCACTCCCTCACCCATTCTCTTGTGGTCTCTATCCGGGTCCAGGACCATGTTAAAGTCCCCACCCACCACCACTTGGCCCTCCACAAAAATCCTCTGTTCATGTTTTACCCCCTCCCAAAAATCTGCCTGGCCCACATTGGGTGCATACAGTGAGCACACTGTGATCCTTTTACCTTTCAGGGATCACTTGATAAACAGGAACCGGCCACCCAGCTCCCTGTGTCTCTTCCACCACCAGACCTAACTAAGCTGTAAGTATAATTGCCACCCCACTTTTTTTGTCTGTGCTGGAGGCCACACAAACCTCCCTCCACCTTTCCCAGGCCCCCAGACACGGCTCCCTGCCCCTCTGGCAATGCGTCTTTTGTACCATCAGGAGATCCAGTTTGACACTCTGGAATTCCTGCATGGTCATTGATCTCTTAGCAGGCAAATGTACCCCTGTAACATTAAGGGAGCCAATCACCAGTTCCCTCTGGAAGTCATGTCTCTGTTCCCATTCCTCACCCTGACACCATCCCTCCCTGAGAAGATCGGAACCAAACCACTAAACAACTTGCGCCCATTGATGGCCATACCCCCAAATCGCTAAACAATGAACACAACTTGCCAGCCCCTTATGGCTTGGCAACAGCCTACCCGATACCCCCATGCCCCTCCCAACCTCTCACGGCATCCAATTCTGACCATTTCCCTACCACCTTCCAGGATAGGATCACTAAAAAGGTCCAGAGTCAACAGGACTCCCTTCAACAATTCCTCACCCTTTCTGAGCCCCCCTCAGTCATTGCAAAACCTCAAAGAGCCCTCCTCATCCCCCAACATTAGCAGGTACACCTCGTCCCCCCCTACCTTGTAATATCTAGTCAGGGGCCAGACAGAAACCTTGGTGGGGTGTTAAGCTTTTTATAATTGCAGGCCCCTGACATCTTCAGTCTATGTAGGCGCCTGCGGGCTGATCAAAATAATCAGCGGTCTCTCCCGAGCACGCTGCCCGGAGCCGTGCGTCCCCCATGAGTTCATTTGAAGCTCGACTGATGTCACTCTCCATCACCAGCCGATAATGAGCATCATATTCAAAGTTGAGGGAGAACAGGAATCCACAAGGGTAGTGCACCCCCCTCTCTACCAGTCACTTGGTAAGTGGACTGCACATTCTTCTCCGTGTAAGCGTGAGAGCCTATATATCCTGGAAAATTGTGACCTCGGCATAACTAGTTGCATACTTGCCAACCCTACCGATTTAGGCGGTAGGATACTGCTTTTTAAGCAGTCCTACCGCCTACCGATTTAGTGGCAACAAATACTGATTACAAAAAAAAAAAATTACAATTAAACACAGCATGATCAGCAGGGCGCCAATAGCCCCTGCCACGCAAGATCGGGGTAGTCTTTCAAGGACTCCCCCGAGCTGACGTAGCGGGAGAAGGCGCGGCATGCAGGCTTTTGATGTAAAAGGCGCCCACGGCAGCGGGCTAAATGCGCCCCTCCGCTGCGGGTGCCTTTGACAAAAGGCGCCATTAGCCCCCCACCACGCCATCTTGGGGGAGTCTTTCAAGGGCTCCCCCAACCTGGCATGGTGGCAGAAGGCGTGGCAGGCGGCTCCTTGTCATTGAATGAACCTGCCGCGGCGGGCTCATTCAATGACAATGGGCTGCTGACGCGCCCTATTCCTATCATTACCTCCTCACCGGACTATTTTTGAAACTTTAAAATTCCTACAGGTTTTTTGGTCACAGAGTGTTGGCATGTATGTAGTTGGGCCCACCTTCCTGGCCCTCTCGAGGATGCTTGGTCTCTGTTTGTAGTAGTGGAAGCGAGCCAACACTGTACAGGGCCCCTGGAACTGTCCCCCTGCTTCATGGGCCCAATCTATAGTGGGTTCATCCATGGCGTGATCTCGGAACAGCATGCAGAGTACCGCTCAAATGGATCTTCTGATGTCGCCTTCCGTTTCCCCTCCTTTTCCCGGAAGGCAAAAAAGCATAGGTTATTATGGTGTTCCCTGTCCTCTATGTCGTCCAATTTGAGTGTAGTCTCTGCCTCCCACTTTTCCAGATCCGACAGTCTCACCTCCTTCTGGAGTTCCTGAGTGTCCACTGAGGTCTGATTGGCCACCAGCCCTTGGATCTGATCTTCCACAGAGAGGAGTCATTGATCCATTTTGTCCAACCTCTGGTCAAGGGCTTACCTGATGCCCCTGATCTCCTCCACGAGGGCCGCAATGTCGGACTTCGTAGCTGCCGTGTTCCTTTCCATATTGACCCCTGTAGAAACAAGACCAGCTCGGGCCACTGTCTGCCTACAAAGTGGAACCTCTGCAAGGAGTCTCTCCAGCTCATGGGCCGGGGTGCAAGACCAGAAGGCCAGAAGCTCTGTGGGTCAACTCCGGTCCCCCTCTGGGCCACTGATCAGGTACCTCTGGGTACTGGCTGGGTCTCTCATCCCCATTGGATCGAGTTCACCCTGTGGCCATCAGCTATCTCCTCCAGTTGCGCCTCAGACTGTGGTGGGGCCCACAATTTGGGCCAGGGATGGCCCCCTGTCTCTCACAGATCAGGGGTGCTCCTGATTTTCACAGGCAATGAAATAGACCTCTCTGCTTTTATGGTGTGGCTTAATAATCAAAATCCTTTCTTGAGATTCTCTGAAACCCACAGCAAAAACACAGTGCATTTCTTTGACCTAACATTGGAGGTCAGGAATGAGATCATCATGAGCACTGTCTTCAATAAACCCACAGACAGAAACTCATTACTCACATACAAGAGTTACCATCCGGCCAGTCTCAAAAAGAATCTACTGTTTGGACAGTTTATCGGATATCTAAGGAACTGCTCACAACTGACAGACTACAACCCCCAATCATCAGCTTTGGCCACCAAATTGAGGTGGAGGGGCTATCCAAAACGTCTAGTTAAACAAGCCCGAAAAAGAGCTATGAACATTCCCAGAGAGCAAACCCTGGAACATCACACCAAGCAAAAAGAATCAGACAACCAAATCACGGCTGTGCAGTTTTTCACCTTTGACAAACAAAATCAAGAAGGAAGTTTTAAAACTTTGGCCTATATTGAATGTTGGCGACTCATGCCTGGACACCCCCAGATTTGCCATAAAAAAACATACAAATTTGAGAGACTCCTTGGTGCACTCCTACAAGGACATCAAACCATAACTCAATACCGTGTAGGGCCAGAATCCAGCTACTGGCCACACACCATGTGGGTCATGTAGCGCATGCTCCAGCACCACCAGATCAACCAGTATAGACATTGGTTGGCATTTCCCATGGACGCAAAAGAACTTAACAAACTGTAACAGCAGCAATGTCATTTATGTCATCACCTGTCCTTGCAATAAACGATATGTGGGCATGACCATGAGACCTATCAGAACACGCCTCGCCGAACATAGGTCTTGTATACGAACTGCAAAAACCACTGCCCCGATGTGACACATTTTCTCGAACTAAAGCACAATCCAACAGACTTCACATGCTCTATCATTGAGAAGATAAAAGTACCTACGAGGGGTGGCAACATCCATGACCTCCTCTTCAGAAGAGAGCAACTTTGGATTTTTCGCTTAAAAACGGACAAAACTGGCTTGAATGAGTCAACGAGTTGGCAAACTTTGGCTACACTATGAACAAGGAGATGTGTTCACTCTACTTTGTTGTTCACATACTCATATGTTGTTTATACATTTATATGCTGGATGTCTTGTGTGAAGTCATTCACTCCTTTCATGCTGCCAGACTTGTGATACCCTCTACACACTAATTTGTAGATAGATGATGCTACTTATTGTCACTTCTGGACCATGTCATATGAGTGTTCCATACATACCCCCATGAGCAACATTGCACACATGGCGGCGGTATGCAATCCGAATTCGGCCTGACCCCAAAATGGAGGACCATTGTTCCATCTGGGATGGCCATTTTGGGAACACACAAGTTGACGCACACTGGCGCCATGGCAACAATAAACAGAAGGGTCTAACGAGCCGCAGCGTCGAGAACCTTTCGCGCACGGCCCGCCAGACCCTGACTCAAGCAGCAGGTTGTTACGCTCACCTGTTTCCCACAGGGGCGTCGATCGGACCCGGACAGCTGCAGTCTCCACCAATGTGATGCGTAGTGCCGAGATGACTGTCTGGACTGGTCCGCCTAATCTCGTCTGCTTGATCCGTAGAAGTATTCTCCTGCAAGTGGAGAAAGGGTTTTAGCCACCCGTTCTCCCCACTTGTCACCTCCGATATCCCCTTTTAGTAACCTCACCTTATGTTTTTAAATGATGAGCTCTCCATCCTGCATGGCATGCAGGGGCACGTAGATACCAGTTAATTTACTGGTTTGAAGGTACTGGAGGAGTTCCGGAGGAATATTGACTCCGGGGTTTATAAAGTTCAAAGAGTTCAATACGTCCGATGTTCACTCTTGTTCCATTTCCTTGTTGAATTGCAGCTGGTTCAAAAGAATATTGCCTGGAGGTAGCTGATGGCGTTCAGGTAAGAGTCTGTATTACCCAACACTGTCTGGTAAAAGTTGCAAGAGTTTAACTTGTTGTTTTGTCTCCCTTTATAGGTGCGGCATAGGAAGATGAGGCGTATTAAAGGGTAATGCCTCCGCTGGTAAATCAGGTAAGCCTATGGTGGTAAGAGATTGTATTTGTCAGCTCTCTTGGCTCACCTTGTTGTTTCTTTTGTTTTCCCCCAGGTGCTGGAGTTCGGCGAAGAAAATGATGGAGGCAGTGCCAAGTCGAAAGATGCTGTGGACTGGTGAGTATGACGCAGCTCTGCTGCTGGCGATGCGACGTGTGCTGGAATAATGTCCTTTCCAGGCTCGGAGACGTGCTGGATCCAGAATCAGGTAAGGAATTAAAATAATGTCCGTGATCTAACCTTTTCTCCCTTTTTCTAGGAGCTCCGGCTTCAAGGCGGGCGTGGCAGAAGACTGGATGCTTACCTGCAGGCACAGTGAGCGTACGCTGCAGGATGCAGAATAACGCAAAGCATGTGCTGCTGTTCGGGCGTGGTTTAAATAGCCTCCAAAGTAGTTCCAGGTAAGAAGTTCCCCAGAACCACACCCTAGTAAAAAATAGTCCCTGTAACAAAATAGTCCCATCCAGGCCTCACGTTGGCATGGATTCTTTTGCAGCATGGTCTGCATGAGGTAAGTAATGTCTATGAACCTGGCGCCACTGGTTTCTAAGATGAGCCTGGCGCCTATGGCGCCAGGACTGAACCCAAACAGCCCCCAGCCGGGGCTGCTGGGGTTTTAACAAGTATCTGGATGCCTGCTCCCGGGGCTGATGGACTCGATCCGGATGCCCAGGGGTAGGCATCATGACAGCACTCCCCCCCCCAAGGCCCCTCCTAAAGTTGTTCTTCCCCTTGGTCCTGGCTTGTCTGGGAAGTTCTGATGGAATTTTTTCACCAACCGAGGAGCATGAACGTGGTCACTAGGTTCCCATGACCTTTCTTGTGGTCCGTAACCTTTCCAGTCAATTAAATAAAAAAGTCTTGATTTAACCATTTTAGAGTCCAGGATGTTTTTTACCTCAAATTCTGGTTCTCCATCTATCAGGATGGGGTCGGGTGGTTTGGTTAATCTTGTCCCGGGTTGAACTGGTTTTAGAAGTGAGACATGAAAGACAGGATGTATTTGCATATTAGAGGGTAATTCTAATTTGACGGCCACAGGGTTGATAATGGCCTTAATGGTGTAAGGTCCCAAATATCTAGGATTAAAAGTCTGAGTTCCTTTCAGAGGTATGTGTCTTGTAGCCAGCCAAACTTGATCTCCAATCTGATATGGTGGAGTCTCACTTCTATGTTGATCAGCATTTTTCTTGTATTTTTCTTTTGCCTGTTTCAAATGTTCTGTTGCCTCCTTAAAGGCTTGTGTAATAGTAGAGTGCAGATGGGTAACTGCCGACATTTCTAAGTGCTCGGGTGAATCGAGTTCTGAGGTTCGAGGATGATGTCCATATATGGTGTAAAAGGGGCATTGTCCGGTTCCTGAATGTACAGAGTTATTGTATGCGTATTCAGAAATCCATAAAATATCCTTCCAATTACCTTCGGTTTGATGAAGCATACAACGTAGGTATTGTTCAAGAGTCTGATTGGTCCTCTCCGTCTGACCATCGGTTTGGGGATGGTGACTGGTTGATAACCTTACGTCGATTTGCGCCAATTGACAACATTTCTTCCAAAATTGTGAAATGAACTGACTACCTCGGTCAGAAATTAATACGGAAGGAAATCCATGTATTCGAACAATGTTTTCGAGAAATTCCTTGGCCAAAATTGAAGCGGAAGGTAATCCTTTCAAAGGAATAAAGTGGGCCATCTTGGAAAAAAGATCCACACTAACTAGAATGGTGTTGAATCCATTACATGGTGGTAGATCTGTAATAAAGTCTAAAGACAAAGTGTGCCATGGTGTGGGTGGAATATCTAAAGGTTGTAACAGACCAGTTGTTTTTTTCATCTGACTTTTGTTTTGGGCGCAGATGCCACAAGACAGTACAAATGAATTTACGTCTTTTCGCCAGGTGGGCCACCAGAATTGTCTTTCAATTTTAGCATTAGTCTTTGCAATACCTGGGTGCCCTTCCATCAGAACATCATGGTAATTGGAGATGACTAGTTCTTGTAGTTCCTTGTGTGGTAGAAATAGATGACCTTGATAGTAAGTTAAGTCATTGATGACTGAATAATCTTGGCCCTTTTTCACCCAGTCCTGCAGGGCTGCTGATTCGAAAAGGTGGTGGATTTTTAAATGAATACCTTCTAAAGTCTGTAGAGTAGTTATGCCAAGAATTCATTGTTCTGGAATTATAGGCACCGGTTCTGGGTTCGAGTATGCTTCTCCCATCCCTATTTGGGATAAAGCATCTGCCTTACCATTCTTACAACCTGGTCGATAAGTGATCACGAAATCGAATTCGGCAAGGAATAATGCCCATCGAAGTTGACGCGATGATTGGGCCTTGGCAGTTTTTAAATACTGCAAGTTCCTGTGATCAGTGATTACAGTAATGGTGTGCCTGGCACCGAGAAGATAATGCCGCCAAGTCTTGAAGGCGAATTTGATGGCTAACAACTCTTTATCGGTAACCGCATAGTTTAACTCGGGAGCCGAGAACTTTCTGGACCAAAACGCTACTGGATGAAGTTGACCGGTTTCAGGATCCTTTTGGGACAGGACAGCCCCCATGGCTAAACTGGATGCATCAGTTTCAACTATGTATGGGAGCTCGGGGCGTGAATGCTTTAAGACAGGTGCCGACGTGAATTTCAATTTCAGCTTTTGGAAGGCCTTTTCAGCCTCATCGATCCACAAGAAGCGTTTGTTTTTTCGCAAAAGTGCTGTGATGGGGTGTACAACATGTGAGAAGTCAGGAATGTACATCTTGCCCATCTCCTCCCAGTCAGGATCTGTCCTATGGCTGCACGGTCCACCGCTCCTCCACTTCAGGCCACGGTCATTAGGACACCCCTGGTGCCGCAGTGAAGTCACCAACTTCTGCTTACCACTGTCGCTGGGTCTCTGAGTCATAAAACCTGCTGCATGCCGGCCTTGATGGGAGCTCCACTGGCGCAGGCCCACTTCACTTCGGGTCCTCTCCACAGTGTACCTTGCATGGCCGGGCCCCCATTCTCTCTGTTTTTTTGGTTCTGCAGCCTCAGCCGCCAGGGGTTTACATACGGCCAAGTCTGTTGTCCTCCAGGCTCGGCTTTGCTCAAAACTTGTAGCGTTGGCGCCCCAGACCTTCTCCTGCCTGGAGTGTGAAGTGTAGGGTTGATGGGGGGCAAATGAGGGGCTCAAAATCCATTTACGTCCTCTTGATCGGGAGCTGGCATATTATCTAGCCATCCCCAATGCAGCCCCTGGTGGCCTCCTCAGATGGCTCTTTTAAGAGACAGTGCACAAGGAGTGTTTGCAGAAGTCAGCGAGAGCCGGGGCGAGAGAGGAGATATTGTCCGTAATGGTTCTAGAAGAGCAGGGGAGAAGCTTTTTGGAGGAGACCTTCATTGCGCTGACAACTTTAGATATCTCGTCCACTGCTATGGGCAGGAGAGAGGAGAGTGAGGGGGGTAGAAGGCAGGGAGCCAAGAGAGGCAGGGGAGCAGGCGCAGGAGAGTATATAGGAGTGGAGGAGAGTAAGTTGATGATTTCCTGAGTTTTTGATGTGACAGAGGTCAAAGCGGTGCAGAGAGCTTGAGAAGGAAGGAGAGAGCTGGAGACTGCAGCATGATTGGTTAGTTCATTGCAGATTTTGAAAAGCTCGGCTGTGTTGTTAGTGGCTCCCAAGTTGTGGACTTGGATGTGGGCCCACTTCTTGGAGCGACTAGTGAAATGATATTGCCTTTGGAGCAGGTGTCAGGGCAGTTTGTAAGAGGGTAGACCCAACATCTGCCATTTACGTTCAGAAATTCTGCACTTGCGTTTCAGAGATGCTAATGAAAGTCATACCACCCTTGTTCTTGGAGGGAGGTTTTAGGTGGATCATCATGACAGGGGCAAGTATGTCAAGGGTGTTAGAGAAGGAGAGATGCAGAATAGCAAGGACAGATGCAGAGGGAGAGTCAGAGGTGGGGTGGGAATGGGTATGACAGTGGAAGCAAAAGCATCGACTGGCACTCGCCTCATTGGTCGGATGACAGCGAATGAGGCTGGCAGTGACGGGATGGGCTCGGAAAGAGGTCCAAGGTCCCCAGGAGAGAGGAGAGAGTGGCAAGACCAGGAGAGGGGGTGGTGACCTCATTAGAGAAAGGGATGTCACCAGAGATCAGGGTGTCCAGAGTGTGTGCGGCAGAGTGGGTTGGGCCGGAAGGAAGAATAGTGAGAGAGAGGGAGTCACAAAGGGCACAGAACTGTAAGGTTGATGATTCCAGGGAGTTGGGGTGGACATTGAAGTCCCCAAGGAGGAGAAGTTTGGAAGAAGAGGTTGAAAGGGAGGAGGCAAGGTCAGCTCATTCAGAGAGGAAGAGAGAGATGTAGAGGGTGGCAAGGGTGAGAGAGTGGATGAGACCCCAAGCCTACAGACAAGGCATTCAAAAGAGGTGTAGGATTGAGCAGGTATGATGGAAGCAGGGTCCCACTCAGGGAAAATCAGGACCACTCCATCTCCAAGCCTGTTGGGTCTGGGTTTGGCAAGTATTTTGTAGCCATCAGGAATAATATATATGCAAATGGAAAGTTAGACTTTTTAAGGATACACTTGGAAGCACATAAAGGGAGGGTGTACCGAGGATTATAGGCAGAGTGTACAGGTTACAATAAGTGCAGTAAATTAAATGGTAAATAGCAGTATGAAATAAAAGTTGTGTTTTGTTGCAATTAATGCAGCTGAATACAAGTGAAAGCAAAGGGGTACATGAACAGTACAGACAACATGAGGACAGACACCAAGATAAAGACAAGTCACTACAGTGTCAGCTTGCGTCTCCCAGTTGAAATTTTATGGAGCAACTGCTGGTCAAAACAATTTCAAACACTGGTGGAGTTGCTCATTGCAGACCATGGATCTGCTGCCCGAGGCTCTTCACCTGTTTTGGACTACAACTCCCATGATCCCTCAACATGGACTGTGCTGACTAGGGCTGATGGATGTTGCTGTGCAAAACATCTGTAGAGCCAAAGGTTGCAGACCTCTGCTCTAGACAAGCCTCACAACATGAGGGTGGACAACTATGATCAAGACAATCCCCAAAAACTGGCATGACCTTGGGGATTAAAATAGGGATTGACTCACAGACAAGGCACAGATATCACCAGCAGTTGGGTGTATTGCATTGTAGCCAATTAAAGGGACTCTTGATAACAGCCATCACACCCTCACAGTCCTATTCAATGTCTTCCTGGGCACAAGGTTGTAACCAAGGCACCAGGGAGGTGTTTTGATGCAGTAAATAAGGTTGAAAATGATTGAAAACACAATCAAGTTCATTTGAAAAGTCCTGAAAGTCCAAAGGTGTGCATAAATGCAAGTTGTAAGCTGTTTGCACCTCACTTTTACACTTTAGACAATTTTATTTTATTTGAAGTGAGGGAATGGGCACAAAGCGTAATAATGATTCCACCGTGCATAACTCTTCTTACTTAAACTCTGGCTGCTTTTAGTATATGCTAAAAGTAGATGTATTCCACAGGAAATCGTTATAATTGTTGTCTGCAAAACATAATTTGCAGGCAGCTTTTACATGTTTTACAAATGTCCCTGTATCTACTCTTTCCAACTCCACTGTGTATTGGAAACATGGTAAATGGCATGCAGCGGACCTAATATCACATAGGTGCAGATGATCCCTGCAAGCACTTTGCTCTTTCTACAAAATGACCACCAATGAGTTTGCTCCAAAACTGACTCCCAGATAGGTGTAAAAGCAAATGAGCATGGGAACAGCTGCAATGATCAATGTTAATTGTTAATCAAAGAAAAAAGTATCAAGCATCGCCAATGAACACAAATAGAGCAGGATGTCACGAGGATCATAAACATTGCAAACATTGCATGGCATCAGTCAATAGAGCATAACATAACATTGTGAAGCAAACATTAATTGTATATGGAATGACAGAGCGAGGGGATGAGAGTTCCTATATATATATATATATATATATATATATATATATATATATATATATATATATATATATATATATATGTATATATATATATTCACTAGAAAAAAACTTTGAGGGATGTTATGGTTAAGTTGCACTACTAAAAACTTGTGAAATTCACAAAAAAAACTTTATAAACGTGACATTATTGTTCAAAGTACAATCGAAAAACCCCTGAAATTCGACAGTTATGGTAGGCTAAGCAACCATAACTGCCCACACCACTGTACACTGCTAACACTAACACCCATGACATCAAAGATGACATCACAAATGTCATTGATGTCATCACTTAGTGAATTTCACAGGTTTTTAGTAGTGCAACTTAACCATAACGTCCCTTTAACAAAGTTTTTTTTACTCAATTTTACAGGTTTTCAGTAGAGCAACTTAACCATACAGTCCCTCTTGCAAAGTTTTTTGCTAAAGATGATCGGTTTACAGTAGTGCCACGTAACCATAATGTAAAGCAATTTCTGACTTATTTAAACTCCTAGCGGAGAATACCACTTGACAATATGCTGGTGTACAGCACAGTAACGTGTCCCAGAATCCGTAAACACTTAACAGTAAGATGTTTGTTTTGTGGACAATGTGGAAACAGATTTCATATTGATGTAGGAACGGCCACCTGCAACATTTGCCTTGCACAGCGCCAACACGTATTGGTAGTCAGCCATTAACAATGTAGTACACATTGCATACTTTCAGCAAAAGTTTTAGTTATCTGAAAATGACATGAGCTAAGGCCATCCACCCTCCCCAAGAAACAACAGCACTACTGTAATGAAGGAGCATGACAAACACTGCCCCAACCTTAAAAATAACAAACGCACAATATTTTTGCACCGGCCACCCACTCCCCCATATCACTGTTTGATACATCTTTCCTTATTTCCGTTCACAAATGGCTTTATTAGCTGTCCTACCAAAAAAAGTTCAGCATAGGGACAGAGTGGCCCTGGCCTGTCATCCCATAACATTATAATGGACAGTCACCTGGTCACCAGCAGTTGCATCTGGCGTGGAAAGAAGCTGTCACTCGGCATCTGTAAACCATGGCACGCACAGTACGGCAAAATGTAGCTAGGCGGAAAACGTAAGAGAAAATCTGTGTAAATACCCAACCTTTAGGAAAAAATACCAAAACAGGCACAACGATTGTGGAAAGTACTACACAAATGTAAGTAGCCAAACATGACATTTTAAAGAAATATTAGAGTTAACCATGGGTACATTTAATGACACCCTACAAACGCAGATAAACAGCACTCGCCGTAAGGGTTAAAAAAAGGACAACTACACAGTGAGATGGTAATTCAGTTATGAAGGCAGCATGAATGGATAAGCAAGAAAAAATTACATGTCTTAATGTTACACAAGACCAAAAGAACGTGCAAACTGATACACAAAGCTATGTGGGAAAGCATAACATTTGAAAGAAAAAGAAGTAACGGTCATCAACGGTGACTCTAGTCATAGCCTGCAAACGCGAACAATGTACACTCTCTGTTATTGGAGGAAAATTGCAACTGCGCAAACATATAATACTTCAGTTACATTGTCACAATTAGTGTACAGTCGTCAGAATTAAACTTACATCATCTTCACAGCCTTCATTATTTTTGCCAAAGTCAGACAGCAAACTGTTTGTATCAAAGAATATTCGTGAACTGATATTTCATGTTCCTTACAAGCGTTTTTAAAATATAACCTTATCAAATAGTATTTTTTTTCCAAGCTTCATTCCTTGTGTAGCTTTTTAAAGTTTCCCTTTCATTCAAGGTCAAAAAACAATAGCCCCTTATGAATTGTGTTGGATGCATGGGCCTACTGAGCTCGCAACCAAATAAGCAAATCAACTGACCTTTACTCAGAAGGCAAATACATTCTCACTTTGCAACAACATATGAGCATCCGATCATGAGAACCGCTACTCCCATACGGCGCGTAAACCACTGTTTCCATCAAACACTCCAGGTGGCCGCCTCAGGTTTCAAAACATAGGACACCAGTCCGACTTCAATATTAATCTGAAAACATTGTAACACAGACGCAGGCATTCGTCACCGTGCATTGAGCACCAACTTCCACTTTACCGTATGCATTTGGTGGCAAGAAAACACCACTTTTTCAATTTTCTGCGACCACATTCCATTCCAACCTAAGTAAAGCTCACCTTCGTAAACAGTATTTCATAATTGTAACAAGTGCATTAGTGTCTTGTTTTCTATGTGTTACCGGCGATGTCCGTGAACACCAAAACATGAACAAAATATGGCGGAGGCTGCAAAGAAATCTAACGCACTTCACGCTGTTCCACAACCAATCAGTGAAAGCGCCACATGTCTGCGGACATGACGCTACGGATTAGCCAATCGATTTCTTATCCGCAGAGCGAACAGGGAAGTGTGACCGCGGAGCAGACATAGATATCACTAATTTTTCCAGACCTACTTTTTCATCGTTTTAAAGAAAAGTACTGGACGTATTTTCACCAAATTTACAAAAGCACCCTTTTGGGACCAAGCCTCTGCTCCTGCCGCAAATTTGATGAAGATCCGTACAGCGGTCTGGCTGTAGGCGTGCGCAAAGTTCATTCAGTCTATGCGAAAAAAAGACATTTTGGGACCCCCCCTATAACTTTGCCCCCCCTGACCAAACCTCACCAAACTTTGCAAAAGAATTCGGAATGGGCCATATACTTTTTTTGCAAAGTTTGGGTAGGATTCGTCTAGTGAGAGCGAAGTTATAAACCACCCAAAAAAGTGTTCTTCCTATGGAAACAGCAACTACGATATGCATCCAAGACTCTAGGCCCTGGCCACAACCACCGCAGCATGTCACACCCATGGCGGTGTACAAAAGAATAGCACACCCATAGAAAAAAATAATTTAATTACGCCATGTACTCAATTTTAATGTTCGCTAACAGCCCGCGTGTCCTTAGAACAGTTTCAAGTTGCCCGCGCACAACACAGACTTAAATACTACCCTTATGAGACCCATTTTCTGTACTTATAAACATCCCGAACAAGGCGGGCATAGGGAATACATCATTAACACCTAGTGCCTGAACAAATACAGTTTTTCACCCATCTCTTGATATGATATGATATGATATGATATGATATGATATGATATGGTATTTGTAACGCGCCTATACACAAGTGTTTCAAGGCGCGACGAGGCAGGGAGGGAGGGAAACAAGGGGAAAACAGACAAACGATCCTACTAGGCCAGGTGTCATTCAGATCGCGCAAGTGCAGAGGTAAGGGGAAAAGGAGGAAGTGCAGGGGGGAGGAGGTGGAGGGGGAAGTGCAGTACAAGGTAAGTAGCGTAAAAAATAAATAAATAAATAAATAAAATAAAATAAAATAATAATAAATAATAAATAGAAAGGGCCAGCTGGTGGCAAGTGCGAGGTAAGTGCAGAGCAAGTGCTGGGAAAGGGGCTGTAGGGATACAGTGACAGTCCCACAGTGCAGGGGGAGCCGGGGAGGCAGTGCAGGTGGAGAGTGGCTGGGCCCTGGACCGAGGTTGCTGAGAGTGGCCCAGATGCAGGTTTGAGCTGAGTTCAGTGGGGAGTTAAGCAGGATTAGCAGGGGAGAGGGAGAGAGAAGGCAGAAGCGAAGAGGAAGGTTTTGAGGTGCTTCCGGAACCGGAGATGGTTCTCCTCAAGTTTCAGGGAGGCAGGAAGGCTGTTCCAGAGGGAGGCCCCTGCTGCGGAGAGAGATCTACCCCCAGCTCGTTGCTTCGAGAAACGGCTGACCACTGTCTGAACCTCCCCAAGCACTCTGACACAGCAAAATAGTTTTCGAAATAGCATGTTACTGCTGGTCGCCACTGCACTGTCGGTGGATCCAAGATGTCGGGCGCATCCAAACAATCTGATGCAGAACACGGCTCACTGCAGCCAATCGGCAGACACGTCGCGTGTCTGCGGTCATGACGCCAGCCCCTTAGCCAATCGGTATCTTGTCCGCAGAGTGAACAGGGAAGTGTAACCGCGCAGCGGACATAGATATCACTCATTTTATTAGACCTACTTTTTGGTCATTTTAAAGAAAAGTACTGCTGCAAATTTGGTGAAAATCTGTCCAGCGGTTTGGCCTGTAGCTGTGCGCAAAGTTTTTCCCCCATTCAGTCTATGGGAAAAAAAGATGTTTTGGGATCCCTCCTATAACTTTTCCCCCCCTAGACGAATCCTCACCAAACTTTGCAAAAGCATTCAGAGTGGCATTCAGAGTGGCCCAGTTTGGTGAGGATTCGTCCAGGGGGAGCAGAGTTATAGGCCACACAAAAAGTGCTCTTCCTATGTAAACAGCAACTTAATGTCAACTTCCTTGACCTGAATACTCGGAACGTCCCTTTTCCCCTCCTCTCTTGTCTCCTCCTCACCTGAGGTATCAGTGTCTTCCTCCTCCAGCGGGCTGAGGGAACGGCGGGCTCTGTAATCCTTCTCTTTTTTTTGTTTGCAGCTTGGGTCTTGCACAGGAAGAAGCCACAGTGAAGGCTGTTATAAAGCACTACCTTGTGACCCCTTTCTCGGGAGGGACCAAAAGCGGGGAAAAAGCCAGCCATGGCAGAAAAAACCCTGTGGATAGAAGGACCCGGCAGGACCTCCAGTGGAACTTGGGCTCGAGGTGGATCAGAACCAATGTGTAGGTAACAACACACGCCGGGAAGGCAAGGTGGTAAGAATTGGAGCAAGTAAATGAGTAACTGGTACAGGTAAGAGAAAAGAGGAGGAGGCTAGAGAGAGGTAGGGAGGTGGAAGAGAAGGGCACCGAACGGACCGAAGTACGAACGATGAAGGCAGAAAGAGGAGGAAGAATGAGACAGAGCGCAGAAGGCGGCCAAGCACATGGGCTAAGCAAGAAGTTTGAGCGAAGCGCAACAGCAGCAGCACGGGAAACAGCTGACCATAGTGGTTGCAACTCAAAGAGTGTTAAGGGGGCGTGGCTTAAATAGCGCTGCGTGCATCCACGCAGTGAAAGACTAGACCGCTGGATGCACATAAGTCCTGGATGTGATGGGAATCAGGAAGAGTGTAAACAATCACGGTGCCACAGGCGCCAACTCTGAAGACGGCACATTACACTTAACCATAACTAGTGGCCGTGTAATATAGATATATATAGATATACATTTCTCTCACACTGACTCTCTCTCTCTCTCTCTCTCTCTCTCTCTCTCTCTCTCTCTCTCTCTCTGTCTCTCTCTCTTTCTCACTCTCTCTCTCTCTCCCAAGTGTATACGTTGTATAATGTGTACAGATTGTGCAACGAAGATCAATGACTGGCTGGGCGAGGGGAGAGTGACTGCCTGCAAACTTCCCTAATTTATCAAGGTGTCCTTCTAGGGTTCATGGGAGCATGTACCTTTAGGTTGAGGTTGACTTTTAGGTTGATAGTGACCCAGTAATGTCCATATTTCCCCTTTCGTAGTGTGCGTAGAGCATTTTTATGCCTCACATTACCTCACACAGGTGCCATGATCAGTTCGGAGCGCTTGGTATATGCCTGCCAGGGCAAAGAAACGTAATTGCCAGGTGCTCACTAGGCGAGTGAGCCAGTGCCTAGTTCTCAGCAGTTTGCCCTCCTTTCTGCCCCACTGATTTCTGCAAGCTACAAGACTTTAGTGTTTGAGCTAACAGGACTGAAGTTCATGAGTGTAAACGATGACACTCATCATGGAACCACGAGTAGGGAAAACTAATAAGGAGACCTTTCCTCGGTTGCTGCACACTTTGTGCAGAGTGGAGACTTGCACCAATAAAAGTAATACATGTTGCAATCCCTTCAAAATTGGAAGAGGCCCTGTTTTACGATTCAATCCAGGCAAGGTAGGGTGTAAGAATATAATTCAGGAAGGCCATCTATGCCAATAATGGCAACCATTCTGATGTCACTGGAACTAGAAATGATATCTGAAAATGGAGTTCTATTTGTAACTGTTGCTTCTACTACACCCCGTGCTCCCCCTTCTTTTACTTATTTCCCCAAGCTCAACTTCCCTTTTCTATCAGATGCAAAATTTGGGGTTATCTTCTACCCTTCCTTTCTTTTGCTTCTTGTCGATTTCACCTATATAATATTTAATAGGCTCTTCCCATTCTGTCATTTCATGCTACTAAACTTCTTCTGTCCTCAGTGATTTTAGGTCATCTTGATTACTGTTCTGCTCTCCTTAATGGTCTACCCATCTACCAGTTGGCGCGACTTCGCTATATTTTTAAATCTGCTCTCTTGGTCTCTCTTTCCGTCTTTCACCTAGTTATTCCATGTATTATTATTATTATTATTATTATTACATGTTTGTACCGCGCAACACGCCCTTATGCCCCAGTGCGCTCTTTCCCTCTGCTGGCTTCCTTTTGATACTCGCCGGCTTTTTCACTATCTCTGCTTTTTCTTTAAACGTATTCATGGTCCTGATCCTCCACATATTTTCTGTCTGATCTCAGTCTACACGCCTCCTCGTTCTCTTCATTCTCATTCACTCATCCTTCTTACAGTTCACAAATCTCTCCGTGCACTTTCCTTCTGTACATATGCAGCCCGATTCATTGGTGGTGAAAGAAGACAGGTGGGGAAATAACCTTTGTGGGAGACCCTAATTTAGACGGCCAAAAGATGCATTCAATTTCCCCAACATATCCATTAGTGACACCAAGATGGAAGATGCCCAACTCCTGTCGATCCCAGTATTATAAAAGTATTATTTTTACATTTTGTGACTTCTTCCCAACCCACTGAAGGTGGATAATATTACAGTATATCATGAGGGGATAACACTGATCTCAAATTAGTAGTCTCCCTAAGCGGGCTACTGTAGCAAAACAGTCTAATACTCCTTATGTGTCACGTCATGGTCGCTGACCTCCTAAAAGTAGCAAATGTGGTGTTTTCTTATGAAGGACTGCCAGCATTTATCACCCAAGTTGGATGATAGATCCGAATAACTGTTTCACCCTCTCCTTGGCTGGTGTTACTTTTGTACCACTCATTCCCCCTCACAAAGGAGCCAGTGCTGAAGTACATTGGGGGCTGCCAGGTCGACTCTGCTGGAAACTGCAAAACCTATCTTCTCTGGACCCACAACCTACTGAAGGGACATTGGATGCCAATAGATGCAGGCACTTCTTACTAGGGCCTGGCACAAAGGCAAGCCTATCAGACACACTGGCCCTCATTACAACACTGGCGGTAACCCATGGCGCTATTAGCACCATGGTTGCTGCCGGTGTTGTAACGAGTCCGCCAATGTTCAATGGGGAATTACCACCCCATTCCAAGGCTGGCGGGCGGTAATTCCCCATTGAACATTGGCCCTTCCCCATTCCCATGTTTGCCCCATAGGGCTCAATGGGACTGGGGAAGGCGGTAATTATGGTACTGCAAATTGCGGTACCGTAATTACCTTGAAGGTCCCTTTGAGGGTCCCTACTTTAACGGCTGGTCCAGACCAGCCATTCAGGTCGGGTCCCGCAAAGGGACCTCGTAATTAGGCGCTAAGGGGTTAACGGCACCGCAGCCTTTTACGGCGCCGTTAACCCCTTAGCGCCAGGGTCGTAATGACCCCTACTAAATGATTTCTGCTTTCTAGCACCCAGTAGCTAGATCCTCTTATGTAATCTCTACACTCTCCAGGATCCCTTGAAGTGAATTGAATCCCTCCAGGTTGCCACACAGGTGACCAGTGGGCCTGGGTGTACCTCCCTGAGGCTTCCATAGTGAAGGAAATCCCTAGGGGAGTATTTAAAAGCATAAAGCACGAGCCCACCTCCTAAACCTATCTGCTCAATAAAGGGAGTGGCGCCTACAAAAACAGCACAAGAGGAGTAGAACTATTCCCAGCCCTTGCCATAGAGATTCTCCTAGTTTTAGAATGTAGCTAACCCCTTCCCTGTTTCTGAAGGTAAGCACTATGCAATCTCCCCTGGATTCCATAAGCATGATCCACATCAACTCGCTCTCCTTGCTATAATTACATTTTCTGGGTCAAGCCTTCTTCACAGTCTCTTTGTATTAAGATATTGGGCAACTGTATTAATGGTGGATGCAGCATTCCCATTTTTCACTACTCACAATTAAGGAACATTCACCAGAACTGCGAGCAGATGCACCGTTTCAGGAGGTCGATGTATTTCATTCTCTTAGTTCCAGCGCAGAGCTTCCTGTCTTCCAAATGGTGGTTTCTGGCTGGATCACATCTCTAGAAAAGAGGCCCCCTCTGGCTTCTAGATAACAGTGATGTGTGAATCTGGCAGTACTGCATGCACTTGCCTGTCCACACTTGAAGTATCATAGTGCTTGGGAGTGATGGTTTGTACTCTACCCTAAATTAACAATGACTCTCTACTTCCTACCATCACTAAGTGCTCAAGGGGCCAAATGATACTGCTGCAGAGAAAAGAAATGGGGCTTAAATAAGAGGGGTCATACGTTGCTTGCAGGTTTCCAGTTCTAACACCCTAGTTTGCAGAACTTCAATATCATTTAGACCTCATGGATATGCATAACAAGGACAATGATCACTCGCATTATTGGATCTCATCTGTGAGGTCATCATTGTGATCATAGGCTGTGCAACAGGGGATGCAAAGTTAAGGTGGCTTTAACTGAATTTCAGGGGTTTTGTTGTGTTAAATTGTCACCTTAAAGTCCATGGAACTAAAGCCTTTTCCCTGAATTCCAATGTGTTTGTCAAGTGGCACAGCGAGTAGAGCGCCCGCTTTGACACCCGTGCAGAGCCTGTTAACGCAGGTTCGAATCCCGGCGGGGCCAAACTCAGCCTTTCATCCTTCCGAGGTCGATAAATGAGCACCACACACCGTGGGTAATAATAAGCAGCGCTCAGATACCTGAGGGTTTGTAGGGCTATATAAAAGCCTAATTATTATTATTATTATACCATTGTTTTTTACATCACTAATGATTTTGCTATACTGTACCTTTCTTTTCACACCACTGGCCACGGCTTTTGCCTGTTTCCGCTGCATATTTTTACTCATTAAGGGGCCACTAAATATGGCCTGTCGCCATGGCCAGAGGTCACGGCTTTTGGCCGTGCCTACTGTATATTATAAAACACAAACGGGCACTAGCCATGGCCTTTGACCATGCCCACTATATGCAGCCCACTGGCCATAGCCTTCAGCTATGGCCAGTGGCAATGCCTACTGCCGTGCCCACTGTATATTTAAAACAAATTGCTGCTCACTTGGCCAGTATATATCATGCCCACTCGTTCACGCCCACTCTTCACTTTAAAACACTACTGTGCAACTGCCAGGACCTTTGGCCAAGACAAGTGATTTTAAAACCCCAACCTCAATGCATCTGTTAAAATTACAAACACTTTTTTAAAATTACTTTTTTTGCCATAGCCGCGGGTGTAATTATAAATAGGGTTTCCTGTTTTCAATGTTTCTTTTTTATTTCTGGCGGTATTATTCCAGTGTTTTCAAAATATTTCAGAATCTATGTTTTCCCGTGTGCCCCTTCAAACAACCACGGATAATTATTTTTCCCAGTGTAAACACACAAATATGTTTTTATTGTTTCATTGCGTGCATAAGTAATTATAATTATTGTTTTATAACGTGCTAAATACCAGCCAGTGGTTTCTAAGCGCAGGATTGGGATTCAAACCTGTATTGCACTGCGTTGACTTGCTTCCAAGACAAACATGTTGGCCCTGAGTTATACTGCCTCCCCAAGGTAATATCTCTCATGACTGGCTGCAAGCATAACATCTGCCTAGGTTTGAGAGGTTAACCTCAAAATCCACCCTAATCCAACCATCGCTCAACGACGTTCATTAATCACAGACTGATTTTGACCTGTTTTAACAGTCATATTGATATGTATAAAAGATTATAGCTTTGAGAACTCACAATATTTGTAGTCAATGCGCAGTGAGATAAAACTATTTGCAGAGGATCACACACTTTGGTTAAGCAGCGAGCTACAAACCCATTGTTTTATGGATGGTCGTTTGGTGATTGTTGTGATACATTGCACAATCACAACTAACTGCATGTAAGCAGCACGGAAAAGGGGAAAAAATGAACAGCTGCAAGAATAACATAAGAATAACATATGCCCAAGTACTTTTGCCACTATAGCAAAAATCAAAAGCTGGCAGCCATGAATACATGCACACTAAGTGACCATATATTTTAAAGTGAAATTTCCAAATGTAGTTCAATTGACATTCTCCTTCGAAGAAAGTGCGCAAGACAAAATAGCATTGGACTTTTAAACAAAGTAATGAACACCAGAAAAATAACCTGAGAGAGGAAATCTTGCAATAAATATGCTGGCAAAGTAAGAAAGGTGCTCATCTTTTAAACTCAGCAATCTGTTGTGAAATATTCCCTGGAAAACTAAATCCCAATATGAAACAAGTGCTTGTGCTCTTGTGGGTAAGCGTCTGCATTGGGAACATGACAACCCAGGTAAAATACTGGTAGCTAAATACTTGTGCAAGCTTACCAACCTCAAAAAAACCGAAGGGGTTGCATCCACCTTCTGAAAAAAAGGTACGCTGTCCACCCACATGTGTCCTTTATTTGTTCCTTGAAAAGCAGCCACAATCAAGGGGAAATAACTGCACCAGTGTCCAGGATTGTAAGCTCTCTTGCCACATCCTGGGCAAATACTCATGACTTACTTGCCCTCTTATAATTTCCACCCCTCACTCCCATGTCTGGCTTTCAACAATACTCTCTTTTATAAAGTACACATACCAAAGTGTCACTCAAATATATAAATCCTTATAGAACTATATTAGACAAAAGTGTACAATTGTGGCATTATTCCCCCCCATCTTGACTCAGAGACTACAAATACCAGAATGTAATTCAGCAAAAGGCAAAAAATTGTCTCTGAGTACGAAACCTTTAAGGACTGACAGTAGCACTGTTTAAAAAAAATAATGCGGATGCTGTGTGTTTTGAGATATTTAAAACTAGGAAAACACACAGCATTCGGGACTGTGGACGGTTTGCTGTAAGTGGTCTTGTAAGGTTGGCTCATTTATTAGGCAACATGGCCTGAGGGGGCTGGCCCCTTCCTTGCTTGGAAGCTAAGAAGGTTTGGTCCTGGTTACTGCATAGAATGGAAATCCACTGTAGCTGTAAACATATCCGTTTTTTCTTTTATTATGGACTGGGAGACCACAAATACCAGAATGCAATATGTCAAAAGGCAAAACAAATTGTCTCTCAGTTCAATACTTTCAAGAACTGATAGTAGCACCATCAGGTCACTCATCCATGCAGTAGCCAGGACTGCTCCTACTTAGCTTCAAAGCAGAAGTGACCCTGCTTACCTTCCAAGCCACGAAAGGACCAGTCTGTTTCTCTAAGTGGTCTTGTAACTTTTCCTCATTTATCAGGCAACATGGCCTGAGGGGGCTGACCCTCCCTCGCTTTAAAGGTAAACAGGGTCTGTCCTGTTTACTGTGTGCATGGGAGACCTGAACAGGCATGTGTCAATGGCCATGGCCAGTGATTCCCCTTGCCCCGAAAACTCTAACCGCGGTCATGGAAACACACATATCCATACCCTCGGCTATTTGTAGTCCTTCATAACCATGGTTATTGGGAAAACGGTGAAATAAAAATGATTTCCTGCCTCACCAAGTGCCGCCTCATCTCTGCCTCCTCCCCTCACCCCTCAGATGGCCTCCTCACCTCTCATGTCCTCTCCCTTTCCCCCGCAACACATACTGTTTCTGTGATGCAGTTTGCTTTGAGATGTCTACTATTTGCAGTTGTAGCCGATGCTCCAGAAAGCTTTGTGTTGCAAACTCAGTCCCAATAGCCCCTCCAACTCCCAAATTTCACTTGGTTCCCTCTTACCCCCCGACCTCAAACGTTTTGGCATTTGCATCTTTTTTACCTGCAAATGGCTTTTTGTCCTACGTTTCATTTTCGCATAACCTCGGCTATAACCTCAGCTATCTCTCACATCGAGAGAAAAACAAGATGGGCGCTGTTTCATTTCTAAAAACACACAGTTCTGGCAATTTGCCTGAGATATAACTATATATTTTTTGAGAAGGGACACCCCCTTTCCTGTCAAATATTTAAATAACTACTGCACAGAATAACCACAAACCACAAACAGCATGCGTTTGAACGCTTTATGCCCAAGTTGTTGGGGACCTGGTCCAAATCTGTCCAGCGGTTGGGGCTGTGCGCTTGGCATAAATTGACCTTGTTTGTCTATTGGAAAATGAATGGGAAGTAGGTTTCAACTTTTGAGAAAAAATATATGGTTTTCTTCTTAATAACTTTTTTTATTTTTTAATGAATCTTTATGAAACTTTGCAGTCTAGGGCGTGGGGGTGCGAGTCCCTTATCACTTTCAAAATGTCGAATCAAAAGTTATTAACAATAGAATTTGAAGAGGTTCCTATTGGAGGCCGACTTACCTTAAATATAGCGCTGCTGGCTACCGCTGCCCTATACTATACACACATATATATATATATATATATATATTTACTTCTTTCCAGTGAAAAAACACTGGACTCCGAGTTGCGCTCCCAGAAAGACTGTATCCCATTAAAGTCCGTCAGAGACCATCAATTAAAACATGTTCTTTTTATTAGATGAATATGTTTAAAGCATCAACTTTGCATTCCCGAAATTTCGCCAAAGAATGTGGCAGCATGACCCGTTTTGCAACATTTCCGTTGCTTGTTCAAATAGTGCACCGATTCGGTAAAGACTTTAAAATATACAATTGAAAACATCTAAAAGAGAGAGAGAGAGAGGACTGAATGAGGCAAAAATATGCCAGCCGTTTTGCATTGGTTAAGGCTCTCTCTAGATTATTCAGACACATTGGGCATCATTAAGTCTGTGGCAGGAAGGCAACAACAGCGCCGCTAGTGCTACCGGCACCGTTGTTACCATGCCGCCACATTACAAGCTCTGCTCGCGGGTGCCGCTCTGCACGCCTGGTCAGACCAGACGTGCAGAGGGGCACCCGCGAGCAGCACAGGATGGTAGCAATGGTACCAATATGAACGGTACCGCTGCTACCATCCTCCCCATTCCATTGAGCCCTATGGGGGCTCAAATGGGAATGGGAACATACCGGCTCCGGGTCCCGTGCAAGGGGAATTACCGGGTCCGCAAAGGTCGGAAAGGCCCGGTTATTCCCCTTTCGCGGGACCCAGTTTAGGGGTAGCCATGCCCTTGTTAAGGGCATGGCTACCTCCAACATCGTAATGAGGCCATTTTGTAGGGGCCAGCCAAACCGTTTCCCATTAGTTTTAAATTAACAAATATGGCAGCCTTATTGTTCTTTCCCACCTTAAGCATTGACTGCCTGTGTTCACTGTGCTGATCGCTGCCCGGACAGCTTACACACATGTGGGTCGACTGTGTCATCCACATTGCATAATGTGAGCACATTCCGAGTTCTCTTATCGCACGCAACAATGGGAGTTGCTTATTCACTTGCAAGCGAGTAGGTGGGGCAACATAAAGGTCTAAATGCCTGACGAACCCTAAGGCAAATACATGTGATGTTGGCAGTTCGGTAGCGCCGGGCAAGATGGCAGCTTAACAGTGCATTTTTAAATAATAAGATCCACTCGATCCGAATGATGTACCTGGAATATACGCTTTGGAACCACTGCAAGCGCTTTCCGGGCAGCGAGTGTCACATCAAACGACACCACTCAAAGAACCCAAGATTCGAGATGTGATAGACCTTGGCAGTCAACCAATATAATAATGTTGGGTGCATTGCCGCGATGAATAGAAAGTGCCCTGGACTGTGGAACCCAAGCAATCAATGCTGTAATGTCATCATGGTCCACTAAATAGAAGTTCTTCGTGCTGTCAACTCAAATGAACGAGATGCATCGCGTGCAGCTTACATTACTATTGCCACTTACAAAGGCTCAACCTGTGCATGTTCCTGCAGATCTCCGAATGACAATACCTCATGATTTCAACTTTAGTCAATGAGAAAGGTCTCTAGCAGCATACATTACGGTCAATATGTACATAATATTGAACTGTGCAAATGTCTGCACATCTTAAAATGATGCTCAGCCAACAAATTGAATGAATACAATTACTAAATACAGGGCTGCAATATCATAACCCACAATTGTAACCTTGACCAATTATTCTAAAAGAAAGTGTAATGTGCTGAAATTCCTAAACATCTTAAAATGATGTTGAGCCAACAAGTTAGCTAAGACAATTATTTGATAATGGGCTGCGCTATCATGTACCAAAACTGAAACCTTAACCGATTGTTCTGAAATAAAGTGCCATGTGCTGCAAGGTCCCATATACAAAAATGTAGGAAAATGACTCTCAAACATTTCATGTAATGATCAATTAGATGCTCATCCACTTCAAAAGGTACTTCCTGCTCCAATCTCTCGTAGGCAGGGTGTGTCTGTCGCAGCTAAAGCTGCAGTTAGGCATATGTATGATACCAAACTGTCCAGGTACCTCCGTAATAGATATAGAAGAAAGATCTATTCATGCAACATGAACAGTCTGACCATATTGATGACCATGTCACGCGACAAACTTTCAAAGAGCAAAGTGCTAAGTGCGTTAGACTCAACCATAGAGTGGAATCAACAGCAACACATCTGCCCATGAATCACCTCGATACAGGGGCGTTGCTGGGGGGGGGGCTAAGGGGGCTATAGCCCCTGATCTTTTGGTTGTAGCCCCGGATAGAATCTCAGGAGTTACAGCCAAAAGACTAGCTAGCCCCCAGTCCCACCAGTTCCGACATCAGCTTAGCCCCGGGTCTTTTCCAGACCTAGCAACTCCCCTGCCTCGATACACTAGGTTGAACGAAAACCGAGCCATAATATAACACCATCTACATGTTAGAATAAGATAACATGAATTGGGGGTGGCAGATGGCTATGGCTATAGTGGGGGATGGGTGCCTTGCCAGTATGTATTCGAAAATGCTAGGGACAGGGCACTAGGGAGAAAATATCAAAAGGGGTCACAGGACCAGTGCATTCACATAATGCAATGCATTCAATCGTGGTGGGCACCTTGTAAACATAATGATAACAAAGCATATAAACATAATGATAACAAAGCATATAAACATAATGATAACATTAAAAGAAATATGTGTCGTACAATAATTGACCTTCAACCGCCAATGCTAATTGAAAATCTTTTTAATCACTCATATGTCCAGATGCTCTGGGTGAAAATACAGATAAAAACACATTACAACTGTCTAACCAAAATCCATAACAAAGTGATCAAGTCAAAGAAAAAAGAGAAAAAGAAAAAAAAGAAAAAAAAAACAGAGAGATGTTTGCAACTCGATGCTAACGAGAGAGAGAGAAAGAGAGAGAAAGAAAGAAAATAAATAAAGGAGAGGAAAGAAGAAAACATCATTCAGAACCACTATGGTGCCATTCCAAGCTGTGGAGTCCCCTTTGGACTAGAGACGTAAGGCTGATAGCACTCGCAGTACTAGATGAAAACACACATCAAAGTGAGCATATTATAACCCTGCTAGTATTGTCGTAAAAAGGTATACAATTCCTTGTCAATATGATGTCATATGGCATTTTTACTCTCAAAGTCTATGATGTACCGTATCGCTTGTTGATGAAATAGGCGTTCTTTATCTCCTCCTCGACATCCTATTTCAATTTTGTGGATTCCAAAAAAAGTTCAACCCTCCAACTTGCCTTCACGGAATTCAGCAAAATGTTTGGCCATGAGATAAGTAGCATCGTTGCTATGAATAGCTTGTACATGTTGTAAAATACGGACCTTAAACTTACATTTAGTTCTCCAATGTACCATTTGTTGCACGGACATCTAAGGACATAAACCACAAAGTCTGACTCACAGGTTATCTTGATAGCAATAGTGATGGAGTGACCTAATATAGGATGGCTATATAAGGTACAGGTGTGTGCATATTTACAGATCTTGCATCTGGTGCATGTAAGAAATCCTTGTCCCCGGTTGCTAAGTCATTTGCTTGGTTCATTTCTATCATCCGATTGCATAAGGCTGCTCACCAAAGTGTCCCTAAAAGAACAATTTTTGCGAAAACGAATGCCCAGATTTTCATTAAGCGTGCTGAATAAATAATTGTCAGCCATTATAATCTTCCAGTGCTTTTTTAAGACTTGTGTAATGTATTGTGCTTGTGTACCACAAGTTAAGATAAGACGTGTAATGTCTTTGTTTGTACTACCAGTCTTATCTTTTTTATGCCCCGATAGTAAGGTGTCTCTGTCGCACAAATGGGCCTTAATATACGGGCACTTAATAATCCTTCTTGGATATTCCTGCTGCTGAAAGCCCCACACCTTGACTTTACTTTCTTTGTCAAATGCTTCTAGGAATTGAACAGTTCCTGCGTAATCTAATGAACTCGCCATAGGGGATACTACATATCATATTTTTGGGATGTCCACTCATGGCATGGAGTGGGGTGTTAGACCCGGTAGGTTTTCTATGTAGTTCACTCACAAGATGTTGGTTGTATATTTTCACATTCACATCTAGAAAAATCACAGAGTTCTGGCTGTGATTTTCTGTGAACCCAAGATTGTGGCTGTTATTGTTCAGTAGTCTGACAAAGTCAACCCACTCTTGCTCTGTCCCCTTCCAGATAATGAACAGATCGTCAATATAACGAAGACAAAAAGCAATCTTTTCAGTTTGTGCTTCGTTTTGGACCATACATTTCTCCCATTCCCCCATGATGAGATTGGTGTAGGATGAGGCAAATGTAGTGCCAGTAGCTGTTCCTTGCAATTGTTGAAAAAATTAATTATTGAACAAAAAACATTATTTGTGAGGCAAAAGTCGATCATACAAAGGACCATTTTGGTATGTCGCTGATAGTTAAGAGATCTAGTTTTTAGAAAGTATTCACAAGCTTTTTTCCCCAGATCATGTTGGATAGATGTATGCAATGATACCACATCCATGGTCGCCAGAATGTAATTGGATTCCCAGGGTACTTTGTCAATTCTAGAAAGGATCTCTTTGGTCTCTCTGAGGTAAGAAGGTAGAGAGGAAACAAAGGGGAAAAGAACTTTGTCTATATTCTATTACCTTGGAACATGTCCTTATGCATAGTCATGTTCAGCTTTCTCATGGTCTTAAGATCTTCAATGACGAGAGATCGGAAGGCTTGAATATTATTGCCGGATGTAACTGCAGGATTGAATCTGGATTTAAGTTTTAATCTGCTTTTCTTTTTCCACTCAACCTTAATACCTAGTTCTTCAAAATCGATGGATTAAAGGAATGGTTCGGTCAACATTTTTTATTGCCCCTACGGGTCGGCCATGTGTTTTTAAGCCTAAATCGCTCGATTTTAGAAAAAATTCCTATGGACCTTACCCGAGTTTTTGTCCATTAAACGCATGTGAAAACAGGCATCAGGGAGCTGCCATTTTGTGATAATCCTATCATTTCCCCCATCGCCCTGGCTGACCTGCTTTTGCGGCACTAAATCACATCCCCCGCCCCTGAGCCTGTCATCAGCAGACGCGTACCGCCCATTTCACAAAGCTAAAGCACGTCTCGTGTCAACATTCGCTGCGCTACAGCTAATGACGTGTCGCCATGGAAATGGCAGGATGCCTCTTTCCTCAATAAGTATAAACAGACCGTTTCACAACACACAGCAGCAGATTTTCGATTCCCTTCCTCTCTCTGTGTTACTTTGAGTATTCTGTGACTCGTTTCTGTGCTCTGGTCAGCTACCTTCGTTGCTTGTAGCCCGTGTGAACAGATACCAGTACCAACCGCTATAAATTATTTTAGTTTGTTTAACACACAATGGCTACAATAATGCCCTACATGTACAAACCCGAGTATACCGATAATATATACTGTTTCCCTTTCCAGTATATATTACTGGAAAGGGAAACATGCGAAAACAATGGGTCTTCGGACAGCAGTTGGGAGGACGATTCAACAGCTGAAGAGCCTGGACCTAGTCGCATGGACGGTGTTTCCACCTGGTGCACATGCAATCGGTGAAAGCTAATGTCAACTGAGGATGAGAACTGCTGCTGCTGTGAAAACTCGGGATGCGTGGCCTACATTTCAGAAGGCGAGCCATGACCGCAATGCATCACCGAGCTGCCAGACTTCAGGGCAGCCTGCCTCACACGGTCCGTGTTGAGGATAATGATGGTGCATATGCACGAACTTCGCGCAACTGTTCGTCCTCGTAATCCGAGTAACGAGTAAGTATACTCTGCTTGTCAAGCCACTCCTATTTCATGGTCTTCTACTATATCCAAAATTACATATACATATCATTGTAACACATGAAAGTCGTTCAGTAGTGTGCAGTGTCTAGATAGCATTTGTCCGAGCAGAATGCCATTAGTTACAAGAATTGTCATTGACAACAAATGTTTATTAAACTTATCTTGGTAATTTAAAAACAGTTAGTTTCATTCCTTTTCATAGGTGGTACAGGCTGGTGGCCTATCGTGCCTTTACATGGTGGCTTCACGGAAGGCTTGGACACCGCGTTCGAAGAGTAATACCCGCCTGTGCCGTTCGTGCCATAAGAGAAACGTTCCCGAGTGACAGCGGTCAGTACAGGGGATTTTCTCTCGCTGTGCTGCAACCTGACCTGTACAATGTTTAAAGTCTTGTATTTTTGTGTCATCAAAATAAGATACAAAATAAAACACCACATACATTTTAACAACGGTTGTTTCCATTTTTTAAATGAATCAAGTGTGTCTCTATTCAAGGATGGACGTCAGACATCTGTTCTCCGAATGGGTGAAGGTCAGGTCGCTGTGAAGCAGGGTGGTCACTATCTAAGCTAACATAATATATTCTCAATAAAGCATGCACTAAATAACACTTGTTCAAAGTCTTTCAGTCGGTTATGTCTCTATAAAAGTCACACTTATATCTGTACTATCAATTAACATTGGATTATACAGGCCTTAAGTTAAGGGTCTTGACCACTATAATACACTGTTTGAAGTGTGGGTCTGTGCTCACAAGAATCTACGGTATGTGGCATTTGTTATTGATAGGCAACGATATACTGCAGTAGGGGTCTAATGTTAGTTGGGGATCTGCTAGGTGGGCATCATGGCGTGGTCAGTGGTGTGGCACATGAAGAGAATACCTTGCAGGGACACAGGGTCAGAATGGCAGTAAGTTTCCACTTGCGACGGTGCGTGGGCAAGGACATGTTTATGGAGATGAACGAGCTATGTGCTTAGTTCAGGCTGGTTCACATGCAGGACAGTGATCTCATAGGAAGAGTGATGTGTTACATTTATTAGCTGTTGCAAATACCTCTGGAGTTTTCCAGTCAGAGTGGGAACAAGGGTGGGAGCCATGTGCTCTGCGCAGTGAGGCCTGGTCACCAAGATGGAGTGGAAAGGGGGTACAAAAATGGATGCCCCGTGTCCTGCTCAGTGGTCCATCTACGCGAATGTCAACCAAAGTTAACATCACATAAGGGCAAGCGGCGAACCCACTACTGGAGGCACTTGGTCCAAGTTTCTACTGAGAAGTAAAGGATGAGAGGGGCCTGATGGCCCCTCGCTCCCACACACTTGCCTGCATGCCCACCGGCCCATCCATCCCACCCCCTCTATCAAAGGCGGTCGGTTCACACCCGGGGATGAGCGCTGGCATGGGGGGCTGTCACGGGCGCAAACAGCCAAGGTACCAAACAGCATGTACACTTCAAAAGGTATCCCACGCCCAGGGGCCATCGCTCACATGGCCTCGTCAGACCCTGTGTCTCCAGGCAGGCCGCCCCTGAGGCAGGCCGCCCCCTGCAATCCACATAAGTGTGTCTCCATTCAGCAGTCTTCCTGTACCTTATCTGTACACCCCAGGCCAATCCATCCCACCCCCTCTATCAAAGGCGGTTGGTTCGCACCCGGGGATGAGGGCTGGCATGGGGGGCTGTCACGGGCGCAAACGGCCAAGGTGACAAACAGCATGTACACTTCAAAAGGTATCCCAACTCCAGGGGCCATCGCTCACATGGCCTCCTCAGAACCAGTGTCTCCAGGCAGGCCTCCCCTGAGGCAGGCCGCCCCCCTGCAATCCACATAAGTGTGTCTCCATTCAGCAGTCTTCCTGTGCCTTATCTGCACGCCCCAGGCCCATCCATCCCATCCCCTCTATCAAATGCGGTCGGTTCACACCCGGGGTTGAGCGCTGGCATGGGGGGCTGTCACGGGCGCAAACGGCCAAGGTGCCAAACAGCATGTACACTTCAAAAGGTACTCGACGCCCAGGGGCCATCGCTCACATGGCCTCCTCAGACCCCGTGTCTCCAGGCAGGCTTCCCCTGAGGCAGGCCGCCCCCCTGCAAACCACATAATACCACGACACACACACGTCATTCATTCACAAACACACCCCTGTTTCTAATACTTTATAAACCACTTGATATGTCTCATGAGAACGTCTTTGTGCTTTGCAAGTCAACTCCTGAACCTTCTACCTGAGAAGCACTGAGATCTATGCTAATCTGCTCGTCATCGTGCTATCTGTGACTGCTTCGAGCAAACTTGTCAGTGTGCTTCCTGTGGCCATCTACCTGTTCTTCTGCAACATACTGCTCGGCCTGCTGAATCCAACTGTTTGTTGGTCAAGCTAAGGCATGTATCCTAGTCATATTTCGGTCATTTTTACATTTCTATCTATTTGCGATTACAGTACCCAATAGAGCTATGGTCATTGGTCTGGTGATATGTCCTCAACGTCACAGGCCGAAACAACTTTGACACAGGATGACATTCTAATGAAAGAGGGCAAATACATAGTATTCGACAGTTGTTTGATGGATATTATAAGTATGCTGAAATGTGGGCATTCCGTCAGAGGGAAAGTATGTGGGAAGCCATTGATTCATGTGACTCGTCAAAAACAAGGCAGTAACGTCACAATACATGCCGCCTGTAGATTACATCATACGTTCTCATGGTCTGCCCAACCGATGCTGGGGAAACTGCCAGCAGGCAATCTACTGTTTGCAGCTGCATCACTTTTTAGTGGCTCCAGTTTTAGAAAGTTAGAGTCTTTCTTTCAGTTTGTGGGACTCCATTTTATTTAAAAAACGCAGTACTACAAATACCAACATGATTATCTGTTTCCGGCCATTAGTGATGCTTGGAAAATTGAACAATTGTCTCTAGCAAGTACATTCGAAGGCAAACGATTCAGGCTAGCCGGCGATGGACAGTACGATAGCCCTGGATTTTCTGCCAAGTACTGCACCTACCACTTTCAGGACATGGATAGTAAGAAAATTGTGAGTTCGGTGGTCATGCAGGTAACACAATGTACATCGTCAGTGGCCATGGAGAAACTAGGATTTATAAAATCAGTGGAATATCTACAATCGAGGGGGATGCACATCGACCTCATAGCCACGGATAGACACGTTTCAATTGCCAAGACAATGAGAGAGCAGTTCCCACATATTAAACATCAATTTGACGTATGGCATCTTGCTAAATCAATCAATAAGAAAATCTCGGCTGCAGGGAAAAAAAAGGTTTGGAAGGTATTTCAGAGTGGTCCCAGTCTATCAGCAACCATCTTTGGTGGAGCTCCAAAACTTGTGAAGGGTCAGTGGAAATACTACTTGAAAAATGGCGGTCACTGATGCTCCACTGTACCAACGTGCACCGCTGGTCAGAAAACCTACATTTCCACCAATGTGAACATGGCCCTTTGTCCCCAGTGGAGGCACGGAAGAAGAAGTGGTTGAATCCATCTTCACCGACACACAAAGCCATTGAGAAGATTGTTTTCGATAAAACTCTATCAAGAGATTTGAGGGGACTGACAGAATTCTGTCACACAGGAGGTTTGGAGGTGTTCCACAATATATGCCTAAAGTACAGGCCAAAGCGCTTGCATTTCAGCATACAGGGCATGAGACATAGGACTCTACTTGCCGTCTTGGCCCATAACGAGAATCTCGGCCGTGAACAATCTAGCGCTACGGGTAATGTAAGGATGCCTCGCTACACTAAGGCCTTTTCAAAAAGAAGTAAGCAATGGGTGATCAAACCAGTCTATGAGGAAATGGAGTTTGACTTTGTCAAAAGCCTTATTGTTGCTGTATTAGAGAAGCACAGATATGGAATTTTGAACGTTTCTGTGCAGAGCACTGATCCATTGCCACCCAACATTGCCACTGTGCCATGTCCACCCAAAGGAGAGCTGGTTGTGAAGTACAAATTCCGGTTTAAATAATTGTAATACGATTGTCTTTTTGTAAATAAATGTTATTGTACAGTGTACATACAAAGTACGCTAACCCTAACCCCTACCTTCACCATCCTGGGTGGCGAACAACCTGGGTGTCATCTTTGAATTCTCTCTCTATTCATCTCATATTGCTGACCTTGTCTATAGGTGTATGTATATATTTTTGTTGATGTAACTAATTTTCGCAATCTCTTGTAAATGCTGCGCACTGTTAACTGAGGGGAGGCTTGCGTATTGCAAATAATTAAAAAAAAAACAATAAATCTCACTTTCAACTCAACTCCTCGGGTACTTTATACTTTCCCTGACCTTCCCCAAAAAATTAAAAGTCTCAATAGTTATAGTTCTTTGGGGCTTCAAAGCTTGCAGACAACAAGGACAAAATTGGGGGCCTTAGAACGCGCCAAGCGAGTCATTGCAGATGGGAGAGAGCCAGTTTGCATTTGCACATTGAGGCGCAGTACATAGATGGATTCGAAACTTCAAGTTCTCACAGATGACTTTACTACGGGATGTTGCAAAGAAAGAATGTATGCTCATTTCTAGTGAAGGTCAGCGGCTTTGATTTTCAGCTCGCTCCCTGAAGAGGCCCACAACTCGCACTGGCAGTATAAGGTTCTATTGTTTTTTGACCTTGAAAGACAGGGACCATGCCGAAAGAACTTCATTTGAAGGGGGGGGTGCAATAACGTAAGAGACGATAAGGCAGAAAATTCTGAAACTAGACGGAGTTTCATGTTAGTTCAGTATACGAAAAATCGTTGTCAAGAGCACAGTGGGATTTACGGACTGCATTACGCAGAGACACAATGGAAATTGCAAATATAATGTAAGTAACTCTTTAGACGCTTTTATACCGGAATGAAGAATTAATGAATGGATGCATGAATAAATGAATGAATGAAGAGGTAGGAAAACGTTTGTGGGATCGTCCTTGTAGCGGGCACATGGTGTAACGCTCACCTGATTCCCGTAGAGGCGCCGGTCTTGACTGGGCGTATACCGTATCTTCAAAGGTGATGTGTAACACACGGCTGGCTCTTTGGGCTGGACCTCTGTGCACTGTATGTCTGACTCGAAGGGTAAGATGTCTGCAGATAGAAAATATGGGATTAAGGAACTGGGTTATTAAATGTCTCTCTCTTCTTCCCTTTCTCTTCTCCTGTAGAACCCCAAAGGTTAACGCTCTCACCTTAGGTAAGTGAACGCTGTGCTCTCCATCTGCCTCGGGGCAGGGTGCTGTAACCAGTTTCTTCACTGGATAAGGGGAGCATGCCTCTTGACTTCAGAGGACTGCTGTCCGTCGTTTACTGCACGAACGGTAAGTTTCGAGTAATTCTAATGTCTTTAAAGTCTTTAGTAATGATGTCTCTTGTTTTGCAGGGTTCCGGCGATGGCGGATGATGGGCTGAAGTGAGTTGAAGATGGAGCCCGTGTGATGAATAGAAGCGCCTGGAAGCACGTAAGTAAGCGCTTGTTGCCTGCTTCACGATGCGCTCTAACTGTCTTTTTATTTTGCAGGTACAAGTTCGGAGCGGCTGCAGGGTGCCGGAATACCCACTGGGTTAGATGTGGAAAGGAGTAATGGCACGTGAGTATTAAAGTTCCCCAATGTCTTTAAACGCACCTTGTTTTGTCTTTCAGATGCGGGATGCAGCGCCGAAGGCCTCCGGAGCGTGCGAAGAGTTGGTAAGCTTTTGTCTTTCAGATGCCGGAATGCAGTGTGAAGACCTCCGGAGCGCACGAAGAGTAGGTAAGCCTTTGTCTTTCAGATGCCGGAATGCAGCGCGAGGCGTTGGTGACAGCCGATGGACCAGGTAAGTGAAGAGCTGTCACTGAAGACCATAATGCTAACCTGTTCTTTCTTGTCTTTATAGGTGTTGCTGAAGACTGGATTCAGGATGGTAAGCCTTTTTCCTTAGGCCCAGGATCAGATGCAGAAGACACGATGAGCGTTCTGCTGCAGAGGATGCAGAATAACGCAAAGCAAGATTCATCCATCGGGTGTGGTTTAAATAGCCTCCTGTAGTGCTTAGGTGTCTCCTTCCACAGCCACGCCTAGGTAAGAAAAGAGTTCCTGCTTTCCAGAAGAGTTCCAGTGTTCTGAATCTAGGGAGTGGCTCCTGCCCCACCCAACAGGAAAAGTAGTTCCAATCAGAAGAGGATCAGAGGCTCAACTGGCAGGCAAGTAAGCAGCATGGTCTGCTGCAGGTAAGTCCACCCAAGCATTATGAGCCCGGCGCTTCCAGCGCTGGGACTGGGTATATTTATGAGCCTGGTGCCACTGGCGCCAGGACTGGGTCCAAAAGGTCCCAATTGGGACTGGTTGGCACTCGGAACCTGGGTTATGGATCTGCTTCCAAGGGAGTTGGGAAAACCCTGACCTTTTGGAAGCAGAGATCATGACAGTACCCCCCCTCAAGGCCCCTCCCAAACCGGGCTTCTCCGGGGGTTTTGGCTTGTCAGGAAATGTTCGGTGAAATCTTTTGATTAGGCGAGGAGCGTGGACATATTCAGCAGGTTCCCAGGATCTCTCTTGGGGGCCGTAGCCTTTCCAGTCAATTAGGTAAAATAGTTTAGATTTGGAGATCTTGGAGTCCAGAATGCTTTTGACTTCAAACTCGAGTTCTCCATCAACTAGGATAGGTTTTGGAGATTTAGTTAGTCGGGTTTGAGGTTGCACGGGTTTTAATAGAGAGACGTGGAAGACCGGATGTATCTTCATGTGCGGGGGCAAGTCCAACTTGACCGCTACTGGGTTTACTATGGTAGTGATGGAATCGGGACCAAGGTATCTTGGGTTGAATGTGCGTGGCCCTTTTAGAGGTAGATATTTGGTGGATAACCAGCCTTGATCCCCTACTTGATATTGAGGGGCTTCCTTCCGATGTTGATCTGCTCCTTTCTTGTATTGTTCTTTAGCCCTTTGAAGGTGAGAAACAGCTTCCTTAAAGGCTTGGGTGATTGTAGAATGCAGGTAGTCTACTGCTGGTGTTTCAAGATCTTGGAGGGGATCCAACTCCGAGGTTCGAGGGTGACTGCCGTACAAAAGAAAAAACGGGGTTTTCACAGTTCCCGAATGGACAGAGTTATTGTAGGCATATTCGGCTATCCAAAGGATGTCTTTCCAAGTTTTTTCAGTTTGTTGCAGCATGCAGCGTAAATACTGTTCCAGAGTTTGATTGGTCCTCTCGGTTTGTCCGTCGGTCTCAGGGTGGTGACTGGTCGATAGTCTCACATCAATTTGAGCCGACCGACAGCAACTTCGCCAAAAATGAGAAATAAATTGACTACCTCGATCCGAAATTAGAACCGAAGGAAAACCGTGCAGTCGGACGATGTTTTCGAGAAATTCTCGGGCCAGAGTTGCTGCTGTTGGCAAGCCTTTGAGCGGAATGAAATGCGCCATCTTGGAGAATAAGTCCACGATTACTAGAATCGTATTGTATCCGGAGCATGGAGGTAGATCGGTGATGAAGTCCATACAAAGCGTATGCCAAGGGCGAGGTGGGATGTCAATAGGGCGTAAGAGGCCTGCTGGTCTTTCCTTTTGACTCTTGTTTTGGGCGCATACTCCACAGGACATTATAAAGTCTCTGATATCTTTTTTCCAAGACGGCCACCAGAAGTAGCGCTTGATCTTTTCTGAGGTCTTGGCCATACCGGGATGTCCTTCCATTAAAGAATCGTGATAACAAGAGATTACTTTTTTCTGTAAATCTGTGCTGGGTAGGTATAATCGTTCTTGGAAATACAATAAGTTGTCCTTTACTGCAAAGTCCTTTCCCTGCAGATGCCAATTCTGTATGTCTGCTGGAGTTACAAGTTGCCTGGCTTTATCCTTAACTTCCTCTATGGATTCTGTGGCGATTACACCCAGAATTCTTTGTTCGGGAATGATTGGTACAGGTTTAGGGTTGATCAAGTGTTCTTCCACTCCCATCCGAGAAAGGGCATCAGCTTTACCGTTCTTTGTACCAGGTCGATAGGTAATTATGAAGTCAAACTCGGCAAAGAATAATGCCCAACGGAGTTGTCTAGAGGATTGGGCTTTTGCGGTTTTCAAATATTGCAGGTTTCGGTGATCCGTAATCACAGTAACGGTGTGTCGGGCCCCCAGCAGATAATGCCGCCAAGCCTTAAAGGCAGACTTGATAGCCAGAAGTTCCTTGTCAGTAATCGTGTAATTGATTTCAGGAGGCGAGAATTTGCGGGACCAAAATGCCACGGGATGCAACTGATTGGTTACCGGGTCCTTTTGTGATAGAACTGCCCCCATGGCAAGGCTTGAAGCATCAGTTTCCACGATGTAGGGGAGTTCGGGGCGAGGGTGTTTTAAGATTGGTGCAGAGATAAATTTAGTCTTCAAATCCTGGAAAGCTTGTTCCGCCTCGGTAGACCATTCAAAACGTTTGTTTTTCTTTAACAAGGCAGTGATGGGCTGGACTATTCAAGAGAATTCGGGGATAAACCTGCGGTAAAAGTTAGCGAAGCCTAACATGCTTTGCACACCTTTTACGGAGGATGGTGATGGCCATTTGAGAACTGCATCGACCTTCTTTGAATCCATACGCACTCCGCCAGGTGATAATATGAATCCCAAGAATTCAACTTCAGTCACGTTGAAAACACATTTTTCCAACTTAGCGAAAAGTTTGTGTTGACGCAATCTTTCGAGGACCATTTTCACGTGTTTCCGATGTTCAGATTCCGATGAAGAATAAACGAGGATGTCGTCAATGTAAACAACAACACACACATCTATGAGCTCTCTGAGGACATCGTTCATAAAATATTGAAAGGCGGCCGGGGCATTGCAAAGTCCGAAGGGCATGACCTGATAATCAAATAGCCCATACTTGGTGCGGAAGGCCGTCTTCCATTCATCGCCCTCTTTTACTCGTACCAAGTGGTAAGCTCCTCTAAGATCCAGCTTTGTATATATGCATGCTTTTCTGACTTGGTCCAGGAGTTCAGGGATCAAAGGTAACGGATATCTATTCTTAACGGTGATCTGGTTCAGGGAGCGATAATCTATACAAGTTCTAAGGTCTCCTTCCTTTTTTGGAACGAAGAACAAAGCTGAAGAAGCAGGGGACTTGGAAGGACGAATAAACCCATTTGCCAGGTATTGATCCAGGTATTGTCGAAGGTGAAGGTTCTCAGGCTCGGTGAGGGCATAAATTCTACTACAAGGAGGAGTAGATCCAGGTATCAGGTCTATCTGGCAGTCATAAGACCTATGAGGAGGTAGAGAGTTAGCCTGATCCTTCCGGAAAACATCTTGGTATTCTAGGTATTCGGGAGGTAACTGGGGAGTCTCTGAAGAAATTGCTGCCAGTGCAACACCAGGTGGAGGGTGACAAGTTGAGACACATTCTGGAAACTGGACCGTTCTTGCTCGCCAATCGATCAGAGGATTGTGTTTCTCTAACCAAGGTATTCCTAGAATAATCTGAAACTGAGGGGCCTTGATCACATCGAACACGATCTTCTCATGGTGTCCATCTTGACTTACTAGCGTCACCTCTTGAGTGGTATGCGTTACTGGCCCGGAGGCTATCTCCGTACCATCCACCGTAGTAATGACGTCCTTTACAGCCTTGGGACAAAGAGTTAGATTCATCCTCAAAACCATTTCATGATCCACATAATTGCCGATGGCACCGCTGTCGACGTAAGCTTCAATTGCATGTAATCGATCCGGATTATCAGGGCTAATGAGGACCATAGGTATCACGAAATGCGAGGTCACGGAACTGGTTTTCACGCTCGGCAAGAGGACCTCTATTCTTGTCGGGCGAGGTCGTTTCCCTGCTCAGAGTTTGTAACTTTGGTAACTGAAGCTCCTACTGCCTTCTTGGCAGGTTTCACCGGACAGTCTCGAAGAAAGTGCCCTGAGTTTCCGCAATAGAGGCATAATTGCAACTGTTTTCTCCTTTCCCGCTCCTTTTGTGTTAGAGGACCTTTCAGACCCCCTATTTGCATGGATTCCCCAGAGTCTACTCCTTTGGAAGGAGTTGGCGGTTTGGAAAATACTCGAGCATCAAACTTGGAACGATCGGCCTTCCTGTTCTGCAGTCTGTGATCTATTTGAACGACTAAGTCTATATAATCCGAACAATCTTGTGGGGGATTCACTACTTGGGCTAACACATCTTTGAGCTCTCCACGTAGACCTCTATAAAACAGCGTAATCCTTTTGTCCTCAGGCCATTGAGTTTCCACTATCAGTCTGTTGAAAGACGCAATATAAGCCAAAAGGTCTTGATTACCTTGTCGCAACGAAAGAAGCTCATTGTCCAAGGCCTGCCCCTGTGAATGTCTTGCGAACAGTTTTTCCATACTGAGCTGAAAAGCTTGAAAATCATGGAGGACCGGATCATCTTGATTTACTAGAGGGATCGACCAGTCTGCCGCATTGCCACTAAGGTACGAAAGCACGAAAGCTACTTTAGCTTGATCAGTTGGAAAGGCTGCTGGCCGGCATAAGAAATGCAACCGGCACTGATTGATAAATACTGCAAACCTCTTTGGGTCACCAGAAAATCGTTCGGGCGGAGCCAGAGGTACATTCCCAGGTAGGTTGATCTGCACTGGATTCATAGAGGATGTAGAAGGAAGATTTCCCCCAGATGCGGGTAACGGGGTCTGTCCGGCTTGTGACTGTAGCAATTGTCTAGCGAGATCATCTGTTCGCTCCTTGGAAATAATCAGTTCCCTTCTTAGAGCGTTCGTTTCCTGACGGGCTGCATGCACTTCTGCCCTTAGTTCCCCAAGTAACTGGGCTAGCTGGTCGGTATCCGAGGTTTCCATAGCGCCTGGACGGGAGTTTTGTGGTAGGCTTTGCGTTCTGTAACGCTCACCTGATTCCCGTAGAGGCGCCGGTCTTGACTGGGCGTATACCGTATCTTCAAAGGTGATGTGTAACACACGGCTGGCTCTTTGGGCTGGACCTCTGTGCACTGTATGTCTGACTCGAAGGGTAAGATGTCTGCAGATAGAAAATATGGGATTAAGGAACTGGGTTATTAAATGTCTCTCTCTTCTTCCCTTTCTCTTCTCCTGTAGAACCCCAAAGGTTAACGCTCTCACCTTAGGTAAGTGAACGCTGTGCTCTCCATCTGCCTCGGGGCAGGGTGCTGTAACCAGTTTCTTCACTGGATAAGGGGAGCATGCCTCTTGACTTCAGAGGACTGCTGTCCGTCGTTTACTGCACAAACGGTAAGTTTCGAGTAATTCTAATGTCTTTAAAGTCTTTAGTAATGATGTCTCTTGTTTTGCAGGGTTCCGGCGATGGCGGATGACGGGCTGAAGTGAGTTGAAGATGGAGCCCGTGTGATGAATAGAAGCGCCTGGAAGCACGTAAGTAAGCGCTTGTTGCCTGCTTCACGATGCGCTCTAACTGTCTTTTTATTTTGCAGGTACAAGTTCGGAGCAGCTGCAGGGTGCCGGAATACCCACTGGGTTAGATGTGGAAAGGAGTAATGGCACGTGAGTATTAAAGTTCCCCAATGTCTTTAAACGCACCTTGTTTTGTCTTTCAGATGCGGGATGCAGCGCCGAAGGCCTCCGGAGCGTGCGAAGAGTTGGTAAGCTTTTGTCTTTCAGATGCCGGAATGCAGTGTGAAGACCTCCGGAGCGCACGAAGAGTAGGTAAGCCTTTGTCTTTCAGATGCCGGAATGCAGCGCGAGGCGTTGGTGACAGCCGATGGACCAGGTAAGTGAAGAGCTGTCACTGAAGACCATAATGCTAACCTGTTCTTTCTTGTCTTTATAGGTGTTGCTGAAGACTGGATTCAGGATGGTAAGCCTTTTTCCTTAGGCCCAGGATCAGATGCAGAAGACACGATGAGCGTTCTGCTGCAGAGGATGCAGAATAACGCAAAGCAAGATTCATCCATCGGGTGTGGTTTAAATAGCCTCCTGTAGTGCTTAGGTGTCTCCTTCCACAGCCACGCCTAGGTAAGAAAAGAGTTCCTGCTTTCCAGAAGAGTTCCAGTGTTCTGAATCTAGGGAGTGGCTCCTGCCCCACCCAACAGGAAAAGTAGTTCCAATCAGAAGAGGATCAGAGGCTCAACTGGCAGGCAAGTAAGCAGCATGGTCTGCTGCAGGTAAGTCCACCCAAGCATTATGAACCCGGCGCTTCCAGCGCTGGGACTGGGCATATTTATGAGCCTGGTGCCACTGGCGCCAGGACTGGGTCCAAAAGGTCCCAATTGGGACTGGTTGGCACTCGGAACCTGGGTTATGGGTCTGCTTCCAAGGGAGTTGGGAAAACCCTGACCTTTTGGAAGCAGAGATCATGACACATGGGCATGCAGGTCCACATTCCACACGCATGCAGACAAACAGTTGTTTCTCATTGTGTGCTAACCTCGATTTATTTTGTTACTTTTTGCATTGATTTTAGAGCTGAACATACTCCATTGCACTATCCTTGAAAGCAAATAGTTTCAGCTCGGCCGTAATAAATAAAATGAATAATATTAATAAAGATCGGCTGGCGAGGCTAATTATACATTTTATGTTTTCAAAACAGGTATATCCTTCCCTACTGCTACTGCCACCAGTTTCAGACCCCGGCAGATGGTTTTTTCAACCGCCAGCTGCAGCTTCTTGTAAACAACTGCACCACTTTGATGATTTTATGGGACGATTGCAAAGGGCCCATATGCCCTTATGCGGTACTAGCGGCTAGAAGCAACATATCAACCTTTAGGCTGGCCTAGTGCCTACTTGATGGAACAGCCTTGCAGTTCAACGTGTGACCAAAGTGCTTCTTTTAACGAAAACCAACACCCTGTGTACCATAAAGGAACAGCGCATGACTCATGATAAACTTTTACGGATTTGCGGATAGAGATAAAAGAAAATAAATGGCATTCCAAGTTCATATGGCAATTGCTGAATATTCTATAAACATTTAATGTCAAATAAATGTACTTTACCAAATGTACCGTGTTGCTGTTTGATTTTAAAGTATAGTTTCATATTCCGAATTGTGACGTGCTGTGTTGTGAGTTGATCTGTGTTGGTTTCCGGGTTCTGTGTGAAGTCGCGTAGAAGACGACTGGGCGCGTTTGCCAGAATTTTCTGCCTTATCGTCTCTTACGTTATTGCACCCCCGCCCCCTTCACTTGTGCTAATCTATTAGGCAACATGGCCTGAGGGGGCAATTCCCTTCCTCGCTTTCAAGCCAAGCAGGGTCCCGGTTACTCCACAGATGGGAGTCCCGGATGCCTATTTACAGTGTGATAATAAAACACATATTCCTGTGGGTATCAGTAATATGGACACGGGTATGTGTAGTTTTATAGCTGCAAGAAATACCTTTTTATGACCATCTGTGTGAGCTCCCCCGACTCCCCAATGGCCTTCTATACTACTCATAAATGGTAATCTATGCAATTTGGTGCCCCTTGTTGAAAACTGGACATTGGTAAAACAGAAAGGAAAATCAAAACTAGAATAACTGAACATAAAAGCTGCATCAGAAACAGAACACTAGCAGCTACACTAGTAGGTCATTTTATAGAATACATACATCAAGCAGAAGGCCTTAGTTGGACAATAGTATACAAAGCTAGGAAAAGCTATGACAGCAATGCTGATAAAAGAAAACTTCTACTGAAAGAGAAAGAACTTATATTTCTTACACAAAGTGTAGTAAAAGGATGAAATAAACACATGGACTGTTAGTTTTAAAACTGGTAAGTAGATTGACATTAACTAGTGTATTTCCAATATAACCTTCTTTGGCTAATGGAATGCTCATTTCCAATATAACCTTCTTTGGCTAATGGAATGCTCTAGCCCGGCCCTAAAGAGCAGTAGAACTAACTCACAAATATAATGGAATGATCGAGTCCGGCCCTAAATAGTAGTACAACCAACCTGCAAATGTTAACTCCCCTCATTCAATTGACTACCAGCTTATATCCACATAAGCAGTTACATAGGAATTTATTAGTAATGGTTATGCACAGTAATACATATAAGAGAAGGAAATGATCCGCATTGATCTTTTGAAGTAACAGCTGACATATACCGAACTCAAAAACTCCTGCTCAGCTGACGTTGTTCGTAAGTAATATTGAGGTAACACATATTCAATTACTGCAATCAATATATGAAGGGTATGTAATACATCCCGTAATAAAAACTAAAATGAAGCATGCCAGCCTGTCCTATGATGATACACATATGAATATGGGTCTTACAATTTGCGTAATGCAGTAGATAATAAAATAAGGAGTATTGCAACACTATTTAAACAAATGAACATGTAACAGCTTCCATAGTAACCCATTCAGACAATGGATGCAATGCAGGTACATTAGAAAATAGCACCCTACAACATGCTCGAACAGCAGAGTTGTTATAGTAACCACTCGAACAGCAGAGTTGTTATAGTAACCACCGGCAACAAGCCAGCGACTGCGAGGAGCAAACAGAAGCTTCCACAACAGAGGGCATATTACAGACAGTAAGAAGAGATCAAACTAAAGAAATCATAGTACGGCTCTGTGTATTACTTATTCCTATCGAAACTTGAGCTTGTTTAGGAGATTAGTGGAAAGTTGAGAAGCCACAATATCTAAGAGAAAAACATGTCTCCTCTATCCCATATAGATTAGAGAACCGATTAACACAGGCGCTTATGAAGAACTAATAAGAGAGCACTAATAAGGAGAAGATAGTACCATGACATAAAATCCTCCTAGAAGCAGCTTAAACATACCAACATGGTAGGCTGCTTGATAAAGAACATACTGTAATGATGCATATGCTAAAATCCATGGTCACTGTTTGATAGTACAGACGGAAACTGAGTGCTATAGCCAGTCTTCTGGTTCATTCTGTCATATTCTTCAGCATATTGAGCACAGCCTCTATTTGAGATAGAATGAGGACATCCAGGATAAGGACTTCTCCACACGCCAGAGTCACTGGAATGCTACCAAGCGGCCAAGGTAAATATCACAAACACACCTACGAAGTGCAATTTATACAATGCATAATGAGTGAGGCATAGGTATCAATACATAATGAACGCGTGTGTTGTTATACCCTCCCCTCTCTATAGCACAGCAACATAAGCTAAGCCAAGCAAGAATAAAAAAAGGGGCACAATAAAACGTGCAGAAAACGCATAGAGCTAGCTAGCGTGGACTGAGAAATGCACAGAAGTTGGACATGCGAGTTCACCCTACTCCAATATGCTTAGTGAAACAGGAATTAAAAACCTGTAAATAAACAATTGAAATAGAACAATTAAATGCAATTTGAACTTAATTTGTATAATAAAAGACATGGGTACTAAAACCCATCTTCATATGTCATTGCAGGAGCCATAAGGATTTTGTAAATACCATGATACAAATCTGTAAATAGAAGGGCCAAGGGAATCTAACAAATACATGTTGTAACGAGTGACATAAGGTTTATAATGAAAGAAAACAACCTGCATTGACAGGAAAAGAGCTTCAGGCTGAATAAAAGAAAAATAGTTCAAGTGCTAGTTAGAGATTTGAGATATAAGTGTTTAGAGATACGAATTAGAAACAGTAGACAGCTCTCCCCTGAAGAAATTCCTTAAAATAATAATGTTAAATAAGTCAAATGAAAGGAATGAAACATGTTGGGATAAATATAGATGAGAATGTGTGAACGTTTGGAACAATGAGCGATTGGAACAATAACAATACTGCATAGTTTTATGGAATGTTGTATTTATAGAGATTATGTAAAACTCTGTGTTGCACTGCCTATTGAAAATCATTATGACATATGGTATTTGCACTTCAATTTGCACACATTGTATGTAGAACAGTAAATGAATTTGTATTTATTAAACATTTTGAAACCATGCAGTCTTTGGCTAACCTCTTCTTGTTTATCATTAGAAGGAAACTCACTACTGATAGTTATAAATAGGCCTCATTGTTTATCCCACACAACATTAGACCACAAGAGCACACACTAGTGTTATTGTATGTTAAAACAGACGGATTGCTCCATGTGGTCTTTAAACCATCTGGTCTCTATTAGTGTTCCATAGTACTCCTCACCTAGCCTGCCTTCTCCTATTCTCCCCACAACACTCAGTGTTTTTATTACATTGTTTGCTTAGAGATGTTGGCTATTTGTAGCTATACCCCAGGTTATAACCGAGGGTATGGGAAACATGTTTGAGCCTTGTATTGCAAACTTGGTTGCTAGCCCCCCTCCAACTCCCAAATTTCATTTGGTGTCTTCTTTCCTACCCCCACTTCTACCCTGATAGCATTCCCATGTTGTCTGACCTGCAATGGCTTTTTTTTGTATTTCATTTTGTTATACCCTTGGTTATAACTTGGGGTATAGTCGTGGCTATCTCTCGCATCGAAAAAAAAAAGATGGCAGCTGATTCCTTTAAAAATTTCCAGATTCTCAATTTTCCCTAGATATAGCTATTTATTTTGTAGATGTAGGCACCCCCTTCTCTGTCAAATAATTTAAAAAGTACTCGATGGAATAACTCCAAAACACAACACTGTGAGTCAACACTGTGTGCCCAAGTTGATTCAAACATGGTCCAAATCCATTCAGTGGTTTTCACTGTGCACTAGTCTAAAAATTTACCTTTTTGTCCATGGAAAGATTTCTGGGGACTAAGGTGAAAGTGCTTTTTTTGTTTTTTAATAACTTAACAAATCTTTCCTAAACTTTCCAGAGGGTGGCCCGGGGGGGCATAAGTACAATTTTGTTTGCAACATTTTTGCCAAATCCATTGTAGTCAAAAATTATTAGCACTTAAGTTTTTCAATTTCCTATGGAACTTCATCTCAGCCCTATAATTACAGGGACTGCAGTAGTGCTTCATTTTTCCACAATAACACAAAAAGCAGAGTGTTCAGAAGTTTCTGGAACTTGAGGAAGACCAGCTCAAGTATAGGAGGAGTAGGAAGGCTATTCCAAACCGAGGCACCGGCCGAAGAGAGAGAGATGCCTCCCGCTCTCTTTTTCAAAAAGCATTTGACAAGCAGAGTATTGGAGGTACAGCAATGGAAGGCTCTAGCAGGGCAGTATTTACAGAAACAAAGTTCGACATATGGTAGTCCCAGACCCTAGAAAGCCTTGTCAATCATAGAAATGATCTGAAATGTCATCTTTGCAATTAGCAGAAGCCAATGTACACATTTCAGGGCTGCAGCAATGCGATCCCTGGGCTTGACGCCAAGGATAACTCTTGCAGCCCTATTGTAGATTTGCCGAAAGGAGCATAAACAACAAATGGGGGAGGTTAAGGAAGAGGCTGTTTCAGTAGTCCAGTTTACACAGGACCAGGGCTCTACAGACCTTTTGTTTCTCGGGGAGGGTGAGAAACAGTAAAATTGACTGTAAGGAAGCCAAGCTATAAGAACAGGCTTTCTTTCCAAGCTCGAAAATGTAAGGAGTAAAACATACTTAACAATGACCCCAAGGTTTTTGGCCTGAGAGGATGGTGAGAGTAGAGGGCCCAAAGACAGTAGCCCAGCGGGTAGGAGAAAAACAGGGCACAGGTGTTTCCATTCGAAAGATCTCTGTATTACTGGCATTGAGATTGTTAGCTACACACAATGCCTTGGTGGCGGTCAAACAATCAGGGATAAAAACGAGGAAAAATAAATAAGTTTAGGGAAGTTTAAGGAAAGCTGTGTGTCAATAATATAACACTAGAAAAGAGAAAAGAAGATGAACATCAAATCAGTCAGAGGACAAAATGGATATGGAAGAGCAGCAATCATAGGTTAAAACTCTGGGGTGCATTGCAGGTACACAGTGAAGTGCTGGAGTACAAACAGCCAGTGGCAGCTGGTAATGGCCGTAGGTGATGAAAGAGAGATCAGCCAGTCCAGTGCCTAGTCCATAATGCTAAAGGTATTATGTAAACTTTTAATGAGGACACAATGGTTTACTGTGTGAAAGGCGGAGAACACATCAAGAAGCACTATCCTCAATTGTAGTACAATACTTAAATAATAAATACACTTTAATTAAATCATTCCACCATATTACAAATACTGTATACTCCCCCTACAGTACCTAAAATTACTATACACATATTACTATACTATGTGTTGCCACTGGCCCCAAGAATCTGGCCACTGGCCACAACCGCCACAATTGAATTAAACCATATAACAAGTATGTACAATACACCTTCAAATAACAAAACTCACCCTGAACCCCCTGCAATTGAAATTATGTCCATGGACACCAATATTGACTGAATACTTGGAGACATCTGCAAACCCTTTTTTACCTATGAAAACAGCTCCATACCATCTTTATTCCACTCCCCTACCCTTTCCACACCCTCTTTCATTCATCAAATAACCCCAAATGTGTTTTCCAAACTTTTTGTTCACAGCGCTGTCCGCGAACTACCGTTGTGTTGGCAGACTGGTTGGCACCCGCACCCACTTTTTTCACCTAGAAAAATAGCTCCATATAATCTTTATTCTACCCCCCACCCTTTCCACCCCTATTACGAAGACCAAATAAGTTCAAATGTGTTTTCCAGATGGATTCCCCTCAGCGCTATCCACGGACAACGGCGGCTGGACCCGGATCCAACATGGCGACCGTTTAAAAAAATATGATGCACCTCATGCTTTTCACCATCCAATCAGAGGGTGTCATCCCCCGATTGGTCGAGGGGGGGTGGTGGCCGCAGACCAAATAGGCAAGTGAATCTGCGGACCAGACCCAGATATCATTATTGATTTTTTACCTACTTTTTTTGCTGTCTTAAAACAAAACTACTGAACGGATTTAAACCAAATTTACAGAAGCACGCTTTTGGGAGCAAGCTGGCGCTCCTGGCACATATTTTGTGAAAATCCATCCAGCGGTTTGAGCTGTAGGCCCGAGCAACATTTGCTTTCCATTGTGTCTATGAGTATTTACACACATGTTGGGACCCCCAATATAACTCTGCCCCCCCCTTGAAGAAAACGCTCCAAACTTCGCAGAATCATTCCGAGGAGGCCATATATGTATTGATGAGCTTTCGTCCATGGGGGGGTGAAGTTATGAGCCACCCAGAAAGTGGTCTTTCTATGCAACTTAACCGTAACTACAGGGCCACTACCCTGGATGCATTTTTAGTGTAATGTTTCCTATAAATGACACACAATATATGTCTATTTGTCATTTATAGCACACATTACACCAAAAATGAAGCATCCTTCCAGAGGACAACTTAAAAGTTAACCTGCCGTAGACCAATTGCAACAAAGGGTGGGCCATAATTAGACCCCAATAATCAAAATTTAGATTTTTCTAGCCACAATGAGAGCGCATAAGGACTTGTCTTATTTTCACTGTAAGTAGTGTTTATTTGGATTTTTTCTGTCTTTAGTAAAATGTAAGAACTTGGTTACACAATGCCTCCTCCTGATGACCCACTAGATGGATAGTGGAGAAACACGTGTTGAGGTTATGGAAATACATCCCCCTTTCTTTACTGTTTGATGACATACTTAAGTTAATTAAGAGGTTATGGAAACTATTCCTCACTTTTCTCACCCAAGTGGATTACATTGTTTCTCCTCCCCCTATTGCCTCAAAGCGTATTCTTAAGGATGACAGCTGGTGCAATCTCTATATGCCCCTCCTTTGCTTTACTATATTGAAGATTAGTATTGGGCAGACATATTACAGGGACATGAACGTGGTGGTTCACCAACAGGTTGACCTTTGCCTGCACCTTTTCTCTTACCTGTAGTCTAAAAGCTTATTTTTGTTTTACTTGAATTTTTCAACTGTGAAAGGAGGAGCTTTTTTTGTGTTTTTTGATTTTGTATTTTGTTTTCTTTTTTTTTGAAGGAGAGGTTAGGGAGTAATATGTGGGAGGTAAATAAGGGAAGGGAACCAACCACAGATATGGAGGGCGAGGTGGACAGGGGAAAATGTTGGGCGCGGGTTAAATCTAAGGTAGGGCAGTGTTTCTCATACTCCTTGATTACAGCCTGGGAAGCACTTCGAAACTGCCCCCCTTTTCAGAGTAGTGTGCTGCAGTTTATACAGAGTACTGTTGTCTTGGAAACATATGGATGAACAGCCTCTTTTATGGCTTACACGGTAGCTGGTGGGATTTTGTACCACACAGAAGTAGCCTTTGTTGTGGCAGTATTGGTTGAGGAAGATGAGGTAGAGGAAGACAGCATACTAATTCTTGAAAGAGGAGCAGCCTTTCTGAGAGCATTTCGGTGGTTGGATTTGGTGTGGTGGCGCATAGAGGTGGTCCTGAAGGAGTACTGGCCAGGTTGTCAGTGACTGAGTACACTCATTGCATTTCACCTTGGTAGCCTTAGCCTTTGGTACACCCCCAACGGTGGTAAAGAACTGCCATACCCATGATTCTCTCCGGGTGCTGGATGTAGGCATTTCCTCTACCTCATCTTCCTGGTCCTTTTGAATGGTTTCTGCATTATTGCACTTTTTCCGCTGTCTAGGCCCTCCAGCTGGTGGTGGCTCCTCGGGTGGAGAGATGTTATAGCTGATGCAATGTTTTAAGAATAATAGCAGTTGTGCTAACATCGCAAACGTCAGTGAACACAAAAACAGTGGAAAAAGTTGGAAAAAGTTTATACTAGTGTTAAAAATGTTGCTTGGAGGTGGGGTTTTAACTTCAAACTTTCTATATCAGCCAAAAATGCTGCTATATTGGGGGTAAGTATAATATTAGGAAGTAGCAAATTAGGGTCCACTGGTAAAAACCCATGAAATTCAGTGAAGAAACGTTGTTAAATGGAGGCTATGAGTAAGTTGCATTTGTGATGCTATCATTGATGTCCTGGGTGTGAGTTTTAGCAGTGCACAGTGGTAGCGCGATTTATGGTTGCCTAGCTTAACATAACTGGCAAATTTCTGAGGTTTTATGGTTTTACTTGTAACCATAACGTCCCTTTAAAAAAGTTTTTTGATTGAATTTCATAGGTTTTCATTAGTGCAACCTAACCATAATTACCCTTTAACAACGTTTTTTCAGTAAATTGTATAGGTTTTTATTAGTGCAACTTAACCATAACGCCCCTTTAACAAAGTATTTTCAGTGAATTTCCTGGTTTTTACCAGTGCATGCTATTTTCTTACAATTTACTAATATCATACTTACCCCAATATAGCATCTGACCTATGGACTCGCCACATGGTCAGCTTTCTCTCTCCTATCTCCTCTTCTCCAATTAATGGTGGCACTCGCTGGGAAGTTCTCCTTGACCTCTTTGCCATTTCCAGATTCATCAATACTGTCTATTTCAATGGATCCCTCATGGTTCATGGTCCTCAACCCAACCTCCTTCTCTTTGACAGGCTCCTCTCTCGCCTCTCTAACCTTACCTCTCCCTCCGGCCAGGATCCCTTGCCTTCTGTGCCTTCTTCCTTCTCTGCACAGGCTCCTTTGCCCACTGTGCCTTCCTCCTCCTCAGCACAGGTGCCATTGCCTTGGAGTACTGTCCCGGCTCCCTTGTGGCCTTGGCTCCTCTGCCATTTTCCACTATCCCTCTGGCCCTCTTGACATCTTTGGGGGGGGGCACTGTTCCCTGTGCCCCCCGAGGAAGACCTTCGAATATGGCAAACTGCTTCACATTGCCATGCTCAACACTCGATCCGCTGTCAAACACTCATCTGACATTTGCAACCTCCTCGAACTCATGGATCTTGATGTGCTCGCCATCACGGAGACATGGTTCAAGGATAGCTCTGTCATAAACCTTGACACGCTCCTCCCTGAAGGCTACAAAATCCTCTCTGTGCCCAGGCCAAAGAAGACGAGGGAGGGCGCTGATCTTCCCAGAATGGATACCAGTGTCCATTATCCCTACTCAGGCCTACTCCTCCTTTGAGTGCCTAGTCTGCAGGATCTCACTCTATCCTAAATCTTCTCTCCTCATGGCTACCTTCTATTGGCCACCAGGACAGTCCACTCTCTTCCTCTCAGAATGGGCTGACCTGGCCTCCCCTCTACTTTCCTCCTGATCTCAACTCTTCCTGATGGGTGATCTCAACATCCATCTGTACTCTCCTGACTCCTCAGGACATATCTGCAACCTATGCAACTCCCTCTCCCTCTCTATCCTACCCTCTGGCTCCAAGCACACTGCGTGCCACACTCTGGTTGCTCTCAGCTCTAATGACATCCCTCTCTCTATCCCTCTCACTACCTCTCTCTCTTGGACTCACCACTCTCTTCTCTCAACACACCTGAAGCTCTCCTCTCCTCTTGCAGCGGCACACTCGACGTGGCCACTTGGCTTCGAAGTCACCAGACCCATGAAAAAAAAGTGACAGTGACTGCCTTTGCCTCCAAGTACTCTCTTCCTCCCATTCCTTCGGCTGACTCCCACCCTAACACAGCCCTTGCTAACTTCAACCCCTTTTATTGCCAACACTCTTGATACTCTTGCTCCTGTCATGAGGGTCCAATTCAAGCCTTCCAAAAAGTGCAACTCTATGTATGACTCTGATCTGGCTACCATTAAACGCAAGTGTAGGGTAGCTCAGCGGAAATGGAATTTGTCGGCTGGACTATTTGACAAACTGGCTTGCCACCTCCTACAAAGGGATATATTGATTCTGCATCTGATCCAAGAAAAAAAGTCTTTATTCAAGCCTGCATCTCCGCGGCATCAAGCAACACAGCCACACTTTTCAAAATCTGCAACGTACTGGCCAATCCTCTTCTTCTGTCACACCCACCCAGGACATTTGCTCGACCCTGGCTGTACACTTCATCACAAAAACCCAAGACATCCTTTCCTCCCTCTCTTCCACACCACAGCACAAACCAACACTGGAGCCTCCCATGGCACCCCTCCACTTCCCCTGTCTTTTCTCTCACCCATCACACCTGATGAGGTCACCAGACAAGTCTGGTCTATGAAGGCTTCATCCAAACAGGTGGATCCCTTCCCCTCCAAAACCATTAACGGAGAATATTGACTCCCTCACCCCAGCCTTGGCTGATCTCTGCAATCTCTCCTTTTCCACTGGAGTTTCCCCAACTGCTCTTAAGCACTCCCTTAAGCACCCTATACTTAAGAACCCCTCTGCCGACCCCTCCATTCTGGAAAACTACCGCCCTATCTCTATCACTCACTTCCTGGGCAAACTCCTGGAGAAGTTGGCTATCTCTCAGCTGACCCTCCAAACTGAATCTGTTGGTTACTTCCATGACCATCAGTCTGGCTTTAGAGCATCCAGAGGCATGGAAACTGCTCTTCTGAACACCCATGAAGACCTGCTCTCAAACCTTGACACTAACACTACCTCTGTCCGCATTCTCCTTGACCTCTCCTCTGCCTTTGACACGGTTAACCACAACATCCTGATCGCACGTCTCTGTCACGCCCTGGGAATCACAGGTCAAGCTCTGGCGTGGCTAATCTCCTTTCTCTCCGACCGCCCATCCCAGGTGGAACTCAGAGCCTTTCTCTCAACTATCGCTCCCTCAACCTCTGGCGTTCCCCAGGGATCTACCCTATCCCCCTGGTTCTTCAATGTCTATATGGCTACCTTGGCACGTGTGATTGCCACTTTCACCTTTAACTTCCAGTGTTACGCGGATGACACGCAACTATCATTCATGCTACCCTCAGCTGCTTCCTCCTCCTCCTCACTCATATCTGACTGACCACTATTCAGTCTTGGGGTGCTGGAAATGACCTCTGCTTCAACGCCAGTAAGAGTGAGATCCTTTGCATTGGGAATTTGAGTAACTGTTGTTTCTCCCCATGTTGCCACCCTCCTTGAGCGCTTTGAAAAACTTGCCTGTGTATAGGCGCTTTATAAATAAACATTACCATTACAATAACAACATTTATGTCCAATTTACAAAGTTTCACCTTAAAACTCTGCCATTTCCCACCTCTAGCATCATTTTTAACACTTCTTTACCCTTTTTGCAACTTTTTCCACTGTTTTAGTGTCCGTCGACGTCTGCGAATATCTGACTTCTTTGCAAACCTTCCTGACAGTGCCACGTGACCATGGGCTCGCGCGCGGCATGATGATGGGTCCGTGAATGTGTCTGCACTTCGCGATCGGGTCCGTGCTTCGTGGACAGTTCGGAACTGCATGTTCTACTTATCTAGGTACTTTCAACCTCAAAATGTTCCCTTGCACAGCTCCTACACCTATTCTTATTCATTATTCATTAACCATCTAGTGGACATTACATACTTGGAATAGATTTAGCAAAACTGCTATTTATCTTAAAAATGTCATCAGCTATTGCCATCCCTCCTCCCCAAGAGCAACCAGCACTACCGCTACCAGCTGGAGGACCTAAACAACAAAAAAAGTGCAGTACTTCCAAATGAAATGAAGAGGACCAAGAGGAGGTAGAGGAAGTGCCCATCTCTAACATCCAGAGAGAATCATGGGTGAGGCAGTTATTTACCACTGTTGGGAATGTACTAAAGTGAAATGCACTGAATACTCAGTCGTGGACTTTTAGGGAGAATTCTCCAGAATGGCTAATTTCCCTTACCTACTGTGTCCCTCAGCAGCTTTGCTGGATTTCTAGGATTTTCTTTTTCACCTGGTGAGAGTGTGAGCCTTTTTTCCCACTCTTACATGTGTTTTGCTGTGTGTGTTTAACATTTTTTGTGTTCATAGACTGTGGAGCTTCACCTACTCCACAGGCATCATCTTTTTACTGTGTGTCACATAGCACCTTAAGTGCAGTGACACAGGGTTGTCTTTTACACTTCCCAACTCAGACTCCATTTTCTGGGACTGACTACTGTCTCCCAGAACATATAAAGTTACAATTAACTGTATTAGCCTCTGTAAAACCACAGACCCAGTACAAACCATCTTACATGGAGTACTGGAAAGGGATAATACTTATCCCTTTTTGTCTGTTTATCTTGGAACATTATTTCACTCCCTTTTCAGCAAGACTTGGCTGGTGGCAGTGGTAACTACACTATTTTTTCTACCGCGGTCATCTTAAATAACCTTGTTATTGTTTTAGGCTATCTTGGTAGCCTCAAAACGTAAACCCGCTAGACCATATATGTTTTATTTCAGTTCCGGCTGGGTTTATTCGCCATTTCTTGTTGTAAAAGTCTTTCTCGTGTTTTACTCTGCACGCCAAACCGCGGTAGATTCCTTTGTTCACCGTCTTTCGCGGGCTTCTACGCAGAAGCCTTCCCTAGGGGCCTGTATGTTTGAGGGGGACTGGATGTGAGCGAAGGGTTTAGGACTCCCGCATAGGGTCTCCTTGGAGACCCATGTCGCACTGTGAAATGATTGGCTGTGATGACTGTCCCGGCGGGACAACCTCCCTGCTGTGTGATTGACAGCCAGGCTGTGTGAATGGGGGAAAACTGCATAAAAAGCAGGTCTCTGGGTCTGGAAAGGCAGAGTCGCCACTGGAACGAAAGAACCTATGAGGAGCTGATGGAAGAGGACCCCTATCACGACTGAACCGCCTGGTGAAGCCCTGCTGCAGGTCCTAATCCTCGAACTCCAACGACAGAGAAGATCCTCCAGGAATCTTCTTCCCCTAAGCTGGTGGGACCAACCAGTTCACCCAAACTGCAAGCCAGGACTCCCTCCTCTGGTTGAATTTGCTGTACATAGCTACAGTGGGCCGGATAGCCAGGAAGGTCAGACCCTGCTTGGGTTTTAAGGAGCGTACCTTTTATTTGTTGCTTTGCTCTGCTGCTGGTTTCTTCCCTGGATAGTACAGGACCCTCCAATCTTCCTACTTTGTGTCAGTCCAACAGTTGCTTCAGGAAGCGTGAGCCTGAAGGAACTACCAGGAACGTCCGCCTCAGCTACAACGTCTTCTCCATTGAAAGGTACTGTTCAAATCCCGTTGTTCGTTTCGTTCTGCCGCTGTGAAAGTTTGGGAAATCTTTCTCCAGCCCAAGGGCTTGTCCTTCTCTACTCTTTAACCTAACTTTTCTGCCGACCAACTTCGTCCGGAACTCATGGCAAAGACTTAACTACCCTGAATTGTGTGATCTTGAGCAAAATACTTTTGTCCTATTGACTTTGGCCCTAAGCCTTTTTGATTTGATTCTATCACTGTAGTTCCTCTTTCTAGGTTGCCCTGCTTACCTACCTGTTGGTGCTATTCAATTTCTACCTAACTTTGGCTTTCCCTCCCTTTTAAATTTCTGGAGTGCCATTTTTCTCCCACTTAATTTTGTGGGCTTAACTTGTCTGGATCCTATTGGGAGTGGTGTGGCGTATTAAGAGTGTGATTTTTAAACTGCTTTCCTTTAGTGAAATGGTATACAACTGATGTGTAAATAAATGTATATTCTTTTACTCAGAAACCTTGAGTTAGTGTTTCTTTGAATCATATTAATTGCTGTCCTTTGTGTAACTATTGATACTGCTCACTTGCTCTTGACATAAGTGTGGCTGCTCAGCCATCACTACCACTTTTACTGTGTAGTACAGGCTTATAGCAAAGGTGAATTTGTACTGTCACTTTTAGTCTTAATTGTGTGTGGTGTTCCCAAAGGGTACTGCATATAATTCTGTCTAACATAGACTACCTGGACAGTACTCCTACGGGACCACCTACATGCGCCGCCACACCGAATCCAACCACCGCAATACTCTCCGAAAGGTTGTTCCTTTCTCAGCAAGTAGTAGTCTGTCTTCCTCCAACTCCTCTTCCTCAATCAATACTTTAACCACACAGCCTACTTCTGTGGGACACAAAATCCCACCAGCTACCTTGCAAGCAATAAAAGAGGCTGTTGATCCATAAAACAGTCCTCTGTATATACTGCAACACAGCACCCTTCAGCCTGAAACAATTTTCGAAGTGCTTTTAAAGCTGTAATCAAGGAGAATGAGAAACACTGTCCCATACCTTAGAAGTAACACTTGTTCAACATCATCCCCTGTCCACCTGCCCTTCCATATTAGTGCTTTGTGCCTATTCCCTCATTTCCCTCCCCACCTTTCGTTGTAACCTCTGCTGCAAAATACAAAAATACATCACAAAACAACTAAAGGAAGGTTCCTTTAGGAACCACCTTTCATAGTTAAAAAATATAACTATAGATACTCTATAAGATTTTCCAACATGTTCCTTAGCATTGTGTGTTATGCTAATGGGAATATGGTGGCATTCATCCTCCATTCCAGCAACTGGAACGGTAGATAACGACCTGGCAGCCCACGTTATCAGCTCAAGTAAAGCGAGGGTGGATAACGAGAGCTCTGGATCATTATCCCCCGTTCCAGCCAGTGCAATGGGGGATGAAGACCATTACCACCCTGGGTTCCCAAAACGGGAACCCGGGGTGCAAAAAAATAAATATATTTTTCTTCCTACACTGTGGCGCCTGCGGCATCGCGCTATAGAAAGGAAAATCCTTTTCCAAGATGGCCACCATGGAAAGGGAAGGTGGGGCTCCATACAGGGCCCCTCTTCCCTTTCCATGGCACCCTGCAGAAGTCAAAGAGAGAACCCTATGACCATGTTACCACTAGCACATTTTTGTTTCCCTTTTAAACCTATACCACTTTCGAATAACTTTACCACATAGCTGGACCCAGGTGGACATGGCCACTTTAACCCCATTTGTCTCTTGTGGTCAAAGTCAGTAGCCAGATTGTCTGGGTCATGACCTTATGCATTGACCCAGACAATCTGGCCACTGCCCATGGCCACAGGCTATACCTCAGTCGCCAAATGTATATTACATTTTTTTTTACCTGCATTATAAAACACGGGCACATTTGCAAAACCATGCTTTAAGGTCCTTCCCAATGATCTTTGCATGAGTTTGCTGGAAATCCGCAGTAATGTGTGATTTTTTTTAAAGTGTCAAAATGTATGTCCATACAATAGTCATATAACATAGTCCCCACTTGAGAACATTCATTCAGACTTTACACAAACAAGATTGGGTCTATAATCTTTCAGAAATGTTGTCCACATTCGTCAAACAGCAACAAAGTTATAAGCCATCTAAAAATGTTCAGGCCCCACTCTAATTTAGCCCCCTCTTGACAAAATCCCACCAGACTTTACAAAAACATTTATACCTAGATCTAAAATCTTTTTGCAAACCTTTGTGTTGATCCGTCAAATGGCACCACATTTATAAGCCTTTACAATATTTTGGGACCTCCCATCTAATTGTGTTCCCTCTTGACAAACAGCTCCACAATTTCCAGAACCATTCAGGATCAGGTACAGAACACAATTTCAAAATTTCATGCAGTTTCATTGAGTGGCACCAAAGTTACAAGCCCTCCAAAAATTTCTTTGCACCAACCCTGTAATGCAGATAAAGGCAAAGATGTCCCTGTTAGCGAGACTTCTCCAGAATGTCTCATTTCCCTTACCTACTGAGTCCCTCAGCAGCTTTGCTGGATAACTAGGATTTAAACTTTTCACCTGGTAAGAGTGTAAGCCTTTTTTCTCACTCTTACATGTCTTTTTGGCTATGTGTTGTACATATTGTGCTAATGGACTATGGAGTCTCACCTACTCCATAGGCATAATCATTTTACTGTGTGTCACACAACACCTTACGTGCAGTGACACAGGGTTGCCTTTTAGACTTCCCACTTAAACTCCATTTCCTGGGACTGACTACTGTCTCCCAGAACATGTAAAGTTGCCATTGACTTTACTAGTCTTTTTAAATTTACAGACCCAGTACAAACTATCTTCCATAGAGTACTGGAAGGGTGAATAGTTATCCCTTTTTGTCTGTTTCTCATGGAACATTATTTTGTTCCCTTTTCTCTAAAATGTGGTTGGTGGCAGTGGTATCTACCATTTTTATTTTACCACGAGCGTAGAAAATAGCCTCGGTACTGTTAGAGGCAATAGTGGTAGCCTCGAACTTTAATCCGCTGGACCCCTTTTAATTTTATTTGGTTCCGGTTGGGTTTATTCACCATTTCTTTTTATAAAGGTCTTTCTCGTGTTTTACTTCTGCACAGAAGCCCTCCTTAGGTGCCTGAGTGTCTGGGTGGACAGGATGTGAGGGAGGGGTTTGATGCCCCATGCACAGGGTCTCCTTGGAGACCCAAGTAGCACTCTAGTTTGATTGGCTAGGTGGCTGTCCTGCCAGGACAACCACTCTGCTGTGTGATTGACAATCAGGCTGTGTGAATGGGGGAAAACTGTTTAAAAGCAGGTCTCTGGGACTTGGAAGGCAGAGTCACCACTGGAACGAGAGACCCAATGAGGAGCTGAAGGAAGACGACTGTTGCAACTACTGGACATCCCAGTGAAGCCCTGCTGCAGGTCCGAATCGCCTGAAACTCTGACAGCAGTGAAGATCTGCAAGGAGTCTTCTCCCCTTGAGCCTGGTCGGACCAACTAGCTCACAAAGCCCATGGACCTGCTACAGGAAACCAGATAGCCAGTGAGAGAGAGTCAATTTGTGCTTTTAAGGAGCGCACCTTTTATTCGACGCTTTGCTTTACTGCTGGCTTCTTCCCTGGGCAGTGCAGGACCCTCCAGTCTAACTCCTTCTTGTCAGTCCGACAGTCGCTTCAGGAACCGTGAGCCTGCAGGAATTTCCAGGAACTACCGCCTCAGCTACAGCATTCTTCTCCATCTAAGGTACTGTTCCAATCCGGTCGTTCGTTCTGTCCGACCGCGGTGAAAGTGTTTAAAATCTTTTGCCTCTCTGAAGGCTTTTCCTTCTCTTCTCTTTTGAATAACTTTTCCTCCGACGAACTTTGTTTTGAACTCTTAGCAAAGACTTAACAGCGAACTACACTGAACTGTGAGATCCTCTGCAAAGACTCTGAACCATTAACATTGGCCTAGGCCTATTGATTTGAATCCTAGTTGTAGTAAGTCTTTTCTAGATTGTCCTGCCTATCACTTGTTGGTGTTGTTGATTTTTGATAACCTTTTCCTTTCACTCCCTTTTTAAATTGCTGGAGTGCCATTTTGCTCACACTTAATTTTGAGTTTAACTTGTCCAGATTTGATTGGGTGTTGTGTAGTGTATTAAGATTATGATTTTCTGCTGCTTGACATTGGTGAACTGTTTTATAACTGATGGTGTAAATAAATGTATATTCTTTTACTCAGAAACCTTGAATCAGTGTGTGTTTGAACCATAGTAATTGCTGTCCTTGGTGTAACTTCTGATACTGCTCACTTTACTCTTGAGATAAGTCTGGCTGCTCAGCCATCGCTACCACTTTACTGTGTAGTGCAGGCTTGTACCAAAGGTGAATTTGTAATTACACTTGTAGTCTTAATTGTGTGTGGTGTTCCCAAAGGGTACTGCATATGATTCTGCCTAACAGTCCCCACACACCTGTTCTTTTGGCTTTTATGGCCATATCCCATCCCTTCCTCATCACCTTTGAACTCCCCAGAGATTGTTTGATAAGTTTGACAAGTGCAGTTTTGTGTTTTTTAATATGTCTTTACCGCAATGCTCGCGGACAACAGCGGCTGTATGTCAATCCAACATTGCGGGTGTTTGCAAAAATCTGACGCAGTTCACACTTTTCATCATCGAATCAGTGGCCATGTACGAACAGGGAAGTGTGTCCACGGACTGAACCCAGATATCACTAATTTGTTTTTAACCTATTTTTGGGCCGTTTAAAAAAAATAACTACTGGACAGATTTACACTAAATTTACATAAACACGCTTTCGGGACCAAGTCACTGCTCTTGACTCAAATTTGGTGAAAATCCGTCCAGCGGTTTGGTCTGTATACGTGAGCAACATTTTCTTCAATTGCGTCTATGGAAATACAGAAATTTTGGGAACCCCCTACAACTTTGCTCCGCCCCTTGATGAAACCTCACCAAACTTCCCAGAATAATTCTGACGGGACCATATACTTGTTTTGCAAAGTTTGGTAAGCATTCGTCAGGGGCAGGCAAAGTTATAAGCTGCCCAAAAAGTTTTCTTCCAATGGGTTGAGCAACTTAACCATAACTACAGGTTACCTGTTATCGTGTATGAATATTACCGATTGCATGTTGTTTGTTTCTTGACTATTAAGATCACACGTTGCTTATGAGGTGAAGCTGCAATTATTGCGTGTTTGTTTATTCCTGCAGTGAAGTTGGTTGTTTCCCAGCAGAAAAAAAGGAGGGTGCGTAGGGAAATGTAATAGGGAAACACTTTTCCCTATTCTGAATTGCAACAATGTAGCTCCACATTTCATCACCCACATTTTAGCAAAGATTTGAATTTTAACTAGGGCCAACGGTGTGAGACTCATATGTGTGACTCAAGGATATGAGACTTGTGTTGAATCTAATAGATGCCAATGTTGGGAATGCACAGAAAACATGCTAGAAAATGATCACTTTGCTCCACAATACCCACAATCGTGGGCTGCGTTGCACCAAAAATAAAAAAAATAAACTAACATACTAATTTACCTTATCCATTTAACATATAAAATATTCCCATACTAACATTTAGCGCAAACCAGTCCATGATATAAACTTGTTACAGATTTATAGAAATGCATGGTAGTACTGAATGTGAGATTTGTTCTGCTAAAGACATTGCATTGTTTAAACAATTTTCAGAACATGAAAATGGCACTGAGATGTAGCTATTTAATCGCTTTAGACACGGTCAGAACATTCTTGGATTGGCTGACTGACAAAAAGTGAGGTGGTTTGAATGACACATGAGGTTTTAGAAAAAAGCTTGAAGAAGAAAGGGCTGGGTCATTCACTCACCCACTGGCTAGGGAGCAGAAGGATTGGGAGAGATTTAGTTCCCGGGCAGACAGACTCTCCTGTGTTTTGCAGATCATGCTGCAGGCTGACTGTCTTGTGGGCTGTCTGTCTCTCTCCTGGGATGGAAGTTATCATAAGAGTTGCAGTCTCGAGCACCCTTATCTGTGGTTGAACCTGGGTGGTGCGGCGAGCAGAACTACTGGGGAAGGACTTTGTGGGTTACTTCCAGCCGGAGTCTGGGAATATCGCCAGCTGAATCTAGGCAATTATGCAGTAAATGAGGGGCATGCTAAATGGATGATTGATACTAGGTAGAGTAGGTTTGTAGTAATTTAATTTTTAGGCACTGCATATTAACATTTTAAATGTGTATATAAAACTGTGTTCATATTTCTCAGGTTTTGCTGCGATAAAAGTCAGTGACAGAAGCTGTGCTCTGCCAATTTTGTTGTGAAGTTCAAGGCCTATGTTGGTAGAATTCTGGGCATTATCGCAAATAAGAGTGTTTTGAAATCCATTGCAGGAAAGACTTTGATTATGTTTGAATTACAACGTGGATGCACATTTCATTCTCTGTATCTTGCATATTTCTAGCTTCTGATAAAGAATAACAATTCGAAAAGGTGACTTAGTCTTAGTGTATTTATTCTGCACTTAGTTTCTTTGGGTTAGCATGCAGAGAGATGTAGAATGTGCATGTGCAACATAAAAAATATCATACCACAGTTATTCAATGTACATTGTTTTACTCTGAGAGGCTGAATGAATGTTTTGTAGTTTATTTTTGCATGGTTAATGCATTCTGGGATGCAAGCCACAAGGGCATAAATAAGTGGTATTGTAGACAAGATACTACAGGAGGGGGTAAGTTAATTATTCAGAGTGTACCATGTCCAGTATTTGGTTACCGTTGGTGACCCTCATAAAGTATTTAATAGGCATTGTTTTGAAGTTAGTCTCACCAATAAGGAAATACCCCAATAGGTTTACCACAATATATTGCCAAGAGCTAACAAAATAGCACTATGTCAAACTATCCCAAAATACCACGAGATACTAAATATAGCACAACATGATCTCTAACAGCAGGAATTGTAAAATTGACCATAAGCACATAGGAAGATCCACAATAATTCCTAATGTACTTAGTACTAGAAAACAAAAACATCCCTATAAATGAAATCTTCCAGCCCTCATACATGTGGAAACATATATGCACTCTCTGCAACCATGTTTCACAAGAGCACATCCCTAATGAATGATTTGCATATGCATCTATATCAAATTATGAATGCATTCCATTGCGCCAGTTTCTGCAGAATGCAAATTATGGCATATTATGCTCTTTTTGTAATTCACACAATCACTCCAGCATACAAATAAACTCACATGGCCAATATGTCATAGTAGTGCTTCAAAGGTACAGTGCAGATTGTACCAAAAACAACTGTAAGCGCACTAGCTTTACAGTTGGCCAGGTATCTCTCCACAAGAAAACCTTCACAATAGTAGTCATAATCTACTACACTAGTGCCACAACCACTTCCGGCCGCTATAGTGCATATGCTCAAAAAAGAAGTGGTTGTTTTGAATGTAACAACACTACTGTTACTCCAAAACATAGGTTACGTGCAAATATAGCAAATGCCTGCCTAATAGTCTTGCAACCCAAATTTACTCACTAAAGTGTACTACAATACACAGTTAGAATATGCCAGTGGGTGTCTGACTACTTCGAACATACCCCTTAATTATAATGCAGTTTAAACATGCCATCACAGTTATACTTCCATAATACTTCCATAATACATCATAGTACTACAATAGTACTTGTAAAATCCAATAGAGTTAGAATATGCCAACAGGTATCTAACTAGTTTAAACATACCCTTCATTACAATACACTTAAAACATGCTATCACACTTATACCTACATAACATAACCATGTTACCACACAAATGTATTTTGCAACAAGAATGTACTTTAAAACCATGTAAATGGCCCAAACTGTACATAACTACACTAGGGTTTTTTCAGTCCACCATTGATTTGTTTCCCCAATGACGCAATAATGACTTCATGTTAATATGACAAGTGTACCACAAGCAAATGTTGCACCAATTGTAATACATACAATGTGCTATGTATGTCATGCCCCCAAGAATCTGGCCTCTGGCCAGAGACACACCATTAGAATTGAACCCTATCATAAATACGCACAACAGACCTTCAAATGACATAATTCAGCCAGAACCCCTCCCAAACCCAATAGCGTCCATGGACACATGTCTGTGTCCACGGACAAATGTTTGTGTCTGTGGCTACATATAAGGCGGAGGACAGTAAAGTTGGCCCTAGACTTGGCGGGTCCCTGCACAGCATTTTTCACCAATAACAATGGCTCCATCCTGATTTTTTCTACTCCTCCACCCTTGCCAGGTACTCTTTCAGTCAAAAAATAACCTCAAATTTAGTTTCCAGATTCTTTTCTCACTGTGCTGTCCGCAGACTAAGGCTGTGGTCCGCAGATCCAACATGGGGATGGTTTAAATAAATATGACACAGCTGATGTTTTTCAACAACCAATCAGCATGCGCTTTGGAGGTCTGCGAACACCACACCATCCCTGATTCGTCAAGAGGTGTCCACGGACACTGAATCCCCAATGAGTTGGTGGACCAAATGCAGATATCAGACATATTTTTAGGTACTTTTTGGCCATTTTATTTTAAAACTACTCAACAGATTTACACCAAATTTACAAAGGCACACCTTTGGGACCAAGCTGCTGGTCCTTGCGCAAGTTTGGTGCAAATCTGTCCAGCCGTTTAGGCTGTAGGCACGAGCACGTATTTTTGCCATTGTGTTTACGAGGATTTCAAAAATGTTGGGACCCTCACTATAACTTTGCCCCGCCTGGAAGAAACCGCACCGAACTTCACAAAATCTTTATGAGGTGGCCATATACTTTTTTGCAAAGTTTTGTGGGGATTTGTTGAACAACGCCAAAGTTATAAACCGCCCAATATGTGCTCTTTCTTTGAGTTGAGCAACTTTACCATAACTACACGGCCGCTACTGCAGAACCTGTCATATATATGTCCTAATTCCCAAAGGCAATCACTGAAGTTCTGAGAGTGCAAGGGTTAATTTCCCTAGTAAAGACGCAAAATGACTCCAAGCCTCAATATGTAGAGAAATCACACAAACTAGTTTTTGTTTCTCTGAACAATTACGTGCTTTTCAGCATGTATAGGACAGGGTATTATCAAGGCTAGGGCCAACCACGAGTGAGAATCTCTATGAAAATGCACTGAATCCACCTGGAGGGACTCTTCCAGAAACTTCCCTGGTGTCCTCAAAAAAACAAAAATTTGTTTTTTATATGATAGAGTCCAGCCTCTGTGCGTGGGATGGAGATTCATACCCATGATGCTCTGCATCGTCTTGCTTCCAATACAAACACATTGCCCCTGAGCTGTATTCCTGTCAACACTTGCTTCACCAGCTGCTCTGATGATGAAGCTGGGGAGGAGGCGGGAGACTACAGAAGCAGATCCCAGGAGTAGACAAAAACCATGTCATGCCTTGGCCATATTTTTTGACTACTGTGCTTGATATTTGTGTCCCTCCGTTGAGTCTTTGCACTCTCTCAGCACCCCTGCCATTGGCTTGTCACGCAGTTTCAGACCTTGGCTGGGTCCACATTTTCTCTCAAGCATACATGAAAAAAAACATTGAGTGCATATTTAGAGCTATGCGCTCTCCCACAATACAAGCAGTGCATTAACACAGGACAAGGAGGCAAACCAGATGATCCACCAAGAAAGCCTAGCCATTTGTTTTGTTTCTTTACAAAAATCTAAAGTGGGGCGGAGTCATGCTGAAAGGAGTCCACAGAGTATGCATAAAACCATCTCTGGTTAATCATGGAACAGTTAGACAAATAAGATTTCTTCTTTCAGAAAAACCGTGAGCAAAAAGAGACAGGCGGCAGCATGCAGTCTGAGCTTTAATGGGGCCGATGCAATCCAAAGAAGTAGGAGCAGTGCACTCTTTAAACCATAAGAGCCTCCACCAGTGGGCTCCATTGTGTTTAGATGGCTGCCGCCCCAGTTGTTGGTCATGCGCTGAAGGCGAGAGCCTATAACAAGGGCGAAGGTCATCGAGCACATACAAGAGAGCCAGAAGGTAAGTGCTCTAACGCTATTAGAGCTCCTGCAAGTGGGACAAGGGGATGCCTCACCTGTGGATTCCTGTGACACAGCTTGCCCACGTCTCCTGGACCAGTGCCTGGTGTGTAATGCAACACATCCTGAAGCTTGGTGTGCAACCTTTCCCAGTGCACTGCCTCCTGGATTGATGGAGAAAGGTCAAAAGGTGGCAGAATGAAATGCTCCCATTGAAACACATTTCTATCGTTTGTTTGTTTAAGGACAGTGAACTGCAGCAAAGTGGCTGTAACAAGACTGGCACATCGTTTTCATCTTTCAATCAAAATCAGGGCACTTGGGGACCTGATTCTAGGCCACTTTTGCAAGGCAATGGGAAGGGTGTAAAAAAGCGAGTGTTTCAACGGGTTCTTAATGCATGCTGTCTGGTACAACCACCCACTGACAAAGGCAGCTATTTGTTTTTATATTGAACATCTTTTCTTAATATGAAAATGTGCTCTCTCTATATCATTTTAAAATGTTACTTGCCTGAACGGGTAAATACAAGCTTTCTGAGTCTCAGGTGAGAGGGCAAGGTCTGATTGAGCATGCAATCCATACTCACATTTTATCATGGCAATGTGAGTCTACCATCTCTACTTAGAAAGGAAACTATGCATTTCATGGAATAACACATGCAATTTATAACAAGCCTCCCTAAATATGTGTGCCATTCTCTCTGCAAGCAGTTAAACACTAAATAAGATGAGCACTGCCAGGCCTTTTCACATTTGTCTTTGTTTCAGGTGTTAACATTTCTCAGCAATTCATAGCTGGGATGCTGTACCTCTCAATGTAACAGTACATGCACTTAACAGAGCTGACTTAATGGCAGACTGCCACCACCTATAGACAGTCTCAGCAGTGAGCCCAAGCAATGAATGAGCATACTGTTTGATTTCTCTTCGTACACGCTTGGAGAAGTATGACACACATCGTAAAAGATGGCAGGAAGCTGTTACTGCTCTGGGAGACTTCAGGTTATAGTGCTTTCAAGTAGGCACGTATCCTGGTCTTTTTCACTGTCCTATTGTTGTTTGAGCCAATCCGGGCTTTCATATGCATATGTATTGGCCTGTTTGAAACTATGCTACTTCCATTTAGAAGAAAGTCAACCTTACATCAGGTGCACCCTATATGTCACTGACACTGACTCACCCCATTAATACTCCCAGCAACCCCAGCCACTTAGGACATATAGCACAGTTGGTTAATGCACCTGTTGCATTCATTGGTCAGTGGCACAGCGAGTAGAGCGCTTGCTTTGACATCCGTGCAGAGCCTACTAATGCAGGTTCGAATCCCGGGGGCAAACTCAACCTTTCATCCTTCCGAGGTCGATAAATGAGCACCACACACCTTGGCTAATAATAAGCAGCACTCAGGTACCTGAGGGTTCGTAGCGCTATATAAATACCAAATTATAATAATTATTATTATCTATGTTGCAATCCTGGAACTATAGCTTGGTGAAGCTTTGTACATGCCTTGAGCTCACTGGTTAATACCAGCTGAGCTAACATAGCCTGCTTCTCATACATACAGGTGGAACTATGTTCAGGGGGTACAGCACAATTGCTCAGCAGTGCTACTTTCATTTGAAGTGTAGTATTAGTTTGTTTGGTTTTACATGTATTCAGTGTTGATTAACTAGCACTGTAACACACTTTTCAAAAGAGTGAGTTACTATATTTATAATGCACATCCAAGGAGGAATGAGACAGCAAACCATGACTGACATCATCCAGCTCAGGAAACATGCCCCATGTATCTGTATTGTTAAATACCTCTGTAAAGCGCTCCATTGCTTCTCAAAGCTAGGTCCACGCTCAATCAATACAATAATAATTATAATAATAATAGGAGAGACAATAATAGGAGAGACCTGAATTGAATGCTGTGAAACCCAAGATCTTTGGGAGACTTTAATTGAATGCTGAGCATCCCCAGGTCTGGAAGATACCTGAATGGAGTGCCACAAGGCCCAGGTAAAGCCTGAAAAGAGCAAAGTAGAAACCTGGGAGAGATCTTGTGAGTCATCATGAGAGCAGGGAGACTGAAGAAGTGTCTAGATTACGAGTAACTCCTGGAAGAGCTTACCCAGGAGAATAATTTAGAGACGTTGACTACAAACTTACGAGAAATTAACTCTGGCAGGTGAGACCCATTATAGATTTTAATAGATGTGTGTCACTTATTAGTACGTAAATCATCCCTCACTTTCACTTAGCTTAACACTTTAATACCCCACCGGAGTTAAGGAATTATCACACTGGAGAACCCAACCCGAGGTAATGGATAAATGTAGTATCGAGGCCCAAGAAGTTAATTCTATGCAGGATTAATTATGGAATGAAAGTTAAGGTGTTTATTAAAGGTTAACGAATATATTAAATATGCATTGGGAAAAGAGGAGGGAGTATGCCCATCACTGCCGCGGCTGGGAGACGTTGTACTTCAACTTGCATTCTCGTTCCAGCCCTCGAGCTCGGAATTCATGCTCGCTCCACAAGCACTGGAGTCTGGCGCAGGGAACCATGATGAGGCCAGGCAAGTCTCTTCGGCCAGGAAAGTGTCTTCCCGTGTAGCAGGAATGCTACACATCTCCCCTCCTTTATAATGTATACCAAAAGATAAACAAACAAAAAAAAAACAATTGTCTTGGAAAGACAAGCAAAGTTACACATACTCCTCCATGCGTTTAGGTGTGCGATATGTTCTTCCCCATCTGGACTTGCAAGCAATGTCTCTGGAAGAAGCTGGCAAGGAAACAACTTCAGATTTGTTTGGACACACTTTTAGAAAAGCTTTCGGTACAACCTTTGCCCCACGCACACTTCTCATACTTTTCACTCCAACATCATTTCCGCAACATTTGATTCCTTCACCCAATTCCTTCACACCCAAACTAACATCATCACTACCGTCACTGCCATATTTGCTGTCACCACATACCCATATCCTCTCAACATTCCAAATCCTTCCATTTTCCGTTCTGACAGCATGTTTGAATGCCTCTATGACTCTGATTGGCCTAGACCACTTACACAGGCCCTCACTAAGAGCAGGAGGAAGGTGAATCCCAACCAACTTTCCCACCACAGGGACCTTATCATACTTATCAGTATGTCTTCTCTTATCATGGATAGATTTGTTCTTCCATTGTACCTCTCTGATCTTATCACATACAGAACCAAAGTCTTTCTCCACCCCATTACCTTTGTTGTCTAACCACAATGGTGCTAACCTTCCTCTACTCAACTCAAAGGGAGAAAGGCCTGTGGTGGAATGCGGTGTAAAGCAATGAGCAATTATCCTTTCCTTGACCACTTCCTCCCAGTTCATACCATTGGACCAAGCCATTCTAATGGTCTCTTTCAATATCTTGTTAAAGTGCTCTTCCATTAGTCTGGGGGTGGTATATCCGCTTTTTTATGGTCAATAGAATATTTATTGCAGAATTCTGCCATCTCTTTAGATTTGAATTGTGTACCATTGTCGGTCAGAATGCTCCCTGGGTACCCTTCCCTCTCACAAACAGCTGACAGAAATTCAATCACAGTTTTCCCAGTAATGCTTGGTGCAATCAACACTTCCACCCACCTGGTGAGGAGATCAATAACAACCATGCAAAATTTCTGCACTCCATTGCTACTCACAGGACCTAGAATATCTATGCCCACATCCTTCCATACTTTACTTGGAATCTCAGTAATCACCATAGATTGTTTCACACCCACACAGCTCTTTTCACTATTGCTGCAAAGGATACAGTCTCTGATGTAGCGTTCTATCTGCAGATCGCATCCGGGCCACCAGAAATCATTTCTTATCCTTTGTTTGGTTTCTATAATACCCTGGTGGCCTTCATGTCCAAGTTCGATCACTCTCTAATGTAAACTTGGAGGAGGGATTATTTTATCTCCCCTCATAATGAATTTATCGTGCATGTGTAATTCATCAGCAACAGACCAATACGCCATCAGGTTCGCTTCTTCAAATTTTGTTTTGTTCCATGGACCCTGACTGTTAAGTAGTTCCTTCAAAACAAAAAAACAAAGTGAAAAACACCTTGTTAGGAATGGCGCTTCTCAGTTTGCCCCATAAGGTTGCTACCAATAGTAGGTAAAAAACGTTTTTTTAACAAAATTGCTCAGGGTATAAAAAATCAATTAACAAATGGATTTTTAATAACGGGATATGTTTAATTCCCATTCCAGTTATTTTCTTTACAGTAACGTTGTTCATGAAGAATTGAGTTTTCATCCCAAGTTGCCCATAATACTTAATTGCCAATGCATTTCGGATTTAACCTTCTTCAGGGCAGTGTGCAGGCAATACTTTAGTGCCATGTGTCTAATTTTCCATAAAAAACATATGCTTATTCATTTTAGGCATATTAACAAACCATGTAGTTAACATTTAACCAATAAAGAATCACATAACATTTTGTGTAGAAATAATCTGTGCGCACCATAGTAGACAGAAAACAAAATGAAAACACATTTTCAGTTAGCTGACATGGTGGTAAATGTTGTTTGCATTTTAAACGGAGAGATGAAACTGAGGTGCTTGTCCTACCTGGGTTACTGTAATTTTCTTATGTGTGTGCTGGCTAGTCCTCATAAAATCTCTGTAGAGGAAAAAAGCAGAATTCTACTAGACTGTTGGAACCACTAAAATTATGGCAGGGTTTCCTCCCAGACCCCTTTCTTACCGTACGTCTTGTACGCACGAGAAACATTAGCCGAGTGAGCCGCTGTCAAGCGTGCTTGCACCGGCTTCAGATTCCTTTTATTGGTCTCCGTGGAGACGGTGCGAGGCGTCGTGGTCCAGCTGGAGCACGTACGCCTCAAGCCCCACCCCCGGGTGTGCGCCGGGGGCGGGGATGTCTCCATGGAGACCATGTTCTATGGGACGCTTAATCGAGAGCTGGAAAGAAACGTAGTGTCGAACTGCTCTGTAAAGTACGATGCTAAATTGAAAAAACTGAAGTTTAGCCTGCTAGCACAACAGGTGTGCAGGGGTATGCTCCCATTTTAATGACTAAGCTAAGTGGTTATAATGAAATGCTCTAAATGGTAAAAACAAAGTTTTTGTAAGAACACACATTTCAACCACCGCATGAAGTGCGACGGGAGTGGTGTGTATTTAGAAAACTCAAGGCCTAAATGCCCATTGTGTAGTGGGCTAAATGTATAGTAGTCAGTGGAACAGAATGAATTAAGTAGTAATGCACTGCAAACACGGTGCAACCTTAACGTTTACTAATCATAAATAAAAAAAGAAAATTAGGGTAAAGCTCACAAAGCCTGTTGTAGAGTCAGATTGGCTACTAATATCATAGTTAGCATATATCCACAAGCTAGATACTCTACAATCACATTGGTCTAGTTACAGTGTTCTAACGTTTCTTTCAACCAAAAATCGTTACAAAAAACACATGTAGTTGATTGCTTCATTGAGCCCCCTTGGTGTTAAGGAGCTCAATCAATCAATCCAGAAAGTCTCTCTCCGGTCCATCCTTTTCTGGACATTTTCTTGGAGGTCTCTTTTCTCCACCACCTCCAAAATTACAAATTGCAAATTGTATCTGGGATAAATTGTGTTTTTTGTCCTGCCAGTGTATGGCCACAGCTGAATTGGGATTATTATTTCTTATGCAAGACCTGTGTTCGTTCCATCTGCTTTTGGCCACCCTGAGAGTTTGGCCCACATAGTAAAGACCAAACGGGCATTTAATGGCGTAAATAACATTGTGAGAGTCACACGTAGCAAAGCTCTTGAGTCTTATTGTCTCCCCTGTGTATGGGTACTTCACTGATTCCCCTTTCATGATGTATCCACAATTGCTACAACTCAAACAAGGGAATGTACCCATTCGTTCTGTGATCTTCTTCTTGGTTGCTGGTTTGGTTTGAACGAGCTTGTCTTCAAGATTTTGGCTTCGCTGAAATGCGAATGTGGGAACCTCCTTAAACAAATGTTCAACTCGCTGGTCGCATAATAATGTATTCCAGTGTTTTTTGATAATGGATTTTATGCAATTGCTCTGTCGGGAATATTTAGACACAAATACAAGTGGGGGGGCAACATCTTGTTTGGTTTTCACTTTCAGTAGATCTTCACTTACTTCTTGCTCTGAGTATCCTCTATCAAGATATTTTTTCCCCATTTCTCTGATCGTACTATCATAGTCCTCTGGGTCACTGACCAGTCTTTTCACTCTAAGCATTTGGCTGTATGGCAAATTTTTGATGAGACTAGGTTGGTGAAAGCTTACACATTGGAGTAGATTGTTACGATCTGGCAGTTTATGAAAGATGGTGGTGTGATATCCTGTGTTGGTTATGTTGATATTTACGTCCAAAAAATGGATGTTCTCTTGAGAATATTCATGTGTAAATTGAATTTGTGCATCTTTACTGTTGAGTTATTGGAAGAATGTTAATAGTTCTTCTTCTGTGCCTTTCCATATTGCAAAAATATTGTCGATGTACCTGATCCACAAGCCTAACTTTTGTTGCCATTGTTGTTTCTGTAGTATGTGTTCTGTCTCGAATTTATGCATAAATGAGTTTGCATAGGATGGAGCCTGATATGATATGATATGGCATTTGTAACGCGCCTATACACAAGTGTTTCAAGGCGCGACGAGGCAAGGGGGGGGGAACAAGGGGAGACAGACAACGATCCTACTAGGCCAGGTGTCATTCAGATCGCGCAAGTGCAAGGGTAGAGGGGAAAGGGAGAAGTGCAGGGGGGAGGAAGGGAGAGGGGAAGTGCATTACAGGGTTAATAGCATCCAGGAAGAAAAAAAAACAAGGGCCAACTAGTGGCAGTGCGAGTAAGTGCAGATAAGTGCTGGGGTGGGGGGGTTGTGGGATACATACACAGTCCCATAGTGCAGGGGGTGCCAGGGAGGCAGTGCAGGGGAGAGTGGCTGGGCCAAGGACTTAGAACGGCGAGTGGCCAGTTGCAGATTCAGTGCAGTGCTTAAGCGCAAGTGGTATATAATAACACATCATTATCGTTTGGCCTTGGACATCTGCTTGCATGCACAGTGATTTGGTATTATGGGCCTATACGCACTAACGATACATATGGTGAGCCATTCTTGCATGAAATGTATATCACTTTAGTGATATCGTAACCATATGGTTTGTAGTGTACTTAGAAACAATGCTGTGATGCCACTTCCTGTTTTGTCGAGGGGTGAAAGGTCGCCCCCATGGTGGCCCCCATGGCAGTACCAGCTACTTGAAGGTAGTAGCGATCTTTGTATCAAAAATAAGAGTTGTTATTTATGAATTCAAGTAAGGCCATTATAAATTCTTTTTGTGCTGGTATCTCTTCTGCTGTGAGCAGAATCCATTCTACAGCCTCTCTGCCTAGCTCATGTGGGATCGAGGTGTAAAGGCTTTTTACGTCTATAGTGAAACAGATGCTATTGGGATAATATGGTGTCGAATTCAAGAGTTGTAAGAAATGTGTCGAGTCCTGAATGTATGTGTTTGTTTTTTGGATCAGCAGTTGTAAGAAGTAATCTACATATTTGCCAGGAGGTTCCAATATACTGTTCATCCCTGCCACGATACGTCTCCCAGGTGGTTTGACAGGATCTTTGTATACCTTTGGAAGAATATAAAAGTGAGGTATTCGGGGATGAGGATTAGTCAAAAATGTCTTTGTGTGATGATTAATCCACTTCAACTCTTCAGCTTTTTCAAGAAGTATTTCCAAGTTCTCTGGGATCTCTGGTGTGGGGTCCTTTGTTAATCGTCACTTTGTTTTTTTGTTTTCGAGGTTTGGATAGGTCCTTGTGCTATAGGACCGATTTGGACTGGCAGCTCCAGGCTAAAGTATTGGAATGTAAAGCTGAATTCAGCTGCAGAATTGGATCAACATAAGATTAACAAGTGTAGTACCCTCCTCTCCACTCTTTCATAAGTAGTTCCTTCAAACATTTAAACGTTTCATCTTCTCGTTCAGCATTATCCCATTCCATCTTTGAAATCGATGCTGGCTCTATACTCAGTACAACTTCCATGTCATATTCCCCATCCGTGATTTCATAAACATTAGTAAGGCGGGACAGACAATCAGCTGTAACGTTCTTAGCTCCAGGTACGTAACGTACTGTGCACTTATACTCTTGAAGAAGCATCACCCACCTCCTGATTCTACTGGAAACTTTGTCCAGACCTTTCAACATAATTACGTGGACCAAAGGTTTATGATTTGTGCAAAATTCCACTTCGCCGCCCCATATGAAACTCCTACATTTTTCAGCTGCCCATTTTATCGCTAACGCCTCTTTCTCAATTGCAGCATACGATCTTTCAGCTCCTTTTAGTAACCTCGATGCGAATGCAATCAAAACTTCACGCCCCTTGTCTTCTTGCGTGATAACAGCTCTGAGGCCTATATTACTAGCATCAGTTGTAATGATCATTTTCTTGTTACTGCAGAAATTCTTTAACGCTGGGGCTGTATCTATTGCACCTTTTATGAAGTTGAACTCTTCCTCACAATCGTCATTCCAATCAAAGTTTTTCTTTTTGAGCAATTCTCGTAAAGGGACGGTGTGAAGCGCAAAATCACGAACAAACTTTGAGTAGTATTCTGCCATTCCAATAAATGTGCGCTCCTCTTCTTGGTTGCACGGTCTGGGCATTTTTTTAATGGTATTCACTAATTGAGGTTTGGGTGAAATGCCATCAGCAGAGATCTTGTGTCCTAGATATTCTATTTCCGAGCAATTGATTTTACACTTTTCCTTGCTCAAGGTCATCCCTGCTTTGTATAACTTCTCACACACATATTTGAGTCTCTAATGTAATTTTTGATTGTCAGCGTATATTAAGATGTCAGCTTGAAAACAAAGTACACCAGGTACTCCTTCGAACAAATTGTGCATTATCTTCTGAAACACTGACGCAGCGGACACCAGTCCGAATGGCATCCTCTTAAATTGATAAAGGCCATCTGGCGTAATAAAGGCAGTGAGATGTCTGGATCGCTTATGTAATCTAACTTGGTGATACACGGAGGTCAAATCCAGGGTAGAAAAGAAACTTGATGGCCCAATTGTGGAGATTAATTCTTGTATGTTGGGGAGAGGATGTCTGTCAGGGACAACACACTTGTTTAATTCCTGCATATCCACACAAATTCTGAGTTTTCCTGACTTCTTCCTAATGACCACCAAAGGCGAGACCCATTCACTGGCATCAATACCTTCAATAAATCCTTGCTCTTCCATCCCTTTTATCTCCTTACTGACTTCATCACACATGGACAAAGGAACGTTCCTTAATTTCTGGGCCACTGGAATATGATCTGGTCTTAACTGTATTTCATGCACGTAACCCTGAAGACATCCAACGTCGTCACGAAACACAGCTTGCATGACATCAATGGTGCTCCCCTTAGCTGCATCATGACTATTCCCAGGCTTACTCACATCATTTTTGATGGCAAAGACAGATTCTTTGGCAGCAGAATCTAATTTGACTTGTAGTTTACTTTGATGAGTCCAACTCAATAGCAGTGTTTTGCCTACACTAGTGATGTACACTTTGCCTTTGGCTTTCCTGTCTTTAAATTTCAAATTCCCCCCAGAACAAACCTATGGTATCAATCCTTACACCACCATAAGCTCTGGCGTTGATGTTGGTTGCGTGCAGATATTCATGCTTTGCCTTGTCCCATAAATGTTGTGGCAGCAACGTGTAATTCGCACCAGTGTCCATCATCATGTTCAATTCTGCCCCATCAACAGAAACCATGGCTTTGGGACTTTCTAGGACCTCTTCCTCATCATCACTGGTTATGACAAATACACATTCTTCACCTTCCTCTCCACAACTGTGGCCACTGTCTGAGTTACCTCCTATCCAATTAGTGGAAGTACTATGAAATCTGCAGCATCTCGAATAATGACCTTTACCTTTGCATCTGCTGCATATAATTTTTAAGGCCGGGCACTCTGGGTCGTCGGCCCAGTGATTGACGCCATCACACCTCTAACACCTCCCTTGACGTCTTCTTCTTGGGTTTGTAGATTGTTTATCAGGACTATCCTTCCTGGTGCGGTCATTATAAGTTCCTTTCTGATTGATTCAATACTTCCCTTTGTCAGACTGTGATGGCTTGTACTGACTGGCTGACATTTTTCGTCTGACAGAGGCATTATTAATCATAGATATGACTCAGTTTCCTCAGTGATATTGCAGGATACTTTGGCAGTTCTCAAATTATTGGTTTCAACTTGAATATGTTTCATCTTATTTTCTAATTCTTTAACACACTCCTCAGTATGTTCTGCTTCCTTCGCTACACAAAGCACTGTATCTAGGGATGGATCGTTTTCTGACCAAAGTTTCTCTCTCACTTTTGTACTCCGGCACTCCAGCATAAACTGGTCCCTTAGTCTTTCATCAAGTTGTTTGTTGAGGTTGCATGAGTTGGCAAGTTTCCTTAATGCAGTGATGAATTTCTCAACACTTTCTCCCTCTTCTTGTGTTCTCTTGCCAAATTTGTACCTCTCCAAAATAATACTTATTTTCTTTTCAGAATGCTTGTCAATCTTCATGACTGCCCATTCATATTCATTGATGTTGGAGTCTTCTTCTGTTGATAATTCTGGCAGGGTTTCATATTTTTCTTGACCAGAAAATCACTTATGACAGACCTCTTCATAGACAAAGGCCATGGAGCAGGAGCATGTGTACAGCTTTAACAATATTGCATCACGAGACACGTGATGAAAACATTAATCCACAAGCAATTTATTGCGCATGCACGTTTGGCAGCAGAGGAGAAAGAATGAGGAAACCACATTAGCACGGATTGGCTTTGCGGACGCGCATAGAGCGTGACGGGCGTATGGGAGACAAAGCTGAGAACGTTGAGCAGATTACATGACGACATGGCTGCATCAATTCCTCCTCCAGCTCCTTTTCTCTCTGAACCTGGCCGACCTCCTGTGAGATGGGACAGATGGGTCAAGATGTTTGAGAATTACATTGTGGAGGTGACAGGTACAGTTCTTCCAGAAAAAAACCACTACTTCTGCACAATTTAGGGCCTGAATGGCGACTAGTGTTCGATGGACTCACACATGGTGCAGAGGAAGGCGCTGGAGATGCCGATGAATATGTTGTTGCCTTAAAGAAGATTGAAGACCATTTCGAACCCAGGAAGAATGTGACCTTTGAGAGGCACAAGTTCTTTCAACGTGCACAAGACAGTGCAGAGTCAGTGGAGTCTTATGTAGCATCCTTGAGGACACTGAGCCACACATGTGACTTTTGCGATCTCACCGATTCCCTCATCAGAGATCAGTTAGTGCGATGCACCAACAGCCTTAGAGTTCACGAAAAGTTACTTGCTAAAGATGTTTCTTTGGAACAAGCAGTAGAATTAACACGCAGCATTGAACAGACCTCACAATATATGAGGGCAATGAAAATTGACAAACAATCCTCACAGAGTGTCGCACATGCTGTGTGTGCAGTAACGCCAAAAAGGAGAACATCGGCCAAGAAAGAGTGGTGGAATCAAAAGTGTTCCAGGTGAGGAAATTCCCGACACTCAGCAAATTTTCATGCTTGCCCTGCAAGATTGGCAGAATGCTACAGATGCAAACGCAAGCTAAGTTGAAACGAAGGTTTATTTTCAATAAAACCACAGCAGGCAGCAGACGCATCCGAAGCCTTGAATGCTCGGAGCAACTGCCGGTATTTAGAACAAAACATTGCGTGTATGCATTCTGAAAGAATCCTGCGGTTTGGGGATTCTCAGAATGCATACACATCATTTAGAATTATATAATGCAATACACTAGCTTAACAGTGAGCTCATAAACTTAACACACCTCACTCCTCACACATTTGCAAAAAAATATTCAAGATGATAATCTTTGAAGCGGTCCGTTTGTTTCTTTGCTCTTTTGCAGAGGTTTCCTCCACTGGACTCTGAATCTTCAGGGATGCCGTTTTCTAACTGTGATTGAGATACTCTTTCTTCCTGTTCTTTTTGGGTTTCACACTCCAGATTGACTCTCATCATACCTTCACTGCCATAGTTTGAAGTCTAGACTTTGACCAACATTCACCTCCTTCTAGTATGGCCACACTACCTCGAATAGCTTTCACTGTCTTTGGCCCTATAAATTTACTTTCTCTACACTTAACACCAAAACGTGAGTTTTTAATCAACACATTCGATCACGTAGCACAATATAGTCACTAATCACTACATTAAAATTGGGAAAGCACCGTGATACTGCAACAACCGAAATGGATGATTAACTCAACTAAAGATTGTGCCCAACGGTATCCCTTCTGTACTATATACCTTATACCAATTTAAATAGATTGCTACAACAATTGGAATGGATTATTGATTCAAATAACCATTATGACCAACGTTATACCTCATGCATTATTTACATTTGTCTTTCCTATATGTTGTCTACATGTTGTGTTTTTTTTAACGTTGTTGTGGCCTGTTATACATGGTCACATGTTTTAATTGTGATTATGCACTGATGAATCATGCATAATTGATCATTATGAATTTGTTTTTTTGACACATATCAAATGCTGTGGAATAATGATGTTGCTACATTTTTTTGACCAAAGATGATAACATACGCCCTGATGAAGGACTTATGTAGTCGTAAATGCATTGGCCATTGATGCATCTGCCTACAATTAGAAAATAAACACATACCTACCTTGAGGACCATAGCAACTAGTGAACTAAATGTATTTACTTGATTTGAATGTACCTTCAATGCAATTACCTGTTTACGTGAGAGTAACTGATAACCACTGAATGGATTTAAGGGTGTGCAGCCAACACCGAAGGCTGACAGGCCTAGGTTCTCTCTCTACTAATAATTTTTCGCGCCTGACAGAGAGGTGCTCAATACTGGGTTTGCTCCCCACTCTGATAAATCAGAAAAACTGGAATATCAGACAATTAAAGTAATGAGAAGAATAAAAACTATAGGCCTGCCCACTCGCCAACAATAATTCTTGTAGAAGCCAAGAGATTTGACATCTGGAGAGGTATATGTATAGGTTGTCTGGGATAAGATCTTTGATCCAGGGTGGTTAGATACGTGCTGGGGAGAGAAAGGAGGGGCATATGAGGAGGTATTCTGCTTTGATAGTGGGTCATCATGCAGGTGGTAATGGTGGAGAGACAGCTTTTAAGGGTATGGAGTTGTGAAAGGGATGAGATATGGGAGTATATTGTGTGCCATCTGTATTTTGATGGAAATGGACAATGTGTTTGCTAAGGGTCTTTCCAAGGGATTCTACTTATAGTTTAAAGAACAGTGGGGGACAAGGAAGAACCTTGTGGGATTCTGTGTCTGGAATGGGGTGTGATTGATAAGGGGGCATAGCGACAAATTGTGTCCTGTCAGTGAGGAAGTAAGTGAACCAGTCTAGGATGGTGACTGAAAGTTTCATCCCATGGGATAGGATGTTTAGTAGAATGGCGTGGTCGAGAAGTATGCAAAGTGTTATGTTTCCTTTGTCAGTGATGTTATGGAGGTCATGGAGGAAGTAAAGTGTAGCGGTCTCAGATTGCAACCCAGATTGGAAGGGGTTGAGGCGGTTGTTTGTGGCAATGTGGTGTTGCATTTGGGTTGCGACAAAGCATTCCATAGTTCTGTTGATGTCTGGGTCAACAATGGTTACAATGTGGTTCTCCAACAGAAGCATTTTGTGAAGGCTCTGGTCTGTTTCTTATGATCTCTCAGCACTAAAAAGCAGTAATGTTATAGAAAGTACTCTCTAAAAAATACCCTATCATATCAACCTGTATTCATACATGTGGAAATAATTGCTTTGAAATTATTCTCCTGATGCCATGTTTTAGAAATGACTTAAGTTGAATCCACACCCAACCTTCTTTCCACTGACTAAGTTAACTTCATTTAAAATTCCTTGCTAGTTGAGTAGCACCAGGATGGTTTACAGCACCTATAATTTTGGTGTGGTGACGCTGGACAGATTTTGGTAAATTGACACCAGATAACACCCTCACCCTCAAAATTGTCCCAGCACCACTGGCCTTTACAAGTGTTTAGAGCCTCTATTCCAAGCTTGCTGATTGGCTGGAGAGCGGGAATCTGTGAGAACAAAACAGCTGGAATCTGTGAGAACAAAGCAGCGGTGGGCTTCTACTGTTATTGGAGCCTGGATCTCACCATATCTTACAATATGAAGAGAGGAACACAGGCTCTGGATAAGGTCCTATAACAGCTAATAGGCTGTGGTGCATTATTTGTGGCTTCCCATGTTATGTTTTTTTATTTTTTGTATTTGTATAGCGCACTGCAGCCCAAAGGCATTGAGGCGCTGTTACAAGAAATTGAAAGCCGGCATGATTGACGGTTACCTTGGAGGCGGCACAAAGTAAGGTTATTTGGTTTCATATAAAGTTGGCAAACATAAAAGCAATTAAAACAATGGGAACAGTAGGAGTCATATTTCAATATTAGCATATAGAACATTATTGCAAGGGATTCAACTGAAAGGACTCAAAGGTGCTGAGATCCGGCCACAATACGGCGAGATGTAGGGAATGGAAATCGGTACAGAATCATACAAGTCACACAAATAACCTGTTAAAACTTTTTTCTAAAAATCATCAATGTTAGATGATATTTGACAAACATCACACATATGGCACATGTGTGATGCATTTTTTCTCAAAAAGAACAACATAAAAGTCCATTAAAATATGTAATTCCGGGAGATTTGGCTGGGTGTGCAAATATCAAAGCATGACTCTGCTTTGTGTGCAAGTTATATTGCATGTTTAAGCACTTTGACGGAAGCGCAAGGGTTACATTTTGAGTAGAAAAATGGGCCAAATTCTGTACTAGCGTGTACACAGCCCTTGTGCATTTAGCTATATCCGCATCCTGAGGGCCTAGCAGCGTTCGGTAGTAGCTGTGTGCACTTGAGCAATATCATCCATGGTAGACAAAGTCACGCTGTCCTTTCTGTGACAGCTAACATTTATATCAGTTAATATTTTAGGAACATTTAGAGAGCAGTTGCTGCACCATACTTATTTTGTTTTCATATTCTGGCAAAGCGATTGCAAGGCAATGCTTCACCTGCCACTCTGTGTGCCCTTCTGCAAGTTACAAAGTCATTTTCCGGCTAAAATGGGAGCGAACTCTTTCATCGATTGGAAAGACAAGAATATCACGACGAACCTTTGGTCATCTAAGATCCTCTGTGCTTTCTGAGGGTAAACTGGGGCACACGTGGCTTCTTTGAAGGCATGTTGGTAGTATGCCCTGTGGATTTCACTGTGTCTAGGTAAATTTAAAAATTATGAAAGATACAGTAACTTACATTTCATTTTTAATCCCTAGAAGCATGTGTCTTATTTAAAAAGAAAAGAATAATTAATGTCTGGCAAAAACAAATTCTGGCTATATTTTCTCAAGAACACAGCAGGGTCTGTGTGGCCAGCAAATTTTCACATGCCTGTATATGCCATCATGTAAAAGCTGCCAAAAAGACACGTTTGCCACAGTAACTAAACATTAAATGACATTTCAACTCTATCCTTCAGCATCAGAATTCCTCCAAACACAGCAACCTTCCAGGGTGAAACCTGTGCAGGAGGCTGGGTTAGAAACACAGTTTAAATGGTGGTAGGCGATGCACAGGGCCAGATGTGCGTAAGGTCTGTGATGGCGTGCGGGAGGAGCCTCCTTTGCACCAATCCTGCACCGAGACTGCCGGATTTTCAAAATCCTTAGGTTTCTGTAGGAGGGGAGCAGCTGAGCTATGACCAAAGCAACAGTATGTTATTTTATCTCATTAGCTTTGACTATGCCGCTGCAACAGGTAGAGCAGCACCAGAACCATGGTTAGTACCGTTACACAGTAGTGCCACTAGTAAACGTGATTGGTTGGCAGAACATAGAAACCCAAAAGGCTGTGCGACTGTGACATTATGCTCAGTACATAGGCATGCCCAGGGACACGTCACACATGAGATGAGGGTGATGGCACTCTTGCCCGAGAACCAAAATGAGGCTCACAAGGTTGCTGGTCACCGGACAGTGGAGCGTTAGACATGATGTAGTGTTATGTTAGGGAAATGTGTAGAGTGCAACTTACACTAGTAAGGGCATCAAGGCGTTAGGCAGTGAAAGTGGAAACCAGCTGCAGACAAAACTACAGACAGATCAAGTGGAAAAGAACACAATTTTTAGTCTACGTCGGAAGGTGAGATGATCCTGTACCAAGAGTAACGGAAGAGGAATGGAGTTTCATAGCCTAGCAACACATATGGAAAAGGAACACCTATCAGAAGCATGAGCGCCGGACGCAATGGACAGAAATGCAAAGTGAAGAAGCAGAATGCAGGGGACGTGGAGGGACGTAATTATCAAATTTCGCCTGCAGGTAGGCTGGGCCACCCTTGTAGAAAGCCAGGTGAACAATGACAGGGCTTTAAAGTTAACCCTACTAGAAATTGGGAACCAATGACGAGCCTTGAGAGCGGCAGTGGCGAAGATAACGAAGGGGCCCCCAAAGCCAGGCTGGGCGCAGATTTCTGAAGGATCTGAAGACAGTGAAGCAAGTAGTAAGGTTGAGCCAGGTAGAGAGAGTTGCAATAGTCGAGAGAACCTGAGATAAGAGAGGAAACGACAATCGGGCGTAGAGAGGCAGGGAGAAAGGAAAGGATCTTACGCAGGATACAAAGTTTGAAGTGGACAGTTTGACAAACTACGCTCACCTAGGGGAGGAGAGAGAGAGACGAAGTGTCATGAACCGTCGGACGCGCCCCTTTTGGGCTTCCTGGTGCCTGATACATCGGGCTTACACTCTGCTGTACTTCCAACATGCGCAAAACAGAAAGGTGATGGCTGGAAGGTTTTGAATTAATCATAACCACGGACAAAGCTCTGGGCAACCCTCCAGACCATCATTTTTCAGCCTGCCAAGCCATTACAGAAGGGGAAAAACCATATGCAAATCAGGCTTGGTCCTACCCCAAAAGGGGCAGTCCAGCCCGAACTGCTAGGTCACATCCCTTCTGCACGAGACCACAAGCATCCCCAGACATGTTTCAGCCTTGTTGGGCGTCATCAGTGAGGAGTAGCTTGGGTCTCTAAGCCCGGCAGACTCGAGACCCACGTCTGGGCATACCCGTCCCACTCGGGGTGACTTTAGCAAAACAGAAAGGTGATGGCTGGAAGGTTTTGAATTAATCATAATGACGGGCAAAGCTCTGGGCAACCCTCCAGACCATCATTTTTCAGCCTGCCAAGCCATTACAGAAGGGGAAAACCATATGCAAATCAGGCTTGGTCCTACCCCAAAAGGGGCAGTCCAGCCCAAACTGCTAGGTCACATCCCTTCTGCACGAGACCACAAGCATCCCCAGACATGTTTCAGCCTTGTTGGGTGTCATCAGTGAGGAGTAGCATGGGTCTCTAGGCCCGGCAGACTCGGGACCCACGTCTGGGCATACCCGTCCCACTCGGGGTGACTTTAGCAAAACAGAAAGGTGATGGCTGGAAGGTTTTGAATTAATCATAACCACGGGCAAAGCTCTGGGCAACCCTCCAGACCATCATTTTTCAGCCTGCCAAGCCAGTACAGAAGGGGAAAAACCATATGCAAATCAGGCTTGGTCCTACCCCAAAAGGGGCAGTCCAGCCCGAACTGCTAGGTCACATCCCTTCTGCACGAGACCACAAGCATCCCCAGACATGTTTCAGCCTTGTTGGGCGTCATCAGTGAGGAGTAGCTTGGGTCTCTAAGCCCGGCAGACTCGAGACCCACGTCTGGGCATACCCGTCCCACTCGGGGTGACTTTAGCAAAACAGAAAGGTGATGGCTGGAAGGTTTTGAATTAATCATAATGACGGGCAAAGCTCTGGGCAACCCTCCAGACCATCATTTTTCAGCCTGCCAAGCCATTACAGAAGGGGAAAACCATATGCAAATCAGGCTTGGTCCTACCCCAAAAGGGGCAGTCCAGCCCGAACTGCTAGGTCACATCCCTTCTGCACGAGACCACAAGCATCCCCAGACATGTTTCAGCCTTGTTGGGTGTCATCAGTGAGGAGTAGCATGGGTCTCTAGGCCCGGCAGACTCGGGACCCACGTCTGGGCATACCCGTCCCACTCGGGGTGACTTTAGCAAAACAGAAAGGTGATGGCTGGAAGGTTTTGAATTAATCATAACCACGGGCAAAGCTCTGGGCAACCCTCCAGACCATCATTTTTCAGCCTGCCAAGCCATCACAGAAGGGGAAAAACCATATGCAAATCAGGCTTGTTCCTACCCCAAAAGGTGCAGTCCAGCCCGAACTGCTAGGTCACATCCCTTCTGCACGAGACTACAAGCATCCCCAGACATGTTTCAGCCTTGTTGGGCGTCATCAGTGAGGAGTAGCTTGGGTCTCTAGGCCCGACTCGGGACCCACGTCTGGGCATACCCGTCCCACTCGGGGTGACTTTAGCAAAACAGAAAGGTGATGGCTGGAAGGTTTTGAATTAATCATAACCACGGGCAAAGCTCTGGGCAACCCTCCAGACCATCATTTTTCAGCCTGCCAACCATTACAGAAGGGGAAAAACCATATGCAAACCAGGCTTGGTCCTACCCCAAAAAGTACTTCCAACATGGCCTTTAAACACAGAACGCTGTCTACCAGCTTTTACGTCAGATGTAACTGTTCTATAAAGAGGCCACCCCCTCACGGCCCTGCGTGTCTCAACGCTACTGATTGCTGTGGCTAGACGTGTGCTCCGTAGTTCGCCTTCACTGAACTCGGTTGCTTGCTGGTTCCCAGACCCTCGCTTCCTCCTCCTAGCTTCCCTTCCTCCTTATCCTGTATCCCGGAATCCATCTACTCGCCTCCGAGTACTCCTCCTTCATTCCTGGACATCCTGGAGTTTCCTATCGGCCCTGGACGAAGAACGCTGAACGAACTCTGGAACCCGAAGACGCGCGTACAGGGTTGTACAAAGCCCGAACCGTAGGCAAGAAGACTCCTTCCAAGATATCCAGCAAGCATCAAACACAGGTGAGAGAGGGGGAAACCTGTGACACGAAGAGAGTTTGGCCCTCAGGTTTTTAACAACAAATGATGGCCAAGGAAGAAGCCCAAACTTGGGAGTGGGGGTCAGAAAGCATCAGACCCCAGAAAGGCATCGGGATGAGAGCCGAATAAAAGAGTCTCTGTTTTGTCCACATTAAGGCAAAGCCAGTTGAGTGCCATCCAAGCATGAATGGCAGAGAGACTGGAACGGCACCAAGGGGCCATATGTCGTCAGCATAGGAATAGCAAAGGAAACCAAAAGAGTGGGTAAGAGAGATAAGAGGACGAATATACACATTAATAAGAAGGGGTGAGAGCGCAGAGCCCTGTGCGACCTTGCAGAGAAGGGAGAGAGCAGACAACATCAAAGGGGACAGAAGCAGAGATTGGGAATGATCAGTAAGAAAGGAAGTGAACCATTCCAGAACTTTACCAGATATTCCCAGATGGGAGAGACTCTGGATCAGAATGGCATGACCTATGGTGTCAAATGCAGAAGAGAGATCTAGGAGTAGGGGAGCACCCCCAACCCCCTGATCTACAATCTGTGCGAGATCATCAACCACTGACACCAGAAAGGACTCAGTGCCCTGACTGGGCCTAAAGCCAGAATGAAAATGATCAAGGAAACCAGTAATTCTCAAGAAAGGAGAAGAGCAGAGAGGTGACAAAAGAAGTTTCATAAGGAATGGTAGAAGAGAAATAGGATGGAAATTAGCCGGAAGAGCCGGATCAAGATGAGGTTTTTTTTAGAAGGGGAATAACAAGTGCATATTTCAGAGCAGAAGGGATAGCACCAGTGGCCAAAGAAAGATTAACTGAAGAAGACAACAGCGAATCAATCTGGGTAATGATCTCTTAATGATCCTGAGCAGAATGGGGTCAGACAGGGAGGCAGATTTGAGACACAACGTAGCCGAGATGATGTAGGCTTCAGAAAAAAACAGGAATTGGGACCAGAGAGCCAGGGGAGAGGGAGCAGGGCAGACAGGGGAGCAGAGCCCTGTGAAACAGTAATCTTCTGTCCAATGAGAGAAATGTTGTCCTGAAAGAAAGAAGTTAGAGAGAAACAGAGAGAGAGAGGGGGGGGGACTGATCCGGTTTTTAGTGGGGAGAGTGGATAGAGAATGAATACTTATGAAAAGGGTTTTAGGGGCATTAGAGACAGATTGAATGGAGGAAGTGAAAAAAGCACGATTGGCCTCCACCATGGTCAACTAAAAAGTGGCTGTTGCTCTACCAAGTGCGAACAAGGCAGAGGCTGAATATCAATTCTCCATGTGCGTTCAGCCTGCCACCTAAGTAAGTGCAGCTTGGCAAGCACTGCAGAAAACCACACCTGAGAGGGACGGCCCTGTCGCTGAGATACTAGGAGAGGGGCCAGTGAGTTGGCTGTGAACCTGAACGCAGCCGCTAGAATGACAAAGTCAGCGGGATCGCCTATGGGAAGATGGTTAGAAATATTCCTAACAATCACAGCTCTGCTGACACTATTCTAGCGATGAGTGATCCGCCACCGGCGTCGATTGTGTCATCTGGTTAGGTCAAGCAGAATTGCATGGTGCAGCTAACAAATGCCTCTCAAGATTGAAGGATGCTCCGATAGAATGCATATTTTTCAAATGTAACTGACAAAATATATCTTATCGTCTTACATTTGATTCTCATTCTGTGCAACCTCAGAAAACCCATAAAAATGTAGGCTCGGGCGACACATTTTCGAGATGGGGATACTCTGCCAGTTTCTCTGTCCATTTCTCTTCAGCTGTCAAGAAATAAATACTTTATTGCTACTGCTTTGGTAATCGTACTGGAATTATTGGGAGGGTTTTTAGAGCTAAAACCCTGACATCACATAGTCTGTTATGAGTATATGTTTGGCCGAAGGGTGGTCGGGCTTTGAAGCCTTGCATGATTCCTGCATGTTCCATAAGCCAAGCTCCATAAGCAGGAATGCTGGGGGTGGGGGAGGGTCAGAAGGCACGCTTACTTGATGGAGGGTTTCACCTATGTCTGTTAGGAACGCTATATGGACACTAAAGTGGTGTGGGAGACTTGATGCCTATTGCCCTGAGACTGGGCTCTTCTGGGAGTTACCTGCACAATCATGCATGCTTCTACCCTTCCCTCCCTGGGCTGCAGTTACCTTTTTCTCTCAAAGGGGAATTTGAGTGATCTTGGATCCAGCGGGGGTGTGGAGTCTGCTTAGCAGCTTACATTTGTAGGTCTCCCTTGGACATCAAGGCTTCTTGCGGGACAGAGTGTCACTTTATGTCTGCTATTTATTTATTTGGGTGTTTTGCGGAACACTTCATGCCAACATTATGCTCTGCTAGGGACCAGCCATCCCCATGACCTACTCTCATTGCAGTACCTTTCCTTAACCTTCCATGTCCCATTCCTTTCATCTATGAGTTGTATCTCCTCACACATGTTTTCTTACATTGGAAAAGCTCTTAAAGATCAATGTGTCTTGACGTCCTCTGTTTTTCTGTCAGTCAATGGAACTAACTCCTTGCAACCATGCGGGGCATTCCATCAATTAATTTCTAAATGTGTACATTCTAGATGTTGGGTGGGCCTGGACCGATAGTGAGGTAGAAGTGCTGGCCTTTCTGCCCTCTAAAGAATGCTGATGAGGGCAACATGTTTGCTGCAAAAGTCCCCTACAGTGATTCGGCTTGAAGGAGATCAACAGATGCCCTAATACCTTGGTATGACATTCAAAGCACCAGCAGCTGTCTTGCTCCACAGCCGTTCCCTGTAATTACTGAGAAAGATAGCGTGGGCACGTACTCAGCAAGGAAGTAGTTACCGTTTCCTTCATCTAAACCCAAGACAGGAGGAATTATCTCTCTCTTCTGCTGTCCTATGTGCCAGGCCTATGTGCCTATGTGATTTTTGTTTTTCAAGAAAGAATAATTGTGGGCAGGTAATTAACCCAGGCACAGCTATATACGTCTCCATTCTGTGGGCTTCAAAGGGTATTCCCACGTTACAAGTGACACATGTCATTCAATGGATGACAGAAAAGCAATGGGAATAATAACAGGAAAGCGTTTCTGTTTCCCTTGCTTTCTCTCCAACTCCTGATCTTTATTCATCATTATGTTGTGAAGAAGGTGGGTTTTAGAAGGCAGAGATGTTGCTGCGCATTCTCTTCTATGAATGGGTGAGGGTTCATCCTCATACGCTGCAACTATAGCTAGAATAACAAGGACCGCAGCCTATGGCATTTATGTGACAAACTATGACTGAAGCTGGTGCCAACCAGGAGGGAAAGCCCTCAGTAACTAAGTCACTTTGGCCGCACCAGAAGGGAGAGACTGTAGAACTCTGGGAGCCAAGGGAAGCCACCCACTTCATGATGTGACACTTGGAGGTGTAAATATGAGATTCCCCCTAGGTCCCCAGTACTCTCACAGCTAGCATCGTAGATAAAGAACACATCTGCCAAAAAAAGGATATCTGGGATATAGTTCAAAGCCAGAATACAACACCGACCACCACCCCCAGCCCCCCCGCACCTCTCCGTGGTTCCAGGGCAGGATGGAGAAGCCAGCTCTTCTTCGATCATAAGGTCAGGTCGGATTGTGAACCAGGTCTCAGACAAGATTGCACTGCATTGGCAGGAATCAACGCTTGATGTGTGAATTTATGAACACGATCAATAGCTGTATGACTGCTACTAAGAATCAGAAGGAAGGGGAACAAATTCCTAACAATCCAGGCAGGCAACATTCCAGTACTTTACATTGCCATAATCTCCTTGCCTGATCTTAACATGGCAGACCTGTGAGGAAGCTGATCTCCAGCATTGCACTTTTAACTTCACCTGAAGTGAAGTAAGGAGAGAGTCAGCCCACAAGGGGGGAGATGGCTGCACCAGATGGCAGAGTGGAGATCAAGGGGGAAAGAGAGGGAGAAGTTGGAGGAGAAGAATGAAGAGTGAGAGGAAGAGGAGATGGAAGAGTACGATTAGGAGCAGGAGGAGCTGGACATGATCTATGGGAATTGAACAAGGATGATTGCCTGGGAATAAGGCCTGTACGTGGAAGGGGACCGCTTACAATAAACCACAGTGACACTGGGGCATGAGTAGAACCTCAGGTAAGAAAAGGATGGTTTATAAAGTGAATCAGGAGCATATTTTTACTTTTTGGTCCCTGAAGCATGTAAGGAGTGCTTTATCTCCTAGTTTGACAGAGTGAGAATGGCACTAAATATATCCACAATACCCAGGAGGGTGACCCAGAAGCTAGGGTTGTGGTTGGCGGTAGACCTAGTACCCAGGTTTGAGGAAAAATACTATCCAGAATTACCTTGGAATAGGGAGAATTACCTGACTTGTCCCACATGGGACAGACCAGCTTTAGAGAACCCAAGGGGCAAAAATGGGGAACTATGCACCTGCCCACCACAGACACAACAAGATCACTGAAGATGAGGGGTAAAGCCATCACACAGGGCATATCTGGATCCCACAAGGCGACAGGTCCAGGACACAACCAATATCTATTTACTCTTTAGTGGTTCATTTTATGTAGGCATGTTTCTAACTTAATGCTCTCACCAGTGCAACAATCCCACCCTGCAGTATGGAACAAGAAATAGGCTGTTTTAATCATAATATTTTGTTATTATATATATTGTTATATAAGTTATTAAATGCCAGCCCCCCTAAATCCTAATCTTGGCCAAATACACACACGTATCTGAAGCCTCCTCTTAGAAAGTGCCCATACCTGGACTTCGGTCCCTGCCGGCATTCCTACCACAAAGCACTTTGAGGTCATCCAAATGGGAAAAGGTGCTATATAATGACTACTATAATATAATACTACAATATAATACATATCCCTAATATCCCTTAACATACCCCTCTTTAACCCACAATCCCTTAGTCCCTCTGACAACAACAACCCCTATCTCTTCATGTGTGTCCACCTGCCACCATGCTCCATGATCTGAGGACCTACACACTTTGCCAGCACCCTTGCCCCTATCAAGGCCATCATCAGCATATGCCTCTATGTGACATCCCCCTACTTGACACTCACCCCTCTGCTGCACCGCTACATGGAGCTGCACCCTCCTGCTCTGGGACTGATTGATTGATTATTTGTGTAGCACCTACACACAATGTGTATCAAAGCGCTTCAAGGCAAGGGGGAGCAAGGGAAACATGCAATGACATTCTTACAAGGCCTTGAGACATTAACTATGTGAAATTACTATTGTACTAGGCCTGGCGACATGTCAGATAGTGCAAGAGCTATGACAAAAATAAGGAGGGGAGGCGTTGGGTAGGCGATGCGACAGACAAGCAACTAACGTACTAGGCCTGATGACATTTCTGGTAGAGCCAGAGAATTAACAAGAGATCCGGGGCGGGAGGTGGAGGGAGAAGGAGAGGAACAAAACAAGTAACAATCGTACAAGGCCTGACAACATTTCAGGTAGTGCTGGAGGGGGAGGAAACAAATAAGGAGGGAGGGGGAGGAAAAATAAACAGCTACTATCATACTAGGTCAAATGACATTTTGGATAGAGACAGAGCTATGACAAAGATAGGGAGGGGAGGGAGGTAGGATCTGAGACAGACAAGAAACTAACATACTAGACCTCACAACATTTCTGGTAGAGTGAGAGAATTGAGAAGAGGTGCGTGCGGGAGGAGGAGGGGGAAGAAGAGGAACAAAAGAAGTGACTATCGTACTAGGCCTGATGACATTTCATATAGTGCTGGAGGGGGAGGAAACAAACAAGGAGGGAGGGAGAGGATACACAAACAGCTACTACCGTACTAGGTCAGATGACATTTTGGATAGAGTAAGTGCAAAGAATATGGTAAGGGGAAGGAGGAAGGGGAGAGGGAACGGATAGGGAGAGGAAGAGAAAACTGAGAAACGGTGAGTGTGGTGAAAGAGAAGAAGAGGCAGGCAGGATGGGGAGGGGAGTGAAGTACAAAAAGGCAGGCAAACAGACAACACAAGCATACAGCAGGGGGGAACATAGTACAACAGGCAGGCATAACAGACAACACAAGCATAAAGCAGGGGGGCATGCGCAAATGGCACAGTAAGTTTGCATTAAGACACAGCCAGGTTTGAAACTCAGATGAATGCATAGAATCACAGCCAGATATGAAACTCAGATCTATGCATACAATCACAGCCAGATTTGAAACTCAGATGAATGCATAAAATCACAGCCATATTTGAAACTCTGATGAATGAATAACATCACAGCCAGATTTGAAACTCAGATTGAATACGTACAAACATAGCCACATTTATATTAGCAACAAGAATCAGATTCTAGCAGTAGTTGCAAACATGGGCGTCATGCAGAGAAGGAAACTGAAAGTCAAAAGAGGGTAGAGGCATGTCCAGAAGAGGAAACTAACCCATTGTTATGGAGGTTTGAATGATATTGAAGTTCAGATTTGCTCAGAAAAATGAGGAAGCAGCAGCATTGAAGTTCAATTGCAGGGGAAATTCTGGTAGCGGACAAGGAGCAGACAGGGGCTTTCGCTGTGGGCCTTCGGTGATTGGCCCGGCTCCCGCCTCCCAGCTGCAATGATTGCCTTAACATGCCATGTGCAACCAATGGGAGGGGGGAGCAGGCCAGGCCAGGAAAAGAAGCCGGCTGCAAAAGAATGCGGCCATGTTGTAAATGGCAAGCAATGAGGCAAGGCTGCAAGGACAATGGCAAAGGATGCAAAATTCATAGAAAGGACATGTACTGTCCTGCAAGATGATTCGTCGACGTGCGCTTTCAAATGGTGGTAGGTTTAAAAGCAATTCCTTTTTTCTTTTTTTTTCAAAATGTCTCCAAACAATACCGCACCGACGTGCTTTCACAGGGTAAAAGCTAGGTTTACCCCACTAAAGATAAAGAGCTGCGCATGCAGGGTGAGGCAGCAGGAAAGCCTCCACATCATTGCCCCAGGACCGTATTGGTGTAGAAACAAAGAATGAATGATGAGGGGACTTTGTTGTGGGCCTTCAGTGATTGGGCCGGCTCCCACCTCCCGGCTGCAATGATTGACTTAACAATGTAACTGTGTAACAATATGGGATGACATGTTACCACTGTGGCTAACTCCCTGTCCAAGTGCGCACTCCCCTGATGCCTCACACCTCCACCGCACCTGTTATGGATGTCACCAACTCGCCCTGCAGGCCCTTACATGCCCTACTAATGAGGGAAACATTGAGGCACCCCCATCCATTGCTATCCACCCCTTCTCACAGCCCCTGGGCAAAACTGTCAGAGACCTTTAGAGGCAAACCTCCATTTTAAAATCCTCCCTTGAACAAACTTCAGCTTTTTACTACCCATGACACCTGTACTTGTCTACCCCCTCCCCTCAGACACCTTTCCCCCTTTGGTTCTCTCTGCTAAACACAGGTTGATGGAGTGCTCCCTTGCCCTGCTCCTTTCAAACAGTGAACATGGATGGCTGCCTGCTCCCTTGTGCCCGGACTGGGCAACACTTGCCTCAGAGCATGTTCCTTTGCATGAAGCAGTTTTCCCACAGCTTGTGAGTCACATCTGTCCCCCTGCAACACCCTGCTCAACATGCACTACCACCTCCAGCAGCTTCACTGGCATAGCATCCTCCACCAGGTGCATGCTGGGTTTGCCTTCCCCCGCAGCACTACATCCCCTTTCAGACTGAACTGCGGTGCAATGCTTCCACAACTCTCACCCCCCTATTTCACTTTCCACACTGTCCCTCATCATACCTGCCCCCTGGTCCCTTAGCCTCCATACTCACCTTACTGCATGATGTGGTGACTCTGGGAACAATCCACAGCATGTGTAGCTTGGCTCCCCCATGGCTCCTCCATCACCTGCCCCTCTTGTTGTGGCTGCACCTTCACTGTAGCAGGTTGCTGAGGCTGCTCCCAGCAAAGCTGTGCACTCCAGCTCTATAGGCTTCTCCACATGGCATCATATAAAGCTCCTGCCTGTCATGGTTTGCACAACAGTTTAGGCTGCCTACCCCACACTGTTCCCAAAACTCATCATAGCACCCAGCTGAAATATCCCAGGGGTACCTGTCTAAACCCCATCCTGCACACCCTGCCCCCAGTGCAGTGGCAAAACATCCCTGGGTTCGAAAGTGCTGTGCCTGCCATCCGGGAGCAACCACACACCAGCACACATATCACCACCATCACACATGCCTCAACACATCACTAACAAATATGACACACATGTACAACATGCTGTGCCAACTTCTACACCACAAATGTTGCAAGTAGATTCCTTTCTTGTGAAGACTTTTCAGACAATATAGTCAGATAATCCACCTATTACAGCACAGCCAACATGTGTACAGGCAGCACTGCCCCTACATCCTAGCTGCTGTGCAGCAATTACGACCCAATGGCTGAGGCAAAACTGTCCTTCAGCATTGCTCCCCGTGAGTATGAACCATAGTCTGGATATGGATCAGACATCCTAACTTGATAATAAGAAACTGAAACAGACAATTATTTACAGGACAGTCACTGGGCAGTCCATCTGCTCCCACCACCCCCACCTACACAAATGTCAAGCCACAGGCAAGATGCACCTTCTCTCCTTCATCCACCTGCAAGAACACCTTAGGGCTAAGAAGATCTTGTGGGGACTACACACTAAAGCTTTAATCTTCTTGATTTCACCACACATTTCCCCCTTACCCCTCTTCTTTGTCCCTGTATATAACAACAGAGGTGGCTCCACCCCGTCACAGGTGTAATAGCAAGTACAATCGAGGTAGGTAGGGAATTTCCAATTAACTCACACAATGTGATAGTCCACCTCCTACACCAATGGTTGGATTAGAGGTGGGTGAGTTATAACAACTGTCCACTGTTGTGTGTGTGTGTGTCTCTGGCAATACAGGAACAGTAAGTATGAGTTGCCTGGCTCACTGTGTTTCTGAGTGGATCCTAGCCTCACTGGCATAAGCTGTGTAAGACATCCTGGTTGCCTGTGCTGCATTCCTTACCTAGAATGCCTAGCAGCAAGTCACCTTTAAAGTACCAAAAAGCAGTGGCAAGCCACAAGCAACATGTAAGTTGGCAAGGACACCTGGCAATGTCCTTGTGTAGTTCCTGTCATTGACACATCATTCATACTGATGTGCACTACGTTGCCTAGCGTGTCTGGTGACATAACATTCATACTCTGGCCATGCCCTACATGCCAAACCCCCAGATGTTTGGGAATGGAATGCGGCAGAGGGACGAGTGGGTAAGGTGGAAATAACGAACACGGAATCCCAATTACAAACAGTTGTAACATCTCCCTGGCCAGTCAGGTTTCCCAGGCTTACATGCCTTCTGGGTCTGTGCAAAAGGCAACTAACCCCCTACCCCTGAAATGTGTCCCACATTAAGATGCATGAACCATCAACAGACTCATCAAATGAAGCCTCTTAAACATCATCCTCATGGTTCAGCACCGTCACCCATTGCAAGCCAATATACTTTTCAAACCAAGCAGCATCTTCTCAACTCCATATATTGCATCTCTGTAGACCCATCACACACCAGAATTGAGGCTATTAGTAGGCTACTTCTCTGCTGGTACATAAATGGAAGAGCCAGCAGACAGGCCTTTCCAGCCTATGTCCAAATGCACTTGTACCCCCCAACAGCAAACTTTACAGTCACTGTCACACTTCTGTAACATAATTTGAGCATCCCCTGCAAGGTAAAGTTAGTCCATGACACCAGCCTCTACACACCTTCCACTCACCACCCTACTTAAAACTTTGTGAACCGCTTCCCCCTGTAACCTCCACTAGTTGGCAGTGTATCCCTTAATGGGCATACAACACCCTTTGCCCCCCCACAACCTCTCACCTCATGTATGTCTCCAGAACCCTATGCATGTCCATCTCCCTATTATTATGATGTTCTCCATATCTTTCAGAAAGCAATTTTACCACACACTATATACCCGAATACATGAACTTGATGTAAGGTCTCACACCCATAGCTATCAATGTAGTTGTCAATAAAAGCAACACAGCAGATACATCACACATAGCTATTGGGACACACACTTGCCCTCCTACATCCACAATTCTCCAGCAATGATCAGCCTACTTCACTCACCATCAACATGCAAACATGTAAAATTCACAAATTGTGCTGCATGTTGATGGATCATCCATTTGTGTGTAATCTGAGACACTGGTGTGTTGCATGCTCATGCAGATGGAGTGTTGCATGCTTATGCAGATGGAGTGGCTACTTGACACCAAATATGTCAGGAGATGGCATGCAAGGCTTACAGGACAGGGGTGTAAATGAATACGCACTCGGAGAGAGGGGCGTTTTCACGTACACTTTGCAGAGTGTTTGGTATTTCAATTTCTGGAAATGCCCATGTTCAAACCCCTTGTGTGAAATATACATTCAAGAGTAAACAATTACATAAATCTCAATCAGATGATTTCCCTAAAGACATGAATTCGGGTGTTTTGTGAGTGAGGGCCAGAGCAGACAGAACTTTCTGGAATGGCATACCGCACAATTGTTTGAATTCGCTGTGAGGGTGAAAAATGTAGATTTTGTTTTCTGCGGGTGCAAGCCCAGTGAACTGCATGCACTGGCAGTAAAGCAGATTGGCGTGAACTGAAGCCACGCCCCCTTTACTCAGCGTCAATAAAACAGGCCGGCCGCGCACTCCTGCGCGCGTGCTCCAATAAGTAGCTCGGAAGTAGCTGTTCTGCGTTCTGCCAGGAGACTCCGGGCTACATGCTTCGAGCTACGTGAGGAGAGGATCTCCTACGACGCCTATCCCGCCCCTAATCACTCTCAACAATGTAAAGGAACATTTGTGGACACTCTAAATTATTTATTCTTGGTTAATGTGAATTATAGTCTGTAATTTTATACTTTACTTCTTTTTAGTGAACTGAAGCCACGCCCCCTTTACTCTGCGTCAATAAAACAGGCCGGCCGTTCGCTCCTGCGCGCGCGCTCTGAGAAGTAGCTCGGAAGTAGCTGTTCTGCGTTCTGCCAGGAGACTCCGGGCTACATGCTACGAGCTACGTGAGGAGAGGATCTCCTACGACGCCTACCCCGCCCCTAATCACTCTCAACAATGTAAAGGAACATTTGTGGACACTCTAAATTATTTATTCTTGGTTAATGTGAATTATAGTCTGTCATTTTATACTTTACTTCTTTTTAGTGAACTGAAGCCACGCCCCCTTTACTCAACGTCAATAAAACAGGCCGGCCGCACGCTTGGAAGTAGCTGTTCTGCTGTTCAGCTGTGTCAGGTTTTTTGACGCATCTCCACATTTAGAAGTCTGAGGTAAGATTAAGTCTAAGGCATAGAGTTGTGAAGTCTGTTCATCGATACATGAGTTAAGTTAGACTCACAGGTTGTGTTGTGTACTGCTTACTTGCTGTGTCTAGCTATCCGCACATATATGCACTCGTCAAGCAGGGTGGTTAATTACAGGGTGGCCAGATACTGAGTCAAGCTGTATAAGACTCCTCTGGTGTTAGTGTTAAATACATCTGCATAAAGGCACAAATGAAGAACGTAGTGAAAATCCTGTTGGGCTCACGCCCCTTTTCGTTAGCCTTAATGTCTGTTTACAGAGGGAAAATAATTCAGAAAGCTACGTTTGCTCCTAAAATCCTGACACGTCGTGCAAGTATGGCATTGGCCGTAGGGACAGCATTGCCTGGTGCGTCGGACACAGATGACGATTTAATTGAAAGTGCACAGCCGTGTACAAATGTCTGTGGTAGCGCCTCAGATATGTGTAATACTGTTTTTCCTGTTTTCTCTCAAAGCCTGTACGAAGTGGATAGTACCTTGGTTCCTGATAATATGTTACCATGTGACCTAAATTCAAGCTTGTTGTTTGATAATACGCCCCCTATTTTTAGTACAGCGGATCAATCCTTAACGGGAACCACTCAAAATCTAGAAACCATCACAGAGGGTGAGGTCAATCAATGTTCTAATAATGTTAAAGTAAATATAGAAAATGAACATACTAGTGTGAATGGGCTCATGTTTATCGAGTTCAAGAAGCAGTCTAGACTGCTGAATGAAATTGTACTGGCATTAAGAGCCTTACCAGAACTGTGCTCTAGTTTAATGATCGAGTGGGAGGAAAAATGCAATAGAAAAACACTATATTCGGATTTGGTGCATCAAAACATTTGTGGTGGTTTCCTAACAGCAAGTACTCAAGAGGCTAGAAGTGTACCTATACTTATTTCTGACAACACAATCCTGGGCCAGGATGTTAGAAGCGCACCTATACTTATTTCTGATAACACAATTCTGGGCCAGGAAGAAGTATATGTACAACAGTCCAATGTAATTACACTATCAGATGTAAGGAAGATAGTGAGAAGGGACGAAATATGTTGAATGAGCCTGTGTCAACAAAAATATCTAAAAAACAAGCGAAAAAAGCAAAAAAGAAAAAAAATGTTTCTCAGTCCAAGGGTTTAAACAACAGTTTGCGTATGTTTATGAGAAATATAGACCTTTGAACTGTTTGTGATTACCTTTGTAACGATAAAGAAGTTCCCTATGAGTCATGTGCGAATACAATGCCTAGTGCTGCAAGAAAGAATTATATATCACGTGAAGGAACAGCTGAAATAGGAAACAAATCTGAGAAAGATTATACTGAGGGAGCCAATAGATTATCAGATGCTCTAAAACATAAAGAGGCGACAGACAGGATTGATAAAAATGTTAGGCGTATGGAAAGAGGCGTGGCCGACATCTTTGATATCTTTAAAAATCCGGAAATGCAGTCACGCTCCAATACACCGTCCTCAACTGGTCTTATGTCACCTTGTGTACCCCCTCACCTGATGAATTGTGTTGACGATTTGCAGTCATATGATGACTCTGGTCCTGTAGTTAGTGAAATCCTGAGTATACAAGCCAGAGCTGGTACTCATATTCCTAGGGTTGAGCATGTCACGGTGAATGAATCTAAGGTGGTTGGATGTGTGACCCCTCTGAAAGGTCTTACAGAGCAAGATGTTTGCAGTATGGTTGAAAACATTTTAAAAAAACAGAGACTGAGTGAAAACATGGTTGTTTTGTCGAAAGTTACTAAAAATATCCTGCATGAAGATAAATTGAGTGAAACTTTGGTTTAACCAGCAGGCGGGTCTTTGAATGTAGATTCTCGACCCATAAATGAAGAACATGTCAGACCCAGAAGGGCCTTACAGAGCAAGATGTTTGTTGCTTGGTCGAAAACATCTTAAAAACACAGAAGCTGAGTGAAAACATAGCTGCCTTGCCGAAAGTTACTAAAAAAATCCTGCATGATGATAATCTGACTGACACCTTGGATCAATCATCATGTGGGTCCCGAAATGTAGACTCTCGACCTATAAATGAAGAATGTGGGCAGACTTGTAAGCCAGAAACAGAAGCAGTTACAAATGGTACAGGTCATGGCCTTGACAGGGTCTCAGAACATACTCTGGGAACTATGGTTGATAATATCCTAAAAAAGAAATTTGCCACAAGTTGTAATGGTTATGCTCTGATTGAACCCAATGAAAACACATCGTCAAGGGACTTTGTAGACACTACTTATATGACGGATGTGCTATTTGAACCTCCATGCAGAATGCCCATCGTTAACAATGGTCCCATGCCAACGGGACATAGTCTGCAGAATGATCCGCCAATTGGGCAATTAATGCCACCGGCTTTTCCAGATGAGCATAGTTTAATTATGTACTATGTACTTGAGGAAGGCGGTCCTAGTTCCTTGAATAGACCATATGTATTGAATTTATTTAATTAAATCCCTGAACTTTGCTTGATAACATCGGCGGATATACAACTTGTGGACTTCATCCATAATCTGAGATATGATTATTTACGGCTGATCATCAAATCTCCCCTTATTAGAGCACTTCTCTTGAAGGAGGTGGGCTCGCTACAGAGGAGGGGCTTTGATATTATACCCTACAATAATACATTCAATCATAAGCCTCCACAGACAAAAAAGATGTACAATGGAACCTCTGAGACTAGAACATCTGAAATCCCACCTGTACGAAATGAAGGGATTGAGGTTATCAATGAAGCAAAGTGCTGTTTAAAGGGTATGCAAGAGTGGCGCTGGCTTGCACTTTCCCTGCGAGAATCTATTGCAGAACTGAAATCTGTTCCCAAACCACTTTAGCGCAAGGTCTTACTTTCAACTTGTGTCATGGAATACAAGAGGTTATAAACATCTTTTGCTAGTCACCGAAGTAAGTGTGAAACTTAGCAAATATGACTTTGTGCTGCTGCAAGAAACTTGGGTCACCTCTGGCTTGTACATCGATGGTTTTAATACCCTAGGACTAGCTGCAAAAAAAAGATAGAGGTAGACCTAGCAGTGGTTTTTTGTTGGCATATAGAATTGATGTGTGCACCAAACTATTGGACAGCTCTTTTGTGCTGGATTGTGCCATAAAAGCAAGTTCTCAACTGACAACAGATGTTGGAATTGTTCATATGTTGATGTTCAATGTATATTGGAATACATGCAATGAGAATAGATGTGATTTACAGGAGTTCTTTGTTTATTTAAATGAAGAGATCTGCAATTGGCTTGACTCATACCCACAAGGCTTCATTTTACTTGCGGGTGATTTGAATGCGGATTGTTCACTTACAAAAGCTGCACAGTATCAGATACGTGCTTTTTCGCCCAATTTGGATAGTAAAAAAACTAGAGGTTGTCAATGGCTGGACTTTGGAAAGAGTTGGGGCTTGGAGCCGGTCTATAACATTTTGCCAACTTGGGCTGCTCGTGGATCATGTTCCATACTAGATTATATATTTGTGACCAGCCATGAAAAATTGAATTGTAAAAAGTTTGAAGTTATAGAAATTGTAATAGCAATCATGCAATGTTAAGTTTGGAACTCCCATGGAGTAAGGATAAAAATGAAATTTTGTCCTTTCCTATTCAAATTGAAGCATTCAATGATGGGAAACACGTAAAATGGAATCGTGGTAAAATGGAAAAGGCTAACCATATTATTACACAGGACTTTGCATATTGAAATTACGAGAAAAAGTTGGTTTGCTATTCTGTCGATAATTTTGGTGATTACATTGAAGATATGTTATATCGTAGCAAGGTGCTCAAAAGTGGTAGCACAGAATCTAATTAAGTGCACATACACACTTTTGCTGAGACTGTACAAAAAGCAAAGATCTTTATGAGAAAGTCCATTAGAAATATAAAGACAAAAGACATGGGTGAAACTGAGAGGAGTTTAAAAATGAGGCAATGTAAACAAAAATATAAGAACTGGATTAAGAGTATCAAAGGCGAGCTAGCCCAAAAAGATGGGGAGGCAATGTTAGAGGCCATGCGTGGGAATAATAATACCATCTTTTGGCCTTTAATAAATAAAGACCAATGTAATCAACAGCATTTACAACTGAATCCTATAGATGCTGGGGTATGGTCCAAGTATTTCGGATCTTTATACAAATCTCCTGAAAACTATTTGTGTCCTGAGGTTCTCATAGATGTTGTATGGCATTTGGACACATCAATCCTGAACATTAAAAGCTTAATTAAAAAAGCAAAGCCTACCTCCACTCCAGGTCCCAATCTTTTGTCATTTGCTTATTTAAAAAATAACATTGATTTGTGGTCTAAGATTTTACATTTTTTATTTGTGGATATTTGCCTCAAAAAGAGGATACCAAATAACTGGAAAGTGTAATATGTATTGTTACTTTTCAAGTAAGGTGATCCGTCTGTGCCCCAAGAATTATCGCCCGATCACACTTATGAATGTGGAGTCAAAAACATTTGCTGGTATAGTACTTGAAAAACTTAATATGTGGATTGATGACAACAATATATTAGACTATAGGCAGATTGGTTTTCGTAAAGCTATAGGGACTGATGCTGGAGGATTGTTGATGGTCGAGTTAATGAGTGCGGTCAAACAAAAAGTTATGAAGCACTTATATATTGCCTCCATGGATCTAAGTTCCGCCTTTGATCTTGTCGATAGGCCTACATTATGGAAAACCTTGTTAATGTTAGGCATAGATAAAGCCTTGCTAGATGTCATTATTCATCTTTACACAGAAACAACAATTAGAGTCAGGCTGAATAATAAAGGAAGTCTGACTGATATTATTCCTACTGTGAACGGGCTTAAACAAGGATGCAGATTAGCTGCAACACTCTTTAATCTGTATGTGTCTAATGCAGGCAGATCCTTGGATGCTAGCGGTCTAATTGGACCTAAAATTGGAGGCTCAACTGTTAGGTGGGTGTCATATGCTGATTATTTCTTATTAATGGACTGCACAAAAATCGGCCTGCAAAAGCTGATAAATGATTTTGGTATGTTTATTGATGAAAGAAAACTGAAAATTAACCCAATCAAAACGATAATCTTTCAAGTGGGTTGTAAAAGTCCTACCCCGTTTTTTTCATATTGGACCTGTAATGGTGCAAAAATTAAAAGCCAAACGGTCCTAACCTGGTTGGGGTATGTTTTTTCCAGCAACTCCAGTAAAGTGATAAAAACCTGCCTGACACAAAAAGCAAGAGTGGCTCTCAATCAAATAAGAGCAATTGAAAGAACATATGGTAAATTTACTTTTGACGCCTGCATTCTGTTCTATAGGCTCAAGGTGTTGCCAAGACTGTCTTATGGGTGTGAATTTTTCTCAAAATCTATGTGGCCCTTTTTACGTCAACTGGAGTCCATGATATGGCGAAAAATATTATATTATGTTCCAAAATGTATTCCTCTAGAGCTAATAAGATATGAACTTGGTCTGCATTCACTCAATAGTATCATGTTCAATAGAAAACTGGCTCTATTAAGAAAATGTCTGGTTGCTGAAAACGGTACAATTTATGCTCATTTGAAACATGTTACAAATGGAAACTTTATGTATAACTTAAAAGAGGACTGTGAGAAAAAACTCTTTGATTTAGGTTTATCAGTAAATACACTTATTAAGTTTCCAGATAAAGTGAAGGAGGTTGTAAATGCATTTGACTGGTTGGAGAACAATGTAGTTTTGTTAAATTCGAAGTTATATTCTGATAGTGTGTCATATTTGAAATTCCGTCCTTACCTGAAAAAATATCCGTCAAGAGAATTTCGAAACTCTTATATGCGCTTCAGGTTTAACGTCCTAAGTACAAATGAGATCCTGTTCATCTGGGGTTTGAGCTCTTGTGGGACCGAAGAATGTCGGTTCTGTAAATTAAAAGGCATAGGTGAATCCCTAAAACATTTATTACTGGAATGTCCAAATCTTCGAGAGAAGAGATTGGAAAGTTTTGCACAATGTGTATTTAATACAGCCTGGGTGGATAGAAAGAAACTCTGGTGTGAAATGCTTCATGGCTCTTCTATCGCCTTGAAAATAAAAGTCAACGAATTCTTGAAAAACACTTGTGTGTTGTCATAAAAAAAAATTGTTGAGGGTTCTCTTGGTTCTTAAATGGATAATATAAAATGTGTCATTGCTTAAAAAGGTCTTAAAATGTTTGTTTAGCATGTAAGGTGGTTATATTTTGGGAGGTTGTATGTGCTTTTTTTTTCCATTCGTTCATGTGTGGTTTTTTTTGTACTTTGGACCTTAATGAGATTGTAAATGTATTAGGATTTAAGGTGGTTATACTTTGGGTTGTGGTACGTGTTTTTCTTTATTCGTTCATGTGTGTTTCTTTGTATTTTGGATTTTGATGAAATTGTAAATGTATAAGAAATTAATTGTGAAAATACTGTTTTAATGAAATATGTTTATCGCTTTTTACTTTTTATATTTCTTTGTAAAGGTTTGAATAAACCAAAACAAATAAAGAAAAAAAAATGACATGGCACCCAACAAATATGGCAGTACACCTCCCTTCACCAGGAACTAATGCATATATGCATCTTGAGATGACTGACTAGAACCAGCATGCAGCAGAGTTCTAACCAATGACACAAAGCACATGCATAGCAGATCAAAGCCAAAGGTCCAAACTTCATAATGTAGGACAACTCCCATCTTTGGTGACAGTGACAATCACCTATATATCACCAGATTGGCTCTTTCATGCACATCCCTACCCATGCCACCTCAAGCCACTATTTGAATGCATAGGTCAACAGCCATGTTGTCATGCGCCGCATTCTCAGCTGGCGCCTTTGGCCCCGTTGCCGCTTATGGGCTTCCTGATTCCCGTCACGCTTGACGCTGCGTTCACTAAGCGGTCTAGTCTTTCTCCGCTTGGTTGACCGTAGCGTTATTTAACCACTCCTCTGCCTTGATTCAGCGCGTTGCAACCTTCCACGGTCAGCTGTTTTTCCTCGCTGCCGCGGTCTTGCTACACGCTGTTTACCTCTTGCTCCTCGAGCCTTTCCTTTCGTATTTCCTTTCTTTTCCCGGTCTATCTCCGGTCCCCGCCTTCAGTACTCTTCCTCCTTTCACTCCTTCGTTCCCGGCTTTCTGCTTCTCGTTTGTTTACTATCTTTTCCGGTGTTGCTGGAGTTTACGTATCCCGGTGCTTCCTGTTGCTGCCTTCTCCCATCTCTCGTCTGCTTTCCACAAGCCCAGCTGCCATCAGGATACCTGCCGGTCCTAGGTTTTTTTTTGCCTATTCTGGCTTTTTTCCCCCTTTTTGCCCCGCCTGGGAGGGGGACACGGTCAGGGCGTATTTACACGCTCTCACTGTGGCTTCCTCTTGTGGGAGACACGCTCAGCCTCGAAAAAAAGAAAAGGACTACACGGCACACCGAGCGCTCAGCCCAGTAAAGGAGGATTTCGACTCCACAGGTGAGGAGGTTGAAGAGATAAAGAGGGGAACTAAAATTGTATTATAAGCCGGTGCTGACAGTTTGCAATGCCACCAAAGAACAACCATGGCAACTCCTGAGCAAGTGCAGGAACTAATAGCTGCAGTGCAAAGCCTCTCCCTCGAAATGCAAAATATGAAAACCGAAAACAACCTGTTAAAGCAAATGGTGGCAGTGAGAGAGCCCCCCAACACAGACCTGCCTCCCATGCCATTGTCCTCGGGGAAGTACGATGGTTCCCCCAAAACTCTAAAAGAATTCCTTGATGCTTGCAGGGTGTATTTTTCCTTCAGAACCCGCACCTATGCCTCTGATCATGCCAAAGTTGGATTCTTGGTGTCCAATATGACAGGGAACGCTCTTGCTTGGGCCACCCCCCCTAGTCACCGGAAATGACCCTGTCCTTCAGAATTTCGATGCCTTTGTTGACTTTGTCAAACGAACCTTTGAAAGACCCGAAATTTCAATGGCAGCTGGAGAAGACTTGATGGACATTCGTCAAGGACAAGTTGATGTGCTGTCTTACATCTCCTCGTTTAAGAGATTGGCCCTGGAGACGGGTTGGTCTGAGCAATCCCAATTTATTCTGTTCCGCCTTAGGGAAGAACTAAAAGACGAAATGGCTCACTTCCCTCGTCCTACTTCCCTGCAGGATCTGATGACTGCCGCCCTTCAGATGGAGTTCAGGATGCAAGAAAGAAGTCAAGAGAGAAGAAAGACACGCACTTCCTTTTCAAGGACCTCCTCACCTCCTTCAACAGCGCTCAAACCTCATGACGAGCCCATGCAAATCGGCACTACTCGCCGTTCTCTAACGCCTGAAGAAAGAAAGAGGGGAAGGGAACAGGGCCTATGCGCCTATTGTGCCTCTGATCGCCACACGGTGCATAATTGTACTGAACTAACCAAGAAACCGGCGGAAAACGCAAACCCTCGAGCCTAGTTGGGACGGGTTATCGAGGGCAGTCTTCCAGTCCCTACGTGAATATGTCAATTGATTCCTCGGACCCTTCTGAGGATTCCCGCCTTATGGTTATAACTGTTAAGGTTACTGTCCATGGCAGCCCGGTAGAGACGCTGGCTCTCTTGGATTGCGGTGCCTCAGGGAACTTCGCTGACACCCTTTGGGTAGACAAAGTGGGTGCTTCACGGATAGATCGCAGACACGGCCAGAAGGTAGAAGGAGTTGACGGTACACCTTTGAGTACAGGACTCATCGTTCAGACGACCAAACCCCTTCCTCTCACTATTTTCCAGCATTCAGAAGTCATTACTTTTGACATCATTCGAGCAGCCCATTTTCCCCTAATCTTGGAGATCACCTGGCTGCGACAACATAATCCCCATGTCGACTGGAAGTCAAATTGTTTGCATTTTAATTCCAGCTATTGCCAAACACACTGTTTCCAAGAAGCACACTACCAGGAGGTAAAGATCTCTCCCACTGTTCTCCACACGAGTGTTGGGGTGCATTCCATTGACAAGGTATTGGAAGAATACCCTATGGTGTTTGCGGAATCCGCCCCCATGGCATTACCACCCCACAGACCGGAGGACTGCTCCATCGAGCTGATACCTAATGCCCTGGTGCCATTCGGTAGAATGTTCGCATTATCCAGGACTGAAAAGGACGCCCTACGAAAGTATTTGGATGACAATTTATGCAACGGTCTCATCAGACCCTCTAAGTCCCCGGCGGATGCTCCTTTGTTCTTTATCCCAAAGAGGGATTCTAAAGACCTCAGGCCATGCATCAACTACAGGGGACTCAATAAGGTAACTCGCAAGGACAGGTACCCCATGCCCCTCATTCCTAACATCTTGGAATCGGTACAGGGAGCGACAGTTTTCTCCAAACTGGATCTGCGCAATGCATATCACTTACTCAGAGTAAGTCCCGGAGATGAATGGAAGACGGCCTTCAGGACGCCATTTGGCCTGTACGAATACTAAGTGATGCCTTTCGGACTAGTCAATGCTCCTGCTATTTTTCAAAGGTTCATAGACCGGATTTTTTCAGATTTATTGTTTATTTCAGTGGTAGTTTACCTTGACGACATACTTGTTTTTTCACAGACTATGTCGGAGAATCTGTTGCATCTCACAGAGGTCTTGGAGCACCTTAAAAAACATCATCTATTGGCCAAACGTGAAAAGTGCGTATTTGGGGCATCTTCGGTACCTTACTTGGGGTTTATCCTCTCACCACAAGGAGTACAAATGGATCAAAAAAAGGTAGAGGCTATTCTCCATTGGCAGGCTCCTTCCTCAGTCAAAGAGGTTCAGAGATTCCTGGGCCTGGCTAATTTTTATAGGCTTTTTTTGCCAGGGTTTTCCAACACTGTTCTACCGATTACCAACTTACTAAAGAAGACATCTGTGCCTTTCATCTGGAGCCCTCAGACTGAAGAGAGCTTTCAACTTTTGAAGAAAAGCTTCTGCAGCGCTCCCATCCTACGCCAGCCAGACCAAAACAAGCCTTTTATCGTTGAGACAAATGCCTCTGCCGCAACTATAGGAGCTGTTCCACTACAAGAGCATGACAACGCGGAAAACCCAATAGCCTATCTGTCAAAAACTCTCACTACAAGTCAACGGAATTATTCCGTAATTGAACGTGAACTTCTGGCCATGAAAAATGCCTGTGAAGTCTGGAGACACCTACTACTGGGGTGCAGTCACCCTTTCATAATCCGGACCGACCATAAGAATTTACAGGTTCTACAGTCAATGGAGTGCATCAATTCCAGACAAGCCCGATGGGTGCATTTTTTCTCACAGTATGACTTTAGCATCACTTTTATTCCTGGAAGCCAAAACACTTTGGCAGATGCCCTGTCCAGGAAGTCTTTTTCCTCTCATGTTGCCTCATCCTGCCCTGAGAAATTGTGTCCCAGGAACCGCATTGTTGCCACTATCTCCTCCTTGTTTCAACAGATAAAAGAAGCCGTCTCCTCACATCCAGAACCCCGAGGCATGATTAAAAAGGATGGTTTATTCTTGAAGAAACAGAGGATCTGGGTACCATCCAAACCTCTCCAGAAAAACATAGTGTCCTGCTGCCGCGATCACAAGACTGCAGGCCATAGGGGGCAGGCGAGTACCTTGGACCTGATCAGAAGAGCCTTTTATTGGCCAAGGTTGTCTGAAGACGTTAAACGTTACGTAAGGACCTGCAGAGTCTGCTGTCAGAGTAAAAACAACACAAGGAGACCCATAGGTCTGCTGCAACAAGATTCAATCCCGAAACGTCCGTGGAGTCATATATCCACTGATTTCATTGTGGACTTACCTTTGTCACAAGGATGTTCATGCATAATGGTGACTATCGATTCCCTCACCAAGATGGCTCATTTCTCTCCACTCCCTGGTATACCAACTGCCGATGGTATGGCATTGGTTTTCATTAAAGATGTGTTTCGACTCCATGGTCTCTGAGACAAAATTGTATCAGACCGAGGTAGCCAATAAGTCTCCAAATTCTCGAAGTCCCTATGCGCCGCTCTTAATATCCAGCGCGCATTGTCATCTGGATATCATCCCCATACTATCGGGCAGTCGGAGCGTTTAAACGCCATCTTGGAACAATATTTGCGCAGCGACGCCAACTTGGAACAAGACAACTGGGTGGATATGTTGCCGACGGCGGAGTTCACATATAATAATGCCAGTCATTCCGCAAGCAGAATGTCTCCCTTCTATTGCTCGTATGGATTTCATCCCCGAGCCATCATTCCCCTATTCCCCTGCAAACCTGCACTTCCGGCAGTAGAGGAGGTACTAGTCCGAATAAGGGAAATCCAGGACAAAGCTAAATTGAAACTCAGAGACAGCCTCCAGGCCTACAAGAAGCAAGCCGACCGGCACCGGCAGGTAGCACCTGACTGGAAGGTGGGCTCCAAGGTGTGGTTATCCACTAAATACCTTCCTAGATGGTCTCGGCCATCTAAGCTGTCCCCCAGGTTTATTGGTCCCTATCCCATTACTGCTAAAATCAATCCAGTGGCCTTCCGCCTAAAGCTGCCACATTCTCTTAGGCGGATTCACCTAGTGTTTCACGCATCACTTTTGAAGAGTGCCGAACAGTCACAAAGGGCTCGTCCTTTCCCGACTATGAAGTATCCAGGTTGCTGGACTCCAGGTACCGCAAAGGGCGCCTGGAATACCTGGTGCATTGGAAAGGTTTTTCCCATGCAGCGGACTCCTGGGAACCCAAAGCACACATCCACGCCCCTGTCCTTCTCCGGAAGTTTCACCGATTACATCCCGGTAAACCGGGAGGTCTGGGCCTTGGTGGGGGGCATACTGTCATGCGCCGCATTCTCAGCTGGCGCCTTTGGCCCCGTTGCCACTTACGGGCTTCCTGATTCCCGTCACGCTTGACGCTGCGTTCACTAAGCGGTCTAGTCTTTCTCCGCTTGGTTGACCGTAACGTTATTTAACCACTCCTCTGCCTTGGTTCAGCGCATTGCAACCTTCCACGGTCAGCTGTTTTTCCTCGCTGCCGCGGTCTTGCTACACGCTGTTTACCTCTTGCTCCTTGAGCCTTTCCTTTCTTTTCCCGGTCTATCTCCGGTCCCCACCTTCAGTACTCTTCCTCCTTCCTCCTTTCACTCCTTCGTTGCCGGCTATCTGCTTCTCGTTTGTTTACTATCTTTTCCGGTGTTGCTGGAGTTTACGTATCCCGGTGCTTCCTGTTGCTGCCTTCTCCCATCTCTCGTCTGCTTTCCACAAGCCCAGCTGCCATCAGGATACCTGCCGGTCCTAGGTTTTTTTTGCCTATTCTGGCTTTTTTCCCCCTTTTTGTCCCTCCTGGGAGGGGGACACGGTCAGGGCGTATTTACACGCTCTCACTGTGGCTTCCTCTTGTGGGAGACACGCTCAGCCTCTAAAAAAAGAAAAGGACTACACGGCACACCGAGCGCTCAGCCCAATAGAGGACGATTTCGACTCCACAGGTGAGGAGGTTGAAGAGATAAAGAGGGGAACTAAAATTGTATTACAAGCCAGTGCTAACACATGTTCATGTATGACAGTGTACAGCCTTAACTCATTTTACTGCTGGCGTGCTGTGAATCCCTCACAACCTCCACCTAACACTGTGCCTCCACATTTGTGTTAGAAGGGCCAGTGTCCAGCAGAGGGAATGGGGACATGGAGTGAAGGAGAGGATTCTGGGTGTATTCACAGGAAAAGGTGGGTGTTGTCTGTGCAAAATGATCTGAAATGATAGAAGAGATTTGTTACCAATAGCTTAAGGAGTTTGTCAGACTGACTACACATCATGGTTCAACATGACATTTACCTGAATGTGGGAGCCAGTTCCTTTCAAAATGACCATGTCTGCTGACTTCACTGACCATGTCAGTATTCTACAGTCCACCAGATCAATCAATTGCAGCGTAGCATAGGAGGTCAAGCAACTGCCCATAGAGAAATATGACCCTGCCAGTAGAAAGTAAATATAGTGCACCTTGGACTGTAAAGGAAAAAGGTCCACAATCCATCCTTGTGCTTATAATCAGCAGGGGGTATTAAGAAGGAGGTGGCAACAGGAGATGGGTGTGTGGGGACATGGGCAATGGCATCTCTTGCATGGTCCTGTGGTAAGCTCCATCCTATGGAGGATTCAGTGATGGTGCACTCTGACTACTCATGGCCAAAGCCTGGTCCTCAGAGGCCACAGCCACTTGTGAGAGGGATGCATGCATGAGTGTTCGAATGGTATCTAGGTAACTAGGTACTAGGTACTGATGACTCTCTCTTACTATACCCAACAATGTTTCTAGGCAAGTCTGATCTATGAAAGTGTCATCCAAACAGGTGCTCCCCTGTTCCTCCAGATCCGTCAAGGACCACATTGACACCCTCGCTCCAGTCTTAGACAATTTTTGCAATAATTATTTTGCCACTGGATCCCCTCCCTCTTCAAGCACTCGTTTGTGCATCCCCTCCTCAAAAAGCCTTCTGCCGACCCTTCCTGTCTGGCAAACTATTGCCCAATCTCTATCACTCCTTTCCTGGGCAAACTCCTGGAAAAGCAGGGCATCCCCAGCTTACTCTCCATACTGAATCTGTTGGTTGTCTCCATGACCATCAGTCTGGCTTTAGAGCAGCCAGAGGCACAGAAACTGCTCTCCTGAACAACAGTGAAGATATGCCCTCTTATGTTGATTCTATCCATCCTTCTGTCCTCATCCTCCGTGACCTTTCCTCTGCTTTTGACACGGTCAATCACGCCATCCTGATCAATCGACTCTGTGAGAACCTGGGAATCACAGATCAGGCCCTGGTGTGCTTGACCCCCTTCCTCCTGGACCAACCCTTCCAGGTCCCACATGGGTCATTTCTCTCCACCACCTCTCTCTCCACATATGGTGTTTCCCAAGACTCAAACCTCTTACCCTGGCTCTCCAAAGTATACCTGGCCCCTTTGTCCCCCCTGATCGCTACCTTCTCCACTAACTTTCAGTGTTATGCAGATGACATTCAGCACTCTTTCAGGCTCCCCAAGCCTCCTCTCCTCTCTTACCCATTCCCGACTGTCTATCCGTGATTCAGGATTGGTGCACCTCCAATGATCTCTGCCTTAATGCCAATAAGATGGAGATCCTTCCCATTGGCGCCCCTGCTCCTGCTTTCCCTCTCCCACTCTGGCTGCCCTCCTTTGGCCCTCTTACTTGTATTCCACTCTCCCCTTCTCTCCTCTCATCGCAGACCTTGCCAAGAAGGCCCACTACCAGCGGCATCTCCTTAGAGGTATTCATCCTTTTCTTACTTTCGCCCAGAAGCTCACTGTCTCCATAGCCATAGTTCTCTCTCGGCTGGACTACTACATTAGTCTCTTTCTCAATCTGCCTTCCTCTTCTCTCCACACTCTCCAACTGATCCAGAACAGGACTTCAAGACTTATCCTTGGCCTCAAGCCCAGGGACCGTTTCTCTCCAGCCCTGAAATCTCTCTGCTGGCTTCCAATGGCTGCAAGTATCAAGTTCAAGACCCTCTGCATTGTCCACAAGGCTTTGTGGGATCCAGGCCCACACTACATCCAACTCTCTCTTCCAAAATACCATCCTTCTTGTGCCCTTTGCTCAGCTACCTCCAACTCTCTAAGGGTCAGACGCTTCTCCAGGCAGAGAGTGGGGGTCTGCTGGCCTCCCTCTGAAATCGCCTCTCTGCCCATCTCAAACTTGAGCCGGACCACCTAAAGTTCTGAAAGATGCTCAAGACCTTCCTTTTCTCCTGTGCTTTCTCTCTCTCTCTCTCTCTCTCTCTCTCTCTTTCTCTCCCCTGCTGACCTACCAGCCTACTGCACTGACTGGTTTCTTGGCTACCCCCAGAGTCTCACTGCTTATCAGGCTGCTCCATGATGAGTCTAGCCTCCATTGCCTCCGGGTCTACCACGCACTTAGGGGCCGTAATCACTACAGCCCCGTGCCTCTGTGCACTTACCCAGTGCTGCAATGCCCTTGCTTCATGCACTCAGAGCATGGCTGCCCTGATTGCACTTCGTCTTCTCTCTCCCTGGCACGTACCCCTTTTGATCACCCGGCACTTTTGTGCTGTTGCACCTGAATGATCTGAATGACGCAAGGCCTAGCTATGTTATGTTATGTTATCTGGCATTTATATATCGCTCTATATATCATTGGTATGATCTCAAAGCACTGGCAGGTTGACCGCCCTCGGGAACCACAGTTCAGGTCAGTAGAGAGAGATAATGTCGTAGGGTCCATGGGTGCACCAGTTATCCTAGAGTTAGGTGTGGGGCCGAGGATATCAGTTGGATGTGTTCAGACTGGATTCTAGCTGCATTAGGCCTGATAGGACGCTTATGTGAGCAACTAGGCCAGAATGACATGGTCTAGCTGCGTTTTATTAGGGTGATGAGGTATTCATGGGGTGGTGTTCGTATGTAAACAGACAGGCTGAATTTATCAGGGGTATAGCTGTGTTATAGTTGTGTGATGGTGTTTAGTAGAGAGTAAGCGTAGTGATGTGATATGATGGTTCATCATTAAAGCTTCTGAGACCAGGTACGTGAACAGGATGGCAGGGAACACAGCGACACATGGATAGCGGGGTGGGATTACAGCGACATGAGGGCGGCATACGGATATATAGCAACAGCATGGGAACAAGAAGTCAGGGTACACAGTCACATACTCGCACGGCAGGCACACACGCTAAAGCGAGGGTAGTACACTGAGATACATGGTGATATCACGGGACCAGGTTGGCTGGGAACACAGCACACACACACAGTGCAAAGGGAATGGGCTTACAGCAGTAGGAGGTGGACATAGGGATATGTAGCAACAGCATGGGAAACAAGAAAGCAGGGTACACAGAGACACTCTGTGTTGTTCACACAGAGACATATGTGTGTGGTGGGCGTACAAGGGCACATGAGGCTAGGGTATATTTCTATCCATTCCATCCATTAATTTTGTCCATTCGGTACATCCATTCCCTTCATCCAATTCCATCTGTTACATACATCCCATCCATTCCCTCCATTGATCTCTCTTGATCTCTCTTCCGCCTTTGACGCAGTCAGTCATGCCATCCTGCTCAAATGTCTCCGTGATAACCTGGGCATCACCGGTCAGGCCCTGGCATGGCTGACTTCTTTTCTCTCTGACTGACCCTCCCAGGTCCAACTTGGGTTCTTCCTCTCTGCTATCTTTTTCTCTACCTGTGTTTCCCCCAGGGGTCTAACCTCTCTTCCTAGCTATTCAACCAAAACCTGGCACTTCTTGCCCACTGCATTGCCGCTCTCTGCCCCAACTTTCTGTGCTATGCGGATGACACTCAGCTCATTTTCAGGCTACCTTCGGCCACCTTGTCTCGGTCTCTCATCACTGAGTGTCTGTTTGCCATCCATGAGTGGTGTGCCGTCAATTACCTCTGCCTTAATGCCAGTAAGTCTGAGATTCTCCTCATCGGCACACCCACTCCCTCCTTTCCTGTCTCTCTGGCCAGCCTCTCTTGGCACCCACATGCAAGGCTAAAAACCTCGGGGTCATCTTCAACTCCACACTCTCCTTCTCTCCTCACATCTCTGACGTCTCTAAGAAGTCACACTACCAGCTGAACCTCCTCAGAGGTATTCTTCCTTTCCTCTCCTTCCCCCAGAAGCTCACTGCCTCCAAAGCCCTGGTTCTCTCTAGGCTGAACTAATGTGACAGCCTCTTTCTAAATCTGCCTTCCTCTACTCTCTGCCCTCTGCAACTCATCCAGAACAGGACTGCGAGACTTGTCCTCGGCCTTAATCCCAGGGATCGTATCTCTCCAGGACTGAAATCTCTGCTCTGGCTCCCAGTGGCTGCGAGGATTAAGTTAAAAACCCTTGTCATTGTCGACAAGTCCTTCTGGGGCCTGGGGCCTCAATACCTTCAACTCTCTCTTCCTAAATATCTTCCTTTTCAAGCTCTGCGCTCATCCGCTTCCAACTCCCTCAGGGTCAGTCGCTTCTCCAAGCAACGAGTTGGTGGTAGATCTCTTTCTTTGGCTGGGGTCTTCTCTGGAACAGCCTCCCTCCCTCCCTGCCTCCCTGAAACTTGAGGAGAACCATCTCCGGTTCTGGAAGCACCTCTAACATTTCTCTTTGCTTCCGCTTTTTCTCCTCCTCTCCCCTGCTGACCTCCTGGCTGAAACTGCACTGGTTACCTGGCATCCCTCTGATCTCAGGCCCACGTCCCTCCCCCGCCAGTCACACACACCTACACTGACTGCCTGGCAACCCCCGCACTTGGGGCTGTTTCTGTATCCCTACAGTCCCACCATCAGCACTTGACACCTGATTTTGGCAATTACTTTTGCACTTGCCACCTGCTGGTCGTTACTTTACCTTGTGATTATGTAATCCCTTGTATTGCACTGCCCCTTCCCCCTATCCCCAACACTTTCCCTTCCCCCACACCTCCGCACTTTCCCTTCCCCCATCCTATGCACTTGCACGATCTGAATGACAGCTGGCCTAGTAGGATCGCTGTCTGTCCTCCCTTTGTTCCCCCTCCCTTGCCTCATCGCACCTTGAAACACTTGTGTATAGGTGCGTTATAAATGCCATATCACAGATATCATATCATATCATTCCATCTATTCCCTACATTCCATCCATCGATTCCATCCATTCCATTCCATCCATCCATTCACATATTCCATCCATCTATCCATCCATCCATGCCATCCACCCCATCCCTGTATTCGATCCATTCCATCCACTTATTCCAACCATCCGTTCCATCCATTCCTTCATCCATCATATCCATTGAATCCATCCACTCCATCCATACACTCCATCCATGTCATTCCTTCATACCATCCATTTCATCTAGATTCCATGAATCCATTTCATCCATCCATCCCATCCATCTAATTCCATGCATTCCATCCATCAGTTCCATGCATTCCATCCATCAGTTCTATCCATCTATTCCATCTTTCTGTTCCATCCATTCAATTCTATCCATTCCATCCATTCCATTTATCCATAGTGAGATTGTTTGTCTTGTCCACCTTCTGTCTTACCCCCTTGTCTTGGTACAAATAGAAACACTTGTGTACAGGCGCATTATAAATGATAGATCATATTATATCATATCATATTGTGAGTGGACAACATGTCAGCATGCATGCTCACCCTTATCCTAGTAGTGGCGCTCCCTTGAGGACACTCTCTGCAGGTTCAGAAGTTCCCTCAAGGCAGACATCTCCTGCTTGTGGAGATCCCTTGAGGGCACCATCTCTTTATGCATGGATTGCCTAAAGGCAGAGGCCTCCTCATGAATCACTTCATGCAATATCCTGATTTCAGTAGCCATCATGACATTAGGGAAGATGACATTCGCAACCAGGCAGTGAATGTCTCTGGCCATCTCCTGCAAGACCTCACCCTGTTGGGCATTTGCGCAAAGCAACTCATCCCACTCCACGTGCTCACCAGGCACACGTGCCCCACATGTCTGTCTACAACTCTCCCACTGCCATGAACATCTGCTGCTGACTCCCAAGGTGTGAGAGGGCCCAATGATGCAGACACAGAAGCCACCAATGATACAGAACTCTACACTGGCATGAGCACAGCCTCCTGTCTCTCCTCCTCAGACTCAGCAGCCTCAAGAAACCCAAGGAGCTCCATAGGATCGGGACTGCTGAGTGCTGGTGCTTCCATCATGTCCCTCAGTATGCCCTCAACATCAGATTCAGCAGCATCCCCTGAAGAAGAGTTTGCAGGCCTGCTGGCAATGGCATGCAACCGGAGGGGGTTTTCATCAGACTCAGCACCAGGTCTGCACTGGTGGATGGTTGTGCCTCCTCTTTCTCCTCCTCCTCCACCTCCTTCCCCTCCTCTGCTGTGTCATCACCTACACAAAGTCAGACAACAATAGTCAGAGGCCTATCCAGCTACATATGTTCAACATTCATATCACCCTTACCCGAAGCACAATGCCACATGTGACATTCATGATGCTTGTGTAATCCTGCTGATCCTGTAAGGAGGTATTCATTGCACTTAAACATGTCTGGAGAGGCTGCACAATAGTTTACGAGGCCACTGATTGTGCTCTGATGCCTTGTACGTAACAATCCCTATCAATCCCTTGTCTCTTCTAAGAAGGTGCGTCGTAGAGTGGGCATTCAATATGAAAAATGAAAAATGAAAGGTGAGGGCGTACTACTTCCAATACACACAAATATAATTATTTGCTTTAAATTAGAGAAATGAGTTAGCACATGGGGTGCAAACCCTCTAATAGTGCCTCCTCATAGGGCACTGATTCAAACACAGCACAACAGGACCAAGGCTGAAAGCCTGTTCTGAGGGCTGAACACCCTTTACCTAGCTCAACAAGCTAGACCACAATACTTAAAACTGCATCAATAGGTCATCATGTTCATTCATACAACCCAGTGCTTCAATATAAAGCTCAACAAGTCTCCATTTAAGGAGAGAATGCTCAATTGTGAGTGAGCATTAGCCACTCACGCACACTACAAGAAGCACTTGATTGTGTCCCAACAACACACATGACTTATTGTGCACATCACCTTAATACTGTAGTATGTATGGTATTTCCATATAGGAGTGTTGGGGCCCTGCAGCCTGTGAAAGCCCAGCGCTAACTGGGGGTACAGCAGAGAGCACACTGTGCCTTTCATTGACTGCTAACAGTGTGCACCCTGAAAGGAGTGTACCTGATTTCACTTCCATAATATAACATTACACATTGTGGTTTTGTATGTGCACGAGTTCTGCCCATCTCACAAAACACACACACATATGATCTGCAGATGTTAGAGGCATGGGCACATAACATGCAATACTGAGTGGCATCAGAGCAGTGGACATTAGGACCTGAATCAAGGCAGGTAGTGGAGGTGTATGTGAACATAAATACACATATGGAATTGGAACATGTAATGGTGGACTAATGGAGTTCTGTACGATACTGCTGAGCCCATCATGCACTTCACTTTTGCATATTTTGGAAAACTAAATGTTACACATATTCTCTTACTAGCATGCCATGCATGAATACAGTTGTGGTGACAGCTTCCCCACCATCCCCTTCTCCAAGTTGGCTAGGGACATGTTTCTAGTATGACATACTCACATGCATCTTGACTAGGGGTGTCACGGTATTGGTTTTATGGCAGTATGATAACCTTCTTGCCAAATGACAGTATATCATGGTTATCGCGGTATAGCAGGTGGAGTTAACTAATCTTAACAATTATTTTCTTAAAGGCCATAAATTGTCAGCATTTTGAAACTTGTCTCTGCACATTTTTTAGCTGATCCTCCAGGAATCTTAGGCGGCTGCAGATTTGGTATTTCATGGCGCTGCCTAGAATAAAAGAGTGACTAGTGGAAGTCTTAAAATGCACATTTTGAGCAATGAGCTTGCTGCTCAGTGATCGCTTTGAAAATAGGCCTCGACCTGCATTATTTTGGAACCACGTGGCATGGGCATCATGACCCCTCGCTGCGATCAGTTATAAAAGTTTGTTTTGATAACGCTTTATCCCATTAAAGGGAGAAAAGTCACTCATGTGAGGTCAGAAAGACCATGTCATTGTGTTTGTTTTGTCAAAATGTCATAGCCAACACACACTCACCGACAGGTTGCATATTGATCAAATCACTATAGCTTGTTTGCCATCTGCCTGGTGTATTATAAAGGTTTGATGTTGGAGTCACCACTGACCATGTAAACCTAACAGGACAGCGTTCAGTGGGCACTGTTGATTTCTTTCTTGATTCTTACAATGCATGTTCATTTACCTTCTTAAAGTTAGTGGCACAAACACTTTTTAAAAATGACAAAGTTAAAATACATATCGGCACAAATATTGCCTAGACCACCACATAACCACAGCCCCTTCATTTCCATTTTCCCCAGGTCTGAGCGCATTAGGATCCCTGTGATGTGAGTTGAGATGGAGGAATGCTTTCATAGGTGGTGTAACAAATCGAGGATAGACCTGAGAAATATCTCACCCCCATTGCTCTGGATAATTCAAATTGAATGTAGAATCTGTCCTGCCTGCTTGAGTCCAGTGCCATATGCAGAAGGCAGGTGAAGAATCAAGCAAAGGAACAACTCTAGCGCCAATGTGTAAATCTACAGGGAGGACATTGGGGGAGGGGGGCAGTTAATATACTAGCACAAAGCACTGATAGGCCCAGTGTTCATACAGTCTACAGAGCTAACGTCTCTTCTGGACATGCATCAGAAAGGCATCCAGTTCATTCTTCCTTTGAATTCTGGGATGTGTAGGTCCCCATCTTGCAAATTGTTGGGAAAACTATAAATCGGCTGATCTTTAACACGACTCTACTAATCACAGAGAAAGAGCCGTCACAGCATCAAAGTTGCATTTAGTAATGTGGCCTCACTTTCCCTATGCTCTTGTGTGCCGAATGCCTATTCCATTGCAAGGTCCAGAATGCCCAGCACTTGCTTACTGCAGCCTTTCCAAATCAGATTGAAAAGCTCACTTCATAGCTGCAGGACCTATAATGGTATACCGGTATAAACAATGTGGCGGTTATTATAGTTCAATTAAGCTGTTTGTGGTATCTATAATGGTATACCGTTATACCATTACACCCCTAATCTTGACCATGTCTGAGGAGACTACAGCATGGACATTACCAGTGTGCACTTGCATGAAGAATAAAGCATTAACACTTCAAAAGAAGATTACACATTAGATTTCAAATATGTATTGTCCCAGCATTACAACAGCAGTCAAGAACATCCCCCATGCAACCAACGACTGACATTGTACCTCACTCATTCTAGTTCACTGTCTGTCCCGACCAGTGAATTAATTACTCTGACATCATCCACTGCTAACTATGTTCGCATGTGAATCAACTTAAGAATTCTAAGTGCCCTTTGCACAGGCATGACGCTGAGTTTGTGTGCAGTTACATGTTTCACACAGAGGTTTGCAACATGTTGGTGTTGCAATTGCCATTATATCATTTGCCAAATATGAGTGGCAAAATATCAATGACTAACAGAACCAGTCATCAAGCATCCACCGGGCACACTGCACATCATGTGAACTAAATTCCCTTGGATATCTTTCTGGATTGAAAAGGGCTAGAAGAGAATGACATGGCCAAAATCATTGCGCTAATTCATGTCCATGTAATGTGGTGCGGAAATTATATATATCAGCCACACATGTCACTCACCCGATGTTTCAGCATAGGTGATCATGACTCCCACACCAACCACTAGCTCACTTGTGATGAGGTCACAGGGGACCTCGTCAAATGGAATCAGTTCCTCAACATGTGGTGATCCACCATCAGTTGCCTGGGCAGCAACCACATTGCTGCCAAGCTTTACCTTTGTCTGCCTTGTTAGATCACTCATCCTCCATGGTGGGTCAGAAAGAGTACTGCCAGCCTTAGCGTACAGGTATACCTGATGCTCATCTACATAATCAGTGAGGATGAGCAACTCCTCTTCAAAGAAGCGCTTCTTCCTGGTTGGCCCCTTCACAGGAACCTGGGGATTTTCCTGGGTAATGGGAGGGTCTGTGGGCTCTCCCCTTCTAGCCCTCGGTGCTACTGGTGCTTTATTCCCACGTGGTGATACTAGCGTCTTCTTCCCATGTTTAGCTGGTAATCACTTCTTCTTCCCTGGTCCCACGCCTCTGTCAGATCCCCTTTCACTTAAGATAGGTGGAAAAAAATGTATGTGCTAAATCCCAGGGATCCTGTCTTTGTCATTCTCAAATGCAAAGTGTGCCACCCTGCCTTTGCATGTCTCAAATGCAAAGTGCTCCATGAATGTGGGCCATTAGTATTAAGCAGCACAAGTGCACTCTGCACATGCACCCACTATTCATAGTGTTCCAAGTGTAATGCAACGTGCAGAACGTACGCACAAGGACCTTACTTCTTTGTAAATTGCAATGCTACCTCATTGAGCTCCTGGAGACACCTGAGCATTATTTGTCCTCCTGCTTTCTGCCTTTTTGTGACTCCTCCTACTTTTCCTTACCCTCTCTCAGCAGCAACTCCTTTTATCTGGCAACCTCTCACTGGTTCCTGACAACTATCACTGCCTTGGAATGCCTGGCTTTACTCCACTGCTTGTTCTTCTGTGTGTTCCCTGGCAGACTCAACCTTGTCTGCCTCATTTGGACCACCACACCTTCCTTGTATAATCACATTTCTTCTGTACATGTACAGTATGGACCCTGTTTCACCCCACCAGCGTCAGCTGCACCGCTCCTTCCAGAACATTCAAGGTGGTGAGGCTGAGGACTGGCAACTTCTCAGCAGCAGAAGTTGGCATCCTAGGTGAACAGGTTCTGAAACATTTTGAGTTCCTCTTCATTCTGGAGAATCAGCTTGAGGCCGCTGTACATCGTATGATCCGGGAAGACATAACAGCTGCAATCAATATGGAAGGGGTGGCAGTCCATATCCCAGACAACATCAAGAAACTGTGAGATGAATTTCGAATCCGGAGCAAGATGAAAGCAAGGATATCCATTGAGGCTGGACCCACCGTGGAGATGAACTCTGCAGGCCTCCATTGCATTACACCACTTTAGATCTGGATCTTGGAGAGGGTCAATCCAGCACTTCATGCCCGGTCCTTGATTCTCAGGACCAGATCCAAGATGCTGGTAAGTTCCTACAGCCATAACAGTGTCACTGAATGAAAATACTACGGAAAGAGGATGCATGCAGTGAGGATGCTGGACTTTTGACACAAAGTATGTATAGCCACTGTTGCAAATGGCATTAAGAATTAGAATAGTACTGTTTAGATGTTGTGAGGGGGTGGACTGGCACAATTGAACATGCTGGCTCTCAAAGTGGTTCTGAGGTGTTTAGTGGGACTTAAAAATACTTTGGACAAGGGGGTTAATTTGGGAAACTTTAAGGTCTACCAAGGTCTTAAGGGAAGTTGGCACTAGGGCTGTCACTCTCTATCTGATTCCTGACTGTTTAAACCCAGCCTAGCCCAGGCATCCTTCCATGGGATGTTTGGATGTTGCCTGTGGTGACACCTATCTGTTTGATGTTCTATCTGGTTCTGTTAGTGGCTTGTCTGAAGTGATGGCCAGATCACTCCCTAGGACCTTCCAGTCTTTCCCTGACCAAGCCCACTTAGTATTCTTGGAGCTTAGGGATGGTGCCTTCTTTCACCTGGTATCACTCTCTTGTCTCTCACACATGGTTTTACCTTACCCTTCAGCACACTGCCCTTTAAATGTTTTTCTTCCACCTTAGTACTGTCCCTCTGGTCTCCCACTCCACCTTTCCACCTCCACACTTTGATGTTATGTATCCTCTTCTTACTCCTGTTTTCACTATTGGTTTTACCTCCAAATACCTATCGTCTATCTCCCTTGTTGTCTTCTATTCTTTCCTTCCTCCTCCGATACTTCGTTGCTCTTACTACTCATCCACTACCAATACTCCTTCTCCCTACTACTGCTATCCTATGACTAACGTTATTTCTCACTACCGCTGCTTTTTCCCTCTTCTGTGAGTACAACTCAGCAACAGTTACTATCATCTGCTATCACCAACTACCACTATCTCCACTTACCTCTACAACTACCAGGTCCATTATGTGGAGAATCCGATGGGATTCCTCCATGGAACCTGGTCTGGGACCCTTGTCATGTGACCAGGGGAAGGCAGGTGCTCTCTGATCGTGACCCTGGAGGTGGTGTACTGTGGGGGGATCCCATAGGGGTAAATCCGACCAGCGAGACTTGGAGGAACCCCTTTTTTAACTTTCCCCATAACCCCTCCCTTCTAATGGCCTTTTGCAAATTTAAAGAAGTAGGAAAATCGAATTTCTCTAAAATGGACTACATGTCCCAGAGTTCCTCATGGACTGTGATGAAGAAGAGGGTTGAAGAGGCATGTAGAGGCCCAGGACAGGCAGGCAGTCCTAGCAGCTTTTGGGAAGGTCAGGCGATTAGCTGTAAGGGGCTGCACCTGAAACCAATTAACCCACCTAAGGGGCATAAAAGGCTGCAGAGGGAAGGAGCAGGAGAAGGAAGCTGGAGCAGGAGCTAGAAGAGTGACAGCAGTAGCCAAAGGAGAAGCACAGCGTGAGGCTGGCATTTCACCAGGAAGTGTGACCACAGAAGAGGAGCCAGAGCAAAGGAAGAGCAGATTTTACCTGCAGGCTCTGAGTTGCACCTGTGCTCACAAACCATGTGTGGCTGTGGCTGCATTGAAAGAGACTGGAAGAAACTGGTAGTCTTTCCAGGTGTGCCTAATTGCTGTCAATGCAGAGCTGAAATTGTGCATCCAGTGAGGACCATGTGCAATGCAAGCAGAGGGAAGCTGGAAAAAGGAAGAGTCTTCATTATTGAGGCAGGATCTGAGACAGCCGTGCTGCATAGAGGTGTGGGTCTCAAGAGTGTCTCTAGCAGTAGTAGCAGAAGTAATAAAATCGGAATCAGAAGTAGCCCGCAGCTGCTGTGATTGTGGAGCCGGTGAATAATGCTCCGTACTTCAGATCATCAGGAATACCTTGCCAGTAACTGTAACCCACTTAATTGATGCTCGCGTGTAAGTAAAAGTGAGTAAAGTTGTTCACAGTTGTGGGAAGTCACTATAACAGGGAAATTGTATCACATGCTAGTTTCATCCAAGTTAAAGTGCTTGCGTGAAGACAAAGCTTTTCTTTTTCCCATTGTTGTATTTGAACTATTACTGAGTGGTCGCGTGCCTCCTATTAAGAAGGGAACATTGCCTGTAAGCCTTTAAGACATAGTAGCTGACTTTCCTGAAGTGTTGCAGGACTATCTAACAACAAAGAGAGGTTGTGCGTATGAAACTGTTTTTCCCGATTCATATTGAAGCACAGCCCTATTAGAATAAAAGGGAACACAAACCTTTAATTGGAAGTTTGTCATCAAAGCAAAATCATGTGTACCTAAATTGGTTTCCACAGAGAAATGCACCTCTTGTAACATTCATAACACTTATCATAGAATTTGTTGAAGTCAAAAGAAGATCAAGCATTACCCAAGTCAGTAGTCAAACACTTTCTAAGGTGAAACCAGCCCAATTAAGAACTGAACATTATTTATTTAAAGTCGTTGAAGCTATTGTGAAACCCAGAGTCCTCTGATACAAGGGTGATAAAGTTATCCAATGCTGAAAGAGTGGCAATACAGCTTTGGGTTTACTGCTGGAAAGAAGGTGTACATGAAGCCGGGGAAGGGAGCTGGGTGCTTATTAGGAGAACTAAATCATTAATGTGTAGATCTGAGACTGCAAAGGTTGAAAGAGGTAGAAGCAGTCTAGAAGCTAAGACATGTTTTTGTGGTAGCTGCAAGACTGAAAGGAAAGGCAAAGAGGCTTCCCTTTCTCACCATGCAAGAAATAAGAGTGCCTTTTCTTACCTGTTGATGTTGAACAGTCTTGTTTAATGTTCCCTAAATTAATTTACAAGCAGTAGAAGTAATATAACTGTGGTTGTCTATCATTTTGTCTGAACATTATTGAAGCAGTAGTTGAATGTGAGGCAAAGAGGCCTGCCCTCACAGTATCCTTGGCATACGGGAGTTGCTAGGGAGAAAGCAACCCCATAGAAGACGCATCCTGAAAAAGTGAATTAACGAAGCTACAGAGGTTACATAAAGAAAAGTTGTTTTAAAGCAGAAGTGATACTTTATTCTGAACTGTACCCATTCTTTCCTGGAAGGAGCTTATCCAGGGTTCCCATTGGTGATGTTTTCTTTGTGGAACTTGGAAAGGGAATCTTTTCATCAAACGAAGAAGGAACAATTGGATTTAAGACTTTCTTTTTCCGTGGGACAAATTGACTTCGGACATTCCTGGGGAAGCAAGCTCTACCCAGGACAAGTAGAAGTCATTCAAGACACTGGTTATTTGGTAATCTTTTATTCATGTTGTTTATGCTTTGTTTTGACTGCTCTGTTCTTTACAGTGAGGGCCATTTGTGTGCATGCTAGGATATTTTCCCATAGATCCTAGACTAGGTAGGGAATTCCCTGGTAGAGTAGGCTTCGATTTTATTTGCATTTTTCTGTTAAAATAAAATGTCAAATTCTGATCAAACTACAAGCAGTTGTCCACCTCGTATTACCCGCCCCACACAGTTACCACCACTGCAACTTTTCTATTCCTACTCTACCTTTGCTCTTTACACACACATCTCTCACACATAAACACTCCACGGACCCCCTTCTTCCAAAAGTCTCTGGACTCCTTGCGCTCTCACTTCTGCTGGTTTCTCAGACATCTTCCACCAACTCTTGTCCTCACACTAGACTCTCACACACAGTCACTTAAATATCCAACCCCGTCCAAGGATTGGCCACTTATCTTGTCCAATTGCTTACCTTTATTGGGGGAGTGTCTGAGGTGCAGTCAATGCTTGCAATATGAGTGGTAATGGAAGTGAGGAGTTAAAGTAGTAAGCATTTCTTATGTGCAGTTGGTGAGTCAATGATGCTCGGAAAGGAATAGTGGAGGAGTGACTGAGAAAAGAATAGTGTTGTTCAGTTCATTTGGGAAGTGTCACTTTGACAATGTTTCAATGGTAGAATTGGATATGTATCCATTGTTTGATGGAGTAGAGGCAAGCAGAGACATGACTGGGTGGGTTGGGGTTTTCCAATTCCGTCAAGATGGTGAAGAGTTCTTTAGTAGAGGATCCTGCCTTATCAATTCTCACATTGTAGGCTTCCTTCTTAGTTCGGATTATCTCTTTTTTGTAGTGGGAGGAGAAGGTCATCAGATTTGTTTTGTTTTCGGCTGAGGGGGTGGTTTTCCATAGGGTTTCCAGCGTGGCTTTCTGTTTTCTGAGGATTTTGAGTTCAGGTGTGAACCAAGAGTTCAGATGCGCTCTAGGTTTGCCTTTACATGACTTGAGAGGGACCACAGCGTCGATAGCGTTCGACATGGCATCATTGTAAGTGCTGACTAGGAGGCTGAGGTCAGCAGTGTTTGGGAGCGAATTAAGGAGGGGGAGAACAAGTGGTGTGAGGGTGTCTGCTGTGATGTTGCGCTTATTTCTGGTTAGACAGGCAGGTGCGAGCAGGGATTGTTTGGGATTGGGATTGTTAATACTGATGTCAAACGGTATAAGGAGACGGTCTGTCCATACGAGAGGTTGGGGTGTTTTGCAAGTATTGTTGCAATTGTGGGTTGTGACCCAGTCGATGGTTCTGCCTTTCTGATGTGTTGGTAGTGTGATGATTTGAGTATAGTTGTGTTCTGCTAGGGTGTTGGTGAGGGATGATGCGTGCGTATCATTAGGGTTGTTGTACCCGAGGTTGAAATCTCCTAGAATGACGTTTTGTGAGGAAGGCTTGGAATTCTCGGCTATTAATGAAGTGATATCTTCCTCGAATGTGCCTGTGGGACCTGGGGGTCTGTATATAAGTTGCATGTTGATTCAGCTCTCAGGCGTGGTTTGTATTTTGTTAGATAGGTGCTCACATGATTCAAGTGGAAGGGAGGTGATGGATCTGAGGTCAAGTGTGTCATAAATCTCCCCCCGTCTCACCTGTGATCGGGATCTCCCTTGTTCGGCCGCAGGCCTCTTCCTGTGGGTGGTTCGGGTTTTGAATAGGCTCGCCCGAGTCTCGTCAGGTTGCAGAGCGCGTTCAGAGTTCCGGGAAGTTCGTGGTTCCAGGGTGTCCAGGATTAGCGATAAACAAGCAAAGTAGGGGGAAGTCCAGGAACAGGAAAAAAGGCAAGGAAGGAATTATGAGGATCAAGGAAGCAAATGTAGAGAGCAAACACACGTCGGGTCACTATCGAAGATAGCGTTGAGATGCGCGGACCCGCAGGTGCGTGACCAATTTATAGTACGTGCTACGACGTGAAAGCTAGTGCATAGCACGGAGCTTGGTACGGCCATGTTGGGAGGAACAAGGAGTACAAGCCCTTCGTGACAATGACTATGAGGTCCAGAAGGGGCAATTTCGCCGGGTCATGACAGCATGCCCCCTCCGAAGACTGGTTCCTCCAGGCTTGCCTGGGTGAATAAGATGGAATCTTCTGAGCAAACGATGGGTCTTTAAATTAGAAACTGGTTCCCATGTTCTCTCGCTAGGGGGGTAGCCTTTCCACTCGACCAGATATTGTAATCGACCCCTTCTATACCTGGAATCACCTATCCTGGACACCTCATATTCCAACTGGTCGTCCACAACAACAGGTGTGGGTTTGAAGGGTTTTCGAGTAGAACTAACGTAGGGTTTCAACAGGGAAGTATGGAAGACTGGATGTATCTTCTTCCAGGAATCCGGGAGCTTAAGTCGGAAGGAGAAAGGATTGATGATCTCCTTTATAGGAAATGGACCATAATAGCAAGGAGCCAATTTGTTTGGTCGTAGATGTCGAGGTAACAGTTTCAAGGCTAGCCAGACTTGATCGCCAACTGAATAGGAAGGTGATGGTCTTCTCTTAGAGTCCGCATATCTTTTGGTTCGAGTCTGGGCCTGTTCTAACTGATCCTTGGCCTCTCTTTGTAAGTCGATCAGCGTCTGAATCCAAGAGTCAAGGGTAGGTACCGGAGTAGATTCTGGAAGAACTGATGGTAAAACAGACGGATGATAACCTTGACTGCAATAGAAAGGGCTGATCTTGAGAGCTGAATGATCTGAGTTATTGTAGGAGAATTCGGCTAAAGGTATAAGGAGAGACCAATCGTCTTGAACCTTGGTGGCAAAACAACAAAGATATTGTTCCAGGGTTTGATTTACTCGTTCCGTTGCCCCATTGGTTTGTTGATGATAGCCTGAAGAAAGGGCACGTTGGATTCCTAGAACACGACAGAGATGTTTCCTGAATTGTGAAATATATTGAGGTCCCTGATCCGAAATAATCTTGGAAGGGAGGCCATGAAGACGAAAAATATGTTCCAGGAAAATTCCAGCAAGTTCTGAGGAAGATGGTCGTTTATTCAATGGTGTAAAATGAGCTTGATGAGTGAACAAGTCAATGGTTACCATGATGGTTGTATATCCTCGGGAAGGTGGTAATTCAACAATGAAGTCAGTGGCAATAACTTCCCAGGGTCTGGTTGGCAACGTAGGTTGTAGAAGCAGACCCGCCGGCCTCTGATTATCGTATTTGTTCTGACTACAAATTGCACAGGTCTTGATGTATTGAACTACACTGGACTTCATCCCTGGCCACCAGACCTGTCTTTGTATAAGACGGAAGGTGTTGGTTACCCCTCGATGGCCGGAGTGAAGAGTATCATGGCATAGATTCATTACCTTCTGTTGAAGTTCTTTTGTCGGAATGACCACTGAATTGTTCTTGAATAAATATCCTTCCTTGATTGTCAAACGCCAGGGATTTTTCTCGCATATGTCCTTCCAGAGTTCAGATGATTGAGTCTTTACTCTGATTTCTTCCAGGAGATTGATCGCTTGAGCTACAAAGATTGTAGGTGGAAACATTTTAGGATAGATCTTATCCTCCAAGGGAACGTAGTCGGGACGCCGAGAAAGGGCATCAGCAATCATGTTTTGCGGTCCAGGAACATGTGAGATTTGAAATTGATATTGAGCAAAGAAGTAGGCCCATCGAGCTTGTCTACTGTTCCTGCACTCCATGGATTGTAGGACCTGAAGATTTCGATGATCAGTACGGACTTGAACTGGATATTTAGCACCCAGGAGTAGATGTCTCCATTCAGTGAAGGCATGACGAATGGCCAATAACTCCTTCTCCAGAACTGAGTAGTGAGTCTCACTGATAGTCAGGGTCCGTGAAAGGTAAGCAATGGGATGTTCCAACTTATCATCAGATTCTTGTTTTAAAACTGCTCCTATGGCGTAATTGGAGGCATCTGTTTCCACTAGAAAAGGACGATTTATGTCAGGTTGGGCCAGGATGGGGGCCTGAGTGAATTCTTTTTTCAAGCGTTGGAATGCCTTGTCTTGTGGTATAGACCAGTTGAATGGAACGTCTTTCTTCAGGAGATTAACAATGGGTTGAACAATCTCAGAGAAGGTGGGAATGAATTTCCGGTAGAAGTTGGCAAGCCCCAGGAAGGACTGTATTTGCTTTACAGATGTTGGGGCGGGCCAAGCCAGTATGGCCTTCACCTTTGAAGGATCCATACTAATTCCTTCTGAACTAAGGACAAACCCCAGATAGTGAACTGATGTAGCATGAAACAAACATTTTTCTGGTTTGGCTAAGAGTTGATTTTCACGGAGACGTTGAAGTACTGCCTTTACATGTTCTTCATGTTTCAAGGAATCCTTTGAGAAGATCAGTATGTCATCCAGGTAGACGATAACATTGAGAAATAACATGTCAGAGAACACCCTATCCATAAAACACTGGAAGACTGCGGGAGCATTAGTCAGACCAAAGGGCATGACTAAGTATTCAAAGTGACCAAAGGGTGTTCTAAAGGCTGTTTTCCATTCGTCTCCTTCCCGGATACGGATCAAATGGTAAGCACCTCGGAGATCCAGTTTCGTGAATATCACTGCACCTCTCACAGCTTCAAGGATATCCGAGATCAGGGGTAGTGGGTATCTGTCTTTCAGGGTGTGTTTATTTAGGCCCCGATAGTCCAGGCAAGGTCTGCGCTCTTTGGTATCCTTTTTAGGAACGAAGAACAATGAAGCACCAGCTGGTGATTTTGAAGGTCTTATGGTGCCATTCTCAAGATTAGTGTCTAGGTATTCCCGGAGGGCTCTCTTTTCTGGTTCTGAAAGGATAAACATCCTGCCAAAGGGAATCACTGCTGAGGGTTCAGTATCTATGGCACAGTCTTCGGGTCTATGTGGAGGTAAGGCTTGAACGATGGCAGTAGAGAATACATCAGCATACCCTTGATAGATCTCTGGAACTTGTACAATATTGGAAACCATGAGTGGTGTCTCTGGACACCTTGGTGGACTTTTAGGTGCTGTGACTGAGGTATCCAGGTTTAAACAATGGTTCATACAGAACTCCGAGCCCAGGAATAAGGATCCGGCCGTCCAGTTGATATATGGATTGTGCCTTTGTAACCAGGGCATGCCCAAAACCAAGGGGTAATGGGCTGATTTTATAATGTCAAACACAATTCTTTCTTGATGATGATTTATGAAAAGATGGATCTCCCTTGTTTGCAGACTTATGGGTCCTGAGGAAAGAGGTCTTCCGTCAATCGCTTCCACTGGCTGTGAAAAACTTCTTGCTTCATACGGAATGTTATGACTTCTGACCCAATCTTGATCAATAAAGACTCCCATTGCTCCGCAATCCACCAAGGCCAGTATGGGGTAGACCTTGTCCTTGGATGGCGATAAAAAGGCCTGTAATATCACCAATTTGTTTTGTCCAGGAGAGTTCAAGGATGGAATTGATGTGGAGCAAACATCGCTCTCCCGAAACCTTGCTCCATTTAGGATCGTGAGCTGGCATTTCCCGAGCGTCGGGGAGGAGCCAGAGGACATTCTTTAACTAGATGTTTATCCCAGGCACAATACATGCATAAGCCTGTGTGTATTCTTCTTAACCATTCCTGCGGGGAAATTGGTCCACGAAAGGCTCCAAGTTGCATGGGTTCAGAATCAATGCCCGGACTCTTGGCAGATTCTGTCCTTGTAGTATTCTCTAGGGAGTGTCTTTGAATTGATACTTTATTCTTTTTCTTTTCGGCCTTTCTTTCTTGGATTCTAAAGTCTATTTGCATAGACAAGTCCAGGAGGGCCTGGAATGAACTAGGACGTGCCACCCTGGCTAGCTCATCCTTAATCTCTTCAATTAGACCTCTGCGAAACAAAGTAAAACTGGCTTCCAGGGGCCAGTCCGCCTCTTTGGCTAGCTGTTTGAATCTGGTAACATAGGACAACATGTCTTGGGATCCTTGTTGGAAGTCAAGTAGCTTTTCTTGAGCACTGTGAACCAGCTCTGGTCGTTCGAACATGGCCTTGAGTTCCGCGATGAACCCTTCATAGTCATCCAGGAGAGCATCCCCTGAATTGAGTAATGGAGTGGCCCATGTAAGGGCATTACCGGAAAGATGCGATATTATGAAGCCCACCTTAGCCCTAGGAGTTGTGAAATAGTAGGGCTTAAAGGTAAAATGTACCAAACAAGAATCCAGGAATCCACGTAAGGTCTTTGTTGAACCGTCGTATTTATCAACCACTCCTCCCAATAATATGCTGTCCTTGTTCGCGGAGTCGCGTGACAAGACGAGCTGTCTTAGTGCCGCATTCTCGGTTTTTATATTCTGCATCTCTGTGGAAAGTTCTTGCATTCCGCGCATCAGGTCCTGAATAGCATTCTCCATGGTAGAATCCGTATTGATCGTTTGGCATCTCAAACTGTCATAAATCTCCCCCCGTCTCACCTGTGATCGGGATCTCCCTTGTTCGGCCGCAGGACTCTTCCTGTGGGTGGTTCGGGTCTTGAATAGGCTCGCCCGAGTCTCGTCAGGTTGCAGAGCGTGTTCAGAGTTCCGGGAAGTTTGTGGTTCCAGGGTGTCCAGGATTAGCGATAAACAAGCAAAGTAGGGGGGAAGTCCGGGAACAGGAAAAAAGGCAAGGAAGGAAGTATGAGGATTAAGGAAGCAAATGTAGAGAGCAAACACACGACGGGTAACTATCGAAGATAGCGTTGAGACGCACGGACGGGTTTGACCAATTTATAGTACGTGCTACGACGTGAAAGCTAGTGCGTAGCACTGAGCTTGGTAGGCCATGTTGGGAGGAATAAGGAGTACAAGCCCTTCGTGACAATGACCATGAGGTCCAGAAGGGGCAATTTCGCCGGGTCATGACGAAGTGCGGATTTTAAAATGAATGCTACACCTCCTCCGCGAGCATTAACTCTATCCACTCTGTGGATGGAATAGTTGTTAGGAACGGCAAGGGTTAGATAAGGTCCGGCTGCCTCGTGTAGCCATGTTTCTGTAATAGCAAAGAGGTTGAGATCTGCTGAGAGGATGATGTCGGCAATTTCAATGGGGTGAGCGACAAGGGATCTGACATTGAGTAGTGCGCCTTTTAAGGGTGCAACATTTGTAGTGTTGGTATCTTTCTTGTTGGTTTCCTTGATAGTAGGTGTGGTGGGCGACTTGCTGGGTGTAGAATGGAGTCTCGAGCCTGGTCTATTGTTGCGGGTGGGAAGGTCCGGGTTGGATGCTAGCTGGTAGCCTGGTGGTATGGGCTAGTTAGTGTTCGTGGTAGTGTATTCATACTTAGGAGGGCTAAGAGTTTTGAGCAGCGTGTTATCTGGAGTAGGGCTAACTTTGGTCGCAAGATGACTGTGGGTAGTGGGGGGAAGGGTGGTAGGGTGGGCAGGAATGGAGTGGGACAAGGAATAGGGAAGTGTCTTGGGCAGCCCAGTTTGGCTAGTCCGTTGCTCAGTGATATGTAGCTGTTAGAGCTGCAAGTTGTGTTGTTGTTCAGGACACAAAAAGGGAACATAATGAGGATGAGCCAGGGGAGCATAGTTATGAATATAGATAGGTTAAGGGCTAGGTGCAAGCACGTGGGTGCTGTAAGCAGTTACAGCCAGCTGTGACTTAGCTTTGCTGATATAATGCTGGGGAGTAGGCTAATTCAGATTAGGCTAGTGTATTGCAAAATGGGCACGTTAAACTTGGTTGTAGCAATGCCAGGATGGGCGGATTCAACTTTGCTGATAGATGCAACAATGGCCTAATTAAATGCAAGGCTATGCAGATTCGACTTTGCTAATAGATGCAAAAAATGGGCTGATTAAATGCAAGGCTATGCAGATTCAGCTTTGCTAATAGGTGCAACAAATGGGCTGATTAAATGCAAGGCTATGCAGATTCGACTTTGTTAATAGATGCAAAAAATGGACTGGTTAAATGCGAGGCTATGCAGATTCGACTTTGCTAACAGATGCAAAAATGGGCTGATTAAATGCAAGGATATTGTCATGATCTCTGCTTCCAAAAGGTCAGGGTTTTCCCAACTCCCTTGGAAGCAGATCCATAACCCAGGTTCCGAGTGCCAACCAGTCCCAATTGGGACCTTTTGGACCCAGTCCTGGCGCCAGTGGCACCAGGCTCATAAATATGCCCAGTCCCAGCGCTGGAAGCGCCGGGCTCATAATGCTTGGGTGGACTTACCTTCAGCAGACCATGCTGCTTACTTGCCTGCCAGTTGAGCCTCTGATCCTCTTCTGTTTGGAACTACTTTTCCTGTTGGGTGGGGCTGGAGCCACTCCCTAGATTCAGAACACTGGAACTCTTCTGGAAGGCAGGAACTCTTTTCTTACCAGGAACTCTTTTCTTACTTAGGCGTGGCTGTGGAAGGAGACACCTAAGCACTACAGGAGGCTATTTAAACCACACCCGGTGGATGAATCTTGCTTTGCGTTATTCTGCAACCTCTGCAGCAGAAGGCTCATCGTGTCTTCTGCATCCGGTCATGGGCCTAAGGAAAAAGGCTTACCATCCTGAATCCAGTCTTCAGCAACACCTATAAAGACAAGAAAGAACAGGTTAGCTTTCCGGCATCTGAAAGGCAAAGGCTTACCATCCTGAATCCAGTCTTCAGCAACACCTATAAAGACAAGAAAGAACAGGTTAGCATTCCGGCATCTGAAAGGCAAAGGCTTACCTACTCTTCGTGCGCTCCGGAGGTCTTCACACTGCATTCCGGCATCTGAAAGACAAAAGTTTACCAACTCTTCGCACGCTCCGGAGGCCTTCGGCGCTGCATCCCGCATCTGAAAGACAAAACAAGGTGCGTTTAAAGACATTGGGGAACTTTAATACTCACGTGTCATTACTCCTTTCCACATCTAATCCAGTGGGTATTACGGCACCCTGCAGCCGCTCCGAACTCGTACCTGCAAAATAAAAAGACAGTTAGAGCGCATAGTGAAGCAGGCAACAAGCGCTTACTTACGTGCTTCCAGGCGCTTCTATTCATCACACGGGTTCCATCTTCAACTCACTTCAGCCCGTCATCCGCCATCGCCGGAACCCTGCAAAACAAGAGACATCATTACTAAAGACTTTAAAGACATTTGAATGACTCGAAACTTACCGTTCGTGCAGTAAACGACGGACAGCAGTCCTCTGAAGTCAAGAGGCCTGCGCTACCTATCCAGTGAAGAAACTGGTTACAGCACCCTGCCCCGAGGCAGATGGAGAGCTCGGCATTCACTTACCTAAGGTGAGAGCGTTAACCTTTGGGGGTCTACAGGAGAGGAGAAGAGGAAAGAGATAGGGACACCCCAATAACCCCAGTTCATTAACCCCATATTTTCTATCTGCAGACATCTTACTCTACACGTCAGGCATACAGTGCACAGAGGTCCAGCCCAAAGAGCCAACCGGGTGCTACACATCACCTTTGAAGATACGGTAGTCGCCCAGTCAAGACCGGCGCCTCTGCGAGAATCAGGTGAGCGTTACAGAACGCAAAGCCTACCGCAAAACTCTCGCCCAGGCGCTATGGAAACCTCGGATACTGACCCCCTAGCCCGGTTACTTGGGGAACTAAGGGCAGAAGTGCATGCAGCTCGTCAGGAAACGAATGCTCTAAGAAGGGAACTAATTATTTCCAAGGAGAGAACAGACAATCTTGCTAGACAAGTGCTACAGTCACAAGCCGGACAGACCCCGTTACCCGCATCAGGGGCAAATCTTCCTTCAACATCCTCTATGAATCCAGTGCAGATCAACCTACCTGGGAATGTACCTCTGGCTCCGCCCGAACGATTTTCTGGTGACCCAAAGAGGTTTGCAGTATTTATCAATCAGTGCCGGTTGCACTTCTTATGCCGGCCAGCAGCCTTTCCAACTGATCAAGCAAAAGTAGCTTTTGTACTTTCGTACCTTAGTGGCAATGCGGCAGACTGGTCGATCCCTCTAGTTAATCAAGATGATCCGGTTCTCCATGATTTTCAAGCCTTTCAGCTTAGTATGGAAAAACTGTTCGCAAGACATTCACAGGGGCAGGCCTTGGACAATGAGCTTCTTTCGTTGCGACAGGGTAATCAAGACCTTTTGGCTTATATTGCATCTTTCAATAGACTGATAGTGGAAACTCAATGGCCTGAGGACACAAGGATTACGCTGTTTTATAGAGGTCTACGTGGAGAGCTCAAAGACGTTTTAGCCCAAGTAGTGAATCCCCCACAAGACTGTTCGGATTATATAGACTTGGTCGTTCAAATAGATCACAGGCTGCAGAACAGGAAGGCCGATCGTTCCAAGTTTGATGCTCGAGTATTTTCCAAACCGCCAACTCCTTCCAAAGGAGTAGACTCCGGGGAACCCATGCAAATAGGGGGTCTGAAAGGTCCTCTAACACAAAGGGAGCGGGAAAGGAGGAAACAGTTGCAATTATGCCTATATTGCGGAAACTCAGGGCACTTTCTTCGAGACTGTCCGGTGAAACCTGCCAAGAAGGCAGTAGGAGCTGCAGTTACCAAAGTTACAAACTCTGAGCAGGGAAACGACCTCGCCCGACAAGAATAGAGGTCCTCTTGCCGAGCGTGAAAACCAGTTCCGTGACCTCGCATTTCGTGATACCTATGGTCCTCATTAGCCCTGATAATCCGGATCGATTACATGCAATTGAAGCTTACGTCGACAGCGGTGCCATCGGCAATTATGTGGATCATGAAATGGTTTTGAGGATGAATCTAACTCTTTGTCCCAAGGCTGTAAAGGACGTCATTACTACGGTGGATGGTACAGAGATAGCCTCCGGGCCAGTAACGCATACCACTCAAGAGGTGACGCTAGTAAGTCAAGATGGACACCATGAGAAGATCGTGTTCGATGTGATCAAGGCCCCTCAGTTTCAGATTATTCTAGGAATACCTTGGTTAGAGAAACACAATCCTCTGATCGATTGGCGAGCAAGAACGGTCCAGTTTCCAGAATGTGTCTCTACTTGTCACCCTCCACCTGGTGTTGCACTGGCCGCAATTTCTTCAGAGACTCCCCAGTTACCTCCCGAATACCTAGAATACCAAGATGTTTTCCGGAAGGATCAGGCTAACTCTCTACCTCCTCATAGGTCTTATGACTGCCAGATAGACCTGATACCTGGATCTACTCCTCCTTGTAGTAGAATTTATGCCCTCACCGAGCCTGAGAACCTTCACCTTCGACAATACCTGGATCAATACCTGGCAAATGGGTTTATTCGTCCTTCCAAGTCCCCTGCTTCTTCAGCTTTGTTCTTCGTTCCAAAAAAGGAAGGAGACCTTAGAACTTGTATCGATTATCGCTCCCTGAACCAGATCACCGTTAAGAATAGATATCCGTTACCTTTGATCCCTGAACTCCTGGACCAAGTCAGAAAAGCATGCATATATACAAAGCTGGATCTTAGAGGAGCTTACCACTTGGTACGAGTAAAAGAGGGCGATGAATGGAAGACGGCCTTCCGCACCAAGTATGGGCTATTTGAATATCAGGTCATGCCCTTCGGACTTTGCAATGCCCCGGCCGCCTTTCAATATTTTATGAACGATGTCCTCAGAGAGCTCATAGATGTATGTGTTGTTGTTTACATTGACGACATCCTCGTTTATTCTTCATCGGAATCTGAACATCGGAAACACGTGAAAATGGTCCTCGAAAGATTGCGTCAACACAAACTTTTCGCTAAGTTGGAAAAATGTGTTTTCAACGTGACTGAAGTTGAATTCTTGGGATTCATATTATCACCTGGCGGAGTGCGTATGGATTCAAAGAAGGTCGATGCAGTTCTCAAATGGCCATCACCATCCTCCGTAAAAGGTGTGCAAAGCATGTTAGGCTTCGCTAACTTTTACCGCAGGTTTATCCCCGAATTCTCTCGAATAGTCCAGCCCATCACTGCCTTGTTAAAGAAAAACAAACGTTTTGAATGGTCTACCGAGGCGGAACAAGCTTTCCAGGATTTGAAGACTAAATTTATCTCTGCACCAATCTTAAAACACCCTCGCCCCGAACTCCCCTACATCGTGGAAACTGATGCTTCAAGCCTTGCCATGGGGGCAGTTCTATCACAAAAGGACCCGGTAACCAATCAGTTGCATCCCGTGGCATTTTGGTCCCGCAAATTCTCGCCTCCTGAAATTAATTACACGATTACTGACAAGGAACTTCTGGCTATCAAGTCTGCCTTTAAGGCTTGGCGGCATTATCTGCTGGGGGCCCGACACACCGTTACTGTGATTACGGATCACCGAAACCTGCAATATTTGAAGACCGCAAAAGCCCAATCCTCTAGACAACTCCGTTGGGCATTATTCTTTGCCGAGTTTGACTTCATAATTACCTATCGACCTGGTACAAAGAACGGTAAAGCCAATGCCCTTTCTCGGATGGGAGTGGAAGAACACTTGGTCAACCCTAAACCTGTACCAATCATTCCCGAACAAAGAATTCTGGGTGTAATCACCACAGAATCCATAGAGAAAGTTAAGGATAAAGCCAGGCAACTTGTAACTCCAGCAGACATACAGAATTGGCATCTGCAGGGAAAGGACTTTGCAGTAAAGGACAACTTATTGTATTTCCAAGAACGATTATACCTACCCAGCACAGATTTACAGAAAAAAGTAATCTCTTGTTATCACGACTCTTTAATGGAAGGTCATCCCGGTATAGCCAAGACATCAGAAAAGATCAAGCGCTCCTTCCGGTGGCCGTCTTGGAAAAAAGATATCAGAGACTTTATAATGTCCTGTGGAGTATGCGCCCAAAACAAGAGTCAAAAGGAAAGACCAGCAGGCCTCTTACGCCCTATTGACATCCCACCTCGCCCTTGGCATACGCTTTCTATGGACTTCATCACCGATCTACCTCCATGCTCCGGATACAATACGATTCTAGTAATCGTGGACTTATTCTCCAAGATGGCGCATTTCATTCCGCTCAAAGGCTTGCCAACAGCAGCAACTCTGGCCCGAGAATTTCTCGAAAACATCGTCCGACTGCACGGTTTTCCTTCGGTTCTAATTTCGGATCGAGGTAGTCAATTTATTTCTCATTTTTGGCGAAGTTGCTGTCGGTCGGCTCAAATTGATGTGAGACTATCGACCAGTCACCACCCTCAGACCGACGGACAAACCGAGAGGACCAATCAAACTCTGGAACAGTATTTACGCTGCATGCTGCAACAAACTGAAAAAACTTGGAAAGATATCCTTTGGATAGCCGAGTATGCCTACAATAACTCTGTCCATTCGGGAACTGGGAAAACCCCGTTTTTTCTTTTGTACGGCAGTCACCCTCGAACCTCGGAGTTGGATCCCCTCCAAGATCTTGAAACACCAGCAGTAGACTACCTGCATTCTACAATCACCCAAGCCTTTAAGGAAGCTGTTTCTCACCTTCAAAGGGCTAAAGAACAATACAAGAAAGGAGCAGATCAACATCGGAAGGAAGCCCCTCACTATCAAGTAGGGGATCAAGTCTGGTTATCCACCAAATATCTATCTCTAAAAGGGCCACGCACATTCAACCCAAGATACCTTGGTCCCTATTCCATCACTACCATAGTAAACCCAGTAGCGGTCAAGTTGGACTTGCCCCCGCACATGAAGATACATCCGGTCTTCCACGTCTCTCTATTAAAACCCGTGCAACCTCAAACCCGACTAACCAAATCTCCAAAACCTATCCTAGTGGATGGAGAACTCGAGTTTGAAGTCAAAAGTATTCTGGACTCCAAGATCTCCAAATCTAAACTATTCTACCTAATTGACTGGAAAGGCTACGGCCCCCAAGAGAGATCCTGGGAACCTGCTGAATATGTCCACGCTCCTCGCCTAATCAAAAGATTTCACCGAACATTTCCTGACAAGCCAAAACCCCCGGAGAAGCCCGGTTTGGGAGGGGCCTTGAGGGGGGGTACTGTCATGATCTCTGCTTCCAAAAGGTCAGGGTTTTCCCAACTCCCTTGGAAGCAGATCCATAACCCAGGTTCCGAGTGCCAACCAGTCCCAATTGGGACCTTTTGGACCCAGTCCTGGCGCCAGTGGCACCAGGCTCATAAATATGCCCAGTCCCAGCGCTGGAAGCGCCGGGCTCATAATGCTTGGGTGGACTTACCTTCAGCAGACCATGCTGCTTACTTGCCTGCCAGTTGAGCCTCTGATCCTCTTCTGTTTGGAACTACTTTTCCTGTTGGGTGGGGCTGGAGCCACTCCCTAGATTCAGAACACTGGAACTCTTCTGGAAGGCAGGAACTCTTTTCTTACCAGGAACTCTTTTCTTACTTAGGCGTGGCTGTGGAAGGAGACACCTAAGCACTACAGGAGGCTATTTAAACCACACCCGGTGGATGAATCTTGCTTTGCGTTATTCTGCAACCTCTGCAGCAGAACGCTCATCGTGTCTTCTGCATCCGGTCCTGGGCCTAAGGAAAAAGGCTTACCATCCTGAATCCAGTCTTCAGCAACACCTATAAAGACAAGAAAGAACAGGTTAGCTTTCCGGCATCTGAAAGGCAAAGGCTTACCATCCTGAATCCAGTCTTCAGCAACACCTATAAAGACAAGAAAGAACAGGTTAGCATTCCGGCATCTGAAAGGCAAAGGCTTACCTACTCTTCGTGCGCTCCGGAGGTCTTCACACTGCATTCCGGCATCTGAAAGACAAAAGTTTACCAACTCTTCGCACGCTCCGGAGGCCTTCGGCGCTGCATCCCGCATCTGAAAGACAAAACAAGGTGCGTTTAAAGACATTGGGGAACTTTAATACTCACGTGCCATTACTCCTTTCCACATCTAATCCAGTGGGTATTCCGGCACCCTGCAGCCGCTCCGAACTCGTACCTGCAAAATAAAAAGACAGTTAGAGCGCATAGTGAAGCAGGCAACAAGCGCTTACTTACGTGCTTCCAGGCGCTTCTATTCATCACACGGGTTCCATCTTCAACTCACTTCAGCCCGTCATCCGCCATCGCCAGAACCCTGCAAAACAAGAGACATCATTACTAAAGACTTTAAAGACATTTGAATGACTCGAAACTTACCGTTCGTGCAGTAAACGACGGACAGCAGTCCTCTGAAGTCAAGAGGCCTGCGCTACCTATCCAGTGAAGAAACTGGTTACAGCACCCTGCCCCGAGGCAGATGGAGAGCTCGGCATTCACTTACCTAAGGTGAGAGCGTTAACCTTTGGGGGTCTACAGGAGAGGAGAAGAGGAAAGAGATAGGGACACCCCAATAACCCCAGTTCATTAACCCCATATTTTCTATCTGCAGACATCTTACTCTACACGTCAGGCATACAGTGCACAGAGGTCCAGCCCAAAGAGCCAACCGGGTGCTACACATCACCTTTGAAGATACGGTAGTCGCCCAGTCAAGACCGGCGCCTCTGCGAGAATCAGGTGAGCGTTACAGATATGCAGATTCGGCTTTGCTAATAGATGCAAAAATGGGCTAATTAAATGCAAGGCTATGCAGGTTCAATTTTGTTAATAGAAGCAAAAATGGGCGAATTCAACTTTGAAGCACAGTGGGCGAGTAAATCAACTTTGCTAATTAGATACAGACAAATGCAGCATTGCTGATATGTGCATGAATTAAATGCAAAACTATACAGAATCAAGTATGCTAATAGATGCAAAAGATGGGCGAGTTCAGCTTTGAAGCACAGTTGGAAAGTGGGCTAATTCAACTTTACTAGTTAAGACAAAGTTGGGCGGATTTATTTGCTAATACAATGTATGAGAGGGCTAGAGTAGTGTAACTAGCATGGTTAGAACATGGGTTAGTTGGCTAATGCATAGACATAGATTTCGTGTGTAGCAACGATCAGTAGGGGCCAATTAAGTAAGTACATTGCAAGGGTTAGCGAGCATAGAGAGCATTGGGGCGGGGTTGAGTGCAGTGAGACAGTAGTCCGGAGTACAAAGGTAGTGAAGCTGCATGGAATTGTTCATCGTATGCATAGTATGACTCATAGCTGTAATGGGCGTTTGGTTGCTCGAGACAGTAGGCTGCTTGTAGGTTCATTGATTCGGAGGCAAAGGGAATAGACTCGCTGGGATGTGGAGTGCTGGATCGAGGGAGGCAGAGAAACGTATTCAAAGTGCCGGCATCAAAGGTGGGCAGTGCTGTAGGGTGGGAGTATCACTTATCTTAGTTATGAAAGGTGCGACATCGGAGAAGCAGGGGTCGTGGCCCTCGGCGCGAAGGCGTAGACAGGCTTCAAGACAGGCACAGTGCCCTCGATGAGTGCCTTGGATGTGGGCCAGCTCCAAGCCTGCCGGCTTGTGGTTGGCTGTAACTCCGGGATTTCGGCCAATCACAGCATGCGCAGTGCACAGGGGCCGGGTGGGTGGCTGTGAGGATGGCGGTCGGCCATCTTTGAAGGTGGCAAGCCTCGTGGCTTGTAATGAAGGTAAATGCACTCACAGTGCAGATCGGGGGCAAAACCAGGCAATGGCGGGGCAGCTAGCCCAATCCATAGGCGGCGCTGATATAATTAATTATATCGCCATACTTTTGTGCAGAAAAAAGCATTTACGTTGCTGGCATCAGAAAAGCAGCTGAAGAGGCATATAGCCTACCTTGCGTAAAAGACAAACCCTGGTGCAGCGGCATCCAAAATGCCCTTGCCAACAAAATCTCTGGCCTCCAAACTAAAATTGAGGCTAAACGACTACAACTATCTAATAGCAACTCCTCTACCCCTAGCATATCGACCCCTACCAATACCTCAGCTGGTTTCACATTCAAACAGGTCACCATACCGGAAGTCCAAAAGATCATAGCATCTCTCAAACCTTTGAATTGCAAAGGGGATAGCTGTCCTGCCCAGATCATCAAAGATGCTGCAAGAGACCTCTCTCCCTTCATCTCCAAAGTCATAAACCTATCCTTCTCCACCAACTCTATACCTGACAATCTGAAACAATCATGGGTTCTCCCCCTCCTCAAAAAACAATCTTTAGACCCAGCCATTCCCACAAACTACAGGCCGATCACCACAGTCCCCTTCCTGCTAAAAATCCTCAACAGAGTTGCATACTTACAAATTCAGGAATACCTAGAATCCAATCAACTACTAGGGCTATGTCAATCTGGCTTTCGACCTCAACATGGAACTGAAACGGCCCTTGTTGACCTTAAAAGTCAGATTGATGACATCAAAGACAAAGGAAAAGCGGCCATACTACTCCTTCTCTACCTCTCAGCAGCTTTCGACCTGGTTGATCATAAAATACTATGCAACCACCTCTCATCTGCCGCCCATTTCTTACCTTCAGCTGTCAGCTGGATACCATCTTTCTTACCCAATAGAACTATGAGAGTCTTTTCACTGGCAGCTGCAGCAGACCCCATCCCCATCACCTGTGGCATCCCGCAAGGATCTTGTGTCACCCCCACCCTCTACAATATTTTTACAAAACCCCTCTTCGACAAATTGGACCATCTGGGTGTCACCTACACTAACTATGCAGACGACACCCAGATACTCCTCACCATCTCTGGCAACTACCTGGCTGACATCACCAGGATCAATGACATTTTCTCCATCATTCAGGCATGCATGGCCACACATGGCCTCTGCCTGAATGATGAGAAGACGGAACTTCTCCTGATCGGCTCTCCTAATAATCTACAGAAACTTAGCCCTGTTTATTCCAACATCACCATTGATGGCAACGCTATCCCGTTGCCAAACACGTCAAAACCTTAGGCTTCTATCTTGACGCCAACACCAACCTTTCAAAACAAGTCAACATGACTGCCTCTACTACCGCCTAAACCGGGAAACTAATCAGAGCTTGCAGACCTTTTCTATCCACGAACAGCTGCCTCACATTGGCGAGAGCGCTCATACAATCTAAGCTTGACTACTGTAACAGCCTTTACCTAGTGGCTAACCAAGCCATAATTAATAAACTCCAAGTTATCCAAAACAACGCGCTGCGCGCAGCATTAAAAGTCCCTGGAAGAGAGCACATCTCCACCATCAGAATCTCCTGCAAATGGCTTTCCATTCAACAAAAAATCGACTTAAAAACTCTTTGCCTCACATACAAAGCCCTAAACCACCTCGCCCCCCCTATCTTACCAACAAACTCTCCTTGAAACCTAACACCAGAATTACCAGATCCGCCAACACTCTCTGCCTCATGGTGCCCAGATTCTCCTCCAAAAAAGCTGATGGCTCAAGCTTCTCGGTCCTCGCCCCTCAACTTTGGAACTCCCTACCGCTGAACACCAAGTCTGCCCCCTCACTCCATATGTTCAGGAAGCTTGTCATTGGTTGGCTACTGGACAAACAATAAACTAATCCTCAGCCCGACTAAAACCATGCATACTGTATATACTGTACATACTATTCAAATGTTTCAATTGTTTACCCTAATTACACTGACAGTATATATTGTATATTACCTCCACAGATTGTATAGCTGTAAATTCTTCATATACTGTGCCTTCTGTAACTTGTCTGTAAGCGCCCTTTTACTCCAGGGTCTGGTGCACTATATAAATAAAATAAACAAACAAACAAACAAAACATACTGTGAAGAACAATTGAGAAAGAGGGACATATGGTGGCATGCACCCTTTCTGCTACACTGCCTACGCAATGAACTTTTGCAATGGCATCATTGCGAAATGTATATGTAAGGAGTAGTTGTCATGGTCTTGTGGTCACAGGTGATGGTTACATGTGCATAATTGTAGGCATTATCATTGCAAGTTGACAGTTTCCAAGGACTTCTTGGACAGAACTTACACAGACTTAACATATATTGGGTGTGTGTGTGTGTGTGTCTGTGTGGCAGTGGCATAGTGGATTTTCATTACTTGGCCACTTGTGTGAATTACACATGTGTACACACGTATTTCTTACTTCCTCTCTATTCCTTTTCAACCAGTGTCCACTGCTACTGAAGAGGGAACAACCGAAGTGTAGGAGCCGCATTCCAGGGCCAAGGCATCCAGATGCCTCTGCAGACCCGGGTCATGCCCACTATTGTACAACCCCTCCTAGTGCATGATGTTGGAAAAGGTGTGGATGCGGAGACCTCAACAGCAGATGGACAGGGAAGCTCCAACATCCCCACAGAGGATCCACTCAGAATGGAAACCTCAATTGAGGTATCAGGGTTTGGTGTGAAGGTGGAGGAGGAGGCCATTGTGGTCCTGTCCACAGTGTCAGGTGGGGTATCAGAGGGGATGGGCAGGCTGCAAACTTTGGCCTAAAACAGGAGGATGAGCAGGGCACCATGGATGAGTCAGCACCACCTCCTGAACCAGACCCATCTGGTGCAGGACAACACCCTTCTGTGATGCCTCTGCATAGATAAGACCTGCAGTGATGGCCAATGAGGCCATCCGCAAAGCAGTGCTGCCAATGCTATTGATTGGATTTAGATGGTAAGACGCTGACCTTGATGCTATTGAGACTATTCGTAGACAGCTTCAAATTCATCACAGGCAGTTCTGCCACCTATTTTACCAACTGACAACAGCACTGCTCAGCGGAAGCCTTTTAGGACAGGTGACAGCGATGGCTCCCTCTTCCTCCACATCTGTGCCCCAGGCAACCTCAAGTGTGGCCTCCATGTTATCTAACAACGCTTGCTCCTCTGCCCCAGTCCTGCATCAGAATTTCTGGATGTGCCTTTGGCCTTGGTGGAGGTAGAAGTCCAGACAGTGGCAGATGAGGTGGTCCCAGAGTCTGTGATGGAGCATTCAAAGGATCGGGCTGTGGAGGACAACATGGCACAAGAAGCAAGTGGTGGTGCAGTACTCCCCTCCAGAAGGCATTCATCATATCGGGGGGAGTATCAGTGCCATAATCGGGTTGCTGATTGGTATTTCCCAATTAACAAAGCTTCTGAGAACATTAAAACTTGCTCTGCCATGCTTAGTGCATGCACATAAGCAAGAGAGTACAAATGTGTGCAGTCGGCAGTCTGCCATCTTCCAGAGCCGCTGTGAAGCGAACGGGTAAGCCACGTCTTTGTTCCCCATGTGAAAGAAAGGCACTCAAGGTCTAACTAGCAGCAGAGCTTGTGCTTCTCGGGCACCTGCAAATAAAGCGAGCAAAACTATGGACGCAGCAACAAAGCAACCCACTATAACAAGAGCCAAGTCCATGATGGCATCTGATCAGATGGAGGCTATTGGAAGCAGCGGTCATCGCCTAAATAAAGTTGGGAAAATAACAACATTTTTCCCATTACTCCAAAACACAGAGGAGTGCACATTTATGCCCAGCTAAAACCCAAATCTTTCCCTCCTGAAGACAACAACTCTTTATTGAATCTTTGCTACAGTCTCTGAAGGGAAGCGGGCAAGACAGGAGCACAGATGGAGCAAATTATTAATTATGCTTCTCATCCGAACATCATTGGTTCCCGCCTGTGGGCATCCCCTGATTTAGAGAAGTTAGTGGAATTGAGCTTGACTTCAATGAGTGAGGGTCCGAGCGGGGTGAATTCAGAGGAAGGTTTTAATTCTGAAATAACCAAAATTCGCTCTTTGGTGAAAGCTATGCTTGCCATGTGCACAGAGATATTTAAAGGGTATAAATCCAACGCCTCCCTCCTCAAGCTTATTGAAAATGTGTTAGCGAGGCCAACTTTCCACTCCTCGACTATAATCGACATTGGTGAGGAGGTATTGGAGCAAGAAATAATGTACCCTTCTGCCAAAGATGGTACTCCTGTGGAGCAGGCATCTAGGACTGTCACTTCAAATAGGCAAGAACCCCCTAATCAAGAGGATGAGGGTTTGGAACAAGAGTAGAGTGCTCCTAGAAATGACACAATAGTGGCACTTGAAACCGAGAGCATGGAAACAGATGGGAAATTTTATGTCACGTGAAGGCAAAGATGCCGAAGAAAAAAGGCGGTGGAAGCAGCCTGACAAAGGAAAAGAAAGTGCCAAAGGCAGGCCTTAATCAGAAAAAGCTTTGGTGCATTGGCGGATTTTGCGAATTTCCATAATTCCTGTGTAACCGCAGATAATCACTATCATCTTGTGGAAAAAGAACATTTGGTAAAAAAAGGGAAAATGAAACCATGCAAACAAAAAGTGAGATACAAAGGGGGCCCTGTTGATAATTGGGTACGAGTGATTGGACCAGCCTGCAGGGAGAATGTGCCTCAACACGAGGAGACTTCCATTCCCCTGAGTGTAGGCACAGACATCGAAGTGTGTGAATCTGCACTGGAAGAAATAGGGGAGGGGGCCTTGGCATAGGTTTGCTCACTATTAGAAGAGGCTGGAGAAGCCAAAGACGCTGCACACATGTCCGTTGATCAAATGCAGGAAGAGGTTAGCATCCCTCCCCCAGTTGATGAGCTGTCTATCACCATTAACGTCTTGTTTACAACATGCAAAAGCCCCTTTTTGAACTGCCAGGAATTTTTGAGGCAGCTCCATGTTTATCCTCATCTGAGAGTCATAACATCTAAAGACATTGCTCGTGTTGTGCTGCCCGACTCTTGCTCGGAAGTCATTTGGTCCCGTTTATATTTCCATGGCAACATTGCTACAAAATGTAATATGGCAATGGCCCCTTGTTTCTTAATAATGTGGGATACCTTTTCGAACAGTGTTCCCCTTATATTACAAAAGGGATTGGTTGGCAACCAAGTAAACAGAGTCATGTTACATGGGCTCTAAGGTTGGATGCAGGTGAGGAGAGGATACAACAACTACCTATGGAGTGTCCCAATGAGGGGGAGCGGGTATGGCGACGTTTTACCCGGAATAGTAACAATGTAGATTGAAGTCTAAGGTTCGACAAGGTAGGAAAGCTTGCAATTTTAAGTTGGAATACTAGGGCCATTCCCATATTGTGCATAGTAAAAAAGGTTTGTACCAATTACTTGATAGCAATGTCTTCATGTTAAAGGAAACATGCCAAACTTCTAATTTGTTTATAGCTAGTTATATAAGTTTTAATAAGCCTGCTGTTAAAGGCCCAGTGGGCAGACCAAGTGGGGGGGGGTTCTGATTATCTGTGTCAAGAATGCAGTCCAAGCGCCATAGTTTGATGCAGGGGCGCCTTGTGCCCATGCATTGGCTGTGTACCTACAGGGACTTTGGATCAAAGTGGGGAGGAGGGGGGCACCTGTTACTGGTTTATTTGTATGAACCCTCTTGGGGGATTGTGATGCGGGTCATTATGAATTTCCTTGTGGGGTTCTTAGCTGAGTTGCTCTGGAATTCTCCAGGTGGTGAAGTCCTGATTGGAGGAGGTGGGGCGGGGGGGAGGGAGATGTTAATGCATGTTGTGACAGACTGGCGATTAACCATAAGAACCACATGGTAGAGGGCCCGGCCACCGGGGGTCTCATTCCCGAAAGTGGGGTGCAGATGGATGGATGTTATGCATGTATGTGTTTTCGGGACAATAATTAGACTCGACTGGACTACATTTTTGTAGAAGGTAATTCGAGGCTCCCTATTGAGGGGCTCATCCATGCTTTTACAGAGATAAGTGATCATACAATCACCATATAGTGGGTGATTTTCAAGTTAATGCTCAAGGTAATAGGATTATTTGGACCCACATCAGGGCAGGCTTAGTAAATTGTTTATATTTTAGGGTTTTAGCTCTGTATTCGCTTGTACTATTTTTCATGGATTTGTTTTATCTGTATGTCAAAGTGAAAACTTTTGATTAAACCATAACACTTTACAATAAAACAAAATGATAATAATTGGGTTGCCAGTTGTTGTGCCAGGGAAGGCAGGCACAGAGGAGACTGATGCAAGAAAGGGCATTGATCATCAACATGACAGTCAAGAGGCAAGGCTGGAAAAGCAGGCAACAGTGTCAGTCCAGCTCCAAAGCATGAGGCAGCAGAAGGAGCAGAGGCAGCAGGCAATGGAGGCATGGACATACTATGGGGGTCGCTAGGGGTTGCAGCTCCAACCCCCGGCCATTAGTTTTCGACCCCTGGCCAATCCGTTGTGACCCCTCGCCATCCCATCCCATAATCCGATAATATCGCTGCATATTGGGGGCACGGCATGCAGGCAGCATGGACTGACTTTCTTCATGTTGTTTAGCAGCAGCCCACATGTGAAGCAAGAAGGCAGCGTTAGAATACATCGGTGTGAGCATTGTACAGCATCTAAGGTTTATATCATGTTCGTTTTGGGAAGGTCAAGGGTGCGGTAGTTGTGCAAGTGCAACCCTGGGTCTCCTCTCTTAGGAAGAGGGATGTTGACTCGAGCAGGCGGCCTGCAGCGCTTAACATACACTTGTGTCGGTGTCAGGCCAGGACTGGCCTAGCGGCGTGCAGAGTCGGAATCAATCGCTGCCTTCCTTGATTAGCTAGAAAGCTTGCCATCAGCGTTGCTTCAATGCCTTATGAAATTAGCTTGGTTGGTGTATGAGATAAAAGTGTGTTCCCTATTTTCTGAACTAACCAGACAATGTGGATAGAAAATATCCTTAACGGTGCATCGTTTAGAACTTTACATCATTCTTTATTTATTTTTTATAAACTCGTTTTATTGGTTTGCATCACATAAAGGATATGCATGCCATACAATATATACATATTAGTGTGAAAAGCAAAAAAGAAACAAGACAGGGTTGCTGCACAGAGCGTGTGGACAATTTCTACTACAGGGCTGGGAGAATCGAGGGGCACTGGAGGGAGGAATTTAGAGTCCGCCTTCGTCAGCATGTATCTGCCGCAGCTGATGCCTTCGGGTGCCACCAGGTTACGCAATTCCAGTCCACTTGCACAAGACCTTCAAGAATTTTCCCGGGCAGCCCCTGGCGTTATATATGCGTTTCTCCAGGGACGCACTTCAGTCCATTTGATTGGTCCATCGACTTAGAGTCAGTCACTCTGATGCCTCCCATGTGGCGGGTATGAGTCTCTTAACTAGCGACATCGCCACCGCGAGGAATGTTTACTCATATCACGTATAGTCTCCTTCACCTCAGATCCCCAAAGTGCCACCTTGGGATCCAGCTGGGCCGGAAAGCCTAGAACCCTGCTGATCTCACCAGTACATTTGTGCCAGAAATCTTGTATGACCTCACATTCCCAAATCATGTCGAAGAAGGTTCCTACCGACCTGCGGCATCTCAGACATTCTGCAGCCTCCACCCCCCCCCACCCAATTTCTTCATCGAGTACCTGGAGTGGTAGGCCTGCTGCAATATCTTATATTGTATAACATGGAGTTTGGTGTCTATGCCGATTTCTCGTAGAAAGAAAACCCTGTTCACCGGCCGGCTTCTTGTCTTCTCAGCAGTATGAAGCTCCCCTCTGCATCTTGCTTGCCGTGCTGGCCCATTCTCTCAGCAGCTTTCTCCTGCAGCATTTCACGGGTTGGAGGAGGCTGTAATGGATTCCTTGGGTGATACACAAGTGCAGAAGGGGAAGTTGGTCGCTGAAAACAAGCACACTTCGAAGGATGTGCCCTTGCGCTGGGGGCAACTTAGTCTGACTGTCATTCATTACCTTTTTTGCCCGGTTACTAAATGGATGCAGTGCCACGTGCCTCAAAGATAGCTCAGGGCTTCATGGCAATCGCAGGGTCCATGCTTCATCCGAAATGTTTGAGGCTCACATTTAGCTTGACAGTGAAGAACAGCTTTTTTGGTGAAGTTTACCTATTGTATATTCATAAGTTATTCACATGGCTCTACAACCTCAGAGACTAGGCCATTTAACTTTGAATGCATTTAAACCCAAATTCACTCCTTCTCTGTATTACAACAAATATTCTTCAATCAGGAAAGAGTAGCATATTGCACCAGCAGACGGGACACCTTTTAATGCAAGTACTTACTGGCATGTTCTTCAGCATGGTTATGTACATGGGCAGCAAGTGTATTGCTTGGTAGCAATCTAGTAGCAGCCTACAAGACACAAACTGACTCTCCAACGGATTGATTGGGAATTGAGGATTTGTGAATATAGTGATTAACTGGGAAGCTGAACAGTCCCACAAAACTGTAAATTAATGTGCACTAACAAAGGTTAAAGCTTGTCTTGTGAATGTTTGTGGACAACTTTAAATTCTAAATTCTAATAGTGTATGTGACGTGAAAGGTGAATGACAATGTATGCAATTGAGTGGGATGTGTGGGGCAAGAAGGGACATTTTGGTGTTAAAGTATATTACTGATTGAGCTGAAGAAAAAGTTTACATTTTTTTGTAAAATCCTTATTGTTTTCGGTCTGAAGTCTGAAGCGAGACTCGCAATGTTGAAGTCTATACTTCTGGGGCTGTGGTTGGGGAATTCATGGCTGTGGGAGTCATGACCAGATGATGGATTATTGTATCTCTATGGGCCTCATCTGGGATTGGGCGGAGTGGCAAGAATTGAGCAGTAAAGCTTTACCGATGCATTACCGCTCCACCCAATCCCGAGTTTGGGTGGAAAGCTTGAAATTTACCTCCATCTCTGAGCTGGAGGTGAATGTCCGGCTTTCTGCCCGTTTTTGGGCACTATTGCAGCCAGCGCTATAGTGCCAAAAATCCCAATATAGTCCTATGGACTCTGAAACAAATGGGGAATTACTGCCTTACCACTACTCAGGATCTGGCACTAATAGCGCCGGACTGAGTAGCGGTAACATTAATAGCATTGACGGTATCCTGACGCAATTACCCCCGGGATACTGCCAAGGCTATGATGAGACCCTATATATTTTAGGAGCAGGTGAGGGGCATAATATTATTAAATAGTATGTGTGTTTATTTTATCTACTTGGCTGCTTCCAAAGGCTGAAGGGCTAGTCGAGCTGCCAAATGAATCAAAAAAGAAGAGGGGCTTCAGGGCCATTTGAATGTATGAGCTGGCAAAAGTTCCCATTATCCTGTTTTTAGCCTTGCAATTAGTGTGTTATTTGGCTGACTTTTGTAATGACTGCTGTGATTCTGGATATGCGCTTGCTTCAAGCCAAACAAGCCACACACATGCTATTACATTGCAATCTTTGCAGACAATGTTGACATCACTCAGAAGTTAAAACATTGGTCCCTTAAAGCATATTCCATTATAGGCCCTAGACTTTAATGCTTATAAGGTCTATAAACTTGGTTACATTAAAAAGAGAAAAATAACACCAATGATTACCGTGGTTAGAAGCGGCATCAATTTCGAAATGAAGTGTTATATAACAAAATAAAAACATTTTTTAAGATAGGCGACCCAAAAATCTATATTCAATTCATCTATACATATAGGAGACTTTAAATAACTGCTCACATGGTCTGCAAAGTGTCACCTAAGGTTGCTTGTGGCAGCAGTCAAGGGCAATATAATGCATTTGGGCAGCAGAAACTCAAGGGAACTACACATTAGATGTGGGTATCATTTGGAAGGCCGTCAAATTGTGGGATCTAGCGGTTAATGTTTTGATATCAAAGTGATGAAACAAAGCAACAGTGTGAGCTTGAGAAGTCAAGTTATACCCTCATGCAGATGCACCATACCAGATATGTAACAAGCATTGGCAATGCCAACAGTTTGGGTTTTTGTTTAGGCTTGGGAAATGCACTTGCCAGGCACAGCAGTAGTGGTATTAACTGGACATTGGGGGTAGCAGGTGCAAAATGGTATGAGTACCTGGGCCTCGAATAGCAGTGCCTGGCAAATGCCTAATACTTATACACAAGCCAAACGGTTGCCTCTGCCATGGCTTGTTTTTAAAATGACTTTAGTGACGGACAGGCTTATAAATCCAGTGACTGAAGGAAGACCTGGTAGACATTTCTATTAAACCAGAAGTGGGTTTACAACTCCACTCGCAATAGACTGCTTTGAAAGAAAAACCTGCAGGCACTTGAGTGCAATGTTTGATGATACAGCTTGATTAAAGCGAGCTCAAAGAGTTCCCAGGAGTAGCTGTTTTGGGTGGGGAAGGGTAGGAACTGGGTGGAAGGGCCATAGGAATTAGAATGGCCATGGGCAGTCAAAGGGCAGGCAAATAACCAAACACATACATTGCTCTGTGTCCCTCCTCATATCCCATTTCTCCCTATCAAGTTTTCAATGTTGGTAATCAGGATTTGTAACACTCCAAACTATTATACTTGTTTAAAGCTGTGAGATAGTGATACTAGAAATGTATAGAAATAATAACTTGAAATGGTTTGTTCCTCTTGAGTTATGCAAGCACTTTGGAGAGATACAGGAAGATGACCAGGTAGCAGTATTTGCCAAGACACCAATGAAGCTCATTTTAAACTTAGCTCTGGGTTCCAAAGGCGATGAATATCGGAAAAATCTGGCTGTTTTTTTTACCAGAATAATGTAGTTCATGAAACAACCGCAAACAGTACATCAGTACATCTCAACACAATTGTTGAATCAGAAAATAATGCTGAAGGTAAATTCCATAATCATTGAAAACTGTGTATGCCATCGGCCATAATAACGGTATACAGTATTAATAACGAAAAAAACGTAACAACAAACATTTTCCTTAAACCTAAATAATGAAAAAAATATGTTGACATTTTTAATAAAAGTATATGCGGGGGGTTGGATAAGGGATAAAAAAGGGTCGGGGGCTCGAGGGGGATTAGCAAAGCGAGATAAACAGGGGGTTTGGGGAGACCCCCAAAATAAAAAGTATTAAGTGTCACTAAAAATGTTTGTTGTTATTTATTGTGTCATTTAAAACGCATGGAACCCATAAGAACACATGTTCTGTGGTGAAATATTCTCCCTCTCCCCTTCTTTCCTGGCTTTCCCCAATCCCTATACCCGCCTATCCGCCCCTGTCGCCCAGAATGTGATTTTGCCCTGTAGTCATGTTCAAATAACAGGGCAGATCCACATAACGAGGGGATTTGGGTTCATACACTTCCCATAGTAACATGAGCCTTGACACGCCGATAAAACAATGATACACATTATGATCCATTCTTGTTTGAAATGTATGTCACATTACAGTGATATCATAACCATATTTTTCATAGTTTACCAAGGGACGATGCTATGTGATGCCACTTCCTGCAATGTCAAGTGGTGAAAGGATGTGTGCTACCACTTCCTGTGATGTCATTTTGGGGTGGGGGTCAATTGACATTATACTGGTTGCTAGGAGTACGCTGACATCAAACTCATGGAAGGCCTAACTCCTTCCCACTCCCAAAAGGAATGCAAGTCCAGACAAGTAGCAAGTTCAACTGAGCTTTATTACAGCCAACAAACCAACAGGGATTAGCACATGGAGAGATATCCAGTTATAGCTCAAAGAATTCTGGCTCGCTGGCCAGTTTTGATGGAACATTTTGTCACAAGAACGTCACACCCTGGGCCCTTCTCCAGAAACCTAATTCCACTCTGGATTGGGTGATGAGTGGTAGTTCCCCTATAGCAGCCCCTATAGAGGTTAATGGATTGGCTCTTACCACGTCAGACGTTAGGCCTGGACCATCCCTGAAAACTGTTACTTACTAATTGTTACAGTATGCAGACCTAATGATTGGTCAATGGCCCCAACTACCCGCCCCAGGGCCATGGATTGTGATTGGTTGGCTGCAAGCCCCCATGCCTGGGACAAAATCAATTCCCAGCTCAGAGTGCATCTGTTCATGGTGCTATGTGCAACTATATGTCTGTGGTGTACAACTATGTGTCTGGTTTATAACCCTGTGTATACCATTATTGCTGTGAGAGTGCTACTTTCCGAGCATATAACTGTGGCTCTAGTGTAAAGATTTTGTTGCAACCATTGTCTGGTCCGTGAGACGGTTGTGCTTCACAGCTGCCAATTCTTGGCCCACTATCAGCTTGGCTGGGTCACGTGTCCAGAACCCACGTTTGTGAGCTCAGGAGCTCTGAGTTGTTCTGCATTTCAGAAGAATTATGTTCCTTCTGCTGTTGGTGTTACTTCGGTTCAGGGTAAAGAATGTCACGTGTAACAATTCAACCTTGGCAGCAGGTTCTGTTCCACGCATGCAGAGCTGCTTTTTGGTCTGAGCTGTGTCTGCTTGGCTTTAGCTTTGCTCAGAGTTCTGAGGCCTACTATGATGGTCTGGTTACTTCTGTATGTGCTTCCTCATATTATCCATAGGTTAGTGGGTTGTGGCTCTGTCAGGTCCCATGAATGCTCCTGTCAGTCCATAGGGTTATTTGCATGTAAGCATTTGCAAGAATTGTACACGTGATCGTCTTGCTTCTTGCGCTTGCTGCGACAAGCTAAATGGCAAAATAATAAATGTGCAGACAGTATGTGCATGTCACTGTCCTCTAACTTATAGAACAGTACATATGTGTTCTTCGTGTATTTGGGTGTTTGGGTGTCCCAAATGTGCGGATGGCAGGTGTGCTTCATGTCTGATGCTGCAATGTCGTGTGGTCTCTAATGACTCGAGGCATGGTTTCTCAGCACTTTTAGTCGATTCTGTCCATATAGTTGTCTTTGGTTCCGTCTTGTGTGTCTCCGTCCACTTTGAGTAATGTTCACACTGCTTTTGGGTTCTGGGGTCGACTGAGAGGGTATTTCTTGTGGTACTTGTCCATCGTAGGTGCAGTGGGAATTGGTGTGAGCTCATACGATCGGTGGCCATATTGTCTTTGGTTCTTCTTTCGGTTGGAGTGTCTTCCAGAATGGGGGCCATTGTTTGACCTTCCCTCTTCAGTCCCCCCTCTGGTCGACTTGTCAACTACACCACCACAATCTCCTCCATCGTCTACCAACTGCACACCTTCGTTATCCCTGCGAGATGTCATTAGTAGTTGACATGGTCGTCAAATGACCAGTACATAGAGACACACCCACCTTCAGGTTTGCACCCAACCCATTTTCCTACGTACTTCTTTGAGTTGCGTAGGTTGTCTACCTTCATTCCAGGTGGAAATAGGTCTGATTCTGCTATCTTTTCTCTTAATATCTCTCTTTCCTTCACAATATCATCCATTGCTCCCCAGTCTCCATTCCCATGAGTACTTGCATCCCTATTGCTTCTCCTGCTGTCTTCTTGCACCTGCCAATGCATATCTTTATTCCACACAGGGATGCTGCTCCCAGTGCTAGAGCTCCAGCTATCACCTTCAGTCCATCAGCCAGCCAGGACGGCAACCATGACCAGAGATATTCCAGCCAGTTCTTATCTTTCCCTGTTCCATGTGTTTCATCTTCCATTTTTGCATGCATCTGGGCCAATTGTGTAACTGCGTCTGAGAGAGTTCCATTATCTTCATCGTTAGCCAGTATGAATGTGCAACAGGAACTTCTTATCTTTGTGAAAACTTCTCCTTCCATACCTGCGAGGAGATCCAGGACGTATCTATTCTGGAGCACCACTAACTTATCACTCTGAGCTCTTATATTATGGCGTTGAACCCATTCACTGTTGAGTTTATAGTTACCATCAACTCCCAGCGAGTGATCTGTAACCATTTGGCATTTCTGTATGTCTGTACTCCAGGGATTAGTCATGTGAAGAACATTTGTGTTCTGCTAAACAGTCTGTGCAATTCTGGCATTTCGTCCAATGATGCTTCTGATTTCCCTGAAAAGTAATTCCCCCCTCTCTTCACTCTGCTCAGTCCCTTCTGTGGGTCAGTGTTGTCTGTTTGCACAGATGGTACAGTATGCAGTGTTCTCGTCTTTCTCTTGTTGTTTTCCATTTTCAGAAAGTCATCAATCTTCACATCCTTCTTCACAACCACCAATGAGGGCATGTTGACGTGTACTAGGGAGCATATTCCTCCCCGGTTTGGTGGCAGCTTGTCTTATGCTTTGGATCCGCAAACCCAGTAGTGGTCCATCAGCACTGCACTTCCTGCTCCCATTTTTGGTATTTTCTCTACCCTTTGTCATTCTATGTTTTCTCCTACTTCTTCATCACTGTTGTGTTGATAACACACAGCTGGTGTTTTCAGGGGAATTATAGGCAGTGGTCCAGCTTCATTATCCACCCATGTCACTAAGTTTGCACTTCAGTCCCGTTCCTTGAGGCATTTGTCATTTTCTTCTTGTACCTTATTCACTGCAGATTTTGCTAGAGTCAGTGCCTTGCTGCCCACTACTCTGTCTTCCCATCCATCATTAGTATATACTCTTCCATAGATCTGTATCTGCGGCTTTTACCAGCAACCAGGCTCTCCTCCTATTACCTTTACTCTCATCCATGGGCATGGCAGGTTCTTCAGTGTGATCATCTTTTTTCTCCTTTCTCTGGCCCTTTGGTTATGTATTGCAACCCCTCACTGAGCTGCCAGTAATTGTTCACCATGGGTAATGTCTTATTATAATTGTCTTCATATGGAAAAGTCCCCTTGGACATCCACCTTAATGTTGCTGTTTTTCCTTGAAATCTTCCTAGTGTTTGGAACAACACGATATACATCAAGCATTGCACTCTTGCTGCAGGTATTTGTGTTGCCACAAAGATTCTGGAGGCACTCATGGCAAAGTGCTTAAAGAGCAGGCATAGCAGCTCTCCCTGGTCGTATCTTTGCCAATTTTGTACATGTGCTTGTACCACATGTTATTTGTTTTGTATGCTGTATCTATGAGATACATGTCAACTACCTTAATGTCTGTGCCAACACTGCGCTTACCTCTCCTTACCTTATCAGCCGTGTCTTCTCTTCCACCTGACATGGTTGTCCTTGCTGCTTGGGTTGAGGCAGTGTTAGTAAGGGACACAGCAGTGTCATGCATAGCAAAGTACAGCTGCCAGAAAGCAATACCCAAGAGCCCAGTAGATAATAGGAACCACACGACAGTCAGAAAAATGTTTATTTTATTCATCATAACCACTTACGCTACTTTTCTGAGCAGCTGAAGAGATGATAAAGTTGCCCGCCTGAAATTTGTGAGAAAAAGCGTTATTTGTTTAGTAATTGTGAGTATTATTCAAGCTCCGCAAACTAAGTAATCACTAAGTGCCCATGCAAATATTTTCTACCAAATTTTCTGTATGGATCGGTTTCGTAATGTGGGCAGGACGGGGTGTGCACTGTGTTCGAGTTGTGGGTATGCTTGGGTAAAATACTCTATGAATACCAGGACGTATATTGCAGGTAACTATGCTTTAAAGTGTCTGGATCTTCATTTAGCGTGGACAAATTGGTTGGAAAATGCGTTGGGATGATTAATGGGAGGTAACATCAATCTATTTTCTTAACAATTTTTTCAACAGTCGCATCAACCTGCATGTGTGAATGAGAGAGAGAGTGAGATAGAGAGAGTTAAATCACGTTACAGCTGTCAAATGTGCATATCCTGCGTTTGCGGAAAAAAAGAGAAGGTTAAATCGTCTTACTGCTGTCAACGTGTACATGTAGCCAAGTTGTAGGTTTGACAATGGGCATGTGCTTTGGGCAGGGAAAAAAAACAGTGTGTCTCACTGGTCAATTTTTACCAATGTTGCTGTGGGTATTTCAGTGGTTTGGGAACGCCTGACCATAGAGTGGCCAGTAGTCTCTAGTTCAGGGGTGTTTGTGCTTTCTTGTGGCTCGTCGGCAGTTGCTGCATTGGCCCTTATGGTCTCTGCTGTTATGCTTCTGTGCGAGGCCGATGCTTTATATGGCATGATGTCTTGCAAGTGGTTCCAAACTGTCTTTTCCTCTAAGTGTACTATTCTGTGTGTAATGACCTCAACTGTATGAGGTTGTGTACATCTCGGTACATTCCAAAGCCTGGTGAAATTCTTTAACAAAACTAGATCACCTATTTGTACTACAGGTTCCTTAGGTGCTTCCTGCTCTGTGTCATCAGTATTCTCTTGCACGTTGTCTTCTGTCCTGCCACGGGTCCACTGTATCTGGCGAGAGATAAAAGAAGCGCTAGAGTCCAGTGACATGACATAATCGAACATTTCTTAGCCCAACACTTCTGCAGTACGTTCACAGTCTTTTAAGTGGGAGGAGCCAGTGGAAGGTGAATGCGCCATCCTGTCACCACCTCGTGGGGCATTAAATGGTGGTCAGACCCTGGCTTGTTGCGCAACTCTAACAATGCCAATGGCAAACAGTGAAGCCAGTTCTTCTTGGTGATCTGCTAAGTTTTGGCAATGTGCTCCTTTAGGAGGTCATTGAGGCGTTCACACACCCCATTTGCTTTCCGGTGGTACGCACATGCAAATTTGTGTTTTATTCATAGCAAGGTAGTGATATGTTAGAACATTTCATTGGCGAAGTGAGGGCAATTGTCAGACCTCAGGACCTCACAACAACCCCATCTTGGGAATACTTCCCGGACCAGAAATTTAGCAGCTCAGAGAGCGTTGGCATGGGAACAGGGCCTAGCCTCTATCCGTCTTGAAAATGGGCAGACAACCGCTATCATGTAGCGGTATCCTTGACATACTTGGATCTTGTCCATGTAGTCGACATGGAGATGTAAAATTGGGCCTTTGGGTCTAGGTATGGCTCCTCTCACAACTCTCGGGTGTGCCCAGAGGTGGCATGCTGGCATGTTAGACAGTTTCTAATAAAATTTGCCACAGGCTCATTTAGGTTAGGACATAACTATTATTCTCCAATGCGTGTTGCAATGACCTCTTTCCCTGTGTGTGTTGGATGATGTAACTGCGCCAATGCTGTTTTCAGTAATGCAAGTGGCATGAGCACTTTCCATGTGTTGGTTTGTCAATATAGGATGTCTTTAGGGGACATTGAACATTCTCTCCTTACCCAGAGTTCCTTTTCTTCCTTGGGTGCAGCTCAATGCAGTTCCATGTTTTGAGTTTCTGGTAGGTAATTGTATCCTTCTCTCAACACCATCTGTCTCACTCATCCATGGACCTTTGTCCCCTTCTTCAGTTCTCTCAATTCTCCAAAATATGATGCAAAGTTTGCCTCATAATCAGCTGCTTCATTTCATTTTGAGATGGCATCTTCCCCTTTAGTGTGTGCCTGGCACTTCACCAATACTAGCTCCTGCAGGTATGTTATTACTTCAATCAGTTCTCCTAACAGTAGGGCGTGTCGTACTGGAGTTCCATCAGCTCTCCTGTACCCTCTCCTGAGCCATCTGGACAATCCTGAATGTACTGACATAGGCACTGTCAGAGTATATTGTCACACTCCTCCTTATGCTGTATTGCAGAGCCAATATAAGGGCCACTAGTTCTGCTGCTTGAGCTGAATAATGAGCTGTTAATTGTACACTACAACTACCTCACTTGTCCAATCCTCCTTTAATCTCACTAAGGCAGCCCCTGATCCCATCGCTTTGATTGATAGTTGAAGACCCATTGATGTAGAGTACTTCTCCCCCCTCAAGTGCATCTTCCTCCAACTTGCGTGTCTCAGTGAATTGTTCTATGTTTTTGGTGCAGTCATGAGCCCAATCTCCTGGTTGATAGATGTCTGCCATGAATAATGCTGGGTTTACAGTCTTGCATCTTACTATCCTCAATTCTGATTTTAATAGTATTATCTCATAGCCTGATGCTTGTTGTGTTGTCAATGTGCTTTTTGGCTTTTTCAGTATCGCAAACAGGCTGTGTTCCATGTAAAGGGTGCTTGTGCATCCCAGTGTTACTGTTGAGGCCCACTCCACTGTGAAAGCTACAGCAGCAAATAATTGGTTGCACGGATAGTGTCCTTTCATCACTGGGTCAAGTTGTCCACTGTAGTAAGCAATTGGCTTATGGCCCATGCTTGTTTTTTGTGTCACTACTGCCTTCATAACCACACCGTTTGTAGTCTGGGGTCCCTAACACTTGAGCCATGCATATTGCTTCCTTCAGCTTGTCAAATGCTTCAGTCATCTCTTGTGTGCAAACCAGTGTTTTTGCTCCTCTATGAGCTTCTTTCAATGCAGTTAGAAGTGGTCTGGTCCATGTTCTGTAATCCACAACCCATCCTCTACAATAATTGCAAAACCCTAGGAATTGCTGCATTTCCCTCACTGTTTTAGGTTGTGGTATGTTGTGTATTGCCTGTTCTCTCTTTGGGGAAATGTGCTTGCCGTCCTTGGATATCATCTACATATTGTAGTACTGTGCTTTCTGTGGTAATGTTGCCTAAATCCATCTGAATCACCCGATTGAATATAGATGGTGACTCACGGTAACCCTGGTGCAGCCTAGTGTTTTTCCACTTCTGGTTGTGGTACATAAAGCTGGTCAAATCCTGTGAGTCTAGGTGTAGTGATGGTACTGAGAAAAAGGTGTTTTTGAGATCAATAATGGTGAAGCAGGGGGCTTCTGCTGGAATGCCACACAGAATTGTTGCAGGGTTTGCTGCTACCGGATACTCTGCCTCTACAATGTGCTTAAGAGGGCATAAATGCTGTATAAAATGCCATGACCCCCTGTTTGCTTTGCGTATGGGTTACACTGCATTGTTGCATGGAGATTCTGTTGCTACCAAAATGCTTCTTTCAATAAGGGTATTGATCGTTTCATAAATGCCCTCATCTACCTCCTTGGTCAGGGGGTATTGTTTCACTCGTGGCAGGATTGCTCTAGGTTTCAATTTAATCCTTACTCCCCCTATGCATTTTATGCACTCTACATCGTAGGGACTGAGGTCCATAAGATGTCGGGTACCCTGGCCAAATCCTCCTCCCAGAATGGTGGTGGCGCTTTCAGGCTCATTGCCATTTTCTGCACAACCTCTCTGTGTATAATCTGTAACCAGAACCTCACACTCATTTCCAACATCATCTCTGTCTCCACCCTTTCTTCTGAAAACAACTCCTCATCTGTTACCGTTGTCAGCCTGCATCCTTCTGCCACTACAATTCTTGCCCTCCATGCTCTCCCTTGGTCATCTGTTGCGTGTACTGCAACCCAATCCTCTCTTGCCACAACTGCCTCAATGTCTATGGACACAAAAGTTCCCTCCTTCTCATCCAATGGTGTCTCTGGTCTGAACAGGTACTCGCTTGGCATCCTCCATACCTTTCCTGCTATGCCTGGCATCCACGCAAGTGTGATATCTGTCCCATACTGGAACATCTCAGGGTCTGATGGTACCCCCCCTCTATACTGTGCTCCCATAATATGCTTGGACAATCTGCCTTACCGTTGGCATGTGTAATTCTGGTATAGAATATACAATGCCCTTGTCTGTGAATGAGATGGTCATATTAAGTCTGCTCATTATGTCGCATTCCAATATGTTTACAGGTGTGTGTTTGAAGTAGAGCAAGGGTAAAGATAAGTCCTGATCTCCTATGGATAAGGAGATGTAATCACTAAAAGGAACCACTTCTCGAGCCCCAGAGAATCCTTGAGTGTTCATGGCATCGCCTGACAAAGCAAATGTCCCTTCCTGAATACATGACCAAATTGCTCCAGTGTCAACAAGAAAGGAAAAAGTTTTGTCAGCTATTGCCACCCTTATGCAAGGTTCCTCCACAGGATTCGGTGTGATCGACAGGATGGGACACAACAAGTTTGTCTGTGGGCTGTCCTATTGACGGTACAATGATAATACATTCCCTGTGTAAGGGTTGTTCTCCACCATGGTTACTCCACCCAACCGTCTGACCAGTACTGTTGCTACTGTGTCCATGGGTTCTGGGGAGTGACATTCCTGTATTTGCGCTAACTGTTGTGTGCTACTCCTAATGTGTGCTGCTTGCAAATATTGGGGTAGTGGTGCTATCATTTGTGGTGTCGCTTGGAGTGCTGTCATTTGTGGTGCTGTCATGGGTGAAGCCTGAGGCTGTGTCTGTCCTGGATGTGGTTCCTGTTGTTGGATGTTCTGCACCTGTCCTTGTTCTTGTACGTCTTGGGTATAATAATAATCATCCTGTCCTCCATGGTAGCCCTGCTGCCCATGATCTCCCCACCCTTGGAACATCCCTCTAGTCCTGCATGCTCTTAAAATATGTCCTAGCTGTTCACAAGTCCAGCACTGGGGTGCCCTCTCTTGCCCTGGGAAAACTCTTGCATAATCCCCTGGTCCCTGTGGCATCTGCTGATTATATCCCCGAAATCCACCTGGGGTTGGTGTGATTGTGGTCTGAAACCAGGCTCTGCTGGAAACCTCCCCTCCCTCGATAACCCTGCTGGTACCCACCCCTTCCCATGTACCCTCCTCCCATGAGTGGTGCGTATTGTTGCATAGGGTGGTACTGTTGCTATGGTTGGTATTGTAGCTGTGGTGTCGGTGCTTGTGTTTGTGGCATGGTGCTAGTTATTACCGCCCTTTCTAGTGTATATTTTGACTTTTTTAACTAGTTTGGCTTCATATGCCTTTCTCTCTTCTGCCTTTTGTTTGGCCTTCTCCTGTCATAGCCTGCAATGATGCACTATGGTGAGCTGCATTCTGGCCATCCCCTTGCTTCCATCCCCACCAGTTTTCTCAAATTTATCTGTAATAGTTCTGGTAACCCTTGCACCAAGATATGATAAAAGAATCTTGCGTGACGTAATTGCCCCTATGTCCGACGTGTCTGGGTATTGTGTTTGTAATGCTTGCCATACAGCTGCTCTACAATTCAAAAATGGTGACCCGTCATGGGAGGTGTTTGGATGTTCACCCCTGAGAACCATGCCTTCTTCCAATTGTCATCAGCTGCGTCACCCAATATGGAGACCAGCAACCCCCTGACATCACCCACTTCTAGCCTGTGCCCTACTGTCAGCTTCTTCATTTCATATATACATTTCCCAGCCGCCACACTCAATGATGGTAATCAACATTTTACCTTTTCCTTGTCTGTGTGTTTCCAGGGTACGTACTGAGGTATCGTACCTCCCCTCTCTAATAGGGACATCTGTGAATAGACTGCCCTCTCTTCCGAAGTCCATCTATATTGTCTAATCTGGATAGGCCCTCTTTTGTCCACAAGGTCTGTACATATGTCTGTGGGTTCTAGTCCAGATATCCACTGTAATAGATTGTGTGCTCTAGACAGTCGTCCTCTGGATTGTGCTAGCATTGCCTTGTCTCTCCCGCGCCCTGGGCGATCCCTTGGTATGTTAATGTACAGGGTTTGTGGGGTGCCCCCATCTGTAGTGAGTTACGTTTGTTCATCTAAATCAGTCCCTTCAGTTCTTTGTCCATGAGACCTGCACTCCCATGATGTCTCTTCATCCGTCCTTGTGAGACACAATATGCTGTGCCCCCCTCTGTCGTCATCACTGTGTTTGTCATTTTCAGACCCTTCGTCCATGTTGCTACAGAACCCTTCTGAAAAACTCAATGTTTCGTGATGTTGGGCTGGAAGTATGTTCTACATTAAGATCAATGATTGGCAATTTACATTTGTCTTCTCCTTCTAGTACCCCGAGGCATTCTGCGCCACACCCTGCCAAACCTTCCGTAGGTATATCTGTACTGTCTGGTTCTGTTCGCCTTTCCTCCTCCCGTCTTTTCCTGTCCGACTCTAGTGCAATTTGCTCACTGACCTCCCTTATTGCTCGTGCATTCTCCTCCTCCCGGGCCCGTTTCCTTGCCAGCTTGTCCAACTGTGACTTGCTCAGTTTTCTCTCCTCATACTTACGTGTTTCCTCCTCCATTCTGCCATCTCTGCCTCTTTCTCGTAATTTCCCCTTTTTCTCCCATTCTTCCTGCACCTTTACCTTCCGCTCCCTTTCTATTTTCACCTTTTGCTCCCTTCCTACTTTCTCCTTTCGCTCCCTCTCCATTATTTCCAATTTCTCTTCCCTTCTCCGTTCCCTGTCCTCACGTTCTAGCCTTGCTTCTTTGTCCCTTTGTCGTTGTTCCTCCTCCTTCACCTGCACTGCCCAGTCATGTTTTCCCTGTTCCAATTCCAAGCCCTCTATTGCTCTTGTTGCCCCTTCAGTTACTCCTGTTGTTTTCCCCTTTAATTTCAGTAGTATCTGTGCGGCTATCAATTCCTCTGCACCTATTCCCTCAAATTCTGTTTTCATGCTCCACAGCCCCTACTCCTATTGTTTGGTGCTGCTGGGGGCCTGCCCTGTACCTCTCTGTTTTTCATCTTTTGTATATGGTGGTGGTTTATATGTTGGGTTTGAGTATCCCTCTGCTGCCTTAGTTCTCTCAATGGATATATTCCCTGTTCATCATCTGAGTCAGCGGATATTACACTGGGCAGGGCTCAAGGAGACGTGGAAGGGTCAGATCCCTCTGCCTTTACCTCCTGCTGGTTCATCATCCATACCCGGTCCCCCACTCCCTTCTGGAACATGCGCCAAAGCTCGAATATGGCCATGCGGTTTGGTAGTTTCTTTCCCTTGTATGTCCTCTGTAAGTATGTCAGTAGTGATTGCAGCATGTCCTCAGAGAAACTGCCGTTAGGCGGCCATGGGTTCATGCTTTTACCCTCAGTGTCCTTTGACCACTGTATACTATAGTTAACAACCTTACTCTTGTATGGTGGCAGGGTTTTGCACAGATGGTGTATTGGTGTTACTCCCCCCACCATCCCGTGGTACATCGGATACATTATCAATTTTACCTGACCTCTTATTGAGGGTTTTGATATTCTGCTGTCAATGGAGAAAAGTTACAATGCAATGGTTATCATCTTCAATTACTCCGAGCCCCAGTGGCTCTGCACCTTAGATGATGTACTCTGCGTACAGCTCCTCCTTCACCAGCACTGCCATTCTCCGGCACATCACCTCAATCCTGTGCATGCGTCTTCCACGCACCACTGCTCGTTCACCTCTCTACCAATCACAAGTCCACAATTCTGGCTCCTCACTGTCACAACACTCCGTCCTATGCACTGACCTATGGGTGACGTCACCACGCTAAAGTTCGAACAGGTAGATAGACAATTTATGCACTCATATAACAAAGGCCCATAGCTCCAATCCCACACAAAACCGCACAAAACCCCACACCTGTCTTCCCATCTCTACAGGGCAGAGAATGCTTTTATTTCTTGTGACTAACTGCACCCGTTGCATTGCCTAACGTGTGAAGTGCCTCGCTCCAGGAGACTTTACCAGCTAGTTCACCTTCCGCAATCTAGGATAGCTCCTGCTAACCCCTAGGTGGATACCGTCATCTATGCTCCGAACTAAAACGCCCAACTCATAGGAATACTTTATTTAAATACTTCTATAGTCCAAGCCTGTCAAGTCTATAGTCCTGGTTTCTCATCGGAACCTTTTACCTCTAGACCGGATGTTCCCTCTTCTCCGGTCTCTACTCCCACGCACCTGCTACCACTATTCATTTAACACTATTTGCTACTATACATTACAATCAACACCTCCTGTCTCCCGCACATATAATACCCACCCTCACACCTTCCATTGCTAATTGTCTGAACCAATACTTATGTTCCGTGTTCGTGGTCACTACTCAGCTGCTGGCTCCCTGTCAACCGCTCGCCTCGCCCTTCCGGTCTGCCTTGGCCCCTACGCCGATCACAGGTGGGATCATTTCTAAAACGGCTCCTGACAACCTTTCTCCGGTTGCGCTTTTTTGTTTTTTCTCGCAATACCCGTGAGGGTCCCACAGCCGTTCAGGTCCGGTTCCAACTACCCACCCCTAGGGCCATGGATTGTGATTGGTTGGGCCGCCAACCCCCAGGCCTGAGACAAAATCAGTTCCCAGCTCGGAGTGCACCTGTTCATGGTGCTATTTTCTTCTTTTTTTTTATTTGTTTATGGTTACAAAGTAACCTTTACAAAAGATTTTTGTTTTAAAACATACCGATAAAAAATACTGTCACAAACATAAATACACCACATAAATAAACACCCTGCTCATAATACCTTACCACATCAACTGATACATAATACATATACATTCATTTACAAATAGACAGCTTTTATCATCCCTACATATGTCCTTTCTTTATAGTCCACAGTGGTTCTTCGGAAATCTTAATACGGTCAACTGAAGTTTAAATTGTTTACCATGTAACATATCCAGCCATAAAAGATTCAAATCGACACATTACGTATTGGGCATATATTGACTAAAGCTGCTAATTCGTTCTGTCCTTAAGCCATCACATTCTGTCAAGATATGTAATAATGTTTCACAAATTTCATTTTGTTTACAGAATCTACAGGTGGTGGAACGCTCAGTGCGACCAGCTCTTATGTCCATTATTTCCCCAGTTCCGAGGACATTAAAGCGGAATCTCATATACTCCTGTTTCCACACTCTGTCAGGGAATTGGATCAAATATGGCTCAGGCTCCCCCGTCTTTTTGTAATTAGGTACCAGATGCTTATACAATCTAGACTTCATAGTCTCATTGACAGTAAGATTCCAGTCAAAATGTAGCAGTCATTTCTTAACTTTCATTGGATTCGAAAGGAGCAGCTCACGAGGAACCTGCAATTTGTCAAGGGCTGCATATACTTCCGTAAACAAAACAAAATGTCAGGGTGAGAGGTCACACCAATCCAACATGTTGACACCTATGGCAGTCAATAGCAGTACATGTTTTTGACTGAATGTATTTAATGACATATGAATAACGACACAAGTGGGGATAGAGCACCCAGGGATATTGAAAAACAATACAGGTAAGTATAATCCAGTGGAAAGGACTGGATTCTAATGAATAACAAACAAAAACTGCTAGTATTGGTCAACTTTTTCAGTTGTGCAGTTACAAAAAGGACCAAAAACCCAATTTAATGGACATATAACAAAGAACAAAAACAATGCGTGAATTGTGCACTGTACAGGTGGTGTAATCTTTGACACAGAGGTGTTTCGGCCTAGAAGAGATCTGTAGAATGCAGCTTTGTAGGCAGGCCTTCATCAGGATGTGTGATGGAGTAAGTTGTTGTCCCGGGATCTCTATCGAAGACTTATCCAGTACAGGGGTAAGTAAAGGTATCCATCATATGTATAGATATCTGGATGGCAGGTAATTGGCCGATGAGGAAACAAGTAAGTACCTCAGGCGGTAAGTGGTGTCATCAATAATGGTGAAGGTGGAGACACCCACTTATACTTCCGCCACCATATCTTTAAGGTACTTTGATGCCGGAGAACCACTATCAGAACTGGCAATATTGGCTACGGGTTTAGCTAGGTGATCAGCTATATCTTCGTCTTCACTCGATTTGTAACCCTCCCCTGTCTCTTCCTCCTCACCTGAATAGTCCAGTTTCTTCCGGCGGGTAAGTCCTGTGTACGGCTTCTTCTTTTTTAGAAGATATGGTCTACCTCGGAAAGAAGCCACCGTGACTCTCAGACAAAGAAACCCCACGGTGACTCCCCTCCGCGACAGCCAGAGGGGAAAAAGCCACTGGAACGGCAAAAAACCCCTGGATCCAATATAGACGTGAAGATTGTGGGCGCAGTCAGCGCAGTCGTAGGTTGAATGATCCTTTGCCGAAGACCCAGATGATAGGTAAGGTTGGCGATACCGCTGATCGAGGGAATAGGAGATGGTAGATTTCAGGTAGGCACCCCTCAGGGTGGAGGACAAGAGTGAACGGAGTAATCCGAGGGCAGTGTCTCTAGAGCAAGAAATTCTCAGCAGAGATTCAACACGAGAACAGAAACACAGGAGAAGGCAAACAGGATACAGAGGAAGGGGGGACCCGTAAGGAACGGGAGGTGGAGAAAACAACAGAAAAAATAGCAAGAAGACTATCCGAAGGGAAAACTAGCGCAAGCAACAGGGCGATGAGTAAACACAGTTGCAACGCGCCGAACCGCCGGCAGCCGAGTGGTATATGTACAAACGGCGGCGGCCATCTTGAAAACAACTAGACCGCGTCTGATAGACGAGGAGGAACGTAATGGAACATTTTAATGGCGTCCTCGCGTCCACCTTCGCCACAAACGCCAGTCGCTGGCGGCCGTGACAGTATGCCCCCTCCGAAGGCATCTCCCACCCGCCTTTCTGGATGTAGTCGGTGGAACTTGTGTAACAGTTGAGGAGAGTGAATATGGAACTGTGGTTCCCAGGTGTCTTCTGAGGAAGGATATCCTTTCCAATGAACGAGATACTCAAGACGTCCCCGATGATAACGGGAGTCCCGTATCCGAGAAACTTCATATTCCTCGGAAGCTGGAACTGGCAAAGTACCCAGTTTGGGGGATGCTTGTTTCCGGGTATCTGGCACAAAGGGGCGTAAGAGTGATGAGTGAAACACGGGATGTATTCGCCTGAGTACCTTTGGCAACTTGAGGCGGAAGGCCACCGGATTAACCTTTGAAGTTATCTCAAAGGGTCCGATGTAGCGGGGTGACAGCTTAGAAGGCCGAACCCATCGAGGAAGGAACTTGGTGGACAGCATGACCTTGGACCCTCTGTCCCAGGCAGGAACTTGACTTCGGTGTTTGTCCGTTTGCTCTTTGTAATGACTGCTAGCCTTAGAGAGGCTCTGACTGGCTGTGTTATGGGCCTCCTTGATTTGCGCAAGGGTATTCTCCAAAGTAGGAACGTTAGTTTCCTCCCAGAAACACGGAACTATGGACTGCGGGTTGTATCCGTAGGTACAAAAGAATGGGCTAGTACCTGTAGCCGTGTGGATAGCGTTATTGTATGCAAACTCTGCTGTGGGAAGCAGGTCCACCCAGTTGTCTTGCTGTTTATTTATGAAACACCTTAGGTATTGCTCTAAGGTACCGTTTAACCTCTCGGTTTGTCCATTTGTCTGGGGATGAAACCCCGACGAAAGAGCTCTCTCCACGCCCAATGAATTGCACAATGCTGCCCAGAATCTGGAGGTATACTGGCTGCCCCTGTCTGATATTATCTTTTGAGGAAGCCCATGTAACCTAAAAATGTCCTTTAGGAATACGTCAGCCATGACCGAGGCGGATGGGATCTTTGTTAATGGAGAAAAATGTGCAAGTTTCGAGAAAGCGTCTACTGTTACCATAATGCAGGTACAGCCTCGGGATACCGGCAACTCCACAATAAAATCCGTAGAAATGCATTTCCAGGGGCCAAGCGGAACCGGCTCCTGTTGTAACAGCCCCATAGGTTTCGAGGTGGAATATTTGCTTTGTAAGCATACCATACAGGATTTAACATAGACTTGTGTGTCAGCCTTCATGTTCGGCCAGATGAACGCCCTTTGGAGAAGTTCCAGAGTACCTCGTACTCCTCGGTGACCAGCGGTCTTGGAATCGTGGCACCACTGAGTGACTCGTCTTCTAAGATTACTGGAAGGAATAAACAGTCTTCCGTGGATAAAGTGCAACCCGTCCTTAGTGGTGACCGGTTGGTTTCCCATAGTGAGAGCAGGTTCTTGGAGGCAGGCTCCTCGTACTTCATCCAAAAAGTTAGACACTGTAGATATGATCCGGGTACGAGGAAACATAAACTCCTTTCTGTAAGGGACGATAACATCGTCTCTGCGGGAGAGAGCATCAGCAACTAGGTTTTGAGAGCCAGGGATGAATGTGATGACAAAATCAAACTGGGCGAAAAAATGAGCCCATCTGGCCTGGCGGGTGTTGTAACACTCTTGCTGCTTGAGTATTTGCAGATTTTTATGGTCTGTACGTATCTGGAACGGGTGTAGGCTTCCCTGGAGCAAATGCCTCCATTCCACACAAGCCAATTTCATAGCAAGTAATTCCTTCTCTATGACTGAGTAGTTTCGTTGGCTAGGATTTAGAGTTTTTGAGAAATACGCCACCGGATGCTCTAGGTCCTCGACTCTCTGAAGAAGAACCGCACCTACGGCTGCTGCAGAAGCGTCAGTTTCCAGGATAAAGGGTAGTAGCTGATCTGGTTGTTTCAAAATAGGAGCTGCACAGAACTTGTGCTTTAAGCTGAGGAAGCTTTCTTCAGCCTCACTAGACCAGATGAAAGGGCCTGTGGATTTCTTGAGAAGGGATGTAATAGGAAGAGTGAGTAAGAAAAACTTGGAATGAACTTCCTATAGAAATTCGCCAGCCCTAGGAAACGTTGAATGTCCTTCACCGAAGAAGGCGATGGCCATGACAAGATGGCATCCACCTTCCTGGGGTCCATAGTAACCCCCTTGTCGGATAGAATAAATCCCAAGTAAGACAATGAGGATTGAGCAAATGCACATTTCTCAGGTTTTACCAGAAGGCAGTGACTTTGTAGTCTGCGCAAAACTTCCTTTACATGTCGGGTATGTTCCTCCTGGCTCCGTGAAAAGACCAAAATGTCATCCAGGTAAACCACTGTGTTAAGGTTAAGAAGGTCGGAAAACAATCGGTCCATGAATCTCTGAAAAATAGATGGTGCATTGACTAGGCCAAACGGCATGACTTGGTACTCAAACAACCCATAGGGTGTGCGAAACGCCGTCTTCCACTCATCTCCTGTTCTTATGGGGAGTAGATGATACGCATTCCGTAGATCAAGTTTAGTAAACACCACAGAGCCTTGGACAGCCTCTAGGATCTCTGATATAATGGGCATAGGGTATCGGTCTTTTATGGTCACTCTGTTTAACCCTCGATAGTCGATACAGGGCCGCAGCTCCTTGGTGTCCCGTTTGGGTATGAAAAACAGAGAGGCCCCAGCGGGGGATTTGGAAGGTCTTATGAGTCCGTTGGCTAAATTATCATCAAGGTAGCATCGGAGTACAGCCTTCTCCGATACTGAGAGGGAGTACATCTTTCCAAAGGGGACCAATGCTTGTGGCACTAGGTCGATACCACAATCCTCTGGGCGATGTGGAGGGAGTCTAATGGGGGTCTGCTCCTGAAAGACTTCGTTGTATTCTGAAAGACATCTTGGGATGCAATGGATTGTACTGCCTTCAACAGCAGACATGGTCTTTACAGTGGTGAATGTTGGTTCTGGAAGGCATTCTCTTAGGCAAAAGGCGGAATGGAAACTTAGTAGGTTCTTAGACCAATCCACCGTTGGGTTGTGTTTCCTGAGCCAGCCTATTCCTAAAATGACAGGGAAATGGGCCACCCGTATAATATCAAACTTGATGATTTCAGAATGCTGGTGTATGGACACCTGTATCTCCTCAGTGGTGTGGGTAATGAGTCCTGAACATAAGGGTGTACCATCCACTCCTTCAACCTTTTGGTCCTCCTTTTTCTCAAGTCTTAGCAGACCCATCTTGTCAGCCCAATAAGTGTCAAGGAAGTTTCCAGCCGCACCACAATCCAGTAGGGCCTGCGTCTCTACCTCTCTATTCCGGAAGCGGAGTTTGATGGCTATCACCATGAGACGCACATCTTCGCTCATCTGAGAAGAGGCCACAGAAAGTGTAGTGTAGGAACAAGGCGTAGCCCCTCGATAGTCCGTTCCACGGACTATCGAGGGCGTTCGTTTCCCGATCTCCTTGGGGGCACGTCGGGACAATCTCTCAGCAAATGGTTGGCTCCTCCACAATATAAACAAAGGTTCCCTTCACGTCTCCTCTTCTTTTCTTCAGCAGTCAACGGAGATCTGGTGCTTCCGATCTGCATGGGTTCCTCTCTGGCGTGGCGCTATACAGGCGAGGAGGAGGCGAGGGGTATATCCAAGAAAGATTGTGGACCTCGGACCTTCTTCCTTTCGTTTCTTCGTTCCAACAGGCGGAAATCGATTCTTAGAACTGCAGTTTGAAGATCCAGAAAGGTGTCTGGGCGCGGGATCCGGGCAAGCTCATCCTTGAGCTCTTCTCGCAAGCCCCGGCGGAATATGGTATACTGGGCCTGCTCTTGCCAACCTGCCTCTGCAGCAAGTTTCTTGAACGTGGAGATATAGGATAGTAAGTCGGTACTCCCTTGACGTAAATCCAGCAGGTCTTCGCTAGCCACGTGTGAGCATTCGGTTCGTAAAAAGGTGTGTCGCAGCAGTTCCTTAAAGGCCGCGTAGTCCTGCAACACTGGGTCTGATAGGGATACCAATGGAGTAGCCCATGCCAAGGCGTTTCCCGTCATGTGCGTGATCATGAAACCCACCTTGGAATGATCTGTGGAAAAGGCGTTTCTGCGGAAGGTGAAGTGAATATTACAGGCCTCCAGGAATTCCTTAACCTTTCTTTCCGAGCCGTCGAATTTACCTGACACCAGGGGTAGTGGAGGTAAATCGGTTGTCTGTTGTTCTCTTGCAGCTACTCTTTGTTGGAGCGCCACGTTGTCAGCCTTTAGTGTTTGGACTTCTACGTTGAGGGTCTGGACAGCTGTCACCAGCTCTTGCAGTTGTTGTGGCGTAGACATGTTTTCTGTTAGGCATTGCAAACTATCAGAACTGGCAATATTGGCTACGGGTTTAGCTAGGTGATCAGCTATATCTTCGTCTTCACTCGATTTGTAACCCTCCCCTGTCTCTTCCTCCTCACCTGAATAGTCCAGTTTCTTCCGGCGGGTAAGTCCTGTGTACGGCTTCTTCTTTTTTAGAAGATATGGTCTACCTCGGAAAGAAGCCACCGTGACTCTCAGACAAAGAAACCCCACGGTGACTCCCCTCCGCGACAGCCAGAGGGGAAAAAGCCACTGGAACGGCAAAAAACCCCTGGATCCAATATAGACGTGAAGATTGTGGGCGCAGTCAGCGCAGTCGTAGGTTGAATGATCCTTTGCCGAAGACCCAGATGATAGGTAAGGTTGGCGATACCGCTGATCGAGGGAATAGGAGATGGTAGATTTCAGGTAGGCATCCCTCAGGGTGGAGGACAAGAGTGAACGGAGTAATCCGAGGGCAGTGTCTCTAGAGCAAGAAATTCTCAGCAGAGATTCAACACGAGAACAGAAACACAGGAGAAGGCAAACAGGATACAGAGGAAGGGGGGACCCGTAAGGAACGGGAGGTGGAGAAAACAACAGAAAAAAATAGCAAGAAGACTATCCGAAGGGAAAACTAGCGCAAGCAACAGGGCGATGAGTAAACACAGTTGCAACGCGCCGAACCGCCGGCAGCCGAGTGGTATATGTACAAACGGCGGCGGCCATCTTGAAAACAACTAGACCGCGTCTGATAGACGAGGAGGAACGTAATGGAACATTTTAATGGCGTCCTCGCGTCCACCTTCGCCACAAACGCCAGTCGCTGGCGGCCGTGACAACCACTCCTAATAACCTTACCCATGGTTTCATATAAGGTTGGTTCTTTACAGGTAATTAATTTCATATACAGTGATAATCTCTGCCATTCTAATACACTTCTAAATGAAAACAGTCCAAGTTCATAGTGAACAGCTGCAAGGGGCACATATTTAGGCAAACATCTAACAATCAATTTTACCAATCTGAACTCATACATTCCAACTTCCCCCCAGGACCATAAAGGTGCTAATTCCATACCACAACATAGTTGGGCCACTATTTTGTTTTTATACATGCGTAGACATGGAGATAATGAAAATTTGCCATACTTTGAGTCAGTTTAACGTAGTTGGGATATCATCGGGTTGACTTTAGAATCCAGGTAATCCTGGGAATTTGCCGTTTTTCTGTCACCAAATATGGGATTTCCCAAGTATCTTTTAGCAGTACTTGTGGATAATTTCTTATGGTTTAGAAACCAGCAACATTTTTGGGGATTTTTCTTGTGGGTCAAGCATAGAATCACAGTTTTTCTATAATTGATTTTTAGGGCATTTACACAGATGTATTCTCTAAAGGCAGTAAGGAGGCGCTGCAGGCTTATGGGAAGGAGGCGCTGCATGCTTATGGGGGTGTGATCCTACAATGTCACATCATTAACATATGCTGTCCAATGTATCTTAACACCTTCTACCTTAGGTGAGTTTATAACAAGATTTTTTAGGTAGTTGCCAACATCAGAGAAATACAAATTAAAGATAGTAGGTGCGTATATGCAGCCTTGCCTTAGACCATTCTTTACCATTATTTCTTGTGATAGTGTCCCATCAGAGCTAAGTCACACTTTTATTCTTCAGTCTTCATGCATATTATATATAATAGACAGTAAAGTAGAAGGCATTCCTAAATTAACCAGTTTTGTCCACAAAATTGTTCTATCCACCAAGTCGAAGGCTGATGTTAGGTCGATAGAAGCCACATAAATAGGAGGATTCCCAGGAATCCAACCATATTGTTGCATGATGTTAATCAGTAGGCCTCTTGCATCTGTTCCCACATTCTTCCTAAAACCAAACTGGTACGGTGACAAGATGTTAAATTTGTCCATCCAGTTCTGAATGTGCTCTAGGAGGCCTGCAAAGACTTTGGAATCAACGTCCAGGAGGGCTATCGGTCTATAACTGGTCGGGATCGACCTGTCGCCCTTCTTATAGATTGACACAACATATGACATTTGCCAACTCGTTGGAATTGATTTTGTATTCAGGATGTCTTTAAAAAGAAAAAAAGAACATTTTTTCCCATAAGTTTGAATTCCCCTTCATGACCATGTTACAAAGCAAATTTGGACCCGGTGCTCGGGAGGTGGAGCTGCGCACAATTATTCTTTCGATTCACTTACATTGATTGGAATATTCCATGAAGCACTGCTAATAGTTATCGGCGGATTCCACTTCAAAGTCGAGGGGCAGTATAATTTACCAAAATGTCCTTCCCATATCTCAGAGTTAATACAAACCGTTTGTGCTTTCTTTTGTGCGGGCCCACCTTAATTGACCAGGGCCCAAAATGTTCGTGTATTGGAATCACGAAGAGATGAGAGCATATCCTCTGCATCCTTCTGATACAGTTTAGCGCACAGACATCTGGGTCTAGATCTGTAGAATGATGTTTATAAAAGGCTTGGATTTCTCGATTCCTATCATTCTTTAGAATATGCATTTCTTCACAGAAGGAATGCTTATGCGTCACTCTACCTGAAGGAGTTTTCCATATACCTGATGTTCCCTTTATCACTGACTCAATGTAGTTCTCAAAAACATCATCAGAATAAATCTCTCGTTTTTTACCAAAATCATTTTTTTGAAAGTCCTGCTGAAGGAGGGTGTTTATTTTCTCAATATTCACACAATGCCAAGAGATTCTATTTAGTGGTTTGTTAATTGACAGCCCAGGGATATAATGTCCCCCCTCATGCATACTAAGATCTACTTGCAGAGTTATTTTTAGTATTTTATGGTCACTCTCCTGTGTGGGAATTAACACAAACTCTTGTATGAGATAGAGGGGGTAATTCATGGATTATTTGCACCATTCTGCCCGCAAATCCCCATTTGTTAAACAGGGATTTGCGGACAGAATGGCGCACAAATTCAGTTTTTTTCGGCGCAAATAATCCATTAATTACTCCCTAAATATCTTAGCACTAACAAAAATATAATCAATGGAGGAGTGCCAGTTGCCATTTGACCATGTCGATTGTTCCTGTGTGGCTTCCAGTAGGTCATTAACATAGTACAGCCCCCACTCTAAAAGGAATTGCGACCAAATACCACCCTGATAACATTTGCCGGTAATACCCCTTTCATTGAACATATGGTAAATTCTGTTTTCAGTTAGATCACCACCCATACAGATATCAGAGTTGAAGTCTCACCAATAATAACATTCAGTTCATTACACATATCTTGACATTCCTGGAGGACTGAGTCTATTGACTCAGTATTTTTCTTCAAATCCAGGTCCGGACACCAATATAGATTTATAATTAGTAGATGTATCAAGGACTCCTCATGTCCTAATTTAAAAAAAACAGCGAAACACCCTTTGTTGATTTTAAAGTTCTTTATGGCTTTGAACTGAATATTATTTTGGATTGCTATAAGGAGTCCACCAGAAGGTCTCCCTTTAGTTTTTTTGTTGCAAGTTCCTGAAACAACGTAAAACCGTCCAGAGATAGCGATGTCAGGGCCCAGGTTTCTTGAATACACAAAAACGAGAACCCACAAAGTAAATGAATGAATTAGACATCGGGATCCCCTAGAATTCCATGATAAAAAGGTGGAATTACAGGGATTCTACGGGATATCTTTCATGCCCTGAATCTTGGAGATAGATTCTCTGAGTATCAATGCCATCCATCTAAGATCAGCCTCATTGATAGATATCTGTGGATTTATACTTCCTCTACCATGTACGTAGTTGCTTGCAGATGTATCTCTTGAATTTACCACCCGCTCCCCTCTCTGTGGTTTCAAAAAGCTCTGACTATAATTTTCTATATCATACCCAAACCTTTGCATTGATGCTACTTCAGAAAAAACAAGTTTGTATGTTGTTCTGGAGTGAAAGACTATCCTTACATAGTCATACCTGGTGGGATGTATGTAGTAAACAAGCTTAATATCGCTAGAAGATATTAGTGAAAGCCGGGGTATCTCATTAAACAGGCAAAGGATCCTCCATCGATTTAAGGAGGGGGACCCCCCATTGTCAACATAAAATTCAGTATGACACTGGGGTCATCCACAAATTTAGACTGCCTCCAGGCAATTCTATCCCCCATCCATGTTTTTGAAAACACGTTTTCATGATTCTCTGTGGGGGGGTATTCTCTACTACCACCCACTTTAGCACCTCCTCCAAGTGTATCTTCTCCCCTGGCGTTGTCTAGTGTAGAGCTTCTGGCATGTTCCTGTACCCTATCTGTATTCCACAATTCATGCCTCTCTCTCATCTTCTCTCCAGGTGCATTGTCCTCATTAAGTAATTGGTTCCTCGTGAAACCAGCTCCAATGCATTCCTCATGGCTATCAACGGGATTAGACTGTGGGTTAACTATACAGCCCCCATGTTTTAATGTTATTACCGGTATATTGATTGTTTCTAGTTCTTTTTGTTCATTCGGTCTCTGGGAAGTTTGCTCAGTAGGTGTACACATTTGTGGATACCCTTCTTCAGAATTCCCTCATAACCCTTGGTATCGTGGAAAGGTAGTTGAAGGCCATGTTTTGAGGTATGTTGAAGGAGGTTAAATAGTGCTTGTTGTACCATTTTTTTTAATATCTTCACTTGGAGTTAGGGTTGAGTCACTAGGTTCGGTGTCCCCCATACATTCCCAACCCACTGCTACATTACCATCTTTAGGTGTTATTGTAGCTTGGGTGTTGATGCTGTCATTAGAGTTAAATGAGGTTGAGTCCTTCGTGTCATTACTTGTATCCACAGCTCCAGTCACCCTGAGTGTACTGTTTGTCTTTTTCTTTGTTTTAAGACTGAAGAACTGGTGGATACCAATTACCTCATTACATCCTTCTACTTTAGTGGGGTTCTGTTTATTACTTTCCTTTTTTTATTGATTTCATTTTTTTGTTTTTCTTTTTAGATATATTAGCTTTCACTCCCTTGTGATTCATTGCTTCAGATAGTGAGTTAATGGCTTCTCCATATTCCTTAGGGGAGTCCTCATTTACTTTCTCTATAGTTAAGTCTATGGTACCCACTCTACAAAGTTTGTGTGGAGCAGAGGCATCCTTTACCTCTAAAGTCTTTTTACTTTCCTCATTTAATTGAGTAAAGTCCAGAACCCCTTCTTCAGCCGATAGACTACAAATATCTCTAATGTTTGTATTAGTATTCTTTGAGAGGCTAAGTTTTCAGATTTTTTGTTTGTGACTATATTTGTAGCATTGACAGTCTTGGCTCTTCTTTTGAGAGCCCTAGCTCCCATTTTCTTTCTCTGTGCGAAATATAGTACTCAAACGGGGCCTCTTTATGAGGAGTGGAGTCGGGACCATGCTCATCCTCCTGTCCCTGTTTTAAGATAGTCTCTTCCTCTATCACGTCCAACAGTGCAGATGGACTATCCAACTTAATCAGTGGACTCTTGTCCATATTATTTGCTTGCTCGCTGTCTGTCTTCAATGATGCTGTTCCCATTAAATTTTCCACACTTTTAATTTTCTCTGAGTTGGTTAAAACCAGTCTCTTTAATTCCTCCATGTCGTCCCATTTTGTTGGTAACTTCATTTCTTTCCTACATCCTAGTGTATCCACTTGAGACTGACCCATTAGCAAAGTAGCATTAGAGGGTAGATGTTCTACAGCATCATTTCCACCTATATGTTCAGGCAATGTTTGGGTGTCCTTGGAATGCATCATTTTTGTTTCATTCTTTCCTTTTGTTGTCTAATCAATTTTGCACATTTCTGAGGTGTGCGCCAGGAGTAGGTAGCTTGCCACTCCGTAATGATCCCACCATAATCTGGGTGCTGAGACTAACTACCTCTAAATAGCGTTGTCTCAGCATCCAGAGAACAGTGCTTACTTCAGTTCTCAGAAACTCTCAGAAGTTCTCATGGGCATAAACATATGTGTTGCCAACCTATCGCACCTTAGTCCGCGTGCAAAGAACCCATAAAAAAATCTGATCAGTTGATACAACGTGTAATTATCAGAAACAACAATAATACTAATATAAGTATTTTAAACTAAATAACGTATGTTATAGTGCTGCCTCCTGCCCGACCGGCGAACAGCCAAACAGCCAAACAGCCCAAGTACTTATGGGCGTCCTTCTGGTGCGCGCGTGCTCGGGCACGTGCACTACTGTGAAGTAGAATGCTGGGAGATGGTGGGCGGGGCCAAGCGGGGCCCAGCGGTGGGAAAAAGAAGCCTCTACAATGAGAAGAACACAGAGAGGCGTAAGCTTACTGAGTCCAGAGTGCTGACCAGGCTCAAAAAGTCCAGAGCGCAGACTAGGGTCACAGAAAATTACTTCAATGGTAAGTTCTCAGGGACGTAGGTTTCACAGCATGTATGTCCACAACTTCCTCTTCCGCATACACGATTTCCAGGATCATGGAGCACGGAGCAAAAAGGAGCAGACGTTCACAGCCAAAGAGCCTAAGTACTTGAGGGTGTACTTCTGGTGCGCGTGCACTGGTGCGTGTGCACTACAGTGAAGTGGAATGTTGGGAGATGGTGGGCGGGGCTAAGCGGTGCCGGGCAGTGACAAAAAGAAGCCTTTCAATGGTAAGTCCTCAGGGACGTAGATTTCGCAGCATGTACATCCACAACTTCCTCTTGTGCATACACGATTTCCAGGATCACGGAGCACGGAGCAAAAAGGAGCAGACGTTCATAGCCAAACAGCCCAAGTACATGTGGGCGTACTTCCGGCCGTACCGTTTGTGCTTTCATTTGGTGCTATGTGCAACTATGTGTCTGTGGTGTGTAACTATGTTTCTGCATTAAAACCATGAGTAGATCATTATTTCCGTGAGAGTGCTCCTTTCCCAGTGTATAACTGTGGCTCGAGTGTAACAACTTTGTTACAACTATTGTCTGGTCCGTAAGACGGTTGTTCTTCCCAGCTGCCAATTCTTGGCCCACTATCGGCTTGGGAGCTCTGGAGCTCTGACTTATTCTGCATTTAGGAAGAATTGTGCTCCTCTGCTGTCGGTGTTACTTCGGTTCAGAGTAAAGAATGTCACTTGCAACAATGGGACCTTGGCAGCAGGTTCTGTTCCACGCATGCAGGACTCCTTTTTGGTCTTAGCTGTGTCTGCTTGGCTTTAGCTTTGCTGAGAGTGTTGAGGCCTTCTATGATTTCCTAAGCCATGGTCTGTTTTCTACTGTATGTGCTTCCTCATAGTATCCATAGGTTAGTGGCTTGTGGCTCTGTCAGGTCCCACGAGTGCTCCTGTCAGTCCATAGGATTATGTGCATGTAATAATCTGCAAACATTTTACACATGATCTTCTTGCTTCTTGCTGTTGCTGCGTTCCTGCGACAAGCTGAATGGCAACATAATAAATGTGCAGAGAGTATATGCATGTCACTGTCCTCTAATTTATAGAACTGTATGCATGTGTTCTTTGTGTATTTGTGTGTGTATCTCCCAAATGTGCAGATGGCACGTGTGCTTCATGTCTAATGCTGCTATGTCGTGTGGTATCTAACAACTTGAGACATAGTTTTTCAGCGCTTTTAGTCGACTCAATATAGTTGTCTTTGGTTCCGTCTTGTGCATCTTCGTCCACTTTGGGCGATGTTTGCACTGCTCCTGGGTTGTAGGGTCGACTGAGAGGATATTTCTCGTGGTATTTGTCCATCGCAGGTACAATGGGAATTGGTGTCAGCTCATAAGATCGACGGGCATATTGTCTTTGGTTCTTCTTTCGGGTGGAGTGTCTTTCGGGATGGGGGCATAGTTCGAGCTTCCCTCTTCAGTACAACTTCCTGTGATGCCACATGGGGGTGGGATCAAATGACATCACTTCCTGTGAAGTCATCTGTGATGTCAAGGGTCATGTGATGTCACATTTGCTACCCCAGGCATTTTGGTGAAATGACATCTCTGAATGGAGGAGGCAGCTGCCAGGGATACGGCGGTGGAACACAAGAGGATGGAGCAGGTGCGGGCTTCAGTCATGGAGGAGATTTGCAACACTTTTGAGGACATTGAGCAAACAACAAGGGAGCTCCTGTAGGCCCTCCAGGTGACTACTGAAGCCCACCTGTGGCAGGTGGAGTGTGAGGGACAAGCAGCCTTGACCCTGGCATTGGTGGAGTTTGAGAGACTGTAGCATGCTGACTAGGAAAAGATTGTTGATTTCTATTTTACTTCTGAATTTTTTATTTTTCTAATAGAGGTTTCTTATATTTATTTTGCTGCTATTTGAACAGAATGCAGTATGTATTGTTTATAATACTGTTATATTTCAACTTTAGTCTATTTGATGTTGTTTTTTCATTTTCCAATGTGCACCACTTTCTCAGATGCTAATGTCTGTGTGCATTCGTTTGATTGGTATGCATGACACATTCGGGTGGTTGGGTTATTGGATTTTGATACTCATGTGGCATGCATGTCAGGAGTTTGGATGTCTCACTCAGCAGCTCATGCTTTACAGTTGGCAAAATCCTGGGCACAATGTATCCATGCGTCGGGTCACTGTGCAGACATGATTATGTGTTGCATGTGCATATTACCAATATGGACAGTGTGCGCTGAATGTATGTGTCAGCTCAAAGTCATGCACTTTAGGCTACACATATGTGATTTTCAACCTTCCGAACTTCCCAGTCCTGTTCACTGAATAGGTGGGTGGCTTTTTGTTGTATGCAGACTGATGAGCTTCTCTCTTTTGCTGTATATGTTTAAGGCTGGTGGTCTGTCATTATGGATATTCATTGTGCTACTCAGGGTTGTCTTACCTTGCAATCCTTAGCCATATGGTCATGTGGACGTGCATGTTGTCTGTAGTGAAGTGTGACTTTCTATGTTGTCCAGTACTAACTGTGCCCTACAGTAGCCATATATTTGGTACAGACAACGCATGCGATCTGGAGATGTAACAGTTGTGAATGACCCCGCTAGTAATATGGGGTTCTGAGTGTGAAGTGGGAGTCGTCAAGCATGTATGGTTATCAGTTGCTTTTGAAAGACTTTGCAGGCGGCTTATGAGAGTTACAGGTGTGTTGGGGGTTGGGATGCTGCCAGTGAGGGTGTTGGTGCCTCTCTGTTGCTGTGCAGCAATTCACCACGATTCCGCTGCATCCACTCTCATATACCTCAACACCACAGGGTTGAATTTTTTAGTGGTGTTGATTTTTAAACTTTCTAATACATTCTGTCCCACACATGCTTCACATTCATGCCATTGGCACAGAAGGAACATTTACGTTCAGTTGTTTTCTGCAAATGTTATTGCAGACAGAGTATGCACATAGGTTGCTCACTATCCTACTTAGTGTATTGAATGTGTATGCCTGTACTGTATGACTCTGCCTTTTGTGGCAAGTTGAGTGTATTGCACACATTGTGACAACAGACATTACACTCTCCATGAACCACGGCCACTGACATGCTTGCATGTGATGTTCTTACACTGTTTTGGGGTATATGAGCACTTCCCTCAACATCCGTTCCACGTGCACATCATCCACTTCCACAGATGTGTGAGCTAACCTCATTTTACATGAATTTGTAACTTCCAAGTGTACAATGTGGCATTTTTCATGAGATTTATTGTCCTCTCATGGATTGACACTCATGGCCCTTCATTGAAGGAAAGTGTCACTCCTTGTGCACGTTCCACTTTGTTGCATAATTTTGATACTTCATGCACCTGCGTGTATGCACACCCTGCAGAGTTGCCCTTACACTGTAGCACATAATGAATACCTCCTACTCAGCTGTGGAGGCTAAGCGGGAGTTCGGAATACAATACGGTGCATCTCTGGTAAGCATAAGGCAAACACATTGAGGTGTTGGCAAGTGGAAGGTGGCCTGCCTAGGGAGGCAGCCTTGTACGCCAGAGCAACCAATGTGTGTTTCCCCTCATTCCATGACTCACTGCATGCAGTGTGTACACTGCACACTGAAACAATGTTAGACAGAGTATAGCGTGGGCCTTGGATCAGTACAGATGGTCTGGCTGTTGTGGGGGGGTAGATTGACAGTTAACATCAAGTGAGCAGGTGGTCATCTCTGTGACAGGCACATTCCACATGTATACATCTATGTCTCGTATGATGTTTCATGTTTCATGTCTGCGCACCTTAAGCCTCAGGGCACCGGGTGCGCAATACAAGTTGATAAATAAATAAATACATTCTTCCGCAAACCATGCTTCTGGAATTTCTACCAGGTGCAGAAGTAAGTTGTCTGATGTTCATCGATGGATCACTCAACCACATGACCTTTTTCTTGACTATGATGGCAGGTAAGTGGTATGATGCTAAATTATAAATGCTGTATCAATGACCGAGATTTCAGTGCTGAGCCAATATGGCATAGTAGGTTGATCATTATTGACATAATGAGACACATGCATTTGCAGAAGGCCCCTTCCAACATAGACAGATGAGCACAGGAACCCACTTGTAAAGGTGGTTTCCCAGATGTTCTGCATTGCAGGGATATGGGAGCATTGGTGAGAGGACTTTGCAACTATGGCTTATCTAGAGAGCAGAATGTGGTGATAACTGTAATTGTGCGCTACCATGTCAGTTGGTTGTCCCTTCTCCACTTGCATGCTGTTGTAATATGGAATGTGGTCCTCACCAGGTTCCATATTATGTATGAGGGTTCTAGGGAGAAGTGACATTAGGCTGTGAAGTTGATCATACCAGTGGAGCTCCTACCAGCATACTTGTATAAAGAGACACTTGTACTTACCCACCACACGGCATCCCTGTGTCTTAATACATGTCCATGTGGGTGACATTACACTTTCACAAGAGATGTGGGTTAGAGGCAATATGAGTGGTCACATATCCTGAATACATGCTCAAATTCAATGGGCTGTACTCCTCCTTCGATGAGGTCAATTTCACTAGAGTGGCAAGGAATGCATGTGCACTACCCCAATCCTTCCCTCCAACATTTGCAGTGAGGATGAGTGTGTGCCTATGGGTGCTCCAAGCTCAACACATACAGTAGGTGATTGCGTGGAGACACCAGCACAATTGCCTCCTGACCAAGTAAATCATTCATTTATCTATAGTGTACATCATGAGAGCCAGAGCGAAGAAGAGCAGGGTATGACTACAGGACAATTTCAAATGCAATTTGGTACACGGAACAACAGGGGACACACCTACAAAATATCATTGAACTTGCTACCATCATAGCAATTACATCTTGATATAAGTCAGGAAGGTGGCCAGCCTGTTGTGTAGCTTCTTAGGCCTGTGAGGGGGGTTTCTATCACATATGGAATTGTGGACAAATGAGGTCAGTCCCCGTCTCAAAGGCAGCTGAGAGCTCTGTGTATAAAGCATACAACTATTGTACATGATTGTCAGGCAGAACAATGATCATATTCCTGTGTGCAAGGGAACAGAAGGACACATGCATTCACCAGTTTACAAGATAGCCGTCTTGTATGATACTCTGGGAGTGCAGGGGACCTACTGATGTACCCCTGAGGCAAACTGAGTGCAAAGGGAATTTCTCAGAGTATTGTCATTTTTTGTGACACCCTTGAATGAGTGTGTGTGGATTTATGGGAATTTGGGATGCACCTTGTCAATTCTGGCATTTTGTGAAGGAAGAGTTTGTGAAGAGTTATGAGGAGTTGGGGTGCGCCTTATTGGGGTGAGTATTGTGAGGAGGAAGTGTAGGTATAGAGTTATGAGAATTTGGGGTGCACCCTGTTGGCACAAGTAATGTGAGGAGGATGTGTAGGTGTAGAGTTATGAACATTTGAGGTGCACCTTGTTGGTGCAAGTACTGTGAGGAGGATGTGTAGGTGTAGAGTTATGAACATTTGAGGTGCACCTTGTTGGTGCAAGTACTGTGAGGGGGAAGAGTGAGTGTAGGTGTAATGTTAATTTGGGGGGAAATATTGGTGGAAGTACTAGGACGGCAAAGAGTGGGTGTAGGCTTAATGTGCATTTGGGATGTGCATATTTGTACCAGCACAAGGAAATTCAGTGTAGGCGTAATGTGCATTTGGGTGTTCAGATTGGTGGAAGTACTGGGACGAGCACGAGTGGATGTAGTTTGAAATAATGGTGATTATCTATGAGTAATCCTGGATTACGTGTTTCACATTTGCGTGTCCATGCACCCCATTCACATTGCGATGCAACAATCATCTACATTGCTACCTTGGTTTGCTCTGTGGGCATGTTGTGGGCATGTCAGACGCAAACATGCTGCAGGTTTCTGCACGCTGGTATTTCTGTAAATCTGCTCGCCGCGCCATTCATTTGTACGGCGCAATGTTTGTGCTCACGCTAATACTTTTGCGCTATGTTAGCGGCTATTTTGTATACTGGGCCCGCTTCTGTCTACATTCTATTTGGGCTCCACACACATGCCTGTCTAATGTGAATTTTGTAAATAGGTGCAGCCACCTCTTAGCTTTGAGGTCTTTCTGCTGGAAACACATTTTGATTATGGGTTTGACAGGAGATGTTCCGGAGTGTGATGCCCAGCAGGCAATCCTTTCTGCGTGAGTGCTGGAAGTGGTTAAGAATGCCTGCATTTACGTGTGTACCTTGAACTGTAAACATCAGAGTAAATGGCATGCATTGGAAATACATTTTATGCACCTGCGCTTTTCTAAGACTCGTTTTTTTTAAATACCTAATTATTTTCTACTGAAGATCCTGAGCGCTCATGTGTTTGAACTTAGCAAATATGCACGCAAAGTATTTAGTTTCATATGGAAGAGAAATCGAGGACAATTGTGCAAATTCTAGTCTTTGGGCTATTTTTGTAACACAGATGGTTTGATTCTGTATATATAGTCACACGGAAAAGGGTGAATGATGTCCTAAAAGGATTTAATCGGCACTTGACATTTAAAGTGTTGAGCCGTTGGAGTTGAGTGATTTTAAATTACAGGATGTATGAAGTCAGGGTGTAATTTAATCCCTTGGAGGGCTTTTCCTACGAATTACTTATGTGGGACATGTTTTTTTAAGGTTCTTTCTAGTATTTCTTCCATTTTACAAACACTCCGTGTAAGGATTGAGCAGGAAGGCTGAGGTGCACGTATTCAATTAATGTTTACAAGTGGACTTTTCCGAAAGAGGCTATATTGTTTGTAGTGGACTGATTAAATTCAAAGACGCCCAAACAATTTCCACATTTCTCTCTTTCCTCATGTTTCGTGGTGTTTAGATCATTTGTGCTCATGGTAGTTAAGGTGAATGGCAATACTGACATTGAAAAAGACCCTTGTTTTTAATTGCAAAATCTTCGATGTTAGGAAATTAAGGGAGGCCAAAGCAAACCCATCTAATGATTTGCATCCAATAACTTAATTGTTTATTTAAGATTCCATGTACCCACAACATGATAGTTAGTTAAGGTAAAATACGCGTACGAACATACTCATTTTAAAAAAAACAAAACAAAACCGGAAAAATATGAATACATGTACAATAAAAGGAAAAAAGAGGAAAAAGGGAAAATATTAATCCATGTACCACAAAAGAAAAAAAGAGGAAAAGGGAATGTCAAGCTCATGTAATTAGTATAAAAGCCATCAAATAATCAGATTGCTTCATTCATGGACAAGTAAACAATTATGAAGAAAGGGAAAAAATGATTCGAGAAAAAGAAAAAGGTTACAATCTTTGATTTTCCAAAAATGTTCAGGAAAGCTGTTACGTATTGCAAATACTACCAGTATGCCATACGAATGCATTCAGGAATGGTAGAAGAAGTCCTCATGCAATAGATAATGGTACTCTACTCAGCCACTAAGGTAGAAACATGATTCTACTTGTCAGAAGATGATAACAGGTGGTGGTCGAGCTAAAGGGATGGGCTTTACACCGGAAAATATGGTATCTAGTTTTTTACCATAGAAATCACACTGCACATTTTTATCACCTTTTATAACCAGATTGTTGCCACACAATGCAGGGGGGAGCGTGTTGGGTGAGGTAATGTGGAATGGGAAGAGGGTAAGTGCCGGATTATGTATGGATGTGGGACCCTCGGCAGACAGTAACTCAGCAAATAGATTCAAGCCCGAGAGATATGTTTGATAATTGTCAATCACTTATATGAGCCACATTTGAAGATTCAACCCAAGTGTCCTTGTTTAGGTTTCAGTAGGGTCTTCCCTACCTTCATTCTACCTCACTTTGGTGTCTTATACAGTGCTAATTGATGTTTGCATTGGTTTTGAATCAATTTATGTCATAATTTATTTGCATACAACGAAAATGGAAGTTTGTATTATTTTTGAATGAATTCATGTTATTTTCTTCATCAATTTAAAATAACTGCATGTGAACAATAATTTTTTTATTATGTTTTTTATATATATCACAGATGTATATTTGAATGTTTGATGTTGTTTTTCTGTGTTTTTTATTTTTGGAACACACATGTTTATTTACTTCACTTACTAAAAATTACAAATAGAATTGTTTCAGGTTTTCAGTCTTTGTGTTGTTTCGTTCTTTCTGTCGAATACGTTTGAACGCGATTGGTTTCAATGAAAATAAAAATCACATTCCAGAACATAAATTCGTTTTCTGGATAGATAGAGTTCGATTTCGAGTGGTTATCTCAACTACCTATCCCAGTCCTCCTCTTTGGGCACAGCAACATTCCCCCCTTTTTTGTTTAACGACTCCCCTGCATTATGCAGCAAGAAAGGGTATACAGGGCCTCATTACAAGTTTGGTGGTATCCCGCTTGTAAATCCACCAAGATGGCACCAAATGGATTTACCTTACCACCTCTTTGTGCATCGGAATTACTGCCGGATTTCAAGTGCTGGTATGGCGTTCTTAGTCACCATTTATGCAGCCCATACTCCATAACGATCTTTGCGGAATTACCACTGCAGAAATTCCACCAAATTTACTGATTTTTGGTAGTAAATTGTCAGAATTACCTCCAGCGTTCCAGTGCACAATGTTTGTGGCAAGGATGTTGGAATGTATGTTTGTGTGTCTGTGCTTGTTTGTATTTGGAGGAGCAGTGTGCAATATTTGTGGGCAGGGTGTGTGTGTATGTCTGTATTTTTGGGTTTCTGTGCTTGTGTGTGTTTGAGAGGTCAGACTTGACATGTTTTTGGAGGGCAGAAGGGGTTGGGGAGCAAAAATGGAGTTTGGGTGCAGGGAACTCCCCAATAAGAAGACGTTCCAGCCAATACAGGAGAAAAGTGGAGGGCCAGGTTTGGGGAAGTTCCAATGGGGGTTTTGGGGGCTAAAGCTCCCCTAAACAAGTATTTCCTGTAACTTAAAGCAACCTTTTTTGGATGTGGCCTTCAACATGTGGGATTTTGACATAGAACCCAACAAAGTTGCTAAAAAGTACAGCAGTGATGTTTCTGCAGTATTGGGCCTCACTAAAAGTTTGTTGGTTCAGAATAAAACAGTGGTTATTTTGTTACACCACTTTTGTTTGGCAGAAACAGAATTAAAGCCATTTCAACCGCATCGCCGAACTACAGGTTTAACCTTACAACGGAGGATTTTCCTCCAGCATCATAAAAAAATCTGCAGTATTACTGCAGCCGAATGATTGCTCACTGTAATTTTATTGAAATCGCCATGTACTCCAAATTGTGCCAAAAAATACCTGGGAAAAGGGTATCACAATATTTGTCTGCACTTTACCACCTTTACTGGATCTGCTATGGTGAACAATGCAATGGACAGTAGCGCAATTCGATCCTGACCCTCGCGGACTTTAAATTTGGTGTTTTTGTATATGTAGAGCTGCAGGCCTTTGGGATTTTAAGTGCTAAGAACAATGCTAAGAACAATGTGGGTGAGTATCTACTAGAGTCTAACCATTCATCTTTTTCAGGTTACCACTATTTAGGGACTAAACTGTAGTTGCAAAAAAAGCATCTTTAATTGTTTCTGTTAAATTGTCTCCCACCCACCCTTACCTCCCGTCTGGTCAAGGTTTCCTCCTCTCTCCGGTCTCTGACCACATTCACCTTATGCTTTTGGCAGCAGCACTATCACTGCCATCGCTCCATTCTCCATTGAAACATGGGGTGCTAATGGCACATTTGTTGGTGATAATATGGGGGACAATTCCAGCCAAGTGCTGGAGGTTTTTCCTATGCCAATAACACCCGATTTGGCGAGAAATTTTCCCCCATATCGTCCACAAAAAATGTGATAATTTATTTTAGGTAGAATTACTGCATGTGGTTAATACTCCAAATGCCCAATGGAGCACTATGGACCCCACGAATGGAAACTATCACCTGCAAACCACCACTCATAATTTTTGGATTCACCACAATGTTGAGCGGTTGTAATGATATTCGAGTTTTGCTGTATTTCCACCATGAAATCCACCAAATGTGGAATGATATGATATGATATGATAAGTCATTTATAACCTGTCTGTACACAAGTGAATGGGACTTTCTGTGTTTTAACCAATTCAGACCACTTTTTGTGTCTGGTAGTCATTTGATCGCCTGTTTATGGCATTCTCAGAAATATTTTCCCTTATCCTTCTCACTGAACCTAAAAAACACTTTGTGAAGCCTCTTTGAAAACTTTTGAAAAATGTTTTGACACTTTAAACACTTTCACCTACCCTTGCCCTCACCACCCCCAAAAGAAGCCTTTTATGAAGAACTTTATTACACCTTTCGCCTTATCCTTCTCCAAGTTACTTTTTCTGTATGTCTTTTGCCTGCTGCAATTTTTCTGGCAGTTTCTATAGAGGTGAATTGAATTATGAATTATGCTGTTTTAACACCCATTTGTTTTATGCAATTCGATCTGACACTAGATGGCTGTTCCCCTCTTCATATTTGGTTATCTTTTAGGGTTCATGGTATTAGAAAACCTTTGTTTATGTATATTTTATTAAGTTATTTTAATTACTTTTTAATACAATTAAATAAACCTTAAAAAAGGGTCCAATTGGACCTATTTGGGAAGATTTCTTCAGATGAGAAGGAGGACTTGGTTTTTATGATGGGTGTGGTCAGATTTTGGCCAAACCAGAGACTGACACCTTGTCCCAGAATGCAGATGTGGTAGCTTGAAGATTGATGATGGTGCTGGGGACAGTCTTGGAGACAAGGAGTGGTCTTATTTTGTGATATTGTGGAGAGCTGCCAAGCAAAGGACAGCAACAGCACAAGAACAAGATGTGGAAATATCATGCAGGGGACTGATGAAGGAAATTCTGGCTATGGAGCATCAAGAGATGGCAGCAGTAAATTAGGAGACGCTTCATTGTGAGGTTGAGATAGAAGTGCAGGGGAAATCGGAAGACAACGAGGTGGATGTGGGGCAAGAGAAGGAGGAGATGGTGTGGCAAGTGGTGAAGGGTGTGACAAACCTTCAGATGGCATCACCTCTCTCCAAGGGAGAACCCCTCTGCGTGAGACTAGGGAGGTGAGGCTGCTAACCAATAGTTCCCCTAGGGGTGGTCATATGCGGGAGGATCTCATGGAGAGAGACTCCTCTCCTGGGGACAAGGATGTGATTGGGAAGCACAGCCCCTTTAACCCCAACCAGGTAGGCTGAGGGTAGGACCTGAAACTTATAGATCTAAGCTTATGTCTAAAACCATATGCTACAGTGAAACATCAAACCACCCTGATGGTTTAGGTACTGAGATGAAGAAACTCTCAAGAATGCTACAAGCGACCTGGTAAAACACCAGAAAAGCTGTAGTCAATGGAATGAACTTTACCGGCATCAATATATATCCTGGTATCATGAACAAATGAAGGGGGAAGTGTACCAGGAAGGGCACCAGAAAGAGTACAAAGGAGAGTACTAGAGAGAGTACCAAGGAGAGAACCAGAGAGAGAAAACGAGACAGAGAGATCAGTCGAGGTGGAGAAAGAAATTGAGAACCAGAGAGATATCAAAGCCAAGCGAACACCTGAAGGCAGGCCCGAGAAGCATGAGCAAAAGACATGGAGGGTGTGATTCAAGTGAACGGACAAGGACGTCTCTCAGGGCTATGGGGTGTTGGCCATGGAGAAAGCCGAAACAAAAAAGGGAATAGGTGTCCCAGATAGAGGCAGAATGCCAAATGCTACACAACTGCAAGCTGGTGGCCAGTGGGTGAGAGGCAAGCTGAACAAGAGAAGGAATGACAGAACACCCTTTTTAACCAGAAGTTCATTGTTCATAAAACCCGGGGGAAAGCATACCAGTCAGCTGATAGTCAGCCCTGTTAATGACAGAGATTGGGTCATGGTGGCGTTACCTGCAATGTGTGAAACGGAGAGTCCAACAACTGCACCAAAACCTCTAACCCAACACATTCGCACAGCTACCTACAAAAACCTGAACAGTATCCAGAGAGGTGGTGGCTGGCAATTGATACAAGGAGGGAAAGTCGAGCCCCTGGTCTGCTTCTCAGCCGCCAGCTGTGCACGGTCCAAGAAGCGAACCCCGACAAAAGTGGGAAAAAGCAATTGACCGTCGCGAAAACCCAGCTCATACTGGTGAAGACGCCCGCCACCAAGTACCAGGTAACAGGAATGATTAAAGTATGTGAGAGGTCCAAGTGAAATCTAAGAGAGCATCACAGGACATTAGTAATAACAGGAGGGTATACATAGCGCATGCAAAGATTAAGAACAGTAAAAACAGTACCAGTAAAATCCCTCACCTTGGCAGTTGTGATTAAAGTCTGTCCATACTGGTCTGGAAAACAGACGCCTCTTGAACTATATTCAAGGGTTTACCTTCTCGAGTGTAATCCAAAGAAACTAAAATCTGTCAACGGGTCTTTGGGAGCATCATTGGCAGGAACAGAGTTCTGGTGAGGGCAATCATTGATAGAGACAGAGCGGTCCCCCTGGGCGCACCCAGAATCATCCAGGGCTGCTCCATCGAGCCAACACCCAATCGTCTTCTGTCATCAATCTGTTACATATTACTGATTGGTCAACACCAGATCCTGCCATGAGTCCTGTTTTTTCAGCTCGTGGCCTTAACTGTGCCTCCCTCAAGATAAGAAGTAAACCATTATTGTTGTCATTTTCTTTCTGCTGAAAAGCCAGGAAAATAGAAAACCCTTTCAGACTGTAAACCATATAGAAATAGAGAAAACCATAAACCATTTTGTGATACAGTTCCATTCCTTTCCCACGGGAGTGTGGTGCTGAAGAGTCGGGAGGAAGCCCCGTGGTACAGCATCATCGTCCCAGTGGGGTCAGATCAACCATTTTGCGAAACCTAGAGATTGTGAAAACCTCCATAATGGAGATACAAACCTTATTCAGAACTGTGTAAGGCATTGGGGAACCAGCGGGGAGAAGGGAGTAATTATCTCAGCTGCACGGAAACTTCATGTGATTATTTTGCTGGAACAGACAACCTGGAACGTCTATAGAGATGTTGCTTTGAACAACCTGAGCGGCGTTTGTATGCTTTGCATCCAGGAGAAGGAAAACATGTTCCTGGTTTACAAACAGTAGCTGGACATAATGGTGTTTTGTTGTAGTAACAGGGATAGAGTAGGATTCTTAGTGACCGGGATGGTACCTTTTTGTTTTGACTCACACAGACTTCCTGACAAGCACCCACATTTCTTTAGTGTAGGTAGGGAAATCCCCTTAGAGTTAGGGATGGATAGGCTTGATTTATCATTTAGTAAAAGTCTATAGCAACCACTATGGAACCACTTGGTCAGTCTCTTCATTCCTTATTGCCACAAGAGGTAAAAGAATGTGTAACATGAGGAGGCAGATGCGAGGCAGGAGGAGAGGGAAATGGATAGGTAGTGGTGAGAGAACATGAGGTGCCAGATGTGGAGATAGATGAGGCGCAGAAGGAGAAACTAGTGAGGTGATATGATGTGGCATACAAGGAAACAGATGTTAGGAAGGAGGAAAAACATGAGAATTGAAGCAAGAAGGAAACAGGAGGTGGAACAAGAGGATGTAAGTGTAGGATAGCAGGAGGAGGGCCAGCAGGAGTTGAAAACAAGGATGCAAAATAGAAAGGGGAGAGAGAGCAGGTAGAACCAGAGGAAGCAGGTGAGAGGTACGAAGATGAGGGGCAACAGAATGAAAAACACGAGGGGTGGAAGCAGGGCATGTGAAGGAAAACAAAGGTGGAGATGTGGTGCAGCAAGAAGAGTGGTAGGAGAAGGGGAATTAGTGTGAAGCACTCATAGATGGAGGAGCAGGAGGAGAAGGCCATCCATAATAATGCTGGTGTCTTCATTCCCTTGTAAAGGCTAGGTGGACAAAAGGTCAAGCCAAAGGACAGTGAATTGCCCAATCAATGTCTACAATATGCTCCTCTTGTTGGTCTTCATAATACTTGCTCCTGTGTGAAGAGAAGATGCAGGCGGATGCACTCAGATGCAGGCTGAGTGCACAGTTGTGTACAAGCTCTGTAGAAGCTCTACAATAAGAATGGTAGGAAGGGCAAGAGGACTAACCGTTAAACATTGGGTTTGGCCGCAATGTGTCAACACAATCATTTGGGGCACAAAGTGACCAATAGGACCTACCTATTATCACATCGCCCAATTCACTGGCACTCCTTAGTGGTGCAAATTAAGCATCTGACTGTGCATCCTGAAATGCTGTTGATTTTCCTTTTAATTTTCAAACATGACAAGGTGGGAAGCCACAAAGGCCCCATTTAAGCGATCAGGCATGTGTTGTATGCTTATAGACTTGTGCTGGAAAGTGACTGTGACTACATGCAGAGGCAATCAACAAAATGCCCTTTTATGGCATGGGGACACAAATTGCCTTCCTTTTTGGGCTGGGATGAATTCGGCAGAGCATAAGGACAGTGTTGCCAAAGATGCTGCGGGGCACACCCTTCTGCCCATGAGCTCTACATGCCCCACTACAATGACCAAACGTGTGAGTGTGGGGGTAAATATTGGTAGTTGTTCTATGAGAACATGGGAAGGAAGCTGCTTTCATATATTAAGGAGATGTAGCACAATAATTTGTGTGCAAGATCTAACACCCTCAGTGTAGCAGAACGTTCCCAGGAAGGAGCAAGAAGAGGTTCACTTAAACTATGCACAGGTGGCAAAACACCACATGACACGACAAGCCAAATGCCCAGTCTTGGTGGTGAGTGGAAGGGTGACAGAAACCCTGAAAGTCTGCCTTTGCTGGCAGTGAATGCTGCTATGTGTTCATACCGGATCAGCATTCAGTGAAGGAGCTAGCAGAGTTTTATTTAAACTCCACACGGACATGAAAGCACTGCACAAGTGACATGACAGTCTTCACGGTTTTGAGACTGTAAGTATTTTTCTTAACAGTACACTTGATAACTTCTCTTTAAGATGGAAGTTGAGGGTTATATTCTGTGCCTCCCATCTTGCAAATATCAACATGACAATGTTACTTTATCTACTGATGATGCCGTGTAAGACTGATTAAACTATGAATCAATTATACATTGTGAAGCTTCTACAGTTACAAATGGTTGAACTCTAATAATGATTTTGCACGAGATGCTGCTCTTAAGAGTGAACAAAAAACGACTTCTTTCTTCTCTGCTGTTACAAACGCTCAACCCATAAGTATGTGAGATGGCAATATAATCTTGGATAACTCCACCCCTCCGTCGCAATCACCTGCACTGTTCATTCACTCATCAAATTCAGTATTAGAGACGTTGCTTCTGCAAGCTTGTCTAAGTCTTGAAGAGGAAGTAGATGATTCTGCTCCAACCCCAGCCTTCTTAGCTCATGGAAGCAAATATGCAACAACAATGGGAGGATAGCTCTGCAGCAACGCGTGGGTCTTGGAAGCAAGAACAGCTGAGCAAACACAGATTCAAATCTCGTCCCATGCTTGAAAAATCAAAACACGTGCGCATTATAAATAACCTGCCTTCCACAATGAAACTAGCGCTTACATGCCTGCGGGTTATGTGCAGTGAAAAATAAATAACATCTCAAGATCTTTTGGAATTTTCAGGTATATCACCACAATGACTTTCACAGGGAGTCTTGTCCACCTCACCAATCACTAAATAGACTTATTTGACAACTGCCCCCTTCTCTAGGTGCTTTGGACCCTGTTCTCCCGTACTTGGTTAAAGTATATAATGTCATTTTATAAGATATCAGATTCAATACAGATTCATTAGAATGTTTGTTTGTTTGTTTATTTTATTTATGTAGCGCTCCAGACCCGGAGGTAAGAGGGCGCATAGGAAGGCAGTTACAGAATACATTTTATGCATTTTGCAGTTCTACAACATGTTCAAGGTACATTTTACAAGTTATACATCACATTTAAAATACAGGGCAAGAATGTCGAATAGAGGAAGGAAAAGGGGGGATATGGGAGAGAAGTGGTAGTTTTTATTCAGTAGCCATGAGATGACGTGTTTTCTGAATGATTGAAAGGTAGAAATGGATTTGATGTTCAATGGTAAAGTGTTCCACAGTTGGGAGGCAAGGACCGTGAAGCAAGTTCCTCCAGCTCTTTTTAAGGTGAATCTGGGCACCATTAGGCGTAGGGTGTTAGTGGTTCTTGTGGTTCTCGTGGCAGGTTTCAAGGTAAACTTGTTGGTGAGATAAGGGGGGGCTTGGTGGTACAAGGCTTTATATGTGAGGCAGATAGTTTTTAGGTCGATTTTTTGTTGTATGGTAGAGATGTGCTCTCGCCTGGGAATGTTTAATGCCGCTCGCAAAGCGTTGTTTTGGAGTACCTGCAGTTTGTTGATTATGGATTGGTTTGCACCTAGGTAAAGACTGTTGCAATAGTCCAGTTTGGAGTGTGTAAGGGCCCTAGCCAGTATGAGGCAACTATTGGAGGACAAAAAATGTCTACACGCTCTGATCAGCTTACCTGTGTGGGTAGTGGCTGAGGCAGTCATGTTGATTTGTTTAGAGAGGTTGGTGTTGGCATCAAGGTAGAAACCTAGAGTTTTAATGCTTTTAACAATGGGAATACTGTTTCCATCGATGATGATACTATTGTAATTAGGGCTGAGTTTCAGCAGGTTGTTGGGTGAGCCAACAAGGAGGAGTTCGGTTTTCTCATCGTTCAGGCAGAGACTGTGTGTGGCCATCCATGCCTGAATGATGGTGAAGATTTCGTTGATCCGGGTGATGCCGGTGTTGTAGTTACCTAATAAGGTCAGGAGTATCTGGGTGTCATCTGCATAATTGGTGTAGGTGACAACCAGATGGTCCAGTTTGTCAATGAGAGGCTTTGTAAATATGTTATACAAAGTGGGTGAAACACAGGAGCCTTGTGGGACACCACATGTGATGGGGATAGGGTCAGCTGCCGCTTCAGGTGAGAAGACCCTCATGGTTCTGTTAGTGAGGAAGGACTGAATCCACGTGACAGCAGAGGAGGAGAAGTGAGCTGCTGATGATAGGTGGTTGCAGAGGATTTCGTGAAGTAGGATGGCAGCCTTGCCTTTAAGTTCATCAATCTGGCTTTTGAGGTCGACAAGGACCGTTTCGGTTTCATGTTGGGGTGTAAAGCCAGATTGACGAATTCCTAGTAGTTGGTTGGTCTCTAGATAATCTTGAATTTACAGATAAGCAGCTCTATCAAGGATTTTTAGCAGGAATGGGACGGTGGGGATGGGTATGTAGTTTGTGGGTATGGCCGGGTCTAATGTTCATTTTTTTAGAAGTGGGAGAACACAAGATTGTTTTAGATTACTAGGGACTGAGTTGGTATAAAAAAATAGGTTTATAAGTTTAGTGATGAAAGGGGATAGATCTCTTGCTGCATCTTTTATAATCTGGGCTGGACAACTATCTCCTTTACAGTTGGAAGGTTTCAGAGAGGCTATCATTTTTTGTACTTCAGGTATAGTTAACTTCTTGAATGTGAAGCCTGAATTAGTGTCGGTGGTAGGATGTGTGCTGGGGCTTGTGGCCTTGCTACAAGTAAGTTGTTGTCGTTTGGACTCTATTTTGGTTTGGAGCCCTATGATTTTGTTGGCTAGGGCATTCTGGATGCTAGTGCACCAAGGTTTGTCCTTCGTACAGGTATCTACTGGCGGATGAGGGTTTTCTAATTCCTTTAGAATGTTGAATAGTTTTCTGGTGCTGGAAACTGCCTGGTTTATCCTAACGTTGTAGGCTTCTTTCTTAGCACATATTATCCCACTTTAATATAAGGACGTGGTGTTAATGAGATTTGTTTTATTTTCAGTGGAAGGTGTCGTTTTGAAGTACTGGAAAGGGTTAATACTTATACCTTTGTGTCTATTTCTCTTGGAGCATTGTTTTGCTCCCTTTTCATCAAGACTTGGCTGGTGGCAGTGGTAACTACCCTATTTTTGCTACCGCGGTTATCTTAAATATCTTTGGTATTGTTTTAGGCTATCTTGGTAGCCTCGAACTTAAACCCGCTGGACCATATACGGTTTTATACGGTTCTGGCTGGGTTTATTCGCCATTTCTTTTTGAAAATGTCTTTCTCGTGTTTTTCTCTGCGCGCCAAACCAGGTTTGGCTCCTTTGTTCACCATCTCTTTGCGGGCTCCTACACAGAAGCTCTCCTTAGGTGCCTAAAAGTCTGGGTAGGCAGGATGTGAGGGAGATGTTTTCATGACCCCTGCCATGGGTTCCCCTGGTAACCCAAGTCACACTCCTGTTTGATTGGCTAGGTGACTGTCCGGCCAGGACAGCCCCCCTGCTGTGTGGTTGACATCCAGGCTGTGTGAATGGGGAAAACTGCATAAAAAGCAGGTCTCTTGGTCTGGAAAGGCAGAATAGCCACTGGAATGAAAGAACCGATGAGGAGGTGATGGAAGAGGACCCCTACCACGACTGAACCGCCCGGTGATGCCCTGCTGCAGGTCACTCCAATGACAGAGAAGATCCTCCAGGAATCTTCTTCCCCTGAGCTGATGGGACCAACCAGTTCACCCAAACTACAAGCCAGGATTCCTTCCTCTGGTCGAATTCGCTGTACAGAGATACAGTGGGCCGGACAGCCAGGAAGGTCGGACCCTGCTTTGGTTTTAAGGAGCGCACTTTTTATTTGTTGCTTTCCTCTGCTGCTGATTTCTTCCCTGGGCAGTGCAGGACCCTCCAGTCTTCCTACTTCATGTCAGTCTGACAGTCGCTTCAGGAAACGTGAGTCTGCAGGAACTGCCAGGAACGTCCGCCTCAGCTACATCTTCTTCTCTATTTAAAGGTACTGTGCAAATCTGGTTGTTTGTTTCGTTCAGCCATGGTAAAAGTGTGAGAAACCTTTCTCCAATCCGATAGCTTGTCCTTCTATACTCTTTAAACCAACTTTTCTGCTGACCAACTTCGTCCGGAACTCTTGGCAAAGACTTAACCGCAAACTACCCTGAACCGTGTGATCTTGTGCAAAAGATTTTTGTCCTATTGACTTTGGCTCTAAGCCTATTTGATTGGATTTCATCACTGTAGTTCCCCTTTCTGCTTACTTACCTGTTGGTGCTGCTCACATTCTGCCTAACTTTGTCTTACCCTCCCTTTTTAAATTACTAGAGTGCCATTTTGCTCCCACTTCATTTTGTGAGCTTAACCTGTCTGGAAACTATTGGGAGTGGTGTGGTGTATTAAGAGTGTGATTTTTGAACTGCTTTACTTTAGTGAAATGTTATACAACTGATGTGTAAATAAATGTATATTCTTTTACTCAGAAACCTTGAGTCAGTGTTTGTTTGAATCATAGTAATTGCTGTACTTTGTGTAACTATTGATACTGCTCATTTGCTCTTGAGATAAGTCTGGCTGCTCAGCCATCGCTACCACTTTACTGTGTAGTACAGGCTTGTACCAAAGGTAAATTTGTACTGTCACTTGTAGTCTTAATTGTGTGTGGTGTTCCCAAAGGGTACTGCATATAATTCTGCCTAACATGTCTCAATCACGCTTATTCAATGTGGGCCTCAATACGAGTCCGGCAGTAACCCTGCCGGTGCTTCCGGTGGGTTGCCGCTGGACTTTTAACATTTTACCGGCACCTAGCTTCCCGGTGTCACCGGGAAATTACAGTCTTGGCGGACCGGGAAGCTAGGTGCCGGAAAATGTTAGTCCCCATTCCCATGGAGTCCCATAGGACTCCATGGGAATGGGCTCATGGAAGCACCAGCACCATTGCTAACGGCCAGTGATTATGTAATAAGTCTGCCTGCAGGGGCCATAGTACAGACTCGTAGTGTGACGACCCGGAAACAAGGGTGCCGGTAAGTTTACCGGCACCCTTCTTTCCGGACCGCTACTATTGTAATGAGACCCCATGTCTCTTATTTGAGGTAATTCCCTCAAGGGCACGTGATCATGCCTTTGTGATGGCTGATTTCAACATTAACATATTGGATGTAATCGGTAAGGCCACGACCAGCTCCTTGCACATACTCCATGCTAGGAATCAAATAAGATGGACAAAACCTAAAATAACAGCTCTTTTGGGATGCTTGAAAATGCCATGAGACCATTTAACACTTATACACAGAATCTTGATAACTGGAGTTCCCCAACATTTTCTCAGAGTCTATACAAGTATTCATATCGTCCTTCCAATATAAGCCATCCATGCTAGCACATACTGCACACAGACAAAAGTCTGCAACCTATGATTTGCTATTAAGTAAGAGAACACTCTTGCTTCACCAGGAAATGCGCAATCTGGCCTCTAGACCGTATTTAACAGGAACAGAATTCAAATGTAATACAAATAGGATTCTGCAACATTACGGGGAGTATGCTACCTTTTTGCTACGGCAAAAGATGTTATGTATTGTATAGGACCAAAATAACACTAAGTTTTGGTATCTTGTACTGGCCAATTTGAAAAGCCAAAGTGCCGGATTCACAAAAAATAGCGCAAATGAAATGCGCTTGTTTCTTTTATGCTATTTTTGAAATGCACAGCACACCTTATCCTCAAAGGTGACCTGCAAATATCAGGAGGGGCTGGACAGTGTTGTGTGGGGGTCTAGTTGTTGGGGGCGACGTGGGCGTCATGACGGCGTCATGACGCTCGCGCGCCCAGTTAATAAAAGGGGCTCTGCTTGCGCTGCAAAGGCAGAGCAGCAGAGCCCCCGGAAGTGGCAACTCGTGTCTGTGATTTGTGTGTGACTGGGGCCTGCCACGTGGTCGTGGCCTTGTGTGTGCGGTACGGCCCGAGTGACCTCGGAGCCGTGACCGCTGTGGAACCCGGGGGTGACATCCCCACTCGTTGTGTACAGTGCTCGGTGATACCGAGCACGACAGGTTGCATCCCTGTCTGAGACACGCCGGCTGCCCACCGGCGTGTCGACTGCCGCCGGGAGATCCCAGCTGCCTTGGAGGGCTGCCCTGGAGACCGGAGGCAGCCCCCCGTAACACTGGCGACGAGGAAGTCGCGCCTGCCAGCTGGTGCGTGCGGCGGGCGGTGTGTTGGGCCCACGCGCACGGCTGCAGTCGGCGGCCGTGCAAAGTCGCGCGAAGCGGCCGCTTTCAGTCAGGAGGCGGGGCCTGGAGCTCCGACCCGCGGCGACGCCCGCCGAACACCCGGGCTGCCACGGGTGAATATTTCTTTCAAAAAAAAAAAGGGGATGAGGTGAGCTTTTCTGGTCGCACGTTGCTTTGCGGAGAGGCCCCCATTAATGAGGAGGCGGGGCCTGGCACTCCGACCCGCGGCGACGCCCGCCGAACACCCGGGCTGCCACGGGTGAAAGTTGCCTTAAAAAAAAAAAAAAAAAAAAAAAAAGGAAATGAGATGAGGTGAGCTTTTCTGTGTGTGCTCGCAGGGAAGAAACAGGGGACGGGGCCTGGAGTACCTCGCTAACTGCCTGCATTTCCCCATACACCGACCGGGAGGAGGGCTCGCCATGCCCGGGCCCCAGCGTTGAACGTTCCGCTCAGACAAAAGGGGACAACAACATCTCCGCAGGCCGCAGTAGTGCCACGCCCGAGGGTTGCGGCTCCATTGGGAGTGCTCGTGCGCCCGCGCCCATTGACGGATACCTGAGCCTGGCATCTGCAAGTGCCCACTAACACGGGTGAGTGGCGGATGACGTCCTCACCTTCCCACAGCATGTCGGACGATGAAGGGGTATGTAGGGGTCAGCTGGCCCCGATACCCCAGTTCGATGTCCTTGATGCGCCGGCCAGCCTGGGGGCCCGGTGGATGGCCTGGGTGGAGAACCTGGAGCTGTACTTCGAAGCTATGGAAATCAAAGAGGCCGCCAAGCGCCCGACACTACTATACTCTGCCGGGCAGGCTGTCCAAAGACTGTTCAAGACACTAAGGCCCCGAGATAAATCTTACGGTGCAGCCGTCACAGCCCTGAACGAATACTTCAGACCCATGGTCAACAAGGACTATGAGAGGTTCAGGATGAGGTGTGCGAAGCAGGAGGAAGGGGAAAGCCTTGATGCATTCCACGGGAAGCTGCGTGGCATTGCACTGGGCTGTGACCTGGGGAACTTTGAGGAGGATGAGATCCGGGCGCAAATCATTTATGGCTGCAGTTCCACCAAATTGCGCAAGCAGGTGCTAAGAGACCCAGCGCTGACCCTAGATCGAATAATGGAGCTCGGCCGGGCCCAGGAACTAGCGGAGGCACGGGCCTCGGTCATGGACTCCTCCAGAAACCAGCTAGTGACGGAGTTCTCCACGCAGCGAGTGAAGATGGAGGAGGTGGCGGCCGTCAGTAGGTGGCCAGGAGGAAGAATGATGAGGAGGGGAGACTGGCCGAAGAGAGACCCCAATGCCGCAATATGTCAACAGTGTGGGTGGGATCTGCCTCACCCACAGGACTGCCCGGCGATGGGACAAATCTGTGGAAGGTGCGGGAAGGAGGACCACTTCGCACGAGTGTGCCTCGCTCCAGCCCCGGCCGGCATGATGGGGGCGTCAGGGGGGAGTGAGGTGAAGGGGAGAAAGACCCCCAAGGTGGCGGCGGTCAAGGTGGTGGAGAGTCCCCGAGCAGGACCATATGAGGTGGTGGATGAATACGAGGAAAATGTATTCTTCTTGTCCTGCAGTGGCGCCGAGGGCCAGTTTGATCCCGGAATCGTCTGAGTGGGAGGACCCCGTCATGGGGCCCCATGGTGTGGGGACTGGAGCACACCTGTGTTTGTTTTGCAGTGTTCAAAGAAATATGTGTGGGCTGGAATAGCTGTTAGCTGGTGCGCGGACTGGAATGCACCCAATGTTTGCGGTGGGTTGTTGTTTGTTTGTTTATAATAAAGGAGGGATGTTGTGTGGGGGTCTAGTTGTTGGGGGCGACGTGGGCGTCATGACGGCGTCATGACGCTCGCGCGCCCAGTTAATAAAAGGGGCTCTGCTTGCGCTGCAAAGGCAGAGCAGCAGAGCCCCCGGAAGTGGCAACTCGTGTCTGTGATTTGTGTGTGACTGGGGCCTGCCACGTGGTCGTGGCCTTGTGTGTGCGGTACGGCCCGAGTGACCTCGGAGCCGTGACCGCTGTGGAACCCGGGGGTGACATCCCCACTCGTTGTGTACAGTGCTCGGTGATACCGAGCACGACAGGTTGCATCCCTGTCTGAGACACGCCGGCTGCCCACCGGCGTGTCGACTGCCGCCGGGAGATCCCAGCTGCCTTGGAGGGCTGCCCTGGAGACCGGAGGCAGCCCCCCGTAACAGACAGTGATGCAAAGTTGCCCTGTCCAGCCCCGTTGCATACATGAGTGTGGGGCGAAAGCATTTCCATCCCAGTTTGAGGGTTTGTGTGACAGCCGTGGTTTAATCCTATGATAGCGCATCTCCTGACTTGTGCCCACAAATGTTTTCAGAATCTAGCCCATAATGAGATTCAGTGCAACACAATTTTGTAATATCCAATTTCCATGATTTATGTAATGTTAGTCCACTGGTAAATCTGTTTCAAGAAATTCACATTGACTTAAGAGCACTTTATTAGATCATTCTAAAGTTCGGGATCTTCTTTGGCTCCAGTGCCCTCACCTTGGAGTTTAGCATATTTATTAAAAGTTTTCTCATAAACAAGGGGAAGATGTCAACTAGTGATTTTAGCACTTTCGGGGCACAGGGGGTGGCGTATTTAGGCTTACGCTGCCCTCCCGCTTTATAACACCCTTTTCGCCAGACTCCAGCTCTTCCCCCCTTTTAGCTTGAAGACATCAAACCATAAATATTAAAATGTAGTGGAAAAAGCATTTATCTCATTCCTTTTGTATGTGGTTACTGCTGCTTCATTGATTCAGATTCTGCTAAATTATGATCTCCTAGATTCTGAGAGGAATTTAATGTGCATGTCAGTTAACCATAGAATTGCAGTCGCGCTCATTGGTTGAAATAGCACATGGTGATAGCCCGTGTGAGCCATGCTAAGGCTTCATCCAATGCCAGCGGGCATTCACAGATCTTTGACATCTCCTTTCACTCAGAAGCGCACACCACATGGGTGATACGTCATGTGAGCGGGAATGCCACGCCAAGGTTTCATCTTATGCTACCGGGCATTCACTGATCTTTCACTGAGAATCGTATACCATTTGCTACTTACCATAAGCAACCAAATGCTTGTCATGGAATTTTCTGCTAACAAAACATCAAGGGCCTAATTCATGGAACATTAACGACTTTGCACTGCCACCAAACACGTAGAACCGGACCTAATTAACTGAGCAGTGCAAAGTGTATTTTTGCGGCGCAAAGTCATTTTGCACTGCAAAAGTACTCTTTGCACTGTGCTAAATTGGTCTAATAAAAAAAAAGCACGAAGTAGCACAGACTTGGTGATTTTTGTGTGAATTAGGCCCATTTAGCACGATGCAAAGAATACTTTTGCAGTGTCAATTGACTTTGCTCTGCAAAAACAGAAACCTTTACAACACTAAAAAGGAATCATAAAAACAACTTATTTGAAGTAGTTCACATATAAAAATCTATAAAAATGTACCAGAAAATCTTGATTTACAATCCACACGTTGCATACATGTAATTTAAGCAAATCTCCTTACAAAGTTATTCTAGGAGGCCAACTTTTCAAACAGTTGATTTAGGAATCGAATTAGGGTTTAGATCAAAGGAACCTGTTCACAATTAATGAGTCTATTCAAAAGGGTCTTAATGTCATAGGGCCTCATTACGAGGTTGCCGGTCCCGTAACAACGGTACCGGTATGCGGTATGTTGTTACCAGACTGGCAAACTCCGAGTTGGGGTGCGGGTGCCTTTCATTCTGCCAGGTCTGCCCGGGCGGAATGAAAGGCACCCGTGAGTACAGCAAGCCTGTAGCACCGGCCTGGCGGAATGAAAGCCACCCGCGAGCACAGCAAGCCTGTAGGACTGGCACGGTAATGAACCGTGCCAGTGCTACAGGCACCCCCTTTCCCATTGAGCCCTATGAGGCTCAAATGGGAATGAAGATCTACCAGCCCCGGCACCCGCAAAAGGGCAATTACCGGGTCCGGTGGGGCCGTAATACCATGGTAATTGCCCATTCGCGGGTGCCAGATTTTCATGCCGGTATGGAGGTAGCCTTGACCGGTAAAACCGGCAAGGCTACCTTCAAACTTGTAAGGAGGCCCATAGTCTGTGTAAGCATGAACTTATTTATCAAAATATAAAGTTCTCAAATCCTTTACGGTTGGACAAACAGTTGTCAAATGTCTCATGTTTCAATGGAACTCATAGACCTGCACAGCGCACAGGTTCTTTCTGATCTATGTAGGCCAAACCATGGGCCTAAAATGGCCTTTGCAGGCACCATGTTAAATCCAAAACTCATGTATGGGGACTCATTACGAGTTGGGCGGTATTCTGGTGGTAAATCCACAGGAATACTCTCCAACTGAATTACTGTTACCACCACTTGGACCGGTGGAATTACTGCCAGATTACAAGTGCTGGTAGCAGAATAAATCCCCATTTTTGCATAGTCCATTGGACACTATGGGGCTCCTTTGGCAAAATAGCAGCTGGGGAAATTATCTCCACAGTAATTCCAATGATTTTTCCAATTTTTCCACGGAAAGTGGGAGGATTTACTACCATCATGATGCTGAAGGTAAATCCCACACTCCTGGGCCATGCTCGTAGTATGGTGTTGAGGGAAATGTGTCAGTAATTCCTTTACCGCCAATTTTCTTCCCACACCGCCATACTTGTAATGAGCCCATATGAACTCGATCTAGACTAAACCCCCGTGGAATTCTTAATTTTGTACAAATTAAATTTTTTACTTGCGAACACTAACCCCTAAATTGCTCAATTTAGCACATGTGTCATGAATCGCAGGGTGCGCCCCTTTTGGGCCTCATGGTCCCTGTCACAACGGGCTTATACACAAAATACTTCCAATATGGCCGTCCAGCGCATTCCGTTCTCGCTCTATGCGTTGGACGCAACCTTTCTCTATTTTTAGACCACGCCTTCCGCGGCTCCGCGCGTCTCAATGCTATAGCGAAGTAGCGACCAGACGTGTGCTCCGTAGCTCGCGGTTCTTCTCTTTTTCCACTCTGCTTTCCCTTCCTTGAACCCCCCTTCTTCTTACCTCCTGGATTCGAGTTCTAGCGAACTTACATTGCCTCCTGGATTCCTGGATTCGGCCTCCTGGAAAACTGAACGCATTCTGGATTCGGCAGAGACACGGGCCACCTTCTTCAAAACCCATTCCATCCGAAAGAAGGCAGCAACCAAGGACGTCGGTAAAGAACGGACTCAGGTGAGAAGGGGGGAACTCCTTGACAGTTTGAGACGCCACCCAATAGAAGGCGATATCGACATGGAGGCTGCCGTGCAGGACTTGATGCGTCGTATGCAGGAACTATCAACCGAGGTACTGAATCTGAAAGCGGAGAATGCCGCTCTCAAACAATTGGTCCTATCCCGGGATTCTGCTACAAAAGAAAGTGTTATACTGGGCGGAGTCGTGGATAGATAGGACGGCTCAGCAAAGACCCTTTGTGCATTCCTGGATTCGTGCTTTGTTCACTTTACCTTCAAGACTTACTACTTTGCGACCCCAAGGGCCAAGGTGGGTTTTATAATCTCTCACCTTTCCGGGAATGCCTTGACTTGGGCCACTCCCCTCGTTAACTCTAGTGATACCCTCTTGGACGATTATGATGGGTTTATATGGGCCCTAAAAGACATGTTTGACCGCCCTGAACAGGTCTACAGCGCACAAGAACGCTTGTTAGATTTTCAGCAAGGGGCCCAGGATATGCTCACGTATGTGCCCCGATTTAAACAACTGGCAAAGGAAGATGACTGGTCCAGTGAGGCGAGTTTTACCCTGTTCAGGAGAGGATTGAACGAAGAAATTAAGGATGAGCTGGCCATAGTGGCACGACCAAGCTAATTCCAGGCATTAATGGATCTTGCCATGCAGATTGACTTCCGTATCCAGGAAAGGAAGTCAGAAAAGAAAAAATCCAGGGGAACTCCTTCCAAGGTATCATTTGAGGGTACCCCCAGACCAGACATCAACCCAAGCCCAGTCTCAGAATCCGAGCCCATGCAGTTTGGGGCCTTTCGTGGACCCATATCTCCACAAGAGAGAATGAGGAGAATTCATACGGGCTTGTGCATGTACTGTGCCTCAGATAAGCATTTGGTTAGGGAATCTCCTTTAGCACCCCCTCGGCGTTCGGGAAACGCCAGCTCCCGATCCTAGATGGAGCAAAGCTTCGGGAGAGAGATGTTTGCTCCACATCCATTCCATCCTTGAACTCTCCTGGACAAAACAATTTGGTGGTACTACAGGCCTTTTTATCACCATCCAAAAATACAAACTATTCCATCTTGGCCCTGGTAGACTGCAGAGCTATGGGAATATTCATCGATCATGAGTGGGTTGCTAAACATCAGATTCCCTACGAAACACGAAGCACCATGCAACCTGTGGATGCTATCGACGGAAGACCCCTCACATCAGGGCCCATAGCCTGCAGACCAAGGAGATCCAGCTTTCAATAAATCACCATCAAGAGCTGATCAGGTTTGACATTATTAAGTCTGCTCATTACTCCTTGGTATTGGGCATTCCCTGGCTACAGAAACACAACCCATATATCAACTGGTCTGCAGGTTCTCTATTCCTAGGCTCGGAGTTTTGCATGTCTCACTGTCTATCCCTAGAACCTGCATTAACACACCCAAAGGAACCAACAAAGGAACAACAGACACCACTAATGGTATCCAATGTCATGCAAGTTCCTGAAGCCTACCAAGCATATGCTGATGTGTTTTCGACTGCCATTGTCCAGGCCTTACCCCCACACAGACCTGAAGACTGCGCAATAGATACGGAACCCTCTGCGGTGATTCCTTTCGGCAGGATGTTCATTCTTTCCGAACCCGAGAAGAAGGCCCTAAGAGAATACCTGGATACCAACCTTGAAAATGGCACCATAAGACCTTCGAAATCTCCTGCTGGTACTTCTCTATTCTTTGTTCCCAAGAAGGATACCAAGGAACTCAGACCCTGCCTTGATTATCGCGGGCTAAATCAATGCACCCTCAAGGACCGTTACCCGTTACCCCTGATTTTGGATATCCTGGAAGCCGTGAGAGGCGCAGTAATATTCACCAAGTTGGATCTCAGGGGCACCTATCATTTGATCCGTGTCAGGGAAGGGGACGAATGGAAAACCGCCTTCAGAACACCCTTTGGCCATTATGAGTATCTAGTCATGCCCTTTCGGATTGGCTAACGGCCCAGCAATTTTCCAACGCTTTATGCACAGGGTGTTTTCTGACATGCTGTTTCTCTTTGTTATTGTATATCTGGATGACATACTGATCTTCTCCAGGGATCCTACACAACATGAAGAGCATGTGAAGGCAGTGTTGCAGAGACTCCAGGATCATAAACTCCTGGCCAAACCTGAAAAATGCTTGTTTCATGTGACCTCCGTCCATTACCTAGGGTTTATTCTTACCCCAGAAGGAATTGGTATGGACCCTTCAAAGGTAAAAGCCATATTGACCTGGCCTGCTCCTACTTCCATGAAACAAATTCAATCTTTCCTTGGACTTGCCAATTTCTACCAGAAATTCATATCTAATTTCTCTGAGATAGTACAACCGATTGTAGCTCTCCTGAAGAAAGACATTCCTTTCCTCTGGTCAACACCACAAGATATGGCGTTCCAGCGTTTAAAGGCAGAGTTTACACAAGCTTCTATGTTGGCTCAACCCGATACTAGCCGTCCCTTTCTGGTAGAAACAGACGCTTCAAATTACGCCATTGGTGCAGTCCTGAAACAAGAATTAGGAGATAAACTGGAACACCCAATTGCTTACCTCTCACGAACCCTGACTCCTAGTGAAACACATTATTCAGTCCTGGAAAAAAAATTGTTAGCCATTCGCCAAGCCTTCACTGAATGGCGACATTTACTTCTGGGAGCTAAACATCCAGTTCAGGTCCGTACGGACCATTGGAACCTCCAGATTCTAAAGTCTTTGGAGTGTAGGAACAGTTGTCAGGCGCGTTGGGCATATTTCTTCGCCCAGTACCAGTTCCATATCACTCATGTTCCTGTATCACAAAACCTGATTGCCGACGCCTTATCTCGACGACCTGACTACGAGCCCACTGAAGACAAGGCATATCCTCAGATGTTTTCCCCCACGATCTTTGTGGCCCAGGCAGTCAACCTCCTCGAAGAAATCCAAGCCCAAACCCAATCCTCTGATCTGTGGAAGGACACATCCAAAAGAAATCATTGGAATATAAAGGTCCGGGAAGGTTATTTGTTCAAAGACAATGTATTGGTCATCCCTACAAAAAGACTACAACAGAGAATAATGAATCTCTGTCATGATACCCTACACTCCGGAAATAGTGGTGTCACCAATACCCTCCGTCTGATACAAAGGCAATTCTGGTGGCCTAGGATGAGCCCTGACATACGGCAGTACATTCAATCCTGTGTTGTCTGCAGCCAAAATAAACACAATAACAAGAAACCAGCGGGCCTTCTACTACAACCTACACTGCCAACTAGGCCTTGGGAGATTATCGCTACGGACTTCATTGTGGAACTGCCACCTTCCCGTGGGTACACCACCATCATGGTTACCATAGACTTGTTCACTCATATGGCTCATTTTACGCCCCTGCGTAAATTACCATCCACTTCTGAACTAGCAAGAATCTTCCTGGAACACATATTCCGTTTGCATGGACTCCCTTCCAAGATCATTTCGGATCGCAGACCTCAGTACATCTCACAATTCTGGAAACATCTCTGTCAATGCTTAGGGATCCAACGTGCCCTTTTGTCAGGTTACCACCCTCAAACCAACGGAATCACAGAACATGTCAATCAAACTCTGGAACAGTATCTTCGATACCAAGGTCCAGGATGACTGGTCGCTCCTGATACCCGTGGCTGAATTCGCTTAAATAATTCTGACCATTCGGCACTTATGATCAGCCCCTTTTATTGCAGTCAAGGATTTCATCCATCGGTCCTGCCTTCTGTTCTTCCTCAATCTACACCAGTACCTACAGTTGACTCCTGTATCGAAACCCTTGGCAACATACATAAGGAAGCCAAGGAATTCTTGGAGAAGGCCAGGAAACAGACCAAGAAATATGCAGATTCCAGAACAAGACCTGGCCCTTCTTATGCAGTCGGTGATCAGATCTGGTTATCCTCAAAATTACTACCCCGACATCTACGACCTAGTAAACTGGCCCCTCGGTACTATGGTCCATTTTCCATGAAAGAAATTATAAATCCTGTTTCTTATCAGATCAAATTGCCTGAATCCTGGAAGAAGATACACCCAGTCTTTCACACATCTTTACTGAAACCCTACTATCCATCCTCCCTAAAAACCCTCCAGACCTCCTCCTATACTGGTCGATGACCAATTGGAATATGGATTTGTGATTCCAGGTATGGAAGGGGCCAGCTTCAATACCTGGTTGAATGGAAAGGATATCCTCCTAGCGAAAGAACCAACCTGGGAGCCTCTCAAACATCAAGGCCCCACGGCTGCTCAGAAGGTTCCACCTCATCCACCCGGGCAAACCAGGAGGGAAGGGTCTTCGGAGGAGGCATGGTGTCATGAATCGTATGGAAGTCCAACGCATTCCCTTCTCGCTCCATGCGTTGGACGTAACCTTTCTCTATTTTAGACCACGCCTTCCGCGGCTTCGCGCGTCTCAATGCTATAGCGAAGTAGTGACCAGACGTGTGCTCCGTAGCTCGCTGTTCTTCTATTTTTCCACTCCGCTTTCCCTTCCTTGAACCCCCCCTTCTTCTTACCTCCTGGATTCAAGTTCTAGCGAACTTACATTGCCTCCTGGATTCCTGGATTCGGCCTCCTGGAAAACTGAACGCATTCTGGATTCGGCAGAGACACGGGCTGCCTTCTTCAAAACCCGTTCCATCCAAAAGAAGGCAGCAACCAAGGACGCCAGTAAAGAACCGACTCAGGTGAGAAGGGGGGAACTCCTTGACAACATGCACAAAAGTCATCTAGTTTTCTTAGCAGACCTATCAGGTAAAATCAAAGACAATAAGAACACATGCAAATGCCAGCTAGCGTAGAGTCAGAAATCATAGTTTTACCAGATAACAGTTTATCTTCACCCATAGATCGTTTATAGCAAAGAGGTATATATTGAAAAGGATTGAGGCAAGGATACATTCCTGTCTCAATACCACAAACGCCTTTGCTGGTCAATCTCACCTGCATTTTAGTATTACAGTGAAACAACATGATGGGGTTTAGTAGGGCCTTGATAAAGGGCCATTTCTTGAGTTTATACCATAATATGTTTCTAATATTCTCATTGAAGGCACTAGCAAGTTCCATGCTTGCTACCTGTATCATCTTCCCATTTTTGGAACAGCTTTGCATGGGCTTCAAGGTCGACACTTCCACATTTTTGCAATAGCCTGTTTGGTATTTTGTTTGGCTCCTTCACAATCAGAGCTGCACATATTTTACTAGTATTGTCCAATGTGGCCACAGGGTGATAGTTGGAGAAGGGAGCCCTTACACCCTTTTTGAAGATCAGGATCAGATAGACAGTTCTCCAAGAATCAGGCACTAAATCTGTGTCTATGATGGCTTTGAATAAAGGTCTCAAAATATCGGCCAAAGTTTAGGGTTGTACGTAATGGCAACTGGATCTAACATATCTGGATCAGAAGCTCTAGATTTTTTAGATGTTCTAATTACTTCCAAACTATCTTCTCTTCCAAAATACCCCTCCCATCTTCTGTCCGCTAGTGGGAGGATTTTGAGCCTTTTCATAAATTGGGGCATAAACAGTTGAATAATAAGTGACAAAGAAAGCTTTGTCAATAACTTTGTCAACATCCTCTTTATCTGGAATAGTAGTACCATTTAACAGGTCCCCCAATCTAGAAGCGTTATCGCTTGAAGAAAGGCGCAATTCCCTTTGACTATCTTTGACGACTATTTGGAATTTGTGATTTTTCCAACAATCGCGATAGGATTGACAAAATATGCGTTTACATTCTTGAAACAAAAGGGATCATTTGCAAGGTCCTCCAATAGGACATTTAACCTAGCTCTTAGTACTTTTGGCATTGCACATGTGTTTTCCCGCAGGTTGGCTAGAGCAGCGCCCTTTTATTAATATGCAGTTAATACAGTTCACCAAGGTAGAATTTACACGGCGAATACCAAGGACTTCTTCCCTACGTGACATACTGATATTTTAATAGATGCCTCTCAATAAGTTGCACCATTTCTTCAGAGCTGGGATATTCCAATTGATGCCACTGCCTTGATTGCCAGCAAGCACAAGACCAAATAATTGGACCTGGGTAGCAAAGGGCTCTCATTCATACCCTGAAAGTTAAATAGGCATGATCACTTAAGTCAGTAAAAATCATCCTTACATTAGAGATGTTCTCATAATTCTTTTCCGTATGTAAGGAGCACGCCAGGATAATTCCCCCCACCACCACCCGGGTTATGGGTGGTGGCCATGGGTTTCCCCCGTACTACCCAGTTTGAAATTGAGGTGGTGATAAGTCATTCTGGTCTTGGGGAAAGGGGATGCTTGCTTAGAAATGAGTCTTTCCACCTGTCACACAGCCCCTTAGGTGTTGTCCTCAATCATCGACCACCCAGTACAGGTGGGTGCTGCCTGTTTTTCCAACGTGTGTCTAATGAATGTCTGAGGATGAGTCAGCTGAGTTTTAAGCATGCTAGAATCTCTACATAATAGCCAGCTCCAGGTCTGTGTATAGAAATGACGACAAGTAGTAGGCTTGTTGTCCTGTGCCTATGTTTTGAAAGTACAGTTTCAAAACACAGGGGATTGTTTAGGAAGACGGAACTTTGCATTGTGATATGGGCAGAGTTCCATTCAGGATGGTGAAAATAAAACTATAATCACTCTTTTTGCCTAATGTAATGTTTTATATATTGGTCAATTCTTTTAATATTGTGATATGCGTACTTTGAAATCATTATCATAAAACAGAGCATTTTTTTAGCTCCTTAAAACCCCATCAACACACATATAATATATCTGCTAGACATGAGAAGATATGTGTTCAAGTGTCTCAGGAGCAGACTGGAATTCAATCACATTTTACAGAATGTGTGTGATACAGAATGTGACTGATTGCCATCAGCCAATGGTGTAAAAGCCCTATATTTTTTATTTTGATTAATTATATAATTGATGCAGGTAATATAAAAAAGGGTTGTCTGCTAACCAGACCCCTCTTTCAACAAAATGAATGCTAAAGGCGTAGTGTACACATATGTTCTGCTGTGTCAATATCCTATTCTGCAGCACCTGCTCTCCCGTGGCACAGAGCAGGTTCAGAGGTTACAGGTGCAGTGGCTGACAGATGGGGTGACAGCAAAGTCACTTCACCACAAAAACTGCATTTAAAGTAAAAAAACACATATTTATTTGTTTATTGTTTGCTTGTTAGGTACTTATACAATAAGAAAATAATGTTTCAAAGCTCCCACAGGGCAGGGAGGGAGCGAGGATGGGAAATACATTACAACACAATAATTAAGAGCAGAAGGGGGAGTGGGAGAGGGACAAGCCTACTATGCCTTGTGAGTATTCAGAATGTGCAGGTGCAGACAGGAAGGGGGAGGAAGGGGGAAGTGCTGGGGAGTCTAAACTTGTGGGTGAGCCATAGACAAAGTGCTAGGAGTGTTGAGTGCTACATGGTCTGGGTGTAAGGGTGAGCCTCCAGAGCAGAGGGTGTGCAGATGCAAGTGCTGTGGATAAACAGGAGCTGGGAAGAATTGGTGTGGGAGGTCAAGGCCAGAGAATACATAAGGACCAAGGACACTGATTCAGCAAATGTGGGATTAGCAGCTGTAGGATTAGCGGAGGAGAGAAGGGGGGAAAGAGGAGGAAAAGAGGAAAGTAAGGTGCTTCCAGAATTTGAGAAGATCCTGCTCAAGGTGTGCAGGGAGGGGGAGACTTTTCCAAAGGAGAGAGCCTGCAGAAGAAAGTGAGTGCCCCCTGCCCTCTGTTTAGCAAAATGCTTTACAAACAGAGTTGGTGCCAGATGAGCAAAGTGGTCTACTAGTAGAGTATTTAGTGAGATAAAGTTGAAGATAGTATGGTCCCCGGGCCCAGACAGCCCTGTTGGCTGATGCATAGGGATTTGAATTTAATATGTGCAGTAACCAGGTGCCAGTGAAGACTTTTTAGTGCAGGAGAGCTGCAGTCCCTGGGCTTTAGGCCAAGGATTAGTCTTACTGCCCTATTTTGGATAAGCTGGAGGGGTCGCAGATTGGAAGATGGAAGATTCAGGAGAAGGCTGTTACAAAAGTCAAGTCTAGAGAGAACCAGCACTTGAGTCACATTGAGCCTCTGAGGGAAAGTGATAAAAGTAAAAATTCCTTTGAGAAGCAAGAGCTGATAGTTGGTCTTCTTCACAATGTCCTGAGTGTGAGGGAGGAAGGAGAGAGAGGAGTCGATGATGACTCCAAGTAACTCAAGTGGATGACTTCACTTTGATTCCAAAATCACACACATATGATGAATTATTATCCTGGTGGCAGTCTGATCTATAGAACTAACCCATACCTGGGTATGGGGTATGGTGGGTTGTAATTCACATAATTATTGGAGTCACATCTGATCTGCATCATACATATTCCAACACTGTGAGAACAGACAAGTTAAGGCAGGCAGTGTGTATTCTCCCTAGAGTGGCTGTCTCTCTGCTACACCAGGATGGACAGCAGCCAGTGTGAGCTGCATTTATATTGATCCTTTAGGAGGTTGGGTAACACCTTTCTCCAGCAGGACAACCCTCAGCAGGAGCTCTCCTGGTAAAAGAATTCATAGGGCACCCTCAAAAATCAAAAAGGACTAGTCTCACACCAGGATGTTGTATACCAGAGGTTCAATGATGGGTTTGAGAAGGGGGAACGGGGGGGGGGGGCTAGAGCAGTCAGAGGGAGCTCAACACAGTTGGGAAAGGGTCCCCCCATTCTGATATTCTTTGTACTTCGTTTAGCACTAAGCACTTTGGGTATGGTGCAACCAGGCAATGGCCAATTGTCACAAGGACAGGGATTGGAGCACTTAAAGCAGGCTTGTTTTTCCTTACTCCTGTTGGACATTTTGTCTATAACAGAGGGGTCCCCACTCCTTCTTTGATTCACCTTTGGACAATCCAGGAAATACAATGGAATCCATTTGAACCTCTTTTGGGAGAGTAGGTCTTTTCAAAACCCTTAGCCATCGAGGTGAAGAAATAATGCTCCATGCCAGAGGTATGTTCTCCTCCTTACTCACTCCAAGAGCACATTGGGTGACTCCTGCTGAGGACCAAGGACACTTCTCTGCTAGCAAGCCTCCCTATGCTGGAAGAGCAGAACCTGAACCATCTCACTTTGTCCTAGAGCCGCCTGCAGTTGATCTCTCAGCTTTCTGAGGCACAAACAGAAACAATCCCTGCTTTCTCTGCATCAAACCTATCAAACCACGTCTGAGTCATGTTCCCAGCATTTGAACCTGAAGAACGAGCCAGTGCTGCTTTTGGCACTCACGCAAACTCCAAACCACTGTTGCACATTCAAACTGGCTTGCCACTACATCATACCAGGTCACCTGTTTGGTTCGAACAAACAGCTTGCTGGTGTGAAAATCATTCCTCCCATGCGGACCATCTGGGTTACATCCTTGAACCTCAACTAGAACCTGTGGAGCATTGCATCATACATCGACCAGAAGCAGCAGGTACTAATGTCCCAAATGGACTCAACCTTTAAACCATTTCTGGTGGGCCATCAACCCCAGCCTTTTGAACTATACTGAACAACAGAGGCTGGCTTGCCGCTTCGGTTAATATCACTATCTTCAGCACCTCAAAGCCTTTTTCAACACTGTCGAGCCATCAGACATTGGAATCATGTTCTTTAAAGAGATCCTATCCCTGTGGCCCACCTTTGGGGCCCTGGAGAATGGCTATGTCCCTTTTCCATCTCTTTCCTGCAAGATATATCCTTTTTAAACTCCTTCTTGCATTTCCTGCCTGTTTTTCTGCCCTGCTCTGTATCCAGAGTGCCTGCATCATTACATTCTTCTCTTCTCTTTTCTTCCTTTACATGGGTGGGTTTTTGATAGTTAAGTGTAGAATTGATGTTTGTTCTTAAACCAGATGTGTGTGTAGAACCTTGGTTGGACATTCTATTATTTTGAAACAGTTGCACTATTGCTGTTTGGGATCCAACTGGGTAAATGTACACCACTTCTGAGAGTTTAGCATTCCTTCGGTCCACATTACCACAGAAAACGACAGAAGTACATATTTTAGCAGTTCCTGATGTACCTTTATGGTTGGGGTCACTGTTGGTTTGTGGAAGTATGTGGGCTGAGTTGGCCTTTTACCCACTACTTATCCATGTACTCCTGCAAAGCAGAAGTCATTTTGTCACACTGGAACATTCTTTTATTTTCAGTGCTGTATCTTTCAAAATTGGGATGCCAGGAATAGGTTTTCTTTTATGGAGGTGGGGAGGCATAAAATTAGGTATGGGTTTATATTTTGGGAGCAAGGAGGTGGATGTCAGGTGGGTGTCAGGTACTTGATTTTTGTTGAAGGGGTTGAGGAGGCAGGATGATAGGTATGGCTTTTTTGTTTATCGGTGCAGAGGAAGGCAGCAAAGGATTCATATTTGGCCAGCTCGGCTCTTGTTTGTCTTCTAGTGCCAAACCGGGCCTCATGGCTGGGCTCTGGCTCAGCTCTGCTCATTAATTCGTTGGTGCCCCCACATTTAGTAGGGTGTCATGAAATAAATAATTGAGATGGAACCAAACGTACAAGCTAAGTAAAAGGCTAAATTCATTCAACCCAATTTCAGATGCTCTTAAATAATGAGTAGCTACTGGTATGATTGAGATAAGCTTTTGTTACCAAACTGAATGATCTACAGGCAGGACACTATATATGTAGGCAATACACTGTGACTCAGTCACAAGAGAACGGCTGGGAACTGGGCTCAGAGTGACTTTGTGGATTTGGGGTCATCACACACTCCAGGATGCTGACCCTACAGCCAGAATATGCAGAATTCCCTATGCCCAACACCTGTACCTGCCCTCGTTCTTACGGTCACACACATTTCTCCAGAAACCCTTCAAGGGAGGCATGTGGACTGTGAATGGTGCAGCCGGCAATCGCAGCCGTGAATGTAAGAAGCAAGAAAGTATTCATGAGAGCCTAGTCCGTGTGTTAACCCATTGACAATATTGCAATCTTACCCTGTTGCCACCACAGAGAAATGTAGGCAGCAGTCTTGAAGGAATATTTGACTCACTTGTGGGACTGGGTAGACTCTGACAGAATCAGATGGAGACTGTTACAAGGCTGTCTGATTCATGCAACAAACTTTATGTGACAGCTGCCATAAGGGGGCGTCAAGATACAAACAAACTATACATTTCAGGCAATCTTGGCTGAGGTTGGGTGATCTCATTTGTCGTCAAGGTACTGGAGTCTTAAGCCATGCTGGGTTATGAAGTTTACCTTGACTACGTCAACCCTAAATTTGAAAGAGTCCTATATTTTTCACTATGCATAGGCACTCTACTGCTGGCGAGTGTCTGGAATAGATGCAACCCCAGTGTGTCAGATGAATGTTCATTCTGCCCAGGTGTATCTGAGGACTGTGTTCATTTTGTTTTGATTTGCTGCGCTACCTGATGCCAAGAAAGAGATTTTTAAAACCATTGTTTAGAGAAAGAGACAGTCGATTAATTGACGAAGCAATGAACTTATGCTGTAAAACCACTGATGGACTTGCAGTTTATTCAACATCGAGATATTTGGCTAGTGCTTGCCGATTTAGGAAAAAGCATGTGAGCAAGTAGAACTCTAGCAACTGAACATTAATGAATTATTCGGGTTGACATCCTGCTGAAACCAATGGTAGATATTGTAGACTGCAGTGATTTATTCCGGTGTCTAAGGTTTTTGCTGACATACATTGGGCCTCATTACGACTGAGGCGGAACGGGTTAACGGGCTGCGCTAAAGGAGGCGGACCCGTTAAATCCGTTCCACCTCATTACAATCTCCCCGTGAGGGGAAGAGGGTGCAAACAACGGGCCACTCGTAATCGGCCCATTGTTTGCACCCTCTCCCATTCCCATTGAGCCTTGAGCCCTTTGGGGGCTCAGATGGGAATGGGGAAGGTCTGGGCCCGGGTTCCTGGAGGGAGGAATTACTGGGCCCTCCGAACCCGGAATGGCCCGGTAATACCCCATTCTGGGAACCCAGACCTGATTTCGGTGGCAGCCATGCCGCCAATAGCGGCATGGCTACCGCCGAAGTCATAATGAGGCCCATTGATTGTGTTCTGCTATTAGCAGATACTGTCATTTTTGAGTACCAGAGCCATATTGTTATTTGTATGTACCTGGCTTTTCACAATTATTTTAAATGCAAGAGCATGAAATGCTGATTCCTAGCATCTAACATGTTGCTGATATTAGAAGATTTTATAAATTGTAGGTTTAACTGCCATATTATTATTTAAATATTTTATTTTTTCATAATTGATTTGGCACCGAAAATCGTGCAATATACTTGTGTTACTTGCTTTAATGATATGTCTATATCGAAACAAATCCGAACGAGGGGATGATTTCAAGCAACAATCAGATACTCCAATCATAAAATAAAGACAAAAGGTTAAAAAACTAGAGCTGTTTCTTATCTATAAAATGTAAACACACTTCAACCTATCACTTCTAATCCACGAATCAGTTTTTAAATATTTTACTAAAGTCAATTACTGTTACTGAACATTGCCTAGCCTTGCCAGCATAACTGAGCAGGTGCCAGGCAGCTACCTTGTAATATTGAGGATTACTGTTGCCACAATAGAGCTCACTGTGATGAGTTGACTTCTGCCCTGCTGGAGTACAAAGATGAGTAGAGGCTAACGTGCCTACTCAGTCCTCACACTTCTACATACCAAGAGTCAACACAATCATGCTTGTACAACAAGCAAGAGATTTATGTCCTTTGCCTTTTGTGGCAATGTGGGCAGAGGGAAATATAAACTCTCAAGAGGGGTGGGAATATGGTTCAGTAGCAACCCAAACAGCGACATACACCAGGCCAACATAATGGAAGACCCAATCTAGGTTCTATAAAAAATCTATATACTTTAATTAAACACACCAAGTACAGTAATAACTAACTAGATAACACTACATAACCCACCCCTGTAGAAAGAACACATAATATGCAAAGATAGCAGATGCAGCACTCTGGGTAAGGAGACAATGGGAGAAAAGGCAATAAAAATACCACAATGTTCAAAGGATATGTTCTTGAGTTTGCAAAAGGGGATAAGGGGATTAAAATGACCTAGCCAGTCTCTTGGGCATAAGGATCGACAAAGGGGAGGACAGGAATCAACAATGACTTTGAAAATGTCTTGGCGGTCCAACAGCACTGAACCAAGCTTCTCGACTTTGTTCCCTGGTTTGTTTCAGTTTGGGGAGGCAGTGGTCCCGAAGTTTCAGCAGCAAGACAGTGTCGAGTCAGGGTCGAACAGAAGGTAGCTGCAGTCTCAAAGCATCTACTCCAGTTTTGCAGATCATGCTTTCACCAAGTTTGGTTCGGTAGTCGAGATCCAACAGCACAAGCTGGTATCAGGATGCAAGGAGAGTTGGTTCGATGCAGAGGCACAGAGGTCGTTGGTCGGTGGAACACCAGAATCGGTTTCATCGACTTAAAGGAGCAGCAGTGAAGAAGGTGCAGTTTGAACGGTAGAGGAATGCAGGACATCAGCATTTCTTCAGCTCAAGCTGAGTCAACAACGTGCTTCAGCTGGCACGGTAAGGCGAAAAACTGAGTCGAATGTGCAAACAGCAGTCTGTATACTGTTTACGGACCAGCGGCCGCTCCGGGGTGTCCTGGTGGTTCACTCTCCATTGAATGCTCTCAAATCATCCTTCATAGTTGGTTAACATCAAAAACAGAGATCACAGCTGTTATGAGCAGGGGCAGTGAGTCCCACTCCAGGTTCTGAAAACAAAGACGAGTCCTTTTTTCTTGGGCTCCCAAACACTGGGTAGGCTAGCACACAACTTCAGGGCTCCTCCTGCGTAGTGAGATCCTGGGCAGCAGCGTGGCTGGCAGAGAGGCAGGTCTTCATCCAGCAGCAGAGTTCACCCCCAATGGTCCATAGAGATGATTAGGGGAACAGAGCCCACCTTTTCCTTGGAACACCTGCCTTCACAGCTCGAGGACTTTAGAAAGGATTGCTCTCCCAGAAGGCAGCAGCAAAATATTTTCAAGGGGTGAAGTCCAAAATATGATTCAAAGAAGCTGTGTGAGATCCCTTTATTTAAAGGTCAAAGTCAGTAGGTGATTGGACTAAAACTACCCTGCTTGAGGGGTCCAATCCCTCTTCTTGAATGAGGTGGACTTTGCCCTTCTGATGTCATGCCCAAAGTACTTTGTGCCAGAGAAAGTGGGTGAGAGGTGTAGGGGGGCAGAAGGACAGGCAGAGTCAGAGAGAAACAAGATAATGAGACCTTGCCCCAACTGTATAAAGCTATCCTTTTCTACACTAACCCCCCTTCCCTTCTCAATATGATCAAAGGTCCCTTTGGTATGCAGCAACCTGGTGTGAGACTGCTCCTTTTTAATGGGGGTGCTACATTGATTCCGGGGTCCAGGACAGCTTCCTGTTGAGTGACTGTCTCTAGGGGAGGACATTACTGACCATCACAAAGAAATCTGAAAAAGAGGCATGGCCGTTCAGGTTCCTGTCCTGTCACTTGGCAGGACCAGCCTGTCTGGCCAGAACACACATCACCTTCCACAGCTGAGCTGGCACATAGGAGCAGACAAGTGTGATATTGAATTTGATGCAGCAGCAATGATTATGAATAGCGCCATCCACCATTCCCTTGCTCGGGCATGGCTTTTAGTTAGAGCAACCCCTGCCACCAGCATGGGCTACTTATAATGATAATATTTTGGAGCACGGTGCATTTCTTAAAATGCAGCCACAGTGCCAGAGAGATTTGACAGTCACTTTGGCTGTCAAGAGGGAACCTGTGACCGCTGAACCTACTCTGTGTCACTGGTAGAGGAGGTGCTGCAGATCAGGAAACTGATGTAGCAGGGGCCAGGTACGCACTATGCTTTCGGCATGGAGCTCATGAAGGAGGAATCTGATCAGCGTATTAACCATTCAGAGATGGACTTACCGACATCATTTTATTAATTCATAAAAATCAAAAAAGCAAGGGCTTCCAGACTTTGTAATTTTGCCAAAGATCATATTTTTAGCACTGTGCTCTTTTTGCTGCCTTTTTGATGACAAACATGTATATGTCTAATTGTTGAATGAAATATTTGTATCTATTATGACACTTGAATTATGTGGTATTCTTAAAAGCTGTGTGACCTACCTCTATTTGGATAGAGATTCAGCATCCAGATGAAATTTAATTAGATTAATGTATCTCTTCAGACACAAACTCAATTTTAATTATGTTCTACGATCCCCGGTGATGATGGCTAAAGGGGACAACCTATCCTAGGTTGATATGGATATTGTGATGATACTTTTTTTCTGGCTCATTAATTTGAACGTATAATTCACTAGCACATTCACAATGACTGGGTATGACATTTCTTGACACTTCATAAAACAGATCCTATTTCTTCTGGCACCGGCCTTAGGCTGGTCATTATTTGCTCTGGAGACAATGGGCCTCATTACGACCCAGGCGTTAAGGGTTAACGCCGTCGTTAACCCTTAACGCCTGATTCTGATTTTAAATGCTGCTTTTAGCAGCCGTTAAAATCCATGGCGCTAACCTGCCATGATGCTAACTACGCCACCGTAATTTACGGTGGCGTAATTAGCGCCTTCCCCACTCCCATTATGCCCTGTGGGGCAAAAATGGGAATGGGAAAACGGGAAATGGGGATTTACCGCCCCACTCACCTTGGAATGGAGCGGTAAATCCGCCATCCACCATGGTGTAAACGTAGTTTACACCATGGTGGTAATGATGGCGCAATTAGCGCCTGGGTCGTAATGACCCCCAATGTTTTAGGTAAACACTCTTCCTCCTTAGCGCTAACATGTAAGATACACATTCAGTGACTCCTGCGGATACGCAGAGATCTAACGTGCACATAATCATATGTGTTACTGCAGGGGAATAATGTCCTTGGCAAATGAGCTCTAGCACTTTGATGCCCGGGCAGGGCTCAAGTCGAGGGTACACATGGGTGGATGGAGTCCACTCACTTTTTTCAGAGGGTGGACTCAGTCCCCCCCAGGTAAAATGAGAAACACTGAATGTCCTCTTTGAATTTATGAATTAAAGCCCAGCGCAGGATCGAGCAGCAGTTGTCCGGCTTGCAGGCGCGACAGTTAACCACTGCACTATATAACCTAATGAAAAATAACAAACAACTAAAGGTGACATTTCACATTTTGGTACTTCAAGTTCCAGGGAAAACATTCCCATTTTTTTCTTGGAGTCTAAACCATACACACCTTTTAACGTTTTCCAAAGCACTATTAGAAGAAAATATCCCCTCTTGTGTGTGTTTTGATTTTCTGAAAGGCAAATGCCATTCGTCCTTTGCAATGAGGGTGGTTATGCAAAGCCAATTTAATTAAATGCACATATGTCACCTTGATATGCTAATTTCTGACAATGTCACATCCCATTGCGTTTGGTGATGAGTCCCCCTACTTTTTAGGACTTGACCCCTGTGCTCGGGGGATATGGATCTGCGTTTACAAACTGTTCCGGTGCTATTTCTGCTTGCCTGATGTCCCCTGCTTACCTAAGAGATCCTGCATCATTTTCACCCTTCCAATGTGTATGCAGAATGCATGTATCAAGTTCCATGCTCTGGCCATTTCACTGCATTGTCCCGCACATACCTTAATCTCCCTCCACCTCTCTTTCCTAACCCAGAACCCCCAGCAGGGACGTCATTTGGGGGTCGCCAGAGGTCTCCCTTGCGACCTCTAGAAACATTTTTTTGTAATGTAAGCTCATGGGCTGCGGCCACCACCATGTGGCTCTTTAGTTCTGCATTCGTTGGCTTTCTAGTTAAAGCCCCTTAAAAAAAAGAAGAAAAAGAAGAAAAGGAGTGAAACAAGTCTAACATTTTCAGCACTGACCCTAAATAAAAAAGAATACCAAATAATGTGTTTTTCTGGAATTCAATGCAATAATTCCTAGACTAATTAAAGGTTTATTTCAGGCACACTTCAGGGGGTGAGTCACTGATTTAGTCTGTTCTTAAATGCCTCAACTCAGCCTTTAAACCTTCTGAGGTCGATAAATGAGTACCAACACAGGTTGGGTGATATTGGGTGTATATTGTTTCTATATAAAGTGTTAAGCGTAAGTGCTATATAATAACACATTATTATCGTTTGGTCGTGGACGTCTGCTTGCATTCACAGTAATCTGGTAATATGGGCCTCTATACACTGATCTTAACGATACATATGGCGATCCATTCTTGTATGAAATGTACATCACATTATAGCGATATCGTAACCATATTTATTGTAGTGTGCAATGCTATGTGATAGCACTTCCTGTTTTGTCAACGGGTGAAAGGTCGTGTTCCATCGCATCCCACGATATCACTTCAGGGTGGGGTCATCACGGGGTCAAGGGTCGTGTGATGTCACTTCCGCTACCCCTGGCATTTTGGTGAAATGACGTCCCTGACCCCCAGTCCCTTATTTTACCCTTTACCAGACCTCCTTTTACCACATTTTACATCCGTGAAATGCCCTGCTGGAAAATTTGTTGAAAGGGCCGCTGTAAAATGAGAGTATACCCTCAGAACTGTATTGCAGCAGGTTCTTCGACGAGTTCCACTGACTCGATCAAATGCAGCCAGAGTCGGACTGGGCCATAAAATTGTCCCGGGCACCAATAAAAAAGTGGCCCACAGTTGCAAATAGCTATTCATTTCTTTTGTGACACTGTTTGAATAGTACCCAAGGGGGATTTTCGGGATAAAATGTGATGCAAATTGTGCATTTTCAAGAATATTTATTCAGCAACACTGGTCAAAACGACTAGCGGCATAGTAAAGTAACTCATCAAACTGTCAAATATTGGCCAAACAATTGGCCCACTTTGACCAGAAAAACTGGCCCACAACAGCATTTTGCATTTTTGGTACGGTCATTAAAATAGTCCGAGCCTGAATGCAGAAGCACTTGAGAAAGTAAGGCAAACATTACGGGAGTCAGCGTGCAAGACACACAAGGTAGCAAGCTCTCTCTCGCAAACCCCACCCTGTTAAATCTGCAGCAGTGCAGGGGCCTCTGATTGTCACCAGACAAATAAGCAAGAAACAGATTATATTGATAGAGGAAACAATAAGGATAATCATCATTATTTGTAATGGTCGTCTATGAGCATCCTTACACTGGCAGCCATTGCTGTTCATGCTGTATGTCTATCTCCTAGCATCAGTAGTAGTATATGAACATCTTATCCTAAAATACAAGGAACTGCTACCCTAAGCCAGATGATGAGATCCCACTCATGCGGCTGATATAATTGTTTCGTTCTAAACTAATCTACTAAAACAAACATTCATGTTTCTATTGTGTGAGAGGATTTTTGGAGTCAGGATTAAAAAAAAACGATTCAGTTAATCTGTATTAACAAGCTTTTGACATGATTCGTGTAGCATGCTTTTCATTTAAGAATGTGTTTTGAAAAGCTCCAAAACCTGAATAGGAAATTCAAACTCTGGTGGTCACAGCACAGCGAGTTTCCGCAGAGCACCTACCAGCCCAGTGGTTGAACCCAGGGTGTCTTAAGCAAAGGAATGCATGTTAGCCCCCCAGTTGCGGGCTGTCCTACACGTTATTCAGATCTGTGCAGCAGCATAGGCAGGAATTCTACCATGAAAGTTCTGGACTGGAGGCTTGGAAAATGATAAACTGATAACCCTTTGGCAATTTCTATATCATTGGAAATGTTTGCATACAAGTTCCCCTTTTTGGTACATTCTGTGCGTAGTTGCTGTGGGCAACTGCTACTCCGATTAAAGAGCTTTCCCTAGAAACGGATAGCCTGTGATTATTCGGCGTGTTCCCTAATCTCTATAGAATGCTAATATAATCGCATCATTTCATTAGGGCACATCATTTATTTCCTCACAGGACAAATCTATACAAATACTGATTGAGGGCAAGCCTTTTCAACAAGTGGATCTTCATCTTACACGATTTTCCATTTCTATTTGGAATTGTTAATTTTGCTGGTTCTTAGTTGATCAATGTCTCTCTTACTGTGTCTCACATTTGATATTTTGTTTGAGCGAGACGTCGCAATTTGCTCCAGTTAGATGATATTCGGTATGCTTGCCGTGCAATTATTAAAAGAGTTAAATTGTATTTGTTGGTTGTATAGAATATACATTTTCACATTCTATTTTTTTCTTTTCTGTCTTAAGTATGTTACTGCCTTACTTACATGGGAGCAGGGGTCCATGACCTTCACATATAAATAAATGCATGAACATAAGTACCGGGAAGAAGATAAGGTTTGGGGAAGGAGTTTCCTCTTTGCAGAAAGGATTGGGACCCTCCCCTGTGAACTTCAGCTATGGATGCTCCTTTTCTATTCATGTATTTATTTATTTCTATATATGTGGAACAATGCTCTTTTGATCACAAAAAGAACGTACAATAGATAAGAACTCAGATTTGACGAGAAGCAGTGAGTTTCTTTCAATGGGGTGAGTATGACCAGGTTGTGGAGGCGAGTAAATGGAACAGTCACCGGGGACAATATTAAGTGGACATACATAGATTAAGGGCAACCAACATTAGACATTTTTAAGTGCAGTTAGGCGGTACCACCAGCTGTGCTTGCGATTTGACCATGTTGGGTGAAGTGCTAAAATCGAGGTAGACAGTGGTCAAAGTGTACGAAAAGAAGTAGTGGAATATGTTTGCTCCTTGACTGCCCCAGCTCCCCCCCAAACCCCATAGCCATGCCTCCTTCTGCATGCATTCCAAATCCACACACAGCTTTTTAAGGGAAAGGTCAGTGCAATGCACTGAAGTGCAAGTGTAATCTTCTTCCTACACTTTTATTTCACAAGTAAACCATTCCGGTACAGTTTCTTTTTAAAATAAAAGTATAGGAACAGTAAAAATGTTAAAAAGAAAATGGAGGAGCACCGCTCTCAAACATCCCTGCCCACTTTAACCAGTGGAGGCAGAGGAAGTGAGAGACAGAGGCAGGTTAGAGGCGAGGAAACAATGTTTGCTAGCAGGCAGATGAGAGGTAGGTTAAGAGGGTAACTTGGAGGCAAGGAGGTAGGCTTTTAGTTTGGTTTTGAACACATCCGAGTGGACTGTTTCTCGGATATCGGGGGGAAAGAGAATTCCATTCAAGTGGAGCAAGAAGAAAGAAAGAGTGGAAGCAAGAGGAAGTACAGGGAGGGTGAGGAGTCAAAATCAGAGATACACCTGATATTTGGATATCAATATTATAAAGTGTGATAATGTTCATGCTAACCAGCCCAAAACAGTATAAACAATTAACTGTTTTATGTTGCCGGAAGTGTTCACAGGTTGCAGAAGACAGACGCTGCCCGGCTGATCCAGCAGGACCTGAAGAACTTTCCTGGAAGTAATCTCAATCCTGTACAGGTTACATATTCCCGGAACTGTGTCATATATGTTCATGGACAGTAATGATGGACACTCTGAGGTATATCTAATTGTTGTCGCATAGGCGGAATGAATGTGCAAGAAGGCCTAGGAGGAGTTTTTTAAAATATATTCTGTGATCAGGTGACCAATTGATATTGATATTGATATTTTATTCCTATCACGCTCATACACAAGTGTTCAGAGCATGTCAAGGCAAGGGAAGGGGAACAGGGGATAAAAAACAACGATCTTAATAGGCCCAGTGACATCGGGAACGCGCAAGTGCAGGGTAGAGGGGGAAGGGGGAGAAGTGCATGGAAGGGGGAACAAAATGAGAGTGCGGAGCGAGAAGGAAAAAACAAAAATTCTAATAAAATAATAAATAAAAAGGCAACAAACAATGGGAGTGCAGCCAGCAAGTGGCAAGTGCTGGGTTTATGGGAGCAGGCCGGGTAGGTCTGAAAGTGCAGGAAGAAAAGGGGAGAGCTGTATGGGTACAGATACAGACCCCAGTGCAAGGGGTGGCCCAGAGGCAGTGCCTGAGGGTGGCAAGATGATCAGGTACCTGTGCTGGGGGGACAGAGGGTGGCCAGGTGCATAGTGCCAAGGGAGAGTAGAATCAACAGTGGAGAGGAGAGGAGAGGAGAGGAGAGGAGAAGGCAGAAGCAAAGAGGAAGGTTTTGAGGTGCTTCCGGAACCGGAAATGGTTCTCCTCGAGTTTTAGAGTAGCAGGGAGCCTGTTCCAGAGGGACGTACAAAGATACTTGGCTTGGAAGGGTGGTTAGTTAGCTAGGTAAGATTGGTGGTTGGGTTGCTTCACTGCTTTCCATGACTTGCCAGATCATGAATAAATCACCTCTAATTGACCTCTTCAGATTAAACGAGTTAGACCGATTTCTTCCCCACTTACGCTGCAATTTACATACCATCATTTTCTTTTGTTTCCCAACAACCTTAAACATACAATTTAAAGAAACACTCTTTCAGATAATAACATACGCAGCTGTTTTACCAGTCAAATATTGCAAAATAAGCACTGCCACTGTCGTTTGAATTTAGGAATAGAGTAGTAATAGAGTAGTAGGAGGCGATTTGTCAGAGGTTAAAAAGTATTGCTTACATAAATCCAGTAGGTATTGAAAAAGGCAAATCTCAACGTAAAGTGTAAAATGTATGTACAAATGCGCACTGTACACGCTGATCATCATCAAGGAACTAACTGCCAGTATTGCAGAAGTGGGCATTTGAAGGGTGCATCATGGAGGAGCCCACACATAACACATAGCACCCACACAATAGTAACTCTCATGGGTATTTACAAACATGCTTCAATGGGCCCCATTACAAGCTTGACGGTCTGGAAATAAAGGTGCCGGAAGCAACATACCGGCACCCTTTCCAGACTAAGAGTCTGCTGGTAGGGGCACAGAACTCCTGGCAGCCCTGACCTGCCGGGAGTTCAGTCCCCTACCGGCATACTTTTCACTGAAGCACCAGCACCGTTACTAACGTGCTGGTGCTTCAGGCTTCCCATTGCCATGGAGTCCTATTGGACTCCATGAATATTGGAAATAACCATTCTGCCACCTCCTATGTTATCCAGAACTGTATCCGGAACCCAAAGAAATCGATGAAAATGGCTAAAAAGACAGCAGCAAACACAGACTGTACCATCTGTCTTACCCCCAAGGATAAGAACCCCATTGACAGGACAGTCTGTGTAACCACCTTCAATCCTATCAGTAATCTCATCAAAGCTTCTATCAACAAACATTGGTATCTTATCAAAAATGAGGGGACTCTGTCAAAAAAAAAAACCTTTTTGCATTATAAAGAACAGAAACCTATGAGACACACTGGTACAAACCTTCTTAGAACCAGTAAAGGAAAGGCAAACATAATGGGATTACCACCTGTGGTTGGACACTTCAGCTGCGGTCGATGTGTAGCTTGTAGATACACAAAATCTAGCAAAACATTCACCTACGAGGATTTCAACTGGACTCAAAAAATTACACCAACTGCGAAAGCAAATTCGTCATCTATGTCATCAGATGCCCATGTGACCTAATCTACATCGGTAAAACAATCAGGCCCATTAAACAACAGATCAATGAACACAGATCTTGCATCAAAAATGTGGTGCCTGATAAACCACTTGTGGAACACTTCACCAAGAAAGGACACACCAATGAACAATTCACATGGACGATTATACAGCAACTGACCCCACAAAAACCAGGGGGGATATCAATCTATCGCTAACAAGATTGGAACGAAAATGGGTCCACAGATCAGATACTGTGAAGAATGGACTGAATGTCACAGTCGAATGGAAGCATTTTTGGAATTAATCGACCACACCTGGCACATGAGATAGTTTTTCAAGGAACCATACGACATTGACATATTTCACCATTACCTATGCCCCACCATCATTGTACTTTAGCAAGTACACAAGAGCACAGATACTAGTAGCCTGAGTCATATGCCATCCCTCTACCCAGACATGCCACGCCTTTGTAGTTTACAGCAAGCCAGTTATACATCATTCTTTGATGTATAAAAATCAGTGCCATCCTATGTACAAATCAGTATGAAACTATGCGTAGGCACTACTTTAAAAAATGCTTCTGGTACCCTGATATATGTGACATAGACGTATTGAGTATTTCTCATGAAACTCTTGTTGCTTGTGTCATTGAAAATGTATGTGATCATTGATACTGCATAATTTATTGAGTCTCTTGCAGACTAACCTCTTTGATGTCACTTGTATCCATCATCGTATCATTTGTAAAAGTCACCCATCCATTGCACCCATTTGACATTATGCAATTGTACCATATCACGTTCCACATACTTTAACATCGAATACTGTGCCAGTGATCCACACGGTCGACTTCCTGGGGACGTGATGTACTTGATTATTACCGCTATACCCACTACGCAGCAACGCAATTGACTATTCTGTCGCCAACTGCATCCACTACATCATCATTAAGTTTATATTTTGCAATCGATGATAGTCTATCTTACACCTGCATACACAGGCATTGCCTCACACCGAATCAGTACTTTCTCTGGTGCCCCGTTAGATCTTAGCACAAGTCCTGATTTATGCTCTAGCACAAGTCTATTTTTAGACTACAATTCCCATGATGCTCTAACATCCGGCACCGTTTTGTCATGCAACTTGCTCGAATCAAAACAGGTGGATCAGTATTGGCCAAGCCACCAGCACCGGCAGCCTATCAAACTAACTTTCACTTTTCCTTCAGCTGTGCGACACATAACGCACACACCCCTATCCCCATTGTCCCATTAGGCACACCCCCATTGATGGTGTCAGCCGAGGGGTGGGGCTTACCATTGCATAGGAACTTATCTCTATGGCAACTTGCTGCATACACTGCCGCTTTTGCAGAGAGATCCAGATGCTCGCAGAACCTCCAAGTAAGTCGCATCACAGAGAGCAGGTCACGCCCACTTGACCGCATGATCTGGACACAGATCTCTGCACGATCTATCTGCCCAAAGTTCCTCCAAATGCAGGGCTTTTTCACTTGCGCAGACATTACTTTGTCACCCGGTCACTGGTGTAGGGTTCACCCCATGCCTTTCAGACACTAAACTAGTGATTTGTATTCCCACGCCCTCACTACATCACGGGCACATACCCAGTGCAGGGTGTACCACGTGTTTTTTAGACACAAAACTAGTGATTTGTACTTTCACGCCGTCACTACATTATGGGTAGTGACTTGTACGCATGCATTGCCCCCACATGGTGCGCACATACAACCCAGTTATGTGCCCCCCTGATGGGGTCAGTGCCATGTGATCAAGACACACCCAATTATTTTCTTGTGGCATACCTTCCAGCACCACGCAGTTCACTTTCAGCACACATTCTCTAACACCAAGCACCACTGCTGTTGTGACTTCTCACATTGATTTTAAACAGACTGGATTTATGCCATTTCTTCGTCTTTTTTCTCGCTGACCTGGGGATTCGACATGTCAATAACAGCCATTGCCACATCCTGGCGAACCCTTTGAACCCAGGATATCCAGGTTGCTCCATAGCAGTGTATTCAGCACACCACTGAATTAGTCTCCACCATGAAATACTCAGGCACTTTTTGTAGCAGCTCTACCGCCGCACCACTGCTCGACGGTAAGCTCCACCCTAAAAACACGTGCCAGTGTATTTTTTTAGCACCAACCAGCCAATAAGAACTAACTAAAAGTATAAACAACACATCACAGAGATCATAACAGCCTTTCACTTCTCTATTATACTCTGACAGATATCATACGGACAGAGTCACCCTTGACTCCTATCCTGAAGAAGGCCACCACAACAGCTTGCTCCTAACAGCTGCTACCATTGGCCAAAACACTACAGTGTCGATGATCTATGACACAACTCTTCGTCCACTTTTTGTGTTTGTACATATTGTTGTGTGTTCTGTTTTTTCAAAACCCATGGACCACCAGTAGTACTGGGCAGCACTTACTCATGTCTGTATTGAAATGTTCACTTGTTTGTTAGAGCATGTGCACTAATACAAGGAAATTTACCTCAATAATGAAGAGGTTGGTACTCAGAAGTACCCCCATTGCTAAAAGTGCCAAATCTGTCAGTTTACTGTCTTTTTGTGAAAACAAGCAAATACTTATCAGTATGCAAAATAAATTGTTTTGAGATTAACTAAATTAATCTAAAATATTACTGTTTTGATCTCCCATCCTTACTATTTCCCCCCTGGGCATATCAGGACACTGCCAGGCACCCTTTATTATATATTTTGATGATGAGGTACAAATACTTAAAATGCTTGATGAGCAGGAGAGTCAGAAGCAGTCACCCCCAAATTGTGGCAAAACCATAACTGGTCATGTTAAGATACTGAAAATGTTTAACTTCCGAACCACTGGATGCTTTTAGAGAAGGAGTTGCCGCATGATGGGCATCTCACAGCTGAGCCAATCACAGGGCATAAGCGAGGTCTGTAAAGAATGGAGGAGGGTTTCTGTACTCCTGACCTACATGTGGCAGATTAAAAGCATAGAGCACCTCAGCCAAGATCCTCTATAGGGTAGCTATGGACGAGCAATCAAGGCTTAAACTCTCAGGAGGTGATGCAGGCTGGTTCTTATGTACAGTGTAGTCCCCAAGCCCCCACGAACGAACGTCCACACACTATGTTAGGTGAAAACACAGTTCTTTATATAAATAAGGTTCAATATATATATATACACAATCAAAAAACACTTTGTGAATTCTATTATGGTAAATATGTACAATGAATCAACAATAGACATAGGAAGGAAGACAAGTTAGGTTAAACAAATGGCAGAATACTGGGTCCCTCCCAGCAGACACAGTTCTGTATGAGGATGCCCCATCTGGGAAACCTGTGAATAGTTTATTAACAAGCCCAGTCAATATAAGTTTAAGATAGTCTTGTTTCCTGCTATAATGTTCTACTACCCCATGTACCTGAGTTTAGCAGAGTTCTTTCGATGGTTCAGCGATGGGCCCTTCTTGAGTGGACTCCCTTTAAAGCAGGAGCCACAGGTCATCGGGATTCCTATGAAGAAAAGGTGAACAATGTTGTCGAGAGAGCAACTTCGACCTTTGCGGTGCTCGTCGACGATTGGTCGTGGATGTCCTGTGAAGATGAGGCGTTCTGTGTACCTCCATGATGAGAGTTTGTTGCCGCAAAGCAGATCGGTGAAGAATGTAGGCCCAGCAAGGGTGTCGGGTCATCAGCGTTGGCTTTGACGATCGGGACTCGACCACGGCTGGCTTTCAGATCTTCGGGACTTCGGGTGGTGAGAAACTCACCAGCGGATTCTCCTCCGTTTGTCAACGACCTCGACTTTCTCCGGTGGGACAAAGCGGTCGACAGTGATGGCAAGGGAGTCCTTGGTTTCCAAGTGTGTTAGGCAAAGGTGGAGCACTGCGGCTCCAGTCGTCGAGCAGCACAGCGTCAAGCTGTCCCCGCTTCTGGGCAATATGACTCAATGGGCTTCCAGCGGTTACGGCAAACCTCCAAACCCCTGGTCGACGACAATGGACTTCGATGTCTGGGTGCTTCACTTCAGCTTCTTGGTGGACCACGTCTCCTGACAGCAGCCTTTGAAGGACTGACTTCCAGGGCGCCTTGAAGAAGATTAGCTTTTACACAATGTTCCCTCAAAGCTCGGGAAGAGGTCTCCTAGCCAGGTCCTCTCTTGGATCAGTTCTTGGAGGCACAACAGCTTTTGGATTGCGTCAAAGGAAAGCAGCAGCAGAGCTGTCTTCTTCCAGCTGGGCTTCAAAGTTAAGCATCAAGTTTCGACTTCAGCTGCTGAGCAATTCTGGTAAGTCAGAGGTCCCCAGATATACAGTTCTGTCTCTCATTCACACTGTTGAGACAGCCTCAGACAGCCAATCATTCAGAAGGGCATTCATGCAGGCAAGCAGCCAATCAGGCTCAGAGTGCATTCAGGCCATTCTCTTCCATCCAGACACTCACAACAAGGAATGTGGATCGGGGCAAGCACCCAGCCTTTCAGCACACCACACTGCATTCATACCAGTTTCGGGCAGGGCTGTCTGTCACACCGCTTCCTAGACCGCGGACACACCATTCCGCTCGCCCCTCCTTGTCTACCCATTCCTGCACTCCCCGACGCTCGTGCATTATGCTCCCCACTCACGTCGCACACAGCAGGGCACGGCATGACAGGTTTGGGGTAACGGGTGTTTATCGCCCTTCACGGCGGTGGCAGATCAACTGGAGGCTCCGTCATTTCAGGAACTCACATCCCTTGCGGAGACCGGCGCTTCCCGGCGCTTCACGGATCACGTGACTTCTGTTGCCTAGCAGCATGGCAACGCTTTCGGTTTGCATCACACGTGACTCTACGTACGACCCTTCCGAGGATAAAAGGAGTCTGTGAACCGAAGGCGTTGCTTCACAGCTGTCTTGTTTTGGATCACGTGACGTTCTCTCTTCGTTCAAGGACCTGCTCTGATTCTGACATCGGCTCGCTCCACGGATTGCTCCTTCTCAGCCCTTCAGTAACTTCTGGATTTGCCTGTTACCGACCCACGCCTGCTCCACGGATTCCTCTTGCCTAGCCCTTCAAGTACTTTTGGACTTGCCTGTTACCGACCCACGCTTGCTCCACGGATTCCTCTTGCCTAGCCCTTCAAGTACTTTTGGACTTGCCTGTTACCGACCCACGCTTGCTCCACGGATTCCTCTTGCTTAACCCTTCAAGTACTTTGGATTTGCCTGTTACCGACCCACGCTTGCTCCACGGACTCCACTTGCTTAACCCTTTACTGGCTAGGGCCTCAGTCCTACAATAGGTGGTTACCTGTTCTACCCTACAGCTTGTTCCAGCTACAGCTAGGAGACCCACGCCTTGACCCAAGACCTCACAGGTATTCAGGTATTTTGGGGTTCTGCACATATAGGTATTCGGGCCCTGTTTCTTTACTTAACCACTGTACCTTTCCTTACAGCGCTCAAGGGGTTCTTCCGGCTGTTCCCGCGTCCTGGTTTTCCGGACTTCCACCTGTGGCCTTAATATTCACACTGACGATATTTCTAAACCATCAGGGTGTTTCTTGGGGACAGAGGGGTTGTTCATACTCTACACGACCAACGAACTTCGTAACAGACTGTGAAGCCTTTTTTTGGTCGTCCAGAGTATGAATCCCTCCGCCGGGGATCCAGTGACCGCCTTGTTACAAGCAGTGGCGGCCCTTAGGACCGACATGACTACCGCCACGGCAGCAATACACCACCGTCTGGATGCCCTTCAAAGCACACATTTTCCTTTACCCACGGATGCTGAATTCGGTGACACAGTCCCCTCAGACCAATCAGCCCCGGTTATGGCTCCTGCACCCACTCCCATACTGCTTCCTACGCCTGTTCCCCTTGCTGCCCCCGAACGTTACCAGGGGGACCCTCGGAAGTATCGTACTTTCATTAATCAATGTAAGTTACACTTCTTGTGTAGACCCTTAGCGTTCCCCGATTCTGTTACAAAGGCCGCATTTCTGCTATCCCATTTGTCTGGGGTAGCGGCCACCTGGGCCAATCCGATGCTAGAGAACGACCATCCCGCCCTCTATGACTTCGATCTTCTTGTATCAGAAATGGCCAAAGTCTTTGATACACGATATAAAGCCCACTCCAGAGACCTCGAACTCCTAGATCTAACACAAGGCAAACAATCTTTGATAGAGTACATTACTAAGTATAACCAACTCGCTGCTGAGACATCCTGGCCAGAGGAGAAAAAAGCGATTGTATTCTATCGTGGCCTATGCAACTCCATGAAAGATGCTCTCACAGTGGTTCCTGCCCTTCCCTCGGTATTCTCGGATTTGGTGGATCTTGCGTTACAAGTAGACGCAAGGAGATCCGAGAGAAGGGCCGAAACATCTTTTTCTGCCCACTCTGGACATCCCTTATCCACCGCCCCTGTTGAACCCATGCAAATAGGAGGTGTCCGTAGTCCGATAACCCTATCCGAACGAGAACGCCGGAGAAATGACAATGCCTGCTTTTATTGCGGGTTAAATGGACACTTTGTAAGGGAATGCCCCAGACGCCCCAAGAACAAAGCATCGGGTTTTCCGAGGGCTCGCCCATGATACTGGGGGCACCGGCGAGCCTATCTTTGACCCCCTCCGAACCTGCCTTTGGCCCTGTCAGACCGATAGTGGTCCATGCCCTGCTAAAACCCACTGGGGAGATCAAACACATAGTCCATATTGTGATCGATTCTGGGGCCACTGGTTGTTTCATCGATATTTCCCTGGCCCATCGTCTCAACCTGCCCCTGGTTAGGAAGGAACATCCAGAACCAGTACATGCTGTGGACGGTACTTCGCTATCTTCCGGCCCGATCAGGTTCCAAACTGCTCCTATGGAAGTGGTGATTCAAAACACCCATAGAGAAACCCTGGTGTTTGATTTGATTAACACACCACTGTTCGGCATCATACTGGGAATACCATGGTTGCGGCAACATAATCCATTGATCAATTGGGGCAACGGACAGGTCACGTTCGAGTCGGATGTGTGTCAACATTTCTGTCTCATCGACACAGATTCACTGTCCACTCCTGCCTCGATTCTTGGTGCCATGACCGCCACCCATCTCAACGACACAGTTTCGGACCCTGTGCCTTCACACACTGTGGGGGCTGTCACAGCCAACATACCTGCGGCCTATCACGATTTTCACATGGTGTTCGATAAAGCCACTGCTGAGGGCCTTCCCCCTCATAGACCGTACGATTGTCCGATTGACCTGGTTCCGGATGCTCCTATTCCCAGGGGTAGGATTTATTCGTTGTCACGGTCAGAGGAGCAAGCCCTTAAGGATTACATACAGAAAGCTCTGGAGTTGGGTCATATACGTCCTTCTTGTTCTCCAGCTGCTAGTCCGATCTTCTTTGTGCCGAAAAAGGAGGGCGATCTCCGTCCATGTGTGGACTACAGACGGCTAAATGCCATCACTATAAAAAACAGGTACCCTCTTCCGCTCATATCCACGCTACTGGACAGGTTGACTAAAGCATCCGTTTTTACCAAGCTGGACCTCAGAGGGGCGTACAATCTGGTTCGTATGCGGCTTGGGGATGAGTGGAAGACGGCGTTTTGCTCCCGACAGGGTTTATTCGAATACACTGTAATGCCCTTCGGGCTTTGTAATGCTCCTGCCACGTTCCAACGCTTTGTCAATGACGTATTCTCGGACATCCTGGATACGTTCGTGGTGGTTTATCTGGACGATATACTGATCTATTCATCCTCCCTGGAGGAACACGTCGGGCATGTTAGGGAAGTGCTCTCTCGCCTTCAGGCTAATGCCTTGTTTGCCAAACCTGAAAAATGTCTATTTCATTCCAAGGAAGTGGAGTTTCTGGGCTTTCACATATCCCCTGGAGGCCTGTCCATGAATTTATCTAAGGTCCATGCCGTCACTGAATGGCCGACTCCCGTTACTCTGAAACAACTCCAGTCTTTTCTCGGCTTGGCGAATTTTTACCGGCGATTTATCGTCGGCTTCTCTTCTATTGTTTCTCCACTGACCGCTCTGACCAGCCCCCTGGTCCCGTTCACTTGGACCTCCACTCATCAGAAGGCTTTTGAGGAACTCAAGGCCAGGTTCGTGTCCGCCCCTGTTTTGCAGCATCCTGATCCCGATCTCCCCTACGTTCTGGAGGCAGATGCCTCCTCGTTTGCTCTAGGCGCAGTGTTGTCTCAACCATGCCCGACCACGGGTTGTCTTCATCCAGTGGCCTATCACTCACGTAAGTTCTCGGTGGCTGAATCACACTATACGGTAACCGAAAAAGAGTTATTGGCCATCAAGGATGCTTTACAAACGTGGCGTCATCATCTCATGGGAGCAAAACATCAGACAGTGGTATATACAGACCACAAAAACCTACAGGACCTGGCCTCTCTAAAATGTGCAAACAGCAGACAGGTGCGTTGGCATTTGTTTTTTGCCGCATTCGATTTTGTGGTCAAGCACAGACCAGGACGCATTCATGGTAAGGCTGATGCCTTATCCCGTTCTCCCGGGGGGGAGTCCTTGTCCGTGTACCCCGACACGCTGCTAGGAAAGGGCCATGTCATCTGTACATGTACTCCATCCCCCACCATGCTTATTGACATCAGGCGTTGGGTTTCCCAGAACCCTCAGGCACTCAACGAATGGGACATTGCCCTTCATGAGGGGTTACCTTTTATCCACGATAAATTGTTCCTTCCAACGTGTGACGTACGCAACCAGGCGTTAACATGGTCACACGATGCTGCGGTAAACGGCCATCCCGGGCAACAGCGTACTCTGGACCTATTGCAACGCTGGTGCTGGTGGCCTTCCATGAGAAAAGATGTCGAACATTACGTTAACACTTGTTCCATATGTGCCCAATGTAAAACACGCAAAGGACGGCCTTTAGGGCTACTCTTACCGCTACCCGTACCTCCCAGACCATGGCACACCGTCTCGATGGATCTCATCACTGACCTACCCCGCAAACAGGGCTACGATACCATATGGGTTATTGTCGATTCGTACACCAAAATGGCCCGCTTTATCCCCTGTACGGGTATACCATCTGCTCCAACCCTGGCTCGCTTATTCTTCAGATCTGTCTTCTGTCTCTTTGGTTTGCCACAGGTCATCATATCAGACCGAGGGTCACAATTCACGTCCTGTTTCTGGCGCGCTCTCACCAGACTTCTGGGGATCGATGCTCACTTCTCTTCGGCTTATCACCCCGAAAGCGACGGGCAGACCGAGCGGGTAAATCAGGCTCTGGAGCAGTATTTGCGGTGTTTGTCCCTCCAGTACCAGGACTCTTGGGCCAAACTACTGTATATTGCTGAATTTGCATATAATAACTCCCGTCATTCGACCACTGGTTTCTCGCCCTTTTCTGCTCTATACGGGCAGCATCCACGTGCCCTTCCACTTCCTGATTTTCCCTCTGCTACTCCCGCTGCTAATGCCTGTGTCCGTGATCTGGCCAGTGTCCATGCCCAGACCTTGGTCCATCTCCGTGAGGCCCAAACAGTTATGAAGACGAAGGCTGACCGCAAACGGGCTGCAGCCCCGGAGTATCGGGTGGGTGACCGGGTGTGGCTTTCAACCAGGCATTTGCGGATCCCTGGTTGTCGCAAGTTGTTGCCTCGTTTTGTGGGCCCTTATAGGATCTCCAGGGTCTTGAATCCCGTGGCTCTCAAGCTTTCGGTTCCCCTTTCTTGGAGGATTCACCCGGTCTTCCATACTTCTCTCCTGAAACCTTACCTTGCTCCTACCCGTGTCCTGGTCCCGCCCGCTCCTGTCTCGGTGGCTTCTCAGGATGTTTATGAGGTCAGTGCCATCCTTGGGTCCCGTTTCCATCGGGGTCGGCTTCAATACCTGGTGGACTGGCTGGGCTATGGTCCCGAGGATCGCTCTTGGGTTCTCTCCCGGGATGTCCAGGCTCCGCTTCTGGTTTCTCGTTTTCATAGGGACAATCCTGCTAGCCCACGGGGTCGTGGGCCTTTGAGGGGGGATTCTGTCACACCGCTTCCTAGACCGCGGACACACCATTCCGCTCGCCCCTCCTTGTCTACCCATTCCTGCACTCCCCGACACTCGTGCATTATGCTCCCCACTCACGTCGCACACAGCAGGGCACGGCATGACAGGTTTGGGGGAACGGGTGTTTATCGCCCTTCACGGCGGTGGCAGATCAACTGGAGGCTCCGTCATTTCAGGAACTCACATCCCTTGCGGAGACCGGCGCTTCCCGGCGCTTCACGGATCACGTGACTTCTGTTGCCTAGCAGCATGGCAACGCTTTCGGTTTGCATCACACGTGACTCTACGTACGACCCTTCTGAGGATAAAAGGAGTCTGTGAACCGAAGGCGTTGCTTCACAGCTGTCTTGTTTTGGATCACGTGACGTTCTCTCTTCGTTCAAGGACCTGCTCTGATTCTGACATCGGCTCGCTCCACGGATTGCTCCTTCTCAGCCCTTCAGTAACTTCTGGATTTGCCTGTTACCGACCCACGCCTGCTCCACGGATTCCTCTTGCCTAGCCCTTCAAGTACTTTTGGTCTTGCCTGTTACCGACCCACGCTTGCTCCACGGATTCCTCTGCCTAGCCCTTCAAGTACTTTTGGACTTGCCTGTTACCGACCCACGCTTGCTCCACGGATTCCTCTTGCTTAACCCTTCAAGTACTTTGGATTTGCCTGTTACCGACCCACGCTTGCTCCACGGACTCCACTTGCTTAACCCTTTACTGGCTAGGGCCTCAGTCCTACAATAGGTGGTTACCTGTTCTACCCTACAGCTTGTTCCAGCTACAGCTAGGAGACCCACGCCTTGACCCAAGACCTCACAGGTATTCAGGTATTTTGGGGTTCTGCACATATAGGTATTCGGGCCCTGTTTCTTTACTTAACCACTGTACCTTTCCTTACAGCGCTCAAGGGGTTCTTCCGGCTGTTCCCGCGTCCTGGTTTTCCGGACTTCCACCTGTGGCCTTAATATTCACACTGACGATATTTCTAAACCGTCAGGGTGTTTCTTGGGGACAGAGGGGTTGTTCATACTCTACACGACCAACGAACTTCGTAACACTGTCTCATTCACTGTGTCACACACCAGAAAGCAGACGCCCATAACATGAAGTGCATATTGGTCTCACACTTGATTCACACAGGTCCCACCCCAAGGGTGTACCCACAACATACAGTCACTGGGAAGGCAGCAGCCAGTCTGGCCTGGACTTTCCCACAATACCATATGTGGTTCTTCCACCCAACAGCCAGTCAGAGGACTTTGGGAAAACAAGGTAACACGTAACACGTAACAGAAACCAAGTCACCACAGGGGCCATCGTGTCGCCTATCAGAAATCAACTGATTCCAATGGCAGAGCCTGGGTATCCCACAATGGAGGATACTCAGAGCACCTGTCAAATTCAGCATGGAGCTGCCACCAGCCCATACCCTGCTTTGTGGGCCACACACATGTGTCCAAAAACATACACTAGGGTTACAGGGTTGTACCCCCACCCATATGTTCCATAAGGGTATCCCAAGGGTCTCTGTTCACAGCAACCAAAACTAGGAAGAGCTGCACTGCCAGGAGTCCCACATGGACACTTGTGCAGAAAACAACACAGAACACACATGATAAGGGAGTACCGGACAAGGACATGGAGGTCTTGTTCCTCTAATGCATTTCCAGCACCACAAGGTCATACACTGCATTTTAGGTCATGCATATCAATATACATGTATCCCTCATATAGAGGGACAAAAGAGTGACACAGATGCAGAATTTGAAAGCATTGAGCAATTTTGCCTGTTGGTGTGTGCATCAGACTACACAAATCCCTCGAACCACCCCGCCAAAAAGATCACGTGTACAGCTACATGTATTGCTAGCAATGCATGTATGTGCAAGGCATTTGGAATTCCAAAACATTGATAGTGAATTTGTTTGCAAGCTTCCCAGGAGAGAACTACAACAGGAATACCTTCTAGTCAGTACTCTGTGTTTGTACGGATGGAGGCAAGACTGTGCACAGACATGTGGCTCCAAGGTACACTCACATGAATGTGTACATAGCACATGCCCATTAACATAGGACACAGGCACATCAATATGCACATAACCTCCAGTACCACATGAATATAACTTACCCAATCTGTACATCATTCCAGCACATTGGGTGTCTTGATGATGAGATATGTAAACATTGTGTAAGAAGTGATGCTTGATATCCATTATGTCGGTCACCAACACAATCCCTTGTGGGTTACAAGATAGCACACAAATTATAAAGTGGTGTCTCAGAGCATACTTTTGATATACTCAAGTACATATTTCAGTGCCTTGATCACTTTAGTTGGGCCTTTTGCAGGAACCTCAAAAAAGTGTGAAAGATCACATTTGCCCCCTTTGTCTTGTGTAATTTTGCAGTGAGTCATAGAATTCCAATTCCAACAACTGATGGTCTGAACCCATGTTTACAGCCCCTGTCTACTAGAGCAGTGGGCCCAACGGATAGTGAAAGAGCTGTAAAGGGCAGAACACTTCTGACATATTTCTGCTAGTACACTTATTGTCATGATCTCTGCTTCCAAAAGGTCAGGGTTTTCCCAACTCCCTTGGAAGCAGATCCATAACCCAGGTTCCGAGGGCCAACCAGTCCCAATTGGGACCTTTTGGACCCAGTCCTGGCGCCAGTGGCACCAGGCTCATAAATATGCCCAGTCCCAGCGCTGGAAGCGCCGGGCTCATAATGCTTGGGTGGACTTACCTTCAGCAGACCATGCTGCTTACTTGCCTGCCAGTTGAGCCTCTGATCCTCTTCTGTTTGGAACTACTTTTCCTGTTGGGTGGGGCTGGAGCCACTCCCTAGATTCAGAACACTGGAACTCTTCTGGAAGGCAGGAACTCTTTTCTTACCAGGAACTCTTTTCTTACTTAGGCGTGGCTGTGGAAGGAGACACCTAAGCACTACAGGAGGCTATTTAAACCACACCCGGTGGATGAATCTTGCTTTGCGTTATTCTGCAACCTCTGCAGCAGAACGCTCATCGTGTCTTCTGCATCCGGTCCTGGGCCTAAGGAAAAAGGCTTACCATCCTGAATCCAGTCTTCAGCAACACCTATAAAGACAAGAAAGAACAGGTTAGCATTCCGGCATCTGAAAGGCAAAGGCTTACCATCCTGAATCCAGTCTTCAGCAACACCTATAAAGACAAGAAAGAACAGGTTAGCATTCCGGCATCTGAAAGGCAAAGGCTTACCTACTCTTCGGCGCTGCATCCCGCATCTGAAAGACAAAACAAGGTGCGTTTAAAGACATTGGGGAACTTTAATACTCACGTGCCATGACTCCTTTCCACATCTAATCCAGTGGGTATTCCGGCACCCTGCAGCCGCTCCGAACTTGTACCTGCAAAATAAAAAGACAGTTAGAGCGCATAGTGAAGCAGGCAACAAGCGCTTACTTACGTGCTTCCAGGCGCTTCTATTCATCACACGGGCTCCATCTTCAACTCACTTCAGCCCGTCATCCGCCATCGCCGGAACCCTGCAAAACAAGAGACATCATTACTAAAGACTTTAAAGACATTTGAATGACTCGAAACTTACCGTTCGTGCAGTAAACGACGGACAGCAGTCCTCTGAAGTCAAGAGGCCTGCGCTACCTATCCAGTGAAGAAACTGGTTACAGCACCCTGCCCCGAGGCAGATGGAGAGCTCGGCATTCACTTACCTAAGACATCTTACTCTACACTTCAGGCATACAGTGCACAGAGGTCCAGCCCAAAGAGCCAACCGGTTGCTACACATCACCTTTGAAGATACGGTAGTCGCCCAGTCAAGACCGGCGCCTCTGCGAGAATCAGGTGAGCGTTACACTTATTTCCATAAATGGGCTGAAGATCTGTGCACTGGGTGTCAAAAATGAAATTAGACATGCCATTCAAAAGACAGATTGACCAATCACAATCTGCCTTTCCCGAGCCCACCAACATTGAATTGGAAAAGGGACTAGGTCCCTTTTTGGATGGTGGCGGCCATTTTGGAAAATGTTTTTCATGGCATTGTTTAACATGTTTTGTTCTACAATGAGATGGGCTTGCGCTTTGCTGATTTCTTGTAGACTCTGGGACACTATACACACAGAATCCTTCAACCCACCTAAGCCTCGATTTGCTTTTAAACGCAGTAGGAACCTGAAAGACCGTTTGGTGAAACCTATATTGAACCAAGTCCACCACCCAACCCACAATTGACACTGTGGATCTTACCTCCAATCATAGGCCACCACAGATGCTGAGCCTGTTCTGTTTGCTGACTTACTAAGGACCTGAAAACCATTGACCTGAACAGCAAAACCTGGACATTCAACACCTTCACAAATTGCAGAAGCAAATGGACACTTTATGCAATCCAGTGCCCATGTAAGTTACTGTATATAGGCAAGAATAAACGGGAAATAATACAGCAGATCTGTGAACATAGATCATGCATTAAAAATGCAATACCCAACAAACCCATGGTAGCTCATTTTTAGGAAAAATAACATAGCCATAATGACATCTTCTGGTCTATTCTCCAAACAGCCAACAACACCTTCAGAGGCGGAAACAGAGACCTTGCTCTTTGCAAACTAGAACAGCAGTGGATTTTTCATTTAAATTCAGTAAAACAAGGCCTGAATGTGTCCATCGAGTGGAACCTCTTTTTTCATTCTCTGGATACTGTGGGTCCAGTAATCACTGTCGACAGTGGATACGTTTATTGCATGACTACTTACATGACTATGAAAAATATACATCTGTCCTATTGTATGTCAAAATGCATAACCTATTATCCATTCCTGGAAATCTTTCGATTGCTTTGGCAGCGCTTTAAGTTGTCATAGCCAGCAGCACTTGAAATATTATTTCAAACGTGTAAAATATTATACACTGATACCTTAATAAATATGTATATATTTTTTCCTGCTTCAAACAACAGTCTGATAGAGGTAACTCCTAATTTACTGATACCTACATAGTTTTTTACCAACTGTAATGATAGTTCACCATTTTGTCGTTTCTATATCAAAATGTTAAATCAGATCATCTTATCTAGAATGATACAACAAATGTATTTGTCCACCAAAAAAAGTCTAACTATGTATAACTGTGTGAACTAGATCTAGAATAGCGCATTATCCAAAAATGTACAATGTTTTATTGTGTGATGATTAGGCTACATTAAATTGCCATTATAAATACCAAAAAGTACCAACAGTGACAAATGTCTATACCATGATGCACATGGAAACTGTACTGAATGGCATTCAACACAACTCGGTATACAATGCTGTTTTATATGTGATGTAATATTGTGTTTCAGAATACATGGGCATGTGCTGCACTACATTTGTCTAAACTACAACATAAAATTCTGTGTGCCCGGGTCCATTAATGTTTTTTATCATTGACTCCGAGATACATTAATGCACAACTCAGGACATATACTTACCCGTCAAGCCCATTACAATTATATTAATCCCAGGCAACATACAACCTGAAATGTTTCAAATTAATACCCCTTACAGGCGCCCAGCACCCCCGGATGCTGTCTTCTAAAGAGGCTCAATAAAGCTTTATTCAATCCAGAGCCTCTTAGTACAAGCCACGCGATATGCATGCGCGCATTGCATACAGTATCGAGCAGCCGACACAGCCACAGCTCTGCAGCCCCCCTGTACGAGGTAAGCTATACTAAGTGCGTTACGCACTTGCCGGGCCCATTGTCACTGGTTAACTGTCTCGAATCTGATTTAAACGAATATAATTTTCAACAAACTTGCGCGTAGCCCAAGCGTACGTTTGTCTACCATTAGGCATGGGTGTTCTAGTCTTAATTCGCTATGCACTCATTTTGACCACTTGGCAATACATGACAGGAAAAACCGTTTATGCAGTTGCTGTCTGCCTTCACCGAGGCCGATCCATTTGACAGCCATCTCTTACCAGTTGGTACTGGTCCCGTAATGCTATTGCACGCAGTTCCAGCACACATATTTCTATTATTAGACACGTCTCCTGCTCCAACGTACTAATTCATCTCTCACTGGGGCCTCACTGGATCCAAACCACCTGCAGTAAAAGCATAAGAGACATAGGGCACATCAGTATTTCTTTTATTAGACATGTCTCCTGCTCCAATCTATCAATTCATCCCCCACCGGGGCCTCACTGGCTCCAAACCACCTGCAGTAAAAGCATAAGAGATCTATGACACTTTAGTCCATATTGATCTCAGATAAGCTAAGTACAATACTTAACAACGCAATTTGTTTCACTCTATAGGAGATCCTGCATACCTCAACTCCTTCTTTCGCCTCGTTCTACTTACCATACCAGGCATTGTGCTTCTATTCTAAATCGCTTTACTGCAATATGATACACTTGTATAGACAGTATGGTAATTATGCACCACTTTTTCCTAGACAACAAGGATCCAATTATTTATGCCAGTACAAAGCACGGCAGCCAGCCAATCATTCAAGTTCACAAGACGACATATCAAGGTAGGTCATTGACCTGCAGCTGATTTTAATTACCCCTTGGTCACCCTTCCCCTGACACACATCATATCATCTAGTTCTATAGGTACTTCACACTACACGTTTTTTCACCAACTTCGTCCTGATGACAGTTCGGGCCCTTCAGTGAACTTGCCAAGATACAGCAACTGCTGAGGGTCATTTATATTCCGAACCAGAAACACCAACTTAATGTGTGGACAATAATGGCATACTACTACTATTAAGTAGTACAGAAATCTGCACAAATAATTGTGTTACTAACCTTCACTACAATGTGTAACTAAATATATAATTGTTGTTTTTTTGCCTTCATGGGCTCATGTGTTGCTTTTTAAGGCCTTTTTGTTCGAGTTATAGGCCTACAACTTTTAGCTGTTTGTACATTAATTAAATGTTGAATTCAACTTGCTCTTTGTGTAACCATTACTCCTGGCTAGTATTTGTTAAACCTAGCTCCCTGCTGCAACTCGCACCTACCCTTAAATGCGTCTTTGAATAGGGGTAGCTTCTGACTCCCTTTTTTGTCTTCTTACGTAACACACCCTCTCGAGTCAGGCCAACCTTAAAAAAAAGGAGGGTCACCCTTTGCACCATCTATCTCGTATATCTGGTGTCTAAGTCTGCCAACTAGCTGATGTTTTTAAGTAAGGAATGTTAATCTGCTAGATCTCTCTATAGTGAATGCTAAGTCAGATAATGTTGGTTGATTGCCGTTTGGAAGACTATTCTGTGTGTATGTGTCTGTTGGGGCTGAGCTATACTGTTTGAGGTAGCCAACGGTTGTCTCATGTCTCTTATATACTTGTGGCTTACTGAAGAACCTGGAACTAACAATAAAGCCCACCTTGCACAAGAAAGCCTCCTGTGCCATTCCTGCATGGTTCCCGACCTCCTGTAGAATAGACTACCTCTTTAACTCCCCCAGAATAATATTTAACTTTGATATCCACAATCTCTTGAAACTCCAATGCTCCTCAATATGAGCTGCCACCCACGTGACTAACTCTAACTTTCACTGCTGAAACTGAGATTTCAATCTCTCTTCAACCTTTTTGTTCCCCATTCTCCTTGTGCTTACTCTGTTATGTCCTTCCCTCAAGGGCTTAACCATTCCTACATGTCTGTAGAGGGAGCCGTCACTGGCAAATGTCCTATTTGCGTGAAATGGTGTTGGGTAGAAAAGGAAGGGCATGGCGAGGAAAGGGAAAAGGAAAGGGGAAAAGAGAAATTAAATGCATGAAGTAGGTTGATACATGCTACTGGACCATGTCTTTTCTTTCACTGTGTGTCGCCTCAACCGAGGAAAACACGATAATGTCCAACCCCACTCTAGCCTCAAAAAGGCCCTGCACATGCTTATCTTCTTACTAAAGGGAACATTAGTTGATAGATGTATATACTACTTTTCATAATCCTATAAATAGGTCATTTGTCTTATTGCCACACTCAAAGATTCAAGGGGAGAGCCAGAGATAAGTTGGACTGCCACCCAATCCAGAGGAGAAATCTTTCACTGAATCAAAGGAGTGAACATTTTATTATTTGCAGTCAAACAATGCATCTTTTCAGAGTCATGTTCCACTAATTTCTCTTGCATGCTTTAACTCTTTTTTTATATCGTTGTTTGAGAAACCTGTGTTTTTTTAGACACACATGACTGGGGAAACCCTTACTGGCTTGCAGATCTCTTCTCAACTCCTTTTTAATATTCTGTAGGATAGCATTATAGGCATAAGTGTGAATAGAGATTGGTTTAGGTTTACCACAATTGTTAGATGTTGGACTGCCCTGACCAACTTGTATAAGAATGTTGGAATACTCATCCAGGTTTTTGATTTTAAATGGTAAAGCCTGAAAGATTTTATTATGAGTCATTAAATTGTCATTGAGCTTTTTGAATGAGTATTCCAGGTAATTCTATGTTGGTCCCTTTTCTTTGCATAGCTTTGATGTCATTGATGTTTATCCTAGAGAGTTCCAAGGAAAGCATTAAGGATGCATGATCACTTTATCATGTATTTGAAAGCACATGTTAGAAGAGAAGTTTCTAAATCCTGTTGAGGATATAAAGAAGTGATCATTAATTGAACTGTAATTCTTAACCATGTGTCTTGGAGAGGAATGTCACCACTCATATTCCAGTTAACTTGTTGCCAATGCCAGCAGTTCATTAGCTCAAGCCATTGTTTTCCCCTAATACAAGATTGTAATATATGAAGAAAATGTCTACTTGCACCAGTTTTTTCAGTAGGAAAACGATTACAATTCAAGTCACCAGATATGATCCTGCTCTCAGAGGAGTGGCATGAAAACCAATTAGAAAGTATTTTAGTAAATTGTTTAAAGAGAAGATTTTGGTTAGTCTTTGCTGAATTACAGTAAATATTAAGAATCAAAATATCTTCCATATCATGGTATATTGTTTTGTCCCAAACTATTTTAAGGGTTTGTGTGTCCACAGTTCTAGGTTGCCATTGTGTTTTAGAAATGCCATTGTTGTCTTTAATCGCTAAAGGCTTGACAGTTACAAGATAGCCCCATTAGAGTTCAAGGAGCCGTCTCTTTCTTTTATTTAAATGAATTCTTTGAAGTCAATGCAGATGCCAGCCATGACCATTCTTTAGGATTATCAACAGGCAAATGGTCATTCTGATCTTTAAATGTTACCATACGATCAGCAGATTTGTTACATTGAATAATTGTACTAGGTAACAATTTATTTTGTTACCCCAATGTAATATTAGTTGTATTAGCTGTGTAATCTGAAGACAAACTATTGGCTGTACTTGAAATAAATCTTATCCCAGAGTTGGGAAGCCTGTCACCTCCACCAATATGGAATATTTTGTGAAACGTGAATGGATATGTAATATTGCTTTGTGAAAACTATAAAAACATTGGAACTCTATTTGTTCACATAATGTAATCTAGGAATCTCTTGAAAAAGCGATAACATGTTCAGCCTATTCAGGATCATTTTTTTTATCTGTAGGAACCACAAGTTTAATCCAAGGACTAGAACCTCTTGTGATGGTCGACTGTTATCCATGTGCACTTTCCCTCCATTGGGTGGATTTCCATACATTCCCTTTTACAGGGTTTTTTTGGCGACAGGCGCATAAGTAGGTCTATAATGCGGGTTTCAATCAAATAGACCCATAAACCTTGGAGTTGCACAACTTAAACCTGATATAGAGTTTGATTCATAACAGGAGATTGTAATTTATTTGCTAATACCGATGTTACTGGAGGTGTGCTGGGTGGAAGTAGTACAGAATTGTTATCTAAAACCTCAGGGTTTCCTGTGTTTGTATCTTAGAAGTCTTGTTCAGTAATGTCAAAAGGCCCAATCATGATCACTTTATCAGGTAGTTGAGCTTCATTCAGATTTGGAAGATAAATTGTTTTTGTTGTCTTTTTTCTTATTCTTATTTGTATTTCCTTCTGTAGGCTTGAAGCAATTATCTTTGTCAAAGTCACAGTGAGGGTAAGTGTCTACACCCACAGAGCAGGGCTCAAAATAGAGTAGTATTCAAAGAAATGCTCTAAAATTGACACCTACGGTAAACAATGCATGCTTATCTGATACAGATGCTAGTCAGGTTGCTGTCTGCAAATCTACTTATAATGCAATGCAGGGATCTCAAGCCTGACTTTGAATGATCCCTGTACAGAGGATGCCTTCAAAGAATATTGTATTGAAATGTTATTGTTTTATTGGGTCCTGCTAACATTCATGTTTGTGAACCTAGTCATGATATAATGCAGGGGTTTAAGTGTAACTTTGCATGATTCTTGTTTCAGTGTTGCCTTCAATAAATGTTTTATTGTAATGCATTGTTTTATCATGCATTGCTCATATTTATGTGAGTATTTGCTGGAAGACTTCTGTTGAATAAAGAAAACTGAATTAACGATAAGTCTTAAAACTTTAATATATCAAAATTGGCTAGCTTCAATTTCAATTTGTTTTTCAGTGCACCAATTCATGACAATAACTAGTTGTATGCCAAAAATCTTGATAATCAAAGAGACAATTTTGAGGCTTTTGGGCAGAAAAAATATTTGTTTCCCAATCAGAAAGCCCCACGCTTAAAGCTGTTCAAAACAACATTTGTTTAAAATATAAAGCCCTCTATGAAACTTCGATCTGGAATATTTTTTTTAATTTTTTTTATGGTAGGTCCCACGAGTTACTGAGAAAAGATAAAAGTTATTTTATGAAGGTCCATAGGCAATTCGTCCTTAATTGATGCCATGCACCTGCACAATAGCAATATATATATATATATATATATAGAGAGATATATATAAAAAAAAAATATATATATATATATATATATTACACGGCCACGGTAGTGGCCGTGTAGTTATGGTTAAATTGCTAATCCCATAGGAAGAGCACTTTTTGGGCAGCTTATAACTTTGCTCCCCCTGGACGAATCCTCACCAAACTTTGCAGAAAAAGTATATGGCCCACTCTGATTTTGTTTTGTGCAAAGTTTAGTGAGGTTTGGTCCAGGGGGGCAAAGTTATTAGCAGGTTCCCAAAATGTATTTTTTTCCCATAGACTGAATGGGGAAAAAACTTTGCTCACGCCTACAGCCCAAACCGCTGGACGGATTTTCACCAAATTTGCGGCAGGAGCAGCGGCTTGGTCCCAAAAGCGTGCTTTTGTAAATTTGGTGAAAATCAGTCCAGTAGTTTTTTTAAAAAAAGACCAAAAAGTAGGTCACAAAAAAATAGTGATATCTATGTCCGCTCCGTGGACACATTTCCCTGTTCGCTCCGTTGACAGGACATTGATTGGCTAATCGGCTTGCATCATGTCCACGGACATGTAACGTGTTCGCTTATTGGCTGGAATGAAGCGTGAGGTGCTTCGTATTGTTTCGATGTGCCCGTCATCTTGAATCCACGGACAGTGTGGTGACGAACGGGGGAGAAATACAACTTTTTCAAGTGTGTTGATGTGTGAGAGTGCTTGGGGAGGGTGGGAGAGTAAGTGATGGGTCAAATGCAGTATTTGTTTAGGTGGCAGGCACCCCTGATATGTTTGTCATGTCCGTGGTCACTGCGGCTGTCCGCGGACATAAAGAAATGCGCTTCTGGCTATTTTATTTTAGTCTGATATTGGTTTTGGGTTGTTAGTACAGCGTTGATTGTAATTAATATCCTGTATAAGTAGCCCATATAGCAAAGTTAAAATGTTTGATTCTATATAAGTAGCCCATATAGCACAGTTAAAATGTTTGATTCTATGGGTGTGATCTATCGGTGTGATATGCTGCGGTGGTTGTGGCCAGGGCCTAGAGTCTTGGGCGCATGGTGCCGTAGGCCGTAGGCCATGCACCCAAGACTCTAGGCCCTGGCCACAACCACCGCAGCATATCACACCCATAGATCACACCCATACAATCAAACATCTATCAAATATTTGCAAATCTACAGTTTGTGTTGTGTTTGATTTGTATAGTTTGTATGTGATGTTTTGGCTACGTCATGTCATTAAGATTGTAGAGTTTGGTAACAAGTACTGCAGTATAACATGTAAAGTAAACATTTTGTATTGTGGTGTATGGTTAGATGTTTGCTTCAATGGTTGTGTTATGGAGCAGTATTTGTGAGTTGTACTTATTATAATATACTTACTGTTTTATTTTTTGTGATTGGATATATTTTTTTCATGATGTGGGTAAATGGAGCAGATATTCTTTTTCAATTTCTGTCATTAAAAAAAAGATCATGTTAATGTAGGTAGTTTATAAAGACTTATTACATTGCATAATAGACATGTCTGCTTTATTTCGACCCTTATATTTAGTAGTTTACAAACCAGTGTACTGTGCAATTTGCTCAGTTTCTGTGTTTGTTGCTTAAATCATTGGGTCTGTGGGAAATAAAAAATCCATGTTGGATTAAAAAAAAACTTTTTTGTTATGGCACAGTACATTTTTTTCTTTGTTTTTAGTGTTTACTTGTTGTTTCTGGCCAATGTTCTATCTGTTGGTTGTTGCAGATTGTTAGATAACTGTTGTCGAATTGTAACTGCTTATAGTTTTTTATTTATGTTATTAACTTTGCTTTATACATGTTGGGTTGTTGCAGATTCTTCGGGCAGTTAGATACATGTTGGTGTATTCAAACTGTTTATTTCTTTTTATGATTTAGTGGAATGGATTTATCTGTTTGGTTGTTGCAAAATATTGGGGCGTTAGATACCTGTTGACGTATTCTAACTGTTTATTTCTTCTTAGAATTTAGTGGTGTTGATTTATCTGTTTGGTTGTTGCAGAATTTTGGGGCAGTTAGATACCTGTTGGCATATTGTAACTGTTTATTGTGTTGTTATATTTTAGTGGTGTTGATTTATTTGTTTGGATGTTGTAAAATCTTGGGGCAGTTAGATACCTGTTGGCGTATTCTAACTGTTTATTTTTTGTTATATTTTAGTGGTATTGATTTATCTGTTTGGTTGTTGCAGAATTTGAGGCAGTAAGATACCTGTTGGCATATTGTAACAGTTTATAGTTTTCTAATTGAAGTTTTATTAACGATTATGCACAGATTAGTTATTAAATTTTGGTTTTAAGAATATTAAATAAGCGTTTATACGATTTGCTGGTAATCTTTGCTTTAGAGTAATGGTATTATCATTACATTCGGACCATCCACAATTCTTTTTTATATATGCAGTGTAGTGACCTGCATTGGTTGTGGCTCCTGCATGGTAGATTATACCTATTGTTGTGAATGTTTTCTTACCAAGTGATACTTGACCATGTGTGAATCCAGTCAGCTTGCAGTTGTTTTTGGTACCATCTGCATTGTAACGTAAAAGCATTAGTATTACGTATTTACTATGTGTTCGTATTTGTAAGGTGGAGCGATTATCTGAATTGCAGGTAGTACATAATCTGCCATGGTTTGCATTAGTACAGGTTGCTGTAATGGAATGGATTCACAGTTAGGTGTTGATACATACACAAAGTGTTCATTAGGGATTTGTTCCTGTGCCACATTGTTGCAGAGAGTGCATGTATGTTTCCACATGTATGAAATCTGGAAGATGTCATTTATAGGTATATTTTTGTTTTCCAGTACTTGTAGTAAGTACATTAGAAATTCTTGTGGATCTTCTTGTGAGTTTATAGTGAATTTCACCATTCCAGCAAAGTAGTCCAATTCTTGTCTTATTCCATGAACACTGCAAGTGTTGTCAGGATTGTTGGTTGCATTTCTATGAAGGACTAACATTTGCAAACAAAATTGGTCTGTATTTTGTAAGTAAATGCTGTCAATAATTGGTGGCAATTGAAATAGAATATGTATTGCTACATTTGCGTAGCAATTTACACCATTTACATTTGAAAATTTGAATGGAACAGATAGTTCTGTGTGCAAGTTATTTCTTTGGAGTGTGTGTTGCTTCTTTGAAGAAGAATGTCAGTTACTTTGAGTAGTACATTCTTCTTTGGTTGTAGTAATTGATGAAGTATTAGCTTCTTTTACTCTCTTTGGAGGATTTGCAGTGGGATCCTGTTGCATTTCTGTTTAAAGTAGTTTTCTTTTATAACGTTTTGCTTTTTGTGGAACAGGATAGGTTTTTAGATGGGGGTGTACAGTGAATGTAGTCTATTGTATTCTAAAATGCAAGGAATATCAGCGTTTACTTTATTTCTAATCAACTTTGATGCAAGTAGACCGTCAAGTGTACGTAAGTGTGATAGTGCTACGTAGCTCATGCCTTCTTTAAAGACTGTGTTCCCAATATATATCAATGCTTTATCTAGGGTAAGACCTAGTGATTTGTGAATGGTGACCGCATATGCTAGAGTTAGAGAAAATTGCTCTCTGCGTACATACTTATCTTTGAAAAGAAGGAATCGAGCTGTTGAGTGTCCTATTCTTTTTACTTCTGATAGTTTGTCAAAGAGAATATTGACAAACTGAATGTTGTTGTCACTTGGGTATGTTTGAAAGCCAACAACTGTACCAAGTGCTCCATTAACTAGTCCTTGCTCCACGTCAAGGTTTACGTTTAAGCATTACTCTACAGTTTAAAGATAATTTTAATATTTTCTCCAAACCTGCTGTGTTGGAGATAGAGTTTTCTAAGGCATTTAATCTTGTTGTGGATTGTTGACACATGGGTAGTGCCATACCATGTACATCCAGTTTGTCTGTGGAGCAAATTTCAATTATTGGTTGCATTTCTTTTTCCAACATTGTTTCATTGAACTTGGAACAGCTTGCAAGAGTTTGCATCAAGGACATACAAGTGACATTTTTGTGTGCTAATTGTTCCATGACATCAGTAGCACATGAGTTATGACCATAAAGTGCATGGATGTGCTTCTTGAGATAGTACACCAACTTTAATACTTTTTAAAATGTTGCCAAAGGTTAACATTTCCTATGCTGCCAACAGTTTTACGGCAGAGTTTGTGTTCTAAGTTTTTAAAAATAGGTTTGCCTTTCACTGGTGTCAATTGAAGAAGATCTCCGGAAACAATAATGTTTTCCTGCAAAGAGCTCTTCGTAGTTTGTTTAGAGTACTTCTTGTAATCTGAGGTGAATCAAAGCCAACATTAGATTGGAGACCATGCTCACCTCATCTATTAGCAGCATTTTCATTTGTTTTAACACTCTTCGTAATTCCATTGCAGCTTCTGTAGAAAGTTTGTAATATTCTAATTTGTTTTGTTGTTCTACTGGAAGGACTAGTAATCGATGTAAAGTGACACCGCCGATGTTTTAGGCAGCTAAACCTGTGGGGGCAGTTACAACAGCTGACAGTTTGTTGTTTGTCAATTGTTGAAGGAACTTGCTGATAATTTTTATTAAGAATGTTATGCCTGAACCAGCTTCACCACTGACATATAGTAATAAAAGTTTCTAATTTTGGTAGGTACATTCTTTATTTTCATGTTGTACACCATGTGCAATTTCTTTTGTTACTTCTTGAAAAATGGTATGGTGCTCTTTGTTTAGTTTTGATTGTAGTACAGTTAAGTCTTCTGTATCTTCTTAATAGTGACACATGAGGCCTCATTACAAGAGTGGTAGAATGGGTTAACGGGTGCCGCAAAAGGAAGCGGACCCGTTAACACCATTCCGCCACATTACCAGGTCCCCTCGTGGGACCCGTTCTGCACTTCTGGTTCCACCAGACTTGCAGAGCGGGTCCCACGAGGGGAAGAGGGAGCTAACAACGGGCCGGTCATAATCGGCCCGTTGTTAGCTCCCTCCCCCATTCCCATTCAGCCCTACGTGGGCTGAAATGGGAATGGGGAAGGTCCGGGCCCGGGTTCCTGGAGGGAGGAATTACCGGGCCCTCCAAACTCGGAATGGCCCGGTAATTCCCCATTCTGGGAAACCGGACCCGATTCTGGCGCCAAAATTGTAATGAGGCCCATAGTGTTTTCTACTTCTGTCATAGCTAATTCTGCCCCATTTGCTATTAGTGGCTGTCCCAGTGGTTCTTGGCTTCCTGTTGCAGAATGTTGACTACTGTCAGGAGTGTCCCTATCTAGTTGAGCCTGGAGTTCTTCTTTGTGTTGCTGTTCATTGTGCAACATTGTTTTGTACAGTGTAAAGTTTACATCGGTTATAGTACTTTCATATGATTTGAAAGCGTCTTCATAAGAGTCATAGATACCTAGGCCCTCATTACGATACTGGCGCTAAACCATGGCGCTATTAGCACCATGGTTGGTGCCGGTATCGTAACAAGTCCGCCAATGTTCAATGGGGAATGACCACCCCATTCCAAGGTTGGCGGGGCGGTAATTCCCCATTGAACATTGGCCCTTCCCCATTCCCATTTTTGCCCCATAGGGCTCAATGGGACTGGGGAAGGCGCAAAGTACGGTACCGCAAATTGCGGTACCGTACTTATCACCAAGGTCCCTTTGCCGGTCCCTACTTTAACGGCTGGTCTAGACCAGCCGTTCAGGTCGGGTCCCGCAAAGGGACCTCGTAGTAAGGCACTAATGGGTTAACGGCGCCGCAGCCTTTTACGACGCCATTAACCCATTAGCGCCAGGGTCGTAATGAGGCACCTAGTATCTCTTTTTCTTTTCTCCATGGTTTAAAAAGTTGTAGCAGGGACATGTAATATAGTTCTTTATGTTGAGGAGTTTTTAATGACAATTTTATATGATTAATTAAGTTTCTTTTTGCAGCTTTCTGGCCGGCCTCTCTTGGCCCTCCTCCTGCTCCTACCTGCAAGGCTAAAATCCTCGGGGTCATCTTTGACTCTACACTCTCCTTCTCTCCTCACATATCTGACGTCTCTAAGAAGTCACACTACCAGCTGCACCTCCTCAGAGGTATTCTTCCCTTCCTCTCCTTCCCCCAGAAGCTCACTGTCTCCCGAGCCCTGGTTCTCTCGAAGCTGGACTACTGTAACAGCCTCTATCTTAATCTGCCTGCCTCCACTCTCCGCCCTCTGCAACTCATCCAGAACAGAACTGCGAGACTTGTCCTTGGCCTCAAACCCAGGGACCGTATCTCTCCAGGACTGAAATCTCTACACTGGCTCCCAGTGGCTGCGAGGATTAAGTTCAAAACCATCTGCATTATCCACAAGGTCTTCTGGGGCCTGGGGCCAAAATACCTTCAACTCTCTCTCCCTAAATATCTTCCTTCCTGAGCCCTTCGCCCATCCGTCTCCAACTCCCTCAGGGTCAGCCGCTTCTCAAAGCAACGAGCTGGGGGTAGATCTCTCTCCGCGGCAGGGGGCTCCCTCTGGAACAGCCTTCCTGCCTCCCTGAAACTTGAGGAGAACCATCTCCGGTTCCGGAAGCACCTCAAAACCTTCCTCTTTGCATCTGCCTTCTCTGTCCCTCTCCCCTGCTAAATTCTACACTGTAATTGCACTGAAACTGCAACTGGGCCACTCTCACCGACCTCGGTCCTGGGCCTAGCCACTCTCCACTTGCACTGCCTCCCTGGCATCGCACCCCCTGCACTGCGGGACTCTCTCTGTACAATTTCTGAGACAGTGTTTTGTCCGATGATAAGTCATTCCAGACGTCTTGAAGCTCTTTTTTTTCTGCTTTTGTTAAGTAGGCTGTAACAAACCGTGCAACTGCAGTGGAATTGTCTGCAGTGTACTGCAAATCTATGTTTACATTCCATAAGAGGGCAATGATTACATTGTAATCATTGATATATTTTGCTTCTCTGTTCTTTTTATGTAATATGTGTTCTTAGGTGATTTACCTTTAACACTATCCTGTGTCTGTAACTGGTCTAGGGAAACCAAAGCAGCATTTGGTGTAGTATTTCCCTTTGTTTTTGAATTTGCGACAACTATATTTCCCACATTTGTGTCTTTGAAATTGTACAATTTGTGCACGAACATCACTATTTGTTGCTTCTGATGGAATTTCACAAGCGACATATTTTTCGATAAACTTGTAAAACAGTGGAATCACTGTCTTCACCAAATTTAGGAGCATCTTCAATCCATCAAAGCATGTGGATATGTGGTGCTCCTCTGGCTTGGTATTCTTTTCTCCAAAAGAAGTGGTGCACTTCTCAGAGGGGAGGAACAGTTTTATTACAAATAAAGTGTAGCATAGCAATGAAGCGATGATGGAAATATCTTGAAACATTAACAGGATCTAGAGAGCAAAGTTCTCCAGGTGTTAGTATATCTATGTTTGTTTTGTTTTTGTTTGCTATGCATAGGAAATCATGTAAATCTTCCCATGCATATTCTGCACAACTTAATGTAACAAACCAAGTGGGCGGGCCAAGGTTTCTTATCATACAACGTACATCTGCGTGACGTCTGAACCAGTACTCTTTAGTACCACGCATGTTTGCTAACATATTTGTAATGCTTGATTATAGAACCTCATCTTTTTCTTGCACTTTTTGTAGTAATTGCGTAGCTGACATATTTTGAAATTGGGTACCTGATTTTATTGTGTGTGTAACTCCGTAGCATAGAGTTGCTAGATCACTTTCAAAGAGTAGGTGGAATATGTATTCCACATTTTGTCTAAATCTGGGATCTTCAGAATACATTCATAACGAGCAGTATTCTGATGCTGTTATCTGAATGGGTCTATCATCGTACCTTCCTCCTTTTCCAGTAGGAAAGAGTAGAGGAAAAGCACGTGCTTCTATACTTTTTTCCCATATGCTGATTGGTGATCCTTTGGTTTGTCGCATTTGGTACGTTTCTAGTGCATCATCTATGGTGTCACTAGAGTGTAATGGATGAATTGTATAATGGTCTACAATATTGGATAGTGTAGCAGGATCTAGAAGTTCAAATTGACCAGTTTCTGGTGACTCTTGAATTATTTTAGTGGCTTCCTTAAAGTTTTCTTCAATATTCATTTCTTTGTAGTATTCATTATTGTCTTTTAGATATTGCAAGGCTTGTCTAACTTTATGTAAGTCTACGAGCTGTTGCCACATTTTTTTGTCTTTTGTGGGTACACCATTTACTAAGACAATTAAAGATTGCTCTATTGGATGTTGCACTCCCAGAGTGTTCACATTTTCTTTCAGATCTAGTGGTAAATAAACTACTTTGCCACGAATGCCTTTCACTAATTCTGAGGGAGGTAATTTTGCTGTTTTTGGTCAAAGGCGTATTATTGCTTGAAATGGGTGCACTGTCTGAATTATGATGCTCTCATATAAATTGAGTTGTTGCAGAAGTTTTGGTAGTGAGAATAATTCCAAGTAATTTGTGATAGCACGTGAAGGAGTTTGGTTGTTGTCAAGTTTTGTAGTGCAGTAAGTGCAAAGTATAAAGGGGTCAGTTATTTCATATTTGTTTTCTGCTATAAGGTACAGAGCTACTTCAAACCATTTGGAATTTTCATTGTCTCCTATTTTGTATGTTATGTGTACAGTTTTTGTGTTTTTGTGTTACTTTTATAAAAAGTTCTGCGGAAACACACACACACCTGGTTTCGTACTTCAGCGAATGTACTTTTAAGTTTTAGTATTTCTTTTTTGTATTTGTGCAGTAGAAGGTTGCCATTTGTACAATTGTTGCTAGTCTGTTGTAAAGGTATTGCATTTTGTAAGTGCCTTTCACTTTCAAAATATTTTCTCTGGATATGCTCTATTTCTTCAAGTAGGTCTTTGGCTGTTACATGTAGAAGATTGTTATTTAAATTGGCTAGTGCTAAAGCAGGACTTTTAGCATAGTACAGTTTATAGACTGGATATCTTATAGTTGAATGATGTGTTGATATCATTTTGATATGATGGAAGGTGCTTTTGCAAATAGGTCCTGAAATGCAGGATAATGAATGTCCTTGTAGTCCTGTGCGTTTGTGCACTGGACAGGTATCCATATTTTGTAGTAGTTTCATTTTGATTTTGTCTTTGCCTTTCACATACTGATTGAGGAACTGGTGTAAACATTTCAAAGATTTTTTGGCAATGTTACACATTGACGTGCATGGCCATTTGTATACTGGACATTCTGGTTCAGTTGAATGGAGAGGTGATACTGTATTTTCTGGGGACATTTTTGAAAGAGGAGGGAAAGATTTTGTACTGGAAGCTTGTTTTGTTTCGCTTAATGACTCTATTAGATCTTTTGTTTGAACTTTTTGTACAAATTCTACTAGAGATGGATGCTTATTTTGGACACTTTTATTTTCAGTTGCTCTACTTCTGTGTTGCTTTCTACGGACTTGGTTCTTGGTAGGCATTATTTGGGTTCTGTTGAAAAAAAAGAAGGTACAGGTTGGGCTGTTTTGCAATTTATGTGTGCTGTGTGCGTGTGTGTCTCAGTATGATGGTAAGGATGTATGTGGTGGTGTGTGATTGTGCATTGGGAGCTACAAGTAGTTGGGAAGGCTATTCTTGTATTTGTGTGTTACTATACTTGGGTTCAAATGACAGGACAAAGTAAGCTAGTGGCGAGGAGAAGCACTAATACTAAATCTAATGGTATAGAATTAAAACCGTTCTTTGTTCTGTAATACTAACATTCTAGGGGCTGAGTTATGTCATTTGTGCATCGAAAAACGGGGATTTGTGTGCTATTCTGCCTGTTAATCCCTGTTTAACAAATGGGGATTTGTGGGCAGAATGGTGTACAAATATCTGTTTTTTGGAGCACAAATCCCATGAATCAACTGCACAGTGAGTTTGAGTAACAGTAAGAATATTATGATAGTTTGTAGTTACTTTTTTGTTTGGAATGAGCAGGTTTCTTCTGAGTTGTTGTTTGTACTTCAGATGTTGCTGCTTTTCAGGAGAGTGGTCTTCACTGCAATTGTAAAAGAAAGAAATTAGTAATTTTGTGATTTTATAGCACTGATGTTAATTTAGACATTTATTTTTATGTTTGTTGTAGTAGTATTCTTGTTTAATAAGTGAACATAGTGTATGAATGCAGTTTCCTTTGACTATGTACAGGCTTTATATTTTACTTACAATATGTTAATTCAATATGCTTTGAAAATGAGTAGAATACTAAGGGGGTAATTAATGGTATAAATGTGCACCGAAATCAGTGGCGCAAGCAGGCGCAAGCGTGAAAAAGCCAGCGCACGCGTGCGAATCGCACGCGTGCGATTCGTGGAAGGCCCAGCATGTGTAATTTCTGGGATGTGTGCCAAATCCGCACATGGCAAACACCGGCGCACGCATCATTTCCACATCCTGAAAGCCGTGCGTGACGCGCACAGCGAAAGCGCACAACGTCAGTGCACACATCAAAAAGGGGGCGGAACATGGTGCGGAACACGCAGAATGGGGAACAACATGTGCAAATAAGAGCGTAACTGGGGAAGTACTGCTGGGAAGTACACGGAACGCCCACACGCACGTGAATTACATGGAATCAAATAGGGAAAACCTGCGCACGTCAAAACACACGCACACACACAATTCGTCCACCACACGAAAGCAGGCGGAAGTGTCCTCGCGCAGCATAAAAGTGCACGTAGACAACAAACAAGCATATACAGCTACGATGAATGTCGCGTTCCTCGCAGCAGTGATCGTGGGACACCGCAGGAGGAGGAGAATAGCCAGGCCCCATATTTTTTTGCCCAGGACCAGCCTTTTTGGGATGCCTGATGACCAAGTCTATGGTAGGTATAGGTTTCCACCTCATATCATCCTAGATCTGGTCAGGGAGTGGGATGATGAACTCACATCGCCCACCATGTTCTCACAAGCATTGAGCCCCTTGGAGAAGGTGCTCAATGTACTGCATTTTTTGGCCACTGGTTCATTTCAGCGGACAACTGCCATAGTGGGGGGTGTCTCACAGGCCACGCAGTCACGCTGCCTACACCAGGTGTTGGCAATCATCACTGCGCGCCCCTCAGTCCGCAGGCACATATACATGCCCAGAACACCCGCAGAAAGGCAGGCTGTGGTCCTGGACTTCTACAGGGTGGCACACTTCCCCAAAGTGCTCTGTGCCATAGATTGCACCCATGTGGCCCTACGTCCACCTCGGGCCACTGAGCACATCTATCAAAACCGCAAACACTGGCATTCCATCAATTTGCAGGTGGTATGCAATGCCAAGGGAATCATCACCTCTGTATATGCAAACTTCCCTGAGTCCACCCATGATAGTTTCATATTCAGAATGTCCGCCCTGAGCGGGCCCTGGAAGCTGGGAAGCATGGCGACACATGGCTCCTAGGTGAGTACAAATGCCTGTGCACATGCATACATGTCACACACAGACAAATACAAAAGCCCCACTAATGACAACTATTATCACCTTACCAGGGGACAGTGCCTACACTCTGAGCAGCTACATGATGACGCCCACACGGAACCCCACCACTCCACCCCAGGTAAGATACAAGGCAGCCCATATTGCAACCAGGGCCATAGTGGAACGCACATTCGGAGTGCTCAAGTCACACTTTCGCTCCCTTGACCGCTCTGGTGAACAGCTACTATATGCACCCCCAGTAGTGTGCAGGATCATTGTGGCAGCATGTGTCCTGCACAACGTTGCAACATGGCATGGCGTACCGGTGGACATGGTGGTTCCCCCAAATCCCCAGCCACACGCATGGCCGCTGCGCATGGGAGGGGAAAGGGCATGTGGCGAGGCAGCCGGTACCCAGCTTGTGGCCACATTTTTCACCTAAACTCCAGCCCCTGCGGAGTGCACACAGGCCTGGCACATACCAGGTCACAATTGATGATGACAAAGGGACAGTTAACTGTCACTACCTTACCACCCGGAGAAAGTGTCCATGGAAGTGCCACATTGTGTGCATCCTTAGCTACTTAAACATAACCAATCCCATGTGACCAAAGGAACACATTCAAGGCTTTTCCCCCCGCCCCTTGCTAAACAGGGCATGAAAGGACTGGCATGCCACCCAAACCTTCCCAACACTCCTCAACCCTGGCTGCCATACCATACCATGGCATGCAATCTCAAAACATCCAACCATATGCACAACACATGACACAATAGTCATGTGAGAAATGTAAATAGTCACCAGACAATTATACCTCACATGGAATCGGAAGAAAGGAGTGACCAAAACCTCACACCCTGAAAACGGTGCCACAAATGCATGCCACCAGTCGTTCAAGCAACACAAGTCTGTTTACCTTTTGCCATGCACACTGGACAATAGCAAATGGCCATATCAAACACTGCACACTGCACAGCACAGTGAGCGTGCAATGCATTGGTGAAAACCCCTCTGCATCATTTCAAAAAATGGCATACAACCAAATATCACCCTGTCATGCATGTACACGAATAATAACTCGGAAGTGAAGATGGATTGTTGTGACACAGCATGCATGAGATGGCAATCTGAGTGCAATGTAGTTGGGGGGGTGTTGCCTAAGTGTATTCGTCCATATGGACATGTCTAGAATACATGCATGTGAAATGAAGTGAATGCCAGTGTCCCATACACAGCACATATGAACATAGCACCAAGGACCCCTTGTGTCTCAAACCATATCCCCTTACATGTCAAAAGAAATCACTACATTGGATCAGCCATTGACCAGCAGAACATATCATGTACAGAGTACACCACATCGGCAATGGCAGAATCACTGAATCATGGAAATCGATTAAATGAACAACACACAAACTTCATCAAAGCGCATCAATGAGGGAGTGAATAAGGGAAAAGAACAGTACATTCCTACATTTCCTTAAAACAGTCCACAATGTGAGAATTAACTGGAAAAGCAAAGTACATATTACAATTGCCTGGGCCAATAAGGGAGAGCCTAGGGAGGGAATGTAGGATGACATAACTAGCATCAACATTCCTATGCCTGACGGGAATAGTCGCAGTGCAGGAGTCACATAAGGAGAGGAGTGACGGAAAAGGAGGGAAGAGGCGAGGAGAGTAACAAAACAAGTGACAAACTGTGGTTGCTCTACAAAGAATCAACATAGTGCTGGGGAGGTGGAGAAGAAAGACAGAAGGGAAAGGGGGAAGAGATGACCTGTAATCAGTGGTGGAGGGACTAATGATCAAATTAACAGTCAAAATAATACTTAAAATGGTGAAGGTGGGGTGTGGAAGGACAGAGGCAGAAGGGTAAATGTCTGCAAAGAACAAGCGTCTACGTATCACCATGGTCAATGGCAATTGGGCTAGTGGTTGAAAATGATAGGCAGAGTACAAGGAGGAGGCCAAAGGGTGGTGGAGAGGGAGAGGGAGGAGAGAAGGGAGGAGAGAAGGGAGGAGGGGGCCAAGCTCAAAATGACCAATGCGGAAGATGGTGAAAGAAAGCACACCAGGAGGCAGAGGGAAACCTGACGGTTCAGGAGAGTAGGGGATGTGATGATGAAGGGGGGAGACAGAGGGACACTGACAGGGGCACGGGAGAAAGGGGGGTATTGAAGTGACTGAGAAGGCATGTGGGCAGGTCTATACAGGGCCACCTTAGTGGGCTTTTGATAGTGGTGGCAGGCTCAAGCATCCTGGTTGGCCGGATTGTCACAAGGGCCAAGTGCAAACAGTGGGAGGGAGAGAGCAGGTCCAGGACACAAACTGAAAATTTAAATGACAAACAATGTAGTCATAACTCAGATGTCACATCCAAACACCAGCCAGGGCTGGGAAATGTCCAAAGTGGTGCTAGCAAGGAATGGGGGTTTGTTGAAATGCATGGTGACAGGGATAACTCAGCGTGCAGCCTTCATGTGGCATATCAAAATCACTGTGGGTAAACTGTCCCAATTCAACATTCTCAGCATATAGACCCCGCCCACCATCAGTGTGTTGTATGCAGCCAGAGGGTGCATGGTACCAGCTACAGCAGGAAGTTTGACATTCAATACATAACAAACATCTCAAGCAAAATGATGAAATGCACAGTCAGCTTAATACTCACCAAAGTGAAGTGCAGACATGCATTGGAGAACCCATCTGGAATACCCACTAGGGGTGTACACACAAGTAGAACTGCAGGCTGGCCACAGATATGACGGAAGCCCAATGCCCATGTGTGATATGCTGTTACACCGAGCCATCCTTGCAAGCCCGTTTAAAAGGGAAGCAGGAGTAGCAAATGTGTTAGGACCCCAGGCAAAACACATACAGAAGACAAGCCTGAATGGGCCCAGCAGGAACATACAGTGGATGCCCTCCGATGTCACAAAGCACCACACTGTCACATGTATGCACAATAGACAAAATAAAATTGAAAAAAAAGAATTTGAAAGAAAATACATATAAAATCAAATAATCAATTGAAATAAAAAAATGAAAAGAGTAATGAAAGAAACAAAAGCAAAATCAATAAAATAGAAGAAAACCAGAAAAAAACATAACAAATAAAAAGCGAAGTGAAATCATTGAAAAAGAAAAGCAAAATAACAGAAACATTAAATAAAATGAAAAATGAAAATGAAAGATAACATACTTACCAAAAACCATACAATTTGAATGAAAAATCAAAAATATTATCAGAATAAAAACTGCTGAAAAATAAAATTTGCAGGAAAAAAAATAAAATGGCCATATATGACCCGGTGGGTGAGAGGGCACCCAGGAGGGGGGAGGTACAGGGTGCACCTCTACACCCACATGTGTAGAAGTCGAGGTAAAAACAAAAAACCTCACTGGGCCCAGCGCCTGCACGGCCCGACCTATTTGGGAGATAGGTTGTCATCGCCACCCTCTGCATCTGAATCCAAAGGTGGAGGTGGTGGAGTTGACTCACCACGCCTAGCCACGCCTTGCCCCTCAATGGCAGCAAGAATGCGTGGCTGGTAAGCCAGGTCCTGGCGGGCAATGAGACTGAGGTCAGCATGCATTACCTCATGTGTCACACGTGCTTCCTCCTGCAGGGACTGACGTGTGAGACAGAGTTCTGCTTGCATGGCCTCACATGACAAACGGAGTGACTCCCGGCTTGCACAGAATTCAGCCGAGATGGTTCTTTCAAGCTGTTCAAATCTGTCTTCTGTCCGCCTACTCTGATCCATCATGAGGTCAGCTGGAGTAGATCGGAGGGCTTGTTGTTCCACCCTCAGGGCCTCACAGTGTGCCTCTGCTTGAGCATTAAGTGTTTCACACAGCACCACCATTTCAGCCCGGCGCGCCCTGTCATATGCCGTCATGCCCAGCCTGAGTGAGCGGCACGTGGACTGCGTAGCCCACTGATGGAGCACCATTTGCCTAACAGAGGGGAGGATGGAATGGGCCACACTTTCCATACCTTGAGCAATCATCTCAACTGCTCCCCCTGTTGCTGTGCTATGGCAATCATGGAACGCTCCCACTCAGTTGACCCCGGTGGCACACGGCCACTGCATCGCCGGCCACCACACCTGCTGGGCCCAAGGAGCCGTGGTCCTTGCTGGGTTGGTTCTGCCTCCGGCTGCAGGACTGCATCCCTCTGTCGACATGATGCCCCAGGAACATGGACAACTGGTGCCGAGTGTGACCGTGCACCCGTAACCACCACAATTGGACATTCCAACCCTGCCTGGCCCCCTACTGCAGGTGTTGCAGACAGAAGACCATCTGACATAGGATCACCTACTGGCGATGACACGTCATGATGCAGATCTGGCTCAACATAGTGATCAGAGGATACATCAGAACCTGACTCAAAGTCAACTCTGGAAATGATGGCCTGGAGCACCTGTGGGTTCTCGTGGGCTGCCACCCCACGACCACCACTGGTGCCTGGTTTGAACTGGCCACCGTGTCTGGGATGACATCTTCATCGTCTGCCGCCAGTGCGTCATCACCTGCAACATAAAAATGAGAAACAAGAACACGCACATCAGTAGCACATACCACACACATACAGTTCACAACATTGACAGACAAATAATGAAACAGCCATGTCACATGCAAATCAAACCCCAACATTCATCCAGTAGCATTGCAATGCACAGCCATCACAAAAGCAGTAAAGGATGTGTGCAAAATGTGAATGAAACACATGTATTGCATGTTGCACATCACATGCATCACACACAACCTCTAGTGGGCATACATCCAATGCCAAAATGAGAGATGGTAACAAATAGTCAGCACCTAGCATAAGCATGTGTTACCACACAGATAGACACAGCTAGAAATGTAACCGAACACACCATGATACATGTAACATGCATGTTCATGTGCAGCACTCAACTACAATCAACTATGCACATTACATGTGTCATAGGAGGCACCTATGCTAGTGCATTTCCATACTGTGATGGTAGGGACATGGGTACATACATGTCAGGTCAACATCATAGAGCACCATCATGATTGCACGTTGAAGGGCTTAACTTGGCACAGGAGTGGGTGTGTGTGTTGCAGTGCATGTGTAGCCCCTCAACTTACAACATCAAGATGTACGTAGTGATGACAATATTCAAACATTATGGCAGTGTAACGGCAATTGCAGCCATCATGTGCAAATGGCATGCACCAGGCAGCATGGTTTCTGTGAAACACCCTCTCTATGGCCAATAGCAGGGAGGTACTGCATGGCAATGACATGTTCCATGCAGAACTGTGCATTGCCAGACAGTGTAGGTGTGCGTGTATTGCATTTCATCAGTCAAATGTCTTTACAGCCAATGAGAAGTGGACATGATAGAGGAGAGTTGAGGAACCATCCATAGTACATCCATGCATGTAGAAGACAACACCAGTTGAAAAGTGGTCATGGGCCTGTAACTGGGGGAGCCATGGCCATGATACAGATGTGCACAGCTCAAAGACGTGCGTGATGACACACAGACCTACAGTGAGCATGACATGGCTGTCCAAATGAGATGACACTTGGATCATCCTGGACAAATACAACAATGAGCAGGTGGTGAAGGACACCTAGGGGCATACATGGAATGCACATGTAACATGATCCTGCACATATGTGCATGGGAGCCACTGCCATCAGCACACTCAAAGTGAGCCACACTGCACCAAGGACAAAGGATGCATATGACATGATGTGACATCTCATCAAGATTGCACACATACACAAGTGGCTTAGAGCACAAACAAGCAAAGGGAGGGGAACAAGGGAGAAAAGGAATTCAAAACAACTATCATACTGGGCACAGTGACATACAAAACACGCTAGTGCATGGGGAAGAGATAAAGGGTTGAAGACCCAGGAAGGGGGAGAAGGGGAATGTGCCAAACAGAGGAGACCAAAGCAGGAAAATGAAGTGCAATGATAGAATGTCCATTCAAAAAGTAGTAGGGCAGCCAGCAAGTGGCAAGTGCAAGATGATTTGGACAGGGCAAATCTGATGAGCGCAGACAAAGAGTGCTGGACTGTATGGGGAAAATGCACTGGACCCATTGATATGGGAGGCCTGTAGGCAGTGCAGCAGGGAGGCAGGGTGAGCAGGTACCTGATCCGATGGACAGAGTGTGTGCAGGGGCACAGTGCCAACAGAGGAAACTGTTCAGCTGGGTAGAAGAGGGGCTAATGCAGGAGCAAGAAGGAAGGTGTTAAGGGCTACCAGAAGCAGATATATATCTCCTCAAGATTCAACGTGGCCAGTTGGCTGTTCAAAAGTGAGCTCCCAGCTGTACACACAGATCTGCTCCTACCTTATTTATTAAATTAACGACTGACCTTGAGGGAGTGTGGGGTAGAGGAGCAAAGGACTCAAGGGGGAGGAATTGGTAGAGGGATTGTCGAAGGTATTTTCTACCCAGTCCCAAAAAAAACCTTGTGCACAATGCAGAGGGTCTGAAGTAACATCCTTGCATCCACTGGTAACCAATGAAGGGGTCACATAGCTGGAAAGATGGGATCCCAGGGCTTGAGGCCAAGGACAAGTCTTGCAGTCCTGTACCAGATTAGTGGTGGAGGGTGGAGGCATGTTGAATATTGAATGAGACTGTCACAGTACCCCAACCTTGAATGAACCAGAGCTTGACAGACTGTGAGCATGTAGGGGAATGTTAGGGAGGGCAAGGTACCCTTGAAGTGGCGGAGCAAGAAGTTAATCCATTCCAGGATACATCACAAATGTGTGTGTAAAAGGGATATGTTGAGTCAAAGGTGACCCAGAGGTTCTTGGCCTAGCAGGTGGAGACAGGAGGAGGGCCAAGTGGGGCTGGCCAGAGATTGATGGCAGAGGATGGAAAAGGTGCATCGATGAGGAGGATGTCAGTCTTGCTGGCATTCAGACAGAGACCGTTGGTAGTACACCAAAAGCAAATGGCAATGCGGCTATCGGGAATAAGGGAGGGACAAGAGGTGGCCAGGGGCAGCCAGGAAATGAGATGGTTGTCATCAGCATAGCACCAGAACTCGTACAAAAAAAAGCTAATGCAGTAGTTAAGAGCTGCCAGGTGCTCTTTGTGAATTGAGGCCGAAAGGTCAGACCCCTGGTCAACAACACAGATGGAGAGGGAGATTGAAGATAGGAAAGAGCCAACATGTAGCTGGGTGGGTAACACATGCCAAACACACATGTCATTGAGTTACACGCATCAATACTCACCAGATGATGCATCATAATCCATCCTCTCTCCCACTCCACGGATTTGTTCCTCCGGGATGAACTCTGAAGCGATCTCCTCATGCTGAGTGAGTTCATCCTCCTCTGGTGGTGGCCCACCACCAGTCACCAGAGACATGGAGTAATTGGAGGCACGCTTTTGCTTAGCACTGCGTCTGAGGTCATTCCAGCACTTGTAGCAGTCCTGAGCTGTGCGCACCTGGAATCCCATGGATGTCACACCATCCGCAACATGCTGCCAGTGGACCCAACGCTGGTGATGTGTTATATGGCACTGTGGGCCCACAAGCATTTTGTGTTGGTGTTCCGACACGTAGCCCACAAGGAAGTCCAGTTCCTGATTACAGAAAGGTTTCTTCCTTGACGTGCCGGAGGCCGGAGCTTTGTCTGGGGTCCCAGCCTCTTGTGCAGGAGCACGCTTCCTCCTTTTGGCTGGTGGTACTGACCCTGAGTGGGCAATGTGGCTCTGATCAATGGGGGCAGTGGCACTGGTGGACTGGACCAAGGCAGTGGGTGTTGGTATGAGGACAGAAAGTCTGGCTTGGGTCTGACTCACTGCGGGAGTGGTGTTGGCTGCATCTGCACATGCAGCTACCACGACCCGGCTGCTTGGGGCAGCAGATGTCATAACTACCCCAGATACGTGTGCCACAGTCACAGCCACATTGAACACACATGACCCCAACCTCCGGACAAGATGGAAATCATCCTGGGAGTCCTCGTCACACAACACAACATGCGCTGCCTGACCCAGAACCCAGGTGGAAGTAGCCACAGCTATACCTGCAGCTACCACTACCGGTGGGCCTGTGACAGCAGATGTAATTTGCTGTTGGGTGATATGGGCGCCAGGTTGTGATGCAACAGCTGCATCACTAGGAACCACAATGGGGTTGTGGCATGTCTGCACCAGCATGTGGCTGGGCATCCCGTCCCAGAGGGGCACCCCTGCCTCTTCCTCCCCTGTAGCCACCCAGGCCACCCTGGACTCCCTGTCCTCCATGGTCTCCGCGCCCACGTGCTCGACCACGTCCAGCCCTGGGAGGATGCCCAGCTTTGCCACCCTTAGCCTTTGGTGGCCTCCCAACCATGGTACCGATGGAAAATGGGCTATGGGAGGTTCACTCAACAATTGTCATGGGCAATTGGCTAGAAGGGGCAGGGTACTTGATGGACTAGGTACCCCGGTGCCTCTGCAAGGCTGTCTGTGACCCCTGAAGAGAAATGACAGGTCACGCAACGCTCAGGCACCCCCAAAATGAAAATAAAAAAATAAAAAAATAAAAAAATAAAAAATACAAAGAAATTTAAGCTAAGGAGATTTGAAAAAAAATGTGCACGTGACCCCGGTAGCCCACGTGTGTGAATATTACCTCCAGCAGTATGGTGTGGCACCCAGGAACACAAAAAACATGTACGCGTGGAACACGCGGCTACAATGACCTCTAAACAGTATGCATGCACAGGGGGAACCACAGTGGGAAAAAAGCGTATGCGAATCACCGTCTGCCTTGCGTGGAAAAAAACAAATAAAACACCCCACCAAAAGAAGAGGTACGGAAGTTATCGCGTGTGATTGCAGCAGAGTAAACACACGTGTCGGTCTCCATGAACAGCACATACAGTGTTTTGCTGGCCCACGCTCACCTTTAACCCGTGCAGAGAGCAACATCCATGCGCGTAACATCACATACGCGCTTACGCACTTAGGCCCTTTACGCAAATTACACACATTCACACGCGGGCGTGATTTTTTTGCACGTGCGGATGCACCGGTGCTGAGGGAAACACCCGCGCGTATCACGTCACATACTGTCACAAGATTCTTTCTTTCTCACCAGTTTTTCCTTGCTTGTGGTCTTTTTGGAAGCGCTTTCCTTCTTCCTCACTGTCTGGAACGCGCGAATCTTCGGGGTCCAGCGTGAGGTAGCCGGCTGCCTAAGCTGGATAGCGTTCAGTATCTAGGAATGTTTAGCGTTGGATCCAGGAAGGAGGAGGAACAAGTGTCCTATGCTCGGAGAGTGCCCGGGGCACTGCGGCACCGAGCACAAAACGGGATCTGGGAGGAGGGGATATAGGCTAGAAGGTAAAATGCAGGAATCAGGAGAGGCCTCCAGGAAGGAAGAAAAAAGGGGTAAGGAAATGGAGATGGTACGGTATACAGACTCGAAAGACACTCTAACAACTCCGTTGAGACACGCAGAGCCGTGGGGACGTGCCTGTTTTCTAGGAAGCAGAGTGTTGCACGCAAAGACTAGAGCGCAGCGTTTCTGGGCCGTCGGCCATGTTGGAAGTATCACTGACCTCATGCCGCGGTGCATCATGGACCACGAAGTCCAGAAGGGCCGAAATCGGTGGTTCATGACACATACATGCTTACGCACTAAGGGCCTTTCCTCGAATTACACACTGACGTGCCGTTTTTTCACATGCCAAATCACTCCATATCAAGCTGGCTACACGACAACACACGGAAGACCACGCTCCTGCCCAGAAGGCCATTTTCCTGCCCCCCAGATCCCCAAGCACGCTCCCACCTGCCATCTGCTGCTGCCTGCCTGTTGACCACGTGCCCTGCTATTTGGTGCCGACATGTCAGCCATCTGCAGGGGTCCAGTTGCTGTGACCACCCCTGCTGGAACAAAAGACTCCCGACTGGTATTCCATCGCTCCACAGCCCAGCCCCAGGACCCAGTTGCCCACCCACACCTGCCTCAGGGGTTGACACAACACCATCTGGCACCAGTGGCAACCCCCCAGCAGAGAGGCAGAGGGCTGCCAGCTTCAACGCCAATGAAGTTGGCATCCTGGTGGAGCAAGTCCTGCGGCATTATGATGCCCTCTTTGGAAGTACACGCGCCGACAATGAAGGACGGAAGAGGATCTGGAAGGACATTGTGGCTGCCATCAACGTGGAGGAGGTGGCAGCCCTCGACATGCAATACGTCCGGAAGCACTGGGAGGACTTCAGGTCCAGGATCCTCAGAAAGGCCCGGCGCCTCTTGAAGGCAGCACATGCAGAGGGGTGCCGGGTCTGCCTTACCAACATCCAGATGAGGGTCCTGGAATGCATACACCCAGCGCTTCACCTCCAGGTCCTTCAGAGGCAGACCCGTCCAGAGTCGAGCGGTAAGTGTCCACGCGTACTGATTGGACGCAGTGCATGTTGAGGTGTGCCAGGAGTGTGCAGGTTGGACATATGTCTTGAAAGGCCAATGTATGGATGTGTATGTACAGGGACATGAGCCTGCCGCATGTGAGTCCAGTCATGTGTGAGGCACATCAATGGTGTATGTGTTCAAATGCATGATGCCCAAATGCATGTGTGGGTGCACACATGTATACATTTCTGTGTATGCACTGTGGCATGGTTGTGGTGTGACACATGGATGCTGGTTCCACCTTCAAGTATGTGCACAATGTGCATGTGTGTGTATGTGACATGTGTGCCACTGTGATACACCATGGATGCATGTGACACTGACATGTAGGAGTCAGATTGGCAGATGTGACATGGATGCCGATGATTTCACTGCGACAGGTGGTGGAGATGTACAGATGCATGTATGTCTGGTGGCATGTGCGCATATCTTCGGCACTCCCTGTGTTGCATGTGACATCAGGCTAACCTTCGGATGCTCATGCTGTTGTATGTGTAAGGATGGTGCTGCCTGTTGCAACATTCCTGTTGATTTGTGCATGTGTGTGGGTTAAAATGAAATGTGTGTTGGGGAGTTTGATGCCATGTGTGAAGTTTGACACTGCCACTCATGTGCAACTGTCATGTGTGTATCAGACCATTGTACAGTGCTGTGATGCCTGTGTTCTGTCTTTCCCTGTCTGCAGCGTCAACTGATGAAGAGGGCGGAGACGGTGCTGTTGAGCACAGCGGCAGGGATCCCACTGCCAGCCGGAGACGCAAGGCCCAGCTCCTCTCCCATGTTGTCATCTCGTCTGGGAGTGAGGAGTCTGGTGCCGAGTCCACGGCCGCAGCTGCCGAGGGTAGGTCCAAGAGGCAGAGGTCAGAGGTGGACTCCACCGCAGCAGAAGGGGCAGCTGAGACCCCACAGGGGCCTATGGAGGAAGCTGGCACGGAGTCATCCAGGTTGGTGCGGGGTTTGGTTGAGGAGGAGGCCATGGAAGGCCCGTGCACAGGTTCTGGAGGGGGGGATTCCACTGGTGCTAGTGGTGCAGTCAAGGGGCAGGGACAGGAGGCAGCACAGGCAGCCGCAGAGGTGCTTGTGTGTAATCATGTCCCTGATCCTGTGACTGCATCATCCGGCACCAGCAGGGATACCTTCATCCAGACCCGTTTTCAGGGAGGGGATGCGCACACAACAACTGGCCTTCTTCTACCTGTGGATGTGGCAATCCAGGACCGTGTTGAACCTGTCCTGGCTTGGGTGGCGTTGTGTCAACGTGGCATTCGGGATGACGTGCAGGGTTCTGGTGAAGACACTGCATGTTATTCCGGATGCCTCGTTGACTGCGTCGACCAACTAGGATGGGTCACCAGTGCTGGGTTCCTCCGTGTACTGGACCTTCTACCGACCCCCTCCTCAACTGAACCGCCTATGCGCCAGTCGTCCTCCGTGCCATCTTCCTGCCCAAGTATTACCTCAGCACTCTGTGGAGCTGCCCCTGACCCAGTGGCCAGGCTGGTGGAGGACACATCCCTGCCACAGTCGGGAGTCGGAGGTCCAGAAGGGGTGGCCACCACAACAACTGGACCCCAGCAGAAGGAGGACGTGCAGGCATCAACAGGCAGGGCACATGCACGACAGCAGCAGGCTCAAGGTGGGAGAAATGATGGCTCGGAGCCATCAACACCAGAGGGGCAGTCATCGGCCGGAGGGCAGGAGGACCCTGGATTGGGAGTGTCTTCCGTGTGGCAGCGTTTGGGCTGGCAAATAGATGCAGAGCGGCGGCGGGCGGAAGAGGCACAGCTCACTATGGTCAGGGCAGAGAACTGCATGCGCAGGGCATTGAGGCGGGCTGAGTGCCTCGAAGCAACTCGCAGGGAGTTGGAGGAGGCCATGGCTGCACCACTGCGAGACCTCGGGCCAGGGAACAGGCCCGCCTCCGGGACATTGAACAGGAGTTCGATGATGCCCTGGCCCGGAACATGAACAAATGAGCCGTTGGACTTGCCCGCCGCCTTTGTAAATAGTTATGTAGATTAAGTTTCCTTTCTATTTTTTTTTCCTTTGGGGTGCATTGACTATGCCCCGCCTTTTTGTATATGGTTATTTATTAGGTAGGATTTAGGTTAGGTTTCCTTTGGATTGTTAGGCTCATGGACCCTTGGATGTTCATTTGTTAATAGTTTTGGACCTGGATTTCTTTTTCTTGGACACATGGTGGAATACTTTTCTTTTTTGGAACTCTGATTTTTGTTTGATGGATGGACTCATTGGAGCCATTTTACTTTGGATTTTATTGGTTACAGCATTCATTTTTTTATTTCCTTTTTTGTACTTCCGGACTTGGAATATTTTTTATTTTATTATTGTCTGCTTTTGTTTTATTAATTTGGTTCATTCTTCAATACACTTTTTTTTTATACTTTACTTGTGTGCTCATCTCTCATTTATTTTGTGCATGTCACAATGTGGTTTTTCACAGTCATGTGTCGCCATTGTGTGGGTCTGAGGCACATGTCATCATGGGCATGCTGGTTATGTATTTTCTATCATGACATTGGGAATTCAATGTGGAGTCGATGCCATGGTTGGTTGGGTGTTTTACTGAGTGGCGTGGGGTGGGATTTGGGTGGCCATAAGGGCCATGGGTCTGGAGTGTGATGACTGTCGGGTGGGGGACATGAGTCGGGGCCTGCTGGCAGGTGCCTGTCACTGGTGGTTAGGTGGTTGGGTCAGGGGACATGAGTCGGGGTCTGCTGGCAGGGGCCCGTCACTGCTGGGTGGGTGGGGGACATGAGTCGGGGCCTGTTGGCAGGTGTCCGTCACTGCTTCATGAGTCGGGCCTGCTGGCAGGTGCCCATCACTGGTGGGTGGGTGATTGTGGGACACGAGTTGCGGCCTGCTGGCAGGTGCCTGTCACTGTTAGGTGCGTGGGGGACATGAGTTGGGGCCTGCTGGCAGGTGCCTGTCACTGTTGGGTGGGTGGGGGACATGAGTCGGGACCTGCTGGCAGGTGCCCATCACTACTGGGTGGATGGGGGACATGAGTCGGGGCATGCTGGCAGGTGCCCATCACTGGTGGGTGGGTGGGGGACATGAGTCGGGCCTGCTGGCAGGTGCCCATCATTGGTGGGTGGGTGGAGGGACATGAGTCGGGGCCTGCTGGCAGGTGCCCATCACTGCTGGGTAGGTGGGGAACATGAGTTAGGGCCTGCTGGCAGGTGCACGTCACTGCTGGGTGGGTGGAGGTGCAGGGGGACATGAATCTGGGCCTGCTGTCAGGAGCCCGTCACTGGTGGGTGGGTTGCTTGGGTGGGGGACATGAGTCGGGGCCTGCTGGCAGGTGCCCGTCACTGCTGGGTGGGTGGGGGACATGAGTCGGGGCCTGCTGGCAGGTGCCCGTTACTGCTGGGTGGGTGGGGGACATGAGCCGGGGCCTGCTGGCAGGTGCCTGTCACTGGTGGGTGGGTGGATGGTGGACATGTGTTGGGGCTCACAAGTGCATGGTGCCATGTGGGCTGCCTGCGGGGCATGGGGACGGGGGAAAGGGCACACCCGAGGGGCCACACTGCCAATGCGCGTGTAATACTCCCCGCGTACCCCACCCGCGCTAGCAAAAACGCATGTAAAACTCGCCGCGCACACCTCGGAATATGCGTACCCCACCCGTGCTAGCAAAAACGCATGTAAAACTCCCTGCGCACCCCTCGGAATACGCGTACCCCACATGCATTAGGTAAAATGAGTGGAAAAAGTCCCCCCTGTGGTTTGGGCTGCCCGTTGGGCATGGGGAGGGAGGATGGGCTGCCTGCGCATATTCCGAGGGGTGCGTGTGGATTTCTACACGCATTTTACCTGATGCGGGCGGGGTGCGTGTATTCCGTGGGGTGTGCAGGGAGTTTTCCACGTGTTTTCGATAGCGCGAGCGGGGTACGTGTATTCCGAGGGGTGCCTGGGGAGTTTTCCATGCGTTTTCGATAGTGCGAGAGCGGTACGTGTATTCCGAGGGGTGCGTGTGGACTTTTACACGTGTTTTCGATAGTGCCGGCTGGGTACGTGTATTCCGAGGGGGGCGTGGGGAGTTTTCCATGCGTTTTTCATAGCGCGAGCGGGGTACGTGTATTCCGAGGGGGGTGCGGGGAGTTTTTCACGTGTTTTCGATAGCGCGAGAGCGGTACGTATATTCCGAGGGGTGCGCGTGGACTTTTACATGCATTTTCGATAGCACAAGTGGGGTACGTGTATTCCGAGGGGTGCGCGGGGACAGTTTACATGCGTTTTCGTGCTTGGGGGGGGTGCTGTATGCTGGTCCCCTGGCCTTTGCACCATGTAGGAGATTTGTGCGATGTTTTTGGCGCACAGGGCGGGATTGGGGGCACTACTGGCACTGGTGCGTGGTCGCTGCACCACTCTGCGCCACTGCTGGTTATGGATGTTAAAATCCATGAATACGCTGTGCGCTGAAATTGGTTTTGGCGCACGCGGCTGGTCCAGACTGACGCATGCGCACACTGTGCGCCAGCACGACTTGTGCGCCGAATTCTATGAATTAGCCCCTAAGTCTATGAAACTCACTTGGTTTTTTAAGGCTGTGTTATTGAATGTTAGGAGATAGAAGAAATAATGATATACTTATTTTGCAGTTATTATAAGGTAAATGGCAGAAATTGTATAGAAAAGCATGGAATGTATGCATTTGTGAAGGTATGGGTAATAAAGCAGAAGAATGTGATTTATAGGCAGTGGTGTTATTTCAGCTGGGAGCTTTTCAATGATACTGTCTATCTGTGTGAGTGTATGAAGATGCATAATCTTATCCTGACTGTGTCATTTTATAATACACTACAAAGTGTTTTTCTATAATTATACTGTTATTTCTCCCATCTTTTTATATTATAATTTTTTAGATAGCTGTGTTATACAGGTTAAGTGTCAGTTACTCTGTTCATATGCATTCATAAGAGTTGTTCATGTACTGTGCAGAAAATATGCATACCTGTAGTTTGTATTCTTGTATGTGGATATGCCTGTAGCTGCAAGTAGAAATCTTGGTGACTTGTACAGTAGTTTTTGTAGTAGGTGCTTTCCAATGATATGAGACTTGTATTCAGAGTGATCAACAGTACATTTGAAGTTCTGAACTCTGATGATGGAGTTAGATGTAGAGGTCTTGGATGTGATTGGTGGATTGTTTGTGCCATTCCCTCATTGGATAGAGCTAAGCAGTCACACAGAGAGTGAAGTGGAAAGGGTAGAAGGGCTGTCCAAGAGTTACGCTGTCCGCGGACACCCTGGAAAGGGGACTGTAGGCATCAGCCAATCAGATGTTGAGGTTGTGGATTTGTGTTGAAAGAGAGTGTAGTGAAGATGGCAGAGGTGGAGAAAGTCAGGGTGTTGGTGCTTGGAGATATGTTTGTACATGGTTTACAGCAGTATGCTCAATGCAGGCATGTGACAAACAATTTTGATGTTTAAGGAGTGGAGGTGGTGTGGAGCACTGTGCCTGATTGCAATGTACAGGGAATTGTACAAGTTTGTGAAGATATGGGCAGGATGAACAATCCCCATGTGATAGTTTTGCACTATGGTGCTTTCCATTTGGCCTATGTCAGTGCCCCTACTTTGTTGGCAGATTTGGAACACTTGGTTCAAGCAGTAATGAACATGCTTCCAAATGCCAAACTTATTTTTTCTGGATTAGTACCTAGGGCAATATGGGAAAATAGTTCTGTTTTTTGTCCTCAGCAAAACATTGCTAGGTATGCAATCAACCTAGGCATGTGTGCTTTCAGGCTTAGAGTTGGTATGTTCTTCCGTAATAATGAGAATATTGATTCCAGTAATGCTGTTTATTTTAAAGAAGATGGCATTTCTTTATCTTTTATGGGAAATGCCATGCTGTTCTGGAATGTAAGGGTTGCTTTGGAGAAGGTTATGTGAAGATTTTAGGAGTGAAGTAAGGAAAAAAAAAGAAAAAAAATACAAAATAACAGGTGTCTGTCAAGCATCTGGGAATGGACCCACTAAGGGACCTCGTAGTAGGGCGGTAAGCGATTACCGGCACCGGTCTCCTTACCAGTGCCCGGTATCCCTTACCGCCCTACTCGTAATGGGGCCCATAGACTTGAAAAATGCGTTTTGTTCAGTGCCATTACACCCACACTCACAAGACATGACTTCCTTTATGTAGAGAAACTGGAAGTGGAAAAATACAAGACTTCCTCAAGGGTACTGCGAGTCACCATCCATATTCAACAGGGTCATCCAGATGGACTTATGGAATGTACAGATGGAGAGCACGTTCCTAAGGTACATAGATGACATTTTGATTTGCAGCAAGACAGAGGACGAGCGTAGAAGAGACTCAGTACACATGAGGACAGTGTTATCCGACAAAGGATATAAAGTGGACAAGGCCAAACTACAGTACTGTCAGAAGGAGGTGCTATACAATGGACAGACAATCTCCCAAAATGGCAGCAAGATCACACCAGAGAGGTCGGACACCATACGCCAGACAGACAAACCCATGACAGTAAGAGAGATGCAGCAGTTCTTGGGGTTGTGCAATTATTGCAGAGCATGGGGTTTTGACTAGAGCACATACACAAGGGGTCCAAATATTGCTCACTATTCTTAGAAAGGCACAGCTCCACCCTACTGATGAGGTCCAACAAGACGGAAACACGTGTCTGGGGTTGCTGTTGGTACTCTTGTTCAGAGGAAAATTGCCTAGCATTTCGGTGCTGGACTGCCCCAGGGCAGGACAAAGACTGATATGTTTTGGATATTTCTCCTCTGAGAAAGATAGTGAGTTAAAGAATCTGGGTAAGGCTCTCATAACCGGGACTAATGTCTGGCAGAGGGACTCCTAGGAACCCCCTTGGTAATTTGCATTATTTAAGTAACCTAGGTCACCCTACGTTACATGGGGAATCCAGATGTAGACCCCTTGCTCACTATTCTTAGAGAGGCAAAGCTCCACCCTACTGATGAGGTCCAACCAGACCAAAACACGTGTCTGGGGTTGCTGTTGGTACTCTTGTTCAGAGGAAAATTGCCTACCATTTCACTGCTGGACTGCCCCAGGGCAGGACAAAGACTGATATGTTTTGGATATTTCTCCTCTGTGAAAGATAGTGAGCTAAAGAATCTGGGTAAGGTTCTCGTAACCAGGACTAATGTCTGGCAGAGGGACTCGCAGGACCCCCCCTTGTTCATTTGCATAATTTAAGTAACTTTAGATAGCTCTAAGTTACTAGGGGAATCCAGATGTGGACCCCTTGCTCACTATTCTTAGAGAGGCACAGCTCCACCCTACTGATGAGGTCCAACTAGACCGAAACACATGTCTGGGGTTGCTGTTGGTACTCTTGTTCAGAAGAAAATTGTTTAGCATTTCGGTGCTGGACTGCCCCAGGGCAGGACAAAGACTGATATGTTTTGGATATTTCTCCTCTGTGAAAGATAGTGAGCTAAAGAATCTGGGTAAGGCTCTTGTTACCAGGACTAATGTCTGGCAGAGAGACTCCCAGGACCCCCCTTGTTAATTTGGAGGAACAAATAAGCAAGAGCGAAAAGCCTGCTGAATTGAGTAGAGTGAAGAGAGGAGGCAATTACTTCTCGGAAGCATCAGAAACAGAACTGGATGAAGTGCCAGCAGAACACAGACTGTTCAGCAGGACGCAAATGTTCTTCGCATCAGTAATACCATCCATACAGACATATACAAATGAGAAATGGCTGTAGATAACCCATTGGGAGCTGATGGTACTGATAAACTCGACAGTGAATGGGTTCAACGCAATAAAAGAAGAGCTTCAAGCAGTAAGGTTGGTGGTATCCAGAATAGATATGTTCTGGATGTGCTAACAGCAATGTAAGGAGGAGTTTGCACAAAAATAGGGAGTTCCTGTTGCCCATTTTCACCTGCCAATGATGAAGGTAATGGTACACTAACAGAAGCAGTAAATCAGCTGTCCCAGATGCATGCCAAAATGGAAGAAGAAGCAAAGGGGATGGGAAAGGACCAGAGCTGGATAGCAGACATATACGCCGGATAAGGCTGCAGTGTTGAGCAACGCAGGTTTGCAGAATACGCAGGATATGCTGCCCGACGAAGACCCATAACATGTTTCTTATGTCCATGCTACAGAGCATACACGCTACAGAGCATATACAATTTGAGGTTTGGACCCTCTGCGGCAAAGCCCTCGCAGGACAAGGCCTCAATGTTGAGCAAGCAGGTTTGTAGGATATGCTGCCCAACGTTGACAGGTAACACGTTTGTTACATTGACACTACCAAGCCTATAAAATCAGAGGTTCTGACCCTCTGCTGCAATGCCCTCGCAGGGCACGGCCACACTGTTGAGCAAACCAGGTTTGCAGAATACGTTGCCCACCAATGTCCTGTAATACGTTTGTTACATCCACACTACCAAGCCTATAAAATTCGAGGTTCGTACCCTCTGTGGCAAAGCCTTTTCAGGACAAGGCTGCAGTGTCGAGCAACCCAAGGGTTTGGCGATTAAGGAGTCCGTGGTGCAGACAGTGAGTGCAGACGATTCACCCTCCTGTCTGCGGCCGCCAGGTAAGGGGTTGGGCATTTAGATTATGTTGCGCTTCTCCTGAGCCTTTCCCATTCTGTGTCCTGCAGCGTTGCCTCTGCTCTGCCCTCTGCCCTTGTTGCGTGTGCCCCTTCCTTGCCACTCTCTACCTGAGCTTCCCCTCCCACCCCTACTTGAGGTCCCCCCTCACCCCTCCAGTCTGCCCCCTTCCCGGTCATCTCCCTGCATGGTCCTGTGCATTCCTTATGCATGAGCATCCGCGCCAATTCCATCCTTGGCTTTCACGGCCATGCATCATTGAAGTGCATGGCCCCTTCCATCCATTATCGCATTGCCTTCCCGCCACTCCCATCCCCCTCTGTGGTGAGCACTTGTTCTTTCGCCCCACTCTGTGTTAGGCAGAATTATTTGCAGTACCCTTTGGGAACACTACACACAATTAGGACTACAAATGGCAGCAGAAATTCACCATTGGTACAAACCTGTACTACACAGTAAAGTGGTAGAAATGGCTGAGCAGCCAGACTTATCGCAAGACCAACTGAGCAGTATCAAAGAGTTACACAACGGACAGCAGTTACTATGATTCAAACAAACACTGACTCAAGGTTTCCAAGTAAAAGAATATACATTTATTTACCCTTCAGTTGTATAACATTTCACTAAAGTAAAGCAGTTCACTAAAGAATAATTGCACTCTTAATACACCACACCACTCCTAATAGTTTCCAGACAAGTTAAGCGCACAAAATGAAGTGGGAGCAAAATGGAACTCTAGACATTTAAAAAGGGAGGGAAAGACAAAATTAGGCAGAAAGGGATCAGTACCAACAGATAAGTAAGCAGGGCAATCTAGAAAGAGGAACTACAGTGAGGGAATCAAGTCAAACAGGCTTAGGGTCAATGTCAATAGGACAAAAGTATTTTGCACAAGATCACACAGTTCAGGGTAGTTCGCGGTTAAGTCTTTGCCAAGAGTTCAGAACGAAGTTGGTCAGCAGAAAATTTAGCTTAAAGAGAAGAGAAGGACAAGCCCTCGGATTGGCGAAAGGTTTCACACCCTTCCACCGTGGCTGGACGAAACGACCAACCGGATGTTGAACAGTACCTTAAATGCAGAGGAAGCTGTAGCTGGGGCGGACGTTCCTGGTAGTTCCAGCAGGCTCACGGTTCCTGAAGCGACTGTCGGACTGACACGAAGTAGGAAGACTAGAGGGTCCTGCACTACCGAGGGAAGAAACCAGCAGCAGAGCAAAGTAACAAATAGAAGGTGCGCTCCTTAAAACCCAAGCAGGGTCCGACCTTCCTGGCTATCCGGCCCACGGTAGCTCTATACAGTGAATTTGACCAGAAGAGGGGGTCCTGGCTTGGAGTTTAGGTGAACTGGTTGGTCCCACCAGCTCAAGGGGAGAAGATTCTTGGAAGATCCTCTCTGTTGTTGGAGTCTGAAGATTCAGACATGCAGGCGGTTCAGTTCTGTCAGCTCCTCTTCAGTTCTCTCATTCCAGTGGCGACTCTGCTCTTCCAGACCCAGAGACCTGCTTTTTATGCAGTTTTCCCCCATTCACACAGCCTGGCTGTCAATCACACAGTAGGGTGGCTGTCCTGGCGGGCACAGTCACCTAGCCAATCAAACAGGAGTGCGTCTTAGGTTACCAAGGGAACTGATGGCAGGGGTCCTAAATCCCTTCCCTCACATCCTGCCTATGCAGACTTTCAGGCACCTAAAGGAGGGCTTCTGTGCAGAAGCCTGCGAAAAGACAGTGAACAAAGGAACCAAACATGGTTTGGCGCATAGAGACGAACATGAGAAATACTTTTCCAAAAAGAAATGGTGACTAAACTCAGCCGGAACAATATTAAAAACAATATGGTCAAGCGGCCTTAAGTTCGAGGCTACCAAGATAGCCCTAAACAATACCATGGTTATTTAAGATAACCGCGGTAGAAAAAATAGGGTAGTTACCACTGCCACAAGCCAAGTCTTAATGGAAAGGGAGCAAAACTATGCTCCAAGAGAGACAGCCAAAAAGGGATAAGTAGTAACCCTTTCCAGTACTCCATGCAAGATGGTTTGTACTGGGTCTGTGGATTCCAAAGAGACTAGTAAAGTTAATGACAACTTTACATGTTCTGTGGGACCGTAGTCAGCCCCAGAAAATGGAGTCTGAGTTGGGAAGAGTAAAAGATAACCCTGTGTCATTACACTGAGGGTGCTGTGTAACACATAGTAAAAAGATGATGCCTGTGGAGTAGGTGAGGCTCCACAGTCCATGAACACAAAAATGTTAAACACACACAGCAAAACACATGTAAGAGTGGGAAAAAAGGCTCACACTCTTACCAGGTGAAAAAAATAAATCCTAGAAATCCAGCAAAGCTGCTGAGGGACTCACTAGGTAAGTGAAATTAGCCATACTTGAGAATTCTCCCAAACACTCTGCCCTTGGCACACCCCCTTTTGCGTGGTCCCATGCGATCCACGGTTGCTCTGGCATGCTCGCAATCCCTCGATCACATGTGCCTCTGTGTCCCTTCCTTTCCTGGCCTGACTGCTACGCACCCTTGGTCTGCACTGTTCCTCACATTTCCGGTTCGCGTGTTCCAGCTCCTCCTCCATCCTTGGCCACCTTGAGCCTGCACGTCCTAGTCTGAAGTTCCCAAGCGATCCTTTATTGCGTGATTCCTCGCACCCCTCTTCCCTTGTGTGCACACTGTGCTTTCTTTGCCCATGCGTTCCTTCGCAATCCCTCGTTCACGTGAGCCGCGCTACTGTCGCTTTTGAAGTTTCTGCCAGGCTCTGCTCTGTGTTCTGCCTTGCTTTTTCTCCCCCTTCTAGGTTCCACTTCCATTGTCTATTCTGTGGTTGCTTTGATTGTCTATTATACTGCTGTGCTCTTCCTTCCTTTAGATTTCTCTTTCTTTGACTGCTCTGGTTCTGGCTCTGTGAATTATCTTTGTACTGCTGTGCTCTTCTTCCTCTGGGTTCTCTTTCTCAGAATGCTCTGGCTCTTGTTGCCCTTTTAATCTGGTTATTGTTGTGCACCATACTGCGCTGTGTTCTTTGTGCTTCTGTGAATTGTCTTTTGTACTGCTGTGCTCTTCTTTTCTCTAGGTTCTCTTTCTTGACTTCTCTAGTCTTGTTGCCCTGTTAACCTGGTTGTTGTTCATCATACTGCCTTGTGCTTGTTGTGCTCTCTCCTGAGCCCTCCATCTAGCTCAGTTAGTCATCTACATACCACTTGTTCTTGTCTCGCTCCATCTCTTCTGCTTGCACAACCCCCTTTGTTCTATTCCAGTGTCTCCCCATCCACTCTTCTGTGTCTCCCAACCCCCCAACTCTCCTCTTCCCCCTACTCTGCACCATCTATGGTGCTCTCTGTTTCTCCTATCTTCTTCAACTGCTTTTGTTTCGACTATCCTCCCCTTCTCACTAAGCCTGGCAGTAAGAAGTTCAAAAAGGATATCCTGGTCTCTAACCCGGGCCTCCCGATTGCTGATACCTACACCATCTCTTCCTCCTGAAAGACCCTCACCGACATCCTCTGTGTTGTTCCTTTCACTAGAACTATGGACTCCTCATATGTTCTCTGTGCTCTCTTCTTTCTCTTCCTCTCCCATTAATGTTGATACTGGGTGGGAGGCCCTCCTGGCTTCCCCCCACTCCTCAAAGGTCATTATTGATGTTTACCTGAATGGCACCATCTTGATCCAAGGCACTCAGGCCAACCTCCTCCTCTTTGATCGACTCTTCCCGCGCCTTATCAATTTCCTTTCCTCTCCCGCTGTCCCATCTCTCCCTTCTTCGGCTTTCTTGCCTCCACCCTCTGGCACCTTCTTCCTCCTCCTCCTCGGCTACCTTGCCCTCTCCTCCTATCTCTTCTGCCCACCGTTGGGCTTCTTCTACACCTCTGCAGGGTGGACCTCTGATGTGTACCCTTCCCCAGAAGTCTTTCAAGGATGTCAACCTTCTCCACCTCGCCACTCTTATCTGTCGCTCAGCTGTCAAACACTCCTCTGACATCTGCCGTCTCCTGGAAGAACTCGACCTGGATGTTCATGGTCTCCTCTGTGATGGCTACAAGAACGTCTCCGTGCCCAGATCCAACCATTCCGGTGGTGATGTAGCCTTCTCTCTGGCCCAACTCATTCTGCAGGGCACAATCTTGATGTTCTGATCTCCTCAGATCTCTCCCTTTATAACCCTCTCACCACTCTTCTCTCCTGGAGTGACCACTTTCTCCTCTCCTGTCATCTCTCTCCCTCTACCCCTCAGGCCAAGCCAACTCCTACACTGCCACCCACCTTCTCAGCCATTCGACCCATGAAGCGTGTGTCAATTGAAGCTTTTGCCACATCTTTCTCTCCCCCTCCTGATCCTCTGGCTACCTCAGACCCTGACACAGCCCTTTCTATGCTCAACACTGCTATCTCTGAAATGCTCAATGTACTTTCCCCTGTCATGTCGATCCGCATAAAGCCCAAAACCAAGTGCAATTCCTGGTACGACTCAGACCTTGTCACTTTTAAACGCAAGTGTAGGGTGAATGAGAGGAAATGGTTGGCATCTTGTACATTCTCTGACAAACTGGCCTGCCCCCTATTCCATAGGAAATCCTGACTCTCTGTCCTCTCTAAGAAGAGAGCTCAAATCCAAGCCCACATCTCTGCGGCATCTAACAACTCAGCCGAACTCTTTAAAATCTGCAAAGAACTGGCCATCCTGCCGCAGTCTCAACCTCTCCTGTTCCCCTCCCAGGCCCTATGTGCGGCCATGGCTGCTTACTTCATCTCTAAAACCTAGGACATCCTGTCCACCCTTTCATCCTCTCCTATTTCTCGATCCATTCTCTCCTCTTCCTCTGGCCCCCCTGCAGCCACCTCCCCCTCCCTTCTCTGTCTCTTCACCCCAGACAAGATTTCTAGACAAGTCCGATCTATGAAAACCTTGTCAAAACAGGTTCTTCCCTGTTCTTCCAAAACCATCAAGGACCACATTTACACCCTCACTCCAGCCTTGGTCACCTTCTGAAACCACTCTTTCGCACTGGAACCTTCCCTTGTCCTCTGAAGCACTCTCCTGTTCACCCTCTTCTCAAGAAACCCTCAACCAACCCCTCCCTTCCAGCTAATTATCACCCAATCTCCATCACCCCTATTACTGGGCAGACTGAAGGAAAAGCTGGCCATATCCCAGCTCAATCTTCACACTGAATCTTTTGGTTGTATTCATGACCATCAGTCTGGCTTCAGAGAAGCCAAAAGCTCATAAACTGATCTCCTGCCCATCCATGAACACCTGCCCCCTAACCTTGATGCTAATCTCCCCCCTGTCCTCATTCTACTTGATCTCGCTTCTGTCTTTGACACGTTCAACCATGCCATCCTGCTCAACCGGCTCCGTGATAACCTGGGGATCACTGATCAGGCTCTGGCCTGTCTGAATTCTTTCCTTTCAGACCGACCCTCCCAGGTCCAACTTGGGTCCTTCCTCTCTTCTATCTCTCTCTCTCCACCTGTGGTGTTCCCCAGGGGCCTAACCTTTCTCCCTGGTTGTTCAACCAATACCTGGCCCCTCTTGCCCACCGCACTGCTGCTCTCTGCTCCAACTTACAGTGCTATGCGGACAACACTCAGCTCCCTTTCAGGCTCCTCTCTTCCGCCTCTTCTCCTTCTCCCATCCCAGATTGTCTGTCTGCAATCCAGGAGTGGTGTGCCGCCAAAGATCTCTGACTAAATGCCAGTAAGATGGAGATCCTCCTCATCGGCACACTTATACCTTTCTTTCCTGCCATTCTTTGGCCAGCCTCCCTTGGCCCTCTTCCTGCTACCACCTGTGAGGCTAAGAACCTCAGGGTCATCTTTGACTCCACACTTTCCTTCTCTTCTCACATCTCTGACGTCTCTAAGAAGTCAAACTACCAACTCCACCTCGCCAGAGGTATTCTTCCTTTCCTCTTCTGTCTCCAGAGCTCTGGTTCTCTCTCTCAGCTTGACTACTGCAACCGTCTCTTTTTAAATCTGCCTGCCTCTACTCTACATCCTCTGCAACTCATCCAGAACAGGACTGTGAGACTTGTCCTTGGCCTCAAGCCCAGGGATCGTATCTCTCCAGTCCTGAAATCTCTCCATTGGCTCCCAAAGGCAGCAAGGATCATGTTCAAGAGCCTCTGCATTGTCCACAAAGTCTTTTGGGTCCTGGGACCACAATACCTCCAACGCTCTCTTCAGAAGTATCTTCCTACTCAAGCTCTTCGCTCCTCCACCGCCAACTCCTTGAGGGCCAGTCGCTTTTCCAAGCAAAGAGTTGGGGGCAGATCTCTCTCTTCGGCTGGCGTCTCCCTTTGGAACAGCCTCCCTGCCTCCCTGAAACTTGAGCAGAACCATATCCGTTTCCGGAAGCATCTGCAGACTTTCCTCTTTGCTTCCGCCTTCTCTCTTTCTCTTCCCTGCTGATCTCCTATCTGATACTGCATTGGTCATCTGGCTACCCTCTGAACCACAGGCCCAGGTCCCTGAGCTCCTAGTTGCACATCTGCACTGCCTCCTGGCAACCCCGCACTCGGGCCTGTATCTGTATCCCTACACTCCCCCTACCTGCTGTCGGGGTGATTATCCCGGGGTCGGCTGAGCCGTCTGTGGACCTCCGGGCTGGGATGCCCCAACTCCTCCCGTGTTCCCCAAAAATGAGTATGAAACACACACAAGAAGCAAGGTGGTTCTGCTGTTTATTAAACAACGGCAGGGATGGGTCTAGGATCGTACGCGTCTGTCCAGACTCTCAAAATTCATGGGGCTTGCAGGCCCTTTTTGCCTCAGTATGACGCGCTACTTGCGTCACCTGGGAAAGTTAGCGAAAAACCTATCGCCACTCCGGATTGGTTCCTCGAGTGGTAGGGTTAGTATAGCATACATATAGAGAACAGCATTAGTGGTTGAGGATGAGTCAGGTGGTATACTTGGGTTGTCCCTTCTATTAGATACTTGAAAATTGTTACACGAAGACCCCTAATGATTGGCCCAGGCGACTTCTCCCTCGTGGGTCTGGCACCCTGTCAGGTTGGCTTGGTCACGTGTGGAGAGACCGTGCTGGGGCAGAATTCTGCACATTTAAAGTTGTATTTTGCTTCTGTGTTCTTGGCTTTGCTTACAGGTGCGACCTTGGCGCCGGCTGGTAGCATACGAGTTGCAACATCGCCCCCTTGGCTGTGAGCTCTCGCTGGGCTCGTTCTGCGTGATCAGCACTTGTACTCTCGCTCATTCAGTGTTCATGGCGGCTCTTGCTTGCGGCCTACTTGGGCCTGGTTCATAGGTGGGGAAGTGTAATGCACGGCACCTGTGTTGCGGTGCGGCATGGCTTCTAGGAAGTATTACGTCTTTGTTATATTCTCATCACGATGCAGGGGGTGGGAGAAGCGTCAGCAAGCATATACGCGAGTGCTTTATGCGTCTTGCATTTCTGCATTACGGAAAACCTATGTGAAAAATAATAAAGATGCGCGTCAGTGGGTGTATCCGTCACCTACGTCATAGCACTGAATATATTCTTTGTGTGGGTTGGTGTGTGAGTGACCAGTGTGCATGGTGGCACGTGTGTTCTTGGCAGTTGGCTAGGTCGTCATGGCATCTCTAACGATGTGGGTGCTTGTTGTTGAGGTCTTAGTCGAGTTCATCCATGCCGCAGGTGTCGGCTTGAGTAGGGCAGGCTGGTGGGCATATCCTTATGTTCTTGAACCAGGGTATTTGGTCGTCTGGTAGATAGACAAATTCATCTCGTGGTGGGTGTCTGGGCCGCAATCCTCTGGGCCATGGTCGCGAGGAGATTGGGGGGAGCTTTTTCTCCCATTCTCCCACTTCAGTCCCCCCTCTGGTCGACTTGTCGACCACAAACATATCTTTTTCTTTATCTCCTCTTACTCTCCATATTTTGGTCACTCCTCCCAGGTGTCCATAGTTGTGGACATGGTCTTCAAATGACCAGTACATGTATACACAGCTCCCTACCGGTTTGCAGTATACCCATCTTCCGATACAGCTCCTCGGGTTTCTTGGGTTCTCAAGCTTTACGGATGGTGGATCTAAGTGATTGGTGATGATCTGTTTGCGCAGTTTCTCTCTTTATCACGTCTGTGTGCTAGTCATCGTCAGTTGGCATCAAGGGGTGCATACCGACCATTTCGATCATTTCATCTGTACTGCGTGCCTTCCTGGCCTTCCAAAACCTTATTACAATCAATACAGCTGCAGCCAGTATTATTCATCCAACTATTATCTTCAGCCCGTCCGACAGCCATGATGGCATCCATGACCATAACAATGAAAAACAGCTATCATCCTTATTTACTCCTTTAATTTCTTCCATCATCTTGGAGTGCATCTGGGCCAGTTGTGATACTGCTTCGGTAAGTGTACCATTATCTGCATCGTTAGCAGGAATAAATGTGCCGCATGATTGTCCTATTTTTGCACAAACTCCTCCCTACATCACTGTGAGAAGATCCAGTACATATCTGTTCTGTAGTGCTACCATTCTTACCGCTCGCAGTTCCTCTTTTATTGCATTGAATCCGTTTACTGTTGAATTAACCGTCATCATTAGTTCCCATCGGGTGATCTGGAGCCATTTAGCGTTTGCATAAGCTTGTAGTCCAGGGTGTATGATTGACGGGAAGAACATAGCAGCCCTGCTAAATAGTCTATGTTCTGGTGGGATAGAAGTGAGTGCTGTTTCCAACCTTCCCCACAGGTAGTTTCCTGTCAGGGTTTCTCCTTGTCTCTTTATCCTTTTTAGGACATTACTGTTGTTGTTGTTGTTATCTCCCTCCTGTGATTGTACGGATCTCTTCTTCCTCTTGTTCCCTTCATCCATTTTGGGGAAATTGGCCATGTTGACATGTTTTTGGGGCACCACTAGTGATGGTACGTTGATGTGTACCATTGTGCACATACCATTCCACAATGGGGGCAGGGTGTGATATGCCTTATTTCCGCAGGCCCAATAGTGATCCATTATCACTGCCGTTCCAGCACCCCCCTCTGGTAATTCTAACACACTTCCACAGTTGGTGTTGTATCCCACCTCCACATCGCCTCTGTGTTGGTAGCATAACTTGGGCGCGGTCAGCGGTAGTATGCTTATTGGGTCTTCATCCTTCTCCATCCATGTCAGCATGGGTACGTATTTGCCCCATGTCGTCCAATATTTGTCGTTGTGTTCCGGTATGGTGGTAATATTCTCTCTGGTTATCATTTTGCTACCGACCACTCCTATTTCCCATTCATTGTTCATGTATACCTTCCCTGTTATTGTTATCAATGGCCTTTCCCAAAAGCCTTGTATACCAGGAACTTCAGTGGCGTACCAATCACATGGTAGGTATTGTAGCGTTACTTTCTTTGTTTCTCCCTTTTCAGGGCCACTCGTCATGTATCTGAACGCTTCAGCATGTAAACTGCTCTTATGGTAGCTCAAATATGACTTGAGGAAATTGTTTTCGTATGGGTACGTATCTCTTGTTTCCCACTGCAGTCTCACCACCGTTCCTTGAAATCGTCCTCTCGTTTGAAATAGCGCGATGTATAGTATATTTGCAACTGTCTTTTCTTGTATTTCTGTGGTGACGAATGTTCGAGAAGCGCTCATGGCGTATGGGATCAATGAGCACACATAACAGCTATCTTCTGTTGTCTGCTTACCAATTTGGGTCATGTGCTGGTACCACATGTTGTTTGAGACGTGTGCTGAATCTGTTATGTAATTATCAATACCCTTGTTATCTGTATATGTGCTGCGTTTAGCTCTACTTCCCTTATGCGGAGGTTTGCTAGTGCCACCTGACGTCATACCTGTTGCAGCCGTGGGAGGGGGTATGTTAGGTTTGGGTGCAGCCATAATATTGATAGCATAACTTTTCTGCCATACAGAGGCAGCCAACAGACCAGTTATTACCAATACTCCTATCATTTTTATTACAAAAGCTATTCTTACCGGCATTTTGCTCTTACCTTGCTGCAGTCCGGCAGCTTATTCTTGCAACGTTAAAGGTGCCCGCCTGAAAATCCTCAATACGCTTGTTATTATTGTTAGTGGTTGTTATTAAGCTCTCCCTATCAAGTAATCGTTCAGTGCCCAGGCGAAGAGCTGTTCCCACGCTAATCTTAGTGATCTATCTCTTAGAGCAGGTAAGTGCTGGTGAAGATGGGGAAATGATTGTTCTATGGCCAAAACAAATGCCGTGTAATACACGCGTACCCTCCTTCTTTTCAGGTACTTTGGCCTTCTTATGTGATATACAAATTGGTGTGATAGGGCTTCAGGGGTGTTATCATCTGTGGGCAGCATCTACTCCTGGGCACAGTACACTGTTAGCTACTTATTTTCTTAACAATGCAATTATACACAGTACCTGCATGTGCGAGAAAAGAAGAGAAAACATAGAAGTGTTTTACATGTGTGTGTGCACAATACCCAAGTTTGTTATACAATGTCCTTCAATCGGGGGTGACCTTAGAGGGGAGGGGATTGGGGCTCGATTGGCGGGAATTTACTTTGTGATCTCGTGACCACGAGATGGGCTGTGGGCAAGCGTCCAATGTCCATTTCAGTAGTTGCCTCTGTGGAATCTGGGGGGTGATCAGGTGTAGTGACACTACTGTCATCAGCTGTGGTCGATGTCTCCTTCTCTGTAGCCGATGCTGTTGCTGTCGTTGCTCTTCCAATGGCCCTGTCGTTAACGCTAGGGCGGGTCTGGAGTTTGTAGATCTTCACGTCGTGTAGGTGATTCCAGACACGCTTATCCTGCAATTTCACCGCTCTGGTAGCTACCTCCTCTACCAAATGTGGACCAGTAAAGTATTGTTCTTTCCACTTTCTATTGAAGTTGCGGAGTAGCACATGGTCACCTTTAGCAATTTTGCTTAGTCCTTCCTTTTCCAGTTCCTTGTTGGTGTCTTGTTGTTGAGAACTCTTCGACCCGCCCCGCGTGCGCTCGAGCTATTGGGATACAAACCCTACACTAGTAATCAAAGAAGACACATATTGATACATTTTGTCACCAAGAACAGTTGCACTGTTTTCATAGTCTGTGAATGCTCTTGATGTAGGCGTTAGAGGAAGGCGCATTTGACGTCCTGTCACCACCTCTTGAGGAGTGAGGTGGTGATCAGACCCTGGCTCAAATAGAGCTAGCGGAAGACAGTATAACCAGCTCTTCTTGGTTGTTTGCTGTATCTTTGCTATTTCTTCTTTCAATAGGCCATTCAGGTGTTCACATATACTGTTGGCCTGTGGGTGATACGCACATGCAAATTTATGCTTAATACCCAGCAAGGACGTGATGTGCTGAAACATTTCATTAGCAAAGTGTGGGCCGTTATCTGACCGCAGCACTTCGCACACACCCCACCTGGGGAAAACCTCTCTCACTAGAAATTTAGCTGCTCTGAACGCATCTGCGTGTGAGCAGGGTCCGGTCTCGATCCACCTGGAGAATGGGCACACCACTAGAATCCTATACCGATTTCCTTGACATACATTGATCATATCAACGTAGTCAATATGAATGTGCAGGAAGGGTCCCTCTGGCCGGGGTATAGTACCTTTTATCACTTGCAGCGTGTGACCGGCCATAAACTGTTGGCATGTGAGGCAATTGCTGATGAAATTTGTTACATGAGAATTTAACTCGGGGCAGAACCAGTCTTCCCTAATTCGTGCTGCAATTACTTCTTTTCCTGTATGAGCTGGGTGATGGAGCTAGGCCAGGGCGGTGTTCAGCAGTGCCAACGGCATGACCACCTTTCCAGTGTTATTTTGACGCCACAGTGCGTCAGTTGGGGACATCGTACATCCTCTTTTTACCCATAGTTCCTTTTCTGCCATTGGTGCGGCTGTCACGTCCCCCGGTTTCTTAGGGTATTCTTATGCCCAGGGGAGAAGCCCGTGGCGTTTAACTTGGCGTTTGCGGCAACGCCGACGCCACCGCCGGTAATCAACTACATCTCCCAAGAGGACGATGCCTGCAAGGAACCTTTGGAACGTTTTTTACTTTCTTTTTGCGTGCGTTCCACGCCTCGATTGCATTTCACTTCCTATAATTGGCCACGCCCCCAGTAAGCCGGTGCTCCTAAACCATTGCGTTACGCGAGCTACGCTCTTGGAATAAGTTCCTTCTCCCCTTTTCCTTGCCTTTCTGGTTCCTGAATTCTATGCTTACCTTGGACCTTGGACCTTGTTATCGTCTCCTTGGTTCTGCCTTAGACCTTCGTTTGATCAACTCCCCTGCTTGACCACGGAATACACCTCGGACTTGTTTTGGATTCTGCTTCTCATGTCTGGTTTCCGGCTCCCTTCAACCCCGTAGTCTTCAAATCACTCCTGGCCACCCGCTCCCCGAGTGGAGAAACCTCACTTCTTGGTTATTGTTGGGACGCTTTGCTGTGCTCATCACTTGTGGGATTTTTTGGGATGCTTTGCTGTGTTCATCACTTGTGGGATTTTTTGGGACGCTTTGCTGTGTTCATCACTTGTGGGATTTTTTGGGACGCTTTGCTGTGCTCCTCATTTACTCCGCCCCCTTGGATCTTGAGACACTTGGCTTCACTCCTTGGATAGTGGGACGCTCTGCTGTTTTCTTTTGCCTACTTGCTCTTGGAACATTTGATTTTGTTTTCACTCATTGGGATGGGGGACACTCTACTGTTGACATCACTAATCCATCATTGAGGGAAGTCTATAGTCCCCCTTCATTCAAGCAAGAAAACTTCCCCTGACCTTCACGCACTCCCATTCTTGTGAATTGTCACAAGTAGGTATTCCGCTGAAGGAAAAAGAATACACAGGTAAGCTTGTGGGGCTCGGAGGGGGTAGAGGGACTGGAATTGTCAACAAACGGTATGTAATATTTGCTTTGTTTGTTTTCTTCCCTCTAGCTCCGCTGTGCGTTCTGCCTTTTTGCCTGAGCCCTTGGCCTGACAGGTGTTTCTTTTCCCTGCAAGCTGTGCTCTCAGGAAGGAAGTCTGAATTACTTTAGCGGCATCTAACCCAAGTGATTCCTCAGACTGATCGTGGAACCCTCGAAACGCGACAGCGGCTGCCTGTAATTCCATTATCTGTGTGGCGGAGAGATGGGTGTACCCTTCTTTCATCAACATCTGTTTTGCTATCCCCCCCCTCTCCCTCTCTCTGACTCTGGGGGGCTCCATATTTCACCAAAGTATGCCGCATGTTTGGCATGTGCGTCTGCTGTTTCATTCCCTTTCGAGATATGGTCATCTCCATTAGTGTGTGCCAGGCATTTAACCAAAGCTATCTCTTGGGGATCATTAATTACTTCAATTAATTCTGCTAACAAGAGAGCATGTTGCACTGGGGTGCTATCAGCTCTCCTAAACCCCCTTCTCTGCCATTTTATCAACCCCGAGTGGACAGTTGACGTGACATATGCGCTATCAGAATATATAGTAACTCTATTGTCAACGCTTTCCTTCAATGCCAAGATCAGTGCAACCAATTCCGCTGCTTGAGCTGACTAATGCTGTGGTAACTGCACACATTCCACCGGGACATACATCAAATCTTCTGTCATTTTTACAACTGCTGCCCCAGTTCTCCTTATCCCATCACTTTGGTCTATTGTTGATGACCCATCAATGTACAAAATCTCTCCACCCTTGAGTGCATCCTCTTCAACTTTTCTAGTGCATGAATACGTTTCGATAGTCTGTGTACAATCGTGAGCATAATCACCTTCCTCAATAACTTCCGCTATAAACCTGGCTGGGTTAACTGTACTACATCTGACAATTGACAGTTCAGGTTTAGACAAAATGATCTCATAACCTGACGCCCTCTGCGTGGTTAGTGTGGACTTAGGCTTATTCAATATTGCAAACAGCGCATGCTCCACAAATAGTGTGGTTGGGCACCCCATTGTAATCGATGATGATTTCTCTACCGCAAATGCAGCCGCGGTGAGACTCTGTTCGCAAGGGAAATGTCCTAACATAACAGGGTCCAAGTGACCGCTGTAGAACGCTATTGGCTTGTGTCCCATGCTGGTTTTCTGAGTCAATACTGCTTTCATTACTGTTGAGTCGCAATGCGAAAAGATAAAGAACTGCCGTTCATAATCTGGGGTGGCTAGTCCCGGAGCAGTGGATATAGCTTCCTTCAACTCGTCAAATGCCTCCTTCATTTCCCTTGTCCACCCCAATGTTTTGTCTCTGTGATGCAGTGTAGGATTGGACCATTGGAGACTCTGGAGTGGCCCGGCATCACAGCAAGCAGAAGACAATAGGGTGATGTCACCAGGGAGGGAGTGAATTGATTGACGGTGATTAAGAGCCAATCGGTGGAGGGGAAAGAAGTAAAGGGATTTTCTCTAATCATGGCGTTGTTGTGGTTTGTTTTTGAACAGGGACCGAATCCAGAAGAGGAGGAACCGTCTTATGAATGGGCGTACTGAAAGCCCTAAGAAAATCCTGTTGAGAAAAGTTGTTCCGGCACCGGTTGTGCCCAGTTTGAGGAGGAGGAGGCACGTTGCCGAAATCCATAAGTTGCGTTGCACCTGGTTGTGAAAAGAGGGGGCGAGAGGGCACCTCGCCGCGGGGCCCTCCCTCGTGTGGGAGGAGTTTGGGGAAGAAATCCCGATGACGAGCGGCTGGCCGGGGAATCCCCGAGAAGATGCAACGCTACGTGTAAGCGAACAGCTGGTGCGCGGCTGAGCGAGGGAGTACCCGAGGAGCCGGAGGGGCAGCACACGCCGCTGCTGATCGAGGGGACAAGAGAAATCAGGAAAAGAATTAACCGAGTGGCCGAGGAGTTGATACGAACGAAAATACAGCAGAAAGACGGTGAGGCGCTCGGCGTGTGAGGAGGGTCCATATCGGGAATTTTGGGGTAACGGGGTACGAACCCACAGACCCAACGTATAAGCTGGGAACAAACAGAGAGCCCCTCTGAGAACTGAGACTGTATATGGCTGCGAAAACCCCTTTGCTAGAAAAACTTGCCACCGACCCCGAAATTCTAAAGAGACTTCCTTTTTCCCATTTTTCTTTAGTGCCAGTTGAGAGTTGAACTGAATAAAAGAAATCTGTTAACCAATCGGCCTCAAGAGTGTTTATCCCTCCCGCTAAGTTGTGACATTTGGTGGCAGCGGTGGGATAAACACTCTTGAGGCCGATTGGTTAACAGATTTCTTTTATTCAGTTCAACTCTCAACTGGCACTAAAGAAAAATGGGAAAAAGGAAGTCTCTTTAGAATTTCCTGTACAGATACGCTGTGTGCATGGGGATGTCAAAAGATACCCAACTAAAAAAATTCATTTCAAGTTAGTCGGGGAAGAGATAGGGATACGAGCAGCTGTGATGCCGGTGCTTCCGGAGCCCCTGTTAGTCGGATCCGATGTACCAGACCTATCACGCATTATCCAGAAAATTGAGAGAGGGTGGTTGAAAGAGGCGCCCTTCCACCACCAAGAGATCACCTCAGAATCAAACAAACAGAGGAAGAGTCGAGTAGAGAAGCGAAGAGAGAAACGAGAATGGGTTGCGCGAAACATGTATCCTGTAGCAGTAGATTGGACTATGGAGGATCAGGGAGACAGTTTCCGTTCTGCACAGGAACTTGATCCCCTATTAAAAAACGCTAGAACGTCGGTAGGAGAAACAACAAGTGGGAAAGGGCCCTACTTCATCAAAGACAAAGGATTGTACTATAGGGTGGTCACCGACCCCACCGAAGGAGAAGTTCGAAAACTGCTGGTACCCAACAAATATACCAGGTCCGTGCTGGAAGTGGCACATGTCCAGTTAGGGGAAGGTCATCTCGGAGTGGAAAAAACTACCAAGAAGATACTCGCTAGGTTTTTTTGGCCAGGGGTATATGGGCAAGTGACACGCTTCTGCCAACAGTGTCCTGAGTGTCAAAAAAAGAACAAAGCTAATGTCCGAAAAGTACCGTTACAAACGATGCCCTTAATACTGGAACCGTTTCATCGGATCGGGATGGACATAGTGGGTCCACTAGATCCTACAAGCAGAGGTCACAAATACCTATTGGTAATCGTAGATTATGCAACTCGATACCCAGAGGCTTTTCCTTTACGATCCATTAATGCGCAACAAGTCTGTGACGTCTTGGTCCCCTTTATTACAAGAGTCGGCATCCCCAAAGAAATCGTAACGGATAGAGGCACCAATTTTATGTCGGCTGTGTTAAAACAGGTGTGTGACACCCTCCACATAGAACAGATTAAGACAGCAGCATACCACCCACAAACAGATGGTCTAGTGGAGAGGTACAACCAAACTATAAAACTAATGCTAAGGAAAACCATGTTGCCCGGAGAACCGAATTGGGACAGACTAATCCCTTGGATTCTGATGGCCTTAAGGAATACACCACAGTCTTCGACAGGTTTTGCGCCATTCGAACTCTTGTTTGGCAGGCCGGTGAGAACTTTATTAGATATCTTACGAGAAAACTGGGAGGAACAACCCAGCTCAGAGATTACGCTGACCGAATATGCCTTACAATTGAAGGAGAGGGTGGAGAAACTTCAGGCAGTTGCACAAAGTCATCTTCTACAAGCTCAACTCAACCAGGAGCATTACTATAACCAAAAGACTCGCATGAGAAGTTTCCAAGTGGGAGACAGAGTTTTAGTTCTCCTACCCACCTCGGAGAACAAAATGTTAGCCTCCTGGAGGGGACCTTATACCATCAAAGAAGTCTTGGGTCCCGTAACGTACCGGGTTCGTCAACCTGAGAGGAAGATACAGCTACAGACCTACCACATCAATATGTTAAAAAAGTGGGTCGATCCGGTGCCAACCATAACCATGATCAACGTGGAGGAGATGACGGAGGAAAGTATGCCTAACAGTGGGGAAGAAATAGGCAAGGAGGCATTGAACATTAATCCGGAGTTGACTACTAGCCAGAAGAATGAGTTGTCGAACTTGGTGGGAGAGTATGCAGAAATATTCTCGTCACTTCCCGGGAGAACCACGCTAACTTGTCATCAGATCCAAACCGACCCGGGAGTCAAGGTCCGACTTCGCCCATACAGGATTCCCGAAGCGAAGGTCCAGCCGGTGAACCAAGAAATACAAGAAATGCTCAAATTGGGGGTAATCGAGCCGTCTTATAGTGAATGGTGCTCTCCCCTAGTCCTCGTACCCAAAGCAGATGGGACATCGAGGTTCTGCCTAGATTTTCGAAAGCTGAACGAAATATCAAAATTTGACGCATATCCCATGCCACGTATTGAAGAACTTCTGGAGAGACTAGGGAAAGCCGAATACCTGACAACGATAGATCTAACCAAGGGTTACTGGCAGATCCCTTTGAATCCAGCGGATAAAGAAAAGACGGTTTTTGCTTCTCCCACCGGCTTATATCAATTTACTGTGCTGCCATTTGGCCTTCATGGGGCTCCGGCTACGTTCCAAAGACTGATGAACTTCCTAATAAAGGGTCATGAAGGTTATGTGGGAGCATACTTAGATGACATCATTGTCTACAGCCAGAGTTGGACAGAACATCTAAGTCATTTACGGGCCATCCTGCGCACACTACGAGAGGCCGGACTACACATTAATCCAAAGAAATCTCACCTGGCCAACTTCCACACTAAATACCTGGGGTACCAGGTGGGTCAAGGACTAATTAAGCCCCAGAAGGAAAAACTAGAGGCCATCCAGCGTTTGCAATTTCCAGTAAATGCTCGACAAGTGAGAGCGTTTCTAGGATTTGTAGGTTATTACCGACGTTTTATCCCACATTTTTCAACAATTGCGGCTCCCTTGACTGATCTGTTAAAGTCCACGGCCCCCCGTCAAAGGGAGTGGAGAAATGAGAAAACCGAGAAAGCTTTTGAGGGTCTAAAGAATGCCCTCTCGAATGAAGCGGTGTTAAAATGTCCCGATTTCCAAATGCCATTCTTCCTACATACGGATGCCTCAGGTTATGGTCTGGGGGCCGTCCTGTTTCAGAACGATGGAGACAAGGAGAGACCAATCCTGTTTATAAGTCGTAAACTGTTACCCAACGAGATGGGATATGCCACCATCGAGAAAGAGTGTCTGGCGGTAAAGTGGGCAATAGAAGCCCTAAAGTACTATTTGTTAGGAAGATCATTCACGTTGGTGACGGATCACGCTCCTCTAGTGTGGCTCTCTAGAAACAAAGATACGAATCCTCGAGTATTGAGGTGGTTTCTATCCCTTCAGCCATATTCCTTCAAGACGATACATCGACCTGGCCGTGGAATGGCAAAAGCAGATTTCCTGTCTAGGATGCATGCTCTTCCTGAACGTAAGAGCCCGGAAGAGGGGGTCTGTGATGCAGTGAAGGATTGGACCATTGGAGACTCTGGAGTGGCCCGGCATCACAGCAAGCAGAGGACAATAGGGTGATGTCACCAGGGAGGGAGTGAATTGATTGACGGTGATTAAGAGCCAATCGGTGGAGGGGAAAGAAGTAAAGGGCTTTTCTCTAATCCTGGCGTTGTTGTGGTTTGTTTTTGAACAGGGACCGAATCCAGAAGAGGAGGAACCGTCTTATGAATGGGCGTACTGAAAGCCCTAAGAAAATCCTGTTGAGAAAAGTTGTTCTGGCACCGGTTGTGCCCAGTTTGATGAGGAGGAGGCACGTTGCCGAAATCCATAAGTTGTGTCGCACCTGGTTGTGAAAAGAGGGGGCGAGAGGGCACCTCGCCGCGGGGCCCTCCCTCGTGTGGGAGGAGTTTGGGGAAGAAATCCCGATATCGAGCGGCTGGCCGGGGAATCCCCGAGAAGATGCAACGCTACGTGTAAGCGAACAGCTGGTGCGCCGCTGAGCGAGGGAGTACCCGAGGAGCCGGAGGGGCAGCACACGCCGCTGCTGATCGAGGGGACAAGAGAAATCAGGAAAAGAATTAACCGAGTGGCCGAGGAGTTGATACGAACGAAAATACAGCAGAAAGACGGTGAGGCGCTCGGCGTGTGAGGAGGGTCCATATCGGGAATTTTGGGGTAACGGGGTACGAACCCACAGACCCAACGTATAAGCTGGGAACGAACAGAGAGCCCCTCTGAGAACTGAGACTGTATATGGCTGCGAAAAAACCCCTTTGCTAGAAAAACTCACCACCGACCCCGAAATTCTAAAGAGACTTCCTTTTTCCCATTTTTCTTTAGTGCCAGTTGAGAGTTGAACTGAATAAAAGAAATCTGTTAACCAATCCGTCTCAAGAGTGTTTATCCCTCCCGCTAAGTTGTGACAGTCCCTTTTGTGTGCTTCTCTCAATGCTTCAAGTAGGGGTCCTATGTATGAGCTGTAGTCAAAAACCCATGCTCTACAGTAGTTGCATAATCCCAGGAACTGCTGCAGCTCCCTCACCGATTGTGGTAGTGGCATGTTGGTTATAGCGTGTGCTCTCTGTGGTGCAATCTTTCCTCCGTGTTGAGATATTAGTTGACCAATGTATAGTACCTGTTCCTGACAGTACTGTAACTTTTCTTTGTCTACCTTGTAACCCTTTTCAGCCAACTCTGTCAGCATTTTCAATGAGTCCTCCCTGCACCTTTTCTTGCTTGTGCTGCAAATTATTATATCGTCAACATATTGCAGCGCCGTACTTTCCAATTCAATGTTTCCCAAGTCCATCATATTACTCTGTTGAAAACTGAGGGTGACTCGCAGTACCCTCGTGGTAACCTGGTGTGTTTCCATTTTGTGTTTCTGTATGTGAAGCTTGTCAAGTCTTGTGAATCTGGGTGCAGAGGTATTGAGAAAAAGGCATTTTTGAGGTCAATCACTGTGAACCGTGAGGCCTCTGCCGGAATTCCACATAATATTGTGGCCGGGTTTGCTGCTATGGGGTATTCTGCTTCTACAATGTTGTTCAAGGGTCTGAGGTCCTGGATAAAATGCCAAGACCCTCCTTTAGCTTTGCGCACTGGGTACACGGCCGTGTTACATGGTGATTCTGATGGTACCAATATGCAATTATTTATGGTTTCGTATATGCCCTCATCTGCCTCTTTTGATAGTGGGTATTGTTTCACTCTAGGTAGTATTGCACCCTTTTTCAGCTTTATTCTTACTCCCCCGATACTCTTTATGCAGCCCACGTCATAGGGACTGGTGGTCCACAGTGATGTTGGAACTTTTGCCATATCTTCCGCGTAGAAGGGAACTGGGGTAGATGCGGGTGCTTCAAGTGCGATGGCCATTTTCTGTGCCACTTGCTTATATGTCACTCTTAGCCATATATCTACACTCATCATAAATACCATCTCACCTTCTTCCTTGTCTTCTGAAAAGAGCTCTTGATTGGACACCTCGGTGAGCCTGCACCCCTAAGCCAGGGCTATCACTGCCCTCCATGCTCTCCCTTCCCGGTCTTGGGCATGTACTGCGATATAATCAGCAGTTGCTATAATACTCTTGATGCTCACTGAAATCACCTTCCCTTCTGGTTCATTGGCTGGGGTCTCAGGTCTGAACAAATATGCTGCTGGCCTCCTCCAGATCTTTCCTTCTATTCCTGGCATCCAGGCGAATGCCATGTCTGTTCCATACTGGAACAGTTCGCCATCCACTGGCTCAGCTCGAGCTACTGTCTGGCCACAATACGCTTGCAGTATTTGTTGTGCAGTAAGCATGTTTATTCCTGGAGTGGAGCAAATTATGCCATCCTCCGTGCAGGAGATTGTCATATTTAGCCTGCTCATTATGTCCCTCCCAAGTATGTTCACTGTGACTCCCTTGAATACAGGAGCGGGACAGACATGTCATAATCTCCAATAGATAAGGAGATGTTATCAGTAAAGGGAACCAACCCCCTAGCCCCAGAGAATCCTTGGGTGTTCATGGCCTCACCTGACATTTTAAATCTACCCTCCCTTATGCAAGACCGGTTTGCCCCAGTGTCAACAAGGAATGATAATTTTTTGTCACCTATCATTACCTCAATGCGTGGTTCCTCCGCACTATTAGGTGTTATCGACAGGATGGGGTACACCAACGACCTCTGTGGGCTGTCCTATTGTGGGTATAATGACTGACCACTTCCTGTGTAAGGGTTGTGTCCCAGGACAGTCACCCTTCCCAATTGTGTTTGTTGTAGCTGTGTATCGGTGGAGGTTACCTTATGGTCCTGTATTTGAGTGGGCTGCTGCACTGGCTGCACTTGGTGTTGTTGTGTTATTGCTACCTGTTGTTGCGGTAGTGAATATGTCTGCGGCTGTTGTTGTGTTGCTAATTGTTGCTGTGTGCTGCTCTGTGGTAGCCCCTGTAGTTGTTGGTAACCCTGCTGCTCCCTCATAGGCCCTTGTCCTTGTTCCCCCCATGCTGGTGTGGAGGGTCTCATTCTACACGTACGTGACATGTGTCCTAACATCCCACAAACCCAACATACAGGTGGTTCCCTGGTCTGCCATGGGAAACTTCCTGCGTTATCTTGGTACACTAGTTGACCAGTGGGGTAGAAGCTTTGGAATCCTCCCCCTTGCTGTTGTGCAGGTTGGCCATATCCCCTCCCCCTCATCATTCCTCCTCTTCCCCCGATGTTATTATAATATCCATTTCCTGGTGCCATGTACCCTCCTCCCATGTTAGCCGTGTATGGTGGGGGTGGAGGCAGCTGTTGTGTTACAAGTCATGGTGATTGTGGTAGTGGTGGTATTTGTAGTTGTGAGGGATCCTGTGTGGCCACTACTTGTGTGGGGTTTGGTGTCATTGTTGTTGGTGTAGTTATTAGTGCACCTTCCATGGTGTATTTAGTCAGTTTTTTCTGCACTAATTTAGCCTCTTCCGCTTTTCTATCTTCTTCCTTTTGTTTCATCTTTTCTTGCCACGTCCTACAATGGTGTACTATTGTCAATTGTATTTCCGGCCAAGCCTTTGCTTCCATCCCCACTACTTTCTTCAATTGTTTTTGTACTGCCTCCGGGAGCCCTAGTATTAGTATGTGGTAAAATATTGCCGGTGTCTTGTCCCATTGCTCTCTAGTTTCCATACGCCACTTCTCCTGAATCTCCTGGATATAATCAACAGGATCTTCGTTCTCACGCATCTTGTGTGACGTAATTGCTCCTATGTCTGAGGTGTCTGGGTATTGCACCCTTAGAGCTTGCCATAATGCATGCCTGCAATTCGCAAATGGTGCCCCGTTATGTAATGTGTTCATTATTGTGACCCCGGGGAAACCCGCTCTCTTCTAGATGTCATCTTCCGCATCCCCTAATATTGATATTAATAGGCCCTTCACATCTACTACTGCTAGTTTTTGTCCTGCAGTGTGTTTTTCCATCTCGTATATCCATTTTCCCGCTCCTCCACTTAGTGATGGGAGCATACACTTTATATTTTCCTTATCGGCATGCTTCCAAGGGACGTATTGTGGTCTAACCCCCCCTCTCCAATAGTGGCATTAGATTGTGTCCCATCTGTCCCCACCAGTTGTCGCGGTGTGGAGTCCGCATACCCCTCCTCTTCTTCTGTGTCGTCTAGATCATCTGTCATGTCCATATTACCGCAGCTCGTTGCAGCTTCCCCTTCATCTCTTCCCCTTCTCTTATTATTTTCTTTATTTAATGTGGGTGTGTGTGTCCGTTCTTCCTGCCTACGTCTGGGAATATCTCTAAGCCTGCCGGCGTAGGGGGTGTGTTCAGGAGCGGGTGTGGGCGGACATGTTGGATGGGATGATGTGGGTGTAGCTGCACGTGTTTGTCTTCCGCCACTTCTTGTTCTTTCTCCTCACTTCCCCCCAGTTCTTCCTTCCTTCTGCATGCCCATGGTGATTCCCTGTTGGTGCGGGTGATGTACAATTTGTCTAAGCTTTCCCTATCGCCGCTTCTTCCTTCTCCCCTCATTCCCTCTTCTTCTTCGCTGCAAAAGTCGTCCAGGAGCGACAACCCCCAACCTGTCTTTTTCCCCTAATCGTCACTGTTTTTAAGTCTATTAAATCCGTTCCTTCCACTTCTTCTTTACCAATTGCTCCCCTTTGTGCTGATGTTGTGGCTACTTCTGCATCCCTGCGTACATATTTACTTACCCCACTCTCCCCTTTCCTATCTCTTCTTTCCCCTTCCCTCTTCTCTACTATTTCACCACCTATTTCCTCCCTTTTCTTTTTTAATTCCTCCATCACCTCACTACTCACCTTCTCTAATATCCTTTCTTCCTCTCTCCTCCTTTACCATCTCCCTCTCTCCCTTTCTAATATGCTTTCTATTACTTTGCCTTCCTCGTATTTCTTGGTGGTTTCAGATAGTATTTTCCTCTTCCATATTTCCATTTCCTTTTCTTTCTCTTCTTCCTCTCTTTTCCTGTCACGCTGTGCTGCTCGAGATACCCTTTCTGCTATCGCCTTCATCCTTTCAGCTTCCCTCTTCCGTTCTTCAGTTCGTTCCCTCATTTTTTTCGAACTCATCCTTACTCTCCTTCCTTTCCCTCCTTCTCTCTCGTTCCTCTTTCTCAAGCTGTTTGGCAGAATTAAGGAATGAGCAAAACGCCATGATCAATCGTTCCTCCAACATCTCCTCCTCTGCTCGTAACAGCTCCCCTTCTTTCCTTTTACCTTCCTCCCCTCTTATATCACTGCTACCCTCATTGTCCTCGTTCATTTTCCGTACTACCTCCTTTTCTTCTCCCGTTAGTGTCCCTCGCAACTTTAGCAGCACCTGCGCGGCTACCCACTCGTCGTGTCCTATGGTTGGGATTGGTTCTTCACTATTCTTCCCTTCCCTTGCATGCATCTTCGTATAAGTTGGGCCTACCGTACTTGCCACTTCCCCCCCTGTGTAGCCACCTGTAGCTGTATATGGTGGTGGGCTGTACACTGGGTTTGAATACCCCTCAGCCGCCGTTAGTTGTTGCCTTACCGCTTCTCATAGTTCCGTTACAGGATATAACCCCCCTTCCTCCTTTTTCACTACTTTCGCTAAAGGCATGTCGTCGGTCCTTTCCTTTTTTATTTCTATTTCATTTGTGATGCTAAGCTTTTCTTCCCCCCCTCTGTCTCTTCCCGCGCACTGTGCGCTGTCAACCTCCTTTTCTCCATTTACCTCTTCCTCCTTAATCTTCTTCCCCTCCTTCGTTTCCTCCACAGTGAACATCCCGGTGGGTCCTGGTCGGGACCCCTGGAACATCCTCCATAAGTTAAACATCTCTACGTGATGCGCCAACTTCTTCCCCTTGTATGTGTTATGTATATGTGCCAGTAGTGAGTGCTGGACGTACGGGTCGAAACTGCCGTTAGGCGGCCAGGGTGTCGTCATTGTGTTGTCTGTTCCTTGTGTACATTCTATGCTGTATTTGACCAGTTTTTCCCTATGGGGCGATAGTGTTTTACACATATGCTGCAGCGGGGTATTGAGGGTATTCCCCCACCCTCCCGATCCTGACCCGTATGAGATGGTTACACTGTGTTGTTAGCTCCCTTCAGTATAGTTGTCGTTACCTGGCCCCGTAGTTTGGGGACTTGCGACTGTCCGCTAAAAGAAAACCAGTCAAATATGACAATTGGATATATGTTACCTGGCCCCGTAGTTTGGGGTCTTGCGACCGTCCGCTAAAAGGGAAAACGGTCAAATATAACAATTGCAAATATCCTGTATTTGTTTTTCTTCCTTAATACCGTTACGGCCCCCTGCGGCCACGGCGCACGAAGCCCCCTGCGGCTGCGTGCCCTGTGTGACGTGCTTATACAGCCATCCCACCCTTTTTTTTTTCTTTTCTCCACCCCTCCTCCTCCTACCTCGCTCGGCGTGACCGGCGTTCTCCGTGCACGGTCACTTCCCCCTCTCCACCTGTCCCGTGTTTGGGGTGGCCGACAACCTTCGTGCGCACCCCCTGTCCCCTATTCTCTTCCCCACCACCCTTCAACAATGCTGTGTGGTCAAGGTATCCCATGAAAGCCCTACGGGTGATGTCACCGACCTCTCCCAAAACTACCGGTAAGATCTTTTACACTTCAGAAAGCTCCCAATAAGTTTTGCTGTTTGTCCCCGTTAATCCCACAGCTGTCCTCTTGTTACGCCTGGAACAAGGTAACTAACAATATAATCAGACTGCGCACGCTGCGTCGCCTCGCGTGTGATACGTCCCTCAACAGGAGGGCTTAACCAGCCAATTATCTTCCGTACTAGGCAACAAGTTAGCTACCACCTACAGGAAAACGTCATCTATCTATCGAGTTTCACTGCTCGATCAATAGGGATCCTCATCTACTCATTGATCAATAATCGCCAATTCGTAGGAAGCCACACACACACACATACCCCTCTTACAGGTGGCCACGAACTAGGCCAATCCGTGTCTACGAGCAACCGCATGTGATGTTTTCTTGCTCCGCCCACCCTTTTTCCGTGACGAGGTAGCGGACGGTTCTCGCGCCTGTCCTGCTACCATTCACTTTACCGTTAACACTAATTGATTAAATCTTCGCCGCACACCTTAGTAACACCTCCCACCGCCCTTATTTTACCCCTCCCCCTCCCTCACAATCTCACATTGCTTGTTGGGTGTGACATACTCACCAAGTTCTCTTGATGCGGTGCCGCTCGACTGCGTGCACCCACCTCCCCTCGTCTGGACCACGTCTGGACACTCGCCAACCGTGGGCGGGATAGTTCTCAACCGGCTCCCGAGGGCCAATATCCGGATTGCGCTGTCCGGTCTTCTCGCAGTTCCGCGATGGTCCTGTAGTCCTCAAAAAGGGGACAGCGGCACAGGGGGCCGCGCCGCCGGGCCTCCTCGCAACGAGAGGCCTTGGAAAAATAAATAGGTAGATCGTAAACAGATCTCAGCAGTGCCTCCAACTTGTCGGGGTGATTATCCCGGGGTCGGCTGAGCCGTCCACGGACCTCCGGGCTGGAGGCCCCAACTCCTCCTGTGTTCCGCAAAAATGAGTATGAGACACACACAAGAAGCAAGGTGGTTCTGCTGTTTATTAAACAACGGCAGGGATGGGTCTAGGATCGTATGCGTCCGTCCAGACTCTCAAAATTCGTGGGGCTCGCAGGCCCTTTTTGCCTCAGTATGACGCGCTACTTGCGTCACCTGGGAAAGTTAGCGAAAAACCTATCGCCACTCCGGATTGGTTCCTCGAGTGGTAGGGTTAGTATAGCATACATATAGAGAACAGTATTAGTGGTTGAGGATGAATCAGGTGGTATACTTGGGTTGTCCCTTCTATTAGATACTTGAAAATTGTTACACGAAAACCCCTAATGTTTGGCTAATGTTAGTGGCGTCAGTGATGAGTGCCCCCATGTTCTGATTGGTCCACCCGCGAGCCCCCCAGTCTGGGACCATCGTTGTTCCCAGCTCGCAGTGTACCTGTCACTAGCAACAATGTGTAACTATGTGTTCGTGCAGACAATGTGCGGATTTGCTCATAGGCTTGAGAGCAGACCATTCCCATCGCTGTAGGTGTCCATTGGGTCATTTCATTGTTGCAGCCTGTGTCCCAGACGTGGGACCCAGGCGACTTCTCCCTCGTGGGTCTGGCACCCTGTCAGGTTGGCTTGGTCACGTGTGGAGAGACCGTGGCTGGGGCAGAATTCTGCACATTTAAAGTTGTATTTTGCTTCTGTGTGCTTGGCTTTGCTTACAGGTGCGACCTTGGCGCCGGCTGGTAGCATACGAGTTGCAACATCGCCCCCTTGGCTGTGAGCTCTCGCTGGGCTTGTTCTGCGGGATCAGCACTTGTACTCTCGCTCATTCAGTGTTCATGGCGGCTCTTGCTTGCGGCCTACTTGGGCCTGGTTCATAGGTGGGGAGGTGTAATGCACGGCACCTGTGTTGTGGTGCGACATGGCTTCTTAGGTAGTATTACGTCTTCGTTATATTCTCATCACGATGCAGGGGGTGGGAGAAGCGTCAGCAAGCGTATACGCGAGTGCTTTATGCGTCTTCCGTTTCTGCATTACGGAAAACCTATGTGAAAAATAATAAAGATGCGCGTCAGTGGGTGTATCCGTCACCTACGTCATAGCACTGAATATATTCTTCGTGTGGGTTGGTGCTTGAGTGTCCAGTGTGCATGGTGGCACGTGTGTTCTTGGCAGTTGGCTAAGTCGTCATGGCATCTCTAACGATGTGGGTGCTTGTTGTTGAGGTCTTAGTCGAGGTCATCCATGCCGCAGGTGTCGGCTTGAGTAGGGCAGGCTGGTGGGCATATCCTTATGTTCTTGAACCAGGGTATTTGGTCGTCTGGTAGATAGACAAATTCATCTCATGGTGGGTGTCTGGGCCGCGATCCTCTGGGCCATGGTCGCAAGGAGATTGGGGGGAGCTTTTTCTCCCATTCTCCCACTTCACTGCACTTATCAGACACTTGTTGTCTGCACCTAACCTTGCATTGCCACCTGTTGGACGCACTACGTGTTCTTTGATGTTTGATGCTGTGTCTTTCACTTGCTCCTCCTCCCATTCCCCTGGCATGTTTCCCCTTTCCCTCTCCTCTGCACTTGCGCAATCTCAATGTCACTAAGCCTAGTAAGATAATTGTCTTGTCCTCCCTTGTTCCCCTCCCTTGCCTCATTGCGCCTTGAAACACTTGTGCATAGGCACGTTATAAATACCATATCATATCATACCAGTGGATTAGCCTTTTCCCTTTGCGCCCAGGTAGGTGCACCCACACATATGAGGAACCGTTTTCATCAGGACACCAGTGGGAATGTGGGAAGGTCAGACATGTGTTTTTGCTGGTGTGTTGCAGTGGTTTCCTGGTGGCTAATGTTTGAAAATTATTGAGTTTTTTTCCCTACATGTTGTACTTTGCAAGGCTTTCTATGTAGTAAAATCTAGGAAGATGAGTGCAAGTCAGACTTCTTTGGATTCCCATAGTTCTTCTCATCTTTTCAGAAATATATGTGGTTCCGTGTTCTGTGAATTGTCTTTGTACTAATGTGCTCTTCTTCCTCTAGGTTCTCTTTCTTGACTGCTCTAGTCTTGTTGCCCTGCTAACCTGGTTGTTGTTCATCATACTGCCTTGTGTTTTTTGTGCTCTCTCCTGAGCCCTCCATCTAGCTCAGTTAATCATCGACATACCACTTGTTCTTGTCTCGCTCCATCTCTTCTGCTTGAACCACCCCCCTTGTTCTACTACAGTTTCTCCCCCTCAACTCTTCTCTCTCTCCCAACCCACACCCTACCTCTCCTCTCCCCCCTCCTCTGCACCATCTATGATGCTTTCTATTGCTCCTATCTTTTCCAAATGCGTTTCTATCGACTATCCTCCCCTTCTCACTTAGCCTGACAGTAAGAAGTTCAAAAAGGATATCCTGGTTTCTAACCGAGGCCTCCCGATCGCTGACACCTACACCATCTCTTCTTCCCGACAGACCCTCACTGACATCCTCTGTGTCGTTCCATCGCAAGAACTATGGACTCCTCATATGGTCTCCCTGCTCTCTCCTTTCTCTTCGTCTCCTATTAATGGTGACACTGGGTGTGAGGCCCTCCGGGCTTCCTTCCACTCCTCTGAGGTCATCATTAATGTTTACCTGAATGACACCATCTTGATCCAAGGCCCTCAGGCCACCCTCCTCCTCTTTGATAGAAGCTTCCCACACCTTATCAATTTCCTTTCCTCTCCCACTGTCCCATCTCTCCCTTCTTCGGCTTCCTTGCCTCCACCCTCTGCACTTCTCTGGCATCTTCTTCCTCTTCCTCTTCGGGTACCTTGCCCTCTCCTCCTACTTCTTTTGCCCACCTTCTGGCTCCTTCTACACCTCTGCAGGGTGTACCTCTGATGTGTACCCCTCCCCAGAAGTCTTTCAAGGATGGCAACCTTCTCCACCTCCCCACTCTTAACTGTTGCTCAGCTGTCAAACACTCCTCTGAAATCTGCCGTCTCCTGGAAGAACTCGACCCTGATGTTCTTGGTCTCACCGAGACATGGTTCACGGCCAGCTCCGTCATGAGCTTTGACACTCTCCTCTGTGATGGCTACAAGATCGTCTCTGCGCCCAGATACAACCGTTCCAGTGGGGGTGTAGCCTTCATCTTCCCGGAATGGATTCCTGCCTCTATCATTCCTATGCAGACCTACTCCTCCTTCAAATGTCTGGTCTGTAGGCTTTCTCTCTCTTGTGGCCACTCTCTCACAGTGGCTACTATCTAGCGGCTACCTGGTCAGATCTCCTCTTTCCTCTCTAAGATGGCAGACCTCTCTTCCTCCCTCCTGGCCTCGAACACTCAACTCCTCCTCCTAGGAGACTTCAACATCCACCTGGATGCTTCCTGTCCACCACAGGACTCTTTTGTGACCTCTGAGACTCTCTCTCTCTCTCCATTCTTCCCTCTGGCCCGACTCATTCTGCAGGGCACAATCTTGATGCTCTGATCTCCTCGACCTCCCCTTTTCTACCTTTCTAACCCTCTCACCACTCCTCTCTGATGGAGTGACCTCTTTCTCCTCTCCTCTGATCTCTCTCTCTCTCTACCTCTCAGGCCATGCCAACCCCCAAACTGCCACACTCAGTTATTCGACCCATGAAGCGTGTGTCAGTTGAAGCTTTCAATGCATTTTTCTCCCCCCCTCCTGCACCTCTGTCTGACTCACACCCTGACACAGCTGTAACGCTCACCTGATTCCCACGGAGGCGCGGGTCTTAGCAGGAAGCTGTCTGTGACTCGAAAAGTGATGTGCAGGACTCGATGGGCTTCTGGGGTCGAACCTCTTCCCACGGTGTGTCGGACTCGAAGAGTGAGGTTTCTGCAGGTGAAAGAATATGGGGGTTAATGGTCTGGGTTGTTGAATGTCCCTCTCTCTCTCTCTCTCTTCCCAGCTTTTTCGTAGAGCCCCCAGGTCAACGTGCTCACCTTATATAGGTGAATGCTGGGCTCTCCATCTGCGTCTGGTGCAGGGTGCCGTTGCCAGTTCCTTCACTGGTGAAACACAGGCCTCTTGAATTCAGAGGATGGTTACCGTCGTTATCTGCACGAGCGGTGAGTTTCTGGACACCTTTTGTCTTTATAGTCTTTACATACGTGGCACGTTTATATGCAGACTCTGTATAATGCCTTTCCCATATGTATTGCAGGGCTCTTGAGATGAAAGATGAAGTGAAGCGCTTGGAAGTTCGTAAGTATGGCAAGCGCTCTAACTGTCTCTTTCCTTGCAGTTTAGTTTAGAGACGCCGGAGAATTCGCAGGCGTTTTATTGCGACGAGCGTGATGGACGTAAGTAAATACCTGCTTAATGTCTTTTCTTTTGCCTTTCAGATGTTGGGTTGCAGAGCCGGAGTCCGCGGAATGCCAGTAAATTGTTAACGATACTTTGTCTTCACAGGCGGCGATGCAGAACAAAGAAATCCGGTAAGTATGGCAATGCTTTTGTTCTTGCAGGTGGAGATGCGGCGTGAAGAAACGGCCGCAGCCGATGGATCAGGTAAGTAAGCACTGCGTGTAAAGTTCGCCTTGCTAACCTGTTGTTTCTGTTCTTTTCAGGTGCTGATGATGTCTGGATACTGAAATGGTAAGTAGGATTCTTGCAGGTCCAGGATCGGAAGAAGAAAGGCCGGAGCAGACTCGGTGAGCGTTCTGCTGCAGATGCAGAATAACGCGAAGCACGCTTCATCTATCGGGTGTGGTTTAAATAGCCTTGGAGTGATGAGGCGTCTTCTTCCACGGCCCCGCCTAGGTAAGAAAAGAGTTCCAGTTTCCAGAAGAGTTCCAGTGCTGTATCCAGGGAGTGGAGCTGCCCCACCCAGGTAAGAAAGTAGTCCCTGTTCTCAGATGGCTTCTAAGTGGCTGGTAAGTAAGCAGCATGGTCTGCTGCAGGTAAGTCCACCCAAGCATCTTCACACCTATTATGAGCCCGCCGCTTCCAGTGCCGGGACCAATGGTTTTGATGACCTGGTGCCACCGGCGCAAGGACAAGGTCCAAAAGGTCCCAGTGGGGACCAGCTGGTGCTTAGGATTAGGGTTAGGGGCCTGCTTCCAAGGACGTTGGGCTGGTCCTGGCTCCTTGGAAGCAGTGATCATGACAACAGCCCTTTCTATGCTCCACTCTGCTATCTCTAAAACGCTCAATGTACTTCCCCCTGTCATGAGGATCCGTATGAAGCCTAAACCAACTGCAATTCCTGGAACGACACAGACCTTGTCACTCTTGAACGCAAGTGTAGGGTGGATGAGAGGAAATGGTTGGCATCTCGTACATCCTCTGACAAACCAGCCTGCCGCTTACTCCATAGGAAATCCTGGCTCTCTGACTTCACTAGGAAGAGAGCTTGCATCCAAGCCCACGTCTCTGCGGCGTCTAACAACTCAGCTGAACTCTTTAAAATCTGCAAGGAACTGGCCAATCCTGCCGCAATCTCTACCTCTCCTGTCCCCTCCCAGGCCCTCTGTACGGCCCTGGCTTCTCAATTAATCTCTAAAACCCAGGACATCCTGTCCACCCTTTCATCCTCTCCTATTTCTCCATCCATTCTCTCCTCTTCTTGCGGCCCGCCTGCATCTACCCCCCTCTCTTCTCTGCCTTTCGTCTCTTCACACCAGACAAGATTTCGAGACAAGCCCGATCTATGAAAACCTTGTCAAAACAGGTTCTTCCCTATTCTTCCAAAACCACCAAGGACCACATTGACACTTTCGCTCCAGTCTTGGCCAACTTCTGCAACCACTCTTTTGCATTGGAACCTTCTCTTCCCCTCTGAAGTATTCTCCTGTGCACCCTCTTCTCAAGAAACCCTCATCCAGCCACTTCCTTCCAGCTAATTATCGCCCAATCTCCATCACCCCTTCACTGGGCAAAATCCAGGAAAAGCTGGCCATCTCCCAGGTTAATCTTCACACTGAATTTGTTGGTTGTCCCCATGACCATCAATCTGGCTTCAGAGCAGCCAGAAGCATGTAAACTGATCATCTCCTGAACATCCATGAAGACCTGCTCTCTAACCTTGATGCTAATCTCCCTTCTGTCCTCATCCTACTTGATCTCTCCTCTGCCTTTGACATGATCAACCATGCCATCCTGCTCAAACGGGCCTGTGATAACCTGGGTATCACTAATCAGGCTCTGGCCAGTCTGAATTCTTTTCTCTCTGACCACCCTCCCAGGTCCAACTTGGGTCCTTCCTCTCTTCTATCTCTCTCTCCACCTGTGGTGTTCCCCAGGGCTCTAACCTTTCTCCCTGGTTGTTCAACCAATACCTGGCACCTCTCGCCCACTGCACTGCTGCTTTCTGCTCCAACTTCCAGTGCTATGCGGACAACACTCAGCTCGCTTTCAGGCTCCCTTTGCCGCCTCTTTTCCTTCTCTCATCCCAGATTGTCTGTCTGCAATCCAGAAGTGCTGAGCTACCCCTGGCCCAAATCTGTGGGTTGTCTTCAAGACCATATACAGTAAAAATGTGGTCTTCGCAGGGCGTTTGGTTTAGCAGTGGTTTATCCTTTTCCCTTTGCACCGAGGTAAGTACACTCAGACATGCGAGGTACCGTCTTCGTCGGGAAACCTGTGGGAACGTGAGAAGGTGGAATATATGCTGTTGCCCACGTGATTCAGTGGTTTCCTGGTGGCAAATGCCCTAAAATTACGGGTTTTTCCCTACATTTTGGGGTTTGCTGGGCCCTGTGGGTAATAAATTCTAGGGCAATTCACACAAGTCAGACCTCTTTGGATTCCCACGGGTGGCTTCTATTCAGAAATTCATTGGGTTTCCTGTTTTCCTTGTTGGCTGCGACACCCCAGCCCAAATCTGGGGATTGACACAAAGCCAAATCCAGTCTTCCTCAGGGCATTTGATGTACCAGTGGTTTAGCCTTTTCCCTTTGCGCCCAGGTCAGTTTACCCACACATACCGTTTTCGTCAGGACACCTGTGGAAATGTTGGAATGTAGGACATGTGTTGTTGCTGGTGTGTTTTGGTGGTTTTCTGGTGGCAAATGTCTGGAAATTGAGTTTTTCCCCCTATATTTTTGACTATTTCCAAGCTTTGTGCGTAATCAAATCTAGGACGATTTGCACAACTAAGACACAGGCTTCTTCTTTTCACAAATGCATGGGGGTCTCTGTTTTCCTTGGTGGCTACGACACCGAAGGCCCAAATCTGTCGGTTGTCCACAAAGTCGAATCCAGTCTGCCCCAGGGCGTTTGATATACCAGTAGTTTAGCCTTTTCCCTTTGCGCCCAGGTCAGTGCACCAGCACATTTGAGGTACCATTTACATCAGAACACCTGTGAAAATATGGGAAGTTGAGCCATGTGTTGCTGTCAGCATGCTTCGTTTTTTTGCTTGTGGCAAATGTCTGAAAATGTAGTTTTTTTTTGCTACATTTGGGAACCGGCCGGGCCTTGTGGGTAATAAAATCTAGGGTGGTTCAGGCAAGTCATACCTCTTTGGATTCCCACGTGTGGCTTCTTTTCAGAAATGCATGGGGTTTCCTGTTTTCCTTAGTGGCTGCGACACCCCAGGCCAACATCTGCAGGTTGTCCACAAAGTCCATGAGACATTAACAGGCTAAATCCAAAGAAACCTAGTTAACTCAAAGATTAATCATCCCACAATTTCATCACTTAGAAAAAAAGTATTTGTTTATTTTTATGCATCTTATGCAAAACTTAGAAAAGGACTATAACAGAGCCCTATACATGACAGACTACAACAACCAAATCTGTGCTATCCACTTACAATCTAAATAGTGTGGTAGCACCAAACCTTTCATAATGAATAGGAACAGAGACAAATGAACAAAAAATGATTCTTAAGAATGGGAAGGCAGTATAAGATACGGTTTACACAATTTGTTATTACACCAATTCTGGTATCAATAGTCTTGATCCCTTCTGCATTCATGCATGTCACAAAATTCTAGAGGAGCCGTTGTTAATTGTTCATTTAGTGTAGCTATTTTACAACTACTCTGTGTTGTTCTAAATGCCAATCAGAGGTATCAAGTGTATATTCTACAAGAGTCCCCTTATTGAATGCTGGATGTTGATTGAGAGATAGGAAACAAAGATACACATTTCCTTATGTAAAGTCGACATATGTTTCGGCCTTTATCACGCATACGGTGCACTCTCACAGTGCCGTTGGTTTGGTTGGTAATGGCCGTCTTCAGGACAGGATAATAAGTTTGTTCAAACAGGTAATAAATACTTTCCCAGGTGCTCCTATTGCAATCTGTATATGACTCAAATTGCTTCGGGACGTGTGAGGAGGAATCTTAATAAGATGTTTCTTAACCACGGGGGCATGGCTTGGCGGCCATGCAGTAGGAGGCACGATCGAGAGCTCCTTCGAGATCCTGAAGCAAATCCAACTAAAATTGGCGCAAAACCACTAAAAAGCACCTAAAACTAACAGAAACAGACGTCGGAACATCTGTAGATCACTGGCTGAGCCTCCCGACGGAAATCGGAGCAGGAATCGAGGAGAAAATGGCAAAAGAAGACAGCGCCCGTGGGAAACAAAATGGCGGGCGCGAACGGCCGAACCGCTGGAGAGAAAGTCAGAGCTTCATAACCAAGGGCGAGGTGCGGCTGGCGGGGGACAGACAACACCCTGCACAGTAGGAGCCCTCCTGGAGAGGTAACAGAAGACGAACATAGGCGGTCCAAAGAACGGGCACTACAGAGGTACGGAGCTGGAAACCCCAGTGTAGAGAACGCACCCGAGCTCCACTCAGACACGGGCGCTGCAAGAACAATAAGCCAGTTAACCGGCCACAAACACCCACGGCTGACCGAAGACGAACAGAAGCGGACCAGGAAAGGGAGCCGGGAGTCAATGCGGACACCATAAAGGTACGGGGTTGGAAGAAGCCTAGTGGGGAGAGCGCACCCGAGCTCGACCATACAGGCCCCATCTCCCTCCAGAGCCACTCCGCTGGCAAGGATCATAAAGGCAGGTCAAGATAGCCAACCAGGAACGCAAGTGTCCGGCGGAGACAACATACCCAGAGGCTCGAAGCAGCAAGAGGGGCAGACAATATAAGGGGAGGCAGACCCCGTAGTGCCGGGACTGGCGGCGAACGGAAAACACACGCGGAGCAGACCACATGGCACCCAGTAGGCAGACCAGATATAGACTGGGAGAAACAGAGTATGCAAGGAACGAGAACCGGTGCACATGGAGCAATATTGACTACGAGCTAATCCATGCAAACAAAACGTTAAACGGGACCACCACCCATCCTGTAGGCCTGAGAGGCCAGAGCCGCACAAGAACTACTGAAGTGCACTAAAGGAGGGTCGGTACAAAATAAGCCAAGGCACAACATTCAGCGCAGCAAGCTCCCCCGCACATAAAGAGGGCGCACAACAACTAACAGGACGGTTACAAATCCATAGCGGGGAAGCCCAGGAACGGAATACGAGATACTGAGAGACTGATAGGGCCAGGGCACGGATGGACCCGGATCCGCTGACCATCTAGCAGTACAAAGGTGAGTTCCATAGAGATAATGCCAAATCGGAAAACAGAGGGAAAATCTAAACAAACCAGCATAGAAGCCTTCACTAAAACACCCTGTCCAGCCAGATACAGCAATGGCTACCTCAAGCACAACACAACAGGCAGGAAATACAAATGAAGGACCGATACTAGAAGCAATAGCCGCTTTGAAAGCATCCCTTGAGGCCAAAATGGACGCAGCGATAGGCGCCCTCAAGGCATCCTTAGAAAATAAACTGGACACTGTCATGGTAGACATGGGTCTCCTCCGCCAGGACACCAGAAATCTGACGGACAGAGTAACAACAACGGAGCAGCAAGTGGAGCAAAACACCATAGACGTGGCAGTCACGCAAACACAAATGTCAGAGGTGATACAAAAGGTCAAGATCCTCGAACAAAGGGTGGAAGGCACAGAAGGCAGAGCACGAAGGAACAATATTCGCATAGTTGGGCTTCTGGAGGGCGAAGAAGGCAGAGATCCCACCAAATATATTGAAAATATGCTGCTCCAGGAGATTGGAGCAGGAACTCTTTCCCAGGGCTTCACGGTGGAGAAGGCGCACAGAGCACTGACCAATGGACCTCAGCCAGGCGCCCCTCTGAGACCGATGATCACCAGGATCATGAATTTCAAGGATAGGGAGATGATACTATCATTCTCAAGAGAAGCGGGAGTGATCACAAGGAACACCTCCAAAATTACTATCTACCCAGATTATACAGTCATGGTCCAAAAACAGAGAGCAAAATTCGGTCCGACGAAAGAGCGCTTCAGGACGGCAGGAGTGAGATACATGCTCCTATACCCCGCCAAACTTAAGGTACTCTATCAAGGGAAATCATGGTTCTTTGGCTCGACTGAAGATGTTCATGCATGGATGACCAGCAGGGCATCGCCCAGCCGAGACAAAGGAACCGGAATAATAACGAGAACCAGCCCTGGTGAGTGGAAACGTGGACCTTAGAAACAAGACGTCAACATAAAGTAAGGCCACTAAGCCAGATGCAGAGCATGAAGGAGCGACTTGCTTCAATCCAGCTGTGATGGCTAAGGAAAACCACAACCCCAAAATGAATGTTTCACAAGTTCAGATGCCAGTTTGGAGGCATCATCCTGCAGCGAGCCTGTTTCACTTTGGCGGACAGAGCAAGAGAAGTGGCGAGGCCCGAGCAGGGGGATGGTGGCTGTTCATTAGTTTGGAAGTTTGGTTTTATGTAGTTACAGTTCGAGTTATTGACTTGAGTGAATGGTTTGTAAAAGGCATTGGCAGCAGAGCAATTAGTAAAAACTATAATGGGACAATTCCAGCACAAAGTGACTGGTGCAGCACACAGCAACAAATCTGGAGACATGACTGCCGAGACATAGTGAGAGGGAGCCCGGTAGTGACGGCTTCAAGTAACACCACTAAGAGCAGCCGCAAGAGACAGAGGACAAGCAAGAGGCTAGGGGACGACAGAGCCCGATCAAATAAGTACACATGCGCCTGGATGAGTTAATAATAGCAACCTGGAACGTGAGAGAACTAAATTCATACGTCAAAAGGCTGCGAGTCTACACCTGGTTGAACAAGATGAAGGTCAAGATGGCTATAATCTAGGAGACACATCTGACACCAACGAAACAGGCCAAAGTCAATCAGAGGACAGGGATACAGTGCCACATACTCAAATTATGCGCGAGGAGTACTAATATGGATCACCCCAGGAGTGCCATTCCAGCTCATAAAACAGGAAACTGACCCAGAAGGCAGATTGGTGCTAGTGCATGGCATGTTGGAGAACAAAGAGGTGTGCTTAGTTAACACCTACGCTCCGAAACACGATGCGACGGAATTTTTCAAGAAGCTGGCACCCAAGCTGGCCCAGTAGAGAGAAGCAACGTTTATCTGGGCCGGAGACTTTAATTGCACTTTGGACCTGCTCCTGGATAGGTCGGACGACAAGCACAAGAAGCCAGCACCCCCTGCCAAGGAGCTGCATAGAACCCTCGACCGTCTACAGCTGGTGGACACTTGGAGACAGGTACATGGTGGGGGAAGAGGGTACACACACTATAGCGCACCCCACAGAACATTTACACAAATAGGCTATATATTCACGGGCACTGAGTCACTGCAGGAATTTACAGGGATTAACATCAAAGCCTGCACACTTTCAGACCATGCCCCGATACTAGCAACATGGGCACATACACACAGGAAAGCCCCCATACCAACATGGCGACTCCGGGCAGAGGCTTTAGGAGAGGGAGAGTTTGAGGAACACCTTCAGGAGGTGATAGAAGATTACTTCGAACATAATGAGGGAAGTGTAGAAAGTAACGCCAAACTCTGGGATGCGTTTAAAGTTGTGATACGGGGGGTGGTTATGGGCAGGATGGGGGGACTGAAAGGTGCAGTAATAGAAAAACTCAACAAACTGGAAAGGCAGATAGAAACAGAGGAACATAGAGCAGAGGTGGCGGAAGAGGAACCTAGAGAGTTGACGGAGTTGAGGACAAGATGTATAGAGTTATGGGAAAAACTGGGAAGGTTGAACTATGGGAGATATCTACAATGATTGCATGCAGAAGGGGATAAGCCTAGTAGGCTCCTGGCATGGCTCACTAAGCAAGAAATCAAAAGAGACCCCATAGCAGCACTAGAAGACGGGGATTAGGAATCAAGAACACATTAATCAGTCATTTGCCCGCTTTTATGAGCAATTGTGTGCCCCTAATCCGGAAATTGACCCGGAGGACATAACAGATGCGTTAGCAGAGATCAGGCTGCCAAAATTAGCAGAATAGCAAGCTCAAATACTTGATGCCCCACTCACAGTGGAGGAGATAGAGAGCGTAATCGCTGAGCTCCCTACCGGCAAATCCCTGGGTCCGGACGGACTCCTGGGAGAGTTCTATAAAATATTCAAAAGTACCATCACCCCGAAACTATTTGAGACATATCAAAATGCATATGAAAGTGCACAACTACCGACTAGCATGTCGGAATCAATAATAGTACCGTTCCTTAAACCAGGAAAACCACCCACGAAATGCGCGGCATACAGGCCGATTTCCCTCACTAACCAAGACGCCAAAATACTCACGGCAGTTCTAGCCAACCGCCTAAAACAAGTAATCCCCACCTTGATACACTCTGATCAAACAGGCTACATCCCAGGGCGGAACACGTCATGGAACCTCCGTAGATTACACCATGTGGTAGATAAGACAAACCAAAGACAGGGGGAATATGCGATAGTGTCTCTGGATGCCGTCAAAGCATTTGACTCTGTGAACTGGGGGTGGCTGCTGAGGGTCCTCACCCATTTCGGCATTGGGGAGGGGTTCCTCAGATGGATTAGGTTACTGTACAGAGACCCAGAGCGAGGGTAAAGACGGGGCGATATATCTCGGAAGAATGGAGAATCCATAGGGGATCTAAACAGGGGTGTCCACTGTCACCAATTCTGTATATTTTGGCCCTCGAACCGCTGGCGGTTTTTCTCAGGGCGGAATATGGAGACACAGGGATAGACTTAGATGGAGTGCTGCATCAAATCTCGTTATATGCAGACGACATGCTGCTTTTTGTGGGAAATCCGCGCACTAGTCTGCCCTGTCTCCTAGAAACAATCGGGGCATACGCAAGACTTTCCGGTATAGCAATTAACGAAGAGAAGTCCCTGATCTTTCCCCTGGCTGGCCTGAAGCGGGTTCCCCCGGCAGAGCTCCCGGACCTGGGTTTAACTTGGGCACTTCCGATCTCTGGAAATAGAGATACACCATGACACCGCAAATTCCCATCAACATAACACGCAGGCATCCCTCGAAAAAACACAAAGGTCTATGACATTCTGGGGAACACTGCCACTGGGGATGATGGGTAGGGCGGCCCTCTGGAAAATGGTGGTACTCCCACGCCTGCTATACTACCTCACAAATATCCCACACAGTATTCCCAAGGCCTTCTTCACCAAATTGAATACAATAGCAGGGAACTTTCTATGGGCAGGGGGGAGAAGCAGGATTGCGCTGAAGACTCTGCAGAGAGACTATGCATTAGGCTGCCGGACTTTGAAAAGTATTATTTAGTGGGGCAGCTGCAATTTGCAGTCAAGTGGCTGGTTGAGGAAGAGACAATCGATACAATCATCTTTTAACCAGCACTAAAAACATACTACTTGAGAGAAATATTATGGCTGGACAAACCCCTGCTCGGGACCCTACCACGCCTGCTTGACCTCACGGTGGGGTTATGCAACAGAGCGTGGAAATTGTAAGGGACACGAGACTCCCAGTCGGCACAAATCCCTCTTGCGGGCCTTGTGGCATGGACACAAACACGTTAGCAATATACCGAACCCAGTGGGAAGCCAAAGGCGTTGCACAAATTGGGGACCTGAGGAGAGGTTGGCGGACTTTCAGGAAATGGTGGAAGAATGCGATATACACGAAGGCCAATTCATCCTCTATAACAGAATAATCCTTAAAATCAAGAAAAGATGGCCAGAATGGGAAGACAAGAGGACGCCACAGGGGAGCTAGACACATGGTATGATATAGCCGAGGGAACACACACAACCTCCAGGTTATACTAACATATGCTAAGAGCCAACAACGCGAAAGAGCTACACATAAGACAGAGCTGGGAAGAGGAATTTCACAGGCCCTTTAGCGACCAAGAATGGAGCAGGGTGTTAAAATATCCGAAAAAAGTGTCTAGGAACGCAAGGTTCAGAAAGGCACAGCTGTACATAACACACAGGGTGTACCTCACACCCAAGAGGATGAACATGATGTATGGGGTGATCCTGGAAAGTGCCCCCGATGCTCAGCCGACGAAGCAGACATGGTCCACATGTTTTGGACCTGCCCAATTATACAAACCTTCTGGGAGGGTATCAGAGCCAAAATAACAGAAAGCGGACTCCAAATACAGGCGGAGCACCCAGAAAGGTACTTGCTGGGCCTCTTCCAGAGAGGAGGCAGACATGTGATGCACCTAGCAAAAATGAAGGACTTGATATGTATATTTGCCAAAGGAAGGGTAGAGATGTCCTGGAAATCAAGAGAAGGCCCGACCGTAGATTTATGGTGGTCGGACCTCCGCAAGTGGACACTAGCGGAAACTGCGGTGTGGATAAGAGCAGTGCAAAGGGGGGGAGGAGAAATGGCACAGAAAATAGCTGCATGGAACTCCTTGGGACAGGACTTTTTCAGACAAGAGGGGGAGGAAGAAGAAGGAGAAGGCCCTGAGGAGGAGCGAGAATAATGATGGACACATGACAGTGGTGCAGAGGTAACCAACCAAGACAGTACAGGCGGAGGGTCAAACCTGCCCACATAAACCGTTATAGACAAAGATGGCGAGGTCATCAGAAGGCTCCAGGATAATGCACCCATAGAAGAAATCCGTGGAAATGTCAATATGCCAGTTATGTTATGTGTTTGCATGTTATACATGTTGTTCGTATGAAGAAAATAGACATTTTAAAAAAAAAGATGTTTCTTAACCACATCTGGCTCCTTAGCGAATGCTTGATTGGCAGGATGTGTTCATTCACCATACCTTAAAGGTCTGTTAAAGGGAGGTCGTTAGTTGACTATCTCCACAGAAGAGCCCTGATAAAGTGGCTTTAATTTTGTCAATACATTGTAGATTCCGTCTTATAGTGTGACAATACACCAACTCACAAAAGGCCGTGCTTACAAGTACTCAGCGTCTGCTCCACTGATGGTGGAAGGGATAGTTGACCTATCGCTGCTTTTTGTTGTCATATTAGCCTCCATTTGATAGAGTTGACCCCCCAACATCAAAAAACTGGGAGTACCCATTTTCTAGAAATACTGGTTGTCCACAAAGCCAAATCCAGTCTTCCCCGGGAGTTTGATGTACCAGTGGTTTAGCCTTTTCCCTTTGTGCCCAGGTCAGTGGACGCACACATGTGAGCTGCTGTTTTCATCGGGACACCTGTGAAAATATAGGAAGGTAGGACATGTGTTGTTGTAGACGTCTTTTGGTGGTTTCCTTGGGGAAAATGTCAGAAAATTGTGTTTCTTTCCCTTCATTTTGGATTTTGCCTGGCCTTGGGGGTAATAAAATCTAGGGCGATTATCACAAGTCAGACCTCATTGGATTCCCACAGTGATCTTCTTTTCAGAAATGCATGGGGTTCCCTGTTTTCCTTGGTGGCTTCGACACCCCAGGCCCAAATCTGTCGGTTGTCCACAAAGACAAATCAAATCTTCCCCATGGCGTTTGATGTACCAGTGGTTTAGCCTTTTCCCTTTGTGCCCATGTCAGTGCATGCACCCACATATGTGAAGTACCGTTTTCATCAGGACACCTGTGGGAATGTGGGAAGGTAGGACATGTGTTGTTTTCCTTTGGGTTTGATAATGTTTTCATACATTTCTTACTGCACTTTGTTACACAAATCTTTCATTTCATAAATGTGACCTACATTTAGTCGCTGCTTTAGGGACTGTACGCTTTTGTAACCTCTGCAAGTCACCTATCCTTCAAAAGGTCTGACTGTGCCTTTTCTAAAAATGTATGCTTGCCAATCTTCACCACGTTCGTTTTCCTTATCTTCCAATGCTAAGTACATCTGTTTAGCCCATCGGCATAAGAATCCTGTGTACCATGGCTCCGTTTTTGGCTCATGGTTTTGCTTTTTTGTGAAACATTATGAAAAATGTGTGATTTCCTAATTAGATTGGTCGGGGGGGAAAGTAGCGGTGGATTGTTTTTTTAATATTCACAGAAGCCATTATCTTATAAGTGCAAACATGTCCAGCACATATTTTTTTTCTGTCACTTTTCCTACTTTTTTCCCCAAACTATGGGAATTCTAGGTGAATAATTGTCTGACCTGTGGAAATGACCCCTTCCTTGACTTGGATTTGGTTCTACATTTTAGAAATGTATGCCTTTCTGTGTTCCCATTCAGCTTTTTACCCGGTCTAGCTTCCCCAGAGCAGCAATAGCTGTTGCTATATACCAAAAGCGTTGCCAGTGTTGCCTCTGCTATAGTTGATGTCAAATCTCTCAGGACTATTAGTTTAATGCAGCAGTCAAGTCCTTAAAAAAAAGTGGAGAGACTCATCAACAAACACAATGGGATGTGACGTCATCAGAAATTAGAATGTTACTAGAAATTAGAATATCAAGGTGAAATATGCACATTTCATTAACTTGGCTTTGCATAGCTACCCAAACTGCACAGGACGAATGGCATTTGTGTGTCATAAAAATCAACACACACAAAACCAAGAGAGGATATTTTCTTCTAATTGTGTTTTTGAAAACATTAAAAGGTGTGCATGTTTTAAGCTCCAAGAACCAATACAAATGTTTTCCCTGGAACATGCAGTACCGAAAAGTGACATTGCACCTTTAGTTGTGTGATATTTTTCATCAGGTCATAAAGTGCACTGGTGAAGTGCCCGGACTACAAGCCTGACGGCTGCGGTTCGATCCCCGTGGTCGTGGGTGGACTGTACACTCGACATGAGCACTGGTTTAATGGCCCTTAAGGAGCGCATGGAGAGCAGAAAGCATTTGTGATGGCAATTTAACATCCGATATTCCGGCCTCGCTTCTCAAGTCTACCACTGCTTATTTTATCTATTTCCTGGGCTAACGGGGTCACATATAAATGAAAGAGGAGAGGCGCTAGCCCCGTTATGGCCAGAGTTCATCTAAGTGGCCATAGCAGACCCTTGTAGAAGTCATGTTACATTGGGTTCTCAGAGCAAACACATATTAATCCAGGATCAATATGATATTCAGGATCCGCTCGGTTGCTCTTGCGCCTTCTCAGAAACCACAGCGAGCTAATTGTCAAAATGGTTGTAGTTAAAGGCATGGTCTAGTAAAAAATGTTATTGTCCCTACGGGTCGGCCATGTTTTTTTAAGCCTAAGTGGCTCGATTTTAGAAAACGTTCCTATGGACCTTACCCGAGTTGTCGTCCACTAAACGCACGCGAAAACAAGCACCAGGGAGCCGCCATTTTCTGATAATCCTATCTTTTCCCCCATCGCCCTGGCTGACCTGCTTTTGCGGCACTAAATCAAATCCCCCGCCCCAGAGCCTGTCATCAGCAGACTCGTAACGCCCATTTCCCAACGCCAAAGCACGTCTTGTGTCAACATTCGCTGCGCTTCAGCTAATGATGTGTCGCCATGGAAATGGCAGGACGCCTCTTTCCTCAATAAGTATAAACAGACTGTTTCACAACACACAGCAGCAGATTTTCGATTACATTCCTCTCTCTGTGTTACTTTGAGTATTCTGTGACTCGTTTCAGTGCTCTGGTCAGCTACCTTCGCCGCTTGTAGCCCGTGTGAACAGATACCAGTACCACCGCTATAAATTATTTTAGTTTGTTTAACACACAATGGCTACAATAATGCCCTACATGTACGAGCCTGAGTATACCGAGGAGGAACTACTGGAAAGGGAAGCACGCAAAAACGATGGGGATTTGGACGGCAGTTGGCAGGACGAATCAACAGATGAAGAGCCTGGGCCTAGTCGAATGGACGGCGTCTCCACCTGGTGCACATGCAATCGGTGCGAGCTAATGCCAACTGAGGACGAGAACTGCTGCTGCCGAGAAAACTCGGGATGCCTGGCCTACATTTCGGAAGGCGAGCCACGACCGCAATGCATCACCGAGCTGCCAGACTTCAGGGCAGCCTGCCTCACACGGGCCGTGTTGAGAATAATGATGGTGCTTATGCACGAACTTCGCGCAACTGTTCGTCCTCGTAATCCGAGTAACGAGTAAGTATACTCTGCTTGTCATGCCACTCCTATTTCATGTTCTTCTACTATATCCAAAATTACATCTACATATCATTGTAACACATGTAAGTCGTTCAATAGTGTGCATTGTCTAGATAGCATTTGTCCGTGCAGAATGCCATTAGTTACAAGAATTGTCATTGACAACAAACATTTATTAAACTTATCTTGGTCATTTAAAAACAGTTTGCTTCATTCCTTTTCACAAGTAGTACAGGCTGGTGGCCTATCGTTCCTTTACATGGTGGCTCCACGGGAGGCTTGGACACCGCGTTCGAAGAGTGATACCCGCCTGTGCTGTTCGTGCCATTAGAGAAACGTTCCCTAGTGACAGTGGTCAGTACAGGGGATTTTCTCTCGCTGTGCTGCAACCTGACCTGTATAATCTTTAAAGTCTTGTATTTTTGTGTCATGAAAATAAGATACAAAATAAAACACCACATATATTTTAACAACGGTTGTTTCAATTTTTTAAATGAATCAAGTGTATCTCCATTCAAGGATGGACGTCAGACATCAGTGCTCCGAATGGGTGAAGGTCTGGTCGCTGTGAAGCAGGGTGGTCACTATCTATCTAAGCTAACATAACATATTCTCGATAATGCATGCACTAAATAACACTTGTTCAAAGTCTTTCAGTGGGTTATGTCTCTATAAAAGTCACACATATATCTATACTAACAATTACCATTGGATTATACAGGCCTTAGGGTCTTGACCACTGTAATACACCGGTTGAAGTGTGGGTCTGTGCTCACAAGAATCTCCGATATGTGGCATTTGTTATTGATAAGCAACGATATACTATCATTGATATAAAGACGATATACTATATATTGATATAAAGGCGGTTCGCGCCAGTGGATGAGCGCTGGCATGGGGGGCTGTCAGGGGCGCGAAAGGCCAAGGTGCCAAACTACATGTACACTTCAAAAGGTATCCCAAGCCAAGGGGCCATCGTTCACATGGCCTCCTCAGACCCCGTGTCTCCAGCCAGGCCTAACCTTGAAGCAGGCCGCCCCCCTGCAATCCACATAAGAGTGTCTCCATTCAGCAGTCTTCCTGTGCCTTATCTGCACGCCCCAGGCCCATCCATCCCACCCCCCTCTATCAAAGGCAGTTAGCCCCCCATGCCAGCGCTCATCCACTGGTGCGGTCAGGGGCGCGAAAGGCCAAGGTGCCAAACTACATGTACACTTCAAAAGGTATCCCACGCCAAGGGGCCATCAGTCACATGGCCTCCTCAGACCCCGTGTCTCCAGCCAGGCCTCCCCTTGAAGCAGGCCGCCCCCCTGCAATCCACATAAGTGTGTCTCCATTCAGCAGTCTTCCTGTGCCTTATCTGCACTCCCCGGGCCCATCCATCCCACCCCCCTCTATCAAAGGCGGTTCGCGCCAGTGGATGAGCGCTGGCATGGGGGGCTGTCAGGGGCGCGAAAGGCCAAGGTGCCAAACTACATGTACACTTCAAAAGGTATCCCACGCCAAGGGGCCATCGGTCACATGGCCTCCTCGGACCCCGTGTCTCCAGCCAGGCCTCACCTTGAAGCAGGCCGCCCCCCTGCAATCCACATAAGTGTGTCTCCATTCAGCAGTCTTCCTGTGCCTTATCTGCACGCCCCAGGCCCATCCATCCCACCCCCCTCTATCAAAGGCGGTTCGCGCCAGTGGATGAGCGCTGGCATGGGGGGCTGTCAGGGGCGCGAAAGGCCAAGGTGCCAAACTACATGTACACTTCAAAAGGTATCCCACGCCAAGGGGCCATCGGTCACATGGCCTCCTCAGACCCCGTGTCTCCAGCCAGTACTCCCCTTGAAGCAGGCCGCCCCCCTAAAACCACGACATACATACGTCATTCATTCACAAACACACCCCTGTTTCTAATACTTTATAAACCACTTGATATGTCTCATGAGAACATCTTTGTGCTTTGCAAGTCAACTCCTGAACGTGTTACCTGGCAACCACTGAGATCTACACTAATCTGCTCGTCGTCGTGCTATCCGTGAACTTCTGTGACCGCTTAGAGCAAACCCATCAGTGTGCTACCTGTGGCCACCCACCTATTCTCCTGCAACATACTGCTCTGCTTGCTGAATCCAACTGTTTGTTGGTCAAGGTAAGGCCATGTATCCTAGTCATATTTCGCAGATTTTTAAATTTCTATCTATTTGCGAGTTGAGTACACAATAGTGCTAGGTTCATTGGTCTCATTGCTATTGACTTGAGTTTCCATTGCTATGCTATCAATAGATCTATTTATTTTCATCTGTGTTTATTGTCATCGAATTGCATCCTTCGGGGGTCCAGTCTATAATGTAAGCATGTTTCCTTCTCGTGCAATACAGAACATCCAAGGGACGAGTCACATGTTCAGTTTTTAGTCACATCATTTATACATTTCTGCAACTTATGCAAATACTAAGCCACACATAATGAACTGGTATAGTTCCTGCGACCAAAACAAACCTTGCATTGATCATTGTATGATTTATTTACTTTTGTATCAAATCTTTATTCTTGAAGATTGTATAATAATGTTGATATTTACTTTTCAGATTTATCAACAATGCCTGCCTGTTCGATTAGCGGTTGCCCTTCGAAGACCCATGCAAAATCTGAAGGCACTAAAATGCATGCATTCCCGAAAACTGTTGATCGAATAAGAGAATGGGTCAGACATTGCGGATATCCACTGGATGAGCTGGAAAGTAGAGTCCAACAAGTCTTACAGGACAAGAGGGGTGATCGATACCGCATCTGCAGCCGGCACTTTTCCTTGGACATGTACACAACATCTTGGGTAACAAAGAAGAATAAACGGCGAACGACACGGAAATTGCTCGAAAACGCTATTCCCACTCTATTCGTCCACATTCAGCCACCGGTGAGTCAAGTGTCCGGATTTAGCTTTAGGCCTTGCGGTAGTGTGTAGGTATCCGAACGGATTAATTGATATTGTAGGTGTTCTATCCCTTGTAATAATTTCGATATTGATATGAGTGTATAGTTTATTGAATAATGACATTTATCCATATATTCTTTTTCGATTTCATAACCCACAAACGCAATGTATATATATGGGAACAGGGACTGTGCTGTATTGAGCATTTTTCAAGTATTCTGTCGCCTTACATGGCAATTTTTAATATTGGCATTTCATTATCAATCATTAATTTACCTTTACAACTTCTTGACTATCCCTTGAATCTGAAGCAAGAACATTCTACATCCTTGACGTGGTCGCAGTTATCAACCACTTCTAGCGCATATCAGGTAATCTTACTAGGCTAATCGGCTACAGACTTGTTTTATGCATGTCAAGTAATAGTTTTATTTTATCGTGTAATTATTTTACCGAATGTTTGGTTAGTGCTTTCCAATTGATATACACCTTAGTTATCGTCCACTGGTGTTTGTTTTCAGTTATAATTAGTGTTATCCATACTAATGCAAGTACTGTCTTTCAGGGAGATGCTGAAGCGTCCGCCGCATCTACAACATTTCTAGATGTTATTCACCAGCAGGAGGTATGGATACTGACAGCTCCATCGAGCGTCATCATCAGAGCTGGAATTCTTGTCGTTTGATTGTTCTACACAATGTTTCATTCGTGGTTAGCCGTTGATATGTACCTGTGCTGTCGACCCCAGGTGTGTGTTATGTTTTCACTATTGTAATCCTCACTAATGCAAGTACTATGTTTCAGGCAGTTATTTGAGCGTCAACCCCTGCACTTGATGCAGAGCCTGACATTCAAGTAATTCCAGGGGAAGTGGAAGCGGGACCATGCGTATACGAATCGGCGCAACAGCTTTCGGAAGTGCGCACTACATTTGCAACATCCATAGATATTCTTCAGCAGCACGAGGTATGGATAATGACAGCTGCATCATGCGTGATCATATTACGTGATTCCATTTGCTATACTTTCTTCCCTATTAACGCAAGTGCTGTGTTTCAGGGAGACGACAAAGCTTCCACTACAATCGCAACATCCAATTTAGATGATGCAGATGTAAATAAATCGGAGAAATAAGTCGATGAAATGTGATCATATTTAGATTTTCCTTGATTCTTTTGGACAATGCATCATTTGCGGTTATCTCTTTATATGTACCTGCGCCGTCGACCCCAAGTGTGTGTTGTGTTTCCAATATTGAAAACCATACTAATCCAAGTACTGTGTTTCAGGGAGACGACGGAGCTTCCACCACAATCACAACATCTCATTTAGATGATGCAGATGTAAAGGAATCGGAGAAATAAGTCGATGAAATGTGATCATATTTAGATTTTCCTTGATTCTTTTGGACAATGCATCATTTGTGGTTATCTCTTTATATGTACCTACGCCGTCGACCCCAAGTGTGTGTTGTGTTTCCAATATTGAAAACCATACTAATCCAAGTACTGTGTTTCAGGGAGACGACGGAGCTTCCACCACAATCACAACATCTCATTTAGATGATGCAGATGTAAAGGAATCGGAGAAATAAGTCGATGAAATGTGATCATATTTAGATTTTCCTTGATTCTTTTGGACAATGCATCATTTGTGGTTATCTCTTTATATGTACCTGCGCCGTCGACCCCAAGTGTGTGTTGTGTTTCCAATATTGAAAAGCATACTAATGCAAGTACTGTGTTTCAGGGAGATGCGGATGCCTCCTCTCCAATGCAACCATTCATGGGAGTCCATGGAGAGCCAGAGGTATGGATACTGACAGTTCCATCGAAATAGATCATCACTGGTCGAATACTTGTCGTTTGATTGTTGCACACAATGTTTAAATCGTGTTTGGCTATTGAGATGTACCTGTGTGTTCGTCCTCACGTGTGTTTTATGCTAACAATATTTTGATACATAGTAATGAAAGTACTATGTTTCAGGGAGACGATGGAGCCTCATTCCGTGCTGTCTATGCGGATACAGAAAATATAGTCGTTGCAGCGCAAGAGGAAGGGAGGACATGCAGAAACGAATCGGAGCTACAGCGTGCAGATGTTGAAGGTCGAGTCAAAAAAGTTGCAAAGAAAAAAAAACATAAAAAGGTTAGTTACAAACAGTTCATAACTTTAAAAAAATGTTTGTGCTGGGGACTATTTTATGTTTTTTTCCTGTCAATTCTACTACACTTCATCTTGTGTTTAAACTGAACATCCCTTTTCCAATCTCTCCTCCAGTTACCCGTGGGTGTCAGAACTATACATACACAGACAGTGAAGCGAATGAGAGATGTGGCTTGCCAGACCGTGTACACTATGGAGGAACTATTAATTGAGGCGAGGCGTGTTCACGCTCGAGATGCTCATGTCCAATGGCCAGAACATGAATTAACTGTGTTTGGAGACTACAGCAAAGTTGCATTGGACCATAGCTACAGTGCGACCGCACCACCACAAGAAGATGTTATTGAATGTATTGAAGATAGCTCTGAAGTAGTTGCAGATCAATTCACACAATCTACACCCGCCAAAAATTTGCCACCCAAAAACCTGTCGACATTGTTGTGTTCTCCCATCAATGTTGAAGTAATAGATGTCGAAATGACAGAGAATGAACCAGCCGCAGCATCCATAGACGCATCAGAACTTGATATCAGCGATATTACTTTCCAATGTGTTGAAATCTCCACAACGTCACAGGCCGAAACAACATTGACGCAGGATGACAGTCTAATGAAAGAGAGAAAATACATTGTATTCGACAGTTGTTTGATGGAAATTAGAAGTATGCTGAAATGTGTGCATTCCATTAGAGGGAAAGTATGTGGGAAGCCATTGATTAATGTGACTCGTCAAATAAAAGGCAGTAACGTCAAAATAAATGCCGCCTGTAGATTAAATCATAGGTTCTCATGGTCTGCACAACTGATGCTGGGGAAACTGCCAGCAGGCAATCTACTGTGTGCAGCTGCATCACTTTTTAGTGGCTCCAGTTTTAGAAAGTTAGAGGCTTTCTTTCAGTTTGTGGGACTCCATTTCATTTCTAAAGAGCTGTACTACATATACCAACGTGATTATCTGTTTCCGGCCATTAGTGATGCTTGGAAAATTGAAAAATTGTCTCTAGCAAGTACATTCGAAGGCAAACGATTCAGGCTAGCCGGCGATGGACAGTGCGACAGCCCTGGATTTTCTGCCAAGTACTGTACCTACCATTTTCAGGACATGGATAGTAAGAAAATTGTGAGTTTGGTGGTCGTGCAGGTAACACAATGTACATCGTCAGTGGCCATGGAGAAACTAGGATTTATAAAATCAGTGGAATATCTACAATCAAGGGGAATACACATCGACCTCATAGCCACGGATAGACACCTTTCAATTGCCAAGACAATGAGAGAGCAGTTCCCACATATTAAACATCAATTTGACGTATGGCATCTTGCTAAATCAATCAATAAGAAAATCTCAGCTGCAGGAAAAAAAAAGGTTTTGAAAGTATTTTGCAGTGGTCACATTCTATCACCAACCATCTCTGGTGGAGCTCAAAAACTTGTGAAGGGTCAGTGGAAATACTACTTGAAAAATGGCGGTCACTGATGCACCACTGTACCAACGTTCACCGCTGGACAGCAAATCAACATTTCCACCAATGTGAACATGGCCCTTTGTCCCCAGTGGAGGCACGGAAGAAGAAGTGGTTGATTCCATCTTCACCAACACACAAAGCCATTGAGAAGATTGTTTTCGACAAAACTCTATCAAGAGATTTGAGAGGACTGACAGAATTCTGTCACACAGGAGATTTGGAGGTGTTCCACAATATGTGCCTAAAGTACAGGCCAAAGCGCTTGCATTTTAGCTTTCAGGGCATGAAACATCGCACTCTACTAGCGGTCTTGGCCCATAACAGCAATGTCGGACGTGAACAATCTAGGACTAGGGGTAAAGTAAGGATGCCTCGCTACACTAAGGTATTTTCAAAACGAAGTAAGCAATGGGTGATCAAACCAGTCTATGATGAAATGAGTTCGACTTTGTGAAACGCCTTATTGTTGCTGTGTTAGAGAAGCACAGATATGGGATTTTGGACGTTTCTGTGCAGAGCAGTGATCCATTGCCACCGAACATTGCGACTGTGCCATGCCCACCCGAAGCACAGCTGATTGTGAAGTACAAATCCCGGTTTAAATAATTGCAATACGATTGTCTTTTTGTAAATAAATGTTATTGTACAGTGTACCTGTAAACCTAACCCCTACCTTCACCATCATGGGTGGCGAACAAGCTGGGTGTCATCTTTGAATTCTCTCTATTCACCTCATATATGTGTATGTATATATTTTTCTCATGTCTCATCTCATGTAAATGTAAATGCTGCGCACTGTTAATGGAGGGGAGGCTTGCGTATTGCAAATAATAAAACAAACAAACAATAAATCTCACTTTTAACTCAACTCCTGTGGTACTTTATACTTTCCCTGACCTTCCGCCAAAAATTAAATGTCTCAATTTGGGCTGCAAAGCTCGCAGACAACGGGGACAAAATTGGGGCACTTAGAACGCGCCAGCCAAGCGGGCCGTGGCATTTGGGAGAGAAGCCAGTTCGCATTTGCACATTGAGGTGCACTACATAGACGGATTCTAAACTTCAAGTTCTCACAGATGCCTATACTACCTGATGTTGCAAATAAAGAATGCAAAGGACAGCGCCCAGATGAGGCCCACAAGTCGCACTGGAAGTATAAGGGTCTATTGTTTTTTGACCTTGAGAGAGGGACCATGCCGAAAGAACTACATTTGAAGGGGGTGCGCAATAATGTAAGAGACGATAAGGCAGAAAATTCAGAAACTAGACAGAGTTTCATTTTAGTTCAGTATACGAAAAATCGTTGTCAAGAGCACGGTCCGTTTTACAGACTGCATTACGAAGACACACAATGGAAATTTCAAATATAATGTAAGTAAATCTTTACACGCTTTTATACCGGAATGAAGATTTAATGAATGGATGCATGAATAAATGAATGAATGAAGAGCTAGGAGAAGCAAGTAAAATGTGTTCGTAGAGGGCACATGGGCATGCAGGTCCACTGGTCTCACCGATCTCGGTCCTTGGCCCAGCCACTTTTCCCTGCACTGCCTACCTGCACTACCTACGGGACTGTCTCTGTATCCTTCAGCCCCTTCTCCCGGCATTTACCTTGCAGTTGCCACCAGCTGGCCCTATTATTTAATTTGTATTCAACTAACCATGTACAGCCCTTCCCCATGCGCGATCAGAAAGACACCTGGCCTAGTAGGATCGTTGTCTGTCTGCCCTTGTTCCCCACCTGCCTCGTCACGCCTAGAAACACTTGAGTATAGGCGCGTTACAAATGCCATATCATATATCATATCATTCCTCACGCATGTAGACTGTCGTTTATCATTGTGTGTTGGCCTCGATTTATTTCGTTACTTTTCGCATTGATTTTAGAGCCGAACATACTCCATTGAACTATCCTTGCAAGCAAATATTTTATTTATTACAGCCAATCAGAAACTAAGTAATATTAATGACGATCGGCTGGCGAGACTAATTATAATTTTTTTTTTTTCACAACAGGTATTTGCTCCCCTTCTACTACTGCCATCGGTTTGAGACACCAGCAGATGGCTTTTACAGTAGACACATGCAGCTTTGTGTGAACAACTGGAGCACACTAACAATTTTATGGGACGATCGCCAAGGGCCCATATGCCCTTACGCTGTACTAGTGGCTAGAAGCAACATATCAACCTTTACGATGGACTAGTGCCTAGTTGATGGAACAGCCTTGCGGTTCACCGTGCTTCCAAAGTGCTTCTTTTAACGAAAAGCAACACCCTGTGTACCATGGCGGATACAGATAAAATAAAATAAATGGCTTTCGGAGTTCATATGGCAATTGCTGAATATTCTCTAAACATTTAATGTAAAATAAATGTACTTTACCAAATGTACCGTGTTGCTGTTTGATTTTAAAGTACAGTTTCATATTCCGAATTGTGGCGCGCTGTGTTGTGAGATGGTCTGTGTTGGTTTCCGGGTTCTGTGTGGAGTCGCGTAGAAGACGACTGGGCGCGTTTGCCTACGCAGCACAGTAACGTCACGGAGAGAGGCAGGGAATATGAATGTTTTGATAATGTCAGGCTCAGGGGCGGGGGAATTGATTTAGTGCCGCAAAAGCAGGTCAGCCAGGGCGATGGGGGAAAAGATAGGATTATCAGAAAATGGCGGCTCCCTGGTGCTTGTTTTCGCGTGCATTTAATGGACGAAAACTCGGGTAAGGTCCATAGGAAAGTTTTCTAAAATCGAGCCACGTAGGCTTAAAAAAACATGGCCGACCAGTAGGGACAATAAAAAATGTTACTAGACCATGCCTTTAATTGTCAATTAGTTGATCTATTAGAATCCTATGTTTGAGACTTTCCATGACATGAACCCTCACTTTTGGGGTTGGTGTCATTACTACATGTGCAGATATTGCTCCAGGGCTTATTGTTTTTATAGGAAGCGATCCTCTGCCGAGGATTGAAGCTTTCATTTTTTAATGAAAACTGAAACAGTATTATGTTCAATGATGGTATCATTTTGTGTTAAGAGTCTCTAAAATACAATTTCACTTCAGAGAAATAGCCCCGTTTGCAGTTTGGAGCTAGATTGACACCTTTTTCCAATAAATTGTAGTCATGACACATTTTGTATGCAGACGAGGGGACCATAAAAATCTAAAGAGCAGAGCACAGCAACCTGGCCCTGGGGACGTTTTTCATTTCCCAGTGATTGCTTCCAAGGTTTGGAATTAAATGGCAGTTTAGGAACCTTGCAACATCATCCACTCAAGTAAGGATTTATGGCAGGTCTGTCGTTCCGTTTGCAAGATGATGCAAAACAGGGCTTCATAACATACATGGCATGGGCGCTTCCTAACACAGTTCACTTGATGTATAAGTGCCTTACAAATGCACAGTACAATAACAATACAAATAAACCGATGCATATATGATTCACCTACCCAAGACATTTGGGTGCCTCACATACACAAAATATAGTGCACCTCTCAAGTGCTGTATGCACTAAATATGACGTGCACGATAGCTTTGTATTATACGTAAAGTTGTACGCTGTGTTATTATTGTTTATGCAGTCCGTTACATCTCGGTGTTCCCTGTGACATCACTGCAATGTTGTAATGCCACAGGTGACGGTTAGAGGAGGTACATGAAGCCGAAGCCGGCAGGCTCATGGTCGAGTCCTACAGTTGCTCTTACCACCTGCATCACATGGGGGTACGTGGACCCCACGTGGACTGTAATATGCAGAGCTACCGGTGACCTTGTCAACAGAGAATACAGATAGTCAATGGACCTGGGATGGTGCCGCTAGCACACGGTGAGTTTAGACTGGACCGTGCGCATGGTATGGAGTGAAACGTCTTTGTCATTGTAGCGAAAATGAAAAAGACTGATTTAGAAAGACTGCTCTGAGACCACTCAAAAGATCTTTCAAAATCTGTCACAGATGCCGCCAGTCCAGAAAACGGGAGCCACATGTGATCAAGGTATGTGTGTGTGTGTGTGTTTGTGTGTGTGTGTGTGTCTGTGTGCGTGTGTTTGTGTGTGGCATGTTTATAGGTGGAACGGCGGGGAGAAAGGAAGTGTCCGTGTTTCAGTAGGTTTGCGTGGTGGATGAGGCGTCTTTGTTGCGTGGAAGAGAAGGGGGGGCACGTGGGTGGAGGAGTAAGTGTGTTTGCTTTGTTGGTGTGTGTGCCCGTGACTGTGAAGGGAGGGCAGGAGGATGGAACATCATTTTTGATGGCGGGGTGGCAAAAGGTGGGCTGGAGGTGAAACGACAAATCAAAAAGTAAGGGCCAGTGGGGGATCAATGTATAGGCGATTTGGGGGGTGGAGAGGGGACTCGAAATAGTGATGAGTCCCAATATTGAAAGCCTTCAATATTTGGAAAAATCACATGAATCGTTTCACACAGACTGCTAATGCCGTGAAGATGAGGCAAACCCAAATTAATCTAAACCAAGGCGACCGTGGGGATGGGGGTTGCCCCCACTACAATAAAAATGAACCCTAGGCATCCGATGCAGCTGCCGTCCTTCAGTATGGGACTGTGCATCATGTCTGTGCCACAGATTTTGACTCTCTGCATTGTACGCTGATGCCACCTTTCAAGATGGGGCTGTGCATCATGTCTGTGCCACATATTTTGACCCTCTGCATTGTACGCTGATGCCGCCTTTCAAGATGGGGCTGTGCATCATGTCTGTGCCACATATTTTGACCCTCTGCATTGTACGCTGATGCCGCCTTTCAAGATGGGGCTGTGCATCATGTCTGTGCCACATATTTTGACTCTCTGCATTGTACGCTGATGCCGCCTTCAAGATGGGGCTGCGCATCATATCTATGCCACATATCAGGACTTTATGCATTGTTTGCTGATGCCGGCCTCTAAAGGGGATCAGGCAAACTGTATGTTTTTGTCAGCACTTCTGTAACTAAGATTTCTCACACGCACTTATGTAACTACGTATGCCTTATTAACAGCGCCACGATGCCCAAGGGCAGTTGTGCGCTTTACACATGCAAATAAATAAATAAACTAAGGCACCAAGCAGGGTGCACGCCACCAAACAAGCAAACCATTTTGTGCCCAAGCTAGAGCATTGCAACAGCGCAAGCCACATGCACGATATGTAAAGCTGCACATGACAGCAGTCACGCTGGACAAGTGCGTCACTAAACAACAGAACATGTCAAGTGAAAATTACCGAATCGCTGACTATAGATTAAGGACGCATACACGCCATCCTCGTGCTTGGCAGAAACACACATGTAAAACGTGGAAACATTGTAACAACTGCTGTATCAAAGACATTGGGCCTCATTACTACCCTGGCGGTAGCCGTGCCCTTATTAAGGGCATGGCTGCCGCTGGTAATGATTTTTTACCGGGTCCAAGAAAAGGGCAATAACTGGGTTATGCCGACCTTGGCGGACCCGGTAATTGCCCTTTTCTTGGAGCCGGTAAAAAGCAATCCCCATTCCCATAAATGGGAATGGGGAGGATGCTAACAACGGTCCCGCTAATGACGGGCCCGTTGTTAGCATCCTGGCCTGCTAGCGGGTCCCGCATTTCACGTCTGGTCAGACCAGACGTGAAAAGCGGGACCCGCTAGCAGGCCTCGTAATAGAGCATCCCGTAATGAACGGGCTAGGACTAGGAGCCTGCAGAGCTGTGGAAACAGTGTGGGAAATGCTATGGACATTATGAACAAGCAGCATTCAACACCAACTATGAAACAGAAGGATAAACATCACTTCTTGCCGACTGCCTGGGAATGGCTTGAACTTGAGAACCTGTCCCACTTCTACCTAAGAAGCCAAAGATCCTGATGAATATGAAAGTGTTTAAAACAACTAGGTAACTAGTATGGGGTTCATTTTCGTCCAGTTGTAATGATAATAACACTTAGCCAGCAGTAAAGCATGTTCCAAACTCAGATAGTCTGCAGAAAATGTAATAAAAGAGACTACAGTGAAAGTGCTGTAGAACTATAAGTTCAACTAATGAAGTGGAGGATTTATGCAAAGAGTTAGAACAAGTAGCGTTTGCCATTGAAGTTGGTGAAGGTAATGCAGAAATGCAACCGATTTAAATGACAGTGTATTCAGGCGCAAAGTACACAATACTGTTCAAGAAAATATGTGATGAAACCTTTGACACTAAGAAGAGCCTACTATTTCTCGACAGGGAAAAGCTTTAAGAGCAGAACTGTGGAAGGGAAGATTATGGCTTCCACCCCCTGGTTGCGGGGAGGACATGGCTAGTAATGGCCCACTAGCTCGAGCCATGGTAGGCCCAAGTGAAGTGAGGTCCTCGGCGAGGGCTGTGGCCCGTTACCAGCCATATCTGCCAAACCAGCCAGGGAGTGAAAGCAATTCACACTCCGGTATTCAACCGCCGTAAGCAACGCCAATTTCCGAAAGAAAAAAAATAAATGAAACCAAGATTGCCACTGACATTTCTATGGCGGAGGCCGGAGAGGGAGGTGCACCAGACCAGAGCATACAGCTCCAGTCCTGCAGGTAAGTGGGGAGTAAGGGAGTGGGTGGAGAAGAGGTTTGAGTTTGGTTTGGGGTGCTGGTGGAGTGGCTGGGCAACAGAGAGAGGCTCCCTGTTTCCTCGCCACATAAAAAAACAATTGTGCCACCCCGTTAAGGGCTTTGGCACAGGGAGCAGATAATGTATATTATTGCTTGCTCTTCCAGTCAACTGATTGGCTAATGGCCATTCCCCGAGTGCAAATTATATTTCAGGCAAAGTGAGCACCGCTTTCTAAGTTGGACACATCTAAGGAATTTGAATATGAAGCTAGACCCCAGAAAGGGGTTATGGCAAGCAGGGATGATATAAGCAAGTATGTAGATGCCTTTAGGTGAGGCCAAGGATGCCTCAAAAAGTTCAAGAACCCCAACAGCATGAAGCTTGGTGCACAACAAGCTGCATATAAAGTATATAACTCTCCAGTCACCATGAAGGAAGAAAGTAAGGCAGAACCATTAGCTGTGATACAACATTGCATAACAGAAATAATAGAGGTAACAGAATTGGTTTCCCACTTAATGGTAATTCAAAAGCCAACTGGAAAACTGATATTATGCATCGACGTGTGTTAATCAAACACATGGATCCTAACAGGCCAACTTCCCCTGCCCAACATAGAAGAGATACTAGCCACAGTACCAACTTCCCCTGCCCAACATAGAAGAGATACTAGCCACAGTACCAACTTCCGCTGCCCAATATAGAAGAGATACTAGCCACAGTACCAACTTCCCCTGCCCAACATAGAAGAGATACTAGCCACAGTACTACGTGAATGCTATAACAGGAGTAGGTGTGGAGCCAAGAAGTGCTTCATGGACACCATAAGGAAAGCGCCACATCCAGATGACAAAGAACAATTGCTTTCCAATTTAGGAATGAGAGAATTTTCGAAAAAGGGAACAGTTTTTGAGTGGCGAGATAAACGCAAGGATGAATTCCCAAAAATCAAGCAACCCCGGGAATAAGCTCCTTCACTGAGGAATTCCAAGTTGGCAAGAGCCCTTCTTTACTACAGATGCAAGCAATAGAGGACTTTGGGCCGCCCTCACACAGGTTTAAAGAACTCACAAAGAAGGGTCAGAAATTATATATTCAACCATAGAGAAGAAGCTATTGGCAATAAAGTTGCCCATTGAAAAATGTATATCCCTCATAAGGGGTATGAGGTTTAACACAGATGCAATTCTTAAATCGAGAAAAATGCTGCATACTGTCTTCCATGATTAACCAAGCAGGAAGACTGTGGGATGTTTTTACTCATGCATCCAAGCCCTACAATAAAACTGTGCAGTACTGGCATGGAAAACATCATGATGGCCAGAACTCCCCAGAGAGTGCACAGGGAAAACATGAAGAATAGGCTGCCACCCATTTTTGCCTATGTTGTGAACACAGGAGGGCACTGCCTAACCACCATTGGGCTACACACACAGTAGCCTGAAACCATTGGGAATGCAAATGCTGATTGCCAAAAGCAACCCAGAACTGTGGGGAATTAATTTTCTTAATCCCAAAAATGGTTGCATTACCAGTACTCACCACTATCAGAAAGCCGGCGTTTTAAAACCACCAGACTTTTGTCTAAAACTGAACAAATGAAACAAAACCAGACCAAGGAAAGACTTGCTAAGAGGTGGAAGAATGTAAAACCATATTCTGAAATGACTTGAAGGAAGTAATTATTTAATGTATAGGTACAAATTGTCAGTTTGATTTGAATATAGAAAACTGGGAACAAAAAGTGACATTTAGCTGAAACCTGGCTTAGTGAAACTGGATTCTGCCTGACAACTACCCCCGACAGGAGAAACCTGTTCAGCAACTCTTCCCAGGCCTAGCTGCATCCTGCTGTCCCTGGCCAAAAGGAGTTGTCACCTCTCTGATTAGATTAGGGGTGGAGCAACTGGGGACTACAGGGAGTTGAACAAAGGCCTGTCCTGGACTCAGGCAAATGTTATATTGGGGGCGTCGTAAAAGTGGCTTCCTCTTAGGGGAAACTGGGAGGGGCAGTGCCTCTGCTAGCAGCTGAGCTTGGGGGAAGTGGATAAACCAGTTATTCCACCCTGTGATGTGGGAAGCCACACCCCTTTTTGACCAGAGCATAATTTTAAAAAGATAGATAACTCATAGTGCGGACTTGTCAGAATTATATAAGTAATATCATTATTTTTGTGATTTTTCGGTGCACATTTTAAGAGGTGTTAGGACCCTGTGGTGTATTCTGTGGGGTTGCTAGCGGAAAATAGGGTCTCACTCCAAATGTATGCATGTTAAAAATCTGACACTTTATCATCTGTAACCCATATCCCTGGTGCACATTTGTGTAAAATCTGGAAAGGTTTAGAGGTCGTTATCTGGATGAAAAGGGGAGAATTCTGTCATCAGTGGACACAACATCGTACAAAGACAGGGATCGGATGGTTTGGTGCTACAGAAAATATGTTAACTGGACCTACAATATTAGAAAAATGGTACATAGATAAATATGTATTTGGGTCAGAAATAGATTTGTGTGCAATCTGACAAGGGGAGGTTCCTCTGACCATAAAACCTACAGCATCACTCTGACTCACATTTCCTTCCCCCAATCAAGGAAGAGAGGAGGAATTGGCCAATGATAAGTGAGAGGGGCAGGTTTAGTTATGACCAGGCACACACCCATTTTCAAAACACATAAAAAGAGACTGCTGGGACAGGTAGAGACATTCAATTCCATTTGCTGCGGAGCATGCTGATTGACGACTTCACATCCAGAGAACCAGACTTCAAATCCATCAATCTCCAAAGACCAGAACTTTACTTCAGAACTTAAAGCAAGGGCCTAAACCCACAAAAACTGAGAACTCTTCTCAGCAGGCCTCAGCAACCTTAAAATCATTTGCGAACTATTCCACAGCCGGGCGAGCTGTTTGAATTCTTTTGCCAAGAACAATTGCCAGAGACCAGAGATCCAGAGTGACCCAGACCGCTGTGAGCAGAACCAGTGACCCAGATCGCTGTGAAGTGCCGAGACCAGAACCGGAGTCCAGTCCAAAACCTGACCAGATCCGTGGCGAGGCCCATTCCTGCACAAAATATATTGTGAGTACCTAGCAGAATTGTGCAGAACCAATCTCTTAGTTAAAATATTCTAATCCAAACTATTTTAACCTAAGTAGAACTGCCTCCTAGAAATCGTGTCATCTGTCATTTTTAAAGCTGCACAACTGTCACCTGTCAATTCTGCAGCTGCAAGCTGTCACCTGTCATTTTGTGTTTTACTTTAAATCCGAAACCTACCTTTATTTAATCGTCCGTATCTCTGGAACCGTTTGGGCTAGGAACGAAATTTAACTTTCATCTGAAAGCTTAGAATCTAAGCTTTCCAACAAACCTAATACCGACTTGCTAATCCTATACTTTTGCCGTAATCGCGATTCACGCACTCGCGAATTTTGCCGCAATTTGCGATTTGGCCTGATTTCTTGTAAAAAGATAGCAGCTTTTTGCTTTCCTGTGCTAAAAATTCGTTTGTCTCTTAATAACCATCCCTGAATCATTGCTAAAGCGAGCCTGAGCTCATCCCAAGTATCTCTCACTCACCCTGAACCTCCTAAAGGGAATTAAAAGCATTTTCAGCATATTTCTCACTTCACTGCCACCACATTCAAAGCACTTGGGCCTGTGTTTTAAAACTCATACCTGTTTTCTTTAAGCTTGCTGGGGTGGGAATTGAATTTCGTATTGTATTTGATTGCATTCCTGAGAACTGTGTGCTCCTCTTTCCATCTCCTTCCATTTCTTACATTGCATAGGGGAGGGGTGTGAATTGCCAGAGAAAAGTGATTATCTTATCTTTTGCTAAAATCATATCAAGTATTTCTGTACTGCATTTATTCCTCATTGCTTTTCCCTTGAAATCATAAAAGTATTTTGCTACTTTATCCATCCTATACTAACTCCTCATTGATTGTAAAGAAGTGTGCTAATGCCAGATTACCCATTGTTGATCAACATCATATGTCTAAGTGTACTATCAGATATTAATTTATTATAAAGTGTGATATATATATATATATATATTGTTTACATTTTCAAAATAAACTTTTTATTTTGCAAAACAAACCTACTTCTTGGCTCAGTGGGGTCAGGGGGATTCTAAGAGAGGGGTGTTATATAGGGGTAGTCATCCAGAACTCATGAACTGGACGTAAAGATATATCAATAAGGGTTTCCATTCAGTATCCCAGACTAGGCATCGACTTAGCTGTAGTGCTGAATTGAATCCTCTTACAAGACAAAGAAACAGGATGTAGGATTGTGGTACTGCATGTGACCTAAAGTGATGTTGGTAGAGCAAGAAACAATGCCCAGGTGTGTGAAGGATTGTGGACAGTAAGGAATGTGTTCGATGTGGATGTAGGATGTAGGTTTTGTAAGGAGATGAGACAGAGTATTGTGCCTCAGAGGCTATGACCCAAAGTCATAACCGTGACCAACAAGGGACACAAAGGCGGCATAATGAAAACATAGCAAACATGCTAGAGCCAATTGGTTTGCTGGTGTGGCCATGATGTGAATGCTAGGTTGATATGATATAATATTTTATTTGTATCATGCTCATACACATGTGTTTCAGAGCGTGACGAGGCAAGGGAGGGGACAAGGGAGGATAAAACAACGATCTTACTAGGCCCAGTGACATTGAGAATGTGCAAGTGCAGGGGAGAGGGAAGGGGGGAAGTTCAAGGGAGAGGAGAGAGGTGGAAAGTGCCAAGCAAGGGATACAAAGAACAACTGATAGTGCAAACAGCATGGTGGCAAGTGCGCGGTTTATTGCGCAGACAAGGGGTGTCTGATAAGTGCAGGTAAGGGGACTGTAGGGTTACAGATACAGACCCAAGTGCAATGGTTTCCAGGAGGTAATGCGGGTGTGTGGCTGGGTGGGCAGGTATCTGTGCCCGAAATCAGAGGGTAGCCAGATGCACAGAGCCGAAGCAGATAGATCAGCAGGGGAGAGGAAGAGCAAAGGCAGAAGCAAAGACGTCTTGAGGTGCTTCTGGAACCAAGATGGTTCTCCTCAAGTGTCAGAGTGGCAGGGAGGCTGTTCTAGAGGAAAGCCCCAGCCGAGGAAAGAGATCTACCCCCAACTCGTTGCTTGGAGAAGCGACTTAAACTGAGGGAGTTGGAGGTGGAAGAGCGAAGAGCTTGAGTGAGAGAGTTGTGAGGGAATGCCCAACCTGTGAGAAAAGTGAGAAGGGTTGTAAGTTCATGTTCCCCACCTATGGACATCATGCTATCTCCAGCCTTCGACGTGAAAGAGTAGCACTAGCCATAGAAGCGCTCCCTCACAGTGGAATCACATATTATGTATGACTGATAGGCTTATTATCCAGGATGGTGAGAGCACTATATACCAACAACATATGCACCCAAGATGTTATCAACTTCTGAAAGGAGATTTTAGGAAGGTGGGCTTTGCCACGACCATTCCCAAAGATAGTGGTGTGCAATTCAAGTCAGGCAAGATGAGCAAATTCTCAAGAAATAGTGCAAAAACATGACACTTACTAAATGTATTGCAGAAAGCTTCAAATTGGTGATAGAAGACAACATTCTGAAAGATTTAGCATTAGGAAGGGATTTGAAACGGGCTGTTGAGGAAATGGTAGAAACTCATTGATGTACACCGCCTTGCATTCCAAGAGTGCCCTCATTTCCATTATTCTGGGGAACAAAACCAAACAATAAGTTTTCCCCCATTCCCATTGCTCACTAGGGCTTGTAGGGTGATTGTGAATGAAGAAAATATAGAAGACAGAATAAAGAAAAGAGAGCAATAAGATGGCCAATGACCAATGCAAGGTCATCTAAGACACAGTTGTGCATATTGGAGTCTAAGGATCAAACTATGCAAGCCCTTAGGCTGTCAATCAAATGCATGATCCTCACCCACTAAGTTGATAGAGGTAAGGTTTGGACCTATAAGAATAGGGAATGGCCACATATGGTGCATAAATAGTGTTGTTATGTGCCTGGCATCAACTACCCATGGGTTGTAGAAGCAAGTTCCTGCATCTACATCAATGGAGAAAAAAGTTTGGTGCATCGAAATGCACCAGTGATGGGGGCCCAGTAGACAGGAGTCAGAGGGCCTCATTATGACGTTCGCGGAACGGGTTAACGGGCTCTGCTAATGGAGGCGGACCCGTTGAACCCGTTAAACCGGTTCCACAAAATTACGAGGTAAAACCAGGCGTTGTTACCTCGTCCCGCGAGTGGAAGAGGGAGCTAACAACGGGCCATAGTAATCGGCCCATTGTTAGACCCCTCTTTCATTCCCATTGAGCCCTATTGGGGCTCAGATGGGAATGGGGAAGGTCCAGGCCCGGGTTCCCAGAGGGAGGAATTACCGGGCCCTCCAAACTCGGAATGGCCCGGTAATTCCCCATCCTGGGAACCCGGTAAAGGAGTCCGGTTTGGCGGCAGCCATGGAGCTAATAGCTCCATGGCTCCATGACGGACTCCTTTACCGGGCCAAACTCGTCATGAGGCCCAGAGTCTGTTATTTGTATTCCTAATTGCATTTTATTTCGTTTTTGGAATTGTACTGATTGGTCTCTTTTAACTGCACGTACCGCTTTTTATAACTCTTTTACTGTGCCATCTTCCGTTTCAGCCTGTGCTTTCATTTCAAATGATACTTCTCATTTCGTAGTTGCATCCCTGCTGTTCTATATCCTTGCTCTATGTTGCTCCTCCCTCCTCCTTACTTTTCACAGAGTCTTGGTCTGCATCCCATCTAGTGGGTGTTAAAGCAGCCGTTACTCTTTTTTCAACAAACTACATTGCCCAGGCCGCCTGGTCAGTCTCTCGCCCTTTTATTTGCATATCAGGCCCAAGAGCACCAGTCCAAGACCACCAAGCAGTCTGTGGCGGCCCGTGAAGGGGCAGAAGTAGGAAGCCCCTATCTTTGTTGGCATTGGTGGCAATAATGGGAATTGTGGAAGTCCTTGCAGCAATAGCCGAAGCAAGGAAAATATTTGCAACTAATACAGATGGACTGTCATGTTCATGAAAGTCAGGGGCACAGGCATGCAGGGGTCGCATGCACAGGAGACCTGGGTGGACACTGTCCTGGTGCCTTTGGCGCTAGGCTCATGAACAAAAGTAAACAAGAACATCCATTTAACACCAAAAAGCTTTTATTATGCACATAGCACTTCAGATGCATTAACCTTGAAAACTCCATCCATTAAGCAGCCCCAAGTGTATTCTTGGCTGTGGCTGCTAATGGATTGCCTTCGCACATGCTCACTCTCTAGGAGTGGCAGGGTGTGACTGGTAAGCCGGCCCTAATGGGCGTGCCCATGATCTCAGCTATATAAGCTGGCCCAAACCTCAAGACAGACGCTTTGCGTTATTCTGCACTTCCAAACAGCGTAACGCTCACCGTTGCCTGATGTCAGACTTACCTTTGAAGATCCTGCTTCCTGGACATCCTGCTTCTTGCCACCATACTTACCAACTGGGGGGAAGCTGTTTTTACATGGACATCTCTTCAGCGAACCAAGCATTCATCTTTACACTTTCCGGAACGCTGAAATCTTCATATTGGCACCGCAGCACGACATACTTCATCGTCGACAGCAGCGCCTGCAAGGAAAAACAGAAGACAAGGTTAGACAAGGTTAGACATAAAAAAAACAGTCAGATTAAGGTTGCGCTTTGCCATACTTTGTGCTTTTCCTTAAACCATCACTTACCTGCTGTCGAACATTGCGGTAGCATCCATCTTCCATCTGGCCGCGTCTTGCGTCTCACAGCTTCATTGAGGCCGCATTTCCATCTAACGGAAGAAAGCAGAAGAGAGACATTATTGTGGGCATGAACAGGAACAACATATAAAGACATTAAACAGAATGAACAGCATCACAAGAGCTCAAGAAAAACTTACCAATCATAAGGAGAAGCATAGTCGCAGCTGGACTGGACTAATCCTTATCAGTGATCAGTGAAGGAACTAGATCCCATTCGATGCGCCCCTGCCAGAAGTAGCAGAACTGAGAGCTTATCTTCCATAATTCACATGTGAGGTTTATGGGTTGGCGTATGCTTACAGAAACCGTACTTTGGGGTGAAGGGTTCGAGAGGTACAACTATCACAGATTGGCGCACTCACACACTCTTATCTTCATGCAGGAGCAGTATCACCACGTACCACAGCACACAGCTTTTCTACTGAGGGAGAGCCAAGTTCAGGGAGGGGTGCAACCATGCCCCAACACCTCCACAGAGACCAGGTGAGTGTAACATGGACCTATACAATCTGAGGTAATGCTTACTGACCAGAAAATCCTCTTCAGCCAGGAAGAATTCTATATGCTCAAAACATCTATTTTGAATGATTTGGGGGTTGACGGGATCTCCTATAATGCCCCGTTTTCTCCATTTATGGATGCTGGGTCATCGCCGGTTTTATATGGGCAGGATCACCAGTCTGCCGTTCATTCTTCTATTGAAGATGAGCCCTTCAACTCTTTGAGGCAGGACATGGAGGTCACAGATATGACTGCCAGTCTCAAAGACAAAAAAACTTCTGTGTCTGAATTAAAAATAGTTTTACTTAACACCCGCTCTCTGATTAAACACGCCACCGTTGTGGCTGTTTTTATCGAGGAGCAAAAAATGTATATCTGTGCTATAACAGAATCTTGGGGTCATGAAGCCGCAGGTCCTTCTCTGGACTTGGCTGTACCAAACGGATACAATATGGTCAGGCATGACAGGTCTTAGGGTAGGGTAGGGGGGTTGCCCTTATCTACCGATCCTGCCTGTCCATTTGGGAAGTAAAACATCATCTTATTGAAGGCATTGAAATGAAACTCGTGAAAATAGGTTTGAATGCTGAGGTAACCGTTAATCTTTTGGTTTTATATAGACCTCCTGTGGTCATGGATGATTTTTCTCCAACTCTTTCTAACTTTATTCTCCCTCTTCTCAAACCTAATTGGTATTGATTGGTGATTTTAATGTATGGCTGGGACATGGTGCCGACAGCAGACCTCTGGAACTTGAGGGCATGCTGTTGAATCTGGGTCTTACCCAAAATGTTATTGTACACACACATATTAAAGGACATATGTTAGATTGGGTTTCCACCCTTAATGTTCCTATCAAAGACTTGTCTGTATACCCATGCTGACCATTTTTTTGTTCATTTTACATTAATATCAACAAATCCTACTCAAGTCAAAGAATGGACTAAGCAGGCTATGTTGCATAGAAATACAAGGAACCTTACTAGGGAGCGTATGGATTCTTTCCTAAGATCCTCCATAGGAAAGATCAATACCCTAGTGTCTGCTGAAGAGTTGTCTAAAGCTATGACGTCTTCCTTTGACAACATTTCTAATTCTTTAGCCCCACCTAGGATGAAACAAAAAAAAAGCTGTTCCTAGAAATGCTTGGTTTTTGGAAGAACTCAGGAAACTTAAAATGTATATGCTTAAATGTTTTTATGGCTGGGAGAATAATCCAACCCCTTCCCTTTTTAGTGACCTATAAAAGAGCAGTAAAAGATTATAAATTGCTATCACTAATGCAAAGAAAAATAGCCTTAATAACAGAATTACTAACGCACAATTTGAAACCAAGGAACTTTTTTAAAATTTTAAAAGAACAAGCAACACCTTTTAGGCAGGAGATGTCTACTATTACTAAGGACGCAGCTTGGTGTACATCAATTCAGGAAGCAATGCAGGGTAAGCTAAATAAAATCAGATCAGACATCATCAGTAAAAAGGTTATGTATTCGGAAACACTTCCGGAGCCACAAATCAAGTGCGCCTGGGCTTTAATTCCCAGGGCCCCAGAGTTTAATTTTATCCCTATAATGGTTGATGAACTATCAATTAAATCAAGCAACTCAAGACCACTTTGTGCAAAGGTGACCCTTGCTCAGTGTTAATTATTAAATCTTGCTTGGCCATTCTATTGGACACTATTTGCAAGTTTATCAACGCATCCTTTGCCGAAAATCTGGTGCCAATGGATATAAAAAAGGCATGGATTACGCCTATTATTAAAAAACCTAGTCTGCCTGAGGATAATCCATTGAATTTTAGACCTATTACCAACACCCCTTTTTTATTGAAGATTTTTGATGAAGTGGCTTATGCCCAGATAACTGCCCACCTGAATTCCTATCCTATTCTTCATCTGCACCAATCAGGTTTCAGGCAGGGGTATGGATCCGAGCTGGCCATTTTGGAATTGAAGTCTAGATTAGTAGACCATCTGGATAGAGGCTTGCCATCCCTTCTTATGCTTTTAGACCTATCGGCCAACTTCGACCTGGTGGATCATTCTACAATGATCCCCAGGTTGAAGTAGGTGGCAAACCATTCCAATAAGGCAACAATGTGGCTCTCTTCCTTCTTGAATGAAAGGTAATGTAGGTTCTTCTCCGGTGAGGCAGAATCTCCACAGACAATATTTTAATTTGGTGTGCCCCAAGGAGCTAGCCTTTCACCCTGTTTGTGCAATATTTCTACTGTTCCGTTTTTTAAACATCTTGAACTCAATGGCATAGAATTCACCAATTACGCTGATGACACACAGTGTCTTATACCTTTATCCAGTAATCATGAGAAGGACAAATGCTATATTAATAAACTCTATTCTATCGTAGAAAACTGGATGGTCCAGAATAACCTCGCTCTAAATAAGGACAAGACAGAGCTCCTGGTTGTGGGCTCTCAAAATTTGCTAAATAAAATTGGGTCCAGCTTATGAGAGTTTTAGCCTAGAGGAGGTTAAAACAACTACACTAAAAAAGGTTAAAACACTGGCTGTAGTGCTGGTCCAACACCTTAATATGAAAGATCATGTTAGTTCCATTGTGTCATCTTCTGCATACTGTATAAAACTCCTGCCTCATGTGTGCTCTTTTATCACTCAACAGAATTCAGAGACTATTGCTAGAGCAATAGTGGGTGCAAAAATAGATTACTGTTGCTGTTTGCTGAAAGGTATTAATAAAGGAGAGTGCAAAAGACTGAAGGTTGTGCAGAACAGTGCGGTGAGAGTGGTTATGGGTTCTGCTCGTAGAGATCACATTTCAGAGGCTCGCCGTAACCTTCACTGGCTACCGGTGGAGTCTAGACTTCTATATCGTCTTGCTCTTATTGTACATAAATATCGGCAGGGTAAGATGCCAGCGTACCTTCAGGCCCTGATTAATGAAAAGGACCAACTCAGGTGTCTTAGGCCTAATAATACTGGTCTGATGAATGTCCAGAAATCCAACAAGGCCAAGGCCAGTAAAACAGCCTTTTTGCATGTGGCTCCCAGAATTGTGAATGGGTTACCCCCCCCCCACACCGCCCGAGCTCAGGGGAATACAATCGACTGAAGTTTATAAAAAGAAACTCAAGGCATGGCTTTTTAATGAACTTTTTATAGTTTACTAGTCTTTTAGCTGGTTTTTGCCACTTTTGTGGCATCTATGTTTTTCGTGGTGTAGGCCCTTTTGGTGCCCTTGGATAGCACAGTATAGATTATTAAAGTAAAATAAAGAGGCATTGGGCCGAGTCAAAAGTTATTAGCAATTTATTTTATTTCCTCTGTATCCCAAAAATGCCACTTTGTATGTCATTGTGAATCCCTTCTCTTATAATATGTATGTGCTCATGAGCATTGCAAGGGGAACACGTGAGTAAAGCTGGTCATGACTTCCCACATCCACTGAATTTCAAGGGTTTTGTTGTGTTAAATCTGTGCAAACTAACTGCATGTTATTTAAGTTTTTTTTTCAGTGAATGTCAATGGTTTTGATATACCATGGTTTTTTTACGGGACACTAGACATGGCCGTTGGCCATGTCCACTGTGCATGTTCCCTTAATATCTTTCTTTTGTACCCACTAGGTGGCCTTTAGTCCTGGCCAGTGAGAACAGACTGTGGGCCTCATTACACGGATGGCGGTAAGGCTTTACCGGTACCGGTATTTTACCGGTACCGGTAAAGCCTTACCGCCTTACTACGAGGTCCCTTTGTGGGTTGGGGAATTTAACGCCTGCTTTTTGCATGCGTTAAAAACCAACCCGCAAAGGGACCAGGGAGCTAATTACGGTACCGCAATTTGCGGTACCGTAATCAGTGCCTTCCCCATACCCATAGAGCCCTATGGGGCAAAAATGGGAATGGGGAAGGGCAATGGTGGGAGGGGGAATTACCGCCCCGCCAACCTTGGAATAGGGCGGTAATTCCCCTTTCCACCAAGGCAGTGCCGGTATTTTACCGGCACGAATCATGGCGCTAATAGCGCCATGGTTCACCGCCATCCGTGTAATGAGGCCCTGTGTCTTTTAAAACACTACCTTTCTTTCCAGCTCCCATGACCATTAACCCAGGCATTTGGCTGTGGACCCTTTACATGTTGCACCAATAGCTTTCTTCTGGTCTGACTAGCAATGGCCTTCATCCATGCCCAGTGCCTAAGGCCTTTGGCCCTGGCCACTCTGCATATTGCTCCAATAGGGTTAATAAACAGGCTCACTTGCCAAGGCTCGCGTCCCAGGCCTTTGGCCGTGGCCACACCACTAGGCTTTATTTGGGCACACTAGCCATGGCCTTTCACTGAGCCCCTTGACTTGTTGGCCACTAGGTGCAGTATCCACTGTACATATTACCCCAATATTTTTCTTTTGGTTCCACTAGGTGGCCACGCCTCTGGCAATGGCTGTTATACATGTTTCTCGGGCCCATTATCCAGGGCCTTTGGCAGTGTCCAGTCCTCTAGGTTTCTTTTGGGCAGACTAGCCATGGCCTTTGGCGTTGGCCATTGGCCACAGCCTTTCACTGTGGCCCCTTGACATATTGCCCACTAGGTTTCATTGGGTCCACTAGCCATGGCCTTTGGCACCTTTCCATGTTGCACCATTCAGTTCCTTAAAGTAACCCAGTAGCCGTAGCCTTCAGCCACATCCATTACCACATACATTGCTGCAGCTGTACAATTCCCTCTTTTTTGTCTTGATCACATTTTTTTTATCTCGCTCTCTTTTTTAAAATGTTTTCCCCATAACTATGGTTATTAATGTACTACATATGACTGTGGTTATCCATAAATGCACAGTAATAATTGTGGTTATCTGTCAAAAGCATGCAAAATCCCAAACTCTTCCCTGCCCTCACAGGCACTCACCAAGTGCCACCCTTCTCATGTCATGCTCCCCCACTCCCTTCAAGTTATTTTCCCCTCACTAGCCCTCTCCCATTCACCCCAGAACTTGTTAATTTGTCTGACTCACTTTCCTTACTGATGTAGTTTTCTATCATAACCGTGGTTATCCTGCTGGATAATCACGGTTAAGCGAAAGCATTCGAGCTCTGAACTTGGTCCCCAGCCCCATCCCCCAACACCAGAATTCACATGGGTTCACCATTCCCACCTCTAGCATGATTCCATTTCATCATTTTTCTTGTCCTAAATGGCATTTTTACACTTTTCTTTTTCGGCTAACCATAGTTATACCCGTTATAACTGAGGTTATCTCTCGCATGGAGCAAGAAATAAAATGGCTGTTGGACATTATTTAGCTATAATTTTGGGAGTCAGGGGCACCCCCTTATCCATCAAATATTTTAAAAACTACGGACGGAATAACCCCACACCAGTCAAGGAAATTAAGTCAATGCGTTGTGCCCAAATTGTTTCTTATTTGGTCCAAATCTGCCAAGCCGTTTACACTTGACAGCTGTTCAGAAAATGCACTTTTTCTCTATGGGAAAATGAAGGCGAGTAGGTCAGATAACAGCTTTTTCATTTTCTAACGAATTGTTCCCAAAATGCCCAGTCGATGTGGGCTCTTGATGAACTATTTGTTTGAGAAATGTCATCAAAATCCATCTAGTAAGTAAAATGTTATTAGCCTCGCTCAGCCTCTCTACTGTCAAAAGCTTGTTGGCCAATATAAAGGTTTCAAGGAGCAGGGGTTACTGAGTTCTCTGTCAAATATTTCAAAAACTACATGAGGAATTCACCTCAAACCAGTGAAGAAATGTAAGTCAATGCTGTGTGCCCAAGTTGTTTCTTATTTGGTCCAAAATGTTCCTAGCGGTTCTCGAACTATGGCTGTTCAAAAAATGCATGTTTTCTCTATGGGAAAATGAAGTGGATGAAAATTGTGAAACTGCAGTGTTTTGTTTTCTTAATAACTTTTTTATTTTATAACGTATTGTTCCCAAAATGTGCAATTTGCAGTTGGTTTTGAGAATTGTATTAAAATCCATGCAACAAGTCAAAGGTTGTTAGTAATGGAATTGTGGGAAAACATGCAGCTTTTATATTTCTGAAATTCCTGTCACCTTCCATGCTGCAAAGCTCCATGGGTGCTATAGCTATCATTTTGGGAGCGCCCCCTTCTGCCTCAAATATTTTAACAACTACTGGATGGAATAACTCAAATCCCCCCCGTCCCCCAGCCCCCCTGCAGCAATTCATTTTTTGGGTTTCCTACATGTCTCGATACTCAACTTAACTAAAGGTCGGTGAGTCAGACTGCCATAGGTACCTCAAAATATTCTATTGTTAATAACTTTTGACTTGTGTGACATATTTGGCTGACCTTTTGAAGTAGATTAGGGAGGCATAGGCCATACAGTGGGCCATTTAAAAATGTATATCCTTCATAAGGAGTTAGAGGTTTAGATCAGTGTCAACTTCAAACGATTAAAGGAAGTCCTCATCACCAAAAGTATGGACAAAGTATCATTATGCATCAGAAAATGGGTCACCAGTTTGGAAGAACACATATATGTGGTCACATGCATTTCTAAAATAAGAAAAAGGCTGCAGGCTGTCGTCCATGATTAACCAAGAAGGAAGACAATAAAAACAGGATGTAAGATTGTGGTATTGCATGTGACCTAAAGTGATGTTGGTAGAGCAAGAAACAATCCCCAGGAGTGTGAAGGATTATGGAAAGTTAGGAATCTATTCTATGTCGATGCAGGGTTCATAAGGAGAGGAGACACAGTATTGTGCTTGAGTGATTATGACCCAAAGTCATAACCCTGACCAACAAGGGACACAAAGGCATAATAAAAACCAAGAAACATGTTAGAGCCAATTGGTTTGCTGGTGTGGCCATGATGTGAACCCTAGATTGAGAGAGTTTTGAGAGAACGCCCAACCTCTGAGAAAAGTGAGAAGGGCTGCAAGTTCATGTTCCCCACTTATAAACATCATGTCAATCTGCAGCCTTCCACGGGGAAGAGTAGCACTAGACATATGAGCGCTCCCTCACAGTGGAATCACATATTATGTATGACTGATAGACTTATTATCCAGGATGGTGAAAGTGCTATATACCAACAACATATGCACCAAAGATGTTATCACATTTCTGAAAGGAGATTTTAGAAAGGTGGGCTTTCCCACGACCACTCCCAAAGATAGTGGTGTGCAATTCAAGTCAGACAAGATGTGCAAATTCTCAATAAATAATGGGATAAAACACCAAACGTACTCAATTTATTGCAGAAAAGTTCAATTGTGTGATAGAAAACAACTTTCAGAAAGATTTAGCAGTAGGAAGGGATTTGAAATGGGCGGTTGAGGAAATGGTAGAAGCTCATAGATGTACACCGTGTTGCAATCCAAGAGTGTCCTCATTTTCATTGTTGTAGGGAACAAAACCAAACACTACGTTTTTCCCTCCCTCCATTGGCTCGATAGGGCTTGTAGGGTGATGGTGAATCAAGAACATATAGAAGACAGAATAAAGAGAAGAGAGCAATAAGATGGACAATGACCAATGCAATGTCATCTAAGATATAGTTGTGCATATTGGAGTCTAAGGATCAAACTATGCAAGCCCTTAGGATGTCAATCAAATGCACAGTCCTCACACACTAAGGTTATAGAGGTAAAGTTTGGATCTATAAGAAGAGGGAATGGCCAAGTTTGGAGCATAAATAGAGTTGGTATGTGCCTGGCACCAACTACTCATGGGTTGTAGAAGGAAGCTCCTGCATCTACATCAGTGGAGAACAAAGTTTGGTGCATTGAAATGCACCACTGATTGGAGCCCAGTTGACAGGAGTCAGAGGAATTGGGCCGAGTCTAAAGTTATTAGCAATTCATTTTTTTGATTTCCTCTTTATCTCAATAATGTCATTGTGAATCCCTTCTCTTATATGTATGTGCTCATGAGCTTTGCAAGGGAAACATGCTGAGTGTTAGGACACCACCTTCACTTACCGTTGGGCGGTCCTTGGGGGGCTGCCTTGGCGCCAGGCGCCGCTGGGGATTGTATCCCCGCTACCGTTGGTGGGGTCTGCAGGGATATGGGACATCTTCTCGCCGGGTCCTGACTGGCGCGCATGCGCGGTCGAGCAACGCGCGAGGCTTGCGTTGCAGGCCTTGCTTCCGGTTTCCGCGCATGCGCAGGCGAGGACTTCCTCATTAGCGGTCGAGTCGGGAGCCAGTCGCGTCTCAACGCGGCTTGGTTCCTGACCCACCGCTTCGCTCCTGAAGTTTCTGCCTGTCAGAACCTTGTCCTTACCTGCTTGCCTGTTCGTGTCCTTCCCCTTGCCCCTGGGAAGGCCCTGTTCTGCCTCTGTTCCTCCCTGCCTTGATCTGCCTTGTTCCTCCTGTCCCTGCCTCCTTTCTGCCCTGTTCCTTTTGCCAGTTACCCCTTTGGTTCCCAGCCTGGGTCCTGTCCCCTCCTCTGTTTACCAACCAAGGGGCTGTCCGTTTTCACTGCCTGATCCCGTCTGCTCCCTCCTGGCCTGTACCTTCCCTGGTTGGATCATTCGTCCTTCCTGTTGCCAGCATCAGTTTTCCTCCAACTACTGCATCAGAAGCTGGACCAATTTCTACCTGCCCAAGAGGACATCTGGACGGCCTTCCCCATCAGTGCTTGCACTGTTCTGGCGCCACATTAATCCCCGGGGAAGTGCCTTGACTGTGGCGTCGGGAGTTAGTTCCCCTTCAACCCTGTGCTCATAGGGCGGGAGTGGAGCTGGCTTCTGGCGTTACCATTCTTCGGACCAACGTCAATTGACAGCCTGGAATCTCCACAACATGCATCCTCTGGAAGATCAGGTACGCCACGTCCCAGGGACGCACATCTTGACACTGAGTAAAGCTGGTCATGACTTCCTAGATCTACTGAATTTCACTGGTTTTTTTGTGTTAAATCTGTGCAAACTAACTGCATGTTAACTAAGGTTTTTTTTCAGTGAATTTCAAAGGTTTTGTTATACCATTGTTTTTTATGGGCCACTAGCCATGGCCTTTGGGTGTGTTCACTGTACACGTTCCCTTAATATCTTTCTTTTGGACCCACTAGGTGGCCTTTAGCCCTGGCCAGTGAGCACGGCCTTCAGCCATGGCCACTGTATCTTTTAAAACACTACCTTTCTTTCCCGGTCGGCAGCCATGGCCTTCACCCATGACCATTATCCCAGGCATTTGGCTGTGGCCCCTTTAGATGTTGCCCAAATAGCTTTCTTATGGTCCAACTAGCCATGGCCTTCAGCCGTGCTCAGTGCCTATGACCGACTGCCCTGGCCACTCTGCATATTGCTCCAATAGGTTTAATAAACAGGCCGACTAGCAATAGCCATTGCTCGTGGCCCAGGTCTTTGGCCGTGGATACACCACTAGGCTTCTTTCGGGCACACTAGCCATGGCCTTTCACTGTGGCCCCTTGAATTGTTGGCCACTAGGTGCAGTGACCACTGTACATATGCCCCTAATATATTTCTTTTGGACTAACTAGGTGGTCACGACTCTGTCTGTGGCTGCTATGCAAGTCTTCGGGCCCATTACCCAGGGCCTTCGGCCATGTACATCCCTCTAGGTTTCTTTTGGGCACAGGTGTTTATCTATGTGGAACCCGAAGGACTTGACACAGTAGGTGAGCTTGGTTGATAGCAAGGTCTGTATATCTGGGTGTTTGGTGTAGTTGGTGAGGGGTAGGAATTCGGTCTTGGAGGGGTTGAGCTTCAAGTATGTATTGGTTTTGAGCCTATGGATGTCCTTGATGGAGTCGATCTTGAGGTATAGCTGTGTGTCATGGACATATTTATTTATTTTTATTTTATTGAACATTTGTTAGGAGCTTTATACAACTGAATAGTATTTCAAACTGCCACAAGGCTAAATGGGAAGGGGACATAGGAAAAATAACAATGTCAGATATAGTGAAATACAGTCATGGTCTTTGTGGCATTCGGCCGTGCAAGTGCAAGAGATAGGGGGGGGGCGGGGCTGGGAGGGAATTGCTAAGGGGAGCCAGGAAGGAGAACCTCAGAATAAGTGCAAGATAGAAGCATGTTGTTTCCAACGGTTAACCTACATGGACTCCTAATGGACAGGGTCTTTCAAATAAATCTTCACTAAATTGAGCATATTTATTTAATTGTATTTTTATAACACATTTAATACCTGAGTTTGGTTTCTAAGCACAGATCCGGGATTTGAACCTCTGTTGCTCTCTGTGTGTTCTTGCTTCCAACACCAGCACGTTGCCCCTGTGCTATCCTCCATTGATGCATCAATATTAATGATTTTAATCACACTCTCACAGACAAAAACATTTTATATAACTAAGCACCCAATGCCTGGGCTAATGTCTCTGTTATATGGACAGTTTCTTGAACAAAATTTCGAACTCAAATGCTAGTAAAAAACATATAGAGACTTAAATAATTAAGTCTCAAGTTTCAAATTTAACTGCCAACGTTTCAAATATGCCATTGTATCCATCTTCAGGGCCATAAGATGTACTTTCATTGATGATTAACAATCTTGTACATTCATCTGTAACCTACAACAGGTAATAAATACATTGTCGTTTATTTCATTATCTTTTCATGGGGAACATACTCATGTGGTAAGTATAAATCAAGTAAAACTAACCTTAGGTTTATGTGGATTCACAGAGATAGAATCTAACCTGCAATAAAACATACACTGTTACTAGGAGCCATTATTGACATGTGGTATATGCACATGATTTCCTCGCTAAAGCAATGAAGGCCACTTACCCAGCTTGTTTCTATGCCAGTGTGCTGGGTATTGCAAAGAATGTGTTCTTACTCTCAAAATAAAACCGCTAGTATTCTTAACCTGGTGTCAAAAAACGAACAACACATATTCTGTCACTGTAAATCAGCACCACCTCCACATCTGTTCAAATATCCCACTTAAATGTACAGGGGAATTCTCCTCTCCTATCCCCACAGAGATATACATTAATCTAATTTTCTCTCCCATGCTGTTAAGCATCAGGGTTCCCATGGCAACTAAGGCCACCTACTCATTACTGAGCAGCAGGAGCACTCCTGCCTATCACGTTAGATCACATTAGAGTGCTGTGTGATGAGCATACTGTATGGGCTCCGCCTATTGCGATCTTGCTAATACTTACAAAAGCTGTAATAAGATAACGGGCCACAGGTACTTACTTAGGGTAGTATCGAGCAGACAGACCATGGGGCAGCAGACCCACAACACCGGTTGGGTGCCCTGCGTTCCTCAATAAATGACTCTCGTCTCCATGGTGATGGACTGCTGGCCAACGCTTTTGCCTGATGCCCACATGGCAGCCATTTCAGATTGGGAGATGAAATCTCTCTATACAGTGTGTCCCTCACTACCGAGGCAAATTTACTTAGCGAAAATTTACTTCATGCAAATTCCATTCATAAATCTATTCCACAGGTAAATAGAAGTGCGTGTAGGCATCAATTTTACATATGTAATGGTTATTATGGCTGATTCCTTAGGTGGCAATCAGCCACCTGACTATTAAGTCTCCTCTTGAGAACGGTACATTCTCCCATTAACCCCTTGTGTTATTCCATACAAACTATACTGGCAGATCCACTCTGATCGCACCCTATCACCCTCAATGGTCATCGAACATTCCATATTGCAAAGTAACTGATAATATACTTCCTCACAGGAAATTCCTGCTCACATTCTGTGATGGGTTAAACTCCACATTACCATCTATAGATATTGTACACAGACTCTCAGGGGATTCCTGCTCACATTCTGTGGTTGTCTATGGGGACCATGGGGTCCATAGTGCTCTCCCAGGAAGATCCTGTTCACAGTCTACAGGGGAATGCGCATCCCACCCTGTGGTCGAGGTTCCTGAGGGAAGTTTTCCTCCATTCAACCCTGATATTCTCGAATGCAGTCTACAAGAAACACATGAGGTCCCATTCACAGTTCATACCGAGTGGGGTGAGTGAATCTAACTGATGGATCCAAACGATCTCTCTCTGTAGTACTTTTCTCTGCCGGTCACCTCCTATATTAGACTGTAGAACTTGTTCTAGAATCACACACTTTAGTTGTGCTACATTGTGTCTATCCTCTATGAAGTGGGTTTCCACTGGGCACCTAATACTCTTCATTCTGATATTAGATTTTCCACGTTGTCATGCCCATATAATAGTACCCACACAGGCTCCTCAAGGCATATACTACATTCATAGAGTCACAAGTGCATGAATGTCTCAGTTCAATTTGCTTACCTGAATGAGGATGCGTGATCTTGTTACCTCTAATGATATTCCTGCAGTGCTGGCAATTTCTGCATGGTTGCGTGCCTGTGTAACGCACAATAGGTCTGTTGTGTGATGTAGTGTCTCCTCTCACCAGTGTGTTACGTAGTGCCTGGCTGTTCCTATATGCAAATATGGGTAACTCTGGAAATAGTCTGTAAAATTTGTGTAAGACTGGGGGCCTCATTACACGGTAGGTGCTAAACCATGGTGCTATTAGCACCATGGTTCATGCCGGTAATTTACCGATTCCGCCATAGCGGAATGGGGAATTACCACCCCATTCCGAGGTTGGCGGGGCAGTAATTCCGCATGCCGCCATGGCCCTTCCCCATTCCCATTTTTGCCCCATAGGGCATAATGGGAATGGGGAAGGCGCTAATTACGGTACCGCAAATTGTGGTACCGTAATTAGCACCAAGGTCCCTTTGTGGGTCCCTACTTTAACGGCTGGTCTACACCAGCCGTTAAGGTCGGGTCCCGCAAAGGGACCTCGTAGTAAGGCGGTAAGGGTTAACGGTCACCGGTAGCATTACCAGTGACCGTTAACCCTTACCGCCTTCCGTGTAATGGGGCCCTGAGTCTATTTGCATTATGCCCCAGTTCTGCTCAATCCCTTTTTTACCCTGGCGCTCTGTGTAGAGTGCGTTGTGGCATATAATAGAGAAGGGCTGGGTTTTGGTGGTTGAGGTGTGAGTAGAGCCTCTCTCAGTATGAGCTCTACCTTCTTTGATATCCCTTGAAATAGGTCCTTGTTATATCTCCTTTTCAGGAATTTGTCCTTCAGGGTGCTCGCCTGTCGCTTGTACTCGTCTGTATTGGAGATGTTACAGCGATATCTAATGAATTGGCTCAGAGGCACGCTGTCAATTGTCTGTTTAGGGTAGAAGCTGGTTGCCAATAACAGGCTATTGCGGTCTGTTGGTTTGGTGAAGATCCTCGTGTTCAGGGTGTCATTCTCATAGTATATTTCCACATCTAGATAGTGTATCTTATTATTGCTAAACTCTGTTGTAAATTGTATCCGTGGATGCATCTGGTTCATCATTGTGAAAATATGATTCAGTTCACTAATAGGTCCAGTCCATACGCCGTACACATCGTCGATGTAGCGCACATACATCGCAAGGTGTTGCATCCATCTCGGTTGCGCCAACACATGTTCTGTTTCTGGATATAACATGTAAGTATTCTCATAGCTGGGTGCCATTTCCACTCCCATTCAAGTGCCTGACAATTACAGGTAGTGTCTCTCACCAAAATGATTCAACAAAACCAGTTTCAGGAGGGTAAAAACAAAAATCCTAACAGCTGCATGGGAATCGGACTGCAAAAGTAGCTACTCCATGGCCTCCAGGTCTGTGTCATGTACTATGTTAGTGTACAAGACGTTCATGGTGAAGAGGATGTTGCGTCCCCCGACAAATTGTGGGTTGTTAAGTCTTGTTAAAAAATGCATGATATCCATAAGACACATTGGACTGTCTTGCATAAGCAATTGTATGGCATTATCCAGATATTTGTCTAGAGGTTCCAGTATGCTGCCCATTGCTGCTATGATCGGACGTCCTGGTGGATTGACCAAACTCTTGTGTATTTTTGGCAGTATGTAGAATACCGGCATCACCGGGTGTTCCAGCTCCAAGAATGTCCTTGTCCACTCAGAGATTACCCCTCTATTTTTGGCTTCATCCAGAGACTCCTTGATGAGTTCTCGCACTTTCATTGTGGGATCAAACAAGATATCTTGATAGGTCTCACTGCCTTCAAGTTGCCTTTCCACCTGCTTGAGATATTTGGTTTTGTCCATCAATACAAGGGCACCACCTTTGTTTGCTGGCTTGAAAATTGGATCTTGGTTATTGAGCAGATCTTTTAAAGCTTGTCGCTTCCTGCTTGTGAAGTTACCATGCTTCCTGGGTTGGAATTATATTTTCCTAAGACCTTCCAAAACCTGTTTCTCAAAAGCTGTTAAGATCGAATTCTGCACTGGTGGATAAAAAGTGATATTCAGTGTCATCTCTAGGAATTCAGGACCTTCCTCACTGTCACTCCATGTCTCCAATGAGTCATAAAATACTTTCAATTTGAGTTTCCTCATCAATTTGAAGATATCGATTTTCTCCTTAAGCAGCGTGCTACTATGTTGTGGAACAAATGATAGTCCTTTCTGTAGAATTACCGTTTCAACCTTGGATAGTTGATGTTTGGAAATGTTCACCACTATGTCCTCTTTGTTGGTACTGTTTTCCACTGTGTTTTTTTTCTTCTTCCCTTGTCGGGTTTGTCCCTTTCTACAAAAGGTGCCTGATTTGGAATTGCCGTGGCAGAGGCTGTGGCCACTGGGTCTAATTCCAGTCTCCGAAATGCCTTTTGATCGGTGCTAGATATATTAGAGGATGTTGTTCCCTCATTGAGTCCCCTCGGTTTAGTGCAGGCAGCTCCCACGGGTGGAATGCAGAGTCGCCAAGCAGGGCCAGCAGGGCAGTATGGGTGGGTGTGGGGGGGGTGCTGGTATCAACTGGGAAGAAGGGACTGAAATCCTATGAGATTTATGATCATCAGGCCACAGAACTTGAGGGGGTCTGGCTCAATTCTGAGAGGGGCAGCCAGACTGTTTCAGAGGGAGGTGCCAGTCGAGGAGAGAGCCCTTCCTGCCCATTCTCTGCTTAGAGAAGAATTTGGTAGTTAAAGAGTTGGAGTGAGAGGAGCGTAGGGCTCTAGCAAGAGAATCTTTAGGGAGGGCAAGTTGGAGATAGTATAGTCCCAGGCCCCAGAAGGCTTTGTGGATGATGCAGTTGGTCTTGAATTTGACCCTTGCAGCTACCAGGAGCCAGTGGAGAGATTTTAGGGCTGGAGAGATAGGGTCCATGGTCTTGAGGCCAAGGCTAATCCTTGCAGCCCTATTCTGAAATATCTGAAGGGGGGCGTAGGGAGTAAAGAGGTAGATTGAGAAAGAGGCTGTTGCAGTAGTCCAGCCTGGAGAGGACCAGAGCTCTGGAGACATTGAGCTTCTGGGGGAAGGTGAGGAAAGGAAGAATGCCTCTGAGGAGGTGGAGCTGGAAGTGAGATTTCTTTGTGAGGACCATGATGTGAGGGATGAAAGAGAGAGAGGAATCAAAGATGACCCCAAGTTTTTTTGGCCTCACAGGATGGTTTGGTGTAGAGGGCCCAAAGAGGGTGGCCAGAGAGTAGGAGAAAAAAGGGGGCAGGTGTCCCAATCAGAAGGATCTCTGTCTTACTGGCATTAAGACAGAGATTGTTAGCTGCCAACATGCCTGAATGGCAGACAGGCGGTCAGGGATCAGTGAGGAGGAGAAGGAGGAGGAGGAGAAGGTAGTAGAGGGAAGTTTGAAAGAAATCTGTGTGTCATCAGCATAACACTGGAAATGGGAAGGGAAGGAGGAAATCTGGTGAGTGAGAGAGGCATGATAGATGTTAAAGAGCCAGGGTGATAGGATAGAGCCCTGCGGGATACCACAGGTAGAGAGTGAGGTGGTGGAAGAGAAACGGCCCAATTGTAATTGGGATGGACAATTAGTGAGAAAAGAGGTCAGCCAATCCAGTGCCTGGTCAGTGATGCAGAGGGTGTCACAGAGTCCTTTTATGAGGATGAAATGGTTGACCGTATGAAAAGCATAGTAGAGATCAAGGAGAATGAAAACAGCCGGAGAGTTGGAATCAAGATTTGCAAGCATGGTTTCGCAGGTCTTCAGGAGAACAGTTTCTGTGCCTCTGGATGCCCAGAATCCAGATTGATGGACATGAAGGCAACCAACAAGATCAGTGTGGAGGGTTAGTTGGGGGATGACCCACTTCTCCAAGGGTTTACCAAGAAAGGGTGTAGTGCAAATAGGGCGATAGCCAGGCAGGAGGGGTCAGCGGATTGCTTTTTTACGAGATGGTGCACAAGGGAGTGCTTGAGGGATAGAGGGAAAGAGCAACTGGCAAAGGAGTGGTTGCGAATGTCAGCATGAGCCGGGCAGAGAGAGGAGATGTTGTCCTAAATGGTTCTGGAGAAGCAGGATAGCACCTGTTTGGAGGAGGCCTTCATAGAGCAGACCACTTTAGAAACCTCATTTGGTGCTATGGGCAGGAGGGAGAAGAGTGAAGGGGGTGGGAGGAGGGGAGCCAAGGGAGGCAGGGGGGTAGGCATGGAAGTGGTGATGGGGTGGAGGAGATTAAGGACAGGATGTCCAGAGTTTCTGAAGTGAAGTAGGAGGCCAAAGCGGTGCAGAGAGCCTGGGGGGGAGGAAAGAGGGGGAGACTGCAGCTGGATTAGCAAGTTCCTTGCAGATTTTGAAACGTTTAGCTGTGTTATTAGTGGCTCCAGAGATGCGGGCTTGGATGTGGGCATGCTTCTTGGAATGGATAGAGAAGCAGTATTGCCTTTGACAAACTGGCAGGCCACCTGCTCCAGAGGGTAGGCCCAAAGTCTGCCACTTCCGTTCAGAAACTCTGCACTTTCATTTCATTGCAGCTATATCAGAGTCATATGAGTTGTTGTTCTTAAAGGCAGGTTTTAGGTGGATCCTCATGGCATTAGCATGGATGTCAAGGGTGTTAAAGATGAAGAGGTGCAGTTTAGCAAGGACAGAGTTGGAGGGAGAATCAAAGGAAGCGGTTAGGGGATGAAGGTGGAGGCGAAAGCAGCAACTGACACTCGCTTCATAGGTTGGATGATGGTGAAGGAGTGTGGCAGTGCTGGGGGTGGCTTGGATAGAGGGCCAAGAGGTCCCAGGTGGGAAGAGACGAGAGAGTGGTCAGGCCAAGAGAGGGGGGTGGTGACAGGATTAGAGATATGAATGTTGCCGGAAATGAGGATGTCCAGGGTGTGACTGGCAGAGTGGGCTGGGCCAGAAGGGAGAATAGACAGAGAGTGGGAATCACAGAGGACACAGAACTGAGAGGTGGATTATTCAGGGGAGTCGAGATGGATGTTTGGAAGAAGAGGTTAAAAGGCAGGAGGGGAGATCAGCCCATTCAGAGAGGAAGAGCGGGATATATTCAGGGGGCCTGTAGATGGGGGCAAGGATGAGAGAGAGAGTAGGGGAGTCCCCAAGCTTGCAGGCAGGGCTTTCAAAAGAGGAGTATGGTTGAGTAGGTATGATGGAGGCAGGGATCCGTTCAGGGAAGATCAGGGCCACTCCACCCCAGACCTATTGGGTCTGAGTTTGGAGAGGATTGTGTAACCCTCAGGAAGGAGAGTGTCAAGGGCAGTGACAGGCTGGCATTAAAAAACGTCTCAGTGAGAGCAATGACATCTAGGTCAAAGTCTTTAAGAAGAAGACACATCTTGGAGGAGTGTTTGACAGCAAAGCGAGAATTCAGACTTGCTAAGTGAAGCTGGTTACCAGCTTTCCCAGGGGGGGTGCAGGGACATGTCACACCCGTCGGAGGTGGTGCAGAGGTGAGAGGAGAGGAAGAAGGAGTGGCAGAAGAATGGAGGAAGTTTATGAGAGAGGGCAGGCACTGATCAGGAAGAAGAAGAGTAGGTTGAGAATGTTGGGCCATGAAAGTGCCATTGTGATAGACATTAATGATACACCTAGAGGATGAGACGTATGCCAGGAGTACTTCCCACCTAGTGCCACCATTAATGGGTGAGGAGAAGAAAGGGGAAAGAGTGGAGACCAGATGAGGGGAAACAGGTCAGGAGATGGGACAGTGAAGAGGATATCCGTAATCGTCTTGCTGGAAGTGGCATTGACCTAGGTTTCAGCAATAGGTAGGTCTTGATTAGACACCACAATAGTGTTTTCTGATTTTTTTCTTACAGACTTCGTGAGAGAGGTGGGATAGGTGATAGAACAAAAGTTGGAATAGATAGGAGAGATAAAGAGTGTTATGGGGCAGTGTGGAGAGAGAGAATGGGATAAGCAGGGGAACTGCACAATGCACAGGAACATACCAAGTGGTCTAGCAGCTAGGCAGGCACAGAATGAAGAGGTGTGAAAAGGAACAATCATTGCCGAGAAATAAAAGCACACCTAGATTCGAATTTGCCAAAAAGCACTAAATACAGTACAAAATGGAGGATGCAAAGATATGAAACCACACCAAAATTCAAGTTTGCCAAAAAGCACTAAATACAGTACAAAATGAAGGATGCAAAGATATGAAAGCACACCTAAATTCGAGTTTGCCAAAGATTTAAAGGCACACTTGGAGGAATTATGAGTTGGGCATTGGAAGCAGTAGAAAGTGAGCAAGAAGTGAATTGAGTGCAGATCGACATATCGGGGGGCAGGAAGTTACAGGTTACAGTTAGACTAGAGGGGAAGGGAAGTGAGATTCAACCGGCAAACAGATAGCCGTTTGAATCCAGGACACAGCGATCCTGGGTCCTTACTGCTGCAATGTACAAGCAGATTTTTCATTGCCCGAAATTCAGGGGTTACTATAAGTTTGATCATTGAGCAGCGAGGGCTGGGGCAAAGTTGCAGGGACAGTGGCAAGGAGAGGGGCTCCCTCCAGCTCTGGACATTTGCGATGTCATCTTTGATGTCCTGGGTGTTAGTCTTAGCAGTGCACGGTGGTTGTGCGAGTTATGGTTGCTTAGCTTACTATAACTGCCAAATTTCTGGGGGTTTTCGGTTTTACTTGTAACCATAACGTCCCTTTAACAACGTTTTTTCATTGAATTTCATAGGTTTTTATTAGTGCAATTTAACCATAACATCCTTTTAACAAAGTTTTTTTATTGAATTTCATGGGTTTATATTAGTGCAACTTAACCATAACGTCCCTTTAACAAAGTTTTTTCATTGAATTTCATAGATTTTATTAGTGCAACTTAACCATAATGTCCCTTTAACAATAGTTTTTTCATTGAATTTCATAGGTTTTTATTAGTGCAACTTAACCATAACATCCTTTTAACAAAGTTTTTCAATTGAATTTCAAAGGTTTTTATTAGCGCAACTTAACCATAAAGTCTCTTTAGCAATGTTTTTTCAGTGCATTTCATGTGCATGCTATTTTCCTACAACTTACTAACATCATACTTACCCAATATAGCAATATTTGTGTCCAATTTACAAAGTGTCACCTTAAAACTCTGCCATTCCCCGCCTTCTAGAATCATGTTTAACACTTCTATACACTTTTTGCAACTATTTCAACTGGTTTTGCATCCGTAGACATCTACGACCATCTGACTTCATTGTGGACCTTCCGGATAATGGCACATGACCATACGCTGGCGCGCGGCCTTATGACGTGTCCGAGAACCCGTCCGCACTTCACAATAAGATCTGTGCTTCGAGGACAATTCTGAACTGCATTTTCTACTGATCTAGGAACTTTCAACTTCAAAATTTCCCTTGCACAGCTCCTACACCTATTACTACTCATTATCCATTGACAATCTAGTACACAGTACATACTTTTAGCAAAACTGCTATTTATCTTAAAATGGCATCAGCTAATGCCATCCCTCCTCCACAAGGGCCACAACCACTGCTGTAATCAAGGAGCATGAGAAACACTGCCCCCTACCTTAGAAACAACACACACACAACATTTGCCCTGTCCACCTGCCCCTCCATACTCCTGTTTGGTGCCTCTTCCCACATTTCCCTGCCCACCTTTCGTTCTAAGCTCTCCTGCCAAAAACATAAACATCTGAAAACAACAAAAGACATTTTCCTTTAGGAACCACCTTTCACAGTTAAAAAATAGAACTAAAAAAAACGTATAGACTCCATCTACTTTACATTTCTCAGTAAAGTACATAGACTCAATAAAATGTTCCAACATTTCCATTTGCATTTTGTGTTATGCTAATGGGAATATTGTGGCGTTCATCCCCCGTTCCAGGGACTGGAACGGTGGATCCCGACCTGGCAGCCCAAGTTATCACCCCAAGCGAAGCAAGGGTGGATAACGAGGTCTCCGGACCATTATCCCCCCATTCCAACCCCTGTAATGGGGGATAAAGGCCATTAGCACCCTAGGTTCCCAAAGAGGGAATGCAGGGTGCTAAAAAATGATTTTTCTTCCTACACTTGGACGCCTGTGGAGTCCAGGTGTAGGAAGGAAAATCCTTTTCGAAGATGGCTCCCAGGGAGAGGGAAGGCGGGGTTCCAAACAGGGCCCCTCTTCGCTTTCAATGGCAGCCTGCAGAAGGCAAAAAGAGAACCATATTACCACAAGCACATTTTTTTCCCTTTGAAACCTATCCCAATTTCGAATAACTTTACCCCAAGCCAGTCCCAGGTGGACATGGGCACTTTAATCCCATGTGTTATCCTTCGTGGTCATGGCCAGTAGCCAGATTGTCCGGATCATGACCTTATTCCATGACCCGCAAAATCTGGCCACTGCCCATGGTACACCTCAGTCATCAAAGGTATATCACTATTTTTTGTACCTACATTATGACACTTGTAAAAAAATAAAACACGGGCACATTTGCAAAACCATGCTTTCAGGTCCTTGCCAATGCTCCGTACACAAGTTTGCTGGAAATCCAATGATGTTTTATTTTTCCAAAAGTGTCAAATGTATGCACATACAATAGACATATAACCTAGCCCCCACTTCACTAAATCCATTCAGACTTAACAAAAACATTTATATCTAGATCTGCAACCTTTTTGCAAACCTTTGTGTAGATTCATCAAATGGCACCACATTTATGAGCTTTTACAATATTTTAGGCCCCCCCTCTAATTTTGCCCCTATCGACAAAATCCCACCACTCCTTGCAAAAACATTTATATCCAGATCTATTATCAGTTTGCCAAATTAAGTGTACATTCGTCAAATGGCACCTCATTTATAACACTTCACATTATTTTGGGACCCCCCTCTAATTTTGCCCCCTCTTGACAAAATCCCACCAAACTTTGCAGACTCATTTAGAGTCAGGTCAGAAATATAACTGCAAAATATCATGCAGTTTTATTAAGTGGCACCAAGGTTATAAGCAATACAAAAACTGCTTTTCACCAACCCTGTAATGCAGAGGTGTCTGCAAACTTCACAGGAATGTTCGCGAACATCCAGACTGTGGGCCTCATCATGAGTCTGGCGGTAACCCTTAAATGCAGCGGTAGCGCTATTACCGCCTCATTTAAGGATCCGCCAGATCATCGCTTTGGCGGATTTCCCCCCAGCTCTGAGCTGGGGGGAAATCCGCGGCAAAACTTGCCGATTTTCAGCGTGTTTACTGCCAACGGGAAATTCGCCAGTGGTAATAGCGCAAATTTTCCCCATTGGGTCCAATGGGGAATGAGGAATTCCTGAATGCGCCCAATGGAGAATGGGCAATAACCCTTCGCCAAACCCATGATCCGGCACTAATAGCGCCGGGGGGTTTGGCGGTAGGGCTAATAGCGCCGATGTTACCGCCCAACTCGTGATGAGGCCCTGTGTGTGGACTTTTACGGTGGAAAACAAAAGTTTATTTGCTTCTTGCAGCCATATCCAATCCCATCCTCATCACCGCTCACCTCCCCAGAGATTATTTGATAAGTTTGACAAGTGCAATGTTGTGTTTTTAATATGTTTTTACCTCGATGTCCGTAGACAGTGGCCAACGTCCGCAAATCCAAGATGGCGGGCGAATCCAAAAATCTGACGCACTTCACGCTTCTCACCATCCAATCAGTGGGTGTGTCCGATGTCCACGGACAGCACGTTGCCTTCTAAGCCAATCAGAGTCCGGTCTGCAGACCGAACAGGGAAATTAGTCAGCGGACCAGACCAAGATATTAGTCATTTTTTTAGACCTACTTTTTGGCTGTTTTAAAAATAACTACTGGACAGATTTACACCAAATTTACAAAAGCCCGCTTTCGGGACCAAGCCGCTGCTCCTGCCACAAATTTGGTGAAAATCCGTCCAGCGATTTGGGCTGTAGACGTGAGCAAAGTTTTTCTCTACTCAGTCTATGGAGAAAAAAAAGAATTGGGACCCCTCCTATAACTTTTCCTCCGCTGGACGAAAGCTCACCAAACTTTGCAAAAATATTCTGAGCGGGCCATATACTTTTTTTCAAAGTTTGGTGAGGATTCGTCCAGGGGGAGTGAAGTTATAAGACGCCCAAAAAGTGCCCTTCCTATGGGTTTAGCAACTTAACAATAACTACACGGTCACTACCATGAATATAACATAAATATATATACACTACCAAAAAAAGTTGTTAAAGGGACATTATGGTTACAGATAAAACCGAAACCCCCCGAAATTCGCCAGTTATGGTGAGCTGAGCAACCATAACTCGTGCCACCAGTGTGCACTGCAAGGACTAACACCCATGACATCAAAGATGCCATCACAAATCTCATTGATGACATCACTGATGACATCACATGTGTGGCTGCCTCTTTTTTGTTCATTGACATATGTAGGCCAGGTGATTTTCTTCACTAACAGTCAGGAACTAACAATGCAAAAAGGTTCTATCTTTGTGTACGGCATCCTTCTCAGGTTCTTGCACTACTTTCCTTAGGATTCACTCACATCATATGATACATACACATACAGAGGAAGAGAAAAGCGTAAAACACAGCAATCATTTCTGTGCATGAAGATAATCAGTTATGTTATGTACAGTTTCTGGTAATACCGCTCTTATTTTGCTTACTGTAATTTCCCTGTAATTTCCCTGTTTATGCTCATATTTGTATGCATTGTGGTATCTTTATGTAACATGGGAAGATTTTGAAGATTACATTTCTATGGGGCATGGTGCAGACTATGGGTACGTGTCCGCATGAGTTGGTTCATGTACTGCAAAGAAGTCTGTAATATATTGGTGTGTGTAGCAATGCATTGCGCAATGAACTACTTATCTCATGATAGTTCTTACAATGATCTTTGATAGTTTTTGTTACCATTACAATAACAATCCCTTGTGGAGGCTTTCCAAGAAAACTAAATGCACATGTGATGTCATCAGTGATATAATCAATGAGATTTGTGATGGCATCTTTGATGTCATGGGTGTTACTCCTTGCAGTGCACACTGGTGGCGTGAGTTATGGTTGCTTAGCTTACCATAACTGGCGAATTTCATTTTTTTTTTCGGTTTTACCTGTAACCATAACGTCCCTGCAACACCATTTTTCCATGGAATTTTATAGGTTTTTGCTAGTGCAACTTAACAATAATGTCCCTTTAACAACGTTTTTTGTTAGTGAATTTCATAGGTTTTTAGTAGGGCACTGTAAGCAGAACGTTGCTTTAGCATAGTGCTTTCAGTAAAGGCAATCGTTTTTTAGTAGCGTAATTTAAGAATAACGTCTTGTTTTCAGAGAGTACGGACTGGAAAATACCAAGACCAGAATGTCACTACAATGTAGTAAGCACACTGAAGTTTGTCTACTAATTGCATAGGTGGTCAGTAAACAAGCATAATGTCTCATTTAATACGAAGCAATGGCAAGCACTTTAGAGTGGCTGGAAGAAAATTCCCCTCATGACGCAATGACTTACACGACTAATCCCATTGTTATGTACAGTACTTTGAAGTGTACATTATGTAATATATATTGATATATGTACAGCAAACACATTTCCTTTCTGTGAGAGAACATATTGCAAAGGAAAGCAAGACAGCACAAGTGGCAACCCTTCCAGAACAGCAGATCACCATAGCAAAGGAAAGAAACTCTGTGCATAACAAAAAGGACAAGCTGGAAGCCAAAGTGTAAAAATTGGTGAACAATTGTGCCAGCTGAAAGGTTGCGTACAAGGGTGTATTATTGACAAAATGAAACAGCTCTAGCAGACTTGCACGTGTAGCCCTTCTCCATGTCAAACGGTGCCATCCTCTCAAAATCCATGTTATGGGAGACGTTAAGGTGATACCTCAATGTCTTCCTCCCCTCACAACCAACTTGAGGAAATCCCCATTTCCCCACATTAACTATCCACTTATGCTGCGCCTACCCTTTCCTAATGGTGTGTATGAATGTGTAAACGTTAATAAGTGAAAGGTTGTTGCGTGTATATGTGATATGGTTATTTTGTTGAAATGCTTTTCTCACTCAGTGGCACACAGTCGTTGTTGGAATGACCGCAATTAAGAAAAAGGTAGGTGTACTACGGACACCACAGTTGCCCGGCCTATCCACAATGACAATGGAGGCATCCGTACAATGCCAGCACACTCTGCATGTCCGCATGTTGTCCTCCACCTACGATGACATGTGGGAGGGGAAATGTTGTTGTTGTGCAAGTACACGCATGTTTATCTGTTTCTCTATGTCCTGGTAACACTGCCACTGTGCAGCATATGCGAACAAACATTAATTAGGTCACTGCACCCACCCACGGCCTACAGTTACCTATACAGATAAACATTCCACCTCTATACCCTATAAACAGCCATCATCTCCCAAAATGCTCGGCACACGTTTGGCGCCCTATTATTCAGTATAGAAGGGGCAACGGTATGCACATGCACACAACATATTCTGCCCAAAACGCGTCCTGTGGACACCAATTTGAAAGGAAATCAGTGGCGACGTTAACATGCAACCGCACCCATGCTGCGTGTGGGCCCTTATTTCGGTGACACGATCCGGACCCATGGACAGCGGCAAAGTACAGTGTTGAGTAATGTAGGGAGTGTTTTTCGGAATCTGTTTGCAGATTTTCAGAACACAGTAACAGGCCACATAGGTTTGGCATGTAAGTGATGTGGGACCAAATGGGCTGTGCTGCATTGTGTTTGCAAGTAATTGCATCCATGTCAGTATGGCTCAGTGTGCATAGTAATGTAAAAAATTAAGAACAGCCCTTCCTGTGACCCACACCCGCAGATGTGATAGTCCCCACTGTCCCAATGTCATGGGTAGAAATCTGAAACCGGGAGTATGTGCACGTTCGTTTCCCAAGGACGGCGAGGGCCGAGCCCCAATAAAGCAGAGACATTCCTTCTTCCCTTACCAGTTTCTTCTTTGTAGTACGCTGTCATTGCGTACTGTTAAAAAGTTCCACATGCATCCACCAATAACATTGAAGAGCTCCCCATGTAACAGTATCAGTTCTGTACAACAGTATACTGTATACACACCACACCCAGAAATGTTACTGCGCAATCCCTCTGCCTCCCTCCACAGTCCCATTTCCATTACTGCCATCCTGAAAATCCCCGGATGTGGCTTTTGTGCTGTGTGTGGGTGTGGGGGAATAAATTGCAACCAGGGTAGGGGGAGTTTGTTGTAACGGGCAGCTCTGAAAAGAGCTTTTTTTTTGTAGATGCTACTAGAGTACAACTTTTTTTGGTTTTTATTTCATTTTGTGTTTTTTTGTGCCCACATTATTACAGTAAACTCTTCAGCGCATCCTGGAGACGAGCAAAGAAAACTGCATTACCAATGGACGACAACAAAATGCCAGTTGCTTGGAACAACTCCGCATTTCCACAACTGAGTGGTGGCAGGTGAATCTCAGAAGGGGAGTGAATTGCACATGACATAGGTTGGGTAGGAGCATGGGTGGCTGTGCTCTGTGGATGGATTGCGGTAGTTGGGCACATGGTGGCATGCACCCAATAGTCTAATCCTTCAACAGGCCAACTGCTACTTCATGCACCCATGCATGCCACCATGCAACTGTCAGTGGAGCACAGGCAGCATCCACACTGACCAAAAGATCAGGGGTTGTCTTACATTGTTGTAGAGTGCAGCAAAGAAACTAAAGATGTTTAAACAGCAACACATAAGTGTATTATAAAGAAAAATGATGTAGGTCTAAAAACTGTACTTAGAAAAGCAGCAGTGCAATTACATAGGGTGTGTAACATAATGGAATGCAACTACTACAATAATAACCTGTGCATCCAACAGTATTACCTCAGTACAACTTTGCATACACACTGATAAGCAACTGTCACAGGAAACTGCAAAGTAGTAACATCAGACCAATACAACAAAGTGCTAAGTACACTATATTTCTTCCTATGACTGTGATGTTTCTCCTGTGTACATAGCTAGTAGATTTTCTTTTTTTTATACACAGAAATGTAAAGCACCCTTGAGTGGCTTGAAGAGAATTTCCCTTTTGACGAAATGACTGTCAATAGCAACTGTAATGGTACACAGTGCAAATTCAGAATTAGGAAAATGAATGCACATTGCTTCATATTTAACTATACATGTTTTTTTTTTTTAACATTACATGCTACAAACGAATGGAACATCCCGGAACCACCAGCTCCTCTACAAGCGGATGGCCCCATACAAACCCAAACCAACAGAGTACATAATGAACAATAAGTGTGGGGGTAAAAATGAATGAATTAAATAACAGTTTTACAGACTTAAAACTATTTGTACAAAGACATATAATGGACAATATTAAATACCACTGCCCAATTGTACCTGTACCCCTTCCCGCTGTTCCAGCCAACCATCCCCACAAATTCCCTCCAGTCAAAAACGTTACAATGAGACCTCAATCCCTTCCTCCCCTGATAACCCGCCTGAGCAAAATCCCAATGCCCCTTATATGTTTTCATTTCCGCTATCCCTTCCCTTTCCTAATTATGTATATTTGTATGTGTAAATAAATTTCTATGTGTATACTGTTGCTATGTGTGTGTGTTTTTTGTTTTTAAAAAAGTCCAGTTTCTACTCCGTGGACAGCGCGACTGTCCGGCCTGTCCGTAATCAAAATGGAGGTGTCCGCAGAACAGCGTGCCTGTCTGCACACATCTGCAAAGATGTGACATACTTTTAATTAGTTCTGGAAGCCCACCCCTATCCTACAGACACCTTGGCGCATGCGCACCTCGTCCCCTAAATCCTACAAACACTGAGCATGTTCGGAACTTTCCGCCACATGTTTGTCGCACTTTTAATTAGTTCGGGGATCCCAACCGTGTCTGTAGAACACCTATTTGCATGCGCACACGCAATCCCACCCAATAGGTGTCCTACAGACAGCCGTAATTTCGAGAACCATTGTGACATCACCAGCATCAACACCACCACTACAAATGCCAGGGCCTGGAAAGGGGAACAGGCATGGTGATGTAGAGGGGGATCAAGAAGAGAAAGAAGATGGGATAGTGCAAGTCGGCTTTACCAGCTGCCAAAATGAGTCTTGGATGTAGAAGTTCTTTACCACCGTTGGGGAAGTATCCAAAGCGTGTTTGGCCAAGGTTCGCTGCAAAGAGTGCAAGATGGTACTCAGGCATGGCAAGGCTGCGCTGTACACCTACAGGACCATCTCCATACGGGGTAACCCAAAGTCGAACCAACAAGGCAGCAGTTGGGAGGGTCGTCCCCTTCGAACAAAGTAGTAGGTTGGCTTCCTCTGCCACATCCTCCACATCTGCTCCTATCACCACAAGAGACACTCCTGTGGGGCAGCAGATCCCTAAGCAAGCTTCACAGACCATGTGCAATGCAGTTGACCCTTACCTTTCGAGGTTGACTGTATTATGTATGTACTGCGACACAGTATTCTGCAGGGGGAGCTATTTCGGAGTGCTTTCGAGACTACGGTCTGGCACCACGAGAGACACTGCTACCTACCTAAGTAAAGCCCACCCAGCATCTTCCTCTTTCCACTTGTCTCTTCATCCCTGTGGTTGGTGCCCGTTCCCTACTCTCTCTTCCTTGTGTGTCCTGTATAAAAACACCAAAAATTATAAAACAACACAAAAAATTGCTTTTTTCAGAGCTACCTTTCACAGTTCAAAAATAGAAGTACCCTTAAAATGGTGCAGACCCATGTGCTGTTTGTGAAGTCCGCGGACAGCGCAGCGGTCCACAGAAATCTAAAATGTAGATGGTGGCGCCATCAAAAACATTGCACTCTTTTGCGGGAAAAAGTGGTGGCTCTAACAAGACCCTTTTGTATTGTTATTTTGTTTTTCAAACGTTTGAAGAGGGCAACACCATCTGAAAAAATGCTTGCTATAGCTGCAAAAAGGGCTGCAAAGCATGTTGGATATTTTGCAATAAAAGCTGATTGCCAGCATCAGTAAGATGGACTCCATCCCTGCAAAAAAATAGTAGTGCTACGAAATTTGATGTGTTCATTGTGCAAAGACGACATGCCAACATCTCGCAAAAATGTGCAAACAGCCTTGTTGACATTGCGCCTCGCTTTCTCCATTTGTGGACCAAATGAACTAGAGTGCAACCACATCTGTCTCTGAGCAATGCGAGAAAAAATTACTTGGGAGTTTGGAAACATGTCCATGACTTTCCCAATTGCCCCCTTCAACGCAAACTGTAGAGAAATTCTGTTAACATGGCCTAAACTGTTCCGTCCACAGTGAACAAAAATAATAGCCGGATGAGGGCATGTCACCAAAGTGGCACAAAGTGGAAGCAAGTCCACCCGCTTCATCTTGCGTGCTCCATACTACTGCATATCAATATGATCAAATCCAAGATGTGCAGCCACTTCACATTGGTCTGCATACACCTGTAACCAATGGATCCACAAGTCCCCCAAAATCCACACAGTCTGCCTCCTGAAAGACACAGCAATATCCATAGCCATCTGTACTCCTCTCAGCAAACAGACCTTCTGCCACAGTTTCTCCTTGCATGCCACACCCTGGAAACCTTATTGGTCAAATCCCCTGGCCCCCACAGTCCCATTTCATCCTGCCATCCTCAAAAGCCCTGGATGTGGCACGTGTGCTTCACAAACTACTGCAGTGTCCACGGATAAATTGGCCAAATGAAGCGGGGGGGCACAAATGTAACCGAGGGTAGGAGACTTCCTCTGTAGTGGTGGCTTTTTTTTGTAATGTGCTCGTAAACAAACACCTTTTGTTTTGTATTTTTTTAGGTGTTTCTCTTCTTTTCCTCCTTACTTCCTTACAAAAACTTCTTCAAAGCACCCCTTACATTGTAAGGGAAAATGGCATTTCCAATGTTCGACAAAGAAACACCATCTGCACCAAAAAATTCCACACTACGAGAATGAATGTTTCATTCTCGACAGAGAACATCCCAGAAATACCCATAAATGCAAACATGCCTCTGTTTACAAGACATCTTCCTTTATCTTGCTGAGGGCACAATACATTGGGGTTCTCTCATACTGCTCTAGGTGGTATGTGTGAGAAAAGCACCTTTGAACGGGGAAAAACAGCATCAGTTAGTTCACCAAGTGCTTTGGTACACATAGAAAACTTGTAGCACTGATGTAACCCAAATTCACTCCTCCACATTGCACCAATAGAACATCAGGAGTACGTGCCATCCGCGGGCTACCGCACTGTTCAGGGGCCCCGTGACATAAGGGCACCCCTTCTTCCTTTTCCACTTTACTCTTTGCAGCACTCCCTCATTGGCTACTGTTGAGCAGTCACACACCCATGCAGCAATCACAGCCAAGAACTCTACATCTAACTCAATAAACTCCGTTCAACACTTCAGATGTACTGTGCAACACTCAGACTACAGGTTTTGTATTCTTTGAAACCAGCTGCATCAGAAACTACTGTAAAACTCTCCAAGATGTCTACTTCCAAATTCATCCGCATCTCCATCCATCAACACAAACTACAGATATACATATATTTTATAGAGTATATTTGCAACTCTTTTACAAATGCATTCGAACAGGGTGCCTGCCACTTACCCTGCATAACCTACTCAATAATCATACTCTCATTTGTACCATCTCCTGACATCATGTAGCAGTTACTTACAATGCTGTGCGATTTCAAAGTTTTCTATTAATTCCCACTTGCATAACAGCTGCAAACCACATTTTACAATTTCAGCAGCACTCTCTGTGATGTTTTAATAAAAAAACGTAAACCACATTCGCAATATTTCCACAGCAAGTTCAAATGCCAGATACATGCTTGCCCACATCACCCATTGTAATAAGCAAGCTGTTATTTTCTTCTTTCCTTCTGTCACTTTTACAATCACTTCTCCCAATAACACACCCGCTGTAAAAAGCCCAGAATGCACACACAAAACGAAAACTGCATGTATGTTTCCAAAGCATGCAATTACAGAGATTCCACAATTAACAAAATGCACTGCATTTACAACTACTCATTTCAGCACCTTTTCAAGGAAATCAAACAAATACATATGCCCATTGCCAACAGTCCTATCTGTTAATCGTAATAAATAAATGGAAGCAACAGGAAAACATTTCTGCAACATACAGCAATAACACTCATGTAACAAGCATTTATGTGTGGAAAAGTTAATACAATTCCACACACTCACATTCTTCTTTTTTAATTGTACATCTTTCTGGGCTTAAGCCTTTTTCTCACCCTACTATGACTTCTGCTACTCCATTTCCAATTCAATTAGTGCAACAACAACTCACACACTTGAAAAAATGCAGCCCGGCAGGGCATACCTATCACTGCACAACTGGCCCCCATACCAACGATGCTCATGGTCCCAAGTCCCCATTCCTATACGGTGCTTTACAATTGCACACACATACTGACTAATATTTTCCAACACCTCATTTTTCAGGCCAACATCACCTGTAATAGTCTAGTGACACTGGGAACCTGGCTGCAAACCAAGTGTTAAGAACCTAGTGGCAACCTGTGTCCATCAACAGCAGTGTTACAACCGTTTTGCTATCACGCGCACTGTTACTAACTTTTCCTCCAAGCAAATCCTCCTACAATATAAAATAGTATGTTCTTCTAGTGCAATTGTTGTGCCACCAACACATATACCCACTAACTTCCTTCTTTTGCAATTGCAGTAAACAACATTCTCCTGAAGCCCAGAAACATCTTTACTGGAAGATAAAACTGAGACGAAACCTACTCTTCACATCCTACAAAGTAAGTGCAGTAGTGTACTACTATTCTTCCTGTTACTCAGACAGTGCAGGGTTGTTGTATTGTAGACTATAAAATTCTATCCAACCCAACAGCATTTGCTTCACTCTTACTCATTACACCTCAGAAGGTCCACTCTTAGTATTCTCATCTCAACACCAGTATTGTAACGCCCACTAGTTTTGTGAAAACATTGTAATGACCTTACTTATTCTTGCACACTACACTGTCATACACACTAAACTAAACCTTTGACACATCAACACACACAGATATCACAAGAACCCTCCCAACCAGAAGTAACAGCCCATTGCACAAACACAAACCCCACTGTTTATACCTACCCAGATATTCAAACACTCATGCACAGTGCACACAAATACATTGCACAACTTTGAAACCCACAATTTATTTTTTTCTCCAACAGACAGCAGACAATGCCTACCAAAAAGCAACTCTGTAGAAAACAACACAAAAATAGAAGCGATAAAAGTAAAACGATGAAAAATAGTCATCCACCTATAGCAGAGTTTATACGAAATGTTGCAACAAACCAGCTAATACAGTCACTGAGCAAAACTGAATCAGCTAGCAGTAAAAAAAGTGCAACCCCTTTTCCAAAATGTAAAACTAAAAGAAATGTATTAAGAAGAATACAACTACCAGTAATTCTAACATTGCATCTACCACTGTTAACGCAGCCACAGGTAAGTATTCAAAAAAATGTATATTACAAAAATGTTCCACCATAGAGTCCTTCAGAACCTTATAAAACCAGCAGAGAAATCACGCTCAACCATTAAAACTTACTGAAGAAAAATAATCCTGGAAGCTCTCATGGATAGTGGAATGCTCCTCATAAGGAAATTGTTTATATTAATTTTAAACAGAATAAAACCACTAACAAAATGTATTAGTAAACTACAAAAAGTACTTTGCAACATGTGCAATATCAACATAGATAACTTTGCAAACTTCTGTGCAGGTGAGTGCATTCACACAACCAGCACAGAGCCATCTTTCAATGAAGAGGCATACAAACAAGAGCAGAGACACCCAATTGCCATGCATAGCAGTGGCCAAGGGTATGAAATGGTAGACAACACCACTATGGCAGGGGAAATGCTCATTGAAAGAACATCTCCAACAAATTTACAATCAGCTCTCCATTGCGCCGAACCAATCTGTCCCATCTCCAAATAGCCGTGCACCTCAATGTGTAACGTACAAAAACAATCCTTCACATTTTTACGGCAATTCCTCAATCAGTATGTCAAAGCGAAAGAAAAATTAGAAAGAACATGTTGCAAACCCTAGACTCCTGTCCAAGGCGCAAATACACAGGACTACGAGGACATTCATTAGCTTGAATTTCCGGGCCTGCTTGCAGAAGCACCATCCACCACATCAAAATGTTAGCAACACATCATTCCACTATATGGAGTCTCGCCCAGAGACTGTAAAATGCAAAAACTCCTGCTTTGCAACTGGACCATTTAAATCACATTCTCCTGCATGGCATGCCCAAAGAACTCTTGGAAGAAATAGACCACATCAAAAGCAAATATTTTGCAAGTGAAGAACACTTACAAAATCCAGTAACTTTACAAAAGAATAGCGACAACCTTACAGATGCCAACCTTCGAATACACACGTACAAAAAAGAAATAGCACAGTTTAAAAGCACACCTGCTGAATTACTGTAATAAACGGAATTACCGTAATATATTTCTCTGTTTATAAATGACTGGAGCAGGCTATGAAATAACAAAAAGGACTCACCAAATATCTTTCTCCCACTCGGTCTAGTCACGTTCACGGAGTGATTCCGGGGGGTGAGTTGTAAGTAAGGAATCTCCCTGGTTTCCCTCCCCCACTCCCTACGGCAAAAGCTCAGAAGGGAAGAGGGACTCCAGGGAAACCCTCTGGGGAAGAAAATCCTGCGTCGTCATCTGGAGGACCGCTGTTGTCAGGTGGAGACGTGCTGCAGCTTGATCTTGCAGGATGGTAATCAGCGGAGTCTGATCAAGGAGGCAAGAGAGAAAGGTAAGTGGTTTGAATGCAAGACGGGATAGAAAAGAAGGTTGAAGATAAGATGACAATTACCCTTAGAGAGGACTGGAGTTAATTACTGTGTGGCTTGTAGAGAAGAGATGACCCGGAACAATCCCTGATAGGAGAAGGGTTTGTTAAGACAGAGAAAGAAGCACAATAATGAATTGTAGAAAGTAGGCAGGAGTTTAACCTGATAGAGGGAAGGTATTTGTAGAGGGTTTCCTAGGGCGGCTTTGCAATTCGAAGGCGTGTTCCCTCGATATGTACACCAACCCGCCACCACTATACAAACAAAAACAACTGCAGAATGAATACACCGCTGTAAATATCAACTCACTTATGAGACTAATGACTCTATCTTTTCGTACCCGGCTTTCTGGGTTGAGAAGGCTGGAAAGTCTGCACAATGAGGATCTGACCCGCACCTGCGTATGTGGGTGTTCGTAGTATGGATCGAGACGCAACCGGGTAAGTGACTCGAACTTCGCAGTAGTGCCTGGGGAAATCTAAGGACCGGAAATGGGAGTTAGGAGAAGGGTTTAGGTAATGACGAAGGTAGAATTTGTGAGAAAAAGAAGCAATCGTGGTTTGAACTTACGAAGCGTTGATAATAAGGAGAATTAATGCGTTCGTGCGTTGTTGCCAGGATCTGATATGTTGGATGCCGGAAAAGAGGGCGGAGCCTGCCTATCCTTTGAGGACCCACAAACTAGACCAATGCCGTCAGATAGCGCCACCATCTTGGAAGGAGTAATGGATGACACATGTCTATGAGACCAACAATGCCAAAGAGACCAACGCTTTCTTAAGGGTGTGACAATTACCAAACTAAATATATGTGTGTTGTTGCAGAACTTTTTATATAAAGATCATCAAAACTGTAGATATACGGTACAAAATAGAAGACAATGAGGAATCCCAATGGTCCAAATTAGCTCTCTGCCTTATAGCAGAAAACAAATACGAAATTACTATCCCCTAAATACTTTTCACATACTGCACTACAAAGCTTGATAATAACCAAATGCCTTCACAGCTATCAATAATAACTTGGAAATATTCCCACTTCAAAAACCACTCCAGCAGCTACATTTGTATGAGAGCATTATAATTCAAACAGTACACCCATTTCAAGCTATAATACACCTTCAACCTAAAACAGCCATGTTACCTCCTTCTGAATTAGTAAAAGGCATTTGTGGCAAAGTAGTTTATTTGCCATTGGATCTTAAAGAAAATGTAGACACTCTCGGAGTGCAACGGCCAACAGATCCATCTTTGATTAACCTAGTGAATAGTGTACCTACAAAAGACAAACAATTTGGCTTAAACAAAGTTACAGAAGCCCTACACTATCTTAAAGAGAACAATGAATATTACAAAGAAATAAACATTGGAGAAAACCTAACAGAAACCACTGAAATAATTAAGGATTCCTCATCAAGTGGACAATTTGAACTTGTAGATCCTATTACAGCATCCAATATTTTAGACCACTATACAATTCACCCATTCCACTCCCAAGACAGCATAGACGATGTACTAGAAACATATCAAATGTGGCAAGCCAAAGGATCTCCAATCAGCATATGGTTAAAAAAGTGTAGCAGCACAAGCCTTTCCTCTATTCCTAGTGGAAAAGGTGAGAGGGCATGATGAAAGATGCACACAAATAACACCATCAGAACACTGCTCATTACAAAAGTATACTGAAGACCCCAGATTCAGACAAAACGTTTAATACATATTCCACCTCCTCTTTGAAAGTGAACTAGCAACTCTTTGTTACGGAGTAGTACGCACATTGAAAACACGTTTCAATTTTTTAAACATGATAAAAAAAGGTGCAAGACAAAGATTTTGCAGTCCAGTATCACAAATCTCTTGGCAAACATTTGTGGTACGAAAGAATACCGGTTCCGATGTCACGAAGATGTACTGTGTATGCTACGCAACCTTGGCCCACTCACATGGTTTGTCACTTTAAGTTGTACATAGTATGCATGGGACGACTTGCACAATTTCCTACACATAGTAAACAAAAGTAAAGCAGGAATAGACATGAAAACACCAGGAGAAATCTGCTCTCTTGACTTTTTAAATGTATCAAGGTACTTACATCACCGCTTTATTGCCATGCTGCACTTCATCTGTAATAAAACAATTCCTCCCCTCGGAGAGGTTCAACACTTCTTTTGGAGAAAAGAATATCAAGCCAGAGGAGCATCACACATACACATGCTTTTGTGGATTAAAATGCTCCTAAATTTGGTGAGGACAGTGATGCCACTGTTTTGCAGTTCATTCACAAATATGTGACTTGCGAAATAACTTCAGAAAGCGCACATAGTCAGCAACATGCTCAAATATTGCGGTTTCAAACACATAAATGTGGCAAATATTGTCGACACAGATATAAAAAAGGCAAATACTACACCAAATGCTGCTTTGGTTTCCCTAGACCAGTTTCAGCGAAAGGACAAGTAAACAGCTTCATGTCTTCTGTTAAACACAGTGTGAAAGGCAAATTGCCTAAGAACATATACTACATTAAAAGAAGTGAAGGATCAAAGTACATCAATGATTATAATGCAATCATCGCCCTCTTGTCGAATCCAAACATAGATGTGCAGTACATCACAGATAATTCCACTACTGTTGCATGATATGTCACAGCCTACTTAACGAAAGCTGAGAAAACACATCTGAAAGACCTCTGGGATGACATATCATCTGACAAAACACTGTCAGAAAAATTATACACCTTTGGCATAAAAATGTTCTCTCATAGATAATGTGGTTGATACGAAGCTACAGACCATTTAACAGGCACACACGTTTATGGGTAATCTGAAAACATAGTCTGGCTAAGCCTTGGTCCTGCTGCATCCAGAAAAAGAGTGCTCAAATCGTGCCAAGACATAGAAACAATAGCCAAAAATGATCCCAACAGCCAGGACATTTTGAAAAACAATTTATTGAACACATACTACCCAAAATGAGTACTGCTTTGGAAACCAAGTGCATATATCATATAGCCCAAAATTACCCGCACAAAAATAGCATTAAACCAGATGAAAAAAAAGGTAAATACAGAGCAAAAGTTGTGATGGCAGCCTGGTTAAACCTACCAAACGAAGCTTAATTAATCATATGAAGCTATCATTTAAAACTCCTCAACATAGAGAACTACCCTACATGTCCCTACTCCAACTTTTTAACCCATGGAGAAAAGAAGAAGATTTATTGGACACCCATGACTCCTATGAAGATGCTTTCAATGCAAGGGAAAGCAGTATAACATATATACATTTCAAGCAGTACAAAAACATGTTGGACAATGAACGTCAACAGGAGGAAGAAGTTCAAGCACAACTTAATGTAGACACTCCTGGGGGCAGCCAACCTTCCATTACAGGAAGCCAAGAACCACTTGGAGAGCCACTCATAGTAAATGATGCAGAATTAGCCATGAGTCAAATAGAAAACACCAGGTGTCAGTATGAGAAATCTGAACTAAACTTTGCTCTACTGGAAGCACAACTCAATGATGAACAACGTAGCATTTTACTAGAAGTAACTAAACAAATTAAACATGGTGTGCAACATGAAACTAAAACTTGTAGCTGTCAAAATTATAAACCTGTACTCCGGTATGTAAGTGGTGAAGCTGGTTCAGGCAAAACATTCTTAATAAAAATCATCATCAAATTCCTCCAAAAATTAACAAACAAGCTTTCACCTGTTGTAACAGCCCCACAGGTTTAGCAGTCTACAACATAGGGGGTGTTACTTTACATCGATTGCTGCTCCTTCAAACTTCCAAGCAAAGCTGCTATGGAGCTTCGCAGAATGAAAATGCTCCTAATAGATGAGGTGAGCATGGTCTCCAACCTAATATTGCCTTTGATTCACCTCAGATTGCAAGAGGTTCTTAAAAGAAACAACAAAGAACTTGTAGAGAAGGAGACAAGTACCCCCACCTCAAGCATCTCACCCATAGTGCCTTTATGTTGGGAACCAGAGTGTTAAACATGTGGAGTACTAGTGAAAATACCAAGACCAAGGAGAATCCTGGAGGCAAGGTTCCCACTGAGAAAACCATACTTGCATTGAAGACAGTATAATGGTCATTTGAATGAAATCCCAGAAGAAGAGTCAGAAATGAGCAAAGGAGCAGATTGGTGACGTCACATAAAGTAATACTGGCACACCCAGAAGAGATGCAGAGGCAAGAAAACAGAGATAGTCTATAGGCATCAAAGAAAGTATCACAGATAAGTACACATTTCGGGCTCAAAATAAAGAGGCTTATGCTGCAGAAATGATGAAGATATCAAGTTATTTTACACGTGTACAGATGCAAAGAAACGCAAGCAGACAAAAGGGCCTCATTATATTATAAGATTGCCAGTCCATGAACTACGGTACTGGTAATCCTGCTGGTACTGTAGTTCCCTGACCCTGACCTACGAGTTCTGCTCGCGGTTGCCATTACGGCCGCCAGGTCTGTCCTGGCAGCCATACCGGTACCCGCGAGCAGAGCATTTCGGGTGCACCGGCACAATTCTGAATGGTGCCAGTGCAACCGTCCTCCCCATTCCCACTGAGCCCGATGGGGCTCTAATGGGAATGGGTAGTAATGCATTCTGAAGCCCGCGAATGGGCAATTACCAGGTTTGGCTGGGCTGTAATGAACGGGTAATTGCCCATTTGTGGGTGCCGGAAAAAAAATTGCAAGTTTGGCGGCAGCCTGCCGGTTTCACCAACAAGGCTACCACCAAACTTCTAATGAGGCCCAAAGTATTCTTGACCGGTTGGGTGTTCCAGTCCCCTTTCTATGATTATACATCAGAGAGTAAACATGACTGCATTATAAGCATTTGGTGCAGCTACTCGCGAGTCGTGAGAGCAACGCGAGTCGAGTAAGAAGATCCCTTTAAGGTAAGCATTTAACTTTCAAGGCCCCGAAAATAAGAATGGAAAAACAAAGCGAGACAGAGAATAGACCATGTGATTGTAACACATGGACCCGTGAGGAGGGGATTCCCTACCGAGCGGTTGCACCACAGAAATGATAACAAACATGGCTATGGGAACTGCCTGATGTGAGTAAAGCAAGAAAATGTAAGATTGTACTCGTAGGTATGACTGAGAGTACTAAGGAGGGACTTCGTGTATATAGGGTGAAGAAAGATCCCCGTCAGAGATCAGGTGACCCCGACATATATAGGAAGACACACAAAGTGGATGATCGAGTGTCTTAATTCTTGATGTAAGTGCAAACATTTGTTTAGACCTACACAAAGGGACATTTGGTTGACTTTTCGATCAAGGTGGCGCTTACTTCCTAAAATACTAATTGTTGATGTTTCTGATTCTACAGGCTTATCCAGATTTTGGTGGTTCTGCATCTCATCTGTAGATGAAGGTAGATTAATTCCTTAATCTGAATCTCCCCCACAGATTACACAGCGGAGGTGAGACAGAGTATGACTATTTGCTAGTCAGTGCACATTCATTAAGTGTATAAACAAAAGAATGAGAGGGATGATATTTTGAGTTAGATATATGTTTGTTTTTAATTTTTTACTGTTGCTCAACCTACGAAACGAGACAGGACACAGAGAGGTTGGTGTCTCTCCTGTCCTGAAGAAGGTTGCTATATTAGGGGACTTAAAAAATAGTCCAGAGACAACTGAACCATGTGCAGACGATATACATCTGTGAGACTAGAGCTACACAGATTGAGTTACCTTTCAATAGAACTAAGGAACTAGATAGAAATGCAACAGCAAATTAGGGTGACCAAATGTAAATGGTCCAAGAAAAAGTGAATATGAGGTATGAGTGTAAGGTAGAATGAGAGTGTGTGAATGGTAGGAAATTGAATATGTGAGATGAGCCCTTTGTTTGTAAAACATTTTTGTGAAATAACTAATTTTTTTAGAATAATCTGTAAAATTAAAGTTTTTTAATGTGTGTGTGTTCAATTAAAGTGAATTTATGTCCATACTGAAATAATTGGTTTGTCAGTATTTATGAAAAGACAAACATATTAGAAGAGGTCATCCCTCTCGTCCACTGGTCCATTGTGTAGAGTTTTGTGACCAGGAAAAGGAAGGCCTTTTTCCAGTGTATCGCAGTTGAGAAAGCAATTGAATTACAGGAGTGAATAAAAGAAGGGTGAGGCTGAACCAGCCCCAAGAAGCCAGGGCCATTTTGAACTTGGATTAGCAGACATAAATTACAATCATATGAAGGAACAAACTCCTGTTCAGAGTACATGCACGAAAATAAGGAAGACGTCTTAGGTTCATTAAATAATAGTATTTTAAATGCACCAGAGCTCAAATTTGTGGTCTTCAGTCACATGGATGGATGAAAATGGACAATCAGGATGAACCACACCTACACAAGGAGGCAGAGCGTATCTCTACTCCTTCGTACTCTCCAGAGCAAAGAACCTTCCCATGGGCAAGTACAAAGCATTAATTGACATGCAGACCACTCAGGTGATGATAGTTGATATGTAATTGGTGGGAAGAAATGTTCAAGACCATCCACCGTGCTGCTGGCGTAGGTGGAAAAGTACTGATAGATGCCAATCAATTATAGGGGGCAGCATAATTAAGAGCCCTATAGTTTGGAATGTTGTGCATTTAGTGACGTTCATAGTGACCTGTTTGAAGGGAGGGCTTAGTTGCCCCACCTGACATTAGAGACCTTATCACTTTCTTAGACTAGTATGGAACATATACCTAGGTGTTCCTTTATACCCAATCACTTTTGCCACTAAGTTTTTGTAGTTTACCACGTAGGATGACGTCGGCAGCTACGTAGGTTGACATTGGTAATGACAAGTTTTCGGTATATAACTCATGTTTTTTATAAACTACTTTGAGACCATGCTGTGAGACGTCTGTTGATGTCCGTTGTACTCCCTGTTTTAGATAATTGACATTAAAACAGTTAAACTTTGCCAACTTTCTGAGTTAGTCTGATGATTGATGTTTGAGATGAATGTGAATGCAGAAGATACTCAAAGTATTGCTACCTCATCTTAAAGGGCTGGGTTGGCTGTCCCAGTTCACGTGATAGCAGAGATGATGGTTAAAGAACTGTCGACATAGTAAGCTTTGGGGCCCAGCAATATCGGACATCCTCTGCCATTTCGCTGAAAGGACGTGAGGCTCCTTGTAGATAATGGTAGTTTAATTTAATGAAAAAACGTTCAAGTCTAGGTAGGACGGGTCCCTTGTTTTCAGGCAGAATCCCCCACCGATTTCTACAAGAAGCTGAATGGACAGAAAGCTGAAGAGGCTCGTCGAGGAGATGACGATCCCGAGCGTCGGAAGTCATAAATGCGAATGGTGAGTACAACTGAGTGAGGTGGCAAAATTGTGAATGGGCAGTGAGTGGAGAGAGTGATAAGGGGAAATAAGCAATGGTGGGAGGTCGGGATAAAACAACTCAAGACGATGAGCGTTAAGGAGTTATTAGGTCATTGGGCCTCATTCCGACCCTGGCGTTAACCAAGGCGCTATTAGCGCCTTGGTTGACGCCGTTATGGTTCCGACTCCGCCATGGTGAATGGCGGAATTACCGCCCCATTCCAAGGTTGGCGGGGGCGGTAATTCCCCATTCACCATGGGCCCTTCCCCATTCCCATTTTTGGCCCATAGGGCTCAATGGGAATGGGGAAGGCGCTAATTACGGCACCGTAAACTACGTTGCCGTAATTAGCTCCTAGGTCCCTTTGCGGGTTGGTTTTTCAACGCCTGCAAAAAGCAGGCGTTAAGTACCAACCTGCAAAGGGAACTCGGAATAGGGCCGTAAGGGTTTAATGGCACCGGTCTCGTTACCGGTGACCGTTAACCCTTACCGCCCGACTCGGAATGAGGCCCATTGACTTCAGACAAGGATTGCAAAGCAATTGAGAAACTGTGAGACGAGGAAAGTAGCAGTAGATTAAGTCCCGTACCCTGCGTCATGGCACGTATCAGAAGGAGTCATATCCAGAGCCCCAATAGCGGATGATGTAGACTACGGATATGTTTAACCCCTTAAGTGCCAAGGAAGAGATATCTCGTCCTTGACATTACCTCAGTAGTGCCAAGGACGAGATAGTTCATCCTTTTTGGCATGTTGTTTTGAGCGATCCCTGGAAAGCAGGGATCGCTCAAAACTGTAATCCGAATCCCGGGCTATGTGAGGGGGAGATCCCCCCTCACTGCCCAGGGGCTGGATTACCTTCAGTTTCACGTCGGCATGCGTAATGCATGCCGGCGTGAAAGTGAAAGTAATTTTCATTGCGGCAGCCATTTCAGGCTGCTGCAGTGAAAATGAAAGGTGAGTCTCCACCTTTCTCCCCCTCGATCTCCAGCTGTATTTCAAGCCGGAGATCAAGGGAGGTGTCGTTGGAAAGGGGAGACTCTCCCGTTTCCAACGACACCTTTTGTAAAAGCATTGCTGGGCACAGATCGGGCGCAGAGCGCTCGATCCGTGCCCAGCAATGCCCACTCGACACCAGGGATCTGTCTGAGAGGCGATTTCTGCCCCCAGGCAGGAGTACGTGAGGTGGCCCTCCATCCAATTGGAGGGGGAGGGCCAGCAGGAATAAGTGTGCAGGTTAGGACCCCCCTGGGGGCAGATGGCTGATCATCTGCCCCCAGGGAAGGGGGCAAATTAAAAAATAAACAAAAAAACAAAAGAGAGATTTGGGTGGGAATAGGAGGGCACTAGCCACCAGGGATTTATTTTACGGAAAAGGGGGGTGGCCCTCTACCCCTCAACCCAAGTGGAAATGTGGGCACCCCTTGTAGCCCTCCCTGGGGGCATATATCTGCTCCTAGGAAGGGGCATCTGACCCCAGGGAGGTCGGCATGCGATGCCCTCTCTTATCTGCCCCCAGGGAGGGCTGAATGAGATACCCCCCTGCATTTGCTGTGGGGGGAGAGGGTCACCCCCCATTACATTAGAAATTTACCTGGAAGTTTAGGGTGCCCCTCAGCACCCCCTAAATTGCAGCCTGCCATTTTCATTTTTTTTTATTTGTTTACCAAACTTGCCTTGGAGCAGAGGGGCACATTGGTGTGCCAATCTGGCCCCAGGGTGCCCATACCTTTCTGCCCTACCCACCGGGTGGGGGCAGAAATTTTTGGTAGCCCTCTCCCCCCACCCCAAATGGAGGGGGAATGTACCTCACACAGCCGTTTGTAGGAGGCCCAGGGATGCCTGCATGAGGTGCCCCGCCACCCATTTGGAGTGAGGTGAGAGAGGGCCACCAAAAATTGGGGGTCAGACACGCAAGTGGGTGGGGCAGTAAGGGTTGGGCACCCTGGGGCAAGATTGGCACACCAATGTGCCCCTCTGTGACAAGGGGAGTTAAGTTACCAAAGGAAAAAAGTGAAAATAGTGGACCGCATTTTAGGGGGGGCTGTGGGGCAGGGAATCTTCTAATGGGAAGGGGTGGTGACCCCGTTCCCCCACTCACAATGGAGTGGGGGCCATGTCATGCAGCCCTCCCTGGGGGTAGATATCTGCTCCTAGGAAGGGACACCTGAGCCCAGGGAGGAGTGCAGGACAGCCCCCCTTATCTGCCCCAAGGGAGGGCTACATGAGATGCACCCCCCTTCATATTACAACATTCCCTAGTGGTATAGGGTGCCCCTCAGTCCCCCTAAAGTGCAGCCTGCCATTTTCAATAGTTTTCTTTGTTTACCAAACTTGCCTTGGCGCAGAGGGGGACAGTGGCATGCCAATCTGCCACCAGGGTGCCCAGACCCTACTTCCCCACCCACTGGGGGGCCCTAGCTGACATTGTGGGGTGGGCTTATCCCCCCACTCCAAAATGATAAATGCCTGTAGGATGGGGTAAATGGGTTTTCACTGAGGGGGTGAGGTTCAGTAGACCACCAGGGATGGCTTGCAAGGGGGGGCATGCTTTGAAAGTATTGATTTGTTTTTGCTGGTGCAACCATAGGTAACACATGTTTTTTGTTTTGTTTACAGCTTTTTCTACGCGAGCAGCTGCAATGTTATGTGAGTACTGTCTTTTATTATTCTATGGTTAGGGCCCACTGTCAGTGGGGTGAGTGAGACTGGCGCTGGATTGTTTGTGGTGTGGGTGGGAATGGGCCATCTGGGCAGATATTTTGGTGGGCTGGGACACAATTGCAGGGGCAGGCCACAAATTGCGCAAATTGCCCCAGTTTTTTTAATTCTGATCCGCTTCACGAAAGTCAGACCTCTGTGCATTCCCACGAGTGTCCTCTTTTCGGAAATGCATGGGGTTCCCTGTTTTCCTTGCTGGCTTCGACGCCCTATGCCCAAATCTGTAGGTTGCCCACACAAACAAAATGTGCTGTGCCGAAAGGCTTGGGGTTACCAGTGGGTTACCCTTTTCCTTTTGCGCCGCTAGGCGCACCCACACATGTGAGGTACCGTTTTCGTTGGGACACCTGTGGGAACACGGGAAGGTATGACATCTGTTGTCGGCAACATGTTTTGGTGAGTGGACAGAGGGAAATGTCTCTGAAATTGTCTGGAATTTGTTGTGACCCGAGCCCGCTCGCCTCTGCTTCATTTTGCTTCACGGGAGGCTTGGGGGCTGCCTTGGCGTTTATTGCAATGCCAAGGTCACAGTAACTACAGTTCCCGGCGTCCCTGAATGCAGAGCGATCACATGACTCACAAGTAACGTTTTCCCCGTTCTCTGTGATCCGCGGTTATTTGAATGGCAGAAGAACAGAGTTCCAACGCTCCTTAACTGTTGGAAGTGCTTTTGGGTTGAGTCGCGTTGTTGTCACCGTCTGTGTTCTTGGTTTCCTGATATTGGATTGATCTACTGGCTACGCTTTGGATTACCCTTTCTGTATCCTGGCGCCCGGCTCCTCCTTCGTGCATTCCCCCTTGGTTAACAGACCCCTGGAATGCTATCCGACTCTGTTTCTCTCTTGCCCCTCATCGGCAATGCATTGTTCTTCCTTCCCTTGATTCCAGTCCGACCGCAGCACATTGGCACACTTAGCTGTTCTTTTTCTGTGTGCAGCCGCTGCGTGAAAAAACCAAGACTTGTTCCACGGAATACAGTACTCCTGTACTGGCCGTATCCTTACATCCCATTCAGTCAACAACAGTCACATTGGCATTGGGCACTCTAAGCCTTAGATGACACCTGGACATTCTGCTCCTTACTTCTGGCTCGCTGGTTCTTTGCACTCACGAAGAGGATTCTGTTTTGAGACTATTTACTGTTTAGGTGGATTTGTTCTGGGCCGATTTGCACAAGTCAGACCTCTGCGGATTCCCACAGATGTCCTCTTTTCAGGAATGCATGGGGTTCCCTGTTTTCCTCGGTGGCTTGGACACCCTATGCCCATATCTGCATGGTATGCCCGTCTGGAAAAATCTTGAAATTCAGCTGTCGGAAAAGACTTGGGGTTAGGGGTGTTTTAGGCTTTCTCCTTGGTGCCCAGGTAGGTGCACCCACACATGTGAGGTACCATTTTCATCGGGACACCTCTGTAAACGCAGGACGGTGGGCCATGTGTTGTTGGCGGCGTGTTTCAGAGGGTGAGCCGAGTGAAATATGTGGAAATTGGGTTTTTTTCGCCACATTCCAGACTTTGCCGGGGTTTCTGGGTGATAAAGTCTGGGCCGATTTGCACAAGTCAGACCTCTATGGATTCCCACGGATTTCCTCTTTTTGTAAATGCATGGGGTTCCCTGTTTTCCTTGGTGGCTTGGACACCCTAGGCCCATATCTGTATGGTGTGCCCGTCTGGAAAAATCCTGAAATTCAGCTGTCGGAAAAGACTTGGGGTTAGGGGTGTTTTAGGCTTTCCCTTTAGCGCCCAGGTAGGTGCACCCACACATGTGAGGTACCGTTTTCATCGGGACACCTGTGAGAACGCAGGATGGTATGACATTTGTTGTGTTTGTGTAGTTTTCATAATTTTTCAATCCATTTGCTGGTTCCCTTTGTCACTCAACCCTTTCATTCCCAAATGTGCCCTACATTTTGTCGCTACTTTAGGCACCATACACTTTTGTAACCTGCACTAGTCACCTACTCTTGAAAAGGTCTGCCCGTGCTCTTTTAAAAAATGAATGCTTGCCGTTCCTCACCCCATTGGTTTTCCTGATTTACACATGCTAATGTCATCCGCCTTCACGGCCATAGCCATAATTGGCGGTTGTTTCCGCGTTGGAGCTGGAGACACAGAGGTAAGATGTTTTAGTCCTTTCTCTGTGTTCTTGCTATCAGCCCAGTTACGTAACGCAGTAACTGGTCTGAGAATCATCTAAGCTTCCATTCCCCTTATTGCACTACCAACTGTTTTCGGTTAGAGTGTAGGGGAGATCTACAGCCGGTCACGATTTTTTCCAACAATCATGTGGGAGTCCATGCATTACCCAGTTTTTGCTCTGGATTTTCTGAAGTGTTTCAAGAGTGTCTTCATGCCAAATCGCCGCCTCATCGGCCAGAAGACTGTACCATCGACTTGGAACCCAATGCCCTGGTTCCGTTTGGTCGGATGTTCTCTCTCACACAATCGGAGAAACAAGTCCTTCGGAAATACTTAGATACCAATCTGGAGAATGGCCTTATACAACCATCTAAATCCCCTGCAGGAGCCCCTTTATTTTTCATTAAGAAGAGAGACTCCACCGATCTTAGTCCCTGTATAGACTACCGGGGTCTAAATAAGGTTACCGTTCGTGATAGGTATCCGATGCCCCTTATCACTGACATCATTGAGGCTATACAAGGGGCTAGAGTATTTACCAAGCTTGATCTTCGAAACACGTACCATCTGTTATGGATTGCCCAAGGAGACGAATGGAAGACAGCATTCCATACCCCTCTGGGTATGTTCGAATATAAGGTGATGCCGTTTGGTTTGATGAATGCACCAGCGGTTTTTCAGAGATTAATGGACCGGATGTTTTCCAACATGCTTTCAATATCAGTCATCATTTATCTGGATGATATCTTGATTTTTTCATCAAACATGAAAGACTCTCTCTCCCAGTCAACTAAATTACTCTGTTCTTGAAAAGGAGTTACTGGTGATGAAATTGGTGTGTGAAGAATGGCGACACCTCCTCATGGGTGCCCGCCACCAGTTCCTCATCTACACAGATCACAAGAATCTGAAGGTCTTACAAGAGATGGAATGTTCAAACTCCAGACAGGCAAGAAGGGCTTATCTGTTTTCACAGTATGACTTCCAGATCACATACATTCCGGGGTCACTTAATCGACTAGCTGACGCTTTGTCTCGTAAGGACTCCCATACTGAAACAGTGTCCATCAAGACCGAGCCCATGTTCCACCGAAACCAGATCCTAGCAGTGGTTGGGTCTTTTCTTCAAGAGGTGAAAGCTGCGGTCACGCAAGAATTGCCTCAAATCTCCTTCTTTTCCGATTCCCCCTTTCAAGTAAAGGATGGATGGGTGTTTTACAAGAAGAAGTGGTATATTCCAGAAGGACCGCTACGCAGGAAGATCCTGAGATGGTGTCATGACTCACGAATGGTGGGATACAGAAGTTTACACGGCACCTTAGAACTCATCTCAAGGTCGTTTCTCTGGCCCAACATACGAAAGGAGGTGTTTGAATACGTGAAACCTTGTCCAATCTGCGCCAAGGCCAAGTATGCCTCGGGAAAACCTTTAGGACTCCTCACTCAGGTGGAGAAGCCGACTCGCCCATGGGGACTCATTTCCACGGACTTTATAGTGGATCTTCCGGAGTCCGAATCATGTACTTGTATTATGGTGGCGGTGGATGCTTTTTCCAAATTGGCACATTTCTCGCCCCTTGCGAAATTACCTACCGAAACCAAGATGGCGGAGACCTTTGCCCGAGACATCTTCAAATTACATGGTCTCCCTGACAAGATAATTTCTGATCGGGGAAGTCAGTACATTTCAAAATATTGTGTAACCGATTAGGGGTAGAAAGAGCCCTTTCTTCAGGTTTCCATCCGCAATCAAATGGCCAGACCAAGTGTCTCAACGCAACTCTAGAACAATATCTGAGATGTTTCATTTCTCAACATCAAGACAATTGGGTCTCTCTACTTCCCACGGCAGAGTTCTCCTACAATAATTCCAAACACTCCACCACAGGCCTTTCTCCATTCCTTTGTACTTATGGAGTACACCCAAGATTTCTAATTCCAGAGGTACCCCATTTTTCCAATTCACCAGCCGCTGAGGAGGTTTTGAAAAATATTCAAGAGGCTCAGAACAACACATTGCAAGGATTGGAAGATAGCAGATGAAGGAATAAGGTTGGAGCTGACAAGCACCGTAGAGAATGCCCTTCATGGAGACAAGGTGTGGTTGTCTACAAAGTACCTTCCACGATGGACAAGACCTTCCAAATTGTCTCCACGCTTCTTGGGGCCTTTTTCCATTCTCTCCAAGATCAATTCTGTTACCTATCGTCTCCAACTCACCCCTTCTCTTAAACGCATTCACCCTGTTTTTCATTCCTCTCTCCTCAAAACCTACTATCCAAATCCACACCACAGGTCTCTCTCCTGACAAATTCCTGTGCCTACATCCACCCAAGATGAGTATGAGGTTTCTGCGGTTAGAGATTCATGGTTTTACCGGGGTAGGTTGGAATACCTCTTGTCATGGAAGGGTTACCCAGAGTCGGAGGACTCTTGGAAACCGGCTTCTCAGGTACATGCCCCCCGGTTGCTTGCCAGATTCCACCGCTTACACCTGGGGAAGACGGGGTGCTTGCGGTCTAAGGAGGGGCATACTGTCATCCGCCGTCACGGCCATAGCCGTAATTGGCGGTTGTTTCCGCGTTGGCGCTGGAGACACAGAGGTAAGATGTTTTAGTCCTTTCTCTGTGTTCTTGCTACCAGCCCAGTTACGTAACGCAGCGGCGCTAGAAGTATTTAAACTCCCCGCCTCCTGATAGATGCTGTGTTGTGTTTCCTCGCTCCGATCCTCTGCTGTCCACCTTCGGATCTGCCAAAGGGTTTTTCCTGTTCACCTGTGTTCCTGTTTCTTTCCTCGGAACGCTACTATTACTTCCGCTGCTCCGGGCGGTACTCCGGTGTGCTTATTTCCGTTTCTCTCTCCCTTCTGATTTCGGGAACCCTTCCCGTATTCTCTTCCTGTTTGTGCTCCTCTGAGCTGGCCTGCTTATACATACCTCCTCTTCCTGGAAGCACAGCCTTATCTGCTTACTGCTTCAAGCAGCCTTCATCTTCCTGACTCCACTACTCCATTGGTTTAGTCGGCTGGACTTCTTCTACTCCACTATTCCGCCTCGCTCCATCGCTCTCAATAGCGACCATCCTGTCTACACTGCTCTGCAGGTTTTTTTTCCCTTTTGGGTTTTTCCCTGTTTCCGGCTTAGTTCCGGAAAGGGAGTCACGGGACAACTGTTTATACAGCGGTCACTGTGGCTTCCCTCTGTGACATGCACATTCATCATAAAAAGGGAAGAGACTACCTTGCACGACGACGTCTACAAGATACCACCAACTCAGGTGAGGAGAGTGTGCTTGTGGGGGAGGAAGAGTTAGAATTGCACCACTCATCACAGCTAAGTACTTCTGTTCAGGCCATAAGCCTGAAACTCCTGTGTACCATGGCTCAGTGTTTGGCTTGTGGTATTGCTTGTTTTGTGAAACACTACAAAAAATGTGTGCTTTACTAACTGCAAGAGTTGGGGGAATGTAGCGGAGCATTGTTTTTCTCAAAATTCATAGAAGCCACTGACGTACCAAGCCAACAATGTCCACCAAATACCTTTATTTTGGTCATTTTTCCACTTTTTCCCCAAACTATGGCATTTTCTCCTACCTAGTTGTTGCCCGACCTGCGCAAATCTCTCCTTCCTAAACTTAGAATTGTGTCTACTTTTCAGAAATGTATGCCTTTCTGTCCTCCAATTTGGCTTTCCTACTCTTTTCTTCCATTCCGTCCACACAAGTTCAATTGGCAAAAATGGCCAACATCGCCTACCTCTCACAAAATGGTTGATAACCACATCAAAATATTTTATTTTTTTATTTTTGATTCCCCTCAACCTGTTCTTGAAAGCCAGGCAATTGGGGAATTTAGCAGAGCAAACCATGTGTTCCTAGCTCTTACAAGGATAAAAACCACAGGCTTCTTTGTACATCATTTTATTGCCATTTTTTGAAAAAACACATTTTTGCAGTTTTTTGGTTATTTTCTTTCACCCCCCTACAGCAACCTAGGATTCCGGTGTGGTGTTACGACTGCCTACATGTGGGAAATAAAGGGGCCAAATTTGACCAAGATATCTCATGTAACAAAAAAATTACAAGGCATTGAATGCCGACATACCGAAATCACAAAAAAAGGCCTTGGCACTGGGGGAAAAAACCTAAAGGGTTAAAGACTGTCTAAAGGTAATGACTCAAACTCTGTAGGAGTATTGTTAGGGGCAAGGATAAGTCATGAAGAGCATGAATAAAAGAATAGTCTCGAGGAGCGTAGACTAGGATGTACGTAGGACGGCCAAGTCTGTCAGTTTGTTCATTTGTTTTATATATTGTAATATGTATGTGGGGAAGAAATAGTGGCTACATTAAGAGACATTAAAAAGAAAGCACAGAGACTTGAAATTTAATGATTTGTTTATTTAATTGAACTGATGATGTTTAGTGAATAAGTAAATTGAAGTAAAACGTGATATAAAAGGCTTGGAGCTGCGACAATTGGTGCACGCTCATATTGTGTTATTTTTCTGTAAAGTATTTTTGAAAAGTTTAAAATGTAAAGGTGAGAATTGACAGTCAAGTGTAATGAGTCAAAATGGAGGATATTACTCCACTTATACATCTACGCAAGCAGTTGCCAAAACACGCACCCAAGATTAAGCAGTACAGTGAGGAATGGCTTAAGGGCACGGCAGATGAGATGTTCATGCCATAGCCACAAGGGGGATCACTATCAAAGGCAGTTTTGCAACACATGACAACATACATGCAGGCAGCATACACAGGAAAAAAGTTAGACAAGAGGCTAGCAAGCTTAGAGCTCTGGAAAATGTACCAGGAGGAAAGGGAAGAGCCGCCTCCTGAAGATTGGATATTTAATATATGCAAAGAGGGGGGTGAGTAGACTTCTGCTCCCCCTGCCACGTCTGAAATAAATGGCGATAGTACGAAGGATGACGGAGTATACCCATTAAGAGAAGTTAAGGCAGCAATAGGGTACAGCAGTCTGGCATATGAGTCCCCTGTGCATGGCAGCGACTAGAGTCCAGAGAAGACTCCTGAAAGAGATGTGATCTCTAAAATCCCACGGGATAAGGAGAGAAGTGATCGACCAAGTATATCCTTAGATATAGGACGGGAAATAAAGTAATGGAAAGGAGAGAAAGATAAAGCTGATGAGGTAGCGCTAATACGGAACAAATGAATGGACGGTCAGATTTTGCTCAACCTCGATGGGAAGAGCATTGAGGAAGTAAGGCAAAGGAAAGATCGATACTAGCAAGATAAAAAAATATAGAGAACGGGAGGAACGATTGAAAGGGGCTGTGTGACACACAGTAAAAAGATGATGCCTATGGAGTAGGTGAGACTCCACAGTCTATGAACACAAAAATGCAAAACACACAGCAAAAAGCAAAACACATGTAAGAGTGGGAAAAAAAGACTCACCCTCTTACCAGGTGAAAAAAAAATTCTAGACTAGAAATCCAGCAAAGCTGCTGAGGGACACAGTAGGTAAGGAAAATTAGCCATTCTGAATAATTCTCCCAAACACTCCCCCCCAGACTAAGGGACAGGAGGATTTAATCCACTCCTGGATGAAGCTCTTCAATCTAGTCGGTTATAAACATCCTAGAGAGACCATCAGCATTTTGGTGGTGACATCCTGGCCTGTGCTCAATGGTGAAATCAAACACTTGCAGGCAGATCTGTCTGACTCACAAAAATAGATCCATACAAGTGTGGTCTAAACTTCTTCAGAGATCACACAATAGCAAATCACTCATGCTATATGGTTGGCCACCTTGTTTCTGGTTCCTTCAGCTTCCTGCTGATGAAGCAAATGGGGTGCTCCCTACCTTTCTCACCCAGTTGACTAAGGATTGCACCTATACCTGTATTGGATACATCTGTCTGCACAATGAAGGGTTGGTGATAATCATGAGCTCTTAGGACTGGAGCTTGACAAAGGGCTTTCTTCAGGTTTTCAAAGGCTTGAGTGCACTCCTCATTCCGTCTAACCTTTTTGGGGAATTTTGGAGAGGAGACTACATTCAATGGAGAAGCTATGGTCCCATAGTTCTCTATGAAATTCCTGTAGTACCCATTGAGACCTAGGAAGGCTCTCACTTAGTTTTGAGTAGTAGGGGTGACCCAGTTTTGTACAGCTTGTACTTTGCTAGTCAATGGCCTTATTTCACCTCCTCCTACCTCATGACCAAGGTAGACCACTTTGCTCTGACCAATTTGACATTTGCTTGCCTTTATGATCAGATGGGCCTGCTCAAGAGCCTGCAATACATATCCTATGTGATCAACATGTGCTTTCCAAGTAGGGCTGAACACTGCAATGTCATCCAAGTATGCCATGCAGAAGTCCTCCATCCCATTCAGAAGTTGATTGACCATCCTTTGGAATATAATAGGGAATTTCTTTAATCCAAATGTCATAATCTTAAACTGGTAGAGGCCTGCTGGGGTTGAAAATGCAGTTTTATCCTTGGCATGGTCTGTCACGGCTATTTGCCAATTCCTGACATCAGATCAAATGTACTGAGGTACTTGGCTGCACCAAGTTTATTCACCAGCTCATCTGTCCTTGGTAAAGGATGGGCATCAGTCTTTGTGACTGCATTTAGAGCTCTATAGTCCACACAGAATCTCAACTCCTTGGATCCTGCCTTTGGTACTAGAATAACTGGACTAAACCATGGACTTGTAGATGGCTCTATAACCCTGAGACCCAGCATCTTGTTGACTGTTAGGCAGAATCCAGTGCAGAGCACTACACCAGATTAGGACTACAGGTGAGAGCAATGAATCCCCTTTGGTAACAGTCTGTACCACAAAGATTTAGTTGGTAGCTGTGGCTGAGCAGTCAGACTTATCTCAAGAGGGAGATGAGCAGTATTCAGGGTTTACACAATAGGCAGTACAGTACTATGGATCAAGGAAACACTGACCAAAGCTTTGTATCAAAAAGAGAATATATTTCTTCTATACACATCTAGTTTCAACACATAGATCACAGTTGATAAAGTATGTTAAGTTTAGTCAAGGAAAAGCATATACAACTCCCTATTTAATTGTAGACAAGTTTGCGGTAAAATAAAAAACTGAGCAAAATGGTACAGTGAAAAGCAACTACAAATGGCACTCTAGCAATTCAAGGAAAGGGAGGGAAAGTACAAGTTAAACTGAAATATCTTGAGACACCCCCTAGCAACACTTCCCTGAAGTTTTGTGAACAAGTAATGCACAGTCACACTTTAGCCAAAAGATAAGTGAATGAAAACTGAGCAAAATGGCACTTCACAAGTTAAAACAGTAGGAAGGAAGAGGGGTTTAGAAGATTTAGGTGCATCAACACTTTTCTCATTGAAAACCAATCTAGTGAGAGCAGATTCTAACAAATATGCCAGAGTCAATAGGCCTTAGCCAGAGTCAGTGGTACAGGACCAAGAGCTTAGGAGCAAAAATGTTCTTATAGCTGCAGTCAAGTCTTTAGTAGAAAAATATTGAAGAGGTAGATGCGAGGTGAAATACAATGTTAAGAGAGAGGGAAGCCAACCCCACAATTAGTAAAAGGATGTAAAACACCTTTAGCGCTACTACGGAGAAAGGGCGGCCTGGCGGAACAATGTACCTTAAACGTGAAGAATTGGCTCCTGCGGTGGCGGTTGTTCCTGGTAGTTCCTATAGGTCGAGGGGTCCAACAGAGGAAGAGGGGCTCTCGTTGTGGAGGAAGGTTAGAAGTTTAAAAGGTACGCTCCTTTTAATCGCGGTCCGGGTCGATAGCTGCCTAGCTATCCGGTCTCCAAGTGCTGGGCGCTGTCGATTCGACCAAGGCAGGTCCGAGGAAGCAATAGGTGACCTGGTTGACCCCACAAGCTCAAGGGAAGGAGGCTCTTTCACTGAAGATCTCCTCTCGTCGTTTGGAAGAAAAGTGGTGAGACGATCTGGCAGGGCTTCACCGGGGATGTAGATGCTGAAGATGTCTGTGGCTTCTCTCTACTTCAGTTCCGTAGTTCCAGTGGTGACGTCTTGCTCTTCCAGTCCTCAGGACCCTGCTTTTATGCAGAAAGAGACCAATTCATACAGCCTTGCTGTCACTCACACAGTGGAGTGGTCTTCTTGGCGGGAGACCCTCCAGCCTATCAGGTTAGAGTGCGACCTGAGTTGCTGTGGCAACTCTGTCCAGGTGTTCTACTCCCCCTCCCAAACAACAGACCCACCTCAGACTCAGAGGCACCAAAATGAGGGCTTCTTGGCAGAAGCCCGCCAAAAGAGCGAACAAAGGATCCCCGACCTGGGTTAGGAGTTTAGAGTAAGACACGAGAAAGAAATTATAGCAGAGTTCTGGCAAATAAAACCTACCAGCATAAAGTTAATCATAAAATAACCCGGCGGTATGTTGGAAGCTGTCAGTAAAAGTGTTAGCCTCGAACATTGGGAAAATCCCATAGGGAAATATACACGGTTGAATATAAAAGGTAGGCACCACTGCCACCAGCCAGAAACTTTGTAGAGGGGGACTTTAAGGTACCCTCTCGAAAATGAACATAGGGGAAAAACTATTAACCCCTTCCAGTACTTCCATTTTAAGATGGGTTGTACTGGTTTAGTTCATAGAGATTGACTAGTAAAGTCAATGGGGACTTTACATGCCCTGGGAGACAGTAGTCAGTTCCAGGGTATGGAGTCTATGTTTGGGGGTCGCTAAGACACCCCTGTGTCACTGCACGGAGGGTGCTGTGTAACACATGTGCATAAAGATGGTCCCTATGGGTGAGAGAAAAGATCTCTTAGGCATTAAACACAAAAATAGCCTAGAACGCACATAGCAAAGATGCCTAAGAGCGGGAAAAAGAGTCTCGCTCTTAGCAGGTAAAAATAAATAAGCCCTTCAAATCCATAAAAGCTGCTGGGGGACTCTATAGGTAAGGGAAATTAGCCATGAAATGAGAATTCTCCCTAACATTGACCTTTTCCTTTATGTGGGTTCTTACATGGTCTGACATTCTGTAACCTCTGCTTTTCACCGGTAAACAGTCACCAATTAGAATCTCATGCTCGCCCCAAGGGATCAAGCCTGGTGAAAGTGAAAACAGGGAGGCAAACTGATATAACAGAAACTTGCACGCATCCTGTTGTTCAGATGTCGGATTAGAAGAGAGATTAACTCCTTCTATCGTCTCATCTGAAGGTTGGCCTCTGAGTAGATCAGGTAGAGGTTCACTCTCCTCTTCCTCTTGAGCTGAAGCTAGAAGCAAAGCTCCCACTTCTGGTCTCGAGACATATGCCTTCAAACGGTTAGTGTGAAAGACTCTGGGAGCCTCCTTAGGTCTGCCTAAGTCCACCAGATAGTTCAACCTCTCCAAGTTTGCCCAAAACCTTGAAGGGTCCTATCCCTTTGTCCTGCAAGGGCCTCTGCTTTGTTGGCACCATAATTAGTACAAGCTGGTCTTGAGTAAACTCAACCATGTTGGCTTTCTGGTCATGCCAATGTTTGATCAGAGCCTGACCTGCTTTCAAGTTATCACTAGCTTCTGCCATCATGTGTGACATTCTACTCCAGAGACCTATCACATAGTCAGTCACTCTGACTGCCTTGGGGGGAGGAGCACTCTCCAACCCCTCCTTAATCAGGGCCAATGGACCTCTGACTGGATGGCCATAAAGAAGTTCAAAGGGACGGTATCCAACTCCCGCCTGAGTGACTTCTCTATAAGCACAGACAAGGCATGGCAGTAGAAGGTCCCACTTTCTTTTAAGGGGTTCTTCTAATGCAGCTATTAAACCTATTAGAGGTATGATTAAACATCTCTACCAGTCCATTTGTCTGTGGATGGTAGGCGGTAAGTGACACCACAGTTTTTCCACATGGCTTGCATGTAGTGGGACATAAAATTGGATCCCCTGTCGGATATCACTTCCTTATGAAACACTACTCTGGTAAAAATACCAAGTAGAGCCTTAGCCACAGCCTGACCCGTAACAGTCCACATAGGTATTGCTTCAGGGTACCTAGTACCATGGTCTAATACAACCAGGAGAAACCTGTTTCCTGAAGATGTGGGAGGATCAAGGGGACCAACAATGTTGATGCCCACCCTCTCGAAAGGAGCTCCCACCACTGGGAGAGGCTCCAATGGTGCCACATTCTTGGCTCCACTCTTGCCAGAGGTTTGGTAAGTGTGACAGCTCCTACAGAATTTGTGAACTTCTGAACCCATCTTAGGCCAGTAGAAGTATAAAGAGAGCCTTTCCTTAGTCTTTTTGAAACTCAAATGACCAGCCAAAGGTATCGCATGGGCCAACTGTAGGAACTGGAGTCTGTTTTCTAGGGGCACTACAAGTCTTTTGCAGTCCCCAGGGATAGACACAGTCGGTTCACTGTAGAAGAGGCCATCTTCCCAGTGCAACCTATGCTCCCCAATTTCTTTCCCATCAAGCTGAGAAGCTGCCTGTTGTCGAAGACCTTCAAGAGTAGGATACTCTCTTTGTCCTCTGCTGAAGTCTGCCCTGTTGGGTCCACCTTCTGCCAGTAAAGACTGCAGCTCAGGATGGTCAACAGGATCCATATCTCCAACTAGAGTACTGTCTTCTTCCAGATATGTCTCTTCAGAAGGTGGCTCAACCACACAGGGTTGTACCTCACACTCAGCCTCAGCAGATGGGGGAGTCACAGGTGTGACTTTGGACAATCTTGGGGATGTCCTTGTTGGTAGCACAGGGGTGCTATCTGTTTTCTTCTTATAGGTCTTAGGTTTCTCCTTTGCCTCTTTCTTTCCTGAAATAGCAGTGAGAAATTCATGTGAACTGGAGGTGATAGTTTCCTCTATCAATTCCCCTGGAGAGCCTCTCAAGGTCCTCTCCCTTGCAGGCCTAGTGAGCTCCTGTCTCCTTTTACTGAGAGGCCTGGGGGTACTAGACACAACTCCAAGAGTTTTCAGGTCATTACCCACCAGGACTCTCCCAAGCACTTCACCCTGCACACTAACAGGTATCTTGACAGTCATATCATTGCACTGGATGAGAACTGGTAACTGGGGAAGCATTTGCACAGGGCCTCCAGCTAACTTGGTTAGGTGTTTGGGTGCCTTAGCAACATCCTCCACCTTGAACAATGATTCATCAACCACAGTTATGCTGGCTTCAGTATCTCTGATGGCAGGGGTCTCATGGCCATCACAAGAACACTATCTTTACAAAATTCTTTAGTATTATCTGGGATGGAATTATAGACATCTAAATTCTGTTGTTCCCACAAACCCAGGGACACTAAAGAAGTACTAGCTGAGACTCTCATGGGTTCATCAACCAGTAGGTGAAAGTTTCCACTTGCCATAGGTACTTCTTCCTCTGGGGAGAAGGCTAAGGAGACAGTGTGGACCCCTGAAGGTTTACCCTTATATCTGGGATCCCCTTTCACATGGTCAGTTGACCCACAAACATAACATTTCCCAAATGTTTTGATGAATGGGAGCTTGTTCTGACCTCCATCTGATTTGGTTTCCCTTGTGGCTTACCATTATTGTTTTGTTTGGGGCCCTCTTATGGATTGGAGGTATTCAAATTCTCCTTGTTATCTTTCTTTGGCTGCTTTCCCTCATCCTTCTTCTGAGTTGCCCCAGAATCCTTGTGAGTAGCGCAGTCGGCAACCCACAAGTCAGCAGCCTTAGCTAACTTCTTTGGATCTATCTCCTTAGAATCAGCCAAGTGCTGTCTGAGCTCAGGAGAGCAGGCATCATAAATTGACTCCAACATAACAAGATTTCTCATACCTTCATAAGTGTTCACTCTGTAACCCTTAGCCCAACCATCTAAGTTTTTCAAATATTCACATACCCAGGTAGCCCAAGGGGTACCATCATGATTTTTGAGGTTCCTAAACTTCTTAAGGTACTGGGAAGGTGTCTTCCCAAATCTAGCAATTAAAGCTAGCTTGACACACTCATAATGCATCCTATCCACCTCCCCCAACTCCATCACAACATCAGATGCAACAGTGGGTAACCTACAGAAGAGGCAGGGAAGCAACTGATTCCCTGTAATGTCTTGAATCCCATGGTTATACACACACATTGCCAACCAATCCACAATATCAAGCTTAACCTCATACATACCAACAATTTCTTTAGGCATACAGGGTCTCTTAGGACTGGAAGACCTAGAATACTCTGGGAGAGAAGCATTTTCAATAGACAATTTCTTCCTTTCTAGAGCATGGTTCAACTCCATTTCTCTGAGCTTTAAGTTCTTGATGCTTTTGTTCAGTTTGAGCATTAATAAGTTTGGATTCCAATTCAAGCCTCATCTTTTCTAGAGCAATGAATTCAGGACTGAGTGTAGGACCTGTAGGGGTCCCAGTGGACAAAGGTTGAGGTTTGTGAGCAGGTAGAGGACCTGTAGAAGCCATATTTGGAGACCCTTCTGCCTCATCTAACTCATCAATAACATCAGAGTTTGATTCTGAAACATTATCATCCTCAACAACATTTCCCACATTTGCTGGAGGGGCAGGCATTTCAGACCCACTCCCCAGACTTTGTTTCTCTAACAACCTTTCAATTAATTCTGACTTTTTGCCTTTAACAGAGAGATTCCTTTCTCTACACAGATTTTTCAGATAATCAACAGTGTAACTAAGGAGGGTCTCCTGCCTGTAGCTTTTCATGATAAAAGTTTGTTTTTAGTGGAGTTTAGCCTTGTGGATAGTTGAGCCAAGGTAACAGCAGCACTCTAAGTGTAATCACTATACTTTATCCCAAAGCTGCCACCAGTGTTAGGCAGAATCATATGCAGTACCCTTTGGGAAAACCACACACAATTAAGACTACAAGTGTAAGTACAAATTCACTTTTGGTACAAGCCTATACTACACAGTAAAGTGGTAGCGATGGCTGAGCAGCCAGACTTATCTCACGAGTAAAGTGAGCAGTATCAGAAGTTACACAAAGGGCAGCAATGACTACGGTTCAAGCAAACACTGATTCAAGGTTTCTGAGTAAATTAATATACATTTATTTAGACCATCAGTTATAAAACAGTTTACTAATATAAAGCAGCAGAAAATCACAATCTTAATACACTACACCACACCCAATCAATTCTGGACAAGTTAAGCTCAAAATGAGGTGTGAGCAAAATGGCACTCCAGCAATATAAAAAGGGAGGGAAAGACAAGGTTATTCGAAATCAAGCACCACCAATAAGTAGTAGGCAGGGCAATCTAGAAACAGCTTACTACAACTAGGATTCAAATCAATAGGCCTGGGCCAATGTTATTGGTTAAGTGTCTTTGCAGAGGATCACACAGTTCAGAGTAGTTCGCGGTTAAGTCTTTGCCAAGAGTTTGAAACAAAGGTGGTCAGAAGAAAAGTTATTTTAAAGAGTAGAGAAGGACAAGCCCTCAGATTAGCAAAAGATTTAAAACACTTTCACCGCAGTCGGACGGGACAAACGACCGGATTTGAACAGTACCTTAGTAGAAGAAGAATGCTGTAGCTGAGGCAGAAGTTCCTGGCAGGTCCAGCAGGCTCACGGTTCCTGAAGTGACTGTCAGACTGACAAGAAGGAGGAAGACTGGAGGGTCCTGCACTGCCCAGGGAAGAAACCAGCAGCAGAGCAAAGCAACAAATAAAAGGTGCGATCCTAAAAAACCAAAAAGGGTCTGGTCCTCCTGGCTATCCGGTTCACTGCAGCGATGCACAGCAAATTTGACCAGGAGAGGGAGGCCTTGCTTGGTGTTTGGCGAAATGGTTGGTCCCACCAGCTGAAGGGGAGAAGATTCCTTGCAGATCTTCCCTGTCATTGAAGTTTCATGCGATTCGGACCTGCAGCAGGGCTTCACTGGGAGGTTCAGTAGTTGCAGTAGTCCTCTTCCTTCAGCTTCCCTTTGGTTCTCTTAATCCAGTCGCTACTCTGCCTTCCAAGTCCCAGAGACCTGCTTTTTTCAGTTTTCCCCCATTCACACAGCCTGGCTGACAATCACACATCAGGGTGGCTGTCCTGGCAGGACAGTCACCTAGCCAATCAAACAAGAGTGCAACTTGGGTCTGCAAGGAGACCCTGTGCAGGGGGGCTCAAACCCCTCCCTCACATACTATCAACGCAGACACTCAGGCGACTAAGGAGGGCTTCTGTGCAGAAGCCCGCCAAAGGACGGCGATCAAAGGAACCAAACCTGGTTTGGCGCACAGAGTAAAACATGAGAAAGACCTTTACAAAAAGAAATGGCGAATAAACTCAGCCGGAACCAATTAAATTAAAAGGGGTCCAGTGGATTCAAGTTTGAGGCTACCACCATAGCCTCTAACAGTACCAGGGTGTAACGCTCACCTGGTTCCCACGGGGCGCTGGTCTAGTCTGGATTGCTGTGGCCTCTTCTAGCGTGATGCGCAGGACCCAGAACACCGATTGGACAGGACCTCCAAATCGTGCTTGCCTGGCCCGTAGGAATATCCTTCTGCAGATGAGAAAGGGGATTAACAGTCTGCAGAATAGTGTGCTAGCTCCCCCCTTTCCCCCTTCGTTCCTCTCTAACTTCCTCCAAACCCCGGTTTAAGCTCACCTTAAGGTTTGGAAGGATGAACTCTCCATCCTGCTTCTGGTGCAGGGGCGCGCGTTCGTCCAGTTACTTCACTGTTTTTCAGAATGGCGCTGGCAAAAATCAACTTGACTTTCCTGAGCGATGCGCCGTAAGTATGAAAGTTCAAGTGAGGCCCCCTTTATGTTGTCTTTCTAACCTGTGATCTGTCCTTTATTTCAGGTGCAGAATGAAGGCGATGCGTCGAGGGGTTAAACTGCCGAGGTGAGTAGTGATGTGGGCGATCCCTCTAAATGTCCTTATCATTCCCCAGAAATGTCTCTTGTCCTTTCCCCATAGGGGCCGGGGTACGGTACCTGCCAACGGGGCGGTGCCGACCCGAAATGTGGAAGAAAAGCCGGTAAGTATTATGGCTGTTAATCAGGCTTTCCTTCTGTGTTCCTTCTGCTCACCTTTTGTTTCTTCCTCTCTCCCCTAGGTGCAGAGATGTGGCGTCCGATGCTGACAGCCGCGATGGAGCCGGGAGATGTCTCGAGGACAGGTGAGTGAAGCGTGGCGCTGCAGCGAGCAACGCAATGCTTTTAAATGGAAGTCTTTCTTCAGGGATGCTGGCGAGAAGATTCCGGATGCAGGTAAGAAGTTTGAAATAGTCCTTGGTTTTCATCTTTCTCTTCTCTTCCTTCCTTGCAGGTCTTCCAGGTTCGAGGCGGGCGTGGCTGGAGTCCAGGAGCAGGAGCAGACACGGTGAGCGTTAAGCTGCAGGAAGCAGAACAACGCGAAACATGAGCTGCTGTCTGGGCGTGGCTTAAATAGCCTCCAAAGAAGTCCCAGGTATGTATCCTTCCCCAACTAGGTATGTATCCTTCCCTGGCCACGGCCGAGTGAAAAAATAGTCCCTATGAAAAAATAGTCCCTTTCAGGTCTCAGGGAGGCCTGAAGTGTGCAGCATGGTCTGCATCAGGTAAGTGCACAAAACACCTCCCTTTATGAGCCTGGCGCCTAGGGCGCCAATACTGATGTCCAACATGAGCCTGGCACCAAAGGCGCCAGGACTGAGTTCAAAGAGCCCCTATAAGGGGCCGCTGGGCTTTTACCCGAGGGCATGATGCCTGCTTTCGGGGGTGCTGGGCCTGGCCTGGTGCTCCGGGGGTAGGCATCATGACACAGGGCTATTTTCATAGGCTGCGGTAGAAAAAATTGGTAGATACCACTGCCACCAGCCAAATCTTAGTGAAAGGGGAACGAAATAATGTTCGATTAGAAACAGACAAAAAAGGATAACTATTAAACCCTTTCCGGTACTCTATGGAAGATAGTTTGTACTGGGTCTGTGATTTTTAAAAAGACTAGTAAAGTCAATGGCAACTTTACTTGTTCTGGGAGACAGCAGTCAGTCCCAGAAAATGGAGTTTAAAGTGGGAAGTCTAAAAATACAACCCTGTGTCACTGCACTAAAGGTGCTGTGTGACACACAGTAATAATATGATGCCTATGGAGTGGGTGAGACTCCAAAGTCTATGAACACAAACATTTAAAACACACAGCAAAACACATGTAAGAGTGGGAAAAAAGGCTCACACTCTTACCAGGTGAAAAGAAAATCCTAGAAATCCAGGAAGGCTGCTGAGGGACTCAGTAGGTAAGGGAAATTAGCCATTCTGGAGAATTCTCCCTAACAATCGCGTAGAAAAGGAATTAACGGAACCTAATCCAGTAGTAGCACGGGAGGACATAGAAGAATTCTTCCCGGCACATGAGTCAATACCAGGTCCGTCTAGATTAAAGCTAGAAGATGAGTTTGATTCTAGAAGCATTGGAGACGCAATCGATAAAGTCTTTCTTGAGATGAGGACTAAGAAAGAGCCGAAAGGAAACAGTAAAAATGATTGACTCGAAAGTATGCAGTTGCATGAAAAAGAGGGAGGCTTGTATAATTTCGAGCATAAGGAGTTGTCTTTAGACAGGCTAACTCTGAATAGAGAGGAAAAGGAAGGAAGCCATAGAAGTTGGGGACAGGATATGTCAGACGAGGACAGAGAAACCTTCTGTGGGGAGGAGGGAGGTAGCGCATGTGGTCCAGAAGGATGTTCTCCGATGGCCAGTGAAGTAAGATGGTCAGATCTAGACCAACCTAAATCTCGAGTGTCAGAACCTCTGGTGCGGCTAGACCGACCCAAAGGGCGATCCCGTAGTGAGAAAGGGAACTTAACACCTTACGTGAGCAGGTTAAGGTCACTACCAGGAAGAAGGTGGTGCGGAACCATTGTCCCTGCTATGGACAGACAAGCGATGGGGGATAAATGTGAGTTTGGGATCTCGCAGTTTCCTTTGCTAGAGAAAGGAGAGACCAGACCACAGTATATACCATGGCAAAAGATGGATAAGGATACTTTAAGGTGTAAGCTTCCGAGTTAAACTTCTGGCGCTGGGAAATGGATATATGAATTAGAATAAATGACAGGAGAAAACACGTTAGCAATAGGAGACATTAAAGGTCTTTTAGCCGCTATTCTTGGGGAGTGAGCAGATGACATTTGGACGAGAGCAGGATACTCGCGTGTCACTGCACACAATACTGCTCATGATGGAGCGCCATTTAAAAAACTGTCGAATGGCAATCTGGAAGGCGCTGCGAGAGCAGTTTCCAGACATGTCAGATATGGGAGCTATATTGGCAAGGAAGATACAGGAAGGGGAGGATCCTCTTGTTTACATTCAAAATTTCCAAGAGCAGTGGTCTTTGGAGACGCGCAAGCAGTGGGGAAAATCTATACCTGTATTCTATCATATATTATGTCAGGGGCTTCCAGACCTAGTGCAGCTCAAGAAACTAGTGGCTATGGAGGCAAAACCGTGGTCAGAAATACAGCTGACAATCGTTTATTATTGCAGATTACTGCAGAAGAAGAATCGAAAGAAAGACGATGTTAGGAAGGGTGAAGAAGTAAAATGAGTGCAAAAAAAATTGTCAAAATACACCATAAAAGGGGTAATGTTGACTAGCGGAGAAGGGTCATGTTCACAGCAACCATAAGGCATGGCACAGGTGAATAACCAAAGGCAGATTGACCACGGTAATAACGGATTCATTCCAAGGGGTAGGGGAGGCTTCCGAGGTAGAGGCTTCCAGAATAATCAGGGACATTTGTGGAAGCCAAGGGTTAGTGCACAAAGGGCAGTTCTCAAGAGGGGGGGGCCACACACCAGACTGCAAACAGTCAACAAACAGGACAGGGGTTTGCCTAAAATCAGACAGTGCACAAACAATGAATCTGCCACAAGGGCAGTCACAACATTCACACATGCAGATACAGCAAAACAATAGCACAGAACAGATAATGACTCCTAGAATAGGGGTGTCACTGTTGAGGGAGGGAATCCTTTCACAGGCATGGGAATAAGCATGTACCCGCAATAGGACAGCTCGCTAGGAGACGATGTGTTCAGTGCTATCAGTGACTCCCAATCCTTAAGAGGAACCGAGGGTTGACGTCATTATAGGGGGCGAATATTTTTCATTTTTAGTAGACACGGGTGCAACACGCTCATGTATATGAGAGGGGAAATTTACATTATTTGGGAATGTCACTGAATGCTCAAGATTTCACAGGAGCTACAAGTAGAGTTCCTTTTACTGAGAAATTACCAGTCTCTATGGGAGAATGTGACACGTCTGTGTCATTATTGTACTCAAGACAGACAGCAGCCAAAATACTAGGTCAAGATTTAATGACAAAGGTAAACATGATGATTTCATTTACTGATGAAGGCATAGTGTGTTCAACTCCAGGAATGCATTATTTAAAAGTGAGTGAATTTATTATGGCATTTACAGGACACATGGCCATACGTAGAGTACCGTTAGAACCGGAGGTTTTTCACTATGGGGTACAGATTTTGTTAACATGTTTACCTGGTTTAGTGTATAAAACTGTAAGAATACCTGATGAGTTTTTATTTAGGCCAAGGATACCTATGGATGAAGAGGGAGGAGGAGTCTTTCCCTTGGAATTACAAGCAGCTACCGTGCGAGGAGTATTAGCTATGCTTGATGGAGTTGATTATGAAGGCAGACGATGGTTCACAGTGATTGCTTTTGGAGAGGTTTACAGATTGACTGATGTCTCTGATGAGGATATGTTTAGAGACCAGCTGAGGGGCTATTCATGTCTCTTCTGTGGCTGAAAGTGTGGGACATACTGATCGCAGAAAAAAACTTGGCAGCCAAAGTAGGCCTCCTACACAGTTTCTTGAATATTTGGGCGCCATTCCTGCACTACGATCAGAACTTTCCAGCTCTAACTAATAAACTCCCTGAGGTCAGAAGGATCATTGGCTCGGAGGGGGACCCCGGGGAGCGGGATCCCCGGAGCCATGAAGGGAGGGGGGCAGGGTCAGGGGGGAGGACCGAGAGCGAATCTAGGCCATGGACATGTGAAACTGTGACACATTGCTGGTGGACTATTGAAAGGGGGTTGTATATTAAAGGTTCATTGCTCTTGTTACTAATGTCACCTGTGTATTGGTTTAAAATAAACACGTTTAAAAAAAAGAAAAGGGTATTCATTATTGGGTGAGAACAATAAGACGTGAGCTTCCACAGAAAATGATGTTAGCATGAAAGCGTCCAACATTCTTTGATTAAGACATGGCCAAAGTGCCAGTTTCAATATGGACAACAGGTCACTATGACGTAGGCCTATTGAAAGGGGCTGGAGAAGTTATGATTAAACTGAAACCAGGAGCAATTTTGCCTCAAACACGACAGTATCCCATGTCTCGAGAGGCAGACAAAGGTATTTTTAGACAATGGGGCTCATTACGAGTCCGGCGGTCTGGACTTAACACCACCGGTATAACCATAGCGGCACCGTTTCCGTGACCGACAAATCACAACCCACGATCCCGGAATCACCACCACCACAAACCGCCACCACGGGGTTAAGGTACCCGTAAAATGCATCAACGGGGAAATCCTCCAGTTACCGGCAACACCTAACACCATGGCCATCACGAGTACCACGGACATGGAAACACTGCCATGAAAATGGCGGAAAAACCATGGCCACGGAGGCGGTATCAGCGCCACCGCGAACATGATGTTAAACAGTTCCTGGTGAGCTGAATCAGGCCACAGGTGCAGCAAATGAGCCCAGCTGGACCCAGCAGGCCACTGGGAGCCTACAAAAGGGCCACACCCAGACAACTCCAAACACAACTATGCAGGCAGTAGCTGTAGCAGCATTGGGACTGGGGCTATTGAACCTACTGGCAGCACTGCACATGGTGGCAGTAATGGTGCAGAGGAGGATGAGGCGGAGGAGGCGCAGGTGGCAGTTAGCAAACCCTGCACCCATGCCAAACACAATTGTGCAGCCGGCACGACCCCACAGGCAGCCTGCAATACCCTGCATCAGGGCCTCACCCTGGAACCTGACCCCAGGACAGATGAACACATTATTCCTGCTGGACCGTCCAACAATCATGTACATCACCACCATGATTGACATCTGCAGCCACATTGGCATTTCGACCGCAATCCCCCCCTCCAGAAGGTGGTGTCGGTACTGCATTTCCTTGGCACTGGAATTTATCAGCACACAGTTGGATAGCTGCACGGGCTCTCACTACCCTGTTTCTCTAAAATATTGGTACAGGTACTGGATGCCCTGCTGCGCCATGTGTCTGAACACATCGCCCTACCCCATACCTTTGCACAGGTCATTGCCACCAAGTTGGCCTTCCATGCCATTGCGGCCATGACAAATTGCATAGGTGCATTAGACTGCACCCACATAGAGCTGACAGTACCACGTGCAATTGAGATGGTGTACCGCAATAGGAAACAGTACCACTCACTGAATGTACAGATGGTATGTGACGCCGGACAAGTGATAACACATTGCTACGCATGTTTCCCGGGGTCAACACATAACTCAATGGTCCTGCGGAATTCGAATTGCCACGCTACATGGAACGCTACGCTGGACAAATCACATGGCTATTGGGTGAGTACAACTGCAAATGCACAGGCCCTGTGGAAGCGGGGGTGTGTCTAGGGCAATGACCTGTGGGAGTGGGGTGCTACAACTGCACATTCATCACCCCCTTGCCCATGTAATGGACGGTCAGCACAACCCACACATCACTAAGCTACACATGACAGGATGCCACAGTGTGCCCCTACACACCCTGCCAAATGAGACACACAACCAATACTACCACAAGGCCATACAACTTGAACCACTCAATACAGCCACCGACAATATGCACCACTGCCCCCTCCAATGCACATAATGACTGCACATGAGACATCCTGCAACAACCACACCATCACAGTATATTGTTTGACTCCTCCATGTGTGTACATCACTGCACAATACCATACTTAGCAACCACTATTGTCCGTAAGGGCAACTACATATGCACAGCAAGTCGCTGGGCAATGTCAAAAGGCCAACATCGACAACAATGACCCATGAATGGTAATCACCCACCGGTCCGAACACTGCTTGGCCCATATGGATGAATGATGATGACACAAGATTGCCCTGCACTGCATCGGATAAAGACATGATACCACAAACACTGACATGTCCCACACATTTACATCCCATGTATGTGATGCTGGATATGCACTCACGCAATGGCTGATGACGCCTGTACGGAGTCCAAGGAACAGGCATGAGGAGGCGTAAAAAAGGGCACACGTCCGCACACGTGGCATGATTGAGAGGATATTTGGCCTACTGAAGGCCAGGTTCCGCTGCCTGTGCAGATCTGGCAGATCACTGCTCTACAACCCAGTAAAGACAGGTAAAATTGTGCTTGTGTGTGCCATGCTGCACAATCTGTGCATGCGCAGGAACATTCCGCTGCCCCCAGAAACAAAGGATGGTGATGGAGTTGAAGATGGTGATGGGGATGGTGATGGGGAGGGGGATGGGCATGGGATGGCACCACACCCTCCCGGGGGTGCACAAGATGGCCAACGAGCACAGGATACACTCATTCGCATTTACTTTTGAGAGAGCGCACATTGACAGCATTGCATGGATATGACGATGCCGGCGAATAAATGGATTGACTGCAAATGAAATGACGGATGTCCACTCATTATGGACTTTTTCAAAGGTGTTGTATTATTGACAAAACAGGAAAGAAGGTGCATTGGGTAGGGAAGATGTATACCCGTGCCCACCCACCACCCAAGCGTACCCACCCCCAACCAGACCCCAAACTACTAACCCCTAATGGACCTACCCACCACCCAAATGTACCCACCCCCATACACCCATTGTGTCCCTGAATGTCATGTCTTTCGCCATCACCACATGGCACTATTTGCAGGGGCGCTTATGCGCAGGAGTGTCCTTGCTGGGCTGAACACTGTTTCCTTCCCTGACATGGCGTGCCAGGGTGACGATGGTGGTCACAAATTGTCCTATGGCCCTGGAGAGCTGACGCACTGACGTCGCACTGCTCTCACGCTGCAGCCTCGCCTCCTCCCGCTGGTGCATGGCCTCTTCACGCTGAAGCCTGGCCTCCTCCACCTGCTTTTCCACGAGCTGCGTCAGCATGGCCTGTTGTTCTTCGATGCACTGCATGCACGTACTGAGCTCAGCCATGGAGGGCGTTGGGGAGTGCATGGGGCTGTGCAGTGTTTGGAGGCTGAACTGTAGGCCATGGATGGATGACAGCTCATCCGTGGTGTCCCCCTCACCCTGTTGTACGACTTCAGCCTGCATGGCCGGGGCACTGTCATCACTAGATGCAGCCTCCTCAGCAGTGCAAATGGGCTGCAAGATGGCATCTGGGGCCATGGTGGGTGCCTGCATGGGGATGGTGGCGTCCGCTGGTGCTAGTGTGCCCGATGCAGCTGGTGCTTGTGTGCCAGAGCAGCTAGCATTGTCCTCCTGGCCAGGAGTGCTGCGTTGGGCACTTGATGGTGGTTGCTGCGTCGCCTCTTGGCCATCATCGCTGTCACTTGACATGGCTGTGGGGATACATAGGGCGTGCTGTTAGTTGTGTGATGTTACTTGATGTTTCCATCACATGCATGAAACTGAATGATCCATGACCACCTGCATGTACGCACTTATGACTATTGATGCACTCAGGTGTGTGTGTCTCTGCTTCCACTCAGGCACGCACTGTGTGCATGTCCTGGGGACATGCATTGGGGATGTGTTACTTGTCATCTGGTTGGTCAGTGGGTCCATTAGGGCTCTCCTGCCCTGGCTTGGGGGGTCAGTGGGTCCATTGGGTCACTCCTGCCAGGGCTGGGGGGGTCATTGCGTCCATTGGGTCACTCCTGCCCTGGCTGGGGGGGGGTCAGTGTGTCCATTGGGTCACTCCTGGGGTGCATTCACACTTATGGCTTTGTGCACTTACGGCATCTGCAGGTGGGCCCACTCCTGCCTCTGCGTTTCCAATGCCGTGGATGCCTTTGAGGTGCAGGACACTGCTGCAGCACTCCTCCCACGATTGCAACTTGAGAGGGGATGCAGGGCCTCCACCGGTGCCAGTGCTGTGCTGGCGGTGTGCAGCAATGAGGTTGCGCACCCGGAGCCTGTGTTCATCCCACCTGTTATGGTTGTCCTTCACAGTGCGTGTCGTCACACCGACCGCTGTGGACTTGCGTGCTGCCTCTGCCAACACATCCTTGCGGCGTTGCTGGGTAGCGTGCGCTGGTCTGCGCTAAAGAGCATTTCTGCATGTGTTCCACCAGAACTGTGAGCTCAGCCTCACCGAAGCGCTGCTTTTGCTGTCTGCATGCTGGGATCCTGGATGCCATGGTGGTAGATGTGTTCTCAGTCTCAAGGAGGTGTTCTGACTTGTGGTGTCTGAGGAGGCAATAGATTGTGCTTTATATAATGGCCGCCTCTCTGTTTCTGTTTCTTTTTCACGGTCATGGCATTTCTGCTTCCAGTGATTCCGTGTCCGTGACGGCGGGGACGGACACAGGATTTGCACTGTTTTTGTGGCAGTATGTCCATGTGCGTGGGTGTTTGCGTGATGGCGGTGACACCGTTTCTGCCACGGTGTGTTGCGCGCGACCCACTTGCCGTAATCAGCAGTTCATTCCGCAACCTTGCGGTCACGGAAACGGTGTCACCGTCATCACGGAATCACTGGATTCCGGGACGGCGGACTCGTAATGAGGCCCATTATCCGCCACAATGGAGCAAGATATCTTAGTAACGTCAGAGTCACCATGTAATACTTTTGTTTACCCTGTGAAGAAATCAAAGGGGGGGGGTCGTGGCATTTAGTGCAAGACCTATGCCCAATTACTCAGATTGTAGAGGCAGAGTTTCCTCTAGTTCCTAATCTGGTGACGATTTTATGTAGTATCCCTGTTGAGGCACAATATTTCACTGTGATTGACTTGAAAATGCATTTTTCTCAATCCCATTGCATAAGGATTCTAAAGATCTGACGTCATTTACATTCAGATAAGCTAGGTTGAAAAACATGAGATTACCCCATGGGTAGTGTGAGTCTCTGTCGATTTTCCATTGAGTCCTGCAGATGGACTTAAGCAATATCGATTTGCAAAGTGTTGTGCTGCAATACGTAGAAGACATATTAGTCTGTAGCACCTCAGAGGAAGAGTGCAGAAAATACTCAGTTCAGCCAATGATTATTCTCACAGATAAAGGATATAAAGTAGACTAGGAGAAATTGCAGTATTGCCAAGAAGAAGTGTTATAAATAGGTCAGTTCATTTTGCATGAAGGAAAGAAAGTTACTTCAGAAAGAGCTGAGTGTATTTTGAAGACAGCAAAGCCACCCACGGTAAAGCACATGCATAGACTTTTGGGGCTATGCAATTATGTTAGAGCATGGGTCTTTGATTATAGTTCATATATAAGGCTGTTGTTGCAGGCGCTGAAAAAGGCACAGGAAACTCAGGAAAAGATTGCCTGGACTGAAGAAATGGAAGAAGGGTTTGATGAGTTAAAAAAAGCAATTTGCACAGCTCCAGTTTTAGGGATTCCCTATTATGCTTAGGAATTCTTCTTATTTTTGCACACAAATGGCACTGTCATGACAGCAGTACTCATGCAGAGAACCACTTTGGGGTGTAAGCCTCTAGCATATTACAGTGGGATTATGGACCCAGTAATGAGGGGTCACTTTCCTTGCAAACAATCTTTGGCAGCCGCCTCGTTTGCCATTGAGAAGGCTGGCAGCATAGTAATGGGGTGTTCCATGACGTTATTTGTTGAACATGCTTGTTTGCCATTTTGGAAAAGCCTTTGGGTACTTTGACTTCTCAAATGGCTTCTGTCTATGAGGCGGTCATATCGAATCCAGCTATTAAAATAGTCAGATGCAGAATAGTGAACCCTGCCATGTTTGTAGCGGAATCACTGGCAGAAGACGAGCATGCACATGATTGCTCAAACTATGAGGGGTTCTATGATGAGACCCCGAGGGTGAAGAAAAATGCTTTAGCAGCTGCGGACGTTCTCTTTATTGACAGATCGGCTAGAATCGATCAAAATAATGGATAAAGATAGGCAGGTGTCTTTGTGGTGAAGCACAAGGCCAATGGGAAGTCTGATGTATTGATAAGTGCACGACTACCATCTCACCTTTCAGCACAGGCTGCAGAGCTAGTGGCACTGATTGTCACGCTCGAGAAAAATGCATGCCAGGAAGTAACGGTGTACAGTGACTCTGCCTATGTGATGTCGACAGTACACGCAGGATTAGCACGATTACAGGATTACCTCTGAGCGGACGGCACTCCAGTGCAACATGCCGCCTTATTGGAAAGACTTATTAGAGCTCTTGGAGGGGTGACAAAATCCTTGTTAGTTATCGGCACTGGCAGGGAGTTGGTGCTCCAGTACTGTCATTAAGTATTCACACTTCAGTCCTGAGTTATGGTTGTGCATGTGTATTTATTGGTTCAAGTGCAGCATAACACTTGTGGCATACTGTGCCCTGATGGTAACCATGAGGTTCATGCGGTCTGAATAGGATCCATTCAGACCGCATGGACCTCATTCACAGATGAGCAACTAACTCATCAATGAACATCCTATCCAGGGTCATTCCGAACCCGAGCCCCACCACAACTCGCTTGCCTTGAGAAAGACTTTGGTTGAAACGCGCGTCGGCTGTCTTTTGTTTCACCATCAGGGCACAGTGTGCCACAAGTGTTATGCTGCACCTGAACCAATAAATACAAATGCACAACCATAAGTCAGGACTGAAGTGTGAATACTTAATGACAGTACTGGAGCACCAACTCCCTGCCAGCGCCGATAACTAACAAGGATGTTATCACCCCACCAAGAACTTTGAAACCTTCCGGGAGCCTTGGAGTTTGGCTCCCTGACAAAACCATGTGCTAGGCTGCAGGCCTAACACTGACCACCGACAACTTGTTGCGCAGGGGACCAGCTTCTCCCGACACTAAATTCCGTACCCCTTGCAATCAGACTTTTTAGAGCACCACAACTCCCAGTAGCCATTGCAGTCATTAAATGCGCAGCTCACACTAAGAGAGCAGACTTTATCTCATACAGAAATCAAGCCGCAGACGAGGACGCAAAACGCATTGCATGTTCAGAAGTTATAATGAGCTTTGATACGCCTGATGTGAATGAAAGACTGGTGGTGATGATGAGTGTGTATGATAACTTTAACAACTTGTCTAAAACTCTGCTAATGGAAATTCAAGGGGAAGAACCACAGGATGAGAAAGACATGTGGACACGAAGGGAGTGTTCTTTATCCTCTTCTGAAGCATTGTGGTGACAGGAAAGCACTTGTAAACCGTGATGCCTGTAGCCTTATTGAGGGTGGCATTGAAACAGCTGCACTACCCTTCGCATTTCACTAGAGAAAGCCTTGCGGTAGCTATTGCAGAGGACTGGTTTGCTCCGAATCTGTTAGAACATGTTGCATTTTTTGTAGTAAACTGCATCGTATGTCAAATGTTTTCCGCTGGGCACACGCTTCGTGCAGTTAGATGAGACATCCCGTGACATAATGGTCCTTTTCAGCATTTACACATGTATTATGTCGATATGCTGCAGGTCTGTAATGGATACAGATATATGATAGGGGTAGTATGTCCCTTTTCAATGTGGATTGAAGCTGGTCTGTGTACACATCCAGATTCCACCTGCGCAGCGATATTTTTAGTACGATGCGAAGAGTGTTTCCTAGATGGGGAATATGTGAAATATTAAGATCTGATAATGGCCCTCATTTTGCCACCGAAGTCTTTGAGCAAATAAGCTTGTTGCTTAGTATAAAGCACAAGTTTTCATCGGCTTATCACCTGCAAGTGAATGGGGTCTGTGGGAGACTCAACAGCCTGCTTAAAGAAAGGATAGCCAAATTGAAGGTCACATTTATTTTATTTTTTTAAAATTTATTAATTTGTATTGTGCCGGTAACTTGCAAGTCTCGGGGCACAGAAGCATGGACACAAAGGACATTCACATTAGAAAATGACGAGACTCAATTGACTGTTACAAATAACGGCCTATCATAGGTGGGAAATTCAGTTGAAGATATAGGTCTTCACTAGTTTACGGAAGCGTAGATACTTGGCTTCCAGTTTAATGTTACCAGGGAGGTTGTTGCACAGGCCTGCAGCTAGGATGGGGAAGGATTTCCCTGAGCCAAGTTTGCGCTTGTGAGTGGCTACTGTGATTTTTCCTTGGTCTGAATATCTGAGCCTACAGCTGGGTGCATACAGGTGGATTTTGTTTTTTAGGTAATCTGGTGTTTTTCTGTGGGTGCATCTGTGGACCAGGGTCAGGGCCTTAAATTGAACTCTATCTTCAATTTTAAGCCAGTGGGTAACTCTCTTCTGGAGTCACTAATTTGGTCAGATTTCGTTTTTTTCTTTATGATCCTCACTGCGTTGTTTTGTACAACCTGATATCTTTGGAGGCATTGTTTGTTAGACCCTAGCAACAGTGTGTTGCCGTAGTCCAGGTGGGATAGAATTGTCACCCTTTCTATGATGGCACATTTTCCCACGACAGATAGGGCCTAATGGCTTTTAGTTGTCTGAGGTAGTATGAGCATGTTTTTTTTCACGTACTGAGCTTGAAGAAAGGATGGTTACATTGCCTGCCACTTGCATTATATACATTGAGAAATCAACCAGGCTCTGACCACCATTTTACGTAATAGGAATGGCCTTTTATTAACTGATTGAGGAATGCCTGCATCTTGTTGGAAGACAAACTGATGTTCGTACTTTCCTGAGAGATCCAAGGAACACACTGGCACTTAATTAATTGCTATGTGACATCATTCAACAAGTCAATCCATATTCTGGAAGAACATTGAGAACGTCCTAAATGAGGCTTTCGAGGGAAGAGATCCTGAACGTACTGTCCATGGTCTTTTACTTCTTGCTGGAGACACACCCTAACTTTGTCTGGCAAAAGGGCAACTCCTTTGTGTACATTCATAATCCTGTTAATCGTCCTGCAATCAGCCAGATGCTCAAAGAACTTGTGGAGCAGATCCAGATGCTGCCACAGTATTTCATGATGTTACCCGAATAAAGTTTGCTTTGTCTTTCCTTAAAGAAGATTAAGAATAGGTAACATTGATAGCAAAAATAATGTTTCTAACAACAAGGGGCCACCACGACCAGTGAGAAGCTACTGCTGCGTCAAATGGGCCTATCTGAAAGTCATCTATACACGCATCTTGTTTATTGTGATCCTTCTCTCACTTACAGTACATACTGCATATTATTTGGATCCAAATAAAGTAATGGCCCCTGTGAATCTTCTTATGCAGAAGGAGGGTACAGATGTGGCAACTACAAGGCAACCGAGACCTTACTCAAGAGGTACATTTAAAGGCACCTTATCCTGTGACAGATGAATCTAGGCTTCCTTTTGGAGGGAGGTCGTGTATGGAAGTTATATGGGACTCCCTATGGCCATCATATTCTGCTACTAAGATGAGGCTTCTGGAGCTATCTTCTACACAGGTAGCACATGTAAAAACATCAGGTTCAGTTACAAATGTTCCTATGATTGGCCCAGTAAGGAGGAATTATGCTGATATACTTCATGAGATAATTATAGAAGCTTGTGAGAAAAGGAGAATACCTAAAAGGGGTGCTAGGGAAGATGATCATGAGTTGAATAATTACTTGGATAGTACAGCACATTTGGGTAATAACATATTGTATAAGCATATGAAAGAAGTGGGAAGAAGGACCTCAAAGGAGGAATGCTTTGTATGTGCACTCTTGCCTTATAGTATGTGGAAGTCTAAAATCTTCATAGCTATTGAAATAGATGTCCAGACAGCACATTGTCTATCACACATTGCGCTCTGCCATACAAGATGTCAGTTCATGGGCCGAACAGCCTATCTCAAAGGGCAACTGAATAGACAGATCCAGAAGATGATGATTATGTCCAAGACACAAAGACAAGGGTAAGAATGCATACCACAAATCACGTGATCAGATACGAAAAGCCTGGAGTAAAAGGAGCTGGAATCAGATGGGAAGTAAACAGAAAACTTGAGAGTCCAGGAAAATCTGCACAAGAAGTTCGTAGATGGAAGAACAGAGGCCAAATGCATATTTGGGGATCAGTGCTTTCACCTGATGGATGGGAAGGAGTGGTCATCTGCAGAGCCTGAGTAGTCATTGGTTTCTATCAGCCAACCATTGACCTAGTGCAGAATGGATGCAAACCTTTATGGCCGAAACTTGCTAAACTACTGACATGGGTCGAAGATAAAGGATGACCTTTGCAGATAGTGCCTTTGGAGAGTGCAAAAATGTGCTACAGAAACAATGGCACAGGAAAAGTTGGAGAGAATCAGAACTGTGGTTGAGTCTTTGATGTACCAGGAATGAATATTGGGACAGCAGTGATCATGGATCACTACTGGGCTTGTGGATCCAGAGCTTACATGAAGCTGCCCAAGGATTGGGGAGGACGATGTGTCATGAACTGCCGTCTGCGTCCCTTCTGGACTTCGTGGTCCCTGACACATAAGGGATTGAACTCAGTAATCCTTCCAACATGGCCGCTTGACGCAGAACGCTACTTACCAGTCTTTGCGTTACACGCTCTACGTTCTACAAAACAGACACACCCCACGGCTCTGCGCGTCTCACCGCTACTGCTCGCCGTAGCTGGACGTGTGCTGCCGGAGTACGCATGGGCTGTTTTCCTGATCTCTATTCCCGGTTCCTTATTTTCCTCCTCCTTTCCCTTTCATCCCAGAATTTACCCAAACTTTCCTGGATTTTCGCCCGCGCTCGAGCCATGGGTTCCGTGCCTCCGCGCGCGGCCATTGTTCCTTCCTGGTTCCTTCCTGGACAATCTGAATGAAGCACGCTGGAATCCGAAGACCCGTACGCAGGCTTATACAAATACCGGACCGTGCGGAAGGAGTCACAAAAGAAGGTCACAAGCAAACAGGAAAGACAGGTGAGAAGGGGAGAGACTTGTGACACAATGTTCCATAGTAAGCGTTCATGTTCCAGTGTTGGTGATTCCTAAGAATGACTTGACCATTGAAAGCTTTCCAAAAGCAGATTCTCACCTGAGGAAGAAGAGATCTGTAGAGCTGATAAGTCAAGTGAAGAGAGAGAACTATTTCTCAGCCAAATCAATTGAAGCTTTTGATTCTATTCCATATGAGCACAGATTGTTCAGCCAGACTTCATCGATATTCATGATAATTTTTATGCCAAGGATCCAGACAGCAGAAAATACTAAGTGGTTGCAGATTACCAGATGGGAGTTTGTTGCAGACAATCAATACTACCATAAAGGGATTCAATACTATCAAGGAAGGACTGAGAGCCATACGACTGATGACTCTTCAGAATGGATATGTCCTAGACATGATCACAGCTATGGATGGAGGTGTTTGTGCCAAAATTGGAGAATCATTTTGCACATTCATACCTTCTCATGATGACGAGGATGGCACCTTGACAGAGGCCATTGAGATGCTGACAAAACTACACGTCCAAATGGTGGACAAAGTGGGAGACATTGCTGATGGTAGTTGGTTTGGATCATTTGTTTCCTGGGTTCCACAATGGATGGCAGATTTGTTCAAGTTCCTTGGAGCCCTGTTGCTGATGATCATGCGTGCATTCTGTGTAATCAGGGTGGCCATCTCACAATGCAAGAAGACTGCAAAGAAGGCAGTAGCGATGAAGATCATGATCGATGTTGAATCAGGATGGAAAACCAAAGAGCTAACAGATGAAGAAATCAGAGATTTTGTGAAAGCTAGCATCCATGCACCTGCGAGAGTTCCTGTATCCAAAGAACCATGAGAAGTATGTGGGGAAATTGATCTATTGCAGTCCAAGTGGACAGTGCATGCTCATGACTTGGAACAAAGATGAACATGTGAAATCATCTGGATGCCTGAGGAGAGTAATCAAGAAATGGATCCCGAAAAAGGATTTCTTCAGAAGAGGATCCCTAGATATGAAGGATCATGGGACAATGGTCAATAAATCGCCCAGAGGGGGGGAGTGTAGAGAAGGAGCCAAGTACCCCCACCTCAAGTATCTTGCCCAGATTGCCTATATGCTGCGAACCAGAATGTGAAAAACGTGGAGTACCATTGAAAATACCAATACCAAGGAGAATCCTGGAGGCAAGGTTCCCATTGAGAAATCCATACCTGCATACAAGAGTATGATGGTCATTTGAATGAAATCCCAGAAGAAGAGTCAGAAATGAGCAAACGAGCAGATTGGTGATGTCACATAAAGTAAGACTGACGCACCTAGAAGAGATGCAGAGACATGAAAACATAGATAGTCTATAGGCATCAAAGAAAGTATCACAGATAAGTACACATTTCCGGCTCGAAATAAAGAGGCTTATGCTACAGAAATGATGAAGATATCAAGTTATTTTACACGTGTAGAGATGCAAAGAAACGCAAGCAGACAATGTATTCTTGAGGATAGCTATGTAGTGAATAGAATGCGGCATGTGTCAAAGTATACATATCATAGGAGTGAGTGAACTATGGATGATTCCACTACGCATTATAGCAGAGCGGGACCAGTAAAAGAAAGGCCTTTTCCCAGTGTCTCGCAGTTGAGAAATCAATTGAATTACAGGAGTGAATCAAAGAAGGGCGAGGCTGGTCCAGCCCCAAGAAGCCAAGGCCTTTTTGAACTTGGATGAGCAGATATTAGTTACAAGCGTGTGAATGAACAAAGTCCTGTTCAGAGGACATGCACGAAAACAAGGAAGACATCAGAGGTTCATTAAATAATAGTATTTTAAATGCACCAGAGCTCAAATTTGTGGTCTTCAGTCATGTGGATGGACGAAAATGGGCAATTATGATGAACAACACCTACGCAAGGAGGCAGAGCGTGTCTCTACTCCCTCGTACTCTCCAGAGCAAAGAACATTGCCAAGGCCAAGTACAAAGCCTTAATTGACATGCAGACCACTGAGGTGATGATAGATTATATGCTAATTGGTGGGAAGCAATGGTCAAGACCAACCACCAGCACCTGGAAGACCAGCCTGTGTGCCACTGGCAGAGGTGGAAAAGTACTGACGGATGTAAGGGTGCTAACCAATTATAGAGGGCTGTGTAATTAAGAGCCCTATAGTTTGTGTAACCAATGGGACGTCGTGTATTTAGTGATGCTCATAGTGACCTGTTTGAAGGGAGGGCTTTGTTGCCCCACCTGACATTAGAGACCCGATCACTTTCTTAGACTAGTATTGAACATATACCTAGATGATTCTTTAGACCCAATCACTTTTGCCACTGGGTTTTTGTACTTTGCCATGTAGGATGATGTCAGAAATGATGTAGGTTGGCATTGGTAATGATGGGTTTTTGGTATATGACTCATGTTTTTTAAAAACTACTTTGAGACCATGCTGTGAGACGTCCGATGATGTCTGCTGTACTGCCTGTTTTAGATTATTGACATTAAAACAGTCAAACTTTTGCAACTTTCTGAGTTAGTCTGATTATTGATGTTTGAGTGTCTTCTGCATCCCCATTCCTCTCAAATTATTGCTACCTCGTCTTAAAGGGCTGGGTCGACTGTCCCAGTTCAAAGTCTTTGGAGGAAAACACATTATTGTTTTAAAAGATCTTCAATTAACACCAGTGAAAGGTGAACCTATTTCTAAAACCTTAGGACACAAACTATGCCATAACACACTTGGCAGCATAGGAAATGCACATCTCTGGCACCATTTTTAATACAGAGAACTAACTCAAACCATGCTTCAGTCTGCAGACCTCACCTATGCTAACATTTTGAAAAGCATTTGTATTGGTGTGCTTACTAAGGAAGCACAGTCTTTCTTAAATACTATACTCATCAATGAGCTATACGGCATAACACATCTGCTGCTGATGTCATGGAACAATTAGCACAGAAAAATGTCATATGTATGTCCTTAATGCCAACCCTAGCAGGCTGTGCACAATTCAATGAAACAATGCTGAAAAAAGAAATGCAACCAATAGTACAAATTAACTCCACAGACAAACTGGAAGTGTGCAGCATTTCAGTGCCTATGTGTCAACAAGCCACATCATGACTAACTAGCTTAGAAAACTCTATCTCCAACACAGCTGGTTTAGAGACAATCTTAACATTGTGTTTAAACTATCGAGTAATACTAAAAGGTAACCTTGACATGGTAGAGTTGTTGGCTTCCAGACATATCCATGTGACAACAACATTCAGTTTGTCAACATCCACTTTGAAAAGAAGGAATCGGGCTGTTGAGTATCCTATCCTTTTAACTTCTGAAAGTTTGTCAAAGACATGTATGTACAAAGAGAACAGTTTTCTCTGTCTCTTGCATATACACTCCCTATTCATAAATCACAAGGTCTAACCCTAAATCAGGCATTGATTGACATTGGCACCACACGCTTTAAAGAAGGTGTGAGTTATGTGGCACCATCACGGCTACATACACTTGAAGGACTATTTCTAGTCAATTTTGATACAAACAAAGCCACGGCTGATATTCCTTGAATCATAGAGTACAACAGACTACGTGCACTCTACACACCCAGTCTCGATATGTATCATGCTCCTCAAAAAACAAAACTTGTTAAAAGAAAATGAATACAAACAGAACTTATAAGAGATCTCCCAACAGTACCACCCAAAAAATGAAAAACAGCTGCTACTCCATCAACTAGCACAACCACAAAAAGATGTAGTGAAAACGCAAATTCACATCCAACAGCACAAAGACAAGTATGTCTTACAAAAAAAACAAGTAGAGCTCCAGCAAATGACTCAGACACAGAAATGTCAGGTACATACAAATTCTCCAAAACAACGGGTGTAAACTGCTATGCAAATGGAGCAATCCATATTCTGTTCCAATTGCCACCAATTGTTGAAAACATTTACTTGAACAGTGCAGAGCAGTTGTGCTTGCAAATGCTACTCCATCACAGAAATACAACAAATAATCTCGACAACACTTACAGTGTCTGAGGAATAAGGCAGGAATTGGACTACCGTGCGGGAATGGTGAGATTCACCATAAACTCACAAGAAGATACACAAATCTTCCAGATTCATTATATGTGGACACATACATACACTCTCTGTAGGCATATGGCAGAGGAACAAGTACCTAACAAGTACTTTGTGTATGTACCTATACCTAATTGTGAATCCATTCCATTTCAGCAGCTGGTGCATAATGCAAATCATGGCATATTATGTACTGTGTGCAATTCAGACAATCGTTCCACCTTACACATAAACTCACATAGCCAATACGTAATAATAATGGTTCTAAAATACAACGTAGATGGTAGCAAAAACAACTGTAAGCTTACTAGCTTCCCACATGGGCAGGTATCGCTCAGCAAGAAAACCTTCACAACTGTAGGTATAATCTACCACACAGGTGCCACAACCAGTGCAGGTCACTATACTGCATACATTAAAAAGAAATGTGGGTCGTTTTAAAGCAATGATGCTTCCATTATTCTAAAGCATGGATTACCAGCAAATCTAGAAAATGCCTACTTAATATTCCTGAAACCAAAATGTACTCACTGACCTATACAAGTAGCATACCCTACTGCCCAATAGCCACCAACAGGTATGTAACTGCAAACAAAAAATACCCTTCTACCCTGTGAAACTATAACAATTTATCATACACCAACTTGCCCGTGAGTACATATTTTGCACTTCTGTACAGCCTTTCCCCCAAAGACCCAATGATTACAGACCCAGAAACAACAACTATGGAAAACACAAACTAATATTGTTTCACCCATAGTACTTAATATGAGGGTCTACAAATTGTCCTCACTAACCTGTAAAACTATCAACTGTTAGAAGAAGCCAACTGCTCTTTAACTCCACCCGTACCACTGCAATGATTATAGGAACTGTATTGTAACTGTCCCATAATATTGCAATATCACTTGGCAATAGAGGGAAAACTGTGAAACTGTGAACTGCTAGAATACACCAACTGGTATCTAACTGCAACAATAATATTGCAATAATACTTCCAATTACTACAAAAGTTAAAATCCATCAGCAAAAATTAAACTTCTTCTAAAGATACCCTTCAAAACTTGTAATGTATCAACAGACACAATACGCCAACTTGTATCTCAGTACACCCACAATACTACAATGTTACTTCCAGTCGTCAAACTACTAATATCCACCTTCAAGAATAAAACGACTTCATTATTGACAACTGTTAAACTACCAACAGTTATAATACGCCAACAGGTATCTAACTGCCTCCACAATACTGCAATATTAGTTTTCAATAGTACAGGACTTACAATACACCAACAAGAATCAAACTGCATAAACGGATAGTGTTAAAAAAGTAAAAACAGATACATGGTTAAAATACGCTAACTGGTATCTACCTGCAACCATACCACCACCACTTCCAAAAAGCAAAACACATAAGCACTGTTGGAGTAGGAGGAATTCAATGGTGTATAACAGCACCTTAAACATTCCTGTAAGTACTGCACACTTCAATGGAAAATAGTATAACATGTAATATCAAATAAATGTACTAGGGTTTTTTTTATCCTCCATGGATTTTTTTCCCACAGACCCAATGATTATTCAACCGAACACAGGAACTGAGCACAATGCACAGTAAAATTGTACAAAGCATAGTACTGAACTCAGATAAAGGGGCTCTTTAAGATGAGGCAGGCTTTGCAACTCCTGAGAACATTAGGGATTATGAGTATACTCACATCTGCTTGCTTCTACATCATCTGGTAGAGTCTATTTCCATCGTGGTCATGTTTCTTCTGAAGACCATGCTTTGAGCTTTAATTCTGAATTTGATGGTATTAAAATGAATACAACTTTCCACTCATTGTCTCTCAACTGCATCGTGACAGGAACTTGGCTTTCTCTTGTATTAACTGTATCCTTTGAATAGACAACCAGTTCTTGGCTGTACTGTCCTTTCTTGACACTGGGCCAGACAAGCCCCCTTGATTCTTTCTTGCTCGTTAGCCACTGTTTATCAACTGTGACATGATTTCAGACCTTTCGTTCATGGGATCTCAGTTTGCTCAAAATACGATGTGGAATATTCAGATGTCTTGTGCTTTATATATTACTTTGATGTTTCTTATGCTTCATATATACCTTGGCGGAACCTCCTGCAATCTATATACTACATGTATATACTACTATATGTACTATACTACATACTACTTCTATGATCACTTAGTCTGCTTGCATTACTGGCTCTGTACAATTGTAAAATGGCTTATATTTCCTTCTGTGCTCTTCACATGTGTAATCTCCATTTTGCATGTAACAAGTTACTCGATTTTTTTACTTCATCATCAGGTTCCATATGTTCAATTTACATTATCCACTACTACCTCTATCCGTGTTTAACGTTACATGTTGTGACGTCACCAGTCTGCTCTTTCATTAATTTTCTCTCGTTCTTCAGGGAGCTTCCCTAAGAGACTGTCATCTCTTTGTGGATACATAAAGAATGGCTTCCTCAATGCGTATTTTGCTTCAAAGGCTGCTTGTGTTGGGGTGGCGCTGTTGGGCAGCCGAAGATGGCTGCCAAGCTTTTCAGCTCCGTGCGGCCCAGGCATCTATCCGGCTATATCTGTGGTCTCCTTCGCCATCTAACATCGCTGCTTGGCTGTGCTGCTGCCTACACTGCGGGGCATGTGTTGTGCAAGTTTGGGCCCGATACGACCTTCAAGGGCCTAGATGTGACATCCTTGGTGACTGCTGACCGTGTGGCGTACCAGAGCCTGGCGCTCGCCTGACTTCTGGCTCCCCTCGCCTGGCTCCCTCCCCAGAGGCCGACACCGTAACAACTGCAGAGGCGGCCCCTGGCCCCCTCCCTCTGTAACATCGGCGAGGGTGCTGTGGAGACCCGACATCGCCTATTGCGGAGCCCGCCTCCCCCTGTACTCGGAGGCCGTGCCTTTTGCTGCGACGGACACCACACCAGCGGCTACGGACTGGCTGCCGCCCAGTTGGGAGGACTCTGGGGCTCGCACCATCCGTGCGGCGGTCCAGATGAGGAGAGGAGAGAGGTGCGCACAGTGTTTCCCCGTTGGGGCCCGACATGGCGGACCAGATGCAAGAAATCTAAGCACGCAATGTGCCATCACTGCCCCGTCACTTAGTGGTATTCCTCAATCCACACCCAATACCTCATACTGCTGCCTCGCCGCAACTTACTGCCTCTGCCACGACTTGCGCACCCTGCTGATGTGGAGACACTGGCAGGAGACCTCCGGCCTCACTGAGACTACTACCCTCCGCACCATACCTTCTTCTTTCTGCTGTAATGGCGAGTAGATCCAAGAGTACTGCCCAAGGAGGTACCATGGACAAGTTTACTAAATCTGTTCCGCGGGCTTAGCCGGGCCACACGTCAGCTTCACAGGAAGAATTCCACCCGAACCCTCACCATGAGGCTGTAGTGACAGATCTCACCACGCTGATGGAATCTATGACCAAATATTTCGCCTCCTTTCATGAAAAACTTGACGACATTAACGCAAATGTTGCCTCATTAAAAACTCGGGTGGACCAGGTGGGTTCTAGGATCACTGAGACCGAAAATAGAATCTCCGCCAATGAGGAAGAAATACACACGCTCCAAGACACTGTGGCCTCCCTGTCGCGTGACATGAAGAGTGTTAAGGCGAAATGCGATGACTTGGAGTCTCGCTCCCGCAGAAACAACCTGCGCATTATCGGAGTTCCTGAGAATGCCCTCAGGGGGCGGATGGAAGATGCAGTGGAAAAACTACTCAAAGACCTGCTGGATAATCCGGACCTCTCACCATACTTTATGGTGGAGCAAACTCACCGGGCCTTATCACCACGCCCTAGGCCGGGGGACAGCCCCAGGCCCATCATCGCTAAGATACTCAATTACCGCGACAGAGACCTCATTCTTCGTTTGTCGCATGAGAAGGGAGACCTACGATTTGAGGTCCACACTATTAGAATCTTCCCAGACTTCTCGGTGGCGGTACAGCAGGAGAGGGGTCAATTCCTCAGCGTTAAGAAATTGCTCAGGGAGCGCAAAATCCCGTAAGCCATCCTGTTCCCGGCGTGACTCAAAATCACCCACAATGGTAAACTGTATTTCTTCACTGTCCCAGACGAAGCAGTGAAATTTATCGAGTTGCAAATACCGCTACATGGCCCAAGAGACGACCGAGCCAACGACAGCTAATCAGGAACAGCGTGGCTCATGGAGACTTATCATACCCACTGATCCTTGTTTTATGATGTGTCGATGGCAACCTGACGTTATCTACTCAGCAAACATGGCTCCCTATCACATGCATTTGGGTCGCAGGCTGGCTCCTGGATGTTATACACTGGCCATTCTCCCCCCTTGATGCCAGGAGCTAGCCATGTGTCCGACCCTCTCCAACGGATTTGCCCAGATTGAGAGTGCTCTCTAGCTCTGGGGGCCGATTGCAAAATCTGTCTACCGCAGTAACATGTCCGGGACAGCACTGCTGCCCTACATCATGCTTAAAATGCCGGCCGCATGGCATCAGCGATCCCCGCTGCAGTTGCAATGTTTAATTTCATTTGGTTGTTGCTAATGTTTGGCCCCTGTTGGGCTGGGATGAGGGCATATCCACGTTGGATCCGGCCATCCGACCTCCGCCTCCTGGTGGGAGTCGGTTCAATTGTTGGCACCTTTCTTGGGGGTGGGGGGTTGCACTGCATATCGGGGTTGGGCAGTGAGGGTGGGGGGTGGCACTGTTGTGGATGGATTAAAGGAAAATGGCATGGCAGGGAGGTACATGACTGCAGCGGAGTGTACCTGTACAGCGAGTGTACGCAAGTTATGGAATGTAATGAATACTACTGCAGGGATGTCCCATAATACAACACTATGTCACTTAATTTCATGACATGGAATATTCATGGACTGAGTAACTTCACCAAAGCCTGCAGGATAACTGCCTATGCCCAGAGGCATGGAATTAAGATACTCTTCCTCCAAGAAACTCATGCCCTGGGGCGCCTAGCGACATACCTGGCCCCGACCTGGGGCAACAATAGATACAATACGACATATTCGACCCAGTCCAGGGGGGTACTCACCCTAATACACAAATCAGTCCAGTTCTCATTACGTACCAATCACATAGACCCCGAGGGCAGATTTGTAATCCTTCACTGCTCACTCGCCAATATGGAATGCCTCCTGGTGAACACATATGCCCCTAATTTTGATGCTCCGGATTTCTTTGACGCAATCACCACCATACTCTTGAAGTATATTGGTGTTCTCATCATATGGGGGAGGACATGAACTTAATTCTGGACAATGAGCTGGACAGATCGGGTACTGCTCGCAGAGCCACATCACGTGCGGCCCATAGATAACATGCACACATGGTCACACTTGTCCTTGAAGACGTGTGGCGAGTTCTCAACCAGCAGGCGCGAGAGTATACCTTTTACTCATCGGTACATGATAGCCTATCCAGGATAGATCTGTTTCTCATATCAGACGGCATAGTGGGCAAGGCCACAGAGACTCAGATATTACCGCGCACACTTTCGGATCACTCACCAGGAACACTGCGCCTTACCCTAGGACAGGACCAGCCCCCCCGCTCCTCCTGGAGATTCAAATCAGAAGCCCTCCAAGATATAGTTTTCAAAGCTGATATTTTGGCTGACATCAACACCTTCTTTGACTGCAACAAGAGACAAGATACATCTGATGGGGTCCGCTGGGAGGCATTCAAGGTCTACATCATGGGGATGTGCAGAAGACGGGGTGCTCAAAGTCATTAAAAATAGCTTGCAGAGATCTGAAGCAAAGCTAAAAGAACTTGAGAGGGAATACACCTCCGCCCCTTCCCCAACCACGCTGGCACAGATTAGAGCAGAATTGGAAAACATTTGAGACCCATGCCCGGAGGGAGATACAATACCACGCCCGTCCCGTGGCAGCCAGGAAATACGGGGAGGAGGACAGACCAGGGAGGACACTATCCAGACTAGTCCGTGCAGAGGGTGGCAGGACCCGTATTGACTGTGTCAAGGACACAGGGGGCGCCCTGTGCTGGTCCGACCAAGGCATCCTCGAGACATTCACCGCGTTCTACACAACTCTATACGGCCCCCAGCAAGAACACAGCCCACAAGACACAGACGTTCTCCTAGACCAAATCCCTGTGACCCTCCTCTCCCTCGCGACCAGTGACCAGCTTGATGTTCCATTCACCCTCGATGAGATAACCAGAGCCATCTCGAACTGTCCGAAGAGCAAGGCACCAGGCCCAGACGGTCTCACTTCGGAGTTTTATCTGGAGCATGTTGCCGTTCTGGCACCCAGACTCCTAGAGGTGTGGAACGAATCACTTAGGTTGAACACCCTACCCCAATCCATGCGTGAGGCGCTCATAACGGTGCTTCCCAAACCGGGCAAACCGCTGGACGAATGCGGCTCCTACAGACCCCTGTCTCTAATTAACACTGACATGAAAATATTTGCTAAGATTATTGCGAATAGTTCCTCCCAATTATGACCCACTTAGTTCACCCTGACCAGAGCGGCTTCGAACCCGGAAGATCCACAGCCCTCAATATCCGTAGGTTATTCAATGTCATGTCCAGAATTGACCCCAACACAAGCGCCGTAGCGGTCACCCTCGATGCAAAGAAGGCATTTGACATGGTGTTGTGGCAATATATGTGGGCTGTACTCCACAAAATGGGAATTGGCCCACGCATGATTTCATATATCAAACTGCTCTACACAAACCCCGTGGCCAGAGTCCTTGGCAATGCCAGGGTCTCTGCCCCCTCCGCCCTCCATAGGGGCACCCGTCAAGGCTGCCCGTTCTCCCCGATGCTTTTCGCACTCGCTATTGAACCCATGGCGGACAATGTCAGAGACAAACACATACGTAAAGGCATACGTCTGCGTAACACCCCGGAGGTCATCTCATTGTACGCAGATGATGTACTCCGCTACATCAGAGACCCGGCTGTCCACTTGGACCTGATTATACGGGACATGACAAAAATCGACACATTTTCGGGCTTCACCATAAACTATACCAAATCTAAAATCTTCCCGCTCACACCGGCCACTTCTCAACCAGCAGGCAAATTCCCCCTCCGCTGGTCACCCAAGGCATCAGATATCTCGGGGTCCAGGTATCCCTCACTAAATCTTCACTATTGGCCGACAATTACGTGGCTACGGCGCAGCTTGCAGAGGCCCAAATGTCAAAATGGCGCAACCTCCCGCTCTCATTATCGGGCAGACTGTCCCTAATCAAAATGATAATTGTCCCTAGGCTGCTCTACTTTTTCGTTAATGTACCGGTCTGGCCCGGGAAACGATACTTCAAGGACCTACACACTGCATGCGCCCAATTTTTGTGGCACTCTGGCGCGGTTCGTAAGAAGTGGCAACATATGACTTTTCCATACGAGAATGTGGGCTTCACTGCCCCGGACTTCACTAAATACTGGACAGCTGTGCAAGCCCAACACGCTACACACTGGTACACATTCACCGATCCTCCCCCACAGGGGAAACTCGAAAAACTAGCAAGTGAAGGGATTAACACCCTCTCTCTCATACTCCATCATACATTTCATTCTGACTCCCCCGCTGACCCCATAGCGGCAACAACCATGGCTTTGAAACAAATACTACACACACAACCTGGCCACCACCCATACTACAAATGGCTGCCCATTTGGCAGTTCCCAGGCCTCAGCCCCACACCCGACAAACTCCTAATGAAACACTGGTATGACTTGGGATACCGAGCCCTGACGGACTTATACCCTGAAGGGGAGTTTATCACCCCGCAGACATGGCGCCCCGGTCACTCTGGCTCTGCGCTGGAACTCTTACAATACTTCAGATTGAGAGAGTGGTCCATGCCTGGTGTCCCTCAGACCCCGACGTACCCCCAGATTTGCCAAAGATCCACTATATAACCAACTCGTCCGGGGCCAGAGGGATAATATCATCACTCTACAAAATGCTGATGGCCAACCCTAAGGTTGTGCCACAGACGGCACGCGAGATGTGGAGCGGTGAGTTAGGCCTGCCCATCACTGATGTAATGTGGAGGAAAATGTGCATACACACCTGCACCACATCCTTAAACACCAGATATAGATGTGTACAATGCAAGCTCCTGAACCGATTATATTACACACTGCACAGACTGGACAGATTCGCAAACAGCCAGGCTCACACTTGTCCTAGATGCAAATCTACAGAGGCGGATCACATACATATGTTTTGGACCTGCGGCGCACTAGGCCCGTACTGGAAAGCTATAAAAGACGCTCTCTCTGAAATAATAGCGTCCCATATCCCCCCAGAGCCATTAGCTGTACTGTTCGGCCTGCGGGACAAGCCCGAATTGAGAAAAGTGTCCAGGTTGTTGAATGTGGCCACCATGGTGGCCAAAAAATGCATTTTACAATGTTGGAAGCGCTGCTCCCCCCCTTCTTTTGAGATGTGGCTGAGGGCCCTCACCTGGACTCAAACGTGTGAGGAGGATTAGATCAATACCCTCCCGCTGCCCTCTCGCCCCAAGAATGTATGGACTGAATTTTGTAGCTATCTGAACAGCAAGGAGGACCTAGAACTACTGTCATCCCCCCCTCCTGAGGATGTAAGATAGACCATTACTGTGACTCACTGAACTGTAAAAACTGAAAGTCTACCTACATTTGTATTCCCCATATACCATATAACCATTCATGTAACTGCATCTGTGTATATCTCGTGCACTGTGTTGATTGTCTGTTCTCGATCTCATCATGGCAATAAAGAAAGGTTTAAAAAAAGAAAAAAAAGGCTGCTTGTGTTATTGGCATTACAGGTATCGCCCTTGTCGCTATCTCTGGCTGCCAACATATAGGCAGGTTAGGGGTGAATCTGGTAGAGGCTTTTGGCTCTTCCACTACACATCCCCCTCTGGTTGATTCATAAAGCACTCTTTCATCATTTTCCATATTTAGACATCCTTTCTTGATGAAGTGCTTCTTTGGAGTCCATATCTTCATCACTCCCTTCAAGGATCCTGCTGATTTAACAATCCAAACCATGTGACTGCACTGTCCACTTGGGCTGCAATAGATCCATCTTCCCACATATTTCTTATGGTCTCTTGGATACAGGAACTTCGTCCCCTCAGGTGCATGAATACTGGCCTTTATGTAGTCTCTGATTTCTTCATACGCCAGCTACTTTGGTTCAACTCCAGATTCGACATCAATCATGATCTTCATCCCTATTGCTTTCTTTGTATACTTTTTGCATTGTGTGATGATTATCCTGATCACACAAATTCCAAACATCATCACCAGAAGTGCTCCAAGGAACTTGAAAATGTTTGCCATCCACTGAGGTACCCATAAGAAGATTGAAGCAAACCAGCTGTCATCTGCAACATCTTCTACATCACCTTCCATCTTGGTGTGGAAGTTTGTCAGCATCATTATGGCCTCTGTCAGGGTCCCATTCTCTTCATCGTGAGAAGGTATGAATGTGCAACATGATTCTCCGATGTTGGCACAAACACCTCCATCGATAGCTGTGATCATGTCTAGGACATATCTGTTCTGGAGTGTCATTAGTTTTATGGCTCTCATCTCTTCTTTTAATCCATTGAATCCCTTTATGGTAGTGTTGATCATCTGTAGGAGCTCCCATCTGGTTATCTGTAACCATTTGGTGTTCGCTATCGTCTGGATGCCTGGCATGAAGATAATCATAAACGTTGAGGCCGTCTTGCTGAACAACCTGTGCTCATACGGAATGGACTCAAATGCTGCTATTGACTTTACTGAAAAATAATTCTCCCTCTTCATTTGTGTGATTGTGTGTATCTGCACTGGGCCTCTTCTATCTTCAACCCAGGTTAGTAGCTTGGCAAGCTTTGGCCATAGTGGTTTGCATCCTGCCTCCACACAATCTATAACTGGTTTGCGATATCCAGTTACTGTCACTGCTCTGCATATAACCACGCCTTCTTCCCAGCAATCTGATGAAAGTACTGTTCCCCAAACTTGCATCTTGCCTCTTTTTTTACAGCTTCACATTTCTTTTTCCATTTTTCCTTGGCAATTGAGCTTCCTGTTTACTTCCCATCTGATTCCTGCTCCCTTCCTGATTTCTTGAGTGTGCTCTTGCTCTTGTCTTTATATCTTGAACATAATCATCTTCATCCGGTGCTGACCATTCTGTCAGCCATATCAAAGATGTTGTTCGACCTTGTAATTTACCTCTTGTATGACAGAGTGCAAGGTGAGTCAGGAAATGAGCTGTTTGGACATTGATTTCATTAGCTATACATATTTGAGAGTTCCCAAATGCATAAGGTAGGAGAGCACAAACACAGCAACTCTCCTCAGAAGTACTTTTGCCCACTTCTTTCATGTGCTGATACCACATGTTATTCCCGAAATGTGCTGTACTATCAAGATAATTATTTAACTCAATCATCTTCTCTTATAGACTTACACTTGCCACCGCTTCAAACTCCCCATTTTCCCTATATCTCACTGCAGCAGACCCATTCCATCTTTCTCCATTATTTTAATCGATTCTCTAAGACCCATCAATAAAGAGAATCTCCCCCTCCGACAATGTGTTTTCACTTACAGGTGGTATGTTGTCATACGATTCCTCATAATTAGCACAATCATGCATTTGTTCTGCTTCTGCCACGGGCCTAGCTACAAATGTGACAGGATTCACTATCCTGCATCTGACTATCGTAATTGCAGGATTCAATATAATTACTTCATATGCAGAAGCTCTCTGATGTGTCAATGTGCCCTTAGGTTTTTCCAGAATTGCAAACAAGGCATGCTCACGAATAACTAGAAAAATACAGGAGTGGTGGGAACCACTATGTATTTATTCTCTCCAATTAAATGTTCAAAAACTGTTAGCTTCAGGCTAAAACTTTAAAATAGTAACTGTCAGTTCAAAACTGGTCCTATAGCACAAGGACCTCTTAAACTACAAAACAAAAAACAAGGCAACATTGCCTTATTATCACTGACGCATCTCAGTTGGCCCCCAATCTAGAGGGCTGAAATTTGCAACAAACTATTTTTCTTCAAAATGTATATATCCCACTTTCAAAATCAAAACTTCAATTATAACCATGTAGTTAAAGGCAGGAATGTTTTAATCGCATTCCCGTTTTTGCGCAATAGTAATTATTTGCAATATTCAGTGTTGGGCGATCATCTTGAGCCATAAATATACAATTTTGCCAATGCATTTCGGTTTAGAACCTTCATCAGGGGTGTACGTAGGCTCTTGATTACATCATTAAGCTGCTCTGATCGCATAAAAAACGCTGTCTCTGTGATGTATTTCAAGCCTCAGGGGCTATCGTTTTCTTGTTCCGTGTAGGAACGCCTACGGCAATTTTGCCGCGTGTGTTTCAAATGCATAAAGAGACGCATAAATCAATACTGTCTCTTCACTTACAGCGATTTCCAGCAATGTCCTGCAAGCCGCAGAGACTCTGCAGAGACGAGTGCGTAGAGGGAGCGAGTGCGTAAAACAGATGAATGCATAGCACGCGTGAAGGCATAAAGCGGATGAGTACCTGGAGCGAACCAGTGCCTAGAGCAATCGAGTGCCCAGAATGAACTGACGTGTTGCGTAGAGCGGATGAGTACGTAGAACGAACAAGCACAGATGCATCCAGTAATGGCAAGTGCGTAGAATGGATGTACATAGAGGAGTACGGGAGTACGTAGAGCTACTGAATGCCGAGAGCATGAGGCAGACAGGAGTGCATACGTAGAGCAGACATGAGTGCATGCGTGGGGTGGACAAGAGGGCATGCGTGGGGCGAACAAGAGGGCATTTCCTGGGGCAGACAAGAGGGCATTCGTGGGGCGGCCAAGAGGGCATGCATGGGACGGACAGGGGGGCATGCATGGGGCAGACAAGAGCGCATGCACGGGGCAGACTAGCGTGCACGGGCGGACCGTAGTATATTGGACCAGACTGGGGTGCATGGAGTGCATAGGAGTGCACAGTACAGACCGGAGCGCATAGAATTGTGTGACGTATAGTATGATTTGGAATTCAGGGAACATTTGAAAGAGCATATAACTCATCATATCACACCACCACGCTTACTCACTCCTTTACATCAACACTCAACTAGAACACAGAGATACTATGACACCATTCGGTATAACTGTTCTCATACCAACATCCGCCGCTTACTCCACATCATTCTAAGTAAACACTGCTGGTTTCACACCCCCCATCCAGGCATTCTCCTCAGGCCTAACACAGCCGCAGCCGTTTTGGATATCCTGCCAGAACGAACACATTCTTCTGACCTCTCAACCACCACACCTACCGCTAAGAAGCAGCTATTCACACGAATACCGCACGAGCTGCACACATACCTGGTGCTCACACGCACCTTTGACTCTCTTCACTCTCTCTACTGATCCGAACTTCGGTTCCTAAGGGCGTTCAACCTACCAGCGCCTTCAGACCATACCAACGGTACATACGGCGCTATATAAGTGCAAAATAACATAACATAACATAACATTAATCTGAACTTCTCCTACCCCCTTCAATAGACCTATGTCATAGGGGCCTGCAGTCCGCAACAAGGTTGGCACTTTGTCTATATCCTCGTCAAAATATTCTGGGCACTGCCGTACTATCATCATTTCCTGTGGGACTTCCCTTTTCTCTATCTTAGTCCAATATCTAATGTTCATTTCAAATACTTTCTCATCGTCTATTGGATCATCTTTAAACAGATCCTCATCTGTGACATCAGTCAGTCTATAACCTTCCCCAATGGCAATGACTGTACTCCATGTCCTGCCGTCATCCCATCCTTAGAGCATAGCTTATTATCCGTGAATCACAGTTGCAACTATTCTAGGGGAACAACTCTCCCTTCCACTTCGTCCCTCTGTATATGTGGTCTAAACAGAAACTCATCAAGTATTCTCATAGTCTTTACCACTATGCTAGGCAACTATGTTACAAAAATGCGTACCCCATACAGAAAAACCTCAGGGTCGAGTGGCACTCCTCACAGAGCTATATGCCCTGTAAATGCCATTATGAATTTGCCCATATTTAAGTGGTGTATTCCAGGAGTGTAACACACTGTGCCATCATCAGTAAATGAAATCAACATACTAAGTTGCATCATCAGATTGGTAATTTATTAGTAAAAGGAACACTACTTGTAGCTCCAGAGAATCCTTGAGCATTCATGGCATTTCCTGATAATGGACATTTTCCCACCCGTATATATGAGCGAGTTGTACCTGTGTGTACGAAAAAAGAAAAGGATTTGCTCCTATTGATACATCAACCCATGGTTCCTCTTGGGGGTCTGGTGTTACCGAAAGTACTGAACAAATCAAGTTACTCTATGAGCTGTTGTGTTGTGGATATATGATCATCCATGTAACCGTGAAAATATTTCCATTTATTACAGTAGCACCCCCACTGTAGGTGTCATTAATTGTCCCATGTTTGTGTTCTGCTGTATTTGCATGGGAGCGTGCTGTGACTGTCCTTGCGGCGGACTCAATGGTGCTTGCTGCATTTGCTGTGCTTGCTGTATTTGCGGCGCTTGCTGCTGATATACTGTCTGATCTTGTGCAAATCCATTTCTAACCTGTGGGCTATACGCCGGAGCGTAAGCCGTCCCCCTCTTGAAAATTGCCCATTCTGTGCATTTCCTTGGTTTCCACTCATACATACAATGTGGCCTGTCATGCCACATGCCCAACATAGAAGGGGCGCTCTTCTAATTTGCCCTCCTTGCATGTTCTGCACATTCTGTAAACTGCTTTGAATTATTCTGAAAACCGCCTCTCCCTCTGAAGCCCATTCCTCGGCCTCTCTGCATGAACCCACTTCCCCCTTGGTCCATTTGTCGTTGATTATTTGCTGCATTCCCAGCCCCTCTCCGTTTGTTAAAGCTGCCCCTTCTAGATAGTATTTCAATATTTTTTTCTGCGCTAATTGAGCTTCTTTGAGTTTCCTAGCTTCTTCCCATTTTGTTCTTGTTCTCCTGCAACAGTCGACAGTGATGCACAATTGTCAACTGTATTTCTATCCATGGTTTTGCTTCCATACCCACTAATTTCTTGAGCTGCCTCTGCACTTGTTCCGGCAGTCCATGACATAAAATGTGGTAAAATACCACCACTTAGTACCTCCAAGGCTTGCGCATTTCCAAAGACTGTTGCTCCTGAATGGATTGAATGTAAACAAGCAGATCTTCATCCGACTGCATTTCATGTGCCTTAATTGAACCCATATCTGAGGTATTGGGATACTGTACTCTCAGAGATCTCCAAACATCTGATCTGCAATTATTAAATGGCGCTCCATCATGAGCTGTTTTCTGTGCCGTGACACTTGAGTAACCTGCTTGTGTCCAAATGTCGTCAGCCCTTTCCCAAGGAATGGCTGCTAGGAGACCTTTAATATCCCATATAGCTATAGTATTTCCTCCTGTCATTTTCTCTAGCTCATAAATCCATTTTCCTGTCCGAGCCATCAAACTAGGAAGTTTACACCTTAAATTATCCTTATCCATCTGCGGCCATGGGATATAGTGTGACCTGGCCCTACTTTCTCTAACAGGGGGAACTGCGTATGCCCTGCTCTGCCATCGGCATCCATCGTCTGCCTATACATAATAGGGACAATGGTTCTGCATTGCCGTCTACTGGGCAATTACCTTAGCCTACTCACATATGGTGGCGATTCTCCTCTCTCACTATGAGCTCATCCTTTCGGGTGCTCAGTACATACCATAGGTTCTGGCATTTTATCTCTACATTGTTCTTGATCAGACCAATTTACTTCCTTGTCTGACAACATACGTCCTTTCAGGTCACAGGCATTTTCTCCCTCATTCGCTCGGAAGGTTTTGCTTTCTTCATCTGACATATCGAGTCCCAACTAGTATGTCTTTCATCCCTGTCACTCTTATCCTAAGTTAACCTGTCCAAAGAAAAGGTTCTGTGCTCGAATCTGAACAGGCTTCCTTCCTTGCCTCGTGATTGGGCAATTATAGATTGATCTTCTTTTCCCCTGCTTCCCAATTTGCCCTTTGTCCTCATGTCTTCATAAACCTTATCGATTCAATCTCTGATACTTCCTATCTCAAGGTTCTCCTCTAGGACTATCCCAGATGACCCAGATGACCTTTAACGGAATAAACTCCTCTAAGTTTATTCTAAGTGGTTCTGTCATTGCTCGCTGTGACGGGAGGAACTTCTCTATATGGCTCCACGATATTACTGAACTCAGTTCCATGAGCTCTTTCTGAATGTGATCAATGTCACATGCCCTCTGTCTCCTTTCTCTTTCAATTTCTTCATCTAGTTCTCTTTTTTTCTTAGCTTCCCATTGAACTCTTTCCTCCTCTTTTATTTTCTCTTCCCTTCTCTTGTTTGCTCTATGCACTTCCTTATCGCTCTGTCTTTGCATTCTTTTATCTCGCAATTTCTGTTCTTCTTCCTCTTTCCAATCTGTCTTGTGCTTCGAGTGCTCTCTGCCTATTGTCATGTTTCCTTTGTTCCTCTGCCCTCTCTTCGTCTCTTCGTCCCTTCCTTTCTCTGCTGTTCTTCCTGATACATCTGTTTTCGCCTTTATCTATTCTTTCTCTTGGTCTCATCTTCCCTCAACCTTCTTTCTCATTCGCTTCTTATTTTATCTTGTTTGGCTTGACCTTCCCATTGCCTTACTTGCTCGATTCTTTTCCAATCAAGTGTAAGCAAAATCTGTCCACCCACCCATTTGTTCTGCACAAGCATTATCTCGACAACTTTCTCCTTTTCTCCTTTCCATTGCTTGATCGCACATTCTATTTCTGTGGTAAAGTTTGATTGTTCACTCTTCTCCTCCTTGTTCTGCAAGGCCGTAAATATTTCTTCCTTTTTCCTACTGTCTTTTGAACTATCACCAATGCTATACGCAGGTGGCTCTTATATCGGTTTATTATACCCTGTCGCCGCTTTCAGTTCCTTTAACGAATACAGTCCTATATCCTCTGCACTATCGCTGCTTATTTCCAACAGAGTAGAGGGAGCAGAAGGCTCAACACCCTTCTCCTTGCTCTGGTTAAGCATCCATTCTTCAGGGGGCAGATCTTCTCGCTCCTCCTGGTACTTTTTCCAGAGCTCTAAAATTGCTAATCTCTTCTCTAATGTCTTCCCTGTGAATTCTGCGTGTAGGGATGTGGTCATATGTTGCAAAACTGCTGTTGACAATGATCCCCCTTGTGGCCACAGTATGAACATCTTATCTGCAGTACCGTTCACCCATTCACCACTGTACTGTTTGATCTTGAGCATGTGTTTGGGCAATGTCTTGCACATGTGGATCAGTGGTGTGTCTTCTCCCATTTTTACAAGTCCCAATCGACTGTCTATACTTACCAGGGTTTACACAAAAGTACGTATCAGAAAAACAATCAATATGAGCGTGCTCCACACTTGCCGCTCAAAGCCTTTACGTCTCAATAATTTCAATATTCTCTATGATCAACATGCTCTTTAGTCGTTGCCGACAATGACCTAAAATGAGTAATGGCCTTCTGTCTCTACACAACACAGCCTATCTCTGCCGTTTCTTCTAACATTTCTTTAACCATAAAACACACAAACAGACAGTCGACTTCACATCTATGTCATGACCTCTTTTCACTTTGCCCCTAAAATACTCAGATGGGAGTTTAAATCAAGTCTTTTCAGCGATCTATCTGTGTTTAGCCTATATTATCCACTTGGATTTTTAAATAAATTCTTCTATGTTTCTTAAATGAGGACTATCAAGCTTTCAGGCATTATATGCCTCACCATACCACTTTATCAAGTATCTTTGACGTTCCTTCGTCACACACTAAAATAAACCCTGTTACTATCCACTATTAAAATCCCCTTTTTCCCCACACTATTGCCATTCTCTTAGACTACTCACGATTTATTTTTCAGCTGTAGGCCCTCTGTATCCTCTCCCCTCCCGCAATCCGACCACTGTCGCCCTTCTGTCTGCTCAGCGCCTGTGGAAACCAGGAGGGATTTCGTCTAAGAGGGACCTGTCCCACCTGTATCTTCTGTACTTGCAAGCTTGACTATGTTGGCCGTTCTCCACAGGAAACTTCAGGACCTTCCAGCTTAGGGGGAGATCTTGTCCGATAATACAAGAGACTCAAGTCTACTAAATCGACTGACTTTTCTTTTGAACCATCCGACCCGCTACCACTTGAACCCAGATAAAGGATCTCTTTAAGGCGAGGTGGCGCTCTTATGGGAAGAATGGAGATGCAGAAATTACTCAAACATCAATAATAAGGTTTACTCAAGAAGTTGGCAAAGGTGTACTCTGTTTTATTAACAATTATCTAAAACAGGGAGTACAATGAATATCGGCAGATGCCACATAGCATCATCTCCACACATTTCATAAAAAACATATATACTAAACATTCGTCATCATTGACGTCATTCTACATAGCAGTTTGTAAAACTTATGTGGGTCTGTGATAGGGTAATATGGAACATCTATATATACTTTCTATGGGGGTTTAAGTTGTGATTGGGTCTCTACTGTCAGATGGGCACCTAAGCTCTCCTCTAGTGCAAGTCATCTACATCATCATTAAATATACGACAATCAATTGATTCCCAAACTATAGGGATCTTTGCTATGTGGCCCTCTACAATTGGTTGGCGTACTTGTACCTTTCTGGAATATTCCACTCGCTCTCGGGGCACAAGCTGGCACCCTAGGTGCTGGTGGGCTGGTATTGACCATAGCTTCCCACCCAATTAGTCCTGACATTCATCATCACTCTTACTCTCTGTCAGTCAATTAACCTTTGAACATGACATTGTAGGCTTTGCAACTCCTGAGAAAATTCGGAGGTATGATATACTCGCATCTGCTTGCTTCGAAGTCAACTGCTAGTGTCTATTTCCATCTTAGTCACGTGTCTGAAAACCATGCTTCGAGCTTTAATTTTGTGTTTGATGGTAATAAGACGAATAAAACGTGGCACTCATTGTCTCTCGACTGCACCTTGGCAGGAACTTGCCTTTGTCTTGTATTAATAGTATCCTTTGAATAGACAACCAGTTCTCGTCTGTCCTGGCCTTTCTTGACACTGGGCCAGACAAGCCTCATTGATTCTTTCTTGCTCGTTAGCCACTGTTTATCAACTGTAACATGCTTTCAGACTTTTTGTTCATGGGATACCAGTTTGCTCAAAACACAATGTGGAATATCCAGATTTCTTATGCTTCATATATATACTGTGATGTTTCTTATGCTTCATATATACTTTGGCGGCACCCCCTACAATCTATATACTACATGTAGATAGCTTCTATGATCACTTAGTCTGCTTGCGTTACTAGCTCTGTACAATTGTAAAACAGCTTATATTTTCTTCTGTGCTCTTCAAATGTGTAATCCCCATTTTGCATATAACAAGTTACTCGATTTCTTTATTTCTTCATCAGGTTCCATATGTTCTCTTTACATTCTCCACTACTACCTCTTCTCCATGTGTCATGTTACATCTTGTGACATCAACAGTCTGCTCTTTCATTCATTTTCTCTCGTTCTTTGGGGATATTTTCTAAGAGACTGTCAGCTCTTCGTGGATATATAAAGAATGGCTTCCTCAATGGGTATTTTGCTTCAAAGGCTGCTCATGTTATTGGCATCATTACAGGTGTCACTCTTGTCGCTATCTCTGGCTTCCAACATATAGGCAGGTTAGGGGTGGGTCTGGTAGAGGCTTTTGGCTCCTCTTCTACAGTACGTGTAATGTATTTGTATTTGTATTTATTAGTTTATAAAGCGCTTTACACCAAAGCGCTGTACAATTGAACAACTTAATATATAAAAATAAACAGTAACGGTAGAAGCAAATAACAATATGAATCAATCAACAAAACAGCAAGAAGAGCAATTAACTGAGGGGAATAGGGAGAGTAGTGGAATAGGGTGGGGTGGGGGGGCAGGGGTGAAGGGGAATAGGAGGAGGGAGTTTGTATTTTATTGTACATAGCATGTTAGGTTTATATTTGAAAGGTTGATTTAATTCAACTAAAACAAATAATAATAATTTAAAAAAAATAGGAGGAGGGAAGGGAAAGGTGAGGGTGGGAGGTAAGGGAGGGGAGGGAGATGGTCAAGAGGGAAGGAAAAGGAGGGAGGGGAGGCAGGAAAGGGAAGGGGTCCACAAACTACATAAATATGTGAAATTGTTTACAATATAACATTATGAAGCACCTTCCCAAACATGTAATGCTATTTTATCACAGACAACGAAACAAACATTTCTCCTGCATTTCCACATACAACAAACCGAATTTCTGCCCGAAAGGGCACCATATTCACAAGTGCTATTTCAACTTCAATAGTATTCTGTCACTGTGTTCCAAAACGTATGCAGTATCTGAACAGTATATCTAGTAAGTACACTGTTGTAAGTGGGAAAAGGACAGAGCCCCTTTAAGAGGGAAGTCCAGGACTGATGGGAAGGAGCGGGAGGCAGGAGGAAGGGGAGGAGCATGGAAAGGAAAAGGGCAGTCATGTTACAGAGGAATAAAGGGAAGGTTGGAGAGCAGGATGGCTCCCGTGTCTTCTGTCTGCAGCGTATGTGTATGGCCAGCTGAACAGTATAACAACTGGCGACGAGACAGATGCGACCCCACGCTCTGCAGCATTAATGGAGGGCCCGTGTGCCCAGCAGAAAAGAGGGGCCCGTGCGCCCAGCAGTAACGGAGGGCCTGAGTGCCTGCAGTGAAGAAGGGCCCGTGAGCCCAGAGGAAGGGCCGTGTGCCCTGCAGTAGCGGTGGGCCCGTGCGCCCTGAAGAGGGCCCGTGTGCCCTGTAGGGGGGCCCGTGTGCCCGGCAGTAGCGGTGGGCCCGTGCGCCCTGAAGAGGGCCCGTGTGCCCTGTAGGTGGGCCCGTGTGCCCGGCAGTAGCGGTGGGCCCGTGCACCCTGAAGAGGGCCCGTGTGCCCTGTAGGTGGGCCCGTGTGCCCGGCAGTAGCGGTGGGCCCGTGCGCCCTGAAGAGGGCCAGTGTGCCCTGTAGGTGGGCCCGTGTGCCCGGCAGTAGCAGTGGGCCCGTGCGCCCTGAAGAGGGCCAGTGTGCCCTGTAGGTGGGCCCGTGTGCCCGGCAGTTTGGGTGGGCCTGCGTGCCCTGAGCAGAGGCCCGTGTGCCCTGTTGGCGGGCCCGTGCGCCCAGCAGTTCGAGAGGGCCGGTGTGCCCTGCAACTAAGCAGAGGCCCGTGTGCCCTACTGGAGGGCTACGCGCCCAGCATTCCGGAAGGGCCCGTGTGCCCTACGCAGGAGCCGAGGACCGAAGTGGAGCCGTGCGGGAGGAGACCCAGCAACTGCGGAGCCGCCAGAGAGGGAGAGTAGAAGGCCGTGTCTGCGACGCCCGCGACCGCGCTGCAGACCCGGCTGCCCAGCTGATCCATCCCGCCCACCCGCAGAGGAGAAAGGAATCACCCGACTGCCGCGGTCGCAACACCTCAAGTAAGGAGCTAGGACGGGGGCTGGGGGTGAAAGGAACCCCGTGTCTCCCACAACGTGACATTGCAAAGCGACGAAACACTAGCCTACCAAGATTAACCCCGTGTCTCCCACAACGTGACATTAAAAATAAATAAATAATAATAATAATAAACCCAAGCAGTGAAAATAAAAGCCATAACTCAGGGCCCAGCAGCATTAACCCTGTGTCTCCCTGCGAAGTGACACTTCATCTGGGCACCCCAACGAATAAAGAAAGGGAAACCCCGTGTCTCCCAACGAAGTGACAACATACCAAAAAAAAAATATATATATATACATACAGGAAAACAATAGCCGGATCAAGCTGCACCAACAATCAAGCAGCATTAACCCTGCGCCTCCCACAAGGAGCCACTGCACCCAAGAGGGGTCGAGACCAACGGCTGCCAGCACAGGCGTGACAGTCACTACACGAACCAAACCCCAAGGGAAGGACACACAGCCACCTGCATCCTAAATGAGGACAGGCCCGCGCCAAAGCTTATCAAACAGCACAAAGCTGAGCGAAACCACACAGTGGAGGGCTCGCCACCAGCACCCACGACACAGGTCGACCCAAGAAGAAAGCCCAACACAGCAGTAGTGCACTGAGCAGCCAAGGCCCACGGCTGCAACACCACCCAACAGCTGAGTAAAACACCTACGGGAAAGGGCTAAAAGCCGTCTGAACAGGCCCGGGGAGCCACCGAAACGCAATACGAAGGTTAGGAAACTGAAGCACACACAGGCCAAACACCACCTCACGGGCCAGTACAGGAAATAAAAAGAAGACAGACCTAGAAAGCTGCCCAGACATATGCGCACCAGCAGCAGAGAAGACCTGTACCAGACAGGACCGGCAACAACGGAAGTAAACTCAGCACCACCCATACAAACCAAAGGACCATACAAAAGTGCATAGCGACTCCACAACCAAACTAAACACCAGCCACCATGGCGGACCAAGAGCAAGCAAATGCCGACGCAAGTGCGCAAGCCCTAGCAGACTTGTGCCCCACATCATATGCCGCCATCATGAGAAGACCCAGCCCATTTGCCTTGATCCCGCACCACGACCAAAGAACAAGATGGGAGGAATGGTTCGAAGAATTCAAAGACTTTCTAGGTGCAATCGGGAACCAGAACCCGCCAAACAAACTCAGCATATTCAAGAACTTGGTAGGAAAAGAGGTAAAGGACATCATCAAGACAATCCCAGCCACAGACAAAACCACGTACCAACGTCTCCTCGATGCAGTAAACGACATATTCATAGTAGGATCCAACAAAGACTACGAACGCATTGCATTCAACCAACACAAGCAGCGTCCACACAAATCGATTGGAGAGTTCGTCATACGTCTCCAGCAGAAGATAGGAGACTGTGACTTCGCCAACTTCAATGATGAAGAAGCTATAAGACTAAGGATCATAGAAGGGTGCACCTCGTCAACGTTCAGGAAACACCTTCTCATAAAGCCCCTACCCCTAGTGAAAATACTGAATATGGCAAAAACATACGAGAGAGTTGAGGCACAGGCAGACACCATTGAAAGGAAAATGGAACGCGACGCCATCGCAGCCCTCACAGAAGAGCAACCGCAATACTCTGAGCCCACTCGACCCTGGAGAAGGAGGAAACCGAGAAGACACTGGCCAGAAAGCCCGGACACAGAACAACGCCACGGGCGAGGGTGGAAACACACCCACAGACAACCATACCCAGCCTTTGGACGAACATGCTGGTGCTGTGGCCAGGAAGGTCACCTTCAGAGAATGTGCAGGACAAGACCACCCACAAGCTCGACATGCCAACCCACACCCCAGGCAAGAGTCCCGAGTACACCTAGAACACGGTTAGACATCAGAAAAGACATCACGATTGTGGACACCAGCCCACCCAGAAGTCTCAGGAATGCACAACCCCTCGACCCTTACGGACCAGCACTTGGCACACGAATCCCACCCGTCCTGCGAGAGGACTATGAGCTTCGCAACCGCCCAGTGCCCTTGGAAATATCGTACGGGGGGGGAATAGAAGTCACAGAAAACGGCAGTACAAAGCAACCGTACCAGACAAGGGTGGAAGAATACCCCCTAGACAAACCCCAAGACCATGCCGCCCAATGGAGGACAGCACAGACAGAACAGCCCAAAGGACAGTCACGACGTGACCCGAACCAAGGAGACCGCAGAGTGCCGGACACCATCCGCATGATACCGAGTCCTGCCAGAGGACACAGCCGTCTCAGTCACCGGACAGCACTACAGCACGCACTCATCAGCGTCCGCTACAGGTCATTCAAAGTAACCCACAAGAAAGACTACGTGCCCGAAGAGCGGGTGACAACTATGACAGAGAACCACGGCAAAATGACGCCAAAGGACTCCCTCCTCCACGAGCTATACTTTGAAGAGCAGGAACCAATGAAGGGAGAAGAGACTGAGAGAAGGGAAGAGGAGAGCGCAAAGACCTATGAAACACGGCAACAAGAGAGTGTGGAAGAGACCCACGAGCAACCAAGTAGGCCCCACCGGGCCACAAAGAGACCCCAACGTCTCATCGAACAAATGTGACCCGGGAAGTCTCATGTTTAGCAAGGGGGAGGTGTTGTAAGTGGGAAAAGGACAGAGCCCCTTTAAGAGGGAAGCCCAGGACTGATGGGAAGGAGCGGGAGGCAGGAGGAAGGGGAGGAGCATGGGAAGGAAAAGGGCAGTCATGTTACGGAGGAATAAAGGGAAGGTTGGAGAGCAGGATGGCTCCCGTGTCTTCTGTCTGCAGCGTATGTGTATGGCCAGCTGAACAGTATAACATACACCCTTATTGATATCATTCTTCTTTGTATTGGGCAAATTGGATTTCTATACACGTTTGTGCAATGCGCATGCCAGTGTACAGATTCTTGGGTGCATGGCGCATTACGGCCTCCGGCCATTCACCCAAGAGTCTAGGGGCTGGCCACAACCTCCACAGAATAATAAGGCCATGCACCCAAAAATCTGGCCAGTATCCACAACCCATACAATTAACCCTTATCTTTGCAATTTGAACACCAACTACACATATTGAAGTAGCCCACCAACTCTATTTTTCCCTAATGCCAATATCACCATAGCATGCAGGCTCCACTCCCCTACTCTACGAAGCTCTCTTGCAATCACCAAATAAGCCCAAACATGTTTCTCCAACTTCCCACCAAACACTACCTACTGCAATACTTGTGGATACATTGACACTGCAGTACGTGTGCCACTGCCTAGATCCTTGAGTACATGGCATATCTATTACCCATGCAAACATTCTCAGATCACCTATATTCCACTTACCTACCCTAATAAAGCCTACCTGCATTAACATAGACTTTCCCGTGGACTACCGCAGTGTCCGCAGACTACCACACCACACACGGTCTTCTTCCACCTAAACAAGTACATCATATCAACCGTATTTCACTCCCCACCCTTCCCAGCCCCTCTTCCCAACACAAATGCCCCAAAACATATTTCACAGCCCGCGCCCCCACCGCGCTATCCAGATGCAACATGACGGGCGTTTTGGAAAAATATGACGCACATCACATTTCCCTCCAGCCAATCAACGGGCACGTCGCTTACCCGCGGACATCATGCAGCCCTCCACACCAATCAGAGTCCAGCCTGCTGAGCGAACAGAAACATGAGTCTGCGGGCTGGAGAAAGTTATCACTTATTTTTTATACCTACATTTTGCCTGTTTTAAAAAAAAACTACTGGATGGATTTACACCAAATTTACAAAAGCACGCTTTCAGGATCAGCCGCCGCTCCTGCCACACATTTGGCAAAAATCCATCCAGCGGTTTGGACTGTAGGTGTGCACCATTTTTTTCTCCATTATCTATATGGGAAAAAAAAAAATTTTGGGATCCCCCTACAACTTTGCCGCCCCCTTCACAAAATTTCACCAAACTTGCCAAAACAATTCAGAGCGGGCCATGTACTTTTTTTTTGTGCAAAGTTTGGTAAGGATTCGTCCAGAGGGAGCAAAGTTATAAGAATGACATGACCATAAGGGATGAGGCAGCAAAAGCAATCAAAAACTATTTTCAGGAAAACAGAACCCACCTCCCCAGCCATTACATGGGATGCCATGAAGGTAGTCATCAGGGGTATCTTGATTGCAAACACTTCAGCATACCATAAATGGAAAAAGTAGACTAGGTCCCTCCTGGAACAAGAAATCTTGGAGATGGAAGGGAAATATAAGCTGGGATGGTCGCCAAAAACCCATTCCGCCCTCCATATAGCTCAGAATAAGCTAGAGGCCTTGTATGCCAGGGAGACTGCAGATACATTTTTGTTGGTTAAACAAGGTTACTATGCTGAAAGGAACAAAGCCAACCAACTCCTAGCCAGGAAATTGACACAGGCCAAAAGCAAAACTTTATCATAGGCCTTAAAGACCAGCATGGAGTAACCCAATATGGGGAGCAGGATAAACTTCACTTAGAACAAGCACACCCACAAGAGACCATGTCTAGCTCTAACAGATCGGTTTTGGCTCAGAGGAAATACATTGCGGAAACAGTCCTGCCCTGCCTCCCCAACAAAGAAATGGAGGCACTCGAGGCCCCTATCTGACAGGAGGAAGTAGAGGCAGTATTCAAATCATTAAAACCCAGGATCCCGGGCCCTGATGGGCTCTCGTCCTAATTTTATAAGCTTTTTAGCAATCAGCTTCTCTCCCCCCTAACAGCCCTTTTTAACTCATTTGGTGAAGTGGGCAGTGTAACTCCCTCCATGCAGGCCTCCACTACTATTTTATTACTTAAACCATGGAAGGACCCATGAGAATGTGCCTCTTACTGTCCAATCTCCCTCCTGAATATCGATGCAAATATCTATTCAAAGGTAACAGCAAACCGCCTGGCCCCGCTTCTCCCTACTTTTATTAATAATGATCAAACAGGTTTTATACAGGGGAGAAGATGGAAGACACCTAAGATGGGCAGTAAATTTGATCGAATCCACCAAGGGAAAGATAGCCCTATAGCCCTGGCCCTGGATGCGACCAAAGCGTTCGACAAGGTGGATTGGTCTTTTCTCCATCTAACCCTGGAAGCTTTTCGGCCCAGCAGATGTGACAGCGCGGAGAGCTGTCGTCAGAAATCGAGCGCCCAGAGACCAAAGGGGAGATTCACCCCCCGCCGAAACAGGGGGGAGAGTAAAGCCCGCTGCTCCGGCGCACAGAGGAATACGCGAATCACCCAGAGGTGCCACGTAGATAGCAACGCGGCGGCAGGACCAACGAAGCACCAGCCGGGTGCTGCGCGAGCGCGGCCCCCCCTGAGCAAAGCACCGTGCCGACCGCCAGACTGGCCCGCGTGGCCACCCACAGACAACGCTAACAGGAAGACCTGCAACATTTGAGCACACAGGGCCCCGGCACAGAAGTACGAGAGGAGGCGGAGGCACCACCAGCTCACCTGAGGAAACAACAGGACAGGAGACTCAGAGGTGAGAGCCCCTGCAGAAGCGCCCCCCCATCTCCTGGGTACCCAAGGCCAGAGACGGGGGTGTATAACCAGCATAGCGCAGGCCCACGGTCAGTGGAGTGCCACCCCCTCACCCCCATCTTCACAAAAGAATATTAAAAGCGAATAAGCCAGTGGGGACACCGCGGCCAACCGGGTGCGGGCATAAGACATTATAAAACCCTGTGCAATCCTTACACCCAGGGCAGATACGGGAGAGGCCATAATACGCCCCCTCAAACGAAACAGCCCCACGCACATTACAGGGGCCCGACTCCTGCAGCATAAAGAGAAAAGACAATACCATTCAGGACGCGGGGGCCCACGTGAAACCGTCACAACACTACCCCCCGGGAGACATCCAGGCACGGCACAGACCCCTGCAAGCAAGGAATATGTCACGAGCGAAGGGGAAAGGGGGCGCCTCACAACCCACACCACAATCCAGCAGGCAGGATATGAACCTGCTCCAATTGTGGTCCTCGGAAGCATCGGCGACCCAGAAAGACAGGGCAGGCGAAGAACCCTCGTTGGACATAAACCCCACTAGCCAGAGCACCCTTCCACCGTCAAAGGACGATATGCGGGCCTGGTTCGCGGAGCTCCAGGACAAGTTCATGTCCACAGTTCAGGACCAATTTTCCACAATGAGGAACGAGATGAAGCAGGTGGTACAAGAGCTGAAAGTAGATGTGGCCAAACTGGAGGAAAGGACTGACACCGTGGAGAGAATCGTACAAAATATAGAAGAGGAAGCGAAACAGAACAGTGAAACACAAGAACATCTGGTTAGACTCACCCACAACTTAGAAATACAATGTGAGGATCTGGAGAACCATCCCGCAGATCCAACATCCGCATCAAGTATGTGCCTGAATCGGTGACGGACAAAGATCTCTAGAGTGCGATACAAGAGGTATTTAGAGATATAATTGAGGCACAAGAAACAGAGAACATTGGGATAGACAGAGTCCACAGGGTGGGTCTGAAAAGAACAGGCGCCCCAGGGGAGAGACCACGGGACGTACTAGCGGCACTCACATCTTACCCACAAAAGGAACTGATTCTAAGGAAAGCGAGACAGCTGGACCACATTAGGATGAACGAAGTGGAAATACAGTTGTACCAGGATCTGGCCTCAGCGACACTTTTAAAAAGGAGGGAGATGGCCCCATTGGTGAGGGAGTTGGCGGCGAAAGAAATCAGATACAAATGGACGTTCCCATTTGGTCTACTTTTCGAGTGGGAGGGCAAGCAGAGAAGAGTGACCACCTGTGAGGAAGGCCTCCATATAATGGACATGCAAATGGAAGAGACGGATACGAGAAATGCCAGGTCAAAAGGGGACCCGCACAAAAGGCCAAGAGGATGGGAAGTAATACGATGAAAGAAGAAAACAAATGGATGGGGGAAAGCAGAGACGGGGGATGGGGGACCAATAGGGAAATGCAATCAGGTCTGACGGCTCACCCACCCGAGGGGAAGGGCGGAGGAAGAATAATCAAAACCTCGGATACCAAGAGCCATGAGGCCCGGTGGGGGACGGGGAGGAACACCGCTTAGGTCGGAGGATGACGCAGGGTTTAGGACTCCTTGCACAGTTAATCCTGAGTTATGAGAGGGCAGGGAGCGATAGGCGCAACGCCATAGCAACCATAGGTGCCCGGGCCCTCCTCGGGATAGAAGTTGGGGGGAAAAAAGGGGGGAAACTCCGGAAGAGGGAAGGGACCACAACAAGCGGGAATGAAGGTTGAAGCAGTAGACTAGACGGGAAGAGGATGCTTAGAATCTATTCACAAAATGTAAGGGGGCTGAATTCGCAGTTGAAAAGGAAAAAAATGGAGGCTCTGGTAAGAAGGGAAAGGGCGGACATTCTGCTTCTCCAGGAGACGCATATTAAGGCCCAGGACAAAAAGAAAGTAGACCTCAGAGGGTACACGATATGGGCGCAGGCGAATGCAGGGGAAAAAAGAGCAGGAGTGATGATAGCAGCAAAAGGGGGTCTGGTGGCAACCCTCATAGATATCCGAGTTGACAGGGAAGGGAGGTTTGCATTTGCCAATATATCAATAGAAGGTTACAGGCTCACCCTAGCAGCAATCTACTTGCCGAACTCGGAGCAGGACGGATTCCTCAGAGACACCCTGGGGAAACTAGAGGAATTTGCAAAGGGCGAGATTATATTGGGGGGAGATTTGAACTTGGCCTGGCAACCAAGTCTGGATAGGAGTGCGGGGGCAACGCAGGCGCACGGGTCCCCATCCAAACAACTCAAACAAAGAAAGGAGCAGATGGCATTACAAGATGCCTGGAGAGAACTGAAGGGACAAGATAGCGCATTCACGTACTACTCACACGTGCATAACACGATGTCAAGGATTGACTATATCTGGGTGTCAGTGGGATTGGTGGGGAGGATTCAGGGTATCGATAAGGGATCGATAGCACTATCAGATCATGCCCCGCTATGGCTCGATATACAGACCCCCGGAAGGGGGAGAGGACTCTGGAGATGGAGACTGCCGCCCGACATTCTAACGGACCCGGTGCTGCGGGAGGAACTAAGGGACAAAATCAAAGAATTCTTTGAGCTAAATGACAATGGTGAAGTCCCACAGGGGTCAGTATGGGAAGCCTTTAAGGCAGTAACTCGGGGTCATATAATAGCGCTAAAAGCTGCCAAAGACAAACAGCATCAGGAATGGGAAAGATCCCTCGAGAAGAAATTAACAGAAATTCAAGGGGAGCTAGCTACCCATCCCACAAGAAGCCTCAAGAAAACAATGAAACACGTGCAGGGACAACTAGAGATGCTCCGCAACACAAAAGCAGAGAAATCCCTCCTCTACCTTAAACAACGATACTACATTAGGGCCAACAAGGCGGACAAATACCTAGCAAGACAACTCAGGGAAAAACAGAAATCGATGACGATATTGAACATCAAAGACGCACTAGGACAGCCGCATACAAACACAAGGGATATAGGGGATGCATTTAAAGCTTTCTACCAAGAACTATATACAAAAGAGCATCCGGATGAAGAGAAACAAGATAAGTTCTTACAATCTATCCCCATACAGACAATAGCAGAAGAGGACAAACAGGCTTTAGAATCTAGGATCACAGAAGAAGAGGTCCTCAAGGCAATAACAGGCCTTCCAATCTCAAAGGCACCAGGCCCGGATGGATTTACGGCCCCGTTTTATAAAAAATATGCAGACATATTAGTTCCGGTCCTGACAAGGCTACTCAATACATTCAAGGACATTGGAAACGTAACCCCATCCATGAATGAAGCGAAAGTCCTCGTGTTCCCTAAAACAGGTAAAGACCCCACTCTCCCCGGCTCATACCGCCCGATAGCCCTAATAAATCGGGACGCGAAAATATATGCTAGGGTACTGGCAGCCAGACTATCACCCCTCCTCCCGTCCCTGATAAACACAGATCAATCAGGCTTCATCAGTGGCGGCTGCTATGATAGGGCGGCTGGGCGCCACCCCTCCCCCAAAAAAAGAGAGAAGCTAAAAGAGATTCAGTCAGAGAACTTCTCTGATTGAATCTCTTTTAGCTTTAGTGCTGTCGCATTTCCTTTGCCAACAACGCGGGGGCGCTGTGGCAAGGAAATAGGCCAGCCTGGCTTTCACAGTGGGGCCGCGGGGCGCGTCCCAATTTAGTATATTTTTTTTCTATAGTAGAGTGCGTGGAGCTCGTAGCTCCACGCACTCTAAGTAGCCCCTTTAATTAGAAGCCTGGCGGGGCGCTTCAGGGGTGGCCCCGCCAGTATGAAATGTGCGCAAACAGCGCACTTATCCCTCCCCTGCCATAGATACAGTAATGTCATTGGCTGGCAAACAGCCAATGACATTACTGTATCTGAGGCGCAGGGTGTGTGCGTGCATCTTCGCCGCCTTCATACCCTGTGTTTCACTTTCTTTCCAGCCGAGTCCGACGACGAGTCAACAACACGAGTGTGCTGCTGCCCATTGACCAGGCGCCGCGGCCGCGGTAAGTACCCCCTTTCCTTTCTTCTCTGGGCCCGGGGACTGGGAGTGTTACTTACACTCCCCTCCCGGAGCCCAAACTATGTGGTCCACCACACGGCCCAGCCAGGGCCCAGTCAACACTGAACGACGTGTAGGCCAGGGCCTACACGTCGTTTAGTGTTGCTGCCGAGTGCCGAGCTGACTGCCGTCAGCTTGGGGCGAGCCTTGGTAGTAGCGGGCCACCCGCTACCACCAGGCTCGCCCCAAGTAGACAGCAGTCAACTCTGCGGGGGCCGCCTGCGGCCTGGGCCTAGCCTACTTTTGTTTACCCCGGGCCGTGCGTGGCCCAAGGGCCTTGCCTTGGGCCACACTGGACCGGTACGCAAGACTCAGGGCAGGCAGGCAGGCGTGCGCTTCTGCTGCGGCTGCCCATACAGCGGCCCGCGACCACTCCCGCCCGCATCTGCTAATTGTGCCGTTTTATATTTTCGGCATTTTTCGACAAAAAATGCCGAAAATATAAAACGGCACAAGTCACCAGGCAGAGCCCTGGCAGGGAGAGGCTCTCGCTGCCATGGCTCTCCCTGGTGACTTGTGCCATTTTATATTTTCGGCATTTTTTGTCGAAAAATGCAGAAAATATAAAACGGCACAATTAGCAGATGCGCCGGGAGTGGTTGCATGCCGCGGCTGGTGTGAATGTGTTGGGGACAAGGGTGGTGCGAAACCGGCAGCGGGGGAGAGGATGGAGAACGCAAGGAGGTGGCTGCCCCCCGGGCACTGCGGAGTTAGGTAGGCTGCGGGTGTCGGAATCGCGACATTTAAGAAGCAGTACCAAATTCTGCTTGTTGGGGAGAAAGTGACCATTTTGTCTGCAGTATTTTTGTTAAATGCATTTTTGGTTTAATGTGTGGGTGTGTTCCAATATTGAGGCTATAACGTGAGAGAAAACGGGGCCCTTCTTGATGATGTTGAGACAAATCCTGGCTACAAATCTGTTGCATACTGTTTTCGACCGAGCAGGGCATTATGTTTCACGCATCGGTAGGCAGTGCAATACAACATTTTCCCTGGGGAGTGGGCGGTATGTGCTTGATGTAGTATTACGTTATGAGTGGTGGTTTACAATCGAGTGGACCATACACATAAAAGGTGCCGTATAATTCCAAGGAGTGGTTCTGGTGAAATGATCCTGAATTAGGTGTTTGGGAAGTTACGTTGGTTTGTTAATGTCACAAGCATCTGGTGATGTACGGTGATTCATTATGTAAAACATATGCACGTTATGGTAACCTCACCACCGATTGCCTCTGACATGAGGGCAGTCTCAATTTAAAAGTTTGTAACTTGTGGCAGGGCCAGACAGATTAGTTTTCATCGTTTATAGGTTGATAAATGGAGTACTATAGAACAGGGTAATAACACCCGTTTTTCAGCTCAGAAACTGGAGTGCATGGTTTACTTTGATAACTGATTACAGGAAACTCACCATGAACGGCAGAGGTTGAATACTATTGTAGGCTGCCAGCTAAAGTAACAGCAATCACCTCAGCCAGAGCATTTATTTGGGAAGTGCCACGAGTGCTGGGGAAGCTGGCGCAGCAGGATACAGCCTGCATTAGTCCTCACCGGAGCCCGACCCCACTGGATGCTTTGGGTCCAAGGGGAAGGGAAGCCCCAGGGTGGCCCTCTCGATACATGCCTGTTAGGGAGAATTCTCTCTTTAGGCTGAATTTCCTAACCTAGTGAGTCCCCCAGCAGCTTTGCTGGATTTCTGGAGTTTGTTTTTTTCTCCTGCCAAGAGTGAGACTCTTTTTCTCCCTCTCTTGGACATGATTTATGGTGTTCCTTTGACTGCTAATGTGTTTTGTGACTATGGGGTCCTTTACTCCATTGGGTTTCATCTGTTTTTACTATGTGTGTTACACAGCACCCTCCGTGCAGTAACACATGGGTGTCACAGTGACACCCCACCATAGACTCCATACCCTGCTACTGACTACTGTCTCCCAGGGCATGTAAAGTCACCATTGGCTTTACTAGTCCCAAATTATTAACAGAAACCAGTACAAACCATCATATTGTGGACGCACTGGTCGGGGCAATTCGATTGCCCCGGGGTCTGTTAGTCGAGGGGGCACGTCTCCGTCCCCCCTGATCGAGTTTTGGCTGGTGGCAGTGGATACTACTTTTTATATTCGACCGCAAATATATTCCTATGGGATTTTCCCATTGTTCGAGGCTACCAACTTTAATTATTTAATTCTCATAGCCTCGAACATACCGCCGGTTTATTTATTTAATATTAATTCACCGGTTGGTATTTTTTGCCAGGACTCAATTCTAAAATGGCGTTTGTGTTCTCTTCTGTGACTCCAACCCAAGTCGAGCCCTTCGTTCCACTTTTTGGCGGGCTTCTCCACAGAAGCCTCCAAAAGTGGTGCCACTCTGTCTGAGTACCACATGGGGTGTGGGAGGGGGTTTAGGCACCCTTGACTGAGTTACCTTGGTAACTCAAGTCGCACTCTTGTGTGATTGGCCCAAGTGGTGAGTCGGCCGGCTCACCACTTAGCATGTTTGATTGACAGCTAGGCTGAGTGAATGGGGGTGTGCTGCCTAAAAGCAGGGCTTTGGGGATTGGTTCTTCAGAAGTCGCCACAGGACCTGAGAATCCGACGAGGGAGAAGCTGAGCCGACCTACCACGACGACCCCACTGGTGGAGCCCTGCGGAACCGACTCACCACTTCCCGATGACAGAGAAGATCTCCCGGCTGGAGAGGCTTCTTCCCCTGACTGGTGGGCACAACCAGTTCACCTTCTTCCCTTCGCACCCCAGACCGGCTTGTGGTCGAATTGCCCGTGCCAAGCACCCCGGCAACCGGATAGCCACTTACCACTGGACCGAGAAACTAAAGGACCGTTCCTTTTAACTGAGAACTCCGCGGCTGGTTTCTTCCCTGGCAGTGCAACGGACTCCTGTCTTCCTCCCCGACGAGATCCTCTTCCCCCGGACGAAGCACCGACTTGCATCCGCTGCCAGGAACAACTGCCCCCGCTGGAGTATTCTCACCACTTTAAGGTACTGTGTCCGCCAGGCCTCCCTTTCTAAAGATTGCTACAAGGTAATAATAACCCCTTAACCTTCTGGACTGGGCTGGCCGCCTTGACCTTCTAACTGGTCCCTTTCTTTGGTCGAACTCTTTTTGAACCGTTCCAAGACTTTTGTGCACTGCAACCGTGTGACCTTGGACACATTTCGTTTTGATCCTCTTAAAGTGGATTCGGCCTACTGAACTCTAACTTCACGGTTTTACTTTTCCTTCCTCTCTTGTTGTTTTCTTGTAAAAGCGTTGGGACCTGTTTCAATTTATTCTCTGCTTTTCTCTCCCTTTTAAAACAAATTATTAGAGTGCGTTAAGCGCTCACCGCTGTCTGAAAATAAGTGGGGCTTTACTTAAGACTTGTCTAATATTCTGCTAAGGGAGTGTATATCTTTTAGTGACCAGGTTTTTGAATTGCTTACTATTAGTGCCTGTGTGTTTTTCTAGATGTGGTTTTAAATAAATAATTATATCTCTTTTACACCAAGTCCTGGTCAGTGTTTACTTGTTCTATTGTGTTCTTTTGACCTATTGTGAATACTCTGTATACTGCCTAACTCTTCTTGAGGGAAGTCTGACTGCTCAGCCACAGCTACCAAGTGAATCTGTGTGTTACAGACTGCTACCAAGTGGGTTTACTGCCAAACACCTGTAGTCTTAAATCTTTTGCAGTGGTCCCAGAGGGAACTGCACAGGTTTCTGCCTAACAATGCTGGCAATCCACTTTCACTTTCCTCGCCTCCTCAGCTACGGCCAGGAGACAGCAGCAGGGGAAGCCTCCGCTGTCCACGGCAGGGGTTGGAGGGGTGAAGCACCCGCTCACTCCAGACAGGCTGCGCCAATGCTCACAAAGTGTCTGCAGGATCAGAGGAGCCAGTGGAAGCAACCCACTTCCCACAGCCGCGGGAGGCCGCCGACTGCCTCACTGTAGCCGCGCGATCTCCTATTTGAGTAAGAACCTGGCATGTAAAGTTGGTGCAGCCCTTAAGCGCTTCAACATCATATGGCAGCAGAATACTTGAAGCAGTAAAATCGCTTCATACCGCATTCAAAGCATTTTTTCCGCACAGCCAAAAGGATACAATGGTACGTCCTAACGGGATGACTGAGTATTACAATCGGGAAAAGCTTGATGAAAAAACAGCATTGAAATCTTGGTGTAATTTCAAGAACCTCTAGGAGCACAATGCACCCTGCAGAACAAGAACACGTCCTTACACATGTGCATTAACTGCTCCAGGGCCCACTGCAAGACTGCCTTAGCCCGACCTGCAGGAAGCAAGCAAGAGCTACATAACGTCCTGGCGTTTACCTCAGGCAGGAATAATTGAGGAGGGACTGGGGATACATTCTGAGATTACTCCACAAGTACTGTGTTGCCCCCGAATAAAAATGAGAAAATGACGAGCTGGTAATCGTCACTTTTAAATGGGAAAACATTACAAAGATGATTGCCCGCTCATCATAGATGACTCTACCGTCCTGCATTTTCAGAAGATAATCATATGCTTAATCAAATGCCTTCGTGCCTCCTAACCAGATTTCTGCATAGCACTCTCCAAGACTAAGACCCTGGGTTACACTGCCGATCAGGGGTGTTGCTTGGTCTGGAAAAGATCTGGGGATATGCTAATATCGGGACTGTCAGGACACGAGGCTAGCTATCCTTTTGGTTGTAGTGCTTGAGTTTCTATCCGGGACTACAACCAAAAGACCAGGGGCTATAGCCCCCTAAAATACCCCTCCCCCTAGCAACGCCTCTGTGCCAACCACCTATGAAACGCTATATTATCATGTATTTCACTTGTCTGTGAAGAGGGAACCATGCCTAACAGTTAACATTCACATGAAAGAGGTAAAAAGCAAGCAATTCGGCCTGCAGTACGAGCTGAAAAAAGTAGTGGAACTGTGGTCTGGGCAGGGGAGAGGGTAGGCGGAAGCATAGTGCAAAATGTGCTAAGGTCTTGCTGCCAGGGCATTGAAATATTCTAAGTGACTAGTAACTAAGGCTCCTATTACAACTTTACACTGGCACAAGGACATGAATGGACAAATCCTCCGTATAGAATGTGGAATATGGTGGTAAAAAGTAGAGGAATGGTAAACAAAAAAAATAAAAGTAGTGGAACACCACTTCGATCACTGGCTATCTTTGTTATGTAGAGAACAACACTGTGGTCTTTTAAATAATACAAGTGAATATTTGTAGTGCACGCTTAAATGAATCACTTCTAGCAGGCTCATGTTGAATGGGAAGCGTACAGTTAACAGAAAGCGTACAGTCTTGGGTAAGGCTTTTATGCCTTCAATTAATTTTACCAACCACTTTCAATCATTTGTATGGCACAGAGTAGGGGCAAAACCCATTGCCGCCACATCCTTCCTCTCCTCAACAAATGGCTCCAGCATTTTCAGCTGCATGGATTTTCATGCATCGCAAATGCTGGATATCTCTGGCAAGCTAAGCAATAGAGGCATCTCTTTACAAATCTGAACATTAAAATTGGAGGCCTTAAAACTTTAAACTAGGTAACAGACTACCAAACGTTTTCCTCTAGGTTGTGGAATTCTTTGCTAACACAAGTGTGCCTTTTTCAGGCGATTGAATGTGTTCCATGTTGCTGGGTAATTTGGTGAGTTTTGTCACTTGATCGCTAGGTGTACAGGTGCACTCAGGGACCTATATCTCGCAAGGGTGCTTTTTTAATTATATTAAATACATGACAATTCATTCTCTAATTAGGAAGGCGTGCCAAATTCGAAGTAAAACTGCTCTTCCCTCATTTTCATTTTTTTCGACTTGTAAATTGTTTAACATTATGTCCAATGTTGTGCCATTTAATTATTTAAGAGTAGTTTATTTGGTAATGCAGGGGAGTGAGACCTGCAAAAGAGTTCCAAAACAGTTGGTCTACTCTGGTCCGCCAGCTAAATATGTCCCTATTGTGAACAGCTCTAAAGCAGAGGTTCCTACCTTAAAGGAATCTCTGTTATGCTGGGGGAGGTAAGTTACTCCCAGGATGACCACGGTGTTGTGTTGTTTCATAAACACTACACTATGACATACCCTTCCTTTACTCAGAGTGTGCAGGATTACCATTCTTCATAATATGTGTTGCACACGTTTTTCGCCGTTCAATGTTTTCTAGGGAAACAGTTTGCAGTGAGGTTCTGGGACTCAAATGCACACTTTGCATCACATTACATCAAAAACTCCCCCATCGGTGGTGCTCAAACTGTCGCAAAAGAAATGCAGCAAAGGAAAAATGCACTTTGAAGACATTGGGCCTCATTACGAGTCCGGCGGTAACCGTGGCGGTAAAACTGCCTGGTTACCGCCGGACTCGTATTACCATTCCGCCTCTGTGATTCCCGGAATTACTGGGGCATTACAACCCTGGTTTTCCGGGAATCACAGAGGCGGAATGGTCCTATGGGACTCGATGGGAATGGGGATCATGGAAACACCGGCAGCATCTCGTAATGCTGCCGGTGTTTCCTCGTCCGCCTGCAGGCAGGCGGTGTTAAACCCGCCAGGTCAGACCTCGCGGGAACATCACCTCCCGCCTGCAGGAGTTGTGATCGCCCGGCATGGAAACAGTGGCGGCGGTTTACCACCACCGTTGTTTCCATACTGGGCGATTTGTAATGAGGCCCATTTTCTTATATAACATATAAAGTTTCATAAGCAACGCGTAACAGAGCTCCTACTGAGCCGGGGTCATGCCCCCCAGAGCGACCACTACTGCAGGCCATTTCAGGCCATTTCAAACCTTTCAAATGAAAGGGGCCTTGAGCCTCATGTTGGCAGTCTGCAGTCTTCACAAATAGCAACATATTCTTTTCATTCCTGGGTTTAAATGTGCATGTGTATTTAACTGTCAGCCTGCGCTTCTTCTTCTTGCTGTTTACCCACCTACCTTCCCCTTTGACCTCGGCTCACTGCCTTGTGTTGTGCTTACTTGATCTGTCTACCTTCACCCCTTCATCCCTTGTTGTGGCCAGGCACAGCTGTAACACAGCTACACTTGCCAGGCACAGTGCAAATTGCCAGGCACAGCTGTAGCAGAATTAACTACCCGTTGTTGTAGAAGCAGAAACATGGTGCAAGTTCCTGGGCATCATGATCTAATAGCAGTGCCTGGCAGAAGCTTACACCGTATGCACAAGGCCAAATGTTGGCTTTGTCAATGCTTGTGTTTGAACAGGATCTCAGTGGCTTTGCCAATGCTGTTTTTAACAGGACTTCAGCGAAGGACACGTAGAGTGCTTATAAATCGGGTGCCTAAAGGGCTGCAGCAAATTCATTTTGTAATGTGAGCTCCGCAAAGCGCACTTGTAAAGCCCTAGAACGAAAACATTACAAAAATGTATATATTGCAGCATTATACAACTGATGACTGGCACATGGTGGTAGTTGCTGGTACTTTCTTTACACATTGTACTAATGATTATTCTGATGCAGCTTCAATGTTACAAGCAGTTAACTCTCTCCCCTTCATGTGTGAAAACCATTTTAATACTGCTCTGAGTGAGCCTATGTTGCCCTTTCTCAGATCAGTCTCTCGCTTTCTCTTTACAGACCATCAGCAACACCTTACATGAACAAATCCAACCAGTCTAGGGTAATTGTGCAACTAAAACATCGGACTTCAACCTCCACAGTGCACCTTCCGGGATTTGGATTTCCCATAGTCTGCGAAGGAGTTCATTGCAGTGACCATTCTCAAGAACGAGGTGAGCTAGCATGAGTCTTTTGTAGGGTTTGGTGCTCAGGGCACTCCAACTCTGTTTGTGTTCATCTGTAGTAAAGAAGGCACACAGCTATCTTGTTTAAAAATGTTTTTAAAAGAAGCCCATGTTTGTGGGGTCAATGAGGTGGGGGAAAATCTGATGAACAGTACAGACTACAGAATGGCATCTATGACTAGCTGAGAGGGTGGCATTTGAAAATGTAAAGACATACATATAATGCAAAAAGGCCTGCTTATGGTTCATCGGAAGCAAACCTGTCCATTTGGAAACTGTTTTTCGAAGGATAGGATTGGGTGGTGGTTCCCACTTACCTCATGATGTCCTGGTAACTTCCAGGTGAATGGTATACAGCAGAAGAAAATTTTCGCGGGGGAGAACCCCCACGCAACCCCTTGGGGGGGTGGGCTCGCGCGCTGCGCGTGCTCGCTACTAAATTCGCCCTGGAAAGTTTACACCCTACCAACTTTCAAACTCACCAGCCGCCACTGGGCTTCATCCCAGGAAGGCAAACACACGACAACTTAAGAAGAGTAACCCATCTGATAGAAAAAATAGGCATCACACATACGCCAGCAATACTACTCTCATTAGACGCTGAAAAGGCATTTGGCCGTGTAGAATGGTCCATCCTTTTCAAAACACTGAAGCGCATGGGGTTCGGGGAACATTTTATAAATATGGTAAAAGCCAATTACAACTCCCCATTGGTTAGAATAGCAATAAATGGAGAAGTCACGGATAGGGTAGAGATCTCAAGGGGCACGAAACAGGGATGCCCCCTCTCACCCCTGCTATACGCTATATTTTTGGAGCCCCTTCCAATTAAGATAAGGGAATCGGACGGGGTAAGGGGGATAGAGATGGCGGGCAGGCAACATAAGGTTATAGCATACGCTGACGACATGCTCCTAGCACTGGAAGATCCCTGGACCTCTCTACCGAGAACCATAGAAACACTGGAGGAATATGGGAGGATTTCGGGCCTGAAGATAAATAGGAGAAAATCAGAGATTATGCTCCTAGCGGGAAACAAGGAGTCGCTAGAAACAGTGGCAGGCCTCCTAAGTCTAAAAACAGTAGAGGAAGGCAACAAACACCTAGGGGTGACACTCACGCACAGGGTGGACAAGATCTATAAGTGCAATTACATACACCTCCTAAATAGAGTTAAGAAGGATCTAGAACAATGGTGCCCGCTCAGGATCTCATGGTGGGGAAGAATTCAATCAGTAAAAATGAACGTACTCCCCAGGGTGCTTTACTATTTCCATGCCCTCCCTGTAGCAGTCCCCGACTCCTTCTTCAAAGCAGTATCGCAATTTGTGTGGATCAAGAAACCCCCGAGGGTCGCCAGGGCCATTCTCACGGTACCAACAAAGGCAGGCGGAATGTCCCTACCACACTTCAGGAAATACTATCAGGCAGCTCAACTCTGGGTCCTGAAGGAGTGGTTGGGGGAGGACCAGCAGACGATAGATAGGGCGGTCACCAGGATCCCCCTGGAGGACCTACTGTGGAAACCTAAACAACACAGACACTGAATCTTCGAGTAAGTGAGGTCATGAGAACCACCCTTAACGCCTAGGATGTCCAAACCAGAAAGGGAATCATGGCTACTCCATTGGCTCCGTTCACGCCTATTTGCAGGAACCCACAGTTCCCACCAGGACAGGAATCTGGTGGCTTTGAGAAATGGGAAGCAGCAGGATGCAGGAAAATAGGAGAAATGATCCAAGACAAAGAAATTCGAACTTTTGCGGAATGTAAAAATATGTGGAAGCTAACAGAAACGAATAGATACAAATATGAGGAGATAAAACATCGGCTAAGTACACCAGAGGTCTTCCAGGCGGCCACAAGAGATCTCACACTATTTGAGACGTACATAATAACCAATCCAGGTGACAAGAAACTGGTGTCGACATTATATAATTTCATGAACACTCAAGAAGAAAAAATTAAGTGGACATACATGACGAGATGGGACGCCACGCTAGGGGAGGAAATTCCCAGGCAGTAATGGGAGGAACTGTGGGCAGGCATCCCCAAACTCACCAGGGCCGTCCAAACCAGAGAAATGTGGCTGAAAATAATTACACAATGGCACTACACCCCTGAGAGAATTAAATCAATGTACCCGTACACGTCGGATCGCTGTTGGAGGGGGTGTCCGGTCGCAGGAACTTGGAGACATATTTGGTGGGACTGTCAGGGAGTGAAGGGCTTCTGGAAAGAAGTGCAAATGGAAATGTCAAAAATATTCCCAGAAGCAGACCAAATGGGAATGAGGGTGTTGATGTGCCGATTAAAGGACCCACAGGCCAAGAGACTCCACAAAGCACAATGGAGGAGCTTTATGGGCCTAGTCATCGTGGCATGGGCAACGATAGCTCAAAGCTGGAAGAAACGAGACCCACCACTGGTATTCACCTGGTTACAAAAGGTGTGGTCCCAAATGACCATGGAAAAAATCACGAACCATCTTCAAAGCCAAAACAACTCCTTCATGAAGGAATGGGGATCAGTGCTGGGATACTTGAAATCAGACTATATGGAACAATGGTGCCCAAACAATATCAAAATATCAGACATATACAGCACTTAAAAGTTCCCGAAGAGAAAACCTACGAAGACCTGAACTCTTCCGGGGATGGGGGGGTGGGCAGGGAGGGAAGGGAAGCTGGGGAGAATAATGTGTTGATGTTTATTCACGTGTAAAACAATAAAAATATGTTTTTAAAAAAAAACATGGGATGGGGCACTGAAAAGGAAAAAGATCATTGGGGCATGGACTGGCTCTCCCCAGTCTTCGTGAACCCAGACTTTACACCGGGCATACCCACAGGGGCCTTTGGGAACTGGAAGAGCGGGGGGCCTTCTCACGCTAGCTCAACTATTTGAGGGGGTTCAACTGTGCTCATTTGAGGAGTGCAAAATGGAATTCCATCTTCTGGAAATGGATAGGTTCCCATACACTCAACTTCGCCACTGGATTACACACCCGGAAGTGAAAGAAAAAGCCACTCGGACCCTGAGCCCACTCAAACTGTCAAGTTGGGAAGGCATTGGCAAGGGTGGGATCTTAAAATTAAATAAACTGTTAAGGGATGATCCACTAACCCCCCGAATACCAGACTATGCAGAATGGGTTTAACAGCGCCGGTAATGGTGCCAGTGCCGTTAAACCCACTCCACACTATTATTGATAGTTTTTCTAGACATCCATAGCGGGTCCCGCGAGTGGACCAGGGAGCTAACAACGGGCCCGTTCGTAATGGGCCCGTTGTTAGCTCCCTCCCCATTCCCATTGAGCCCTATCCTATGAGGACTCCAATGGGAATGGAGAAGGACCGGGCCCGGGCTCCCTCAAGGAGGAAATACCGGGCCCTCCATACTCGGAATGGCCCGGTATTTCCCCATTCAGGGAACCCGGACCTGGACACGATTTTGGAGGCAGCCATGCCCTTATTAAGGGTATGGTTGCCTCCAATGTCTTAATGAGGCCCTATATGTCCAGATGGGAAACAGACCTGGGCCTACAATTGGACGACGCATACTGGCAGGAAATCTGGGCCAGAGATCACTCCTATTCCAGGTGTGTGACTAACAAGGAATGCGCCTTAAAACTATTGTTCCATTGGTATTATCCACCGGCACAGATACATCACTTTCAGGCCACAATACTCCCTATCTGCTGGCAAAACTGTGGGGCTCTTGGCTCCTATTTTCACATGTGGTGGGACTGCCCCCGGATCCGCTCGTTCTGGGAAGCCATCATGGAAACCATAGCCGATATCACGGACACTAAACTCCCGGTTTTCCCAAAAACCTTACTTCCAGGCGCCCCTCTTGAGGACATATACCCGAAATACGGGATGCACGCCAAGCTACTAACCCAATTGTTGCTGGCGGCGCGCATCACTATCGCCCGGCGCTGGAAATCCGTGGAAGGCCCGGCCTTGGTCCGCTGGTGGATCAAGGTCTGGGATGTTCTGGTGGCGGAAAAGGTGACTGCAGCGAAGGAGGGGAAACTTCACCAATTTCAATAAATCTGGGCGCCACTATTGGAATATGACCTCGAATACCCAGCATTAACTTACACACGCCACCTGGCTTGGTTATTTTTGGGCCAGGCAGGGAGCAGGAGACATTGGCAATGCTGGGAGGGTGAACAATTGGGGGTAAGGAATGGTGGGCAACGGGGTAGGAGGCGAGAAACAACGTTGTCTGCGGGGGTAAGCCATTCTAAGTAGGAACTAAGATATGTATATGGACTACGGCTACCGACTCAATGATGATGATTGCCTTCATATAGTAAGAATTGAACATTGTATGCTCCAATCATTTTTTTTCAAACCATAAAAATATGTTTTTAAAAAAAAACGTCAATTGTTATGTTGATATGTACCACGTGTTAAGATGGATTTCTGAACTCTGTCCTGGAGGGGCAGAGGTTCAGTAGACCAGCCTAGTTTCTTGGAACAGGGTAACCTCTGGACAAGCCAGACCAATCAGGGTAGCGATGGCGGCGGTCAAGACTAGGTCTCAAGAGGGGTGAGGGTGACTGAAAACCCGCAATGAGCACACAAAGCAAGGACGCTTACAAATTACTCCAGGAAGGTGTTATAATAAAAATATAGACACATTTATTACAAGGCCTTTGTAACGTCGACCATAGTAAAGAATCACGGAAAAATCCAATAAACCAACACATCACAAGCAATACAATATATATACAAGACCAAGGGGTCTAAAGAGTTAGAAGCACGAAATATGCATACCACCTGGACGGGGAGGAAAACAGGCAGTGCAAGTAATCGTTAGACCCAGTTCGACATCAGAGGCCACCTAACTAGAAGGAAGTCCGAGCCCTACGAAGAGAGGAGCCTTGTGCTCAAAAGTACCTGCACACGTGGGTGTCAACGGGCAAAGGAGAGTCTCTTCAGGGAGATCAGGCAGTTCAGAGAGGTGAACAAAACGATGATGAACAGTTCCCCGCTACTCAAGCGCGGCCTCCACTTGTGGGCAGAAGCAGGGCACGAGTGCGGAAAAGGGTTGCTGTTTACGACAGCGGTGGAGAGCCACAGGCTCCTGTGGGAGGGCGACCGGTTAGGGTATTGACTACTCACCGGTCCCTGATGCAGGCAGACCCAGGCTTCTCCAGTTCCGTTTCGGTACTGGCAGGTTCAGATGCGATCAGCAGGATGTCTCGATGCTGTGTAGATTCCGCGACAGCAGGAGTCAGGGTCGAGGGTGTCCCAATTGCAGCGAACACGCACAGGTTTGTTACCATAGCAGGGCAACTCGGCAACCGCATGTATTCCGGCCCCAAAGCACACGTCTCACTTCAGACCTGGGAATGCCAAGTGTACGAATCATGTGAGAGTGCCGAGGACACGGGATTAGCAGTAAGCCAGACGGCGGTGAGAGAGCAAGGTTCCTGTGTAGGCTGGTCGGTCCACTGGATGGCCCAGGGATGCTTCTGAAGGCTTACATACAGGATTTGGTGAAGATGCCGAGAATAGTTGTTCCCACTATTCTTAAGAGTCGAAGCGCCAGTACAGGCCTTCTCGTTCGATCAGAGGCAGAGGGGTCCCACAGGAAGACAGCAGTGCAGGGTGCCAAACCTTCAGCGGGTCACCAGCGATTCCTCGACTTAGCTTCTTAGTTGCAGGATACTTGGCTCCTTATCCTTTGTTCGGGAGAACTCAGGAGATCGACCTGGTAGTGGTGTTTCCAGCCTCCTCTTATCCAGAGTTCCCTTCGCGCCAAAACGGAGAGGACCCAATGGGAGATCTGCTCACAAAACACTCACCCCATACGTGGACCTATCACGGACCACGGTAGTCCAGGCATTTAAGACACTCTAGACTCTCTGGCACCCAGGACATCCTACACATGTATTGGGAACAGACATCCCAGCCCACATCCTGGAAGCACACACAAGGCATGCAGAAGCCAACGAAAGCGTTGTCTTTCGCGGGAAAGTGCATGACCAAATAAGGACTGCCCCGGGTTGGCTCGACCTGGGGGAAGGTGATGGGGCAAGACGGTGAGCGGACAGGAGAAAGAACCTTGTGGCATGGCCATTTTGGAGGCCAGGCCACCCATTTGGGCCAAACGCGGGAAGCGCGGTTAACATGGCAAAAAGGGGTTCAAAACACAAAGAAACGATAGCTGCCACCAGTCCCGTCCGTGACACACTTGCACATTTCATGATAAGTCCAGCGAGAGTTTCTAGGGCCATTGGAATGACTAGAGACCCAAGAGCGCGGTAATGTAAGTTACGTGCACTCTTGTTTAATGTTGCTCAAAAGCTGCAACATGAGGAAAGGACTAAGGGAAACAAAGTCTCCTGGTACTGACTGTCTTAAGGGCATGTCAGTTTCCCCGTAAGAATGGAGCAAAAGCCCAGAGGAGTGCGGCGGAAGGCTGCGTTTCTCCGGCAAAGTCTAGATCAGGGTGTAAAACAACAGCAACAAGTTTGGGGGTTACCACATGGAAGGAAAATTACCTACAATCATGAAATCTTTCCTAACACTCGCCCCTCCCAGACTAAGGACAGGGGGAATTAATCCACCCCTGGATGAGTTTCTTGTTCAGTTCGGTTAAACATTCTGGACAACCCATCAGCATTGCTATGTTGGACACCTGGCCTATGCTCAATAGTGAAGTCAAAGCCTTGCAGATGTATGGATCACCTCAGCAACTTTGGATTCTCTCCCTTCATGTTCATTATCCACTTTAAGGGCTTATGGTCAGTTTGCACAGTGAAGTGGGTCCCATAGAGGTAGGGCCTCAGCTTCCGTAGGGCCCACACAACAGAGAAACATTCTTTCTCTACTGTGGACCATCTGAGCTCTCTGTCCTTAAACTGGTGACTAATGAAACCAATAGGGTGTTCCTTACCCTTCTCATCTACTTGCGTTAGAGCAGCTCCTATCCCAGTGTCAGAGGCATCTGTCTGCACAATAAAACGTCTTTGGTAATCAGGGGCCCTGAGAACAGGGGCCTGGCACAAGGAGTCTTTTAAGCCGTTGAAGGCCTTCTGACACTCGTCGGTCCAAGTTACCTTCTTGGGTTTCTTCGGAGTGATGAGAGCCGTCAGAGGGGCAGCTATGGTACCATAGTCTGCCATGAAGTTGCGGTAATACCCCGTGAGTCCTAAGAAGGCTCTCACTTGGGTCTGTGTAGTGGGGGTAGGCCAGTCTTGTACTGCTTGTACTTTACTGGGTAGAGGCTGTATCCTCCCTCCACCTACTTCATGTCCAAGGTAAACCACGGAGCCTTGTCCAATCGAGCATTTACTAGCCTTTATGGTCAAGTGTGTTTTCTGAAGAGCCTGTAGCCCAATCCCGAGGTGTTTCACAAGGTCTTTCCAGGTGGCGCTGAAACTGCTATATCATCCAGATATGCAAGAGAGAATTCATCCAACCCGTTTAACACATGATTCACAAGCCTCTGAAAAGTGGCAGGTGCATTCTTCAACCCAAACGGCATTACCCTGAACTGGTAAAGACCGTATGGAGTTGAGACCGCTGTCTTCTCCTTGGCATTTTCTGCTAGGGCTATTTGCCAATAGCCTGCAGTGAGGTCAAACGTGCTGAGATACTTGGAGGCACCCAAGGTATCCACCAGCTCATCTGTTCGAGGCAAGAGGTGTGCATCTGTCTTAGTGACAGCATTCAGAGCCCTGTAATCCAACAGAACCTCAATTCAGAAGTACCTGCCTTTGGAACGAAAAACCACAGGGCTGGACCAAGGACTACTAGAGGGTTCAATCACCCCAAGATCTAACATTTTGTTGACATTTGTCTTAATGTAACACCGTACTTTGTCTGACATTCTGTATCCTCTACTTTTGGTAGGTACGCTGTCTCCTGTGTCTATGTTATGTTTGCACCAAGGTGTCAAACCAGGGGACTGCGAAAACAGGGGGGAAAATTGCCTAAGCAAAATTTTTAACTTCAGCCTGCTGATCAGAAGTCAGGTGAGGGACCACTCGGCCTGGCGCTGGAAATCCGTGGAAGGCTTGGTCTGCTGGTGGATCAAGGTCTGGGATGCTCTGGTGGCGGAAAAGGTGACTGCATCGAAGGAGGGGAAACTTCACCAATTTCAATAAATCTGGGCGCCACTATTGGAATATGACCTCGAATACCCAGCATTAACCTTCACACCCCACCTGGCTCGGCTAATTTTGGGCCCGGCAGGGAGCAGGTGACATTGGCATTGCTGGGGGGTGAACAATTGGGGGTAAGGAATGGTGGGTAACGGGGTAGGAGGCGAGAAACAACGTTGTCTGCAGGGGAAGCCATTCTAAGTAGGAACTAAGATATGTATATGGACTACGGCTACCGACTCAATGATGATGATTGCCTTCATATATTAAGAATTGAACATTGTATGCTCCAATCATTTTTTTTAAAACCATAAAAATATGTTTGTAAAAAAAACGTCAATCCTTGCAGAGTCTAATGTTATGTTATGTTGATATGTACCACGTGTTAAGATGGATTTCTGAACTCTGTCCTGGAGGGGCAGATGTTCAGAAGGCCAGCCTAGTTTCTTGGAACAGGGTAACCTCTGGACAAGCCAGACCAATCAGGGTAGCGATGGCGGCGGTCAAGACTAGGTCTCAAGAGGGGTGAGGGTGACTGAAAGCCCGCAATGAGCACACAAAGCAAGGACGCTTACAAATTACTCCAGACAGGTCTTATATTAAAAATATAGATACATTTATTACAAGGCCTTTGTAACTTCGACCATAGTAAAGAATCACGGTAAAACTCCAATAAACCAACACATCACAAGCAATACAATATATATACAAGACCAAGGGGTCTAAAGAGTTAGAAGCACAAAATATGCAGACCACCTGGATGGGGAGGAAAACAGGCAGTGCAAGTAATCGTTAGACCCAGTTCGACATCAGAGGCCACCTAACTAGAAGGAAGTCCGAGCCCTACAAAGAGTGGAGCCTTGTACTCAAAAGTACCTGCACACGTGGGTGCCAACGGGCAAAGAAGAGTCTCTTCAGGGAGATCAGGCAGTTCAGAGAGGTGAACAAAACAATGATGTTCAGTTCCCCGCTACTCAATCGCGGCCTCCACTTGTGGGCAGAAGCAGGGCGCGAGTGCGGAAAAGTGTTGCTGTTTACGACAGCAGTGGAGAGCCACAGGCTCCTGCGGGAGGGCGACCGGTTAGGGTATTGACTACTCACCATTCCCCGATGCAGGCAGACCCAGGCTTCTCTGGTTCCGTTTCGGTACTGGCAGGTTCAGATGCGATCAGCAGGATGTCTGGACGCCGTGTAGATTCTGCGACAGCAGGAGTCAGGGTCGAGGGTGTCCCAAATGCAGCGAACACGCACAGGTTTGTTACCACAGCAGGGCAACTCGGCAATCGCATGTATTCCGGTCCCAAAGCGCACGTCTCACTTCAGACCTGGGAATGCCAAGTGTACGAATCGTGTGAGAGTGCCGAGGACACAGGATTAGCAGTAAGCCAGACGGCGGTGACAGAGCAAGGTTCCTGTGTAGGCTGGTCAGTCCACTGGATGGCCCAGGGACGCTTCCGAAGGCTTACGTGCAGGGTTTGGTGACAATGCCGAGAATAGTTGGTCCCACTATTCTAAAAGGTTGAAGCGCCAGTACAGGCCTTCTCGTTCGATCAGAGGCAGAGGGGTCTTACAGGACGACAGCAGTGCAGGGTGCCAAACCTTCAGCGGGTCACCAGCGATTCCTCGACTCAGCTTCTTAGTTGCAGGATACTTGTCTCCTTATCCTTTGTTCGTGAGAAGTCAGGAGATCGACCTGGTAGTGGTGTTTCCAGCCTCCTCTTATCCAGAGTTCCCTTCGCGCCAAAACGGAGAGGACCCAAAGGGAGATCTGCTCACAAAACACTCACACCATACATGGACCTATCACGGACCACGGTGGTCCCAGGCATTCAAGACACTCTAAACTCTCTGGCACCCAGGATGAGTATTGGGAACAGACATCGCAGCCCACATCCTGGAGGCACACACAAGGCATGCAGAAGCCGGCGAAAGCGTTGTGTTTTGCGGGAAAGTGCATGACCAAATAAGGACTGCCCCGGGTCGGCTCGACCTGGGGGAAGGTGAAGGGGCAAGACGGTCAGCGGACAGGACAAAGAACCTCGTGGCATGGCCATTTTGGAGGCCAGGCCACCTATTTGGGCCAAACGCGGGAAGCGTGGTTAACATGGCAAAAAGGGGTTCAAAACACAAAGAAACGATACCTGCCACCAGTCCCGTCCGTGACACACTTGCACATTTCATGATAAGTCCAGCAAGAGTTTCTAGGGCCATTAGAATGACTAGAGCCCCAAGAGCGCGGTAATGTAAGTTATGGTGCACTCTTGTTTCATGTTGCTCAAAAGCTGCAACATGAGGAAAGGACTAAGTGAAACAAAGTCTCCCGGTACTGACTGTCTTAAGAGCATGTCAGTTTCCCCGTAAGAATGGAGCGAAAGCCCAGAGGTGTGCGGCGGAAGGCTGCGCTTCTCTGGCAAAGTCTAGATCAGGGTGTAAAACAACAGCAAAAAGTTTGGGGGTTGCCACATGGAAGGAAAATTACCTACAATCATGAAATCTTTCCTAACACCACGCACCACTGCCATTCTAATGGTCTCCAGTTGCGCTTGTGGTTCTGAAAGGAAAAGTGGGCTTGCTTGGCTAGGGGATAAAGAGAAAAAAACAACAGGTTTTGTGCTGAGCTGTTAATGTGTATAGAACCTGGAGTAGCTGGCATCTGTGCAGGTGTGTTTTCTAGTTGCGCTTTGTTGCGTATACCAGAGGCGTATTAATGCCAGATGGGAAACATCCAGTGTTTGACTTGTCAGATGTTGGATATCATTTGGGATTTATGAGTTGGTTACAGAGAGGTGCTGCTTTTGTGTGTTTCAGAGAGGGGCTTTGCTGTACCTGTCTAAGGCTTGCATGGTCAGAGCATAGTGAGTGAATGTGGTTGAGTAGGAGATTGTTAGTAGGTATTTGGGTATCTGGTTGTAGATCGCCACTGGACACGGTGCAGCCATGCAATTCATATTTGTTTGGGCACCCACTGTCCCACAGGTGTGCGAAGCGCATAGCTCCAGTGCATGGTATGGCGATGTCGGGCTTGTCTGAATGTGGAGAAGAGGATACGGAAAGCTGATGTTGCAGAGGTCATTACTTGGGATTTTCCTATCTGTCTCGAGCAATGCGTTTGTCTTGACACACTAGGATATAGCACTTCCCGCATAAGATTATATGGGTCCCCTCAATTCACTATCATAAATACTTTGGGCAGTGCATGGAAAATACATAACACCTCTCAGAGGGTTGATCGATATCTGGTTGTTATTTGTCAGCTTCTAAATCGGGAAGGTTGAATAACCAGGTTTTTAACTGTTTCTGAAAAGGCAAATGGTCCTCTATAGTCATGATTTCTTTAGGAAGCAGGTACCAGAGTTAGGCTATGGGAATAGGTAAGCGACTTGTCAACTGAAATAATGTGCTATACTTTATGGTGACCTGGCAAAACTGTCACTTTTCTTGAGAGACTTTCAATCCCTAACTTTTCTGCAGTGCCGGGATATTCACAAGTCTCTGGTTGTTTTCATACACAGTTTTCCTAAAGTAGATCATATCTTTCATATTAACAAGCACCTCCAGTGGGTTCATGCCCCCAACTGTATGGTCCTTTAGACATTGCTATGTGGCTCAGATACCAAATACGCTTTGAGGCATACATGTGAATGAAAGAGGGCAGATAAGGTTTTTCTTCACTCAATCTTTGAAGGACAAAGGCATTTGGTAAAAGACACTGTGTAGGTCCAACTCAACAAAGCACTGGGGTCTGGTGAGACAATCCAGAGTTTTATTGGTAAGTGGAGGCATGTACTCATTTAGCACTGTGAGGCTGTTGATTTATGGTGCTATATACACATGCAGAAGTCCTTCTTGTGAGCCAGCATGATGAGATTGGCATTAGGGCTACAGCAATTTTCAATTACATCTGCTTGATGCAGCTCCTCCAGGTGGCAGCAGATATCTCCCACATCTGCAGGAGCTGGTTGCATTGATCTGTCTCTGAATGGTGTATCAACATTCCACCTCATGCAATGTAACACCTCTTGGGCTTCTGTGATCTCCAAATTATAGGCTATGAAAACCTCTGCCCTCAGTTCAAGTTATTCTCTACATTGGTCTTTCTCTGGCTCAGCCAGTGGAAAGTCATCAGACATCCGTTTTTGTGGGTCAGAAACTGGGACTGAGCCTGCACAGTGGATGCTTGCACTTCTGATTCAGTGAGGTAGAATAGGGTTATACAGACTCCTATGACAATGCCGCCAGTCCTTTACTGGGAGTGCTGGGTGTGGTGGTCACAGGGGCCTGGTGACGTCACCCTCGGGGTGATGCTGAGTCGGGAGTTAGTATATCGGGATTCTCAGGATCAGTTGGCAAATAGCTTTGAGGTGATGGAAGAAGGCGCAACAGAGAAGGGTTTTCAAAGTGTTGTTTGTTAGGAGGGTGATTGAGAGATGGCAAGGAGTTTTGTGTAGATTGGAATATGGTGCATCAGAGAAAAGTTGGCAAGGAGTTATTAGAAGGGTGGAGGAAGGAGAATCTTTGAGGAGGTATCAATGAGCTTTGAGGAGGAACGCAGATATAACACCAGAGTGAAGTTACACAGGAATTGTATAGATGGTGAACTTTCACTTAGCCCCCAGTTAGCAAAGCAAATTAATTCAAAATTCTACATCTTAGTACGTTCTACTAATTGGATTAGTTCCACTGACTTTGAGCCCAAACAACATATTCCCAGAAATGAGGCAGCCTTGGGAAAGTGAATAATGTAATACAGTGTATAATTCAGATGATTGGTGATGCAGACTAGCCTTGAGGATGTGTTGAGATTGTTTCCTTGCATCTACACACAATGCTGTGATCCCATGCATTCAATGAATTTCATGCATCACTGAAATCAATTCCTGTCAGTAAAGCTCCACACCTTCTCTCTAATGTCAACTCTTGTCTATGCCCACCTGCATCCGTGTCCACCACACATGCAATCCTCTTATTTCACAACCATGCATACTTGTCTGCAAGGTCGCTCGCTCACAAGACACATCGTGCATCATAATCTAGTGTTTGGTATTGTCAAAATGTGAGTGCAGACATTCTTGTTGGTCTGGTTTCCAGTGTATGCCTGAAATCTGAATTTGTAGCATGTTCTTTAAGTCACTGAACACATCTTGTAACCTGTATGGAATCACAGCACATTCCAAACTCTTTTGAGCAAACCAATATGTAATATTCACGGGTATGACTCTTCAATTGACTGTGGGTATCCACTGTTATTATTGATCCCATCAAGAAGGCAGTCAGATGCTGGAATCAACAGAACACGAGTCATTTGAGAAAGGCCAATTCCTTTATTAACATTGTCAGATCGTGCTGGAAATGGAAATGACTAACTGTGGGATCTCACAAGCTACAGATGGGGATCAGAGGATGAAGTGCTGGGGATGGGGGACTTAAGAGGACACGAGTTCACCCCCCTGTCTGTGGCTACAAGGTAGGAAGGTCCGGGGAGTGTTAGCATCGCTTCACTCCACGCAGCCCCCTGACCTGTGCCCCTTCCCCCTCATGCATATGCATTGCTCCCCCTCCAACTGATCCTCCAACCCCAATGCACTTGTGTCTCTCCTCTTTGGTCACTCCCTTCCACTCAGGCCACGTACATTCCCCTGCAACTTCAGGCTGTGTGCACTCCCTTGCTTCCCTAGCCACATGAGCTCCCTCACATCGTAGGTTCCCTCATCCGGTTCACGTGCGCTCCCGCACAACTTGGTCGTGTGTGCTCCCTTGCTTACCTAGCCGCGTACACTCCATCACATTGTAGGTCGGCACATCCTGTTCCGTTTGCCCTCATGTGTTTCCCTTCCTTCCTCACGCATCTCAGCCATTCCCTCTTCGATCTAGTGTGTATTATTCTGACACTGTCTCATGCTCCACTGTTTTTCTGGCATTACTTTGCATTGCCTGCATTCTTCTTGTAGGTTCCTGTTGTGTTCTGTGCCTTGTTGACTGTATTGACTGGGTGTTTGTTCTCTATGCTTCTTGATATTGTTTTGCTATCCACGGATTGTGGCATCACATTGCAATGCCTGCATTCTTCACATTTAGGTTTCTTGCTGACCTCTGTGTTTTGCTTTTGGTCCTGTATTGCATCTGCAATCTTTACTTCCATGTTCCTGTTGTGCTTGTGCTTGTGCTTGTGCTTTCCTTGGTTCCATACTACATCTGTATTCTCTACTTCTAGGTTCCCTGTTGTGCTCAGTTCTTAGCTGATGGTTCTGTAATGCATCTGATTTGTATGTCTGTTGTTCTTGTTCTATGTTGTGCCCACCTCCCTTTCGGGTCCCCCCTCTGCTTCCCTCCTGTGTGCCCCCTGTACAACCTGCCCTCGCCCTCCTCTGCCTTGTCTCCCCTCTCCCTAGCTCCCCTCTTTCCTGCTGACACCCCCTATGGTGCTCTCTATATACCTATCTTTTCTAACAGCTTTTCTATCGACTATCCTATACCTCTCACTAAGTCTGGCAGGAAGAAGCTCAAAAAGGACATCCTGGTCTCCAACCCAGACCTCCCTATCACTGATACCTACACCAGTGCTTCCTCCATACAGACCCTTACCGACACACTTTGATGTTCCGTCTCAGGCCTATGGGTGCCCCACATGGTCTCTCTTCTTTCTCCTTTTTCCTCTTCTCCCATTAATGGTGGCACCCAGTGGGAGACGCTCCTGGCCCCCTTCCACTCCTCTAAGACCATCATTAATGTCCCCTTAAAAGGCACCATCTTGGTCCAGGGCCCTCAGGCCAATCTCCTCCTCTTTGATAGATGCTTCCCGTGACTTATCAACTTTATTTCCTCTCCTGCTATCCCTTGTTACGCTTCTCTGGCTCCTCTGCCGCCTCCCTCCTCTGCAGCCCCTCTAGCACTCTCTTCACCCTCTCTATCCTGCTTTCTCTTCCTGCCTCCTCTTCCCATTCTCGCGCACCCCCAACAATTCTGCAGGGTGTACCTCTGGCCTGTACCCCTCCCCGGAAGTCCTTCAAATGTGGCAACCTGCTCCACATTGCTGCTCTCAGCTCTCGTTCAACTGTCAAACACTCCTTTGACATCTGCCATTTCCTGTAAGAGCTTGATTTTGATGTAATCGGTCTCACCGAAACTTGTTCAGCTCCGTCACGAGTTTTGATCTTCTCCTTCCTGATGGCTAAAAGATCCTCTCCGAAACCAGAACCAGCCAACCCAGTGGGGGTGTAGCCTTGATTTTCCCGGAGTGGAACCCTGCTTCTATTATTCCAATGCAGGACTACTCCTCCTTTGAATGCCTGGTCTGCAGGCTCTCTATCTCTCCTGGCCTCTTTCTCACTGTGGCCACTATCTGCAGGCCGCCTGGCCAGGTCGCCCTCTTCCTCTCTGAGTGGGCTGACTTCTCCTCCTCGCCCCTTGCCTCTACCCCTCAACTTCTCCTCCTCTGAGAATTGAACATTCACCTGGATGTTACCAGCCCTTCTTCAGGACTCTTTTGCAACCTCTGTTATTCTCTTGTTCTCTCTATTCTTCCCTCTGGCCCGACTCATGCTGCAGGGCAAACCCTGGATGTTCTGCTCTCTGAGACCTCCCCTTCTGTAACCCTCTCACCACTTCTCTCTCTTGGAATGATCACTTTCTTCTTATTTCTCACCTCTATCTCTCTTCCCCACAGGTCAAGCCAACTCAAGCACTGCCAACCAACTTCTTGGTCATCCCGCCAATGAAGCATGTATCAGTTGAGGCTTTCGCTGCTGTTTTTTCTCCTCCTCCTGTCACTTTGGCTGACTCACACCCTGACACAGTCCTCTCTAACCTTCATCTCTCTATCTCTAACACTCTGGATGTCCTTGCCCCTGTCATGAGGATCAGCTTGAAGCCCAAATCCAAGTGCAACTCTTAGTACGATTCTGACCTTGCCGCCCTCAAGCGCAAGTGTAGGGCAGAAGTGGGAGGCTTCAGGCACAACCCCTGATAAACTGGCCTGCCGCTTGCTCCAAAGGCAGTAGAGACTCTCTGTCCTCTCTAAGAAGAGAGCCTACAGCTAAGCCTGCATCTGTGCGCCATCTAGCAACTCAGCTGTAATTTTCAAAATCTGCAAAGAGCTGGCCAATCCTGCTGTAGTCTCTACCTCTCCTGTTCCCTCCCAGGCCCTCTGCATGGCCTTGGCCTCTCATTTCACTATTAAAACTCATAACATCCTGTCCACCCACTCTTCCTCTACCTCCTCTTGCTCCTCCTCTACCACTCCTGGTCCATCTGAGGCTGTTTCTACTCCTTTCTCCTCCTTTCCCCTATTCACTCCTGACGATGTTTCTAGACAAGTCTGATATATGAAAGTCTTGTTAAAGCAGGTTCTCCCCTGCTCATCCAGAGCCATCAAGGAACAAAATCGACACCCTTGCTCCAGCCTTGGCCGATTTCTGCAATCACTCCTTTGCCACTGGAACGTCTCCCTATTGCTTAAGCACTCCCTTGTGCACCCCCTTCTTAAGAAGCCCTTTGCTGATCCTTCCTCTCTGACTAACTATCATCCGATCTCCATCACTCCTTTCCTGGGCAAACTCTGGGAAAAGCTGGCCATCTTCCAGCTTAAGCTACTTGCTGAATCTGTTGGTTGCCTCCATGACCACCAGTCTGGCTTCAGAGCTGCCAGAAGCATAGAAACTACTTTCCTGAACACCCATGAAGACTTGCGCTCCAATCCTGACTCTAATCTCCTTTCTGTCCTCATTCTCCTCAATCTATCCTCTGCTTTTGACACGGTCAACCATGTCATCCTGCTCAATCGCCTCCACGACAGCCTTGGTATTACTGATCAGGCCCTTGCTTGGTTGACCTTGTTTCTCACCGACCAACCCTCTGAGGTCCAACTGGGGTCTTTCTTCTCTCTCTCTCTCTCTCTCTCTCTCTCTCTCTCTCTCTCTCTCTCTCTCTCTACATGTGGTGTTCCCCAAGGGCCTAACCTCTCTCCCTGGCTCTTCAACCACTACCTGCCACATCTTGCCCACTGCATCTCTACTTTCTGCTCCAATTTCCATGTTATGCGAATGACACTCAGCTCTCTTTCAGGCTCTCCCCAGCCACCTCTGCTTCTTCTCTCATACCAGATTGTCAGGCCGGAAATTCAGGAATGGTGTGCCGTCACTGATCTCTGCCTTAGGGCCAGTAAGACTGAGATCCTCCTCATTGGGACACCCACTCCCTCCTTTCCTCTATCTCTCAGGCTCTCTATCTGGCTCCCCACTCTGGGCCCTCTTCCTGCTCCTTCCTGTGAGGCTAAGAACCTTGGTGTCACCTTCGACTCCACCCTCTCCTTCGCTCCTCACATCTCTGACATCTCTAGGAAGTCAAACTATCAGCTGCACATCCTCATAGGTATTTTTGCTTTTCTCACTTTCCCCCAGAAGCTCACTGTCTGCAGAGCTCTGGTCCTCTCTGGGCTGGACTATTGCAACAGCCTCTTTCTAAATCGTCCTGCCTCTACTCTTCGACCTTAACAACAAATCCAGAACAGGACTGCGAGACTTGTCCTTGACCTCATGCCCACATATCTTCTCTTTTCAGCTCTGAAATCTCTTTGCCGGCTCCCCATGGCTGGATGGATCACGTTGAAGACCATCTGCATCATCCACAAGTCTTTCTGGGGCCCGGGACCAATCTACCGACTTTCTCTTCAAAAACATCTTCCTTCTTGAGCTCTCAGCTCATCCACCACCAACTCTCTAAGGGTCAGACACTTCTCCAAGCAGAGAGTTGGGGGCAGATCTATCTCCTCGGCTGGGGCCTCCCTCTGGAACAGCCTCTCTGCCTCTTTCAAACTTGAGCAGAAGCAACTCAAGACCTTCCTGTTTGCTTCCACTTTCTCTCTTCCTCTCCCCTGCCGATGCACCTGGATGCTCTGCGCGCCGGTCACCGGTCACCCTCTGAACTCAGGTCCAGGCTCCTGCATGTCCAGTTGACCTTGCACTGCCTCCAGGCTCCCCAGAATTTAAGGGTCTGTATCTGCAACCCTACAGTCCCTTCTCTATGCACTTATGAGCCACCCGTTGGCTGCGCTTGTAAGTTAACTGCACTTCCCCCTTAACCTCCCCTGCACTTCTCCCCTTCAGTCTTCCCTGCACTTGCGCGATCTGACTGACACAAGGCCTAGTAAGATCGTTATTTTGTCCTCCCATTTTCCCCCTTCCTTGTCTGTCACGCCTAGAAACACTTGTGTGTAGGCACGTTATAAATGCCACATCATATCATATTATATCAAAGCAGAGGGGAGAGGGAATCCAGGAGATTTTTCCCGGTGCCCGCCAATAAATAAACAATTCCATTTCAGGAGATTCATTAATACATTATTAAAGAAAGGATATGCGTTTCCTATAATGTTACAGCTAAAATAGAAAAGGTGTGCATATTTACAAAGCTGTACTTAACTGTTTTCTGTAGAATACAATCCAGATAGGATTACTAACAAGTGCTACAAGCAGACCTTCCAGTAGTCTCACGGGTAAGTCAGGCAACTTTGGCCTTGATGACTCGTGGTCGAATCATGATCTCTGGAACAAAAGCCAATTGATCACATTAATTGGCACAAAACGTTTTCCAGGACCTGGGAAAATCCAGACCGATGACCAGTGCTGATCAGGATTGTGTTGTGAAACGCCTCTGGATCCTACCGAAATAGCACTAGAAATCATACAGGAGAACTTTGGTACAAAGTTCAGGTATGGTAGCCAACCCAAATCGTAAACTTTAAACAATTTGATCCCTCACCCAATGTTGCCATACATTAGATGAATTAATACTTTGAATATGTTTTGCAGATAAAAAGCTCCCAAGAGTGTGCACACCCAAGTACAACCTTAGGCACAAAGTGATTTGAGGAGTTATTTTCACAAACAACATGGCAGGTTGCAAATGTTTACTGGTTACTTTATTAATTTACATTCTACAGATTCAAATATGCTTTTCAGCTTTTCCAGTGCTCAGGTCTGTTGCCTCTGCTTTCTTGCTTGACGCTCACACCTGTCCCTCCCTGTGCTCCTCGTTTGTTGTGCTCTGCGTCATTACATAATAACGCACATCATTACACGCTCTAATTTTACAATCCCATATTATTTACCCAATGTTTTTTTTCTCATTGTTAAAAGTGTGTTTAACATTATGAAATCCTTTTTAACATTCGCTGTTGACTTAACATTAGATAATATTTCAGATATTAACCCTTCGTAAAATGCCATTTCAACAAAATACAAATACATACAAAAGCAATCCAATGGAGTTTCAAATGGCCCAATTTTACAGGATGTGAGTTGATGCCAGTCCGAAGATGATCAATGTCACTAATACATAAATGAAACAGGACGAGTGCAACCTTGTTTCAGTTCTATTTCCAGTTTTAATGGATCTAGACATAGAGCCTTCCTTGGTGAGTCTAACCTTGATGGTCTTGTTAATATGTAATAAAGCAATCAGCTGTATAAATTTCAAAGGGACCTTGTAAGCCAAGAGCTTTGACCATAAAATTGGTCTAATTACTTGGTCAAACGCACTTGCCATATCAATTGAAGCCATGTACATGGGCCCAGTTTTTCAATTTTTGACAGATGCTTGTAAGTGAGCCTTTATGGCGGCATTTAGTAGGGTCCCCATCTGAGACCCAAAGCCAACCTGCAGTTTAGTGAGGGCACCCGTACAACAAAGGCTAAGGTTGAGCTCTCAAAAGTAATGAGTCAAAAATCATGGTGGAACCTCTAGTTATCAGGGCTAGAGGCATTACCTTTTTTTGTAAATGGGGATTATTATCGACTCTGTCCATGTTGGAGGTGCATTTGTTTGTATTCCCAAGTGGATCTAAAAACCCAACATACATAAACCTTTGTGTATTCAATTCACAGCAATGCTGCTGTTTCTGCCGTGCACTATCAAAATTACATTCTGCTTTTCAAAATGCACATGAGAAATCCTCATGAAAAATAAAAAACTTCTATGTTTTCCTGCTTGACATCACTACATTCTTATCAGCACAAGAAACTAAATTGCACTGGCTAATGCTTGTTCCCAGTACATGCTCCATAATTCATCTCTTCTAAATGCTCAAAGAATGTATTTAAAGCACCTCGATATATACTCCAAACCTCTAAAGTAAGTAATATAAAACTGCAAACATTTATGTCAAACATTATCAAAAGCAATTTATATTCCAATCTTCAATCCAGCAGGATTAATGGAATGTCGATTGCTCATGGTGTTATGGCTGAGATTCTGCATTCTATTATGCTGAACTTTTTTCTTCATTTACAACATAGAAATAAGAAGTACACCAGAAAAAAAAATCCAGCACTGTCAAGGATCTACAAGTGCCATAATCCTAAATGGGTCATGTGATTATCTCCTCCAATCATTTATTTATATTTATTTTACTGAGCATTTGTAAGGTGCCTTGTACAACAACATTGTGTTTCAAACCGCCACAAGGCTAAATTGGAAGAAAACAGGGGAAATAATAACAATGGAAAAAACAGTAAAATACAGTCTTGGTCTACTAGGCCTTGTGGCATTCAGACATGCAAGTGCAGTGTGGGGATCTTCTTGAGCAATATTAATACATACCCCAAATAAAAAAAACATTGAAATTAATAAATGTAGTGAAAAAGGCATAAGAAAAATTGAAAAAACACAAGAAAATAAAAAATAAAAATGTAAGCACAGAAGCCAACTAAAAAAGGAAAGAAAAGTTAATTTGAAAACTACACAGTTAGTCAGTAATAGGATCCTCACTGAGTTTTTCAAGCCAAAGTGTGGCTTCTTTTGGATCAGAAGTAACTTTATCTCCATCCGGCATTGCAAGAGAGTTGTATTTATTGAGGAAGAACTTAATCTGTAGAGTCTTTGCCAAGTCTTTTGTGCTTTTAAAAGACTACCAGACTGCCAGAAACTCCTTTGGGTAGTCTGGGTAGATGAACATTGAGATTCCTCCAAAGTTGGTAGAGCCTTTGATCCTAGTAGCATTCAAAATGACTTCTCTTGTCCTTGAGACCACAAAAGTAAACAAGATATGTTTGGTTTTGGAGCTGGTAAACCTTCCAACCAGGTATACATGAACAATGTCAGCTTCACCCAAAGAGTCTAAAGCATAGCAGCCCTTAAATACATTCAGAACCAGGGATATTCAGTTTTAATTTCCAGAATCAGGGCCTTCCACAATCCCAATCAGTCTGATGTTTTTGCTTCTTAGTTTCAAATCCAATTCCATACCCCTCTCCTTCTCCCTGTGAACATCTGCTTTTAAGTTGTTGTAGGCACTAAAGCTCCCTGAAATTTCCAAGCCCATACTGATAGATGATTTCCCCAAGTCAGTGACTCTGCCAACCAGATGAGATACTTTTGAGTTCAGTTCAGCCATGGTAATCTTGACCTCACTGACATCCTGTGCAATTTGCAGGAGTAATGTATAGGCATCCTGTGTGCTAGGATTATCCTCCATCTACAAGAGCTTCTTCTGTTTCTTAGAAATTGGGTTGTCTGGTTCCTGGTCTTTCTTCTTTGAGGTCATAATCTTCAATGAAATTTCTTCAGGAAGAGGGCCCATGAGCTGCAGGATCATGCTGCTTCTTCAGAGGCCAACATTCCGGAATCATCGGGAGTGTGGATCTTGTTCCGACCCGTTTCGCTCTGTTTGAGAGTTTTTACTTGGTACTTTGGAAAATACATTTCCTGAACCGTCTTGGAGGATCGTTGATGGCCAGGTGTCTCGTCCAGCCTTTGCTAGTCGTGTAGAGGTCTGCAGTGTTATTTTGCTCCGCAGCCTATCCGGCATACTCCTGAAAGAGGAAATATAAATGGAAATGCTACCAAAAACCTCCATTCTGACATTGCTACTGTGACTGCTCTTGTGACACTTTAAAGCTGCTATCTCGTAGCAATCTCGTATCAGCCATTTGACACAACGTCCCTGTCTGTGTGCCCGTGTGCTGGTGACTTGTGTTCCATAGTGCTTCTTATTTTTTCCTATCTTTTGTGGACTCCTCATTGACTGCTGATGGTTGATGCCATACAATCTTACTTTTGCATTGCCCATGCATTACCCATGAAGCGTGTTTAAACATTGTATCCAATATATTTGTTTTGCTGGCTCACATGTTGGGTTATATGTGAGTTTTTGCTCTATAATATCTCACATTTCATGTTTAGTTGTATTTTAGCTATTGATCAGGACTATTTGAGTGTGCTTTTGAGTTTTTCTCCATTGACCTGCTTGTAAAAGGGGGCTGCAAGGCTTTTCTCTCCCCCTTTCTCCTTGTGTGACGGGGCATCTCTTTTCTAGGGGGCTGCAAGATTTAACTCTCCCCCGTGTTTAGGAGTGCCTTTCACCCAGGCAGTGTGCATCATTAAGCACATTTGCTTGATTTTTGCTGTTAGTGGGGTTGCGAGGATAGGGCTGCTCCCCTCTCCCCACTTCTGGGGAAAATTGCAGGCAGTTTGCTTACTGTCTCCTTGTGGGTCATGCATTTTATTTGAACTTTGGGTGCAACTTATGTATGGTGCAACTCTCTGTTTTTAGAATATTATATGCATTGTTGCATTTATTTTTATTAAAACATTTGTGCTAATATATTGTTTTATTTGTTTGCTGTGTCTTAATGAATTTTAAGATAGTCCGCCTGTGTTTTTAGCTAAATCTCTGTACCCTGTACCTTGGCTGCTCGGCTGCGGTACTCTCTATTGTGCAGCAACGGGTTTCGGTGCCCCTGGAACCACCCCTCTTATCTTATGCGTTCTCCCCTGACTATTTTTCTATCAGTCTTTTAAGGGTCCCTGCGTGGGCCGGCTAAGATGATTTGGCTCAATGATGGTAAAGCGCAAATTAAGAGAGGAGGGAACCATGGCACAAGCGCCAAAAAATCTAAGCATAGCAGAATCCCTAAGATAATCACAAAGCCAGCCGTCAGGGCCCTTAAACCCAGACAAAATGTGAGCCAACTTTCGTTGGACTCCTATTTAAAAACCATGGCAGGGAACTTGGCTGACAGAATACAAGTGACAGAAAAAGCAATTTAGGAAGCCGCCTCCTCAATAGGGGTTACTAATTTAATGGCAGGTGGGAAAATGGGAGAAACAATTTCTGTCCCCAGCATCCCGTGTCTCATGAGCCCCCAAGAAATTGTCATGGGGGGGCCACAGAGGTGCCACTGGTAAATAAGGATAGCAAAACACCTTGCACCCCCTGGGAAAGAGTAATAACACTGGTCACCCATAGGATGGTTGAGGAAACCCTAGATGATCTGGGGCCTGCATCACCATCCAGGGATGACTCCATAGTATCATCTACAAAAGATGACGCCAAAACTTGGTTGGAGGCGCTATTAGATAATAAACTGAAACTCCTATTTTTATTATTGGATGCAAACAGGGGGCATCTGATGGGTTGCCCTCCCCCGGATGTTCAATGGCAAACTAAACTAGAGGCCATATATGCCATGTTGCAAACGTATAAAAAAGGGGTCATGGAAACTTTGATGATAATGGATGACTCAATTAGAGATCTAAAAATGAAAGTCAATGCCATCAATCAAAATAGTATCGGGAGAGGACTGTGCTTAGAGCAAACTGCCACCAGGGCAAGTAGTCAGATGGGGCAGGGGAAAAGGGAGGATATAGCCACTAGCCACATCCCTCTGCGGCCCACTCCTACAGCTTCACTAATAAGTCGCACTGGCACAGGGCTGATTATGGAGGGGGTAAATCCTCCGCGTGTCCAGTCTAAAAACATGCGCAGTGGGTGGGAATGCACGTCTAGTACAGTACTTAATCTTCCCCCGCATGCGGCCCCCCTGTTAGGTGTGATACTGGGGGTCCAGAGCCTACCTGCAAGTGCTTTAGAAACCACTTCTTCATTGATGAATACAGCTACACAGTGGATTAACTGGAATATAATGTGCCCTAGCATAAGTCCAAAATCAGTGCTAAAGGCTAGAAGAGTGGGTTGGGTGGGCCCCACCAGGAAGTCAATTAAAGGTGACTGCATTGTGGTGTCATTCTCCAAGCCCACATTAGTCAGCAACATTGTGACCTCTGACCTAACAAGGGGGCCTGAGTGCTAAAGGCTCAAAATTAGACAGTTTTTTTTTTATTTATTTATTTTAAAGTGCTTTTGGTTAATTAAAACCTTATACACTACAGAATTTTTACATTAACCATACATAATTACATATTTCACATAGAAAAACATTAGCCAACACATTTAATAATTAATTCTTGTTTACAGACTAGATTCTAAAAAACACATTTACAAAATACATCCCATTACACGCTTCCAAATATAAAAGGCTGCCCCAATAAAAACCTTAATTTCTCCATCATAAATAACTGACCAAAATTGGTCTGATTCAATTCTTTGCATGTCACCTACTAAATTTGAATACCCTTTAATGTAGTATTCTTTTAAGTTTGGGCAGAAAGTTAAAATATGTCTTACAGTCTCCACCTCGATATTACAGTATCTACACAATCTTTCTGCACGAGGAGTTTTTGTTCTTGCCCCGATAATTTCATTACACGGGAGAATGTTCAGCCGTAATTGTAGTATGAATCTTCTCATAGCTTTATTTCCCGTGTTAAGCAGATACTGTCTTGGTGTAGCAGGCTTGAGGCCTTGGAGAGCATAAGAGGAATATCTAGACTTTTTGTATAAATAGGACTGGTTTTCGCATAAATCCCAGATAAAGGCCTTATCTTTAAGGCTTTTCTTGATGTACATAATGCTATCTTTTCCCATATGTACATTATATCCAAGGACTTCAAGAAATGTTAATACTATTTTCTGTAAACTTAAAAAATAGGGATTCTTAAATCTGCCTTCACTTTTATTTTTACCTATAAGGTTGAGCATGTTACCTTCATCCCCATCCCCCAATATTATTCTTAAATAGAGTTTGCAACATTCTATTTTCCATAGGGTCGAAAGGGATATTAGCCCCAATTCGCATCTTATCGCTTGTATTGGTACCGAATTTGGGAGTCCTAAAGCTGGTCTCCAAATCTTCCCTTCAAGTAGATGCAGCTTACTCAAATATTTGCTTTCTACAGTTTCCAATGCATACAAAATTCCAGGAATAATACAACTTTTATATATCTCGAGTAGACCTTCGACAGAGTGACCTCCTTTACTAGTGATATATTTTCTTATAACTTTCCATTTCTTTACTATTTTTAAACTTACCGCCTCTTGGAAAAAATGTATGCAGGGATTGCTCAGAATAGGCATCCCCAAATAAGGGTAGGCCTCCACTACCTCTAGTTTTATCGAGTTTATCTGCCACCTAGTAAAAAGCCTTTTCTTTTCGAGCCTGGTGGCTCCAAATACCATAACCTTAGTTTTGTTTATATTGATACTTAGGTTATTCTTTTCGGAATACAATAATAGACCATTCAACATTCTTTGCAACCCTACTGGACTTTTATCCAAGAGGACGGTATCATCCGCATACATCAGGCCACAAATGGGTTTTCCCGCTACTATTGGTGGAAAGTTATTTATAGTCGAGAAACTTTCCCACATATCTGAGACATACAAATTGTACAGTATGGGAGATGTCACACATCCCTGCTTTAGACCAGTGTTAGTGGCGATCTCTGGAGATATCATCCCTCCTTTGCCCAAACAGATGGAGACAGTAGTTTCCCTATACATTTCCCTTAGAAAGTGCAAAATTTTGGGACAGATATTTTTCTCACTTAATTTCTTCCACAGAAGCCCCCTATTAACACTATCAAAGGCTTTCGAATAGTCTACAAAGCACACATACAGTTTTTCCCCCTTATCTTTTGACCCTGCATTAATGTAATTCAGCATTGTTAGGTTATCGGTGGTACTGTACCCTTTCCGAAATCCAGTTTGAAGAGTAGATAGCAGTCCCTTTTCCTCTATCCAAATGTTTAACCTCTCCACTAAAAGGGAGCAGAAGATCTTACAACTGCTATCTGCCATGGCCAGCAATCTATAGTTATCAGGCAGTTTTCTATCTCCCTTTTTAAAAATAGGGACCACTATGGCTTTCCTCCAGCTATCTGGTATGCGGCCTGTCTCCCATATACCAGTAAACAGCTGGAGCAAAATCACTGCCCATTTCTTAGGATTTTGTTTTATGACAGCATTTGCAAGGCCATCCGGGCCTGGGGCACGTGAGGATTTCATTTTAGAGATCACTTTCAAAATATCTAGTATACCAAAAGGGATACTATCTTGGTCATATGAGTTTATCCCATTGAGATTAGCAGACATGTCACTAGTCTTAAAGTAGAGGTCAGTAATGTATTGCTTCCATGCATCTTGGCTCACATTAGAATTTTCCCTACAATCCTCATCCATCAGGAACTGTCTATATAGATACCAAATTTTTTTTGAATCATGGGTTTTACATATCTTGTATAAGCACCTCCAATTGGCATTGCTGGTGTTATACTTATAATCCTTGATCCAATTTTTGTAATGAGTCTTTATGTTTTTAATTCTCTTACTTCTCTCTTCTTCATCCAAGTCACATGTCTGCTTAAGTTTGCGAATCTCACCCAGCATTTCTTTTTTTCTATCATAGATCATTTGATCATATTTGTGGGAGTGATTTTTACCCCTTATATTTTTCACAATTACCTTGCTGTTTAGCCTCCGAATTATACCCAACAAATTAGTTATTGGATTAAGACCATTCAATGCAATATCCTGCCCCTCAATGGGCAGCCGATCAAACAGCTCATTAAAGGTGATTAGATTTTTATCCGACCATGTGATCTTATTTCCGGATGCTGAAAATTGTATGTCCATCTCATTACTCACTTCCCAACATTTACTTACCGAGCCCTTAGTAAATGTGCCCCTAATGGGTGTATGGTCACTCAGAGTGGTAGTAATATGTTCAAAGGAGATAGTAGATAGGCTTAATTGTTTGCTTACAAACATATAGTCTAACCTATAGCCTACCTTCCCATTAGTCCAAGTTGCCCCCACACCTGGACCCAGGTGAGGTTCTAGATATTCTAAGTCCCAGCTGGTCATAAGGTTCATCCACCGACAACCCTGCCTAATCTGTGTATTTAAACCCGCCATCAGGTTACCCTCTTGAGTTTCCAATGATGCAATAATGTCTGTTTCATCCCACAATTCTTTGCATCTATTCATCTCATTCAAAATTAGACAGTAGATTGGTGGGCCTGGAATATTTTTATCCCCAAGGGAGGGTTGCGGCAGCCCTACCTGAGGGTAAATGGGAATGACTTTCATAGGGGGATTTGTATCAGGGTAGTGTTGCTCTTTCTGCCGCCCCCACAATGGAACATGTGCCTTCATGGGTTACTGTGGGGATAAATGACCGTGACTGACCGGGGCAGGTTGAACCGACTGGGAACTGTATCATACAGAATCAATTTGAGCTGCTTATGTTGATGGATGCCCAGGATTAACAATGATCGCCCCTGGGGGGCGAAGTGGAGGCTAACGCAGGCCCTGAACAGGAGGGAGAACCATGCTCACCCTTGGGGGGGGGGAATCAGGGAATACCTTAGGGCCCGAACAAATTAGGGAGGATAAGAAAATCTAATTTGTTTCCTGGACTATATCTGGTTCCAGGAGTAAATTGCAGTTGGATGAGAACGTGGAATTTTTGAAATGCTGCAAGATCATACTACTGTAAGAAACCTGGGAGTTGGAGCTGCCCCATTAGGATGGCTATGCTTCTTACTGCATCCCCGCCAAAAAGAACAGGAGAGGGCAGAGCTCTGGTGGTTTGGCAGTGATGGTTAAAGCTTCCTTAGCTTGATGGGTGGAGGTGGTTGAGACCAGGTTGGTATTCCTACAACTCTTGAGGTTTAAGTCCCCGGGCACTGAAGAGTTTGATGTTTTAAACTTCTATAAGTTCCACATACTTATATATGTATAAGTCCAAACAAGGTAGAGGGGGAGGTTTGATCTAAATTAAAGGAATTTGTAGACATGTATATGGTTGACCCAATGAACGTCAAGAAAAGACTTATATGGGGTGGGGATTTTAATGTTAAAATGGGTTGTGGTTTTTCTAAGGACCTCTATGAACCCATTGAGGAACAAATGTCCAGGGTTCTCGAACCGGAAATGGAGGATCTCGAGCTCTCAGCTCATCCACTGCCAACTCTATGAGGGTCAGATGATTCTCCAAGCCGAGAGTTGGGGACAGATCTATCTCCTCCGCTGGGACCTCCCTCTGGAACAGCCTCCCTGCCTCTCTCAAACTTGAGCAGAACCACCTCTGATTCCGGAAGCAACTCAAGACCTTCCTGGTTGCTTCCGCTTTCTCTCTTCCTCTCCCCTGCGGATGCACCTGACTGCTCTGCGCACTGGTTACCTGGTCACCCTCTGAACTCAGTCCCAGGGTCCTGCATATCCATGTTCCCCTTGCACTGCCTCTGGGCTCCCCAGAAGTTAAGGGTCTTTATAGGCAACCCTGCAGTCCCTTCTCTCTACACTTATGAGCCACTTGCAGGCTGCATTTGTGATTTAACTGCACTTCCCCCTTCTCCTCCCCTGGCACTTCTCCCCTTCCCTCTTCCCGCACTTGCACTTGCACAATCTGAATGACACAAGGCCTAGTAAGATCATTATTTTGTCCTCCCAGTTTTCTCCCCTGCTTGTCTTGTCATGCCTAGAAACACTTGTGTATAGGCGCTTTATATAGGACTTATCCTGTGGCCACCACCGTTGCCCGGCTGCATCTGGGCACGCTGGGTCCTGCTACCACCGACCCACTTTGGCCCATTGGCGCCTCCCTGGGACATCTCATCTGCCCTTCATCCCCAACCTCACTGTGCCTGCGGCTGTACCGGTGCATCTGGGCATGCTGGGTCCTGCTGCCGCCGACCCACTTCGGTCCATTGCCGCCACCCGGCGACATCTCATCTGCCCTTCAGCCCCGACCTCACTGTGCCTGCGGCAGTACTGGGGCTCCTTCTAGATGGCGTCATGCTTCCTCTCCACTGCGTCCAGCTGGCTGCTCTCCCCTTAACCCATCTCTGCTTTGAGTCTCTGTCTGTCTACCACTGACTCTCCTTGCCATTTCTTCTGTCACTCTGCCCATGAGACTGATCCTGACTGCCTCCATCCCCCCTTCAGCCCAGACCTCACTGTGCCGTCGGCAGTACCGGAGCTCCTTCTGGACGGCTTCATCTTTCCCCTCCGCTGCGTGCAGCTAGCTCCTCTCACCATCACCCATCTCGGCATTGAGTCTCTGTCTCTGTCCACCGCTGACTCTCCTCGCCATTTCTTCAGTGACCCTGCCTATTGGACTGTGCCTGGCTGCCTCCATCTCCTAGTCTGTGCTGTTTGCTGTCCTTGGCTGGAAGGGCTGGGTCTTGTTGCTTCCGACCCACATCGCCGTGCAGCCATTCCTGACTGCTGTTAACTTGCTCTACCCTCCAGGGCCTTGCTTACCCACTACCTCTGTCTTCCCCCCTTATATCCTCACCTACTAAGTGGCCGCCAGTTCACTTACCAGTGACCTCCACTAAAATTGGCCTGCCAGTCACTTACCTTGACATTACTTTTCTACAGCTCTTCCATCCGGGGCCCTGCTCGCCCACTTCCACCGTCCTCCTCCCTTCTATCCTCAGCCACTAAGTGGCCTTCCACTTCACTTACCTTGACTTTACTCTACTTGCTACACACCTCATCTCCCCAGTCAACCTTTCCTGTCTCTGCACTCTCATAGGCCTGCGCTCCCCGTTATGCATCAGACCTCCCACCAATCCCACCACTTTTCCCTTTTCTTCCCCCTTTCCTCTACCCACCCCCCCTCATCACTCTCTGTCTTGTCATCATGGCCATCTCCTCCTCTAACTTTCCTTCACCCCCTCACTCCCACCCTATTCCCCACCCCAACACATCAATCAGACGTCACAACCTCATTTACCTGCAACTAGCTTGCACTCAATCCAACTCCATCGACATCGCCCTCTGGAACACCAGATCAATTTGCAAGAAAACCACTGCGGTCCTTGACCTATTCTTACTCCTCAACCTTCACTTCCTCTGTATCACCAAAACATGGATCCCCCCACACAATACTACTGTTCCAGCATCCCTCACTTTTTCCTCCTCCTCCTTTGCCCATGTCCCTCGACCCTCAGGCCAAGCTGGAGGCATTGGCCTTCTCTTTCGCCCCAACTATCTTTCTTCTCCCTGTTCCTCTCCTCTCCCTGTCCTCCCCTCTTTCGAGTTCATGTATAAAATCTTTAACTCCCCGCATGTCATATCTTTCCTTATTATTTACCATCCTCCTGGCCCCCTTTGTTCCTTCTACAAGGATATTGATCACCTCCTCAACCTCATCTTCCCTAGCCCCACCCCGTAAATCCTATTGGGTGACTTTAACCTCCATCTCTCCCCCAACCGACCCATTTCTCCTCTCCTATCCATTCTTGACTCCTCTCCCTTCCCCACCCACTCACCTTTCTGGCTCCACTCTTCATCTTATGTTTACCTTATCATTCACTGCTTCTCCCATTTCCTCCCTATCCAATTATCTTTCTGACCACTCCTTACTCTCTGTCTCCCTTACCAGTCCTTCCTCTCCTCCTCCCTCCCTCTCATCCACCAACCACTTTTACTGACATGACCTGCATAACATTGACCCCTCTCTCTTCCACGCCTCCTGCTCCTCTTCTCTCCCCCTCTCTCCCACTTCTCCTCTCTCTCACCCAATGATGCATCTTTGACTTTAACCTCTACCCTCACTTCTACTCTTGATCTTCTTCACCCTCTCTCTCCTTTTCGCCCCTCTCACAAACCTGCCCAACCTTGGCTCTCTACTCAACTCTCCTGCATGCGTCGCCTCAGAGACGCCTTGAACGACACTGGTTAAAACACCCCTCTTCTTCTAACCAATCTTCTTAATTCTCCTATCATACCCTCTATGATAACTGTTGTCACTCTGCTAAACAAACCTACTCCTCTGACTTACTCCACTCCCAATCCTCCCACCACCACTGAATTTTCTAAACCTTAACTCGTCTTCTCTCTCCCCCTACCACTGATCATTCCATTGCCTCACCTCTCTCTGCCACTGATTTTGCCAACTTCTTCTCTAACAAAGTCCTCAATCTCCGCCAAAAGACATTCTCAGCTCCCCTTTTTACTCTCCCCCTCCATCTCCTCTCTCTCCCCCTCCCTCTACCATGTCCTCCTTCACTCCTGCCACTCAATCATAAGTGTCCCTCCACTTATCTAAAACTCACCCTACTGCCTCTCCCTCTGACCCCATTCCCACCTCCCTCATTCCTAAAATCTACCCCCTCCTCATTCCCTACCTTACCTCCTTTTTCAACACTTGTCTAACCACATCTACCTTTCCTTCTTCCTTCAAGCACGCTACTATCATCCCTATCCTGAAAAAGCCATCTGCCAACCCCCACCTTGTCTCCAACTTTCACCCCATTTCCCTATTGCCCTTCCTATCTAAACTCCTTGAACATGTTGTCTATTCTCAACTCTCCTCCTTTGTTTCTACCCACTCTCTCCTCCCCCTACTCAATCTGGCTTCCACCCTCACCACTCTACAGAAACTGCTCTCTCATCTGTCCTCAACTCTCTCCCCTCTGCCCGCTACTCAAAACACTCCTCCATTCTCATTCTTCTCGACCTCTCAGCTGCCGTTGACACTGTCAATCATCCTCTACTCCTTAACACTCTCTCATCCTTTGGCCTCAAAGACTATGTTGTCAAGTGGTTCTCCTCCTATCTTTCCAACCGCACCTTTGCAGTCTCCTGGGGTGGTAATACCTCCCCCACCCATCCTCTTAAGCACAGTGTCCCCCAAAGATCTGTCATCGGCCCCTTTCTCTTCTCACTCTACACTTCCTTCATAGCTCCTATCATCTCCTCCTTTGGTATATCTCACCATTCTATGCAGATGATACTCAGCTCTTCCTTTCCTTCTCTTCCTACTCCCCTGACATCCATCTCAAGCTCTCTTCCTGCCTTTCCGCTGTCAAATCTTTGGATGTGCTCCCACTTTCTCACCCTAAATGCTGACAAAATGGAAGTCCTTTTCTTCCATGCCAACACTCTCCCCCCTCTGCTCCTCCTCACATTCTCTTTTCCTCTTCCTAACTTCCCAATTCTCCCCACGCCCGGAATCTTGGCCTTCATATCGACTCCAACCTCTCCTTCTCCCACCATATCTCTCTCACGGCCCACTCTTGCCGATTCCACCTCTATAACATATATAAAGTCTGTCGCTTCCTAACCTTCCATGCTACTAAACTCCTTATTTCCTCCCTCATCTTCTCGAGACTCTTCTACTGATCCACTATATTCTTCGGTCGCCCCTCCACTCATCTAACCCCTCTTAAATCCATCTACCATTCTGATATCCGCTCGATCTGCCTTCTCTCTCCTCACGATCACATCTCCTGTTCTCTAGCTCTCTCTAAGCTGGCTCTGCTTTCACTCCCATCTCAAATTCAACTTCCTGTGCCTCATCTTTAAATCCCTCTATGGTCTTGCCCCACCTTACCTTTCCTCCCTCCTCACTTTCTATATTCCCCTTCTCCCAATTCGCTTTGCTGATCTCTTCCTTCTCACTCCCCCTCCTCTGTTCTGTGCCCCATCCCGCTTCCGATCTTTTCAGCTCCTGGCCCCTTACCACTGGAACCGTCTCCCTCTCCCTATCTGTTCCATATCCTCCTATTCCTCCTTCCGCACTTCTCTCAAATCTTACCTCCTCCAATTACCATCCTAACGCCTGTGCTGTCTCTTTCATGACAGTCCTACATCACATCCTATATCTTTACTACCTCTACCACCACGGTCCAATACCACTCATGTAATGCCATATTGTTCATGTAAATTGTTCTACATACTGTTTTCTGATACTTGACTCACATGTTGTTAATGCTTGTTATGTATTCTTGTTGTCCTTATGTAAAGCGCTTGGTGTAAAGCACTATATAAAACCTAATAAAATACAAAATACAAAACTTTGGCCTTGATGACTCGAGGTCGAATCCTGATCTCGGGAACAAACGCCAATTGATCACATTAATTGGCACAGGTAGTTTTCCCAGACCAGGGAAAATCCGGACCAATGACCAGTGCTGATCAGGATTGTGCTGTAAAATGCCTATGGATCCTACGGAAATAGCACTAGCAATAATCATACAGGAGAACTTTGGTTCAAAGTTCAGGTATGGTAGCCAACCCAAATTGTAAACTTTAAACAATTTGATTGTTCACCCAATACTGCCAAACATTAGATGAATCAATACTTTGAATTTGTTATGCAGATAAATAGCTCCCAAGAGTGTGCACACCAAGGTGCAACCTTCGGCACAATGTGATTTGAGGAGTTATATTTTCACAAACAACATGACAGGTTGCAAATCATTACTGGTTAGTTTATTAATTTACATTTTACAGATTCAAATGTGCTTTTCAGCTTTTCCAGAGCTCAGGTCTGCTGCCTCTGCTTTCTTGCTTGACGCTCACCCCTGTCCCTCCCTGCGCTCCTCGTTTGTTGGGCTCTGCGTCATTACATAATAACGCACGTCGCTACACGCTCTAATTTTACAATCCCACATTATTTACCCAATGTTTTTTTCTCATTCTTAAAAGTGTGTTTAATATTATGAAATCATTTTTAACATTCGCTGTTGACTTAAAATTAGATAACATTTCAGATATTAACCCTTCGTAAAATGGCATTGCAACAAAATACAAATAAATACAAAAGCAATCCAATGGAGTTTCAAATGGCCCAATTTGACAGGATGTGAGTTGATGTCAGTCCAAAGACGATCAATGTCACTAACATATAAATTAAATAGGACGAGCGCCAGTACACAACCTTCCTTTGTGAGTCTAACCTTGATGGTCTTCTTAATTGGTAGTAAAGGAAACAGCTGTGTACGTTTCAAAGGGACCTTGTAAGCCAAGAACGTTGACCATAAGATTGGTCTAATTACTTGGTCAAACGCACTTGCCATATCAATTGAAGCCATGTACATGGGCCCAGCTTTTCCATTTTTGACAGATGCCTGTAGGTGAGCCTTTATGGTGGCACTTAGTGGGGTCCCCATCTTAGACCCAAAGCCAACCTGGCGTTTAGTGAGGGCACCCGTACAACAAGGGATAAATTTGAGCTCTCTTAAAAGTAATGAGGCAAAAATATTGCTGGTCCCATGCCTGTTGTTATCAGGGCTAGAGGAATGACCTTTTGTGTAAATGGGGATTATTATCGACTCTGTCCATGTTGGAGGTGCATTTGTTTGTATTCCCAAGTGGATCTAAAAACCCAACATACATAAACCTTTGTGTATTCAATTCACAGCAATGCTGCTGTTTCTGCCGTGCACTATCAAAATTACATTCTGCTTTTCAAAATGCACATGAGAAATCCTCATGAAAAAAAAAACTACAATGTTTTCCTGCTTGACATCACTACGCTCTTATCGGCACAAGATACTAAATTGCACTGGCTAATGCTTGTTCCCAGTACATGCTCCATAATTCATCTCTTCTAAATGCTCAAACAATGTACTTAAAGCACCTCGATATATACTCCAAACCTCTAAAGTAATATACAACTGCAAACATTTATGTCCAACATTACCAAAAGCAATTTATATTCCAATCTTCAATCCAGCAGGATAAATGGAATGTCGATTGCTCATGGTGTTATGACTCAGATTCTGGATTCTATTATGCTGAATTTTTTTCTTCATTTACAACATAGAAATAAGGAGTACACCAGAAAAAAAAATCCAGCACTGTCAAGGATCTACAAGTGCCATAATCCTAAATGGGTCATGTGATTCTCTCCTCCAATCATGTATTTGTATTTATTTTACTGAGCCTTGTAAGGCGCCTTGTAAAACAAGATTGTGCTTCAAACCGCCACAAGGCTAAATTGGAAGGAAAGAGGGGAAATAATAACAATGGCAAAACAGTAAAATACAGTCTTGGTCTACTAGGCCTTGTGGCATTCAGACATGCAAGTGCAGTGAGGGGAAGTGTAGGAGAGAGGGAGGGAGGACGGGATGAGCAGAGGAGTGGGCAAGTGCAGGCGGAGGGACCCGGATGGAAGTGCTAAGGGGAGCCATGGAAGAGAACCTCAGGCTAAGTGCTAGTGCAGGCGACCCCCAAGGATGGGATGCAGAGCCACCAAGCAGAGGCTCGCAAGGGGAGTGAGGTGGGAGGGAGGGTTCTGGTATCGACTGGGAAGAAGGGCCTGGAATCCTGTGAAATTCATGAGGATCAGGCCACTGGACCCAGCGGCAGTGAGGGGATTGACATGGAAGGTTAAACGGGTAAGAAGTAGAGAACAGCAGAGTTTTGAGCAGTTTCCAGAATTTAAGGAGGTCTTGCTGAAGTCTGAGAAGGGCAGGGAGGCTGTTCCAAAGGGAGGCGCCAGCCAAGGAGAGAGACCTGCCCCCACTCTCTGCTTGGAGAAGCATTTGCCAGTCAAAGAGTTGGAGTTAGAGGAGCATAGGGCTGTAGCAGGGGATTATCTAGGGAGGGAGTGTTGGGGATAACATGGTCCCATGCCCCAAATGGCCTTGTGGGTGATGCAGAGGGTCTTGAATGTGATCCTTGCAGCCACCAGTAACCAGTGGAGACATTTTAGTGCCAGAGATATACAGTCCCTGGGCTTGAAGCCAAGGGTAAGTCTTGCAGACCTTTTCTGGATTAGCTGGAGGGGGTGTAGGAAGGAAAGAGGGAGATTGAGAAAGAGGCTGTTGCATTAGTCCAGCATGGAGAGGATCAGAGCTCTGAAGACATTGAGTTTCTGGGGGAGGTAAGGAAAGGAAGAATGCCTCTGAGCAGGTGGAGTTGGAAGTGGGACTTCTTAGTAAGTTCCATGATGTGAGACATGAAGGAGAGAGCGGAATCGAAGATGACCCCGAGATTTTTGGCCTCACAGGATGATGGGGGAAGAGGGTCCAAAGAGGGTGGCCAGAGGGTAGGAGGACAAGAAGGTGCAGGTGTCCCAATGAGAAGATTTTCCATTTTACTGGCATTGGGCGGTTAGTGAGGAAAGAGGTCAGGCATCCAGCGCCCAGTCAGTCATGCACAGGGTGGTACAGACTTGTTTTATGAGAACAGAATGGTTGACTGTGTCAAAGGCAGAGGAGAGATCAATCAATATGAGAACAGCGGGAATGTTTGAGTCGAGATTTGCAAGCATGGTTTCACAGGTGTCCAGGAGAGTAGTTCCCGTGCCTTTGGATGCCCAGAATCCAGATTGATGGTCATGAAGGCAACCAACAATATCAGTGTGGAGGGTCAGTTGGGGGGAGACCAGCTTCCCCTAGATATGAGATTGTGCCAATCTTTAGGAGTTTTCAAAGCTGAATTTAAGACACTTCTGTTCAGGTGATGCGGGACCTGACTTTGATGTGATGGGAATCTGCCTTTCGTTTTTATTGTTTCGTATGTCTCTGTTGGCACCACTATGCCTCTGGGCATGTGACTGGTGCCTTTAGGAGGGTATGTTAAAAAAGGTGAACAATGTCCCTATTCAGAACATTTCATCTTCCTCCACCCACAGGGAAGTTGATTTACATAATAAAGTAAAGACTAAGATGATTCTTTTTCTCCACTCGCACCCTCCCACCCAGATTTAGAACCTCTGTGTGATCTCCTGGCACTTCAAGCCCTGAAAAAATGGACCATATGCTTAGATTACCTTACAAAAACAATATTTATTCAATGCGTTTCAAAAAACATTAAAACATAAAAAAAAACTCACATAACACAGTGCTGCTTCTAATAATAGAAGAAACTAATTCTGAAGCATCAAAAAAAATTCATACAAATCCACAGGACACAAAAAATATCACATAACAAAACACAACAATCTCAATGTGTCGTTACAATATCAATCCCAATATCAAGGAGGGGTCAGCAGACAGCTTTTTTAGGAGAGAGTGCACAAGAGAGTGCTTGAGGGATAGAGGGAAAGTGCCAGTGGCAAAGGAGTGGTTACAGAAGTCAGCAAGAGCAGGGGCAATAGAGGAGATTCTGGGTCTCATTACAAATCGCTCGGTATGGAAACAACAGTGGCGGTAAACTCGCTGCCACCGTTGTTTCCATGCCAGGCGATCACAACTCCTGCAGGCGGGAGGTGATGTTCCCGCCAGGTCTGACCTGGCGGGTTTAACAGCGCCCGCCTGCAGGCAGATGAGGAAACACCGGCAGCATTACGAGATGCTGCCGGTGTTTCCATGATCCCCATTCCCATCGAGTCCCATAGGACTCGATGGGAATGGGGATTAACACCATTTCGCCTCCGTGATTCCCGGAAAACCGGGGTTGTAATGCCCCGGTAATTCCGGGAATCACGGAGGCGGAATGGTAATACGAGTCCGGCGGTGACCAGGCGGTTTTACCGCCGCGGTTACCGCCAGACTCGTAATGAGGCCCTCTGTCCTTAATGGTTCTGGAAGAGCATGGGAGCACCTGTTAGGTTGAGACCTTCATAGAGCGGATTCCTTTAGAGACCTCATCCAGAGCTATGGGCAGGAGGGAGAAGAATGAAAGGGGGTGGAAGGAGGGGAGCCATGTGAGGCAGGAAAGCGGTCACGGTAATGGAGATGGAAGATGTCCTGTGTTTTTGAATTGAAATGGGAGGCCAAAGTGCTACGGAGAGCTTGGAAGGCAGGAGAGAGGTGGAGATTGCATATAGATTGGAGAGTTCCTTGCAGATTTTGAAATTTTGGCTGTGCTGTTAGTGGCTCCAGAGATGCAGGCTTGGATGGGTGCCCACTTCTTGGAATGGATAGAGAAGCGATATATCCTTTGGAGCAGGCGGCAGGCCAGTTTGTCAGAGGGTAAACCCAAGGTCTGCCACTTTCGTTCAGCAACTATGCGCTTGGGTTTCGAGATGCTAGATCAGAATCGTACTAACTGTTGTTCTTGGAGGCAGGTTTTGGGGCAGATTCTCATAACAGAGGCAAGGATGTCAAGGGTGTTAGAGATGGAGGGGTGCAGGTTATCAAGGACAAAGTCAGAGGGAGAGTCAGAGTGGGGATTGGAGGGGGGATGAAGGTGGAGGCAAAAGCAGCGAAGAGACACTCGTTTCATAGGTTGGATAAAGGCAAAGTAGCCTGTCAGTGCTGGGGGTAGCACGGAAACAGGGCCAAGGGGCCCCAAGCGGGAGAAAAGGAGAGAGTGGTCAGATCAAGATAGGGGGGTGGTGACTAGATTACAGGTAGGGATGTCTTCAGAAATGAGGATTTCCAGAGTGTGACCGGCCTGGTGGGTCAGGCCAGAAGGGAGAATAGAGAGAAAGTGAGTCACAGAGGACACAGAACTGAGAGGTGGATGATTCAAGGGAGTCAAGATGGATGTTGAAGTCACCAAGGAGGAGGAGGTGATACACCCATAAAATGCCTCATCACCACCATAGCATATGCTTTTCACTGCCCTGCAAAACAGTCTGTGGAAGGAATCCCAGCAACATTGGCAAGACACCCAGGCAACTCCACACCATCTTTGAACCTGCTGTCCTACTAGATTAACGGTTAATCTGACCATCATTCCTGCTGTTTACCTATAAAAAACCAAGAGGGAGGGCTGTCAAACGTGGGATAGAACTCACCTCCATGCCTACAATAGTATCCTGATTCTCCATTATATCACTAAGACCAATCAACATTCTAATATCCACCAAGAAAGAATAAGGAGTCCTGCTGAGTCCTTTGGGGCCCTTGTAAACTTTCCCCTGGTCTCTGTGCTCTGGCAAGGAAGGGGTTAACAATTGGAAGGAGGAACCTGCTTGCTCAAGAAGCGTTTGCAGGAGCAGAGCGAGCAGAGTCCTGGTGAGTCCTTTGGCATCCTTTGGAGAACTGTGGTGGTGTAGTGGCGTGTGTGCGTGCCCATGCTCAACTGCTGAATTCATTTTATGTGTTTTGCTCCAGTTGTGGCCGAGGCATTTGGGAATCACACTGGCAGACGGTCTGACACAGACTGCAGCTGCAGGTAGTGTTCTCTACTGTGTTGACTGGGTCTCAAGGGTGGAGGAGAGTCAGACAAAGGCAGCTCCCTTAGCCGTCAAGCGTGCCTCGCCCTCATTCAGTCCTGTTCATTCTTCTTGGCTAGTTTAATGCTGGTTTAATGCTGGTATTAATGCTGGTATTCTAGCTTGTGATACCTGTGGTCCTGAAGCCCTCCTACCGCCGCCCCCCTACCGTGGGAGTGTGGATCTTTATTTTTATTGTTCTTTATTTATATTCAAAAAATATACATAACATGAAAACAACAATAATTAATTAGAACATACAAGTTCATCCAGAGTAATAAACCATTAAATAACAGAAGAAAAAACGAATGCAGATAACTATTTCGATCCCTCCTCCCATCACCCTCCCTCCCCCGATCCACAAAACCTCAAGTCGGTACTAGTACATATCTAAAAATGTACCCCAGATTTGATCAAACAAATTCATTTTCCGCTGTCTTCTATAAATTATGTTTTCCATATCTGCTAGTTTATACACCTCCTCAAACCAGTCTTCTAATTGCAGTGCAACTAGAGATTTCCAACCACGTAGAATTATTTTCTTACAAATCATAGCTCCCCTGAGAAGCCATTTCTTCTTCGAAATTGACAAAGCATCTAGTCCTTCATCACATCCAAGTATCACTGTTTTGAAATCAAGATCCATGAATTCCCCAATCACTTTCAAACAAACACTGCATACCCCAGACCAAAAGTAACGTACGCACACACAACTCCAAAGCATATGTTCCAAAGTTCCAACCTCACCATAGCAACCCCAACAATCACTCAAATCAGTCATACCTCTCTTCTCCAACCTTTCAGGACTCCAGTAGACTCTATTAAGTATTTAGATTTGTCTAGACTTCTCACACAGGTTCAGCGAGCACAGATTCACAGTTGCACACATATTCTCCCACATCTCTGAAGATATCACACAACCCAACCTTGTACTCCATTCTTTTTGTAGACTGACATTGTTATTGTAATTTGCCACAATTAGTGTATAGATTCTACTAGCAATAGAACCTTCTCCGGTCTTCCTGTTGGCGGTAAAAATATCAACAGTCACATCATTACACCACACAACTTGTCCAATGATCTTTTTCAGTCGTCTATAATCTGCATTTGAAAAATTAGGAATAGCCCATTTCTATTAAATCCTGCACAGGTATCCATTTATCATCTTTCCAAATATCCCAACTCCAGTTCATGCCATTCAAATACCATTCTGACCAAAACAACATTTTCCCCTCGTCTTTAATTTTGGGGTTAAACCAAATAGAAGCATTAGGTGATTTAAATGCGTCTGCCTACAGCATATCATACAGATTTTGCCAAGTATCTCTCAAGAAATCAGTCATGGGAACTTTTTTGCTCACCGAATTCTTCATTGTCAAAATTGCCCTAGGGGTTAGTGGGTCAGCAATATTAGGCTCAGCAATTGTCCAGTCATCTGGCAGATCTTTCAGGAAAGGCGCAATAAACTGGAAAGAGAATGCTAAGTGATATGCATGAAAATTAGGAATGCCAAGACCACATTTATTCAAAGGAAGTTGAAGTTTCCACAATTTAACCCTAAGCTGCTTCTGATCCCAAATAAACGATTGTATCATACCATCCAATTCTTTCCAGTAATGTGGGCTAATTCTCAGTGGGAGCATGCTTATAATATAATTTAGCTTTGGGGCCGAATTCATCTTTAGTGCATTTACTTTGCCCCAAAGTGACAAGTTTAACATAGCCCATCTTCCAAACTCTGTTTGAGATTTTTACAAATCTCACCCATGTTTTCATCCACCATATCACTGACCGATGGTGTTAGCCAAATTCCAAGAAGGCGTATCCTTTTATCGCACCATTTAAAGCCCCATGCCGTTAAAGAAGCCTTATTACATGAATAAGTTAAAGGCATAACCTCTGACTTGGACCAATTTATTTTGTATCCTGCCACCTCATTAAATTCGTTCAAGACATTCATTAATACTGGTAAAGAACTATCACAATCTCATAAAATCAATAGAAGATCAGCCACATAAAACCAAATTCTCTGTTTAACACCCTGGAAGCCAACCCCTTTCATTCTTTCTTCAGATCTAAGTGCAATTGCCAAAGGCTCTTTTGCTAAAACAAATAAGAGTGGAGATAATGGGCACCCCTGTCTGGTACCCCTCTCTAACTTAAATGACACTGACCTCAAACCGTTCGTCCTAACATCAGCCATCGGAAGGGCATATAAGAGAGCTATCCATGAGATGAAATCTTCACCCAGATTCATTTTACGCCAAACATCCCTGAGCCTGTGTCATCGTTAGAATCAAGTTACGAATATTACTAGATGTTCTTCGATTTCTAACAAAACCAGACTGATTGTCGTGAACTAGAGTTGGCAAAAGTCCTAGCAATGAGAATTTAACATTTACTGCCAAGATTTTGTTATCTGTATTGATCAGACTAATAGGGCGATAGCTAGAGGGCAAATTCTGGTCCTTTCCCTTTTTTAAGAATACTGAAATTGTTGCATGGTTAGTAGTCGATGGAAGTAGACAGTCATTCTTCAAAGTGATATACATGTCTTTCATGAATTCCAAGGCAGACTCGGGGAGAATTCTATAAAATTCAACCGGTAAGCCATCCGGCCCCAGTGATTTTCCTGTGTTCAGTTTATTTATCACACACCTAAGTTCATCTATTGAAATATCCTTTTCAAAATTCTTTCTGTCTTCGTTTGTAATTTTAGGAATTACAAGATCTTTGAAGAAGGAATCACCACATCATGTTATACTGGGTTCATTCCGATACAAATTATTGTAAAAGGTTTTGAAGACTTTATTAATTTCTTTTGGATTAAAAGTGACTATACCATTAGGTCTATTGATTGACGTAATCACACCTTCTGAGCTCTGCTGATGTAGTCTATTTGCCAACCATCGGTCACATTTTTCACCTCTCTCGAAGTATGAACATCTAAGTTGATAGAGTTCTCATCTCTCTCTGTGATAATTTCATTAATCTCCTTCTTTAATTTATGTAATTCCTTCTTTTTATGTAAACTATCTTGATCTATTATCAGTGCATGTGTAAACTCTGTAATTTGCCGTCCCAACTCAAGGGGCCTCATTATGACCCAGGCGGAATGGGTTTAACAACGCCGGTAATGGTGCTGTACCGGTAAACCCATTCCGCCCTATTACGAGGTTCCCTCGCGGGACCCGCTCTGAACGTCTGGTCAGACCAGACATCATTTGCGGGTCCCACGAGGGGTCCAGGGAGCTAACAACGGGCCTGTTATTAATGGGCCCATTTTTAGCTCCCTCCCCATTCCCATTCAGCCCTACGGGGGCTTGAATGGGAATGGGGATGGGTAAATTGAATGAGAAATTACTGGGTCCTCCAGGGTTGGAATGGCCCGGTAATTCCTCATTCAAAGAGCCCGGACCCGAGTTTGGAGGCAGCCATGCCACAAATAGCGGCATAGCTACCTCCAAACTCGTAATGAGGCCCAAGGTGTCTTCTCTCCAATCTCTTCCTTTTCCCACTGGATAAACCCAACACTACCCCTCTCATGGTACATTTAAAAGCTTCCCAGATAACTTTGGTACTTAGTATGTCAGTATGATTTTCCTGGACAGAGTGAGTTGCCTCTCAAATAATGTGATCAAGTATTTCATCATCATTTAATATAGAAGGGTTCATTCTCCATGTAGAAGTTTTGCAAATTTCAAAATCCAGCCTCAGATCTATGGATACAGGTGCATGATCGGTTACCAGAATATTTCCAATTACACCAGATCTATAATTTTCAGTCATTTTACCACCCGTGAGTCTCATATCCAAGCGGGAACAAGTTTTATGAGAACCCAAATAGAAACTGCACTCTTTTGAATCTGGGTGGTCTAAACGCCAGCAATCTTTTAGAATATGTTCTTCAGCCAGTGCCCGGAGTGAAGAACCATGAGTGTCTGATCTCTTCATCAACCTTGTCCCACTACGGTCCAAGTTGGGATCCATTACCGTATTGAACTCACCTCCCAGTATAATATTTGGTGTATCAAAATCCTGAATCATTTGAGAGACTTTTCTAAAGAATAATCCATCATCAACAGATGTGACGTATATAATACATAAAATAACCCTCAAACCTTCGAGTTCTACCAGTAAAATAATAATCCTTCCTTCTCTGTCTGAACGTTCCTTTATGACCTGTTTTGGTGCGTTCCTTCGGATCAGAATTGCAACACCCTCGACCAAGAAGAATAACATGATCCGTAAGCATTCCCCACCCATACCTTTTGCAAATGATTAACTTATCCCTTCAAAATGCGTGTCTCTTGCAAGAAATAAACGTCACTTTTCAAGTCATCCAGACCCTGAAAAACCTTTTTTTCTCTTAACCTGGTTGTTAATTCCATTAACATTCCAAGTTGTCACAGTCTAATCTGTTCCTGTTGCTTTAGACATCTTGCAACTGCTATCCACGCACTTACAAATATGAGCCAGTACCAACCATAGACACAAAAAACAACAAACACCGCTACCCCACCCTCTTATGAAAATGTTGGAATCCAACACCACCTAACTATGCACAACTCCATGCCCCAGGCACCCTCCCCAAAACAAAAAATAGAACCCTAATACTTAAGCTATTCAACAAATAATAACATAGAATTAAGGCTAGCAGGAAACTAGTACACGAAAGCTATGTCAATATGCAAATATAGTAAGCCTATTCTTAATTATGAAACCTTAAAAATAGTTAAAACCCAGACACACATATTGCCCACAGGCACTCCCGTACCATGTAGTCTCAAGCTCGTGACAAATTTATCCTGCCCTCTGCGCTGATTACTATGCCGCAAAATGTCTTCCTCTCCTCAAAAAGCAAAGTCAATGAAACCCCCAACGAACGCTGAAAGAGAAACTAGTCATGTCCGGAGCATGCATATATTTTCATTTCTGTTTTAAAATAAATAATCTGAATACAAGCTCCGATTATCATCACATATCATTCTTGGTCTAATTCAGGCATGTGTGAAGTAAATGAGCCGACACACATCTCATCAACGAATCACATTCTCATCAACAAACACCATCACATACGTCATGGTTGTAATGTAACCATAGTATCGTAACTGTGTAATCAATATATTCAATTTCCTAACACTGTTCCCCTCCCCTTGTTTTCCAATGTCAACTTTAGATTCAGAAGGTGTTATTACTATAAATACCGGAAACTGGACTGTCTCACAGGCTAGACCGATATTCTGAGCAAATATAGCTTACATTTAAGGTACAAAATTACCCTTAATAAGACCAGCAATCACCTTTGGTCAACTCATGTGTAGATTTCATACACTGTAACGTTGCTTAAAATCATTCACCTGCATAAACCAACACATTCAATAATGAAAATAATGCTCTTATTCAACTGTATCATTAATAACGTTCACTTCAACTATTGCACCTTTTTAGACTTACATACCCTAATGGAGACATCATCGTCATTTATGTAACCGGCCATTCATCGTATTGTAGAAGCAAATCATTATGCTGTCCTTAAATCGTTTCAAAACCACCTTTCAAAATAAGTGCAATTTCATATGGGGTACACATGCTACTTCCCAACAGCCATGGCACTAGAGGGAAACAATGCTACAACTGAACAAGCATATCTCTACACAAGTATAGTCCCTTGTAGATATCACATAGGCCATGAGCCAACAGGACTACATAGTGCAATGCTTGCAAAGCCAAGTGATAACATGTTCTTTTTCTAATTTTACACATTTAAATCTCAACATTATAAAAGGCGACACTAAAGCATGAACCTTACCTCATACCAGAATGAGCATGTAACACACGCACATTTCTCCAATAACCCCCTTAACTTAAATGGCTTCACAGTGCAGTATGCTAAGATCCTACGGACGCAAGTAAAAACCTCATGGAACATTTATTCATGTGGTGGCACAAGAAGCAATAAAGCCTCTCTCGAATTCAATTACTGACCCATCTGGTAAACCATAAATGGGAAACTGTGCGAACAGTATGAATATAAGAGTTAAATAACAGGAAGCAAGCCTTCTTCACTTGTTTAGCAGCACCACATTGAATACTCAACAAGATTGTGATCAATAAGTTTTAATTTGATGTATATTTATGGCCCTTTGTGAGACACGTGTTTCAGCAAATTCTATGCCTTTTTCAATCAGGGCTATTATTATTTGTTCCATCACAAAATCAAAACACATAGAAAAAAAACATAAGTACATAGGTCCCACATCAAATGATAATAACACATAAGATATTATTTTCATATTATGAATATTGATCACAGAGAATAGGGAGGGGGATATGGGTGGATGTTTAGGAGATGTAGAAAATTACACATGGACAGGGAAAAAAAACATATTCTATATTAGTCATGTTCGGAAAATATTCCTTCAATCCTGCTTTACTGCGTTAAGGGTTGAAAAAGAAAGATTTCTTACCAAACAGCGCTTAGGTTTCGGACAATTTTTGTCTGTAGTGGTTGCACAAAAATAACGGGTTGAATCCCACCTGAGAAACAATGTACTGTCATTTTACAAGGTAAGTGGTCTTTACAATGTTAATTATATTCATTGTGAGTTCTCAGTATTTCTACTATTCAGTTGAATTAACTATTATAATTTATTATAGAAGCTTTAGATTTGATATATTCCATTAGGGCTTTTCCATGATAAAAACCTAAATTTTGGGCATGGTTTGCATTCTCCCGTTCAAGTCATGGCGTCACTGTGCCTAAAAAATAGTTTCTTGTAACTGTACATTAATATTTGTTCTTAATGTGCCTTGATAAGTGCGCGCAGTCCTGTTCACGGAGATCGCGTATCCAACTTTGTCATTTGGTTTGAAAACAAAATATTTCTGTGACATTGCGTGCTTCTGAGGCATTTCAGATGCTAAAGAGTACAGCGTTTGTGCTTCAAAACCTATCTTCCAGCGTGCTAATAATGATGTCTCAGTAGTCTTGCGTGCTCCTTAATTTGTTTAAAAGCATTGTAGATACTAGAGCTCAGATGATATTAACAGCCCGCAATCAGTTAAGGGTTTACCACAAAAGTTCACATTCAATCTTCGAGCGTCAGCAACGTTCTGTTGCGGGCTGTTACACTTCAGGCTTCCCCGCGGGCATCCTTGCAGAATACAACTTCTTTACAGGCTCCTCTATGGTCCAGGTACAAGCTACCATGGCGTCTGTACAAACGTCGACACACTCCAGGTCACCTGACACGTCTTGTACGCGGAAGACGTACAGTAAGCCACGCCCCTCTTACGACTATAAAACCACTGTCTTCCAAGGGGCTTGTTGCTGCTAATTAACGTTACCAGCTACACGCGGTTTCGTCCGTTTACTCTTTATGTCTCCCTATACGAATCCTTATCTGAACTCCTGGTTTTGACCTTTTGCCTGACTTTTGGATTGCCTCGTCTCCTCCTTTATTCCTGTCGTGCTCGTCTGGTTGTTGGACTCGGAACGCTACTGGATACGGCTATCTTCTGTGTCTTGCGGTTCTTTCCTGGTTGCCGCTCTGCACATCAATTTGCTGTCTAATATCCGGATCATCTCAACAGCTACTCAACTATACTCGTGTACTCAGGTACATACCTATTGTCTTCCATGGATATTGTCTTCTGTTGGATTCTGGGACATTGAGTGATTTTCCTGTGAGATTGCTCTTAAGTGCATATGAACGCACTCCTGAACTGCACCAACCCGGCACTAGTATGTCCCTCGTGCCGTTCGGGGTTACTTACCTCTACTAACTTCCCTGTTTGTTATTTTCTCCTGTCGTTGTCTGCAGTATCCTGGACTCCTCTTACTCCATTATCTTTATTCAGGTCAGTTGTTATCAATTCTATAGCTATAGTGGGAACCGATACTGATTTAGTTCAATTCCACTCATTTTGGAAAAGAGCCCCTCTTTGAGGAAGCCTGAGTCTTATACTCAGGGGAGCTGGGATGGAAGGCTGAATTCGGAATCTTATACCACCAACATCTCCAAGGTCATTTTCTCTGCATCTTCGGCCTATTCGGAGTGGTGAGTAACAGAATTAGCAGCCACAGAGGCCAGTGATGCTTTGAATCAAATCGTGCAAATGGTCACGGATCTACGTACCGACTTGACCAATGCACAAGAAGCACTGCGCCAACGGATGGACGCCATTCAGTCTTTGGTTACCACACCAGTGTCACAGATGGCTGGTGCTGGAGCTACAGCATCAGGTTCAGGGTTTCCACCTCCACAGCAGGAACCAAACCCGATCATGCTTACAACCCAGTTCCCTCTAGCTCCTCCTGAACGCTTCCTAGGCAACCCTAAACAATACAGAACCTTCATTAATCAATGCAAATTGCATTTGCTGTGTCGCCCCGCCTCATTTCCCACATCTACAACCAAAGCGGCTTTTCTTTTGTCTCATTTGGGAGGAACTGCAGCCGCATGGGCTAACGCGTTGTTGGAATCTAATAGTCATGTTCTCTACAATTGTGATGCCCTTCTTGCTATGATGAGTAAAGTATTTGATACACATTATACTACTCAAGCTACTGATCTGGAACTCTTAAAACATCGACAAGGAAACAATTCCTTATTTGTTTATTTGGCACGATTCAATCAGTTGGCAGCAGAAACTGACTGGCCTGAAGAAAAGAAGACAGCTGTCTTCTATCAAGGCCTCTCAGATGAACTAAAGGACATCCTCTTCACTGTTCCTGTAGTTCCCGCGGCATTCGGAGAACTGCTAAACTTAGTCCTTCAGATTGATGCTCGTAAGTCCGAAAGACGCGGCGAAAAGAAAACAGCATTATTCAGCACGGTTTCAGCAGAGGCCTCGTCCTCGTCATCTCCTGCGCCTGAACCTATGCAGATTGGGATGGTTTGGCGACCGCTTACACCTGCTCAACGAGAATATCGTCGATCACACAATCTCTGCATGTATTGTGGGGCCTCTGATCACTTATTACCTGAGTGTATCAAAAAACCTAAAAGAAAGGCGGGAAACGCCAAATCCCGACAGTAGACAGAGTCCCTATGTTGGGAAACTCACCCTTGGACTCTACATTACAGAATCGAGTCATTTAGTCCGCCTACCTGTTACATTTTCCTTAGATCATGGTGTTTCATTCCAGACAACAGCCGTGATTGATTCAGGTGCAACATGTAATTATGTTGATCAATGTTTTGCCGCCATGTCAAGAATACCACTGGTTCGCAAAACTATACCTGAAACAGTGAATGCAGTGGATGGTTCACTTCTTGTCTCAGGAATGGTAACTCACCAAACAGTTCCACTACATATGAGTACTGATGAAGGCCATACTGAAGACATATCATTTCATATCATTAAAGCACCAGCTTACAAAGTCATTCTGGGCATTCCATGGTTGAAACTTCATAATCCTGCCATCAACTGGTCGACATCTCAGATTCAGTTCCCTTCCAATATGTGCAATACTCGATGTACTACATTACTCGGTATTACCCATGATAGTCCAGTCAGGGCGCTAGTTTCACCTACGATGCATATCGGAGCTGTCTCTAAAAATGTTACCTCTGTGATACCTTCTCAATATGCAGATTACACAGATGTTTTTGACAAAGGGATGGCAGAGACTCTACCCCCACATAGAGCTTATGATTGCCCAATAGACCTAATTCCAGGAGTAAAAATACCATCCGGCAGAGTGTACTCCCTCACTCTCAAAGAAGACGAAGTTCTTAAAGATTACATAAACAAGGCTTTGACCATGGAATTCATTTGTCCTTCCAAATCACCAATTTCATCACCACTTTTCTTTGTCCCTAAGAAGGAAGGGGATCTACTTCCTTGTATTGATTATCGTGCTTTGAATGCAGCAACCATAAAAAACCAGTACCCTCTTCCTCTGATTTCTGTCCTTCTTGATCAATTGGGTTCTTCCAAAATATTCACTTAGCTTGATCTCAGAGGAGCTTACAATCTCGTCCGCATGAGAGAGGGGGACGAATGGAAGACCGCATTTAAAACACGTTACGGTCTATTTGAGTATCTTGTCATGCCTTTTGGGTTATGTAATGCCCCGGCCACCTTTCAAGCTTTCATGAACGATCTGTTTTACGACATTCTTGATCAATTTGTTGTTGTCTACCTGGATGACATTTTGATTTACTCTCAAAACCAGGAAGACCACGAAAAACATGTCAAGACAGTACTCCAACGTCTGAGGGAACATAGATTGTTTGTTAAAGCCAAAAAGTGCATATTTCATGCCTCAGAGGTGGAATTTTTGGGATATGACCTTACTAACAATGGAGTGCGCATGAGTCAATCCAAAATTAGTGCGATCCTGGAATGGCCTGTGCCCAATTCAGTCAAATCATTACAATCATTCCTGGGATTTGCAAACTTTTATAGACGCTTCATCAATGGGTTTTCTGAAATATCTGCACCACTTACCTCTCTGACAAGTGCCAAAGTATCATTTGTATGGTCTTCAGAAGCTCAGAGAGCCTTTGATCAATTAAAATCAGCCTTCACTTCCGCTCCTGTCCTCAAACATCCTGATCCCGAGCTTCCTTTTTTTGTTGAAGCTGATGCTTGAGGTTATGCCCTTGGGGCGGTATTGTCTCAAACCTGTCCGCATTCGGGAGAGATTCATCCTGTTGCCTATTTCTCTCGTAAATTGACAGCTTACGAAAAGAATTATTCCATCACAGAACGTGAACTTTTAGCCATCAGAGACGCATTCTTGGAATGGAGGCATCATCTTTTGGGGGCCAAACACCTTGTAACTGTATACTCGGATCACCGCAGTCTGTTAGCCTTCAAATCTATGAAATGTCTTACGGCTAGACAGGCGCGATGGCATTTATTCTTTTCACAATACCAATTTGTTATCACATACCGTCCTGCTAAAGCTCAAGTTCCGGCTGATACTCTCTCGCGCTTACATGCGGATGGTCAGTCTCAATAGGTTGAAGCTCTTCCTCTTCTACCAAACAAGGTTGTTTGTGGTTGTTCGGTTCAGTCCTCTTTGCGTTCAATCATCCTTGATTGGGTTAAAAAACATCCAAAAGAGATCACTGACCTCAATCTGGAAATTAGTCAGGGTATGCCATTAATTCAAGGGCGCGTCTATATACCCTCAGGTCAAGCTAGAGATTTAGCGCTTCAGTGGTCTCACAATTCTTTTATTGCTGCACATCCAGGAAGTCAAAAACTCTTGAAGCCTTACGGCGTTGGGCTTGGTGGCCTTCCATGGTTCGTGATGTAAAGGATTACATTTTGACTTGTTCCATATGCACTCAGTGTAAAACTTCTAGAGCCAAACCAGTTGGATTGTTACAACCTCTTCCTGTGCCGTACAAACCTTGGCAGATGCTGTCAATGGATTTCATTGTGGAACTTCCTGACGTTCAGGGTTATGACATTATTTGGGTAATCGTTGATTACTTCACTAAATATGCATTGTTCATGCCTTGTTCTGGTTTGCCTGCAGCACCAGAATTGGCGAAACTGTTCTTGACAAATGTGTTTCGTTTCTTTGGTCTACCCTCGGTTATTGTTTCCGATCATGGCACACAATTTACGTCACGATTCTGGAAGGCTCTTACAGCTTCTCTGGGTATTGAGGACAGGTATTCCTCGGCTTACCATCCTCAAACAGATGGGCAGACCGAGAGAACTAATGCTACCATCGAACAGTATCTACGCTGTTTATGCCTTCAGTACCAACAGTCTTGGTTTACTTCTTTGCCGTATGCAGAATTTGCATACAACAACTCTATGCATACATCAACTGGAGTTTCTCCCTTTTTTGCCCTGTATGGTGGTCATCCTAGGGCACTTCCACTTGATCCGGTATTACCGGCCATTAATCCTGCAGCAAAAGATTGCATCAGAGATCTCGATAAGATTCATCGGGATGTACGCTGTCATTTACTCCGAGCTCAAGATCGTGCCAAGAAGTATGCTGATGTGCATCGATCACCTGCTCCAGTCTATCGCAGTGGCCTGAAGGTGTGGTTATCGTCCCGCAATTTGCGAATTGCAGGCAAACGCTTGCTTCTGCCCAAATTTGTGGGACCCTATGTCATTACTGATGTCATCAATCCTGTGGCAGTTAAGCTTTCTCTGCCGCATTCATGGCGTATACATCCAGTCTTTCATATCTCCTTGATTAAGCCTTTCATCCATGGGACCCGTCAGCCTACTCGTCCTTCGCCGATCTTGGTGGATGGTGAGGAGGAATATGAGGTCTTTCGTATCCTGGACTGCAGGGTGTCTAGGGGTACGTTGTTCTACCTCGTGGATTGGAAGGGGTATGGGCCTGAGGACCGTACTTGGGAGCCATTCTCCAATTTGCATTGTCCGGTTCTTCTGAGGAGCTTCTATTCTGCCAGGGGGTTGCCGGAGTCTTTGGGGGAGGATGCTATTACACTTCAGGCTTCCCCGCGGGCATCCTTGCGGAATACAACTTCTTTACAAGCTCCTCTATGGTCCAGGTACAAGCTACCATGGCGTCTGTACAAATGTCGATGTACTCCAGGTCACCTGACACGTCTTGTATGTGGAAGACGTACAGCAAGCCACGCCCCTCTTACGACTATAAACCCACCGTCTTCCAAGGGGCTCGTTGCTGCTAATTAACGTTACCAACTACACGCGGTTTCATCCGTTTCCTCTTCGTGTCTCCCTACACGAATCCTTATCTGAACTCCTGGTTTTGACCTTTTGCCTGACTTTTGGATTGCCTCGTCTCCTCCTTTATTCCTGTCGTGCTCGTCTGGTCGTTGGACTCGAAACGCTACTGGATACGGCTATCTTCTGTGTCTTGCAGTTCTTTCCTGGTTGGCGCTCTGCACATCAATTTGCTGTCTACTATCCGGATCATCTCAACAGCTACTCAACTATACTCGTGTACTCAGGTACATACCTATTGTCTTCCATGGATATTGTGTTCTGTTGGATTCTGGGACATTGAGTGACTTTCCTGTGAGATTGCTCTTAAGTGCATATGAACGCCCTCCTGAACTGCACCAACCCGGCACTAGTGCGTCCCTCGTGCCGTTTGGGGTTACTTACCTGTACTAACTTCCGTGTTTTTGTTATTCTCTCCTGTCGTTGTCTGCAGTATTCTGGACTCCTCTTACTCCATTATCTTTATTCAGGTCAGTTGTTATCAATTCTATAGCTATAGTGGGAACCGATACTGATTTAGTTCAAGTCCACTCATTTGTGTTATTCTTTGTAGATCATCCCGGGGAAACTCAACTCTACTCCAATATCTATCTAGGTAGTTGTCCAATCATTTCAACTGTTCTAATCACTTGTATAATATCAAAACTGTCTAATATTTTGGTATTCTTTTGCAGCATTGGTATTGGCGGTGTGTTCTCCCCGCTCTTTTACTCAATTGACATCTCTGTCTGTTCTAACTAAAACAGCGGAGAGGTACATTGTGGAAAAGAGCCCCTCTTTGAGGAAGCATGAGTCTTATAATCAGGGGAGCTGGGATAGAAGGCTGAATTCAGAATCTTATACCACCAACGTCTCCAAGGTCATTTTCTCTGCATCTTCTGCCTATTCGGAGTGGTGAGTAACACGGGCATGCTTCTATTTTATTTTCCTTCTCGTGTTGTGTTGGCGTTCCTATGGCAACTCTAGTCCTTCATTACTTACTATTACCGCGGCATTCACGGGTGCCATATTTTGGGACCCAGATGCCGTGAATGAGTTATCGGTGCCCATACTCACTAAAACTTTCATAAAATAATAACTTTAAGCATCACAGAATTGTACTTTGTATATCTATAATAGTGGTTGTAATGCTGTTAGCAGTCAAAAAGATTAATGGGTTGGTAAATATGTACTCATGCATCAAGTAGCCAGCCCATACTGGGGAGTCTTTTCTCTAATTTTACAGTCTTGCCAGGTGGATTTTGATTATTAAGAATTTGTGACATTAGTTCTAATAACCTTAGCAAACACAAATTAAATATTATGAATTCATGTACTACGGATCGGCCAGGTTAGATTCAGAAGTCTGTTCTCTATTTTTATTGGATTTGAGCAAATTATCATATCACATTGTTCTTTCATAAATGATATTGGATTGACATTTCTCTTTGTTGGGGGATGTTAAAAGAACAAAGAAACCCATTTTGATGATTTAGAATAGTTAAGAGATAATAATGAATATAGTTATATTAGATAATAACAAATATTACTATGTGCATTCATCTCTGAGGGTTACAAAAAGCACTTTCATTGATACAGAGTCATTTCCTGGGGTCACCTTACAGAAAAACCCCCATCTCATTTTCCGTGTTAAGTCCAACCACTGCAGATCTGAATATACAGACTGTGCACACTTCTTCTTGTCTCAAAAATTGTTCTTTATATCCTCCACGTCTGCCCAAATTGACTTTTTTCAGCCCAATAAATTTAATTTCACATTTGTCATCCATTTGATGATTGGTCTGCCAATGTACCGCCAATGGCGATGTGCCACCTTGGCTGCCAATCAGGGACATGTGTTCACGTATTCTGGTTCTCGGATAGTACTTCCAATGTAAATTTTGTGAAAGATGCAAATGATTGCGTAAATTACAAATTTGGACTTACAGTTTATGTTGTCTTTAATGGTTGCTATGGTTCCATTCATATCCTTGAATTTGTTTGTGGGTGCATGTGCATACTTGCACATCGTACACATGCCACACTTCCTGAATCCAGGTACTATTGATTGTAACCATGTGGTTTGGGTTGGTTTTTCTTCTTCTGGCAACATAGATGGGCTTATGTTAATTTTTAAAGTACGAGCTCTCCGGTAGATGACACTTGGATGGTCATCTATATATTTGCTAGCGTGTTCATCCAATTTTAGCAGATACCAGTTCTTACGTAAAATTCATCATAGTATTCAGTTGTTGCTACAGTACGTAGTAATAAATTTGACTTTATCTTGTTCTCTCCTCTCTGGTCGTGCTCTCGGGATCAGGGTCTCTTCCCTGGTCATTCTGTTCACCTGCTCACATGCAGTTTTTATGCATTTTACATTATAGCCTCTCTCTCTGAATCACTTGAATAGTAACTTGCATTACTGCTTGAAAATATCCTGGTTTCCACAGTTTCTGTGAGCCCTAATTTACTCCCCCTTTGGGATGTTACGTTTGATTGGTTCGAAATGACAACTAGTTGCAGAAAGGGTTGAGTTGACTTTGGTTTCTTTGCGGAATGTTCTTGTCACTAGTTTGTTGTTGTCCACGTAGATCACCAAGTCCAAGAAGTTGATACTAGTCCTGCTGTTGATACCTGTGAAAATTATGCCAAAATCATTCATGTTTACTCTTATCATGAATTGCTCCAATTCTTCTGATGTCCCATTTCAAATTAGAAGAATAAAGAATGTAATTAGCTTTCACACCAAAACCGAAATCACAAACTCAGATCGCCATATTGGAGATTCTTTCCAAGTATTCTGTCGGAGCTAACCAAAATTTAAGTCGCCAATTAAAGCCACAGTGTAAGCAGCATTGCGTATCATCTTAAACAATTAGGGCAATTTATGGCGTTTCATGTAGATTTGTAGTCATTCAGCTGAGATAATAAATCACCCACTCTAGTTAACCTAGACAGGTCCTGAAGCAGTTTAATCCATAAATAAGACATTCTATGTTTAACCTCAACTCTCTAGCATCCATACCGTGTATCACTCATTGCATTTAAAACAAACTTTCAACACTTCCACCCATGATTAGTAAATAGAATAGCAGTTCATAGTCCATATACCACGGAGTAAGAAACCCTCTTCACTGCTATCTAGCCTCGGAAAGAAAAACAACAGACAATTAAAGCATAAAAGCAATCCAGCGTGTCTGCGATTAGTAGCATAAATCCATACCCTGACTTCCGCATTTGTCCACATCGGAAAGTTTAAACAACAATATTGATTTCGGTGCATCATTACACTGTAGGTATTGGAACCCTATCATCTTATTTTGCAGGCAAAGAGACGAGGCTCCCTTCTAACCTTATTATACAGTCCCTTTCAATGCCGGAGGAGTTTCGGTGAGACATCCACACGACACAGTCCGTTTTGTCACCGCTGTAGGCCTCCTCCTTTAACGCTTTCATGAAGAAGTGAAGAGAGCCGTGTGATGCACTGATGCATGCACGCATCAGCTAACATCCAGTATGATTGAGGTTCTTTACTCCAGCGCATACGAACAAAACCTTTTTCCGTAAGACGACAATGCAGGCAATGATATTGTTCGAAATTGAAACGTTTAACTGTTTGAGCTTACGGACGCCATCTTGAGCAATATTTATACATACCCCACATTAAAAAAAAATTGAAATAAATAAATGTAGTGAAAAAGGCATAAGAAAAATTGAAAACACAATTTACTTTTTTAATATAATTAACACGAGAAATATACAAGTCTTATTTATCCCAATACAATATACCATTTATATACAAAATGAGTTAAAAAACCAATCCCATTTAAAGATGGTGAAAGGAAATGATGGCCGAAACAAAAAAGTAAACGCAAACGTAACACTTCATCACGTTACATAATGTAATACAATACGTCATCACGCTATATAACGTCAAAGTCATATGATCGCACATCAGAAATCAAAAAAACCAAGGATCGGCGAACAGCGAGAAGATTGGGACAGCCCAAGGAAAAGATTTGAAAGAGGTAATTCCGAGGAATGTCATACCAAAGGCAATTTATGAATTATAGACTGGATCTTACTGCAATGTAAACCACTGTATTCCAAATGCTACTAGAACATAAAAAATGGCAATAGCAATAAGTAATCACAATTCCCTTTCATTTAGGCAATTGCACCTATGGCAAATGAACGCTCTCATTGAGAGAAACTGCTCACTAAGATTTACCATGACCTAAGGTACTTACCATTAATCTAGAGGATACAATATTGTTAACCGTCTTTACAAAATTAATTAACGCACAAATATATATTCTGAATAAATGTAATGACTATGGGGGTCATTACGAGTTTGGAGGTAGCCATGGTGCTATTAGCGCGATGGCTGCCTCCAAAGTCGTGTCCGGGTTGCCTGAATGGGGACTTACCGGGCCATTCCAACCTTGGAGGACCCGGTAAATCCCCATTCAAAATACCCATCCCCATTCCCATTCGAGCCCCCATAGGGCTCAATGGGAATGGTAGGGAGCTAATAACGGGCACGTTTTACTAGCCGGCCTTAGTGGGACCCGGCCTTAGTGCGGCAGTAAGGGGTTAATGGCACCGGCATCCTTTCGGACACCGTTAACCCCTTACCGCCGCACTCGTAATGACCCCCTATGTTTAGACAACGCTTTTCTATTTAAAACGCTTACACAATGTTAATGTGCGATGAATACATTCCACCATGATTACATCCATTCGAATTACCTAATAGGAGCGTGACTAAAACGAGCATTTAGTTTCTTTCCAGGATACAGATGTTAAAACATCCTACATGTTTAAGAGAGCGTAAACTAAACTAAGAGATTCCAAAAACAAAAACACGCAGACAGGTGAAAAGCAAAAAGATTAATACAAAGCAACTGCATCTATGGAAAATGAACTCTCGCACTGAGCGATGAAATACCTACGAGGCAACTGTACCTATGGCAAATGAACACTGTAACTGAGAGTAACGGCTCATTATAAAACGAACAAGACCCAACAGTATGGCTGCAATAGCATCCAACATATAATAGAGAAAGCAATAAAAACTCATGCAATACCAATAGAAAAATGCAAAAACAGGCAGGAACGTCCTGAAGAACCGTCAAAAACTCAGACACGGAAACATGTGTTGAGGAACCTTTAACCTAACCAGAGGAGCCTTTAACCCAACCAGAGGAGCCTTCAACCTAAATAAGCCAATTAATGACAAAAGAGGAGCCTTTAACCTAACCAGAGGAACCTTCAACCTAACAAAGCCAATTAATGACAAAAAAGTAGTGATTGCATTGAATAAGTAAGGATTTGGAACAAAACTACAAATTTCAACCCAACCAAGCAATCTAACGACATATATCTACTGATCATATTGGCAAAACAACCCAACTAATGTCCAAAGGAATGTCATTTACAAACCAACTGCACAAAAATGGAAATACAGTGACTGATTTGTGAATGAAGAATGAAGCTTAATTTTACAAACCAACTGAAAAGGAATTCAGTGACTGTTTTGCAAAAAGAAGAAATGTGTTTCAAAACTTTCTATACATTTTTTTTTAATAAAGGCGCAAATTCAAATACTACAGAATTTCTTTTGTTATTTTTGAGTTTAAAAGGTAACTTGGGGTGCACCATAAGGGGACAGCTCTTAGAGGTGTTACAGAGGACATTGTTTTAGTTCATTGTGAGTAGTAGGTATGGGCCAGTTCTGTTTGTGATTTTACTGTCTAGAAGAAAATGAGAATTCCATTAGAGCATATGTGCAAGGAGCTCCCAACTTATAGAGAGAAGATAATTAAGTAAAAATAATGAGTGGGCAGTGGGAACTCAAGGGAAAATGTTTACAGCATGGCCTGTTGAGGGCACACATGACAGAAATATGATCCAGCATATGTTGTCATGAACGTCCGGTCTCAGTCACTAGCACGATCATTAATAACCCCCGATTCACACAACTCTCTCAGGAGTAGACATACTGTTATCCTGCAGCACCATCAGCAAAGAAGAACATCTCTGTATTTCAAATGGAAATTACCTTGTCGTATGTATGACCGTACGAGGAAACACATTTCCTTGTTTACGCGATCTCGAAGTAGGAGGGATCGACAGTCACAGCAATCACGTGGCACAGTTTCTACAGCAACGCTTCGTCACGTTACTGCAACACTTCCCGACACGTGATACACACGTCCAGAAACACGTGATCCAGGTTTCCATAGGAACACGTTTAAAACTGCGGTTCTTTCATTACACAGTGCTTCTCAGCTGTTTGACTCAGCGGTTTGGTGTTACGTGATTCCTAGCTCCAGATTATAGAATACTTTGTCCTCGGACTTGTTTATTGGATTCCTCTGCCTTCCCCTTGTCGGCACTTCACTTTGGAACTGCAGTTTCCAACTGGTTTTGATCACAGACTCATACCACGGATTGTTTTAGATTTTCCTTGTTGTGTTGAGGTACACAGACTTCATTCCTTCAATGACTCTTGTTTCTTCTGAACTTTTGGAGAAAACTCACGTCTCATGCCTGAACTTTGTTCTACGACAGCAGGTGCTTCCAGGGAGCCCTTCAGTGACTGACCATCCTTCCAGTTGCTTATTCAGCCACTTGCTGCTTGGGCTCACTGAGGGAACAGGTTTACTCCTGAAACACTCTACCCACATTTCCTCCATTTAACATTCCTGCAGAACACATCTTGGTAGGTGCCTTCTAACTTTGACCTAGTTTGTTGTCTGCACTCAAATTCTGTTCTGTATTCACTTAACCTGTTAATTCTTTTCCAGCAGCCACTTGGAGGATCCGAGGTCCTGTTCCTGCCACCTGTGGCCCTAATCTACGAACAGCAAGTAATTTATACCTTGCTGTTGGTTGCTTAGGGATGGTGGTATAAATACTCCACACAAGCATCAGGCCTTGACATATGTACACCCATATATCGTCCACATTTTACGGTAAAAAGCTAAAACAGATACAGAATATACTAGAATTGTGGAATCTGTATGAAGAAGTTAGGGCAGGAATAAATGAAAGGCAGATACAGAAAGTACAACAGCCCCACTGCTTTCAAAAGATAGCACAAGTATGAAACAGGCTTTGATGCCTGTACCATCACCAACCCAGACAGATTTAGAAGAAAGCACCCAGTTGGCACAGGCTCCAGTGCCTGCACAGCCGACAGCCCTGCCCAAACCTGAAGTAGGGTTTACAAACCCCTGGCACAAACTCCCAGCCTATTCAGAAACAAATACCTTCCGGGGAATAGGTGCACCTAGTGAGAAACGAAATCCAGCTGTAGCAAACATAGAAAATAAAGTGTGTAGGGATTTAGAAGCAGCAATACTTCAAACAGAAGAAGAATTGTGAAGGGCAGCAAGGAAGTGGGAGGGTCCTTTCCCTATGATAGATGCTGAAACTTGGGCAGCAGGAGAAATATTATTACAATTGAATATAAAAGTGATAACAAATGTGAAAGTGGAAACAGAAGAGCCAGTGCAACCAGATGTATAGTATGACTCTGAGGTGGTAGAGAGTGAAGATGAGCAATGAAAGAGTGCGGAGAATTGAGAAACAGATGAAGATCAGAAAGAGAGAACTCCATCGGAGAGACGATTAAGCCGTTGCCCCAGAACAATGGCAGTAGTTATAGGGAAGAAGAAGGATAGCCCAAAAAGAGAAAGACAATTTCCATTAAAGCAAAAGGGGGTAGGCCGATCGCAATACATACCTGTTACTCACCGGCCGGCGAGTGATCCAGGCAAGCAACCAGGATGGTTGTACTGGATGCTGCTTGAAGAGCTTGAGATGGAGCCTCCACCTGAGCCTCCTCTCTGTTGAGGGAAATAAGCTCTTTTTGATGATATGACTCTTAGCTGTACTAAATCACGGACTGAGAGACCAATCACCCAAAAGAGCGGGGAGAACACACCGCCACGGACCCAGCTAAAAAGAAAAAGACAATTGGTAAATACTTGGGGAGAGCAAAGCTCACCACAAGAAAACCCTCACAAAAGCAGAAAGTACCTGGGTCCCCAACTGCCTTTGTAATTGAAAAGGAACAGAAATGGAATTTCCCCTGTAAGTATAGAAAAGATATTAGCTTCTATTTTGATGGCTCAGATAGGAATTAATAAGGAAAAGTTAAGGAAGTCTTACCAGAACAGGAATTGAAATAACCTAATCAATCCTGGTTAGAAACAACAGAGGTACAAAGCAATAAACAGGAAGGTTAGTAGGGATGATATACCCGGGCGGCACGGGGGGCGCACTAGATACGGGTAGGTGCACTTCTCAGCAAGGCATCCCTCTGTGCACTTTCAGAAATGAGTCTTTGTATATAATCAGCAAAGCGTCCTTGCGTACCCTTGCGGGAATAAATCCAACACAACGGAACGGAGTCGGAATCCACAAAAGAACACTGGAATTGAAGAAGAAAACAGTTCCCAGTACTTGGAGTCAGCTGGGAAGGTGTGGAAAACCAGGTGAAGGCGGTGGTAGGTAATTAAGGACAGAAGTTTCTGTACGGGAAGAAATAGCGGTAGGCAATCCAGTGGACAGGCAGAGATCTGGTACACAGACGGGCTAAAGACAGTACAGAATCAGGAAGCAAGCAAACCGTAGGACAGGCAAAGGTCCGGTACCGCCACCGAGAGAAGTAAGGGGCTGAGAAACATCGGATACTGTGACGAAGCGTCACGACTCTGGTAGGTACCTTGAAAGTGGTCTGTTTCACCTGGCGTGATGAGGAGACGCGCGGGTCATTCAGACCCCGATGTGTGACAATACCTAGCCACTCTTACAGCAGGGGTGGGCAAGTGGATCTGTGCGTTAGAAAAACACACAGCAGGGTTCACTTTAGCAGAAGGAGACATGAAAAGTTTATTAGCAAGTATAAAAGGGGATCACACAAACACCATTTGGGAAAGAGCAGGTTACCCAGGGGTTTGATTGGAGAGTGATACACACGATGGAGCTCCATTTACCAACTGTTGAGCCTGTGTGTGGGATGCATTGAGAAGGGAATACCCAGATAACCCGATGCAGGTTCAATCATGGCACGTCCAATGAAACACAATGAGGACCCAGCTTCATATATTCATTCCGTCCAAGAGAAGTGGCAAGAGGAGACAGGGGATAGAACAACTGGTTTCCTAATTAAGGAAACCCACGTCCCCTGCACACTATCAACATGGGCCTAGGCCTGTATGTGATTTTAAGTACTAAAATGTCCCTTATTTGATTTATAGGAGAGGTATTTGTAGTGATTCTATTCTCCTTGCATTAGCAGAAGATTTTTTTCTTTTGAGATGCCCAAATTAATCTTTGACAATTCATCTGTTTATCAAAAAAACAGTTATTTATTGCAATTATAACAAAGGAACATTCAATATTTGATCTAGCCCAACGCGTTTCGAGTATTACTTTCACTCTTCATCAGGGGCAAAAATGTTCTGTTTTCTTTATACAATAATTAATCTCTAGAGAGAAAATAGATTGATGATACAGTGTTAATAGTTAATTCCAATACTTAATATTCATTTGTGTATATAAGGCAAAACAAAAACTTTTTTAACTAAGGAAAAGCACATCATGTGTTCTTGTTGTATTAATCATTACTGCATTATTTTAGCTCAATATCAGTAGTCAATATTCAACAAAGGGAAACATCATTGTAGTTAATGGCTAATGCTAGGTGCCTACATAGGTGAACGACAAACTTAACTTTTCGTGGATCGGACATGTAAAGGTAAGTAATCAAACAGTTATTATTGTTAGCAATTTCTCTAAGGTAGATATTAGGGTACTTACTTAACAAGCGAAAAGTGGTTTCCCAGTGTGGGCAATTACAATTCAAACTGATTGGTAGTGAGGTGGAGAATCCTAGTGCTTCCTAACCTATAATGAATAATATAATTAAATAGTGAAATAGCTTGGCCAGAATGGACAGATTAGTGGTCATACACTTACTTGTGACAGTAATAAATGGTTCCACAGACAGGCATCTACTGCATCTCTGTGTGAAGGTACTGGGGATGGTAGGTGGTCCCTCTCTAAAGGCTGAAAAAACAAAATAATAATTACCAGGGGAAAGGTGAGATAAAGCCATAATAGCTGGAGGGCTCAATGTGGCTAAGCAGAGGATAAACGCCTTGCCAGGTCTACTTACAAAGAAGAGTTGGATTATGCAGAAGATGTTGGATGTGGCTGTAACAGGAACATCTCCATCCGCTTACATTTGAGTGGGGAAGCGTATCGAGTATTTATGCTCGCGGGTGACGTCATCCACGCATGCGCGTGGTGATGTCATGTCACGGCCATTTTGTATGTTTATAGTCGTTTCGCGCATGCGTGAGAACGACAGGGGTGACGTCAGAGTCTAACAGATGACTGAAGAGAAGTAAATATATATACAACCTGTAAGGATGTTGGCAGGCGAAACAATTGATTGTGGGTGACGTCATCCAGGGATGTGCGTTATGGCGTTACTTCGCAACCATTTTGTTGATTATCGTTTGCACATTCGTGCGAACGACGGGGATTACTTCAGAGTCGGAAGCAGGGGAAAGAGGGGGAAAATGTTGTTCTCAAAATGAATAAATACCATGGGGATAATAGGAAAAGGGATAGATAAAAAGTAGGTAAGTATCCAAATGGTGGAAAAGATAGATACATAATTAGATGGACTAGTAAAATGGACAGAATTTGAAAAATACATGTAGGAAGTAAAGGTAAAACTTATAAAAAGCTGTTTGTCATTAAACCATAAGGCACCAGTACATTAAAACAAATCAACAATATTGTGTGTGTATCAACTGTACATAAAACCTTTTAGCTGACCCAGCAAGAGGTGTATTCTTAGCACCTTGTCATGTTTACGTTCAATTTACATTTACCCTTATAAGGTTCAGTTTTATCAATTTAGAGGAAAATGTAATTAGGTATATAAATGATATAGTAGAAAATCTAATTTTTATCAAAACTTAAATAGTCATTATAAAAACAAGAGATCCCTGGGCCACGCTCTGAGGTGTGTCTACAGAAATGGACCTAAGTAGTACTCCTCATTCATCCCCAGAGTGAACATTGCATCTAGTTTTTGTATCCAGTAGAGTACTCTTTGAGCTAAAAGTTTTGGTAGATCACCTCCTCTGGGTAGTGGGTGGATTACTTCCAAGTTCACCATTCTCATTTGTGAGATGTTGTGTTTTTGGTCTCGGTAGTGTCTGTTGACCGGTGACTTGACATTCTTTGTTCTTATACTGGACTTGTGTTCTGTCCACCTTTCTTTTGCTTTCCGGTTTGTTTTTCCTACATAAAATAAGAGGTATGGAAGCAAAGGATGGGGCGAAATACAGGCGCACATGCTGCATTTCTGTAAGCGCTAGCGGGAGAGTGAAAAGGCAGCGGAAGAAAATACACAGCGCGACAAATTGAAAGTAGTGCAAAAGAAATCGGCAAAGTTAAGTATGGAGGGTGCACTAATAGCATATCCCTCAGACACTGTACAGCAGTCAGAACCATCACAAATTGCGATAATGATCAAGGAGACAGGGGAGGGGTCCAAGGAGTAAGGAGTAATTCACAAACGGGGCAAGGGGGAGGATTTGGAGGGTTACGACCACGATTAGGGGTATCATGGTGGACATGTGGAAAGATGGGGCCTATAGCCAGGGATTGTCGAAGCAGCCCTCCTATGCAATACCACCCAAGAGTGCCTCCAATTCCATACTATACACCAGACCCCTCACACCGAGGATCAGTGCAGGGAGCTTATGTCCCAAATCAAGCCATAGCCCCCAGGATCAATGTAAGCCCAGGGTCCGAACACACCCAGACGTATGCCCAGTGAAATTAACTGCACCTACATAGAGACAACCCATGCAATACCCAACTCCAAATATCATGCAAAATGTCACCCATCAGGCTCCATCCCAATCAATTACAGTACCATGGGAGCAGAATGCCTTTCTACAAGGAACAGTAACACATTATACCGGAAACAGTGTCCTAGGGAGCAGTACTTTTCCTCATCCCTGCTCAAACACGTATTCACAATAGGACAGCACACAGCTGGCCCTGAAGTGCCTAGTCCTCTCAATCACCCCAGTCCCAGAAAAGGAACCTAAAGTGGGAGTGAGGATAGGGGACAGATCATGCATAAGGGAGAGATGATTTAAATTGACAAACCAAGTATCGACATGCATGGATTCTCTGAGGCTATTGTAAAGGTTGCATTTACAGAAGAATGACCCCTTTCTGTAGGAAATTATGAAATAGTAGCACCATTACTTTATAGCACATAGCCACCAGTGAATCTATTAGGTAGGGACGTCCTCCGGAAGTTAAATATGACCATCTCATTTACTGACAAAGGAATCGCTTGTTCCACACTAGGCATGCATTGCAACAAGGTAGGTGAGGTAATACAAGCACTCTGTAGCACAAACACAATCAAAGCCCTACCATTACATGAGACTCTATTGACATATGCAGTGACCATTCTGATTGGCTGGTTATCAGGAGTGAAGAATGTAATATTCCTCCTACCAGCAAAATTCCCATTCAGACCAGCAGTACCACATGGGATAAGCCCTGCAACAAATCTTACATTACATATAGAGGCAGTAATTGTGAGGAAAGACACAGTCATGCTAACAGGCACTGACGAGGAAGAAATGGATTGGAGGACAGTTCTATACATATACCCCGCACTGTCTATAAGAGACTTCACAGATGAACAGTTATTTCCAACATGGAAATGGACAGAGAGATACTATTTGAGATCATCATACCATGCCACATGGTAGTGCACCACAGAGAATTACCCCAGACAATACTGACAGACACAGCAACGCCTTCACAATTACAGGAGGACCTGGCGAAAGTGCTCCATCGATTATGGATAGACAATCCACATGGCGTAGGGTGACTGAACAGTATCGTGGCAGTAGAAATCAAACTCAAACCAGGAGCCATACTACCCAGAGTAAAACAATACCCACTAGCCAAAGTGACAAACAAGGGACCCTGTGTCATCAACAACACACTGCTTCACCAAAGCATCATAGTGCCCTCAGACTCACCATTTAACACAGCTATATACCCCCTGAAGAAAGCAAAAGGGTAATCATGGAGATTGATCGAGGATCTCAAACCTCTGAATGACATAGTGTAAGCAGAATACCCACTAGTGCCCAACCCTGCATCAATACTATGGAACTTCCCTTCAGATACAGTCAATTTCACTCACTGTGATTGACCTTAAGAATTAATTCTTTATCATATGATTACACCGAGATTCCCAGTACTTGACCACATGTTCATATTCTGGGAAAAGATTCAAGAACACTCTTTTACCACAGGGATATTGTGAACCCCCTAGTGTCTTTAATAAGGTCCTCCAGAAGGACCTAGGAAACACCCACATGACAAGCACAGTACTAGAGTACATAGAAAATGTATTAACATGCAGCATCACAGAAGAATAGTGCAGGAAAGAACAATACAACTTCTGACCCTCCTTGCAGACAAAGGTTACAAAGTGGACAGAGTAAAATTGCAGTACTGCCAAAAGAAAGTAGTATGCCATGGACAGATCATATCCTCAGCAGGAAGGATGATAAGCCAAGACAGAGGCACAGCAGTAAGAAACTAACCACAGCCTAAAACAGCCAGATTAATTCCTAGGCCTGTGTAATTACTGTAGAACATGGATATGCGATTATTCAACACATGTCAGACCCCTGCTACACGCACTCAAGAAGCACAAAAGATAAAAGGCACAATTGAATGAACAGATGAGAAGACAGAATGCTTTGAGGACCTCAAAATAGCTATCAGCAGTGCAATAGTACTAGCAAACCCTACAAAAAACGGTTTTACTTATTCTCACACTCAAATGGACAAGTAATAACAACAGTACTTATGAAGCGATCATCGCAGAGACACAAACTAATGGCATATGACAGTCATTTCCCATGCAAACAAGCATTAGCTGCTGCATAATTTGCTGTACAAAAGCTACTACCAGAGTGATGGGATGCCAAGCCACTTTGTACTTTGAGCATTCAGTCTTCTCCATTTTGGAAATAAATAAATCACCCCTCACCACCCAGAGAACTAATGGTTATGAGGTAATCTTGACAACATAGCTAACACCATAGTGAGGTGCCACTTTGTTAACCCAGCAATGTGCATAGCAAAACCAGTTGAGCGACAGAATCAGGTCCATGGCTGTACAGTTTATGAAGGAGACCCAGATGAATACAACAGGGTGCGTGAAGATGCCCTAGAGACAGGTGAAGTGCTCTATGTAGACGGGTCATCGAGTATAGAACAAGAGGGTGGATGAAGAAAAACTGCAACAATAGTAATAAGGTAGGTAGGAGACCAAGAGGAAGAATTTCAAAAAGTGATGCAGCAGAGATTACCTTAGACTATTCAGCACATCAGCAGAACTCATAGCACTGAATCAAGTGCTAGAAGCGTCATCGGATGATGACGTCACCATATATGCAGATTTATCTTGCATACATCTACAGTGCATTCAGGCTTATCAAGGTGGAAGAGAAGAGGCTACAGAAGGGCAGATGGGTCACCAGTCAAACATGCTACCTTCTAGCCGGTCAGATAGCACAGCGAGTAGAGCGCTCTCTTTGACATCCGTGCAGAGCCTGCCGACGCAGGTTCGAATCCTGGCTGGGCCAAACTCATCCTTTTATCCTTCCGAGGTCCATAAATGAGCACCACACACTGTGGGTAATAATAAGCAATGCTCAGACGCCTGAGAGTTTGTAGCGGTATATAAATGCTAAATTATTATTATTAGCCAAATTAATAGAAGCATTGAAATGTCCCCTCCAGGTAGTTATCATGAAGTGAGCAGTGCACCCCAATGAGAATGACCTGATCTCAAGTGGAAAGACAGCTGCTGACTCAGCCACCAAAAAGGCAGCTTATATGCCCTTTCCAGAGGAAATTTATAGAAAGAGCATAACCATAGAAAAGGCATTCTGGGTGTAAAGGGGATGCGCCTATCACCCACTGACATCTTTTAGAGACAAAACAGCAAAGGGTAAAGTACATATGCCCCTAGAGCTATTGAATATCGCCATTGGAGCACCTCTGTTACCCCACGCATTCACCTAACCAGCACATTGATGCTGACATCAGTGAGGACTGATTCATGCCCAACTTGACCGAATAAGTCGATACATTTGTGGATAACTGAATCACATGTCACAAGTTTCATCCAGGACATACTCTCAAGACATTGAAAGCAACATTGTCCCGCCCATCAGGGCCCTTAGGAGAGCTCCACATCGATAACAGTGACATGGTAAATAGGTGCAGTATGTACAGCTATGTAATAGTTTCCCTTTGAATCAAAGCAGGACTCTGTGTGAATGTGGATGCCAAATCATCAGCTTCATTCCTGTTAAGAGACGTGTTTCCCAAATGGAATATCCGTGAAATACTGTAGTCACATATTAGCCCTCATTTTGTAAATTATTTCTTCAATGGGGTAACAGGATTGTCAGGCATTAGGCACAAGCTGTTCACAGCCGACCACACCCATACAAATGGGGTGGTAGAAGGTCTTAACTGTTTACTCAAGATTAAGTTGGCCAAACTGTGTGATACACTAACGAAGAGCTGACTCTATGGCCTACCTCTTGCACTGTTCAGTTTGTGCAGTCAGCCAAGCAAAAACCACCACTTGTCAACTAATGAGGTGGTGATAGGAAGGATGATGCATACCCCAGCCCACATGAACAGCAACTGATGCACATTGTTTTGTTCATCTCAGAAAAATTGTCAAACTGAGATAAGCTTATGTATTCCAGATAAATATCAAAGTGCATCAACAAGCTCCAACAGACCAACATGACACAGTGACAGATGTACCCCTTCAGCTACAGCAAGGTGACAGAATCTATGGCAGACAAAACACATGTTGCTGGAATCAGCCCAAGTTCATAGGACCCTATGAGATGGAGAACACTACACCTACTGCAACAAACTGTTGTGCCTGGGAGTGCCCAACCGATCTATTGAAGGACACCACCACACCATTGCAACATTGAAACACAGCAGACATAGAGAAAAGAAAGGGAATCAGTTGCCAAAGTGTAGTTGAACTTATAGATTATGAGAAATTTCCTTAGGAGTAGCACATTTTCAGGAAGCCAAAAGGAACAATTATAGAAAAATAGGGACATGTTTCTAGGGATATGTTGTTTATTCTTTTGTCTTCTTTCCTTCTCATTAATGAAATTAATGATTTGAGGTCTGAGGAGTAAAGGAAATAATGATACAGAAGTAGTAAAGGTAGCCTTTATTAGAGATGACCTTGAGACCAGACATAAAAAAAACTGTTGAATAGAGGTGTAAATATTAATTTGTTTATGAGGACCATTCTGATGATACCAATATCTGGTATGACACAATGAAAGCAATCAGTAGGGCCCAGGTGAATTAGTCATTTTATATATGCAGGCATATCCTGCATGTGGTTGGCATCCCCATGCTGTTCTTATCTAAGGAAGTGCAGAATTTAAAGGCACAGTGCTTAGCACATTTAGTACTCTGCAAGGTGCAAGGTAGTTTCAGGGACACACAGTACAAATTAAAATGGAAGAAAGAACTGAAGAACAATGCAAAGGAAAGGGGAAAGGTGAAGATTTGCAATGTCTTATAAAAACACAGACGGTTATATAGGGAGCAAAGTGTTGGAACAAAATGTTGGTGAAGGGGTAAGCAATATTCAATGCTGAGGGGGTAATGGAATTCACAGAAAAATCTATAATGAGAACAGATAGAGTTGTGGAAATGTATGGGCATCACATGTGAATAAATTAACCAACCTGCATGAACATGAACAACCAGTAAAAGTTCCAAAACTCACTCAATCTTCATTTTGTTTCAAAGGCAAAGGAAGTGCGTCGGTTGGCCAGAATAGTAACTGCAACAGAACCTATGTGATACCAGCCTTTGATGAGGCAACAGCCATAATCATGGACTTCCTGTGGCAGTGTGGTATATAAGCTTAGTTTTATTTACCTCCCTCATGGAATGGACTATGTTTCTTAGTGACCCTGCATGCCCTTGTACAGTATGGTCACAGAAAGCAACGTATAATTGCCCAAGAGACAGTCCCAGCCCCCTGCAGTGCCCCGGACAGTCACAAGCAACAATTCGAAGGAAAAGCTTTATAACTATTTCTCAAAGGAAGCAGACAGGGCCCTGGAGAAGATACCAGCACAATATAGACTTCTCCAACACAGAAACATGTCTACCTCCCTACTCATCCCTGGAATACCAACAGCTGCAAATGCTAAATGGATCCAGGCAGTCCACTGGTACTTGTTCGAGCTCTCAAATGCCAATGAACATGGACTGCAGCTTATGGCACTCCCAAATCGCATAATATTAGATTACGTAACAGCAATGGAAGATGACGTGTGCCGTAAAATTGGAAGTACATGTTGTACATATGTGCCTCCTAATGATGCAGATAACAGCACATTGACAATCGCAATTAAACCAATGGCAAAACTAAAAACAGACATGGAAAAAGAAGGGTGATTAGTAAAGATGAGAATTGGTTATCTGTCATTACCTACTGAGTCCTATTTCCAATCTGCATTTTCTTTATAATAATCTGGTATGTTTACCAAATAATCATACCATGTTGCGTGCCCCATGGAAATAAAGTGAATCTCCTTGCTGTCATGGCAGGTGATTCTACTCCTCCTCGGAAACAAGAAAGCTGTCAAACTGACCCAGAAACAGAGGAAGGGAAAATAAAAATTGTTTTAATCGACCATCCCATAGGCCCACAAGGTATCCTCTGGTTACCACTCGATGACCCAGAAAATTATTTGGAATATTACTTAGACCAAATCGCAGATGGAAAATGCAACTTCTTAGGATGCAGCCCTTGGGAATATGCCAAGGGGGGAGGAGATGTGAGAAATGTATTAAAAATATGGGTACCTAAGACTGTATGTGATTGGAAACAAGAAGAAGATAGGAACAATAAAGAATATATAGATAGATTTGCCCCTAATGGGACGAAGGGGGAATGTTGGGGAGTACATCCAATGCCCCCAACATGCACGGAAATAGAACTTTTGAAAGAGTTTTGAAGAGAAGCAAGGCTGTAAAGAAAGAAACCCTACTCATGCAAAACACCCTTTGTAGGCCCAGAGCACACCAGCAGTAGTGCATCAGTAAACAATGAGCCTGTGTAGAGGTAAGCCATAAGGTGCAGACCATATATATGAGTATACACACCTATCGCTAAAGAGTATAGCAACATTTAACACTAATCAGGAAACCATTAGGGGCAATAAGAGGATATTAAATGCAAAGTAGGCTTTTCCACTAACTGAAAAAACAACACATACCTGTCTTCAAAAAACCTCAGCCATCCTTGAAGCCTAAGAATCATGATGAATTAGCAGAAAATATCAGCCAGGCCTTTACAAAAAGCACACACTTACTTAGCTGTAATCTCCAATAACAGGGCTGAATGCTGCAGTGATTTGTTCAAGACAGGTAGGCGAACACATTATTAAGCCCTGAATCGCAGTATTCAGATCATGCATAGGCAACACAGAAATAACTGACCCTTGAGCTACGGATTGATTGAAAAACATCAGCCTGGCCGAATTTCCAAGCTTGAGTAAAAAGGATATATAACAAATGATATTCCTAACTAGGACATTGAAACAACACAGTGAAGGTAGGTATAAACAATTAGCAAGTGACAAGCATGTGTGTTAAGAAAGTGCATCAAGGAGCACCACTGCCCCCTGTTGGCAAAACCTCACTGGAAGAGGATCAACCACCAAGATAGGAACCATATAAGACACCATTGCCAATAGAATATAATTAATTAGGCACTGATGGTCTTTCATGGAGATTTATGAACAACCCTAACAACACACAGTTCTGCTCAGAAATACATGTATATTATTTTGATTTATACACACATATCATTTCACAGGAATGAAGCCTGAGAACACCTTAGTCCCCAGTTCATAAGGTTGAAGGCAGATCCCATGAAGTCATGCATAAGTCATGAGAAAGGAAAAGCTGGTAGGGGAAGTGAGTAATGTTTCCAATGAGGAGTTGCAATGTTAACTGTCAGTTGAACAGCTCATAATGGTGGGAACAGTAAGTTGGTGCCAACCGATGAAGTCTATGGGAAAGATGTAAAGTTATTAATTTTGTTTCCACACTGTTACACCTCATATAGGGATTGGTCAAAACCATCAAGTCACTCACCCCAATGATACTACTTGTGGAATAGCCAATCAACAGTTAAGCTTATAGGATCCGAGTTGAAAAAGGTTAACATCATATCAGCATCATGGAAAGGAAGATGATCTAATTACCCATTAATTAATAAACTGTTGTCATAGCATGGCCCGAGGTGTAGGATAAGCCAATAGGGCTAGGTATTGTACAGATGAATCTATATTGTAAATGACGTTGCCCAATCACAGGCTCGGGATTTGTAAATAACCTGTAACATTTGTTGTCACTTCACCTTTTACTATAAATGCAGCCATTTTATGATGCAATGTTGAATGTCTTTTTGATTATTCCCCAGCACGGGCTGTGTGTAATAAACCTTTGTTTTTCTCACATCTTGTGCATTAATTTTTGGCTTGTTGGATTGATTTTTATTATTTAGATTTGGGACTTGCCTCACACTCCACTAAACTGTCACTAAGGTTATGACTGGACCCCTATAGGTAAACAAAATGCGGAGCAGCCCTGAACAAAACCAATGTAATACTGTTAAAAGCACCTGATAAACCCAGGACTATGCCCAAACCCATCCTGGGGTTCAAACAAAGAGAATTCTAATTGAGTTTTTCACCCACATTGTAATATGTTACAAAGAATGTAGGCCTGGTGCATAATAAAACACAAACACATGTAAACACTTAATAAAGAATGTGCTAAATAAAACACACAAAGACAAAACATAAAGTCTTCCGGGTATCCTAACTGAGTCAAAGGGTATCCCCTATCTGAATGATTGACCAGTTTCAATGACATGTGTACAAATCTGCCATCTTCCGCAAGACCAAACCAACAATACTGGCAACTTATACAAGGAGCCGCTGTCTTTATTCACTCAGGCATGTGGCATCCCATACCTGCATGAGGGACAAGAGGACATGTGTCTACATTTAAGACTGAATGCTGCTTTGCGGTGTCATCACTTGCAAATCTGCTTAAGAAGATTGTCATTTGTGACATTGTATTAGATCCCCTCTGCAGTAAACCCTGCATACCTTATGTCAGGCCTGTCATTCATCTGTGATAATCTTGGGGGTCAAGCAAACATTAATGTTCTCCCTGAACAGAGAGACCAAACATTGAATTATGGTTATTGTAGAGGCAGGATATTTATACTGATCCCAAAATGTCATATGTAGCCCCTATGGATGGATCTCCCACTGTATCAAGTTAATGCTCACCTCTCGATAACTTGTTCCTTTATGATTTCCTGGGGTGTCTCAAAAAATAGAACCAAATGCGATACTCTGAGCATTCTAATGTACAGGCATGCATGGAGGTAGTAATGCGATTGTCAGGCTGTTTGCGACAGGTCCAATTACAATCACATGGTTACGGACACTATGTTTGAATGGCTTTTCTTAGTAGTGGAGCCTATAACAGACCTCAATGTCATCACAAACTGGTGGTCTTCTCATTAGGAACGCTCCATGGTGAGGCTATGTACATGATAGGCGGGGAATAGCTATCAGGGTAGAGTTTTTGAAAAGCTTAACAGTCTTGTGAGTCAAAGTTAAAGAAATTCACAGCTATTGTGTAGCCTATCACTACATTCAGTGCTTCTTAGGAAATAGATGTTGCAGGTCAAACAACCATTTTCATTCCCCACTGATGAAGCAAAAGCATAAAACTTGGTACGCATTTACAGGAGAAATGAGCATCAAGTGCTCACCTGCTTCCCACACTATTCTATACAGATGCCATGGCAGTTGCACATAGTCGGGCGCCATATTGAAAAGGCTATCAGATATTGACTGTTTGGATGCAATAACTTAATCATATATGCCATGCATTAATGGTACCATGTCAATAGGATGTATGCTTTCTGGAGACCTTGCCATGTTATCAAACAAGGATGGGGGGGGGTGTATATCCATGGTCTAATCTGCTACAGAAGACCATAGTGTCATGGGTGGACATGGAAACCAGGAAGGTTCCCATTGGAACTCCCCTATAACAAGTGTTGAACATGCATTATGCATACCTGTAAAGAACCTGGGGGATGCTGAACATTGCATCTGCAAACACCAGTTATAATGTGGCTAGATCATGCCACTTGATTTCCTCGTTGAGCCAATTCTTGTTGGTACCCAAATGAAAAATCCACTGCTGTTCCCTTTTTAGAAGCATGACCTCAAAATTCCAACCACATCTGGGAAGTTGTACTTTTTCCAGAATTGTACATTTGAAGTTCTGGGCACTGTGTCCCATTTCCACAAATTGTTCCACCATAGGGGTGGTCAATTTATAGGATTCCTTTTCTTGACTACATGTGTGGTCATACATACATACCTTAATGTGCATGAACATGTGTGCAGATATATTACACCTGAGCTGTTGAAGTTAGTAAAGCACCTTTGGTGCCATGGTGCCATCAAGCCAATATCTATTGAGGTGCTCCAATATGTTTGAACACATATGCAGCACGACCCACACGGTGCGTGTCCTGTTAATTCATTCATGGTTCGTAACTCATGTTGACCACTACTCTGGTTGTGATCTCTTACATTGTGGGGCAACATGTGAACAAGTCAATCACGTAGATTTTGTCTTTGTGTAATGGCAAATAAGGGTCTCTACAGGGTTATCTTATCAGTATTATGAATTGGCCAAAGCTTCAAGATTTCCCTCTTTCAGGCAATTAAATAGCAGTGAATAACTTAGCACAACCATGATCTTCTATCTTGGCAGTGGCTTGGGTCTCTGGTTCAGAGTAACCTCTCTGGGAATATTTTGGGCACGTTTGTATGCTTCTTTAACAGTCTTTTTTGGGTAACCCCTCTGGGTCAACTGCATTCTTAGTTCCTCTGCCTGTGATCTATAATCTCCAGATTCAGAGCATGTATGCCTATACCTTAGAAACTGGCCAAAGGGCACATTCTTTGCAACGGCCTCGGATGGTAACTACTGAATGTCAGCAGCAAATTGTGTGATCTGTAGGTTTTTTATAAACTTTTGATTTTAACCCGCTGGCCAGAACAATGATGTGTAAATCCAAAAATTGGACCTCCTTATGGCTTGCTTCAAAACTGAATTTCAAATAGGAATTCCGTTAATTTAGCTAGATTTCAAATTTTTCCGAATCATGTTTTGAACCCTCATAGATCATGATGACGTCATCTATATAACGTTTCCAGATCTCAATCTGGAAGGAAAAAGGGTTGGTCTCTGAATATATATGTGAGTGTTCAAATATTGCACCCACGGCCATGCCTGATGTCTGCTCAAAGAACATCTCCTGCGAACAGAAAGATGTTTTTGTTTAACACAATTTCTGCAAGTTGTAGAATGAGCATGGTGGTGGTATCGCCAAAGTCATCCTGCATGTCCAAAAGATGTTGTAATGCAATCAAAGTACCCACTTGTGGGATTTTAGTATAAATGGACTCAATGTCAAGGGTTACTAACGATTGGGCCTCATTACGAGGCTGGCGGTAGCCATGCTTGTAATACAGGCATGGCTGCCGCCGGTACATTTTTTTTCCGGTGCCCAGAAATGGGCCCTTAATGGGTCATTACGGCCCATAGGGCTCAATGGGAATGGGGAAGATGGATGCACCAGCACCGTTATGAACGGTGCCGGTGCATCCGACATGCTCTGTTCGTGGGTGCCGTACGGCCACCCGGTCAGACCTGGCGGCCGCAATGGCACCTGCGAGCAAAACTCGTAGTTGGCTGGTCTGGGAACTACGGTACCGGCATGCTTACCGGTACTGTAGTTCCCAGACCGGCAACCTTATAATGACGCCCATATTGTGTCTCTGGGTTCAAAGTGCTGAATAAATTCAACATAGCTGGAGAGTCTTTTATATATGATTCCATCTTGGGAAACGCATCTCTGTTAAAGAAATCAACAAACTGTGAGAGAGGCTCCAGCATTGAATTAATCCCATACACAATAGGCTGACCTGGTACAGGGCAAACCACCTTATGAATTTTGGGGAGAGCATAGAAGGCCGGAGTATGAGACATGCTAGGTGCCAAGAACGCAGCTTATTTAGAGCTAATATACCCCTCCAGTTCAGCTTCCGCAATTATGGGTGTGATTAAAGCCCTATTTGCTGGAGAGGGATGTGTGGCTATTTGTCAATAGATATGATTGTCAGTCAAGAGATGTTCTACCATCTGGTTATAGTCAGTGGCACTCATGATGACAATCACCCCCACCCCTTATCTGCAGGCTTAATCACTATATAGCTGTTATTGGTCAGAGCTGATAGGGCTTTCAGTTCCTCTTTGTTGCAGTTACTATGGACAAATGGTATTGCCATTTCCAATTCCTCCAGCTTCTTGAACATTGCTTGCTCAAAGGTTGCTGATCCTGTAGAGCTGGATGGAGGATAGAATTTGGAGGGTAAATGTAGTCTGGTCACATCTTGCCCAGTGATGGTATCCTGATGTTCTAAAAACTGCTTTAACCTGATTATATGCATAAACTGTATCAGCTCAATGCATGTCTGGAAGCCATAGTATCTGGCAGTTGGTATGAATGAAAGACCCTCTTGGAGAATATGGAATTCTGCTGAGGACAAAGTGTATGTTGATAAATTGACAATCAGTGTGTTGTCTGATGTGTCAGGCCTTGACTGCGACTCCCGGTCACTCTCGGGGAGTTGTTCTGCCACCGCTGTCTGCCTCTGCTTCTGCCTCAATGGTCTAAAAAAGGTTGAGGGGGCGCATTGCCCAACACTGCAGACTGATGGTCCTCAAAATTGACCTGTCAGCCCTGTCATGGGTCAGGGCATTAAAATGAGGTGCCTGTTCTATGTTCCTCTTTGTTAGGCAGAAACCTGTGCAGTTCCCTCTGGGACCACTGCAAAAGATTTAAGACTACAGGTGTTTGGCAGTAAACCCACTTGGTAGCAGTCTGTACCACCCAGATTTACCTGGTAGCTGTGGCTGAGCAGTCAGACTTCCCTCAAGAAGAGTTAGGCAGTATATAGAGCATACATAATAGGTACAAAGGCGCAGTAGTACAAGCAAACACTGACCAGAGCTAGGTGTAAAAGTATATAATTATTTATTTAAAAGACACACTCATAAACTACACTAGCACAGAAAAGGTAAGTAAGTCAAAACACAGTCACTATTACTTATATGTACATCCCTAGTTATTTGTTGGACAAGTCTAAGTTAACACCACTTATTTCCAAACAGAGGTGAGCGCTTAACGTTAGATGGCACTCCAACAAGTTAGTTAAAAAGGGAGGGAAAAGGCAGAAGTAATGAAAACAGCAAGGTAAAACACTTCAGAGATTCACAGTAAGTTTAGAAAGGCAGTCTATTGCGGAGCAAGGAAGTTCGGTTGCCAGGCCCACTCTAGGGAAAGCCAGGCGAAAAGATGACCAAGATCACACAATGTCACCAGTCTTTACAGGTGAGTAGAAAAGGTTTTACCAAGTTTAGAAAAGTTTAGTTAGGGTGTCCCAGGCTTACCCAGGTTCGAGAGCCGAGGGCAAAATCTACCCCGTACAATCGGTGGCAAGGGAAGCCGGGCGGAACACGGTACCTTTAAAATGGAAAGGATCCTCCAGCGGTGGCAGTTGTTCCTGGCAGTGGGTGCAAGTCGCGGCGTCGTCCAGAGGAAGAGAAGATCTCGACGTGGAGGAAAGCTGAAGGTCGTTGCACTACCAGGGAAGAAACCAGCCGTGGAGTTTTCCGGTTAAAAGGATGTTACCCCTCTTTCGCGGTTGAGGTAAAAAGTGGTATCCCGGTTGCCGGGGTGCTTGGCACAGGCAAGGCGGCCACGAGATGCTTCAGGGAGGCGAAAAGAAGGCAGAAACTGGTTGTCCCCACCAGTCAAGGGAAGAAGACTCTCCCGGCTGGAGATCTCTTCTGTCGTTGGGAAAAGTGGTGAGACGGTTCCGCAGGGCTCCACCGGTGGTGTCGTCTTGGCAGGTCGGCTCGGCTTCTCCCTCTTCGGCTTCTTAGGTCCTGTGGCGACTTCTGAAGAACCAGTCCCAAAAACCCTGCTTTTATGCAGCAAACCCCCATTCATACAGCCTAGCTGTCACTCAAACATGCTAAGTGGTGAGCGGGGCGGCTCACCACTTGGGCCAATCACACCAGAGTGCGACATGAGTTGGCAAGGCAACTCAGTCCAGGGTGCCTAAACCCCCTCCCACACCCCCTGTGGTACCCAGACAGAATGGCACCACTTTGGAGGGCTTCTGTGCAGAAGCCCGCCAAAAGTGGAACAAAGGCTCGACTCGGGTTCAGGGTTACTGAAGTGAACCTAGGCGCCATTTTGGCGGCGAGTTCTGGCAAAAAATCCCAACCGGTGAATTTATATTAAATAAATAAACCGGCGGTATCTTTAACATTGCACCAAAAAGTGGTGCATTAAAATCAATGGGAAATCCCATTGGGAAATATTCCGGTGGAATATTTCCGTGGTATCCACTGCCACCAGCCAGAAACTCGGCGAGGGGGGACGGGACAGTACCCCCTCGACAACAGACCCAGGGGCAATCTAATTGCCCCTACCAGTACTTCCACAGTATGATGGTGTGTACTGGTTAAGTTCCTATGTTAAGACTAGTAAAGTCAATGGTGACTTTACAGACCCAGGGAGACAGTAGTCAGTCCCAGGGTGTGGAGTCTATGTTTGGGGGTCCCTATGACACCCCTGTGTTACTGCACTGAGGGTGCTGTGTAACACACATTCAAAAACCAATGATAGCCCATGGGGAAAAAATACCCCATAGCCCATAAGCACATGGCAAGTCACAGAAACACGCTCAAGTCATGTCCAAGAGTGAGGGTAAAAGAGTCTCACTCTTGGCAGGAGAAAAAAATAAACCCCAAAAATCCAGCAAAGCTGCTGGGGGACTCACTAGGTTAGGAAATTCAGCCTAAACAGAGAATTCCCCCTAACACTCTTCGGAACTAGTGCTGGAATAATTCCAGTCCGACGACCTCGATCAGGAACGAGCAATTTGCCTTGGTTTCGAATTTGTGCTTCACGCCAACATTGTTTAGCCTCCATTGATGGATTCAAATCGCGAAACTTTTACTTAGTGGCCTCTAGGGCGGACAATTTTGTTTTAAAGTTTTGCATGGGCCATTTGATCTTTAATTAGGTCCATCTTCTCCTGCAGTTCCTGCATTAGATTTTCAGACACGGATTTGGTTGTATTGATGATGAGAACAAGCCAATCTTGCATACACTTATTTGCAATAAAAGACTAGTCTTTCCTAAATTGCAAGTTGTCTAGAAAAATACATGGTTCGATGCAGATAATTAAGCAATTATGTGCTGAATGTGTGCGAAGATATTCAGTCATATGTGCCCCATGTAGTTCGCCACGTATACGTTTCTTTTTCAAAACGTCCAGCTTGTTCCATTCATCGGTATTCGTAGCCGAAAAAACAACCCTGTACACATTAATCATTCAATATGCCAATGTTGATGAACCGGAAGATCAAAAATCTACTACCTGTACAACATCCACAAACACAGGATTCAGGGATTCAGGGAGGACTGCTATGTTTGGCCTGGGGAGCAAGTGCAATTTGGTGACCCATGACCAAGTAGCTATAGACCACAGTGTTGCATCGCACGCCCACCATTCCCACTGTATAACCAGGTCCCCAAGATCCAAATACAAGGCACACCTTGCTGTGAGATGTGCACTGTCTCAGTGCTTCTCACCAGCTACAGGAGGTAAGATGCAGGCAAGGTCATATTGAACAGACACAGAGGGAGGTTAGGCACAGACACATGATCCTTTGAGTGGGTGGGTATCGGTGGACACATGCACACTGTCTGGAAAGGGGTGCAGTGGTATTGTACAATGACATTCAAACAGAATTGGCCTGCATGTAAAATTGAACCTGCACACAAACAAAATTGTCTCCGAATTGTAATGTTCCATTTTAAAGCACGCTCTGGCCTTGCATTGTTCAAAACTGTAAACAATTATTGAATTCATATACTACACAATGGCCCTCATTACGACCCTGGCGTTGGACCATGGTGCTAATAGCACCATGGTCCATGTCGGTAACTTACCGACTCCGCCATGGCGGACTGGGGAATTACCGCCCCATTCCGAGGTTGGCGGGGCGGTAATTCCCCATGCCGCCATGGCCCTTCCCCATTCCCATTTTTTCCCCATAGGGCACAATGGGAATGGGGAAGGCGCTAAGTACGGTGCCGCAAATTGCGGCACCGTACTTAGCACCAAGGTCCCTTTGCGGGTTGGTTTTTAACGCCTGCAAAAAGCAGGCATTAAAGTCTCCAACCCGCAAAGGGACCACGTAATCAGGCGTTAAGGGTTTAACGGCGCTGCCACCTTTTACGGCACCGTTAACCCCTTAACGCCTGGGTTGTAATGAGGGCCAATATGTTAACATTGCGATATAATTGCACTGTGAGTTTGGCTAAGGGTGCATTATTATGCACACTGAATGACTAATCTTGGTCAACATTCTATAGGATGTCAACACATCTTTGCAATGAGTTTTGTGGGTGTCCCCTCCTCCCCCGCCACAAGGAAGGTTTTTGGAGCATTAATCCCAAAGCAAGAATGTTGGTTGTTATGGGAATTAAACAGGACACGAGGAAACATTTGGTATTAGTACATATCAAAGTGAGCTCCCCATAGTCAGACCCATAATCAGTACTAGTAACCACAAGTGCACTTCCAGTGACCCTAAAATACCAATACCCAATGTGACCCAAACATCATACCCCATATGTGACAGCATGGAGTGTTTTGCTATTCATACATCATAAGCTCATTCTAACAGATTCAAATATCACTGCATAGTTCCCCTATGCTATGTGTGCATGTTGTGACCCTAGGTGTCAGAAAGCCATAGCAAATAATAGCCCCAATGAAAAACATGGTATCACAATATGAGGAATACAACTCTTAGCATGAATAATGGTTTTCAGCGTGTATTGCCAGTTTACACAATGCCCTAGTAAACATCCATGAACCTGCCTTATTGCTTTATGTCCACAACGCCTCCCAGAGCACACATTTTGCAATTGCCATTAATGACAAAGTAATTCACATATGTTTCCTCATTGTCAATATTGCTACAGAAATTGACACATTTTGTCAGGTGACCACAATGCTGTGGGAAACATCATATATTGCCCTGTCCACCATGAGGGAGTTATGAACATTTTGGTTTGGCCAATTCCCTTATGTGCTAAGGAATCACATTGAAAACTGCATTTTTGGACACACCATCATGTGCTGTGAGTCTGGCACACCAAAGCAGACAAAGACACATACACATGCAGGAAGGCAGGCACACACAACCACACAGAGGCAGAGCCCCCCGCCCCACACACACACCAGGAGCCAGACATACATCCACAGGTACTAGCAGACACAAGCAACCTTCCCCACCCACAAGCCCCAAACACAGCCAGGTTGTTTTTGGGGGTGCTTCGCTGCCTACATGTGCTGATGGATTGGAAGAGGCCAGTGTGGCAGGTCTAAAAACCATAGGCTTAGACAGGGGAATAAAGACTGGAGGAGCCAGTAAGACTGCATTGGGCAAGACAGTAAGTAGTATTACATGCCTGAGTGAGTTCCCAGGGCAGAGGGGCATTTGTGGTCATAAATTAGCCCTTGTGGAGGTCACAGTACTGTTGGGCATCCAACACAAATTTGCCTGTGTGTACCACCCATAAGCGAATGGGGTGTTTGAACGCCTGAATGGCCGCCTGAAGGAATGCATAGCTAATACACATCAGGGTACCAAAAAGAAGTGGCTGCACTGTTTACCTGTTGTCCTGTCTGCATTGCGCAATAAGCCTGGGTCCGACCACCAATTAACGCCCATGAGGTGGTGACATGATGGCACATGCATCTTGCCCTGGCTCCTCACAAAATAACACTGAAAGATTATGAGAATAGGTCAGAAGTGTTAGGACAAGAGATGACTATGTTACACATTTGGTGGCTAGCCCTTCTTTTATCTCTCGCCAGATACGACGACACTGGGGGGGCCATGAAGACTGCAAAAAGAGCAACATCGACAGCTCACCACAAGACTCAATACATTGTCCTCCTACGCAATTTTGTGAGGCACTGGAATGCGCCCAGTTTCACTGGATCTCATGTGGTCGAGAAAGTGGCCGACCGGGCTGTCAAACTAGAGGGTAAGACAGTCTGGAACCACTTGTCGGACGTCAAGCCCTACAAAGCAGCAGCCTCACCTGGTAACAAAGTCACCTTGACCAACAGGGCCAATGTTCAGCACCTAGAAGAGCTACAAGCGCGTTCTGAACTTTTACGACCAAGAGGAGGATATCCGATGGTCACACGCTCTTCTGCTACAGAAGTCGAGACTGCAAAACTTGTAGACATAAATAAGGGCACACTGTCTGTTTGTTATTTTTTCCTTTTCCACACAGAGTCTACGTGAAAGCTGATGTGACTGTAATGTTTGTTTACATCCATGCTGCTCTCTACCCATCACCCAGATACTTTCTCCAACCAATTTGTCTATGTTGTAAGGAGACCCAGCAGATTCCAAGCCCGATCCCCGGGTTTATAGTATCTTGTATTTATAGAATATTTGACACAAATGTACCCACAGCTTGAGCACAGTGATCCCCCAGTCCTTGCCATGTTAAGAGACCCATCAGTAAGAAAGTTGTGGGAAGACGTATTTGCCTTTGCCATCAGAGATTAATTGGTCCGTAGGGCTTAATAGCATTTACAACACTAACAAAGTAACGCATTTCTTTGTGCATTTTAATCGGACGACTATATCTTCAAGCTGCAAGGATCAAGCACTATAAGTGGAAATTAGGGAAACAATAAAGAACATCATTATTATGTTGTGTCTATTATTTCCAAGTGGGTTGATGGAATTCATATTCTGGTGATTGTATCTTCTTGTTACAGCCACCACTGTGCCCTCTACTAACACTCCCCCAGCCCAAGCAGGTAGAACAACTATGTCAGGTGGACAGGAGTACACGGCTGACAAGGTAAGGAGAGGTAAGCACAGTATTGACACAGACATGAAGGGGGTTGACATGTATCTCACCAACACTGCTCGAGTGTCTAATAACATGTGGTACAAACACATGTCAAAATTAGGTAACGAAACACCCCCGGCAGAGAGCTGATATGTCTGCCCCTTATTCCCCTATGCAATAAGTGTCTCCAGAGTGTTCATAGAAACTGAAATACCCACAGCAATAGCACAATGCCTAATGTATCTCTCAATGGTGCAAACCTGAGAAAGATTTCAAGGAAAGACAGAGCACTATGTGGTGGATGTCCAAGGTGACCTTCCCGTATGAAGATAATTACATAAAGACATTAGATATGATGAACAATCATTGGCAGCTAGATGAAGCTAAACAGTACATAACTGATGGACCAGACAAGGGAGAAACAAAGACCATCACACTGAAGGAGCTGCCATGTCCTTGGACAAGAGTGAGGGAGACAGGAGAAGAGCCTGGTTGTTGCGAAAGACCACAGATACTAGTGTATGGCCAAGTATACACAAACGATGGATGGCAAGATGGAGTGGTGGAAAGCAAAGCGCTGACACTAGCACAGTCACTAGTGAACAAGGTACAGGAGAAAAATGACAAGTGCCTCAAGGAATGGGAAGCAAGTGCAAAGCTACTGACATGGGTGGAAAACAAAGCTGGTCTGATGCCGATAATACCCCTGAAGACACCAGCACTGTGCTATCAGAACAATGACAAAGTTGAAGTTGGCAACAATGTTGGGTGCAGAAGCATTGAGCAGCACGGAGGTATTAAGGCAGGAACAGCATTAGTGATGGATCATTACTGGACTTGCAGATTGAAAGCCCTGTTTGCATTGCCTTTGTTGATCATGCCAAGGCAGGATGTGAAGCTCGATGAGTTCCTGAAAATGGACAATAACAAAAAGAGGAAGACATCGATTGAAGTGGCAACAATTGCCAAGAAAGAAAAGGCAGAGAAGCCAGCAGGATTGAGAAGGATGAGGAGAGAAGGGAATTACTTATCAGGAGCATCAGAAACAGCACTAGATGAAGGTACAGCAGAACACAGGTTGTTCAGTAGGATGCAAACGTTCTTAGCATCAATAATACCCTCTGTGCAGACATACACAAATGCAAACTGTTTACAGATTACCCACTGGAAGTTGATGGTGACCATTAATTCTACCGTGAATGGGTTCAACGCAATAAAGGAAGAGCTCAGAGCAATAAGGTTGGTGTCACTCCAGAATGGATACATTCTGGATCTCCTCACAGCTATGGAAGGAGGAGTTTGCACAAAAATAGGGAGTTTGTGGTGCACATTCACACCTGCCAAAGACAAGAAGAACTGACTCTATCAGATGCAGTGGCACAACTGGCATGGATGCATTCCAAGATGGAAGATGAAGCAAAGGCGACAGGAAAGGACCAGAGCTGAATAGCGTACATATGGTCAGGGATGCCACCATGACTGTCAGATGGAAGAAAAGTGATAATGGGAGCACTAGTGCTAGCAGGAACATCAATGTGTGGGATCAAAATCTGCATGGCCAAATGCAATAAAACAACAAAAGAAGCTATCGGAATGCAGATCCTGATGGATGGGATGTTAGGCAGAAACCTGTGCAGTTCCCTCTGGGACCACTGCAAAAGATTTAAGACTACAGGTGTTTGGCAGTAAACCCACTTCTTGGTAGCAGTCTGTACCACCCAGATGTATCTGGTAGTTGTGGCTGAACAGTCAGACTTCCCTCAAGAAGAGTTAGGCAGTATATAGAGCATACATAATAGGTACAGAGGCACAGTAGTACGAGCAAACACTGACCAGAGCTAGTTGTAAAAGTATATAATTATTTATTTAAAAGACACACACATAAATTACACTAGCACAGAAAAGGTAAGTAAGTCAAAACACAGTCACTATTACTTATATGTACATCCCTAGTTATTTGTTGGACAAGTCTAAGTTAACACCACTTATTTCCAAACAGAAGTGAGTGCTTAACGTTAGATGGCACTCCAACAAGTTAGTTAAAAAGGGAGGGAAAAGGCAGAAGTAATAAAAACAGCAAGGTAAAACACTTCAGAGATTCACAGTAAGTTTAGAAAGGCAGTCTATTGCGGAGCAAGGAAGTTCGGTTGCCAGGCCCACTCTAGGGAAAGCCAGGCGAAAAGATGTCCAAGATCACACAATGTCACAAGTCTTTACAGGTGAGTAGGAAAGGTTTTACTAAGTTTAGAAAAGTTTAGTTAGGGTGTCCCAGGCTTACCCAGGTTCGAGAGCCGAGGGCTAAATCTATCCCGTACAATCGGTGGCAAGGGAAGCCGGGCGGAACACGGTACCTTTAAAATGGAAAGGATCCTCCAGCGGTGGCAGTTGTTCCTGGTAGTGGGTGCAAGCCGCGGCATCGTCCAGAAGAAGAGAAGATCTCGACGTGGAGGAAAGCTGAAGGTCGTTGCACTACCAGGGAAGAAACCAGCCGTGGATTTTTCCGGTTAAAAGGATGTTACCCCTCTTTCGCGGTTGAGGTAAAAAGTGGTATCCCGGTTGCCGGGGTGCTTGGCACAGGCAAGGCGGCCACGAGATGCTTCTGGGAGGCGAAAAGACGGCAGAAACTGGTTGTCCCCACCAGTCAAGGGACGAAGACTCTCCCGGCTGGAGATCTCCTCTGTCGTTAGGAAAAGTGGTGAGACGGTTCCGCAGGGCTCCACCGGTGGTGTCGTATTGGCAGGTCGGCTCGCTTCTCCCTCTTCAGCTTCTTAGGTCCTGTGGCGACTTCTGAAGAACCAGTCCCAAAAACCCTGCTTTTATGCAGCAAACCCCCATTCATACAGCCTAGCTGTCACTCAAACATGCTAAGTGGTGAGCGGGGCGGCTCACCATTTGGGCCAATCACACCAGAGTGCGACATGAGTTGGCAAGGCAACACAGTCCAGGGTGCCTAAACCCCCTCCCACACCCCCTGGGGTACCCAGACAGAATGGCATCACTTTGGAGGGCTTCTGTGCAGAAGCCATCCAAAAGTGGATCAAAGGCTCGACTCAGGTTCAGGGTTACTGAAGTGAACCTAGATGCCATTTTGGCGGCGAGTTCTGGCAAAAAATCCCAACCGGTGAATTTATATTAAATAAATAAACCGGCGGTTTCTTTAACATTGCACCAAAAAGTGGTGCATTAAAATCAATGGGAAATCCCATTGGCAAATATTCCAGTGGAATATTTCCATGGTATCCACTGTCACCAGCCAGAAACTCGGCGAGGGGGGACGGGACAGTACCCCCTCGACAACAGACCCAGGGGCAATCTAATTGCCCCTACCAGTACTTCCACAGTATGATGGTTTGTACTGGTTAAGTTCCTAAGTTAAGACTAGTAAAGTCAATGGTGACTTTACAGACCCAGGGAGACAGTAGTCAGTCCCCGGGTGCGGAGTCTATGTTTGGGGGTCACTATGACACCCCTGTGTTACTGCACTGAGGGTGCTGTGTAACACACATTCAAAAACCAATGATAGCCTATGGGGAAAAAATACCCCATAGCCAATAAGCACATAGCAAGTCACAGAAACACTCTCAAGTCATGTCCAAGAGTGAGGGTAAAAGAGTCTCACTCTTGGCAGGTGAAAAAATAAACCCCAAAAATCCAGCAACGCTGCTGGGGGACTCACTAGGTTAGGAAATTCAGCCTAAACAGAGAATTCTCCCTAACTTGTGAACATAGGAGGAGCAAAGGACGAGATTGTAGCAGAAAATAACAAGATAAGAATTTCACAATGCCAACTGTTCCCAACCGAATCAATGAAGTTGGACAACCCATTTGATGCAAAGTACTACGAATAGAAGTGGGTTTGGTGCAACCCAGAAGGAGTGTGCAGTTATATGAACTGGCCTTTCGATGACCACACAAACTACTAAGGATACCTCGGAGGAATAACTAAGATTTGGCAGCCATGAGCAAAGGGACTGTCATATAAGGATGTGATCTACAGTTTGACCAGAGGTACTGAAGAGGGATGGGAAAGCTTACCACCCTCTCCCCCACCTACTAAATTCATGATGAGGAAGAAGGCCAGAAGACACCGCAATCACCCATTCTATTTTGGACGGATAGCCAATGGACCCATGATTGACAAGTATGTCGAGAGGTATCCACTCAGGCAGCCATACAGACCAGGGACAGTGCAGACATATCCCCGTTTGGATGAAGAGCCACAAGCCATGAACAGGGAAACCTCTATTGACAGCCTGCACTAATCACCAAGAAGCCATATTGCTGAAGTCATTAGAGACACCACGACCTAGCAGCATTTGACATGAAGCACATGTGCCATCCGCACTTCGGGACATAAACACAGACTTGAATACATGAAGAACATGAGCGTACAGTTCTATAGTTAGTGGACAGTTACATATACATACTGTCATTGCTTTTATTATTTTTGCCATTAGCCAAATGCAGCAACGATGAAAACACAAGACTTAAGAGATCCTGAGCAAAGCTTGCAGATGCTCACATGCAAATAACCCCATGGAACTGCAGGAGCACCTATGGGACCTGACAGAACCAAGTTTAACTAAGCTATGGAAATGTAGAATATCATGGACACTGTAGAAACTGCATTATAAGGTTTAGGAAAATTACAGCAGGCCTCAGACCTCAGAGCAAGTGATGAACTGAGCCGATTCAGGCTGGACAGAGAGCAAGATGTGTGAGACAGAACTCACAGCCACGGGCAAGATATACAGATGGAATTCCCATCCCCAGATGACAAAGGAGCAAGCTGCAGAAAAGGCCAATAGATCCTCATAATCCAGAGCTCAAATTTGAAATTTGTGATCTCTGAACACGTGATGCAGCCGAAGCAGACAATGGACAGAGAGCAGTGTTTGGGAAAGGAGCACTGGTCCCAGGTCACCAGACACATACGACAGCGGCAAGTATCCAATGATATGCAACAAGTGTTGAGCCGTACAGGAGAGCACTTTTATAAGCTACGGTGGTGTACACATCTTACAATGCAGACACATTGGGCCTCATTACGAGGTTGGAGGTAGCCATGGCACTATTAGCGCCATGGCTGCCTCCAAACTCATTCCGACTCCGCCCTGGTGAATGGAGTAATTACCGGTCCATTCGAAGGTTGGCAGGACCGGTAATTCCCCATTCACCAGGGCCATTCCCCATTCCCATTTGAGCCCCTATAGGGCTCAATGGGAATGGGAAAGGCGCTAATAACGGTACCGCAAATTGCAGTACCGTTATTAGCTGTAGAGTCCCTTTGCGGGTCCTGTCCTTATTGCCTGTTTTTTTCCAGGTGTTAAGGACAGGACCCGCAAAGGGAACTCGTATTAGGGCGGTAAGGGATTACCGGCAACGGTGCCCGTAATCCCTTACCGCCCACCTCGTAATGAGGCCCATAGTCATTCTTATTACCTTGAAGAGCTACACAGTGAGCTGAGAATCTTTGCAGATCCCAGGTCTAGCCAATCACAGTTTAGTATCCTAGGAGTGGGTAGCAAAGGGCAAGAACCAATGGTAAATCCACCACACTGCAACAATCTTATAGTTAGTGACTTGGGGATGGACCAGGCCAGCCACCTGAAATGCTGGGGCCAGTAGAATAACATCTTTACTGTCCACTATAGGTGGTAGAATACTCAGTACCCAATTGATTGGCCCGATAGGTTTTCTGGAGAAGGGCCCAAGTTGTGATGTCATGCTGATGACATATCACAGTAAAACCGGCCTGTGAGCCGAGGAACAGTGAGATGTGCATGGATTTTTCCAGTTCCTGTGCTGATCCCTGTTGGTTTTGTCTGCAATAAAGCACAGTTTGAACTTGCCATTGACTGAGTCATACGTGCATCCTGGGTGGAGGGAGTTGGGGCCCTCCAAGTCCACAGACTTCCAGTATCCCTCTGCAATACCAGTATGGTCCGTCCCAGCAGGGGATAAGTGCAACAACAAGGAGTCAAGAGCTACCCTTATTCCTTGAGCTGTGCGGCCAGTGGAGACCACCCACACTGCAACCTTGGCAGAGCCAGTAGGCTTGTGGTGGCAGGCGACTAAAAAGGGAACAGAAACACAGCTCTGAGCAGAATGGATGCAGCTCAGCAATGACTGAAACCTTGATTGACAGTCTGCCAAAGGATTCTCTCTCTCTCTAGATACCGTTTAAGTAAAACTGACCGAATGGATATTTAGAGTGGCTCTAAAGTAAAAATGCACAGTCACGTATAATTAAGATTATTTGTGATAAGTTTTAATTAAATTCCCTTAACATATAAATCATTGTATTTGGCCCAACTCTATTGCGGACAACTATTGAACTATTGCTAGCAGCCCCATCGTGGCCAAATGGGTTTCCTGATGGACATTTGGGGGCTCTGATGGATGCAACAGCTTCCGTGATCTATTTTCTTCATCTATTAAACAGAAGCTGTCCTTATCTCAAACCAGCCACAGCAAAGAAATGATGCCCATGTATTAGGGATTTCCAGATTGAATTTGGTTCATACTTGGGTTTCCATTCCTCACTGTATCATGTAGGCCAACTGCGGAGAGTGTTAAAAGCTGCTCACTGCCTGCTGGTGGAACATCTGCACCTTTAGCACAGCTTCACAGGGCTCCGCAGACTATATTTGCTACTGGCACAGAAGAGAATTAAAGGTGCTTTGCCTTACTCTGAAAGCAATCTGTAAGGGCTCTCTAGCCCTCATTCAGTCCCTGTTAGTTCCTTGCCACTTAATACTTGTGCTCCTCTATAAAGAGTCACTTGAACCTCCTGAAAGGAGCATATGGCCTACACTAGCTGGCCGCAGATCATTAATCACTATTCACTCCGTACCTTAACTCACAGAAACCTATCTCAGGGTGGTTCCTATCCCACGCATCCTCCTTGCAACACGCACAATGCTCAGCATGCATTGCTGGTAGTGGCCACTTGATCAAACATGGATGACTTGACTCAGTAGACTGTGGCCCTGGTTCATGGAATTTATTGCATGGTAAATAGGAACTTTGTGTGCCAAGCTGTGCGCCAAACCCCATACGTCGATTCATGGAATCAACTGCGCAGGACTTTTGTGTACTCTGCAGGGACTTTGTGCAGGCTCGGCATGTCTCTGCGATCGGCCGAGGGCCTTGCGCGAGACACCTCACAGAGCATGAGCGTGACCTGCACATAGACTGAAGTAGGGGCGGAACTCGCAAAATGGGGATGAACAAGGGAAAATGTGGGCGTTCCGAGGGACGTCCTGCACAATGCGATTGCACGCCCACAACTGTGCAGGTAAAATTGTATTCATGGGTCTGACCACGCAACCTCATGTCGGGGAAAAGACCACGCAAAGCTCATGATGTAACCGCCACCCTAAGGCAGGAGTACAGACACTTGCACATAGGAATCACTGTGCAGAGGTAAGATTGCGTGTTGGATTTAGGGGTGCGTGCATGCAGCCAGGTTTTGGTTAGAAGTTAGGGGTGCACTTTAGCAGTGTAGCAGGATGCAGGAACATTTTACAGGGTTTGCACGCATATTTAATGTAAAGCTTTACGATACATGTTCTGCATGTCGATGGGGTGCTGGGAATAGTTCTGAGGGACACTATGCAGTGTCACCGGGGTGCTGGCTTGGTTGCAGGGGACCCCATGCAGGATATGATATGATGTGTATAGGCTCGTTATAAATGCCATATCATAAGTGTTTCAAGGTGCAACGAGGCAAGGGAGGGTAAACAGAGGGAAGACAGAGATAGCGATCCTTCTAGGCTGGGTGACATTCAGAATGCGGAAGTGCAGGGGAGGTGGAAAGGGGAAAAAGTGTGGGTGGAAAGAGGAGGGGGTAGTGCAGTACATAAGATAACAGTAAAATAAAAATAGACAATACATAATAAATTAAAGAGTGGCCTGCTGGTGGCAAGTCGAGACATTAGGTGTCAAGTGCTAGAAGGGGCTGTACGGATACAGAAACAGTCCCCGAGTTCAAGGGCTGCCAGGGGGGCAATGCAGGTATGCAACTGGAGGGAACCTGGGTCAGGGATCAGAGGGTGGCCAGATAACCAGTGCAGTTTCAGAATCAGCCATGAGATCAGCAAGGGAGAGGAGGAGAGAAAGCAGAAGCAAAGAGAAAGGTCTTGAGGTGCTTCTGGAACCGGAGATGGTTCTCCTCAAGTTTACAGGGGTGCATGAGTTTGCGCACGAGGACCATGCAAAGGTAAGTATTAGTGGTTGTAGTTGCTTTGCGGGGGGCGTATCGGGGCGTTCCGGCTGCGACTTGCATATAGGCTTACTTTGTGGGGACAATTCCATGCATATGCAGAACATGCAGAAAAACATATGCACGCAGCCTCGCAGGGTCGCTCTCGCTGCGCGGGCTTTGCGGGATCTATGCACACTTTTCCATGAATGGGGCGTGTATCTTGTTCAGGCACATCAACACCTACTTGTTTTGGGTATGACAAAGTGGAGATTTAATTTGTATTTTTTGCATTGGGTACTGCAATAGATACTGGCATGTTTAGAGTTTCGGTTTAGTTGTCGAAGGCAGGACGGGACTTGCATTAACGCTTCAGATGTCATACCAGAAGATCCCACAGTTTAATACTCTCCCTCCCTCGGAAACATTGTGTGATATGGCTTGACCCACTTAAGTTTGTTTTTTCTCAGCGCCCTGCCATATGTAGCAATACAATATGAATGGCAGGTAGAGCGCTGAAAAATGTGCAGCCTTCCTCCAATACAAGGGGCCAACAACTCGTCCATATACTTCCATTAAACAACACGCCTAACCCGTTTATTGTCAAATGCACCTATTGAAAATTGCATTTATACAGTGCTTAGAAAGAGGGCTAAGGATTTTCGGTTTTCGTATTTTCACAACGCAGCTAAGCAGGCTTTGTAGAGCCATTGAGGTTTTACTGGAAATCAAAGGAGAGGGTTGCTAATCCACACCTTCATTACATTTTTCCTGAGGTAAATTTTGCATAATATATGCTATTTGCAATGTCAAGGGGTAAACAGCATATATTTGGCATAGTTTACATGGCCCATCTTGATCCTTGTGTAAATTGTTCAAAATGTGTGCTATTTATCCTTTGAGCTTGCGAATAGACACTTCCGTTGCCTAATGTCGTTTTTTAAATTTGAATTTGAGAACTGAAACACAAAGAGATGTAGTGACTTGTGCAGCATCAGTGTTCTGAAGAACTGAAGTCGGTAGAAGTTATTAAAACCCGGGAGACTTAAAACGAAAGGCATGTCAATTATAAACACAACAGCGTTGTATTTATAAGTGCTGGTGCTTTCACTTTGAGTCTCCCAGGCTCCCCTGGCTTGGGGGAGCCCGGAAGACTCAAAACAAGAGGTGCGCCAATTATAAACACAACAGTATTGTATTTATAATTGCTGGTGCTTTCACTTTGAGTCTCCCGGGCTCCCCTGGCTTGGGGGAGATCGGGATACACAAAAGTAGAGGTGCGCCAATTATAAATACAACAGCATTGTATTTATAATTGCCAGTACTTTTGCTTTAGTTCTCCCGGACCCTGAAGAAGTAAAACAAACGGCGCAGCAATTATAAATACAACAAAGTTGTATATATAATTGCAGGTCCTTTCGTTTTAGTTCTCTATGGGCTCCCCTAGCCCAGGGGAGCCCGGGAGACTTAAAACGAAAGGCACAGCAATTATAAATACCTTGCTGCACGCCGATCATGGTGTGTGGCGAGGTTATTATGATTGCCAGGACTATTGCTTTAAGTCTCCTGGGCTCCACGGGGAAAACAGGTAAAAGAAGAGTACACACAGGGGCTAACAGCATTCTCTGCTCTCTGGCTGTAATAAGCAAAAGCTCCCAGTAGGGGGCATCTGCTTTATTATTGCTGTGAGAGCAGAGTTTAACATAAGCACAGGAGGCTCATTCATTTCACAAAATGGATGCCTCCTAGTGCTTAAAATGTCTGACTTTTAGCCTCATTTCCTTATAGTTTTACATAGGAACTTTCTTTTACAATATTTTATATATATATTTTTGACTATGGCCTATCTTTTTAAACAATACAATTTTTGAGTGAACTACCCCTTTAAAGCCCTGCAGACCATGGCCATGCTTCTTCAGCATTTCAAGTCGATTCATTTTTCACACTTTGCTGCCAGCCCAGGCATATATACACCAGCCAACCTGGGGGACAAATGCCTTCTTTCCTCCCAGCCCAGTCTGCCACTGCATGGGATCCACATCTCTACCACTGCACCAGCATAACCACACTCTCCAAACGATTAAGTAATATGCCTGCCTGCCCAAGAGCTTCTGTTGTTGAGAAGGATATCTCTGAAAATCGGTAGCAACATTGGAAAGTCCTGAGCTAGTCTGAGGGCAATCGGAAACCAAGGTATGGATGGCCAGCAGTGAGTGACCAGAATTATATCCACTCTCATTCTCTGAATGCACAGATGGGTCCTGGCTGTCAATAAAAAAGGGTGGAAACACATAGACTATCCATGGACCCCAAACCTGAAAGAACGCATCGATGGCAAGAGCAAATGGGTCTGATTCCCAGATGAATGATTGCAGGAGCTAATTGTTGAGTCAGAAAACCAAAAGATATACTTGCTCTTGAATCTTCTGAAACACAAAACCACGAAGCTTCCAACTTCTGCAGTCCTTTAGGAAACCAGAACCCCAATCTGCTACCAGAATCTGGTAGGAATTCTTCCTGAATTTTGATCTTGGAAGAAATTCCAAGAAGGTGGACCCTGAGTCTGACAAACTCCTTGACTTGGGACCCCACAACTTGCTTATGCCCTTTACCGCAGACATATTGCCCAACAGCAATGTTGCACACCATGAACAACCCTTTGTGGAGTATTGAACAAGAAATGATGATTCCAGCATCTCTAAATGGTTGATGTGCCAGTTGGACTTGTGACCATGAACCTCCAGTTCGGTATGAACTGCACCTTCCTCCTCACCCACTGAGACTTGCATCAGACTCTCATATAACATCTGGGGAGGAAGGAAGCAGGGTGCGACTGTTGCAGGTAATCGCGCCTATATCAGATCTTGATTCTTTTGAAACCTTTGCCCAAATTGAGTGACCCAAACCTGTTTGCATTACCTGATGTGCTAGCCTTTGAAAAGTGCTATAATGAAGGGGGTTGTAAAGATTGCCTGAATTGACATTCACAAGAGGCTTATAAATATATCCAACGTGCATAACGTCAATACCTCCTCATTGCCTGAATCCATTCCCTGATAATCAACCTTGTCTCGAGTCTCTACAGGCTATCAAAAAGACCAGGAACTGCATCGCCTTGGAAATAATGACTTTGTAGTTCTCCCAGTTGACTGCTTACTCCAGAGTGCACAACAGCCACACCACGAGAAGTTTATTGGGAAGGGCTTCTATGATTGGCCAAGCTGGACAAACCAGTAAGTAAACACCTGGTTCAAAGACATGCTGCTACTAGTTTTAGCAGTTATTCAAAGCACCATGTAGCTGAAGCTAATCTGAAAAGAAGAACCCTGAAATTATAATGACATCCATCCCAATATCAAAACTGAAGAAACGTTCTACATTCCTGACAAATGGGGATGGTTAAATAGGCATCGTTCGGATCTAGTCGGACCAGCCAATAGCCTGCTCTCGTGAATATCTCTTAGCTGGCCAATGGGCAATGCTCTACATTTTAAAGGGACAATAATCTATGAAACTATTGAGATCCCCTAGATTTATCACCAGGCAAAACACATTGTCCTTCTTTCGGACCAGGACAATATTGCTCATCACCACTCAAAGAAGCCAACTAAACTTTTCTATTGCCTTTTTCTGCAAAGGTTCCTGCACCTCTTGAGATATTACCTGGAGTTCCTCCCTGGATGGCGTAATCTCCCTCCTGGGGAAAGGGACCTATAGAGGGATGACTCAATTTAAAAAAATATATATTTTTTATTGTTTTGGTTGAATCGAATCAACCTTTCAAATTTCAACCATCTTTAAAAGAGAGAAAATAATACAGAACAGAAAAAAAGAACAAAATACAATATTCCCAAAATAAAACCTTACATAGTAACACAAGAGAACAAAAGAAGGAATACAACAACCTTAATATAACACTTGTAGATTTGGTTGGCAGTGATCACGATGATATAATCCAGCCATCGGTACTTATTGAGTGCAAAGACATCGTTCTTATTTCCTAAATGCAGACTTTCCAAAAAATGTATCGCTGCTATTGAATTGGAAGAAAAGAGCTGTTCAATATCTCTGACCAACATTGGACCATTTCCAAACTGCCTAGATACATACAATATCTTGTGTGTGCTTCTGACACCCCCAGTTCCGGACATTGAGTAATCAAATGTTCCAGAGTTTCTTGCATTTCTGAATTTTGACAAAAACTGCAGATATTATATTGCTTTGCCAATAACTTACGTTTTGTTAAGAGGTCTCTGGTTGGCCGAATATTGAAGCGTAAACGCAGAATTGCAGATCGGTATTTTACTGAGGGGACTCTATTAAGGTAAGCTGGTAAGAGATGCATTTATTTTGGTGGAAAACGCTGTAAATCCCCATCGACATACAGCAGACATAATTCACACATCTTGATCCGGTCCGTATTGTAAATTTGGACGTTTGCCTTGTTTGGGCTACTAATCAACATGTCAACAGTAACATCCGCTTTGGCCAAAAATATTATACACTGATGAGATCTATAACAAGATGAACCTGTGGCTAGTTGTAAATATATATGCAGATAATTCTTTCAAAATGTCATTTTGATCTGTTGATATTAGGCATTTCCTAAACAAGGAGCACAATCATCAGTTGTATAAAGCTTGGAGGGAAATCAGACCAAGCTCATAACAAAGCCAAGAGTATGGGAGGGACAGTGGTAGAAATAAACCTTTATTCCATATTTGGCCTCCCATTTATCAAATGTCAATTTTGAATTTATTGGTAAAGTTTCCAGGCCATACACAAGTGACGGCACTGCTTTTTGATTCCAATAGGACCATGCTGGTCTAATGGAAAATGTCCCACATCTATGCATAATGAACTTGGTTTGTGATATTGCTGTGTCTAATTTCCTCTCCACTTGCTCAAGATGTGCTTTAGGCTGGCTTGTACCTTCAAAAATCATACCCAAATAGATGTATTGCTGTACTATATTTAACTGCATCTGACCAATAGACAATAAGAATTTACCATGGCCATTTCTTTTAGGTGAATAAAGGATTATTTGTGTTTTATTTGTATTAACCTTTAATTCATTGCACACAATATAGTCATCAAAGGCCGACAAAAGATTTTGTAGACCCCACTGAGTTTTTGAGATGAGTACCATGTCGCCTGCATATATCAGTGTTTTTATTTGATGACTATTAATTTTAGGAGAGTCGGAAATCACTTTCTGAAAGATATGTCTAATGTCATGAATAAAGTAGTTGAAAATGGAGGATGCTAATAAGCATCCTTGCTTCAGCCCACGAACTGCCGGAATGGAGATGATAACACCCCATCCAAAGACAGGCGGACACAAATTGAGGTGTCGGAATGCAAGGCATGAATGATCTCAAACAAAGTTGCTGGGCAATGACCTCTCATCATTTTATCGAAGAGAAGCACCCGTGAGATAGAGTCAAATGCGGAGTGCAAGCTAAATACAAGCTTGCCTAGTGTCATGGCATTGTGCTTTAATTGCATTTAAGGATATTAAATTGATATGAGTGCCCATCCCTGCAATGAACACTGTCTGCTGAGGATCAAGGAAGTCATTTGCTAATGTCCACTCATTGAAATCGCGCAGTACAATTTTTGAAAAGATCTTCCCTGGCGAATCTAGCAGTGCAATAGGACGATAGTTTTGCACAAGACTTCTACCCTCTTTTTCAATTTAAATTAAAACCTTACACCTTATGTAATAGCCAAGGAACTTGCAAGATAGAACCCCAGTGTTAGAAAAATTGACAGCTTTAAACCCCCCTCAGCCCAAAGGAAGACCCTTGTGTATGAATTGACCTTAGCCACGCTGTCCTCTGAGAATTCTGTTCTTGAAGGCATACACTCTTTGGAGAAAAAAGCAGCGCCAAGGGCCTGAAAGTCCAGTCTGCACGAATCCTGAATTCGGGACAGGCCCACAGATATAGTAGAATGACTGGACAAGAGGCCTCTGCCACTTTTGGGCTTTCCAGAGAATGGCAGAGAACATATCATCTTTCTAGAGACTTGGGCCTTGTCAATAGCTGTAAACACAGTAACTTATTTGCCCAAGCCCTGAAAAAAATGAATCCCCAAACGTGTTGGGACCTGGTGCTCCTGAGTTCAGGGATTCCCAAATAAGGGTTGATTTTTAACAGTATACTTTTCCTACTTTCTTGAGTCGAACAGATGTTACTGTTACCCAGGGAACAAGGGGCCCTTTATGCCCAGACACCAACCATCTCAAGGTCCAACATAGTAACCCCTATTTTGGTCTGCTCAGCAAGATCTACGATCTTGACAATTGGGCCATAGGTGTTAGGTAACCCTTCCTGCTATGTGAACCATGCCTTGTCTCCACCCTTAGACAGACCAAGGCCATATTTTCAAAATGGGTGGATCATATTCTTCTCTATTAACTGAGTACCAGCTGCACCACTAGGTAAATTGGGATGTGGAGATTCGGCCTTCATGCAACTATGAAACAGTTTATCTAATATTGTACACCAGACCCAATAAGCCTGTAGGGATTAAGGGCACAGGGTGTTGTGCTCTGCTCCCTGCTTCGTTCTGGCCAACGACAACCTCCATCACCGGATCCTGCTAGGTCATGCCTCCATCCAGTAAAAGGACTGCAGAAAGCCCGCCAGGGTGAAGCCTGTAGGGATTAAGGGCACAGGGTGTGGTGCTCTGCTCCCTGTTTCCTTCAGGCCCAGGAGGGCCTCTGTCAACGGATCCTGCTAGGCCATCTCCCCATCCAGTAAAAGGACTGCTTTGTGCCCTCCATTGTGAAGCCCGCTAGGATTAAGGTTGCAGGGTGTTGCACTCCGGAGGGCTGTTCCGCGATAGCAGGGTGGGCAGCCCACCAACTATCTAGACAAAGGTGGAAGACTCACAGCCCTGAACCTAGCACAGAACACAGAATACTGCAACTGCAACTGAGGTATCCCATTGAACCTCCCTGGAAGTGCAGCATAAGGTGAGAGAATAAGGGGGCATAGAAAGGTTTGGCTGAGGCAGGGGGCCTGTTGATCTACTCCCTGTTTTGGACCATATGAAAGCCCTAATTTTGAGCTGCTTGGAGCCGCCCATATATCCTCACTAAGCCTGCTTCCCTTCCTGCACCAACCATGTAAGACTGTACAGAGCCCAAACACTAGAGGTCTTGACTGTGAAGCTAAAGCTGGCAAATTGTTCTCCCACACATGGCGCAGAGACAGCCACTGATTCACTGATATTGCCTTCATAGAAAAAGTCAGCAGCCCTATCAAGTTTATGGGTGAGGCCTACTTCCTGATAAAAGAAATCCATCAGTTCCTCAGACTAATCAGAATGCCTGCCGGGGACCAGCAAACAAAACTTGAGAACATCAAAGTGATGCAAATGAGGAGGCCACCAGAAGCACTGGGAATTTGATGGAGTTATGCCCGACAGAGAACCCCACCGTTAAAACTCAAGATGACTTGCCAATGAACAAGGGATTGTCAATTGTCCCATAACCCCATACCTATTCTGGTAAAGGTGTGGGATATGTGAATGGCTCTCTATTGATAACTCTGGCAGCACCTTCCCTTCCCTACAAGTCCTCTGTCATCTCTTCTGTTGCTATTAATGTGGACACCTCTCAACCCATATTGACTAGTCATGAACTAGAGCTAGGATCCATGCCAGTAGTGGTAGACACAGAATCAGCCCTTATCACTGGCCGACCCCTATCCTGGACACTGGGTGTGGGAAAGACAGCTAAGAACATTGCAATGAGCAACTATATGGCCCATGAGACCTTGCCTGTGTTGGATCAGGACCTGGAACCTAAGCACTAGCCCCTGCCTGTAGAGACTATTAGCTCCACAGAACCTAAGGCACAAATGGAACTGGAGGTTGGTGATGTGCCCAAAGTCAGGGCCCCTCCTACTTGGAGTGGGAACATGCTGAATATGTCCCCTGGGTATAGCTCCATGTTTTGTCGAACCCAATTAAGGGTCTGTAAAGAATTGGGCCAATGTCTATTGCCCACTGCCGATCCACTCGCCAGGGAGGCACGCACCAACCAAGGATGGAACTGCAAGCAAGTGCTGCTGAAGCTTGCAGATATAAAGAAGATGCTAATAGTCTTGCTAAAAGCCCAAGGGAGAGGAGGAGGGGGAGTCATGGGGGAATTCAGTCATGCACCATGCATTCAATGGGCCCTCATAAACTATGTGAGGCGCTAGAAATACTCACTGCAGAAGGTCCCTCGAAGGTTGAAGAAAATACTGATGCCCATAAATGCTACACTATCAAACCACCTGAGGTCAATACCCATTGTGATCTTTATCTACATACCCTTATGACATGCACCCAAGACGAGCAATCTGTCCAGCAGCACACATCAAAGGAAGCCAATAAGACTCCTAACGCATATATATTGCATACAAAAAGGGAGGGCCGGGTTGTAAATATAGTGAGAAACCATGGTTCCAATTGCGCAGAACTTAGTTCACATAGACCTCCCACTATAGAAGGGACGGCCAGTAATAAATTCCATGAGGGCCAGGGTAGGGCATTGTATTTCTCCACGTGGTACCCAAGCTATACCCTAATCATCGAGAAACAAGGGATGCACTCCTAACCAAATGTTTGCACTGGCTCCTCACTGCAAGGGGTTGCCTCTTTGTAACCAGGGAAGCCATAGCAAAGTGCTCGACAGTGTGCAATGAGGCGATAGTACCTGTGATTCTGTGAAGTTGGAATTCTGAGATCAGAGAGTGGCTAACAGTGTTTTGGGTAGTATAAAGAGCCACACCGGACAACAAATAGTATGATTGTAATGAGCCCGTACTACGATTTCAGAACTACTCACTGCTCAGGATATAGCTATCACAAGTTTGTTTTATCCGGAGCCAACATAACAGCATTAGGGAAAAGGAAAAATTGATAGCCACTTTGGCTTAGGGTTTGAGGATTCTAAAATGGGCTTGTTAAGATATAAAAGGGGGGTTTGCACCGCTGAGCCCCACCGCGATTAGCAGGACGTGGGAGTCGTTGTAAATCATGTACTGCTTTTGTGTTGTTATATTGAATCAGATTTTTTTGATTTGTTAGGATATACTTCAATGGTCTGATAGCTGAATAAAGGTATTTGATGACGATGATGGGAATCACCCACAATCTTCATGGGATCCCATTCCCTTGAACTGGGATGAAAAAACCAAGAAAGAATCGAACATAGTGTGCCATTTGGCAACAGAAAGAACAGATGGACCCTCCAACAGATCCATGTCGGCTATAACATCCACAAATTGGGACCATCCTTTGGCCCCTCTTCTTGCTCCTAAATATAAAAGGATGATTCAGGTTGGTAGGTGGTGACACTAGAGCCATTCTGGCGTTCATCGTCAGATTTTGTATGCCATTCTGGCATTTCATGCCCCCCGAATTAGCCCCCACACCCCTAATAGTCTAACCCCCAACATTTTTTCCATAGAAAAACCTGGAAGGGGCCTCCAGTTTTATATCAAAAACCCTATCGACAGCCAGAGAGGCAAATGTATCTACAAAAGACAGAGGTTCCTCCCTACAGTACTCCAGTTCAGAGGTGGCATCACTGGCTACAATAGTCAGCTTAAAGGATCTAGGGCCCTGAATATTCTCACACTCCATGCAGGCCCAGCCACAAAATCCCTGCAGCCAAAATGATGGCAATGAATATAACCTAGCACTCTCACATGATACACTAAAGCATGGGCCATTATAGTAGGAACTGAGCTCCTTTCTCCATAATCTAAAATCAAGCAGCATGTTGCGGCATGCACATGTGCCCTACACCATCTAAGCAGACCCATGAGAAATCAAAAATCTGCATGTGCAGATTGAATGGGGTGAACAGCATATTTCCCCTTACCAACCCTGCAGCCTTCATGTCATCCTGCAGTCACGAGACAACCCAAGTCTGCACACCCTGTAACATTCACAATGTGCAACCAGTACATGCAAATATCATAATGTACGTATTATCCAATCAATATTATTTATACCAGTATTGTAAACCAGGCCACTACATGTGTAACTGGTGAAGATTCTCATTTTATCAGGTGTCCAATTTATCAAGCTGTAAGAAATGACAATGTAATGCTGGTGCGGAGAATTTTTATGTCTGTAACTCCACAATGATTGGAGGATAGGACCTCCTGACCTATTCAGGATTATGGGACTTCTAAGCAGAGCTGGCCTTTTCTCTCTGGTGTTCTTCTGACTGCTATGTTGCACATAAAGAAAAGTATTCTGCAGAACAGAAACCCTCTATGCCATGGCTTAGAATTACATCATTTCACCGAGTACAATTCTCATTGCTTCAATAATTCTACTATGTACAGTTTGTGCCACCAAGATGTATATTTTCGCTGATATTTTGCAGCCACCTTGGTCTTATCTTTTTGCATCTGTGATAGGAGATGCACGCGTTTTGCTGGACAATTGTACTATAGTACACACACTGTACAGTAGGGTATTGATCACAGTTATTTCTTTCCATTCAGAATATTGTCCAGTACCGTACAGTACACAGTTTATACCTGTTCACATTTTCATTTTAACAATCGCCGACCAACCACCAGACTACAGTACAAAGGGTATTGTTCATAGTCACTGGGGACTGGGCATGGACTATTGGTGAAAATTACAAATCTCAATGATACCAGCTCTTATTTAATTTTCACATCTTCTTGGGATGAAGAGCTCAGGCGGGGAATGTAACATTCTTCTGCTCTCAATGCAAATGTTGGCTGCCCACTGTTTTCTTGGTAAGCATTGAAATGGGAGTTTATTTCTTATGGAACTTAACCTTGGAGCAAGTGTTGGTCATGAGAGGCTTTTGCCATTGGTTTAACAGAGCTGCCAATGACACTCCCTTAGCTTATTCAGTGTGGCTTGAACACGTGCGAAAAATGTTCATTGTGGCTGCCACAAACTCCGAGAGAATGGGTTCCATGTTCATGTGGCATTTAAAGGTGGTGCCCTGTGCAAATGGCTCATATTTACATGTTGGTGTTACACATTATGAACGTTGGTCATGGTGGCAAAGCCGTAGAATAGGGAGAACGCCGCATAACGTGATAATGCAGGCTCCCATAATGGCGACTTTTCCTAGAGACAACAACAGTCTAGTTGTTTCACGTACATCTGACGCACTCGCGCCGGGTCACGTGACTCCTGATAAGGAAGGAAGTGCTGTCTGTATACGCGTCGCTACTGCCTTTGTGGACGCTCCGTAAGTTCGCTTCTAGGACTCCCACTCCTTTCCTCCACTGACTCAGAGTTTCTCCTTATTCCTTACTTCTGTTCTGATTTCTATTCCCTTGCTTAGACTCAGCTGCTGGCCGTATTTGGTGGGATTCGTGGGTTTTCTGGTGGGTTGGCCGGCCGTGTTAGTGAGTACAATCAGACTCATCTCCCTTCAGTAGATTTCTCTCCCCGGCATTCTAAAGCTTACTTTCTATTCTCTGTTTGCTAGCGCCACCACATCCCCGGAACAGGACCGGCTTCTCAAGCCCTCGGACACTTCCGAGAGCTGTCTCTTTCCTTAGAGGACACCCTCCTTAACCCCTGTACGTGGTTTCACATTTCCCACTCTCACTTATTTCTCGCTACCAGTCTTCCTGGAACTTACCTGTTCTATCTTGTTTCCTTGGAAAGGTCTCCAACCCTCTTTGTTGTTGAGCACGCCTAGAGGATCCGTCCAGACTTCCACCTCCCGTTCCGAAGAGTTGCAGCGGCTCAGGGTTTTTTCCCCCAGGAGGGTTTCCCTGGGGATCCTGCTCTCCTCCTAACTGGTTTATCATTCAGGGAGCTGGGAAGCAGGACTCCCACGGGGGATTCATCCATTTCCACGACATCCGCCAGTTGTCTCCATTCCGGGTCGCAGTCTGCCCAGGTAAGTGAAATTTGTTACCGATTTGACAGTTAGCGACGCCTCAAAAAACAGACTGGCTGCGGTTGACGGCAATCTGAAATGGAACAACAGATGCACCAACTTATGGCGGCAATGCAGTCCGTGACATTGGAAATGCAGACTTTAAAACGGGATAACTCACAATTAAAACAACAGTTAGGTCGGGCATTTTCTGATCTTCCTCCGTCAACATTCCAGATAGACAAGTTTGACGGGAATCCGCTTAAGTTAAAAGAGTTTCTTGACAGCTGCAATGTTCAGTTCACCTTTAAACCTAGATTGTTTCCCACAGAAAAAGATAAGGTGGGATTCGTTATGTCCCAGCTATCAGGCCCAGCCTTAGCATGGGCTACCCCCTTGGTAACTTCGGGAAATATCATTCTCGATTCCTATGCTGCTTTCAACAATAGCTTGAAAACCATGTTTGGTTGTAAAGAAATTTCAGTTTCAATTCAGGAAAAATTACTTGATTTAAAGCAGGGATCTAGAGACCTCATCTCATATATCACACTTTTTAAACAATTGTCTTCAGAGACAGGATGGCCAGATGATGGTCTGGTTACTTTGTTTCGACGAGGGCTCTCAGAAGAGCTCAAAGACGAGGTGTCCAAGGTCCCTAGACCAGCCAATTTGGCAGAGATGATTTCGATCTCTATGCAGATAGACTATCGATTGCAAGAACGCCATCAGGAGAAAAAGAAGGGTAAAGCTTCTCGGGTTCATATGGAATTCTTTCCCAGAACTACCAAGACACACTCTCCAGAAGAGCCAATGCAAATTGGGACCGTGAAGGGCCCTCTTTCCAACTCCAAAAGGGAGAGAAGAAAGACTTGCGGTCTGTGTATGTATTGTGGTTTTTCCTTACACCTTCTAAGAGACTGCCCACTTGTTCCACCACGCAGAATTCCATCTCAGCTTTCGGGAAACACAAGAACCCTACCGTAGGGGGAACCACGGTAGGAGTCTTTCGACAGGGTTCCCCTACTAACAAGAATTCTTCCTCAGATCCTGGACAGGTAGAGCAGTCTATGGTTGTGATTTCTTTAACTATAACCCTTCCAACTATCATCCTTACCAATGTCCCGGCACTGATTGATTGCGGGACGGCGGGCAATTTTGTGGATGATGCATGGGCGACCAAGAAAGGAATTCCTAGGGTTGACAAGATACTAGCCACTCCAGTTCAAGGGGTTGATGGGACACCTTTGAGTTCAGGTCTTATCAGGGAACAAACCGAACCTTTACATTGTGCTGTAGGGACACATCAAGAAAACATAGAATTTGATCTCATCCGGACGGCACATTTTCCAATAATCTTGGGGCTCCCGTGGTTGAGATTACATAATCCCTTCATCAACTGGTCAGCGGGCACTCTCTTTTTAGGCTCGGAGTATTGCACCAATCATTGTTTATCCAATACTACAGTAGGAGTTCATATTCCGTCTGAAATAGATGGAATGCTCAGACATCTTTCTATTAGTCACATTAGTAGGATTCCTGATTGTAATCAGCGATTTCTGTCAGTTTTCTCTAACCCCAAATTTCCTACTCTTCCACCTCATCGCAGAGATGATTGACGTATTGACCTACTGCCTGATGAGCCTATTCCTTTCGGCCGCATGTATGTACTATCCCAGAAAGAAAAGGCTGCTCTAAAAGAATATCTTCATCAAAACCTACAAAATGGGTTGATCTCAGAATCCACTTCCCCTGCAGGTGCATCACTATTTTTTATTCCAAAAAAGAACTCAGAAGAATTACGACCGTGTATTGATTTCCGCGGTCTAAACCGGATCACAATCCCAGACAAGTACCCCATGCCACTTATTACTGACATCTTGGAGGCCGTTCAAGGGGCCTTGGTTTACACCAAACTTGATCTCAGGGGAGCTTATCATCTCATCAGGATAACACCGGGAGATGAATGGAAAACAGCATTCTGCACTCCCTTTGGCCATTACCAATATCACGTCATGCCCTTCGGGCTAGTTAACGCACCGGCGATCTTTCAAAGATTTATGGACCACCTATTTTCTGATGTCCTCCTTCACTTTGTCATAATTTATCTCGATGACATCTTGATTTTCTCCAAAAACAAGGAAGAACACATCAGTCATGTAAACCTCGTATTATCTCGTCTGGAAGAAAATCAATTATATTGTAAAGCAGAAAAGTGCGAATTTCACCAGAGCCAAGTTATATTTCTAGGATTTGTGCTGTCCCCTCAAGGGATTTCTATGAACCCCAGAAAGGTTTCCTCAGTGTTGGATTGGCCTCCTCCATCGTCAATAAAAGAAATCCAGAGGTTTCTAGGATTCACTAATTTCTAACGTAAATTTATCCGAAGCTTTTCAGAAACCGTTCAACACATTACGAGACTGCTTAAGAAGGGAGTTTCCTTCGAATGGAATACTGAGGCGCAGACAGCCTTTGAAAAACTTAAACGTCTTTTTACTTCTGCTGAGATATTGGCTACCCCGGATCAAAATCGACCATTCGTGGTAGAGTCGGATGCCTCTCACCATGCTCTGGGGGCCGTGTTACTCCAGAAGAACGAACAAGGAGACGGGAAACCAGTAGTTTATCTATTCAAGACATTCAATCGTTCGGAAGAAAACTATTCCGTTCTAGAAAAAGAGTTATTGGCCATTAAAAGAGCCTTTGAAGAGTGGAGACATTTGCTCTTGGGAACAAAGTATCCAGTGGAAGTGCGCACGGATCACCAGAACCTTAAGGTGCTGCAGCAAGTATATACCACAAATAGCAGGCAGGCAAGATGGGCACATTTTTTTTTGCCTTTTAGGATCGAGTTCACCTACCTCCCTTGTAATCGTAATCTTCGGGCAGACGCTCTTTCACGAAAAGACTACTCCTCCTATAAATTCTCTCCAGAACCCTTATTTGCCAAAGCTAAATTTGTCGCAATGACGGGTGACTTTCTTCAAGAACTAAGACTGGCCACGTGCCAGAACAGACAAAGATGCGAAGAGTTAGCTGATCTTCACTCGCTCAATTTGACCCAAGGTTGCTACTTTCACAAGGATCAAGTTCTTGTACCTTCTGCATCCTTACAAAAACAGGTGCTCCATATGTGCCATGATTCCAAGGCTGCAGGACACAGAGGAGTTCAAAACACTCTAGAACTTATATCTCGACATTTCTGGTGGCTCGCGATAAGGAGTGATGTAAATGATTATGTCTCCGCCTGTGTCGTGTGTCAACAGTCTAAAACTCCTCGTGTGTCTCCAAACGGTCTGTTAAACCGTATGCCTACCCCAGATTGACCCTGGAAGTACATTTCTACGGATTTTATTGTTGATCTTCCCGTTTCATCTCAACACACGACCATTATGGTAACTATCGATTCCCTCACTAAAGTGGCTCACTTTTCTCCTCTTCACAAGCTTCCTGGGGCAGAACAGATGGCAAGGATATTTTTAGTGGAAATATTCTCCCGACATGGCCTTCCAGACACCATTGTTTCCGATAGGGGTTGTCAATACACCTCTAAATTCTGGAGAATTTTATGTCGGAAATTGGGCATCAAGAGATCCCTTAGTTCCGGATACCACCCGCAGACCAACGGTCAGACGGAACGCTTGAACCAGACATTGGAAGGGTATCTACGATGCTTTGTCTCCGCAGCTCAAGACGACCGGCTGGAGTTGCTTCCACCAGCAGAATTCGCATACAATAATGCGTATCATTCTGTATTGAAGACTACTCCTTTCCATTGCTCTTATGGTTATCACCCTTCCTTTCTCCCTACCGTCTCTCCCTCTTTGTCACAATGCCCAGGGGTCAACCACATTATGAGCAACATTCAGGAAGGTCATCGCTTGGCCCGCAGGTCTTTGAAGGACGCTCAGGACCGAGCCAAACGATATGCAGATCGTCATTGCAGACCGATACCTACACTTCAGGAGGGCGACCTGGTTTGGCTGGCTTCCCGTTTTCTCCCCAAACATTTAGTTCCTTCTAAATTGTCTCCTCGATTTTTTGGTCCCTTTAAGATCCTCTCGTTGGTAGGATCTTCGGCGGTACGTTTAGAGCTGCCTCATTCTTGGTCTCGAATGCACCCGGTCTTCCACATCTCCCAGATTAAACTATCCATACCAGACCGTTTTGCGCGAAGACCTAATTCTCACCCTCCTCCAGTGGACACAGACACAGGTACGGAATACGAAGTGGCCAATATCTGTGACTCAAGATTCAATTGAGGTCGACTTCAGTTCCTTATTGACTGGAAAGGGTACTCACCTTCAGAAAGGACGTGGGAAAACGCTTTGGGGGTTAATGCCCCCAAATTGGTGAAAAGGTTCTACCGTTTCCACCCCAGAAAACCAGGAGCACCTCCCCTGAGGAGGGGTCATACTGTTACACATTATCAACGTTGGTCATGGTGGCAAAGCCGTAGAATAGGGAGAACGGCGCATAACGTGATAATGCAGGCTCCCATAACGGCGACTTTTCCTAGAGACAACAACGGTCTAGTTGTTTCACGTACATCTGACGCACTCGCGCCGGGTCACATGACTCCTGATAAGGAAGGAAGTGCTGTCTGTATACGCGTCGCTACTGCCTTTGTGGACGCTCCGTAAGTTCGCTTCTAGGACTCCTTTCCTCTACTGACTCAGAGTTTCTCCTTATTCCTTACTTCTGTTCTGATTTCTATTCCCTTGCTTAGACTCAGCTGCTGGCCGTAATTGGTGGGATTCGTGGGTTTTCTGGCGGGTTGGCCGCCCGTGTTAGTGAGTACAATCAGACTCATCTCCCTTCAGTAGATTTCTCTCCCCGGCATTCTAAAGCTTACTTTCTATTCTCTGTTTGCTAGCGCCACCACATCCCCGGAACAGGACCGGCTTCTCAAGCCCTCGGACACTTCCGAGAGCAGTCTCTTTCCTTAGAGGACACCCTCCTTAATCCCTTGTATGTGGTTTCACATTTCCCACTCTCACTTATTTCTCGCTACCAGTCTTCCTGGAACTTACCTGTTCTATCTTGTTTCCTTGGAAAGGTCTCCGACCCTCTTCGTTGTCCAGCGCGCATAGAGGATCCGTCCAGACTTCCACCTCCCGTTCTGAAGAGTTGCAGCGGCTCAAGGTTTTTTCCCCCAGGAGGGTTTCCCTGGGGACCCTGCTCTCCTCCTAACTGGTTTATCATTCAGGGAGCTGGGAAGCAGGACTCTCACGGGGGATTCATCCATTTCCACGGCATCCGCCAGTTGTCTCCATTTCGGGTCGCAGTCTGCCCAGGTTAGTGCAATTTGTTACCGATTTGACAGTTGGTCATTCAAAGAATGATCCAGCCAATTCCTTCATTCTAATGTACCTGTAGAATGTGACCCATTTTAAGGCCACCTTGCTGCAAAGACAGTATGGTTATTGAATATAGGTTTCATCGGCAGCTGAAGGGACTTTCTGGCCCTGGGTACACCATTTGGCAGATCCAACAATGGCTACTAACTCTTAGGATGTTCATAATGCTCCCACAATATAATAGCACATCAGTGCCAAGGCCACCCATAGAGAATTATAAGGCAAGTCAACAAATAAGTAGTTTGGAGCAATGAGAGGGTTGTAATTTGGTAAACAGTACATTGTGAAGGCATTGACTTTCTTTTCTCTCCTTCACTCAAGGTGTCTATGCATTCGGCTGGGAGGATATCTCAGGGGCAACGCCCTCGCCTTTGAAGCAAGATGACGCAGAGCAACACAGCTTCGATCCCCGATTCATTTTTTTGTTGTGTTTTTTAACCATACCCCAGAAAAGTTGTTTTTATTATTGAGAAAGACGATAATGCAGTTTTTTTAGAGGACTTTTAGAGAAGAAACTAAGGGAAGTACTTGATAACAACAAGAACGATGGAAGAAAGGAAGTTTGAAATTTAAAAATGGTTTTAGGTTTATTTTTTATAGTTGAACATTTAGAACTGCACTTTTTTAAAATTAAACTAAGGCAGCATGTTTCGAAAAGTACTTCTTGGGATGTTACTTAAGGAAATTACTTATGGCAAGTCCTGTGAAAAATGTCTCAACATGTTTCAATGTTCCTTATGCATAGATGATGATTGAGAAGTTATTTGAAAATAAGCCTTGTGAACAATAACATAGTATATGGAAACATTTTAAACGTATTCTTAGAAGATCCAAAGTTAGCATGGTTCTTAATTATTGACCAGCAGAGGCAAAAGCAATTCGGAAAATGGCATCCCACTCCAGTCTTTTGCACACACATCAAGCTAAGAACTGGCAGGGGGTACATCATGTTCTCTTTGTAAGGCGTATGATGTAACGACGATATATTTGGACACGTGTGCAGTGCACTAGAGGAGGAAATGATGCAAAAGAATAGGCAAGGCATCTTTTATGGTAATGATCCTTTGCAGATATTGTCTGCAAGGAGGACAACACAGAGTTAAACAAATATCTCCCGAAGAAAGACACCGCAGAGGACACAAAGGAGACAGAGCTGTGAGTCAATTGAGTACAGTTTGGAATGGGTTGGCTTGTATTAAATGAAGAATATTTTAAGGACAAAATAACAGGTGCTTATGAACACCAATTTTACACCTAGAACTATTTGGGAAAATTTCAAATCTAGCACACAACACTATTTCCTGGGAGATGTGAAGAAGTGGGACTTGGACAAGTCTATGCTACTCTGGAAAATGAGTGCACATGAAAAACCTTTTTTGTTCCAGGACTAAGAGTAATTTGGACCCATCAACCAAGGTTCAGTGATCTTTCCTGACACTTCATAATTTGCTGCACAAACTTGACAGGTGATAAAGTGGAGAGGAACTGGAAGATGGAGAGCACTGGAAATTTGTTTTGAATAGGGACATTTTGGAGGATTTAGATGGCCTGATTTACAAAAATGTTCTAATAATAATAATAATTTATTGTGTTTTAGTCCAAAAATGTGAACTTTTCACAAAACTTATTACATATTCCGAATTAAGATAAAAATCAATCATAGCATCTTTCACAATTATACAGAGATCCAAAAACTTCATAAATCATCAGACAGAATAACATTTATTACATAAAATAAGTATGTCTCTAATTAAATAAACAGATACATGCATAAACAAGTGCATGACTCAGGACAGTGCCAAAGCAGACCGTATCGGTCAATACTAGCAACTAAAGAACAGGGTTCTATAACGGTATGGTCAGATCAACAACAGTAAGTTAAGTTGATAGCAATACATTTCTAACCTGTGACCACACTCTAAACAGGGCAAGTTGTGATGATATTGTGTATGAGTTGAGACAGTAATCCCAAAATGAGTCTCCAACAATACTCTCATATCTGTGTACCAGTCTTCCCAGCAAGCTCATGTATAATGGGCCCAATTTAGGGCAAGAGGTAAGAACATGACTAGCAGTTTCCAGGGAGTCTGGTCCTTACAAATACAGCAGGACCTGTCACTTAAAGCCAAACCCTGATGTGCACCCATAATGGCAAGGACCTGCAATTGTTTAGTTCGCAACCTTAGCAGGAAATTCCTCACCACCGTTTCGGGGCAGAGTAATAAATAATGCTGTGTTCTCCTGTATCTATGGATTACATTGACCACAGCCTCGTATCCTTTGAGCTTTTCAAGGTGGGAGTCATTTTCACACCAATCCCAGTGATTTAATTTGCCCACAAATGATTTTTAAGATGGATGAATGGTCGCATTGTTTCATGCGGCTTGGATCCAACCAATCCCAAAAAAGAGCGATTCATTGAGATTTTTGAAATTACTTCCCTGCAAGACCTTCTCAGCATCATAATTATTTCCCACTATTGCAAGCAGCTTACATTTTGGTGCAGTACAGGATTCTAAATAAAAGACTCCCTGGGCACGCAGGGTCATACCCCTCAAGGAGGTTAGACCTTGCTCTAGCCTCAGATATTGCATGGAACAGTAGGGCCCCAGACCTAATACTGCCCGCCAATACTGGCCCTCTAAAATATTGAGCCAGTTTAGGTCCTGCATAGCCAAAGCTTCCAACCCATAGAGTGTGGCTGGGACAAAGCACTGTTGGTATAACTTTACCGTACCCGCCAAGCTGTACACCGCATTCCCTCTTGAGAATTTGCAGGCCTGTAGTGTCAGTAATTTGGCTCGTCTTTTTCTGTGTGCAATTATCCCATTATAGTTAAGAGATATGTCAATCTCCAGGCCCAAATAATAATAGGAATTGGCACACTCTATCAAGCCCAGTCTGGATTCAATTCCCAACTGGGGGGGACCCTTTTTACTAATCAACATTATCTTTGTCTTCCTTGGGTTGATAGCAAGACCCAGCTCAGAAGAGTACAATGAGAGATCCTCTAGCATACTCTTGATGCCCGATAATGTTCTGTCGAACAGTATCAGGTCATCTGCATACAGCATACCTACTATTGGAGTAGTCCCCAATTTTGGAGGACATTTTGACTTTAATCCCATACGTTGGAGTAAGTCAGAGATGTAGAGATTATAGAGCGTGGGTGCCACCACACATCCCTGCTTTACTTCTATGTTAATACTAATGGGTTTGGTCACCATACCTTTGTTATTAAGTCTAACCTTAGCACTTTTTTCACTGTGCAATGCTTTTAAAATCTGAATCAACCAGCTGGGACAGTTAAGGCTAGTCAGCTTAGACTAAAGATTCTCTCTCACTACCAGGTCAAAAGCGCTAGTGAAATCTACAAAGGCCATGTATAGAGTAGCTTCTTTGTTACTCAGTGTGGAATTTATCAATGAGTCCAGCACTCTGATGTTGTGAGTAGTGCTGAATCCTGGTCTAAATCCAGTCTGGGCAAGATTAAGCACTTGATTTGCAACTATCCAGGTCTCCAGCTGTCTAAGTACCAGTGTTGCAAAAATCCTGCCCGTGGCATCCAACATGGACAAAAGACGGTAGTTGGTTACCTCCTTACGGTCTCCTTTCTTATGGACCGGTATTAAAACCGATCTTTGCCATGTCCGAGGCACAGAGCAAGATCGGCAGACCCGGGAAAAGAGAGTCAGAAGAACCTGGGCCCAGTTATCTGGGTCTTTTTTCAAGACATAGTTTGCCAAACCATTCAGGTTGGGTGCGTTAGACCTCTTAGAATTTGTGATTGCTAGTTTTACACTTTAAAAGATCATGGGAATCGGCCACGGTTCTGCATATTCAGTGTTACAATAGGAAAGGGCATTTGGATTGTGAAACTTGTTCTCAACATAATGTACCCACTGATCAGCCGAGATTGGATTTATTATTTTCTGAGACAAGTCACCTCCTGTCCCGGAGAGAGTTTACAAAAATGTTTTCAGTGGGACTTTCCCATGTTAAAACAGTTTTTTAAATCAGGTCCAATGTCATTTATTAAAGGAGTTTGCCTGGAACAACATATAAACATTTTGTAGTTGTCTGGGTTTTGTGGCTCCTGGGATTGGTATGGCTTATTATAGTTTTAAAGTTGTGTTTTAATACGACAGAATTTGTTTTTAGATGTACCAGATGAAGCATATTTTAGTCATGGATTTCATCTTTTTTCACATGGCAAAGTCCATTGATTCGCTCCGGGTTTACATCACCCAATATTAGTTTGGTTTCATGTTTAGAAACATAATGTATTACTGTAAGGCAATATTTACAAATATGTCTGAGGTTGCTTGTCGTCTCGCGCAGTTGAGATGTGACCAAGCTGTTTGGGATTGATTCCCCTTTTTGGGTGGGACCAAGCATGATTTGTATATGGTATTTCCCTTTTCTGTAATGGCTTGGCAGGCTGAAGAACAATGGTCTGGAGGATGGCCCAGAGGAGTGGAAGAGGTTAAGATGAATGCTAAACCATCCAACCACTGTCAGTCAACAACCTTACTTGACCCTTGTATAAAAATTACACTGCTACCTAAGTGTCAGGAACGTTTATTTTATAATGACTTGATTATTTCTAATGTACTAGAAGACATTGAAGATTTGGCAGAGGATTGTGATGAGCACACTGGTAGCATACCCAACACTTACATCCGACATTAGGAGACAAAAAGTACAACTGCTGTGTCAGATAGAACATGCAGGTTAAAAAGTTACTCCATAACATACACAACAAACAGTACCAATTAAGAAAGCCTTTTGCACCAAGCTACTCATGTCCCCACAGGATGACATTATGGTTGTGTCAGTGGAGCGCTCTATAAATTATACTGTTGACAGTATCTCAGGGAAGGTGCCACATCATTTGACACTGCTCTATTCCAATACTGGAGAGAAAAGAAGCATATCTGTCTGTCCCTGTCTTCCCAGATTAGCTTGCAGGATGGTGAGTTGCATGCTAACCAATGTTTACTGCAAGCAGATATTTAGCTCAGCTGGAAATATTGTGACTGAGATATGTACTCGACTCATTGAGTATTTCCCCCAACCTTTGCTGTTCGAGCAAAAGGGTGATATGCAATGAGACAACCCTGGTCCCTGTATGCACACACTGCTTATATTTGAGGAGGAGAAGGCGGATTATTATTAGCAATTGCGATGGATGGAAGTAAAACCAAGAAAACACATTTGAGTAGAAGAAAATTTGAGAGAGGTCAAACAAACAGATCACAAATAATTATAGCATACTATTTTCACAAATATGCAGATTTGGGATTGTGTTAACATGGCCTTAAATGTTATCATCAGCCACTTTTTCTAGAGCCAGGACCAGCTGGGTGGGAGGGAGGAGGTGCTGCCACTTGCCTGAGTGGCAGGCAACACAGTCCTTGTGTGCTTTATTTTCATTGGGGACTGCAATTCCTGGTTCTAAGCAGGGGTACATTCCCCACTACGTGTGTGTGTGTTTTTTTTGTTTCTTGCAGAGCCCTTTTGACTGTGCCACAAGTAATGAGAGCCGACACGGGTTTGAGGACTCAGGTCCTGCTGCTCTGATTGCTCTGTCCTAGCAGCGTAGACCTGCTGCTTGACAGGAGCGAAGGCCTCTCCTGTTAGCCAGAGTGTTCACGTTGCAGAGACACATAACATGAACACTCCGATTGACAGGCGAAACCTCCTCTCCTGTCAAGCAGCATGTCTACATTGCAGGTCTGTACAGTGGATGCATGCAGTTAAATGTGTTTTTTAATGCAATTTGTGTGTATTTGTATGCATGTTTTTAGGAATTTGTGCATGAAAGAGTTGTATGAATATGTGAATCAAAAAGAAGTGGTGTGTATGTGTGTGTGTGCCGGTCCTCACTCCTAAATGTATCAGCCCCAGCTTTTGTACATGGATGACCCTCAACAGTTTTTGAAGATGTGTCTTTCGCACAAGAGAGGACTTTTTCAAGGTGCATATTTCGAACAAGGGTTTACCTTCACAATTTTGCAAAGATTGTCTTTTCTACAAGGGATAACTCTAAAAAATGTTTTGAGGAGCAGTTTTGTTGCAAGGGATGGCCCTTCATTTTTCAAGAAGCAGATTTGTACAATGGATGACTCTCAAAAAATGTTCAAGGATGTTTATTTAATTCAGGGGATTACCTTTACATTTTTAAGGTGCAACTTTCGTACAAGAGATGACGTTTAACAATTTTGCAAGGAGCGGCTATGCTACAACGAATGCCCTTCATTTTCTAGAATCGGCATTCTTAAAAGGGATGACCCTCAACAATTTTTCATGAAGGAGCATCTCTACAATGGATTACACTTAATTTTTCAAGGTGCAGCTTTCATGCAAGGGATCACGTTTAACGATTTGTCAAGGCAAGTCTTTTGCACAAGGGATGACCCCTAACCTTTCAAGGAGTAGCTTTCATACAGGGGTGAACCTTAACAGTTTTTCAATGCAACGCTTTAGTACAAGGGTTGAAACATAACAATTTTCAATGTGCAGCTTTGCTATAAGGAATGACTTAATTTTTCAATGTGCCTATTTCATCAAATTTTGTAAGGTGCAACTTTTGTACAAGGGATAACCCATAAAAAATGTCAAGAAGCAGCTTTCATACATGGGATAACACTTAACACTTTTTCAAGGAGCAGATTCACTTCAAGGGATGATCCCTAATTTTTGAATGAGCAGATTTCATACAAGGTTGAACCTGGACAGTTTTTAAATCCACAGCTTTAGTGCAAGGGTTGAAACATACTAATTTTCAATATGCAGCTTTGCTACAAGTGATGACCCTTAATTTTTCAAGGAGAAACCTTCATATAAGGGATGACCCTTAACCATTTGTCAAGGCCTAACTTTAGTACAAGGGATGAAACCTAACAGTTTTTCGTAAAGGGATTACCCATAATATTTAAAAAAGCATCTTCCGTGCAAGTGATGACAACAGTTTTGCAGGTGCAGAGATTTTCAAGGAGCAGCCATTTTTAAAGTTATATCCCTTAACAATTTTTTTAAAGAGCGGCACTTCTGGAAAGGAAAAGTATTAACGATTTTTCAAGGACCCGCTTTACTACAAGGAATTACCTTTAATTTTTCAAGAAGCAGTATTCACAGCACTTCTTTCCCACAACGGGGAACCCATACACATTTCAGTTTTGTGATCAGGGTTGACATTTAGGGGGTAATTCATAGAATCCAGCGCACAAGTGGCGCACGCGGCTGGCGCACAGTGTGCGCGTGCAACAGTCTGCGCCAGCCACGTGCGCTAAAATCCATTTTTGCTCACAGCGTATTCATGGATTTTAACATCCAAAACCAACCGTGGTACAGAGTGGCGCAGCGACCCTGCAGCAGTGCCAGTTACGCCCCCAACCCCTCTCTGTGCGCCATGCACAGCGCACAAATCCCGTACATGGCGCACAGGCCCCCAACCACGAAAACGCCTGTAAAACGCCCTGCGCACCCCTCCGAATACGTGTACACCCCAGCGCGGGGAGTTTCACACGCGATTGCCCTGTGCGAGCAGGGTAAGTGTATTACAGGGGTTCACGGGAAGTTTCACACGCGATTGGCCCTGTGCGAGCGGGGTACGTGTATTACTGGGGTTCGCAGTAAGTTTCACACGCGATTGGCCCTGTGCGAGCGGGTACGTGTATAACTGGGGTTCGCGGGAAGTTAAACACGCGATTGGCCCTGTGCGAGCGGGGTATGTGTATTACTGGGGTTCACGGGGAATTTCACACACGATTGGCCCTGTGCGAGCGGGGTACGTGTATTACTGGGGTTCGCGGTGAGTTTCACACGCGATTGGCCCTGTGCGAGCAGGGTACGTGTATTACTGGGGTTTGCGGGAAGTTTCACACGTGATTGGCCCTGTGCGAGCGGTGTACGTGTATTACTGGGGTTCGCAGGAAGTTTCACATGCAATTGGCCCTGTGCGAGCGGGGAACGTGTATTTCGGGGGTGCGCGTGAAGTTTCACACGTGATTTCGCTGTCAGAAGTTTCACAAGCCATTTCGCTGTCAGAGCGGGGTACGTGTATCCTGTGGGGTGCGTGGGGATACTCACACATGAATTGGCAGTGTGGGTCCTCCCAGGTGTCCCCTCTATCCCCTCCACAGCCCCTGCAGGCAGCACACACCACAGGGGACTAGCCTGCACCCCTGGTCATGTCCCGCAGGCAGCCCATCCACCATGGGCATGCCCCCCAGCCAAGCTACATGTCACATTGCAATATGATCACCAACTCATGTCCCCCAGCACCCCCACCCCCCAGCAGTGAGGGGCACCTGCCAGCAGGCCCCCACTCATGTCCCCCTGCACCCCCACCCCCCAGCAGTGAGGGGCACCTGCCAGCAGGCCCCCACTCATGTCCCCCTGCACCCCCACCCCCCAGCAGTGAGGGGCACCTGCCAGCAGGCCCCCACTCATGTCCCCCTGCACCCCCACCCCCCAGCAGTGAGGGGCACCTGCCAGCAGGCCCCCACTCATGTCCCCCTGCACCCCCACCCCCCAGCAGTGAGGGGCACCTGCCAGCAGGTCCCCACTCATGTCCCACTAATGTCCCCCTGCACCCCCACCCCCCAGCAGTGAGTGGCACCTGCCAGCAGGCCCCCACTCATGTCCCCCTGCACACCCATCCTCCAGCAGTGAGGGGCACCTGCCAGTAGGCCCCCACTCATGTCCCCCTGCACCCCCACACCCCAGCAGTGAGGGGCACCTGCCATCAGGCCCCCACTCATGTCCCCCTGCACCCCCACCCCCCAGCAGTGAGGGGCACCTGCCAGCAGGCCCCCACTCATGTCCCACTCATGTCCCCCTGCACCCCCACCCCCAGCAGTGAGGGGCACCTGCCAGCAGGCCCCCACTCATGTCCCACTCATGTCCCCCTGCACCCCCACCCCCCAGCAGTGAGGGGCACCTGCCAGCAGGCCCCCACTCATGTCCCCCTGCACCCCCACCCCCAGCAGTGAGGGGCACCTGCCAGCAGGCCCCCACTCATGTCCCCTTGCACCCCCACCCCCAGCAGTGAGGGGCACCTGCCAGCAGGCCCCCACTCATGTCCCACTCATGTCCCCCTGCACCACCACCCCCCAGCAGTGAGGGGCACCTGCCAGCAGGCCCCCACTCATGTCCCCCTGCACCCCCACCCCCCAGCAGTGAGGGGCACCTGCCAGCAGGCCCCCACTCAGGCCCCCCACATGAAATAAAGATGCACAATCATGGCCCACTTCTACACCAAAATACCACAGCACGCCACCCCATTCTTGAGATGCAATGATTTCCCAATCCACCCCACACTGACATGCCTATCTCAACACACAAACCAAAAGTCAACTATGTACATCAAGACATGTCCGTCACACACACACACTGGTTGGCATTGATTGTGTAAACCCACATTTTCACATGCATTAACCCAATGAGCGAATCCCACACATGGAACTAAAATATCAAAATGTATTATGTACCAAAAATAAAGCAATGAAATGAAAGCATAACAAAATAGCAAACATGAAATGAAAAGCATGTGCAAAAGATGAGTAAATGAAAAGTATAACCAATCCAAAGAAATCTGAAAGAAAAATAGTCCAAACTCTCCCTCCACCAACGCAAATCCAAAGGAAACGTAAAAAGAAAAATCCATCGATCCATGGTGAAATCAAAAGAAAAAGTTCAAAATAATCCATTGTCCAACTATGTACAATCCATTGTCAAGGGTCCATCAGCCCAACGAAAGAAATGAAACTTACCTAAGAAACTACCTAATAAAAAAACTATATACAAATGTGTGTGGCATAGTCCATTCACCACAAATCAAAGGAAAAGGAAAAGGAAATCTAACTCTAAAAACTATTCACAATGGCAGCGGGCTAGTCTGACGGCTCACTTGCCGATTTCCCAGGCCAGGGCATCATCGAACTCCTGCTCGATGTCCTGCAGGCGGTCCTCTTCCATGGCCCGAGGGTACGCAGGGACGATGACATGTGGACTTCCAACTCCCTGTGAATTGCCTCTAGGCACTCGGCTAGCCTCAGAGCCCTCTGCATGGAGTTCTCCACCCTGACCATTGTCAGCTGTGCCTCTTCCGCCCGCTGCCGCTCCGCCTCTATGGCCTGGCCCAACCGCTGCCACACGGAAGACACTTCCAATCCTGGGTCCTCCTGCCCTCTGGCCGATGCCTGCCCCTCTGATGTTGAAGGCCCCGAGCCATCATGGCTCCCACCTTGCTGTTGCTGCTGTGCCTGTGCCCTGGCTCTTGCTGCCTGCACGTCCTCCTCCAGCTGGGGTGCAGTTGTTGAGGTGGCCAACCCTGCTGGACGTCCGACTCCCGACTGTCGCAGGGATGTGTCCTCCACCAGCCTGGCTGCAGGGTCAGAGGCAGCTCCACAGGGTACCCAGGTGATACATGGGTGGGAAGATGGCATGGAGGACAACTGGCGCATAGGGGGTTCAGGTGAGGAGGGGGTCGGAACAAGGTCCAGCAAACGGAGGAATCCGGCCCTGGTGACCCATGCCAGTAGGTCAACGCGGTCAACGAGGCATTCGAGATGACGTGCAGTGTCCTCATGAAAACACTGCAGGTCACCTTGCATGCCCCGTTGACGCAACGCCATCCCACTCAGGACAGGCTCAACCCGGTCCCGGATAGACACGTCCGCAGGGAGAGGAAGGCCAGTTGTTGTATGCAAATCCCCTTCCTGAAAACAGGTCTGGACGTAGGCATCCCTGCTGGTGCAGGATGATGCAGTCACAGGATCGGGGACAGGATAACACACAGGCACCTCCGTGGCGGCCTGTGCTGCCTCCTGTCCCTGCCCCTGCACTGCACCACTAGCACCAGTGGAATCCCCACCTCCAGACCCCGTGTCTGTCCCTTCCACGGCCTCCTCCTCCACCAAACCCCCCACCAACCTGGATGACTACGTACATAGCCTTCTACATATCAGTGTCACATCTATCCATGTTGCATCACAGTTGCACACTTGTCAAATACACAAACATGCACATGTACACAGTGCAGATACACGCAGCTGGAACCAACATCCATGTGTGACACCACAACCTTGCCAACGTACATACACAGTAATTCAAACATGTGTGCTCCCACATCTGCATTTGGCCTGCATGCTTACCCACACATGCAAGTCCTCTAATGTGTGAGACAAATGGATGGTGTATGTGTCAGCCTCACGCCCCTGTACATACATGGCCCTACAAAAATACATGTGCAATCTGCACACTACTGGCATACCACGACACGCACAGCGTCCAATCAGTATGCATGTACACTTACCGCTCGACTCCAGACGGGTCTGCATCTCAAGGACCTGGACGTAGAGCGCTGGGCATATGTGTTCCAGGACCCTCATTTGGTGGTCGGACAGGTGGCCCCGGTGCCCCTTGGCATCCGCTGCCTTCAAGAGGCGCCGGGCCTTGTCGAGGGTCCTGGACCTGAAGTCCTCCCAGCGCTTCTTGACATGTTTGATGTCGTGGACTGCCACCCCCTCCTCGTGGTGGACTTGCTCCACCAGGACACCAACTTCCCTGGCACTGAAGCTGGTGGCCCTCTGCCTCTCTGGCTGGGGGTTGCCAGTGGTGCCAGATGGTGGTGTGCCCGACATGGCAACCCCAGAGGCAGGTGTTGGTGGGCAACTGGGTCCTGTGGCTGGGCTGTGGAGCGATGGTATCACAGTCGGGAGTCTTAAATTCCAGCAGGGGTGGTCACAACAACTGCACCCCTGCAGATGGCTGATATGCAGGCAGCAAATAGCAGGGCACGTGGGCAGCAGGCAGGCAGGCAGCAGCAGATGGCAGGTGGTAGCGTGCTCGGGGCTCTGGGGGGGCAGTAATTCGGCCTTCTGGGCAGGAGCGTGGTCTTCCGTGTGTTGTTGCGGGGCCAGCTTGATACGGAGTGATTTGGCACGTGAAAAAATTGCACGTCTGTGTGTAATTTGAGGAAAGGCCCTTAGCACGTAAGCACATCTGTGACGTTATGCACGCGGGCGTTTCCCTCGTGATGTGGCATAGTGGTTCAGCGCACGTGAAAAAAGTGCACGTCCGCGTGTGAATGCGTGTAATTCGAGTAAAGGGTCTACGCGTAAGTGACATGACGCGCGCGGGCCTTTCCCTCAGCACGGGTTAAAGGTGAGCGGGGCCAGCAGTTCGCTGTATGTGCCTTTCCTGGAGACCGACGTGTGTTGCTGCTTCGTGTTGTTTCGCGCGCCATCACAACTTCACAGCGGATCGAGGACATATTTCTTCTTTTGGCGGGGGTATTGGCTACGCATGTTTTTTCATTATCACGCTAGTCAGACGGTGAGTCGCGCACGCTATTTTTCCCACAGTGGGTGCCCCTGTGTATCGCACCCGTTTTCAAGGTCATAGTAGTCTGCGTGTCCCACACGTATGCGTTTTTCATGTTACTTGGTGCCACCGCATACTGCGGGAGGTTGATTCCACGCACGTAGGCTGCAGGGTCGCGTGCACAGTTTTACTGCAGTTTTGGGGTGCCTGAGCGTTGCGTGACCCGTCACTACATCACCGGGGTCACATACAGCCTTGCAGGTGCAGGGGGGCTGTTAACATCTTGCATCCCACCCCCTTCACTCCAATTGCCCAGGACAATTGTGGTGTACACCTCCCATTGGCACTCCTCCATCTGTGCTGGCACTACTCCATCTGTGCCATGGTTGGGAGGCCACCAAAGGTGAGGGGTGCCTCAGCTGGAAGTCCTCCTCGTGGCGGGTGTGGTCAGGGACATGGCCGGGGTGACCAGGGAGTAGGGGGACTCCAGGGTGTCCAGGGTGGCCGCAGTGGGGGAAGAGGCAGGGGTGCGCCACTTGAGCACAATGTTGTGCCATGTGTCGGTGCAGTCTTGCCACCACCCCCTGTGGTTCCGGGAGATGCAGCTTCTGCATCTGGCACTGGCGTCCGTGTGACCCGGCAGTCTGTTTCATTGACTGCCACGGGCTCAAGGGTAGTGGTAGCTGCAGGTGCAGCTGTGGACACCACCACCCAGGGTCAGGGTCTGCCAGCGCAGGCTGCGTTGGCACTTGAAGAGCCCTTGGAAGATTTCCATCAGGCTAGGAGGGAAACCGTAGGTGCACGCAGGGCTGCCCTGACCAAGACACATGTCCCTGGGGCAGTAATGTCATCTGCTGCCCCGACCGGCCGGGTGTTGGCAAGTGCAGGGGCAGATGCAGCCAACAACACCCCGGTTGTGAGTCTGCCAACCAGGACAGTCGCGGTCAATGACCCTGCCACAACAGATGTTGCTGCGCAGGGTCCATTAGAGGGCACCCAGCTGCCACTGACGCAAGTCAGGCCTTTGGTCAACCCTCCACCTGCCACTCCCTTGGCTCAATCCACCGGTGCTACTGGCCATAGTGATCAGGGCGGCATTTGCCAGCCAGGGTCTGCGCCACAATCCAAGAGGAGGATGGTTGCACCTGCAGCAGAGGCTGGGAGCCCACACACAGCCACGACCTCTAGCACATCAAGGAAGAAGCCTTTCTGCAACCATGAACTGGACTGCCTCGTGGACTACGTGCTGGGCCACAGCCGTGACATGCTAGTGGGTCCTAATTGTCAGACTATGGCTGCCCACCGTGATACCCACTGGAAGCAAGTTGCGGAATGCATTCGGCCATGAGGTGCGCACGGCGCAAGAGTGCAAAAAGCGTTGGGATGACCTCAAACGCAGCATTAAGGCTAAGCGTGCCTCAAATTACAACTTGACTCTGGTGACTGGCAGTGGGCCTGCACCTGAGGAGGAAGACCTCACTCCGCATGAGTCAATCGTTGCGGAGTTCATACCATCTGAATCGGTCGAAGGAGTGGGAGAGATGCCAGACTTTGATGCCCAGTCCAGTGAGTGTTGCTGCGTGTTTGTTGTGGACATGTGTGTTTCACTTGCATGATGTGTTTTGCATGACTGCCACTACATGTCACGTGTACATGGTTCTGATGTGCAAGTAATGCAATGCTCCCCTGATACATGTCTGCTCTGCTGGATGGTGGACATGTGGAGAGGACGGGGACTGTCCGCATCACCACTATTGCACCCTACTCACATGCTGGTCACCAGGATGCCCTTCAAGTCCATGTCCCAGCTAACTGGCCCTTTTGCATGTAGCGTGGGGTGACCTTCCTCTCAGCCCAGGGACTATGTCATAGCATGACTGACGTGCATGTGTCCTGTGCCTGCATGCGGGTACTCCATGTAGGCATGCTCCCTTGCCCTTCCAACCCCCCTCTGCACCCCAATTCCACCTTAACACTGGTATGCTTCAATTTTGCCGTTGAGTACTTCCCTGTTCATGCGTCCTGTGTACATGCTAACTTCCAGCAGCCAATCTGCCAAACATATGCTGTGTGGTACATCCTTTGTACTTGATGAAGGGTGTCTCACTTGGAGTGTGCAGAGGTCAGATGCCCCGCAGGGACATGAGTGCCAATTCATGCTCCATGTGTATTCCACTCATGCCCCTATGTGTCCTTGACTGGATGATCATTGTAGTAGGAGTCCATGGGGACCTACATTGCATGGCATTTCATCAGCCTTCACATTTCCACTGTGGCTCAGTCCTGCGTCACACAAATGTTTAGGGTGTGACAGTGTGTGTGGGTCACAGGCCTCAGCCTGTTTAATGGCCAATGACTCTGTCCAACTGGTGTAGTGTCTTCTTCACACGTGGGTGTACTCCAGAGGTTTCATCATGTGTCCTGCTTACTGTCCCATCATCATTTGCTGTGTTGTCACTTGACTCACATGATGCAGTTGATGCTAGTCAACACTGTCTGTCAATACACAGGTCTATGTTCAGCCTTTTGATACCATGCTAGGCATCCCTGCATTTGCACTTGGGGGTAGGGGTGGTTTGCTTGTAGACATGCTACCCATTGAATGCACATTGCATGTGATGCCTGAAGTTTACCTTGCACTGCCTTCACATTTTCTGACACACATAATGAAGTTCTTGTACATGTAGATAGTGAGTAACGTACATATTTGCTGCACTGCATCGACCCACTTCAGTGCAAACTGACACCTTTCGACATGCCTAATCACAGAAGCAATTTCAAGTAGACACAGCATGCATGGCAGGTTCTATTTTATGTGTGACATGTCTGCTTGATGTGTTTGGTGTCTGTGTGTGTGTGTGTTGTGTGCTTCTAGCATGTGTAGTGACCTTTTTCTCTCTACTTTTCAGATGATGACGCAATGGAGCCAGAGGATGGTGTTGTCATGCCAGGCACAGGGTTGTCATCACTACAGCAACCCGGCACAAGTGGGGGTTGTGGGGTGGTAGGCCACGAAAACCCACATGTGCTACAGTCCATCTTGTCTCTGGCTGGCAATGAGACCAGCCCTGATGACCACTCTGACGTCCATGTCGAGTTGGATGAGCATCAGGTCCATATGTCAGGGGTGAGTGATTCTGATGTGGACACTCCTCTGTCTGCGACACCTGCACTGAGGGGTCAGACAGTCTTGGAACCCCCGCCTGTGGTGGATCGGGACTCAGGGTCACCCTCCACACCAGTCACTGATGTGCCTGGGCTATCACGTCGACGGGGGCATGTAGTCGTGCAGCCGTGGGCGGTGCCAACACAACGAGGACACCCAGTCCTTGGGTCCTGCAGGGGTCAAGCCCAGCAACGCGGTCGCCGCGCGCAACCGCAGTATACTGAGAGGGAGCAAGACATGACTGCCAATTCTGAACGGCAGGGGGCAGCAATGGAGAACATCGCTGAGAGCATGGAGCGTGTGGCCCAATCCGTGCTCCACCCTGCTAGGCAGGTGCTTCTCCAGCAGCAGGTGGCACGGTCCACAGGCCACTCGCTCAGGCTGGGCATGGCGGCCTCAGACTGGGCACACCAGGCTGAAATGTCTTTGCATAAAGCAATTGCTGCTCACGCAGAGGCACACATGGAAGCCCTGAGGCAAGAGTATGCTTCCCTCAGATCCACTCTGGGTGTCCTTCTGATGTCCCAGAGGGAGCGGGCAGAGGAGAGGTTTGTGCAGCTTGAGCGTACCATCTCGGCTGAGCTACATGCTTGCCAGGAGTTGCAGCAGTTGTCCAGCCAGGCCTTGCAGGATGAACTCTGTGTTATATGTGCTACCTTGCAAGAGGAAGCACGTGTATCACGGGAGGTTCTGCATGCAGACCTATGTGTGATCGACCCACAGAACCAGGCTCACCTGCCCGGCAGACTTGCTGCCGACGAGGGGCAAGCTGCGGCTAGGCGTGGTCAGGCTCGTGTGCCACGTCCTCCTTTCCAGGAAGAGCCAGACTCGGACGACAATCTATCTCCCACATAGGTCGGGCTGTGCAGGCGTTGAGCCCATGGAGGTTTTTTTTTTCCTCACCATCATCGCATGTGGGTGTTGAGCAGCACCCTGTACCTCCCCCCTCCTGGGTGCCTCCCCCCCCCGGGTTGTATGTGGCCAATTTTGATTTTTCTTTTAGTTTAGTTAGTTTAGTTTCATTTTGATAGTTTAAATAGGTAATGTAGGTTTTTCATAGTTAGTGTAATTAGTTAATATAGTTTAAAATTGTTTGTTTATTGTGCTTTCATGTGACGGTGTGGTGCTTTGTGGCTTTTGAGAGCATCCACTGTCTGTTCCAGCTGGGCCCTTCAAGCTTGTCGTGTGAATGTGTTTGCAGCTTGGGATCCTTGACTCACATATGCCACTCCTGCTTCCCTTATCCATGGGCTCACAAGGATGGTTCGGTGTAACAGCCTATTACACAAGGCCTCTGGACTGTCATATCTGTGGCATGTCTGCTGCTGTGAAACTTGTGTTAACACCTCTAGTGGGGATGATAGGGGTGTTATTGACCACTGTTCTTCATTCACTAGATGGGGGGTTTCATGATTGATGTGTACATTCATTGCTATTCATTGTGTAGTATGTTTATTATCTATACTGTACATGTGCTTCTTGCAATTCATGGCGTAGATGGTGTGTTCAACAGTTTGCCTGTGAAAGACGGACTGATGGTGTGATTTGTGTTGTATGTCTCTGACATGGTCCAGTCATGTTATGCCTGAAGAGACACACACAGATGATTTTAAAGCATTAATCATGTGTTTCATGCCCTTTCTGCAGGGTGATGAGCCTCCAGACCACCTTTGCCAGCAGACATGGGCCATTGGACGTCTGGAAGCTGGACACATTTGGTGGTGCCGACATGCGCATGTGTGCGCAAGCAGAGGAACAGGGATTGTGCTCATGCATCTGAAAACAGCTGACGTATTTCAAGGGACTTCAGGCAAGGTGAGCAGGACAGGGGGGCCACAATGCAGCAGACCTTCCACCTCGCCAGTTGCACATGCATGCTTAGTAGCAGCACTGATGGTGAGCTTGGACAAATATTGGTGTTGAAGAGCACAATACAGCTGAGATGCGTTGGTGGATTAATGGCTAGTTGATGGGAAAGTTGTCTGGGGCACCTGCAGGACCAGTGGCACATACCCTCCGGTCCACCATGGTCCATTGAGGCACTTGTATTAGCCATGTAGCATTCCGAGACATGGAAAGAAGCAGCTCACAGGGACAGACAGCAAGGGACAGACTTGTGTGCAGTGCATTTCATTACCATGTAGAATTTGACACATGCGCTACCTACTTTATTTGGGTCATGGTGGAACACGACTTGTTCTGAAGTCATTTCTTGCTATGTGCGTCTGGCTGCTTACCCAGGGAACATTGCATGTTGTGTGATTCGTGACACATTGGTCTTCCATTTGCAACGCATCCAGCGGCGCATGACTTACTGCATTGACTGTGTATGAACTATCACAGGGGTAATGTTACGTATGGGTACGAAGCATCCACACCAGATTGTTTGTTTGTAGAGTATTTTGTTACTTTGGGGCATATATGGTGGTGTGTTTGTGTGTTATAGGCACGCACAGATTAGTAACTGTGGCTCTCTTTGCAGCATTAAACTGCTCCTGTTACCGGACCTGAGGGTGCGCAGGCAGGAGGCCAGCCCAGAGATGAGTTTCTGTTTGTCGTCCATTTGAGTAATTTGTTACTATGTGCATGATGATCAGGTTTGGTGTATTTGTGTATGTGTTAATGTGAGTAGTACAGTTTTGTGCATTTCCTATTTTCCCATGTGAATCCTACTCCCCTCTCCTGCCCCTCATTCTGGTTATCCAGTATAGCAATGCCTGTCCCGACTGCATATCCTTGACCCTCCTTCACCACCAGGGTCTCAGAGGCCTGTGTGAGTTTGACCTTGCAGGCACCCAGCAATGGTGGGGGTGGTTGGTTCGTGCCACTCATGCACCTGGACACGGGAGCAGTGACAGTACACATCAGTTCGTGGTGCATTATTCTGTGTTATGTACCACACATGGTACGCATCCTGTTGTGACATTGTTTTACTGTGCTACCTTGGTTGTTACGTCATTGTGGTAGTACTTGGGCTTTGTGACATACTGCTACTTCAAGTCATCTACTGGAGGGTCTTCTGCTTTGTTTTGCTGCCTGCAGGCTTTTTGATTGGCTTTTGTGTTGGCCTGCTTTGAGTTCTCTTTGATGTGGTGTTTTTGCAAGTCAATTTGGCCTCTAAGGGTGCTTGACACTTTTTACACACAAGGTGGGAGATGGTAACAAAGGGGAAGGGTGATCCTGTGGCCAGGTAAACTTCAAGGATGAAGGCTAGATAACCCAGGTGCAGTTGTTCAGTGGGTCATGGTGATTTGTGAGGGAGGGGGGGTGTTTTGTTGTTGACAGTTGCCTTGCCCTACAGTGTGATGCACACCCTGACATTGTAATTGCAGTATCCTATGTACATGATGTATTCTGCTGATCAATGCCTGTTCATGTGTTGTGTTTACCTTTCAGCTCTGAGGGAATAGTTGTGGCTTGACATGCTGGTGTGTAAACATGGTGAATGTTCACATGTGATGTTTAGAGGAAACTGATGGTCACTTGATTGCACATGCATATATTGAGTGCATGTCCCTACTAACCCACACACTCCCTCTATGATCCACTACATGTACAACCACCCGTCCATGTCCACCTGCACACTCTGTTTGCCTTCTGGTGCCCACTGTGTCCCTGCAGCACATGATCTATGACCAGTTGTGGATCCTGTACATGCGTAATTTCTTTTTGATGTAGTTTGTTGCTTGGATGTGATGTTCAGGTTGTGCGTCACACACAATGGCTGTTCACTATGCTGTGCGCTGAGCAGTGTGCATGAGGTGGGCACAGCACACAGAAGCTGCAGTGTTGATTTTGCAGTGCACAATGTGTATGTAGACAGGCATTCATTGTTATGTTACAACTACAACTGTTGGAATGCATTTGGGTATGACTTCTTTTGGGTGGGAGGTTGGTGGTCATTCATTTCATCTGATTCCATGTCAGGCATCATTGTGTGATGCCACTTTATATTTTCCACATGTCAATGTGTACCCATGTTGTGGTTTGGGAGGGTTTGGGTAACATAGCAGTGATAATCATGGCCTGTTTTGCAGGTCTGTGTGATTCACACCTTGCATGTGTGCCTTTTGGTCACACAGGATTGGTTATGTTTAAGTAGCTAGGGATGCACACAATGTGGCACTTCCATGGCAACATTCTCAGGGTGCTAAGGTTGTGACAGTTGACTGTCTCTTTGTCATCATCGATTGTCACCTGGTATGTGCCAGGCCTGTGTGCACTCCACAGGGGTGGGAGTTTAGATGAAAAATGTGGCCACAAGCTGGGTCCGGGCTGCCTCGCCACGTGCCCTGACCCTCCCATGGGCAGCGCCTATGCCTGTGGTTGGGGATGTGGGGGCACCACCACGTCCACCAGTATGCCCTGCCGTGTTGCAACATTGTGCAGGACACATGCTGCCACAATGATCCTGCACACTACTGGGGGTGCATAGAGTAGCTGCCCGCCAGAGCGGTCAAGGAAGCGGAAGCGTGACTTGAGCACTCCGAATGTGCGCTCCACTATGGCCCTGGTTGCAATATGGGCAGCATTGTATCTTCCTGGGGTGGTGTGGTGGGGTTCCGGATTGGCGTCATCATGTGATTGCTCAGAGGGTAGGCACCGTCCCCTGGAGAGGTGATGATGGTTGTGATTATTGGGGTTTGTGTATTTGTGTGTGTGTGTGACATGCATGCATGTGCACAGGCATTTGTACTCACCTAGGCGCCATGTGTCGCCATGCTGCCCAGCTTCCAGGGCACGGCTCAGGGCGGACATTCTGTATATGAAACTGTCATGGGTGGAGCCAGGGTAGTTTGCAGAGACAGAGGTGATGATTCCCTTTGCATCTCATACCACCTGCACGTTGATGGAATGCCAGTGCTTGCGGTTTCGCTAGATGTGCTCAGTGGCCCTAGGTGGACGTAGGGCCACATGGGTGCAATCTATGGCAACAAGCACTTTGGGGAAGTGTGCCACCCTGTAAAAGTCCTGGACAATGGCCTACCTTTCTACGGGTGTTCTGGGCATGTATATGTGCCTGCAGATTGAGAGGGGCGCGCTGTCATGATTGCCAAGACCTGGAGTAGGCAGCGTGACTGCATGGCCTGTGAGACCCCCCCCACTATGGCAGTAGTCCGCTGAAATGACCCAGTGGCCAAAAAATGCAGGACATTGAGCCCCTTCTACAAGAGGCTCATTGCTTGGGAGCAGAGGGTGAGGGATGTAAGGTCATCTTCCCACTCCCTGACCAGGTCTAGGATGATACGAGGTGGAAACTTATACCTGTGTTTAAAGAGGAGACAGAGCTATAATGTAGATGCCACACATATAAAGAGCTCCCACAGTAGGGGAACCACAAAGGGACCAGTCGTGGTTAAAATGATAAACATCAGATTTAATAGAATTACGACCTAAAAAGTGATTAAATAGTGCGGTCCACAATACATACAATTCATAAACATTTTAACACAAAACAAACAGTCGTTACGTGATAAGCTAGGATTAGCTAATTGACAGTGTATCAAAACAGGGATACACTCAACATCAGGAGGTACGCTTTACAAATAGTGCAACGTACCCTACAGTAATTAGAATTAGTATGTCAACAAATTGGTGACTCTGGTGACAGTACAGAGTATGAGTTAATACTTTGTGGTTCCCCTACTATGGGAGCTCTTTATATGTGTGGCATCTACATTATAGCTCTGTCTCCTCTTTAAACACGGATCTTTGTCCTCCCGGACTTAGACAGAGTATACGTTGCTAACCTATTTCAGTCAACCGTATACCGGGCTTCCTCCCTATTTAAGTTGGAAACTTATACCTGCCATAGACCTGGTCGTCAGGCATCCCAAAAAGGCTTGTCCGGGGTGAAAAAATGCATGGCCTGGCTATTCTCCTCCTCCTGCGGTGTCCCACGATCAGTTCTGCAACAAATGGGGCATTCATCGTAGCGGTATATACGTGTTTGTTGTTTGCGTGCACTTTTATACTGTGCACGGGACGCTTCCGCCTGCCATCCTGTGGCGGATGCGTTGATGCCTATGCCGTCTTTTGCCGTGCGCAGGTTTCCCGTATTCAGATCAATGAATACGGGCTGTTCGCGTGCGTGTGGGCGTTCCGTGTAGTTCCCTACAGTACTTCCCCAGTTACGCCTTCTTTTTCACGCGTTATTCCCCATTCTGCATGGTACACCCACTGATCTGCCCACTTTTGTTGTGTGCGCTGCGCTATGTGCATGAAGCGCACGCCGTTTGATGATGTGTGCGCCCGCGTGTGCCACGCATGGATTTGGTGCACAACCAGTGGTATACACGCGCAGTGCCTTCCTTGAATCGCACGCGTGCGCGTGCGCTTGCTTTCTCACGCTTGCGCCACTTTGTGCCTGCTTGCGCTGAATTTTCGGCACACGTTTGTTCCATGAATCGGCCCCTTAATTTTTCAGGAAGCAAATTCTGTAGAAGAGATGACCTTTAACAATTATTCAAGCAGTGGCTTTCTTAAAAGGGAAGAACCTTAACCGTTTTTTCATGAGTGGCTTTACTAAAATGGATGAGCCCTAACAATTCTTTAAGGAGCAGATTTGCAACAAAGGATGGCCATTAATTATTTAAGGAGCAGCATTCACACAATGGATGAACCTTAACAATTCATGATGGTATGCGCTTCATACAACGCATGACCCATAACAATTTTTGAAGTATCAACTTCACAACAAGGGATGACCCTTAAGTTTTCAAGAAGCAGCTTTCATACAAAGGATGACCATTAACAATTTTTCAAGGTTGTTTTTTGTACATGAAATGACTTCAATGTTTGTAGATGCATATTTTGTACAAGGGATGAACCTTAACAATTTTACAAGCAGTGGTTTCACTGCAAGGGATGACCTTTAATTCTTTAAGGCGCAGCTTTTCATGAACCTTAAATATTTTTCAAAGCACAGCTTTAGTACAAGGGATGAACCTTGCCGGAAGCTATAATATCTCTGAATCCATAAAGAAATAGCCGAGGCGGATGATGTGTTTCTTTCTGGCCTTCAGAAAATAAGTCATAAATGTTTCTCACTCAACACAGTTATTCCTAGAAAAAAGGAATCAGAAAATTGATAATATTAAAATGCATACAACAATAGTAACAACCACTATTACAATGATTAGAGGTGGGAGCAATCAATCATAATGCGTTTATATAAACTGGCATTATTTTGGTTTGCTTTTTTACAGTTTGTATTTCTTGATGGGTTTTTACATTTTCTATATTTTTAATTGCATTGTATTGTATTTGTCATTTATATAGCACCATTTCCTCATTGTATGGCCTCCGTGTGTTTTGAGGTTTGAGCCTTTGTGGACCGAAGTCCGTGTAAGTGAAAATTTGAAGAGTTTACTTTAAGATGCATGTGTGCAGTCTGACGGGATTAGGATTTAGGGGCTGGCTGGACCCTAGTGAGCAACCTGGAGGTCAGGCACATGGGCGGGTGCTGTTGGTGGCTTAAGATAGTGTAGAGGAGGAGCCAAGTATACCAACTTCAACTGCCCCGCCTCTATTACATATAGAGGGGAAACCAGAGTATGTGACATACACGGAACAGTCGAACAGACATAGAGCAGAGCGTGGACTCTGTGCAGTACCAGTGAGAGTACCTATACCTAAAAATATCTGGGAGGCAAGGTACCCATTGAGAAAACCATACCTACATACAAGACAATATGATGGCCATTTAATTGAGATTCCTAAAGAAGCAGAGAAGATGAAAGGCAAAGATGAATGGTGATGTCACAACTGAACTGAGATGACGCACATAGAAGAGATGCAGAGACCAGAGAATGCAGATATTCTATAAAGCATCAAGAAAGTACCAAGGATAAGTGACATCTTGGGATCAAGGTGAAGAAGCTTATGCCACAGAAACAGATGAAGATATTAAGCTAGTTTAAACGTGTACAGATGCAACAGAAACGCAAGCAGCAAAGTAATCTTAAAAACTAGCTTCAAGCTTTATAGTAAATAAATTACAGCAAGCTCCAATGTATATATAGATGCATATGGATGAGGAAAAGATGGATGTTTCCACCATGCATTATAAGCAGTGCTGAACGTTAAACAAGAAGGCCTCATTTCAGGGTGTTGCAGTTAAAAAGCTAATTGAATTTACAAGTGAACCTCAGCAGAAGGAGTTGGATGAGCCAAGAAACCAAGGTATTATCAGAACTGAAATTGGCTGTTCTTTCACACGATTTGTATCCAATGTCAGAGACTCCTGTTCGGAATGCTGGATCAAAACAAAACACGTCAGAGGACTATTAGAAAATAATATTAAATACGCAAAAAGGCTCGATTTCATGGAGTCCAGTCATCTCAAAAAAGGAAGTTGGCCGATCGAGGTGGTCACACCTACGCTCGAGGGCAGGATGTGCCCGCACTCCTTAAAATATCTCAGAGCACAGTACAAACGCAAGGCCAAACTTCAAGGCACTAATTGACACTGGACCATTGAGGTGATGATGGATTGATATATTAATTAGTGGAGAGCTAGTGTTAAAATGAGCCCACCAGCACCTGGACATTCAGTCTGCATGCTGCTAGACGTAGGTGGAAAAGTACAGTCGGGGTTAGAAGTCAAACAATTGTAGAGGACCATGTAATCAATGGTCCTATAGTTTGTGTAGCCAATGGAATGTTGTGTATTTAGTGACGTATATAGTGGACATTTTAGTGGCCATTTTAAGGGAATGGCTTAGTTGCCCCACCTAATGTTAAGTACCCTATCACTCTCCTTCACGGTTCTATACTGATATGGAATTTATACTTAGATATTCACTTAGAGCCAATCACTCCCTCCGGTTTTGTAGTTTGCCACATAGGATTACGTTGGAAATGACGCAGGTCAACACATCACTGATGACAATTTTGCAGGAGGGCTTTGATATATGAGGTTTTGAAGACTACGGGGAAGATTCCCTATGTGAGGGATTGGTTGAGGATTGAGCGTGCAATCTGCTCAGGTTGATGCTAGGATGTTTTTGTGGAGAGGTGGTGGGCAAGAGTCCTCGAGGGATCCTAATGCGTGGCTTTGTGCTAGGAGCGAGATCAGGGAGAAAGAGGTGAAGGTTTGCATCAGGAGCAGGTTGGTAACTGGCACTGGGGGAGGGCAGAGAGCAGGTGGGGGCATTGTTGGTATTTTAGAGATGATGGAAGAATGTCAGTTGATAGCGATGTTGTGAAAATATTCAGATGAGGCATTGCATAGGGATTGGGATTTAAGTGAAGGAGAGTTTGAGCAGCCTGGTGACTTGAATTCAGAGATGATTCTAGGAAACTCCTTACTTGGTTGCAAGAGTTCAAGATTATTTTCCCATAGAATGCTTTCTTGGCTTTCATGATTTCCGATTTATAGGCCCTTGCTAGTCTTGCCAGGGGTTTTTGTTTAGAGGAGTTGGAGTTTGGTTAGTTTTCCAGGTTCGTTCTAGACAGTGTTTGAGAGTTTTTAGAGATTTGAGGTTGGGATTGTACCATTTGGGTATGGGGCCTGATCTCTGAGAGGTTTGTTGTTATACAATATGGAATGGCCGAAGGAATCACAAAAGACATGGGGCTACTTGGCAGCTAAGCAAGTCCTATGTGGCCATGCCTTCTTGGGCTACCTGTCAAAGTATCTCTGGATTCCGGTCTAGTCCTTTTAATATTCTGCTACTTTTTGCACTCGTTAGACATACCCTCCTTTCCCAAGGAAATAGTTTAGAAACGTGCAAAAATCCCATCATGCAATCCAGTATAAAGCTCACTTACATTCTGGGCCCTCGCTCGGAGGAGAATTCACAGTGAAAAATGATGATAACTCGCTTGTCTAGGTTGCAGGTAAAGGATCAAAAGGGGAACATAAACGTAGAAAAAAACAAACACAGAAAATTACCAACTTTGGATCAGATGGGGCTGCCATGTTCCCCATGCCTGCTCCCTTTCCACATTGGTCGCACACGAGCTTTACTGCTTTTTATGTTGGTGGGCTCCCCTGTAGAAGTAGTGAAGTACTGCCATGACACGGAATCCCTTTTGTGGCCACCTCCCCTGATGTATGGTGTCTTCTAGGCTCCACTTGTTAAAGTACAGATGTGACTGGTGTAGGCTGATACATTTTAGAAGCATGAGACAGTGACTGCTGTTCCAGACCAGGGGTCAGCTGGCTTGGAGCAGTGGAGGAAAGTAGCACCCCACTCTGAATTTTAAACCTCCTCTTCTCCCTTTTCTATCTGCTCTTCCAGTCCCTTACTATGTCTCAAGTTAGCCAAAGACACACACACACACCAAGAACACACATCCAGCTCCTTTCCTCTGTGTCTGTTGGCTCTGCATCAATGTCTCTCAGTCCCCACTCAAATTCAACAACTGGAAACAAGAAGTTTGGTATCCGTTTCACTTTCTTCTGCTGGGTTGAGCTGATTCGACATGACTCAAATCAATAGATTCCAGTAGCTTGAAAAAGATCAAGCTGATTTGAAAGAATATGTCAGTCAAAAAAGCTGTATTCAAATGTATGCACTGGAGACCTATTGACTCAAAGAGTTTCAAGCCTATTCCAACTGTGTTGGAGTCGAATCAGACATTAACTGACTCATCAAAATTCCATCTCAAGCCATCGAAATGGAAGCTTGAGTCAAGTCGAACCATTTTCTGCATTGCCCGAGTCAAAATTTGAGTTGAGCATTTCAAGGCTCACCCACCCTTACCCAGAATCCACCAATAACACGTTCATTCAATTTGTAGTTGTCTGAATGCCCTGATATAGAAATGTGGATCAAGTAACTATCCCACGAATCATCCAGGAATACCAAGGGGAATCCCTCTCATTCCTGACAATCAACATTTGGATCAGCGTGACCACACACATAGGCCCAGAGGAAGACCACATGAACATTGCCAAAAACCTGGCTGCTCTTCAGACCAAAACAAACTAGCTAGCATAGATACACATCTTCCTAAGATCACACCAAATCGGTTTGGAACATCAACACTAACTATTAGAGACTCCGTACCCCAACATTCCTGACATTGTAAACAGGACTGCAAATGAGAGTGGACTTGATAAAGTTATTCTTGCCATCAGGCCATCCATTGAAGGCAAAAAAAGTAATACTCTCTACATAGCAAGTAACTGGGCCTAATACAACCATAATACGGATACTGCTGCAATTTATTCAATATTAGGTCATATGCCCTCCACATTGGACACAGGGATGTAAACCCTCTCCAGCTTTGCCACATCATTGATGCCTGCCCACTGACTGAAAAAGGGCTAAGCCAGTCTAGTCCATCCACAGACAAATGACTCTCTAAGAAACTCTTGAAATAGCACCACATAACAATCCAAACAAAATACAACCTACCCTCTAGATGAATACCAACAGCCCAGGATCTTGCTCCTCCATCACAACTGATTTACTCACATTCTGTCTATTACTACCTTACACTACATATGTTAATCTCAATTCACACCGCAGCTTAACGCCTGATAGCACCACTCACCCTTTTACATACCATTCCTCCTCCCAGACCAGCAACTCCCCAGGTATTCCAGTGATGACAGCTAGTTGGTCTTGGGCTCCCCCGTCTGCATAGACAGATGACCAAGTATCACAGTCACAAACCACCAAGACACATACTAACACCAAGGACCTGAGTACTTCTAGCCAGCACCCACCAACATTTTAGGTTTTGCATGTTTATCCCCTCACTTCCAATTAACCCTCACTTCCCCCTTCACATGCAGAACCATGCACCAAGTTCAACATAATGGCCAATGCAGTGCTAGGTATGGCCAATTTGCATTACATTGCACTTCAAACTGATTCGAAGCCATAACAGCTTGTTGATCTGCTTGCCAGAGTCAGCTTGTTCGCTGCACCCTAAAAAGGTGATAAAGATTGTCCCCCTTTTAATTGCTATTAGGAATTAGTTCCGCTCTTTGTTCATGTACAGGATGATTTTGGCCGAAATTGTCACACGGCTAAAGAGATCCGTTTTAGATTGGCTGGAACAATGGACATTGACTTTGAAGAATATTAATATAGAGGTGTCTCCCAAGATGGTAGACAAGTTCTAGGTTTGTTGGATAGCCACATGTACATGTGGCTATTCCGATACAATAAAACTTAGCACGCCACTGCTGTGATTTATTAGCAGAATGCACAGTTATTGATTGCAAGTATTACTTTTTTATTATCTAAGAACCTCGTAGTGTTGTTATTCGCAGTGAATTCTGTGTTTATCTCCAAATCCCATCACACCAGAATCTTCCTGCTGCCTCTGCAACTTCTCCTTTTCCTGATGACATCAGACAATAAATCACACCATTCAAGGTCAGGCATTGCAAGACCACTAGGGTGGTGATGGGCGCAGTATAAATATTGGATAACATAACACAACATATGCCGCTCACAGTTGCATGTTATATTATTTTGCAATTTAAGAGTGAGTCTTAAATTTGACTGTGAGCATCTCGCACGTTTTATGGAGTGGTTGTGCTCAGCTGCCTAAATGCACACACCAGTGGAAATTCACAGACAAGTACAACCGACAGCCCCTAAACACACAGGCCTGTTCCTTCAGCCATAAAATGGAAGAACAGTACAATAAATTCGCCATTACCACAATTTGACTTGCTTGGTACTTAAACTCAGATATCAGTCTGCTTATAAATGAGTGCCTCAGTTTGTTTGTGATGTCGTATGTGGCAATTCCTCAAATCTGGCCGCTGGAAAGCTTCACTCCACATTGCCCACTGCCCAGCAAATTGCTGACGTCTAGTCATAACACACCTCAGGGCCAGGGATCTCGAAGCAAAGGTTTCAATAAAATACTATAAAAACATGCCGCCTGAATCACCCTACTTGCAAATGCGCAATGTGCAATGTTCTCCTTGCAGGTTGCAATACTGCACTGGACAGTTCAGTTTCTGTATTCTCAAAAAGGCACGAGTGTATTGTGGGAGGTCCGAGTAGGAAATGCACAAGCTACACAGTGAGCCTCCCTGCATTACCAACGGACTGGAGCTGGCCTATAGGGACATACCCCAAGAGCGGGCCCCACAGGTCGGCGTGGGCCAGTTTTACGGGCCAATGTGGGCCAAATTCATGAATACACTTTGCACCGCTCTGTGAATCGGGGTTTGTTAGCAGTGCAAAGTCACTTTGCACTGCGTACCTAGGATATCACATATCATAGGGAGAAGAATACACAAGTATATTATTATTATTGGTATTATTATTATTATTGTTATTATTATTATTAATAATAATAATAATAATAATAATAATAATAATAATAATAATAATAATATAAATATTAATACATAATTTCTACCTGGTTCTTTTTTGGCACAACTATGATGAACTTCAAAGGCCATCCATAACCCACAGCAATCCTCTGGTGGGATAAGACGGGTATTTACAAACAAAGGAGAAAAGTATAAACCTATGTGTCTTCTACTCGGCCCCTCGTTGTGCTGATCCTGCCAATTAGAAGCTCTTCATGTTTCTCTCTTCATGTTCGTGAACGGTGTAGGAAACTTTGCAAAATCAGTAGTCTGAACATGAACGAAAGGTTTATATAAAAAAAAAAACTCCCTTGCATTTGAAAACTCTAAGATGGTTATTTGTACTGTAAAAATGTACCCTCATTTGCTTATAATGAGAAACTACCCAGCAGTGCTTCATTCAACAATTTTGAAGTACTCTATACAATCATCAATCATGTTTTATGATAAAGTTCCAGCTTATGAAAGTTTTAATGATTATCCTCTGGGAAATGCTTATATTGTGATTTTTGAACTTTTAATTAAGAAATTAGGCAAATTTAAAACTGGAATGCATCATAGATTTCGTGTATTGTGCTTTGGGGTATTTAGTGTGTAACTGGAAACCCGCCGCAGCATAGTTAATTCAATTGTACATCACAGGAAGAGAAATCACCGTCAATACAGACAGCTCAAAACGCTGCACATGGCATCCCAAAAGAAACTTCCATCCACGCTCTGTAATATTACCTAACACAAAAGGCACACCTTGTCCTTGGTGCAATGCAGTTAGACAAAGGTGTGTAGTGCCTGAGGATGATGGATTAGCTGGCTTGAGAAATAGTCCTTATGATTTGATTATCCAACAGATGGCTCCCTATAACTTTATACAAACTGGTGACAATTTTAGTTGCAATTTCAGAGCTCACATCTAAGAAGCCAATGGGCCTCATTACAAGTTTGCCGGGCCGGTAACTACGGTAGCGGTAAGCTTGCTGGTACTGTAGTTACCGGACCGGCAAACTATGAGTTCTGCTTGCGGTTGCCTTTTCACCCGCCAGGTCGGATCTGGCGGGTGTACCGGCACCCACGAGCAGAGCATGTCGGATACACTCGCACCATTCTGAATGATGCCAGTGCATTCGGACTCCCCATCCACATTGAGCCCTATCCTGCCACCTGACTTCCGGCTCCGCCGGGACATGCACTGGTGGCGCTGGGAAGTCAGGCAGCGTGTTACCGCTGACCTCGTAATGAGGCCCAAATGTCATAACTACCGACCTGGAATGACCTATTACAGTTGGGTGTCATATAATGGGTCCTGCTGGAAGAACCAGGCCTGAGTGTGAATGGCAGTCATTGAAGCAGAATTCTAGGTTCGACATAAAGGTATCCAGTAATATTATCGCTGGAAAAAACATGGAGGGTCACTTCTAGGGCTGTTTGTTTAAATGATTGCATCAGTCTTAAAATATGTTGGGGAGGGTGCCTAGTACCTTTAAAAAATATATCCAGACACCCCTGAAGTTTTCTCCAACAATAATACCACATATAACCGACTTAAAGTGCACACGTAGAAACTTACAATGAAACACAATGCACTCCCCACTGACCTCGGAGCCGAAACATCTCTCCATGCCTTCCGAAAAAACCTAAAACTACCCTCTTCAACTAAGTATCCACCCCCGCTGCTCACCAACCTTCTGCACCACCACTCCCACAACTTAGATTGCCATGCCAGTATGGTAATTTCTATGGTATATTATTGTATGTAACTAGGCAATGTCACTCCACAGCAACAAGCGCATCTTCTCCACTGCACCTACTGTATGTTCTATGTAACTAAGATTTGAGTAACCACTGTAACCAGTGCCACGATGCTTACGGGCTGCTGTGCGCTTAACAAATGTGAATAAATAAATAAATACAAGCGCATTAGGCTTTTCTATAGTATTTGGTCATGAGGATTTTGTTATCGGGTAGAGAATGTTGCAATACGAAATGTCTACAACAACCATGAAAATAACCCAGAAGGGGGTGCACCTACTACTGGGAAGCCGTCCCCCGCCTGCGTGATAAACAAAAGGAACGCACGGGAAAAGGAAAGGTGAGAGACTACAAAAAAGGGAATAAACATTGACAAAATGTAAAGTTTTTAGAGTCATTATCCATACAGAGAGTTTTGCGGCTACGATTGATGCTAGACCAGTTACACAGAATAAGAGTATCACAGAAGACCACAATGTGTATTACAGAAATGTTATATCCTGCCAAGTTCCATTTTGCGTGGAATTAGCGCCAGTGGTAAAATTGCCCTACTAAAAAAAGTATTCTTTCAATGCATTTTTACAACCGTGCAATGTTTGTCCATGTGCTACCAGGGCAACCTCTTTTTTGCATTAAAATAACATGTTTTTGCAATTGGGCAATGTTTGGCCTAGTGCTCATGCCTCGCAAAGTTGCACTTGCCCTGGTGTGAAGTTTCTGTAACAAGCATTATAACGATTATGTTCCCGATATTCAAAAGTAAAGAAGTGGGCAAATCCAACATGTGGCCCAAATGCGCAACAAATGCACATGATATAAATGCACCTAATTCACAGATGTGCGTATCTCGGAGATGTGCCACTTCAGAAAAGGGGCCATATTTTCAAAACATTTTTGGGTGCAAGTTGCGCCAAAAAAAAGGAGCAGCCCCATTCTCAAAGGGCATCTGAATGAGCACATTTTAGATGCCCGTTTTCCCACGTTTGGTGTTTCTGCACATTGAAAAGCATCCCTAATTCTCAAACGGGATGCGTTTTAAACGCACAGAAAAGAGGGTCATGTTCTGAATAGGCGCAGGGGAAGGTGCAAATCATGGTAGCGTCATTTCTCACCCTGTCATGATTTGTTTTTGATGTGTAACAACCGCACTTTAAACCGCGGCTTTCACACTAGAATTTCTATCCCACACACTGGGATGGAAATGTGAAAAGACTCGACAGAGCTGCCTCTGGTCACCGCAATGGTCATGGAATCGAGCTCCCGAGCCTTCCTGGTTCTAAAGGTGGAAGGCTCGGCAGACAAATCATAACATATGTGAACTTGGCAAAAACTTTGAAAACTAATTCACAACAAAACAGAATAAACACAGTTATATAAGAACAAGAGTACTGAAAAGAGGTTCATAGACATAATTTCGAATACAAAATATTCGAAAGTCAAAAAGTCGAAAAAAAAACGTCGAAAAAAAAATGTCGATTTTTTTTTTAATGACGTTTTTTTTTCGAAATGGGGGGGTTCCCCCCCCCAACCCCCCTTTTTTTATTTTTACCTATTTTTTTCACAGAAACTAGAGCCCAAAAAAAAAATATCGGAAAAAAAAACAATTCGACATTTTTTTTTCGACATTTTTGATTCGACTTTTTTGACTTTCGAAATTATGTTTTCGAAATTATGACTGGACACCCTGAAAAGAGAAGACAAACACCAAACAGTTACCTTCCTACCGTAACCATTATTCGCATACAAAATCCTGCAACCACTCGGGTTCTCGCCTCACTCTCTTAAGGAACAACTCTCCATCACCCAAATCAGCATCCCCTGACACTCCACTACAACCAGTGCTTAATTTGTAAAAAAATAAGTGCCAGTGCCCAAAAAATATTGGCCCCATAATGCCGGGCGCGGCGCCGCCTGCAGTGCAGGCGCGGCGCCGCCCTCAGCGCCGACGCGCCGGCCACGCCACTTCACTGCTAGACCTACCTGGATTGGCCCACCACAGCCCATCACACTGCTGCTGCTCCATGTCACATGCTTGGCGCTGCAGCAACTGCGCGCACAGTCTAGTAGTAAATACGCAACTAAGACATGCTCCTCCTGTTACTGTGCCTCGATGCCCCCGGGCTGTGTGAGAGCTTTAAAAATGCAAATAAATAAAAAAGCATTCTGTTTCAGTCACTGTTGCACTGTATTTGTCTCTGCCCCTTCTGCCCCATCTGACAGTCTGTTAAAGTACACCAAGTATTGTTAATCGGTTAACTCCAGGAAGGGCACCCTCCCCTCAGCTCGTTCTTCAGTCACCTCATCTAGGTGTTTTGTGTAATTAATTTACTCTCAAGCCCTTATCAGTCATCACATCTCATAAATGCATCCCCCTTCACCCTTCCTTCAAGCATGAGCATGGTGTTGTATAACTTGGAAAAAGTCATTTCTGCAAAACATTGTTGTGAAATCAACGGCCTGTGTTACTTCTGCTTTAGGGCCTCTTTCCACCTTAACACATATTAAAAAACAAAATATGTTTTGTCACCCAATATTCAGGAGCCAGAGGAGAGTGCATATTCGGATATCTCCTTCCCACTGACATGTTCTTGACATACTTCACTAAACTGCGGGGTGTAACAGACACCCACCTCCCTATCTGAGGATTCCTATCTGAGGATTGCATGTGCTCTCATTCGGAGCACATGCTCGGAGCATATTGTACCGAGGTTAAGGGGTCACATCTGGTGTATAAACCACACATCAGGATAGAAAATATGCGCTGGAATTATGTAAAAAAATGACAGCAAACGACGGTTGAGAATTATACACGAATACTCAACTAGTGCTTTTATTTATGACGACAGATTAGTGGGCACATGCACCATGTTTATCCCCGTCTAGTTTCCATGTGTGTATCTTTAAGCCTGAAATGGTATTTCGGACGTTCGTCTTTGCATGGGCTTTTCTCGTGAAGTGCAGCCAGTTCAGTTTCGGCCGAATACTTGCACCGTTCCAGGTGTCCTCGCTGAAGCTCGTTTGTGAACTAATGAGGCCGAAGTAAGAACGAAAACACCCAGGCAAAAATTCACAGTTCATGTTTCGCTTAGATGATTGCTATCCAGGGTCGGACTGGGGTCATAAAATTGTCTCGAGTCGGGCTCGGCACCAAAGAAAAAGTGGCCAAAGTTGCAAACGACAATTAATTCCTTTTGTGAAGACACAAGTGGGACCACACTGCCGCCCATGGCCCGCCCGGACCTGGGCTCTGCCCTGCCTTGCCTCAATCACTTAGGCTACCTTCCATGGGGCCACCGCCGCCACGGCCATGCTGAGCCTTATGATGACAAAAATAGGTGCGCAGCAGCCCCACGTAAGGTAAGATTTTAAAAGAAAAACATATATTTGGGCGGCTGTGGCCCATCACTTTCAAAGTGATGGGCCACAGCCGCCACTCAAAATAAGTTATTTATTTTAAAACCTACCTTCCGTGGGGCGGGGCCCCGGCCACCGGCCACACGGAAGGTCAGGTTTTCAAAGAAAAAAGTAAAAAACATACTTTTGGGCACAATCCACGGGCCCGGCTGCCCCCGGCAGAGTCATCCGACTCAGTCTGCAGCAGCCGGCAGCCCATGGTCACAGAAATTGGCCTGGGCCTGGCACTGACTGCAGTCAGCAGCACACTGCACACAGGTCCCACAGACAGAAGCCCGGGCGCGGATGGGCCCCTGGTGGGATCCTGACTCCTGGGCAGTCAGGACACCACCAGGGGACCGTGCCACCGCCCAGGCCCCGACCTGTACCTTCCTTGCCTGATCACTTGACTGTGACAGGCTCAGGCTGCACCGCACGCAACAACAAGTGACTTACCTGCTTTGCCGGCTGGGACTTGGTCTCCTGTCGGGGCCTGAGGGTGGGGGGGTGGGTGCACACACTGGCACCCACGCAAATGAAAAAGCAGGCAGAGGGGGCCCCAGGAAGCAACTAGGCCACACCACGCAGTGCAGCAGGGCAGGCTCTCTCTCTCACAAGTCAGGACCGACGACGCCACGCCTCGACACCTTCACTTCACAGTAACTTGTGAAATGAAGGTGGCGCGGCACTGCCTCCTGTGGCAACAACACGTCACCATGTAATTTCACTGGCTCAGAAGAACAGCCAATGAAAACTGCACACTCTGTGTTACTTTACAGAATGTATCAAATACTGCATAGTAACAACAGAATGGTAGTTTTCATTGGCTGTTGTTTGTAACAGTTTGTTGTTCATTGCTATTGCTGGCCCCTCCCAGGCCCAGCCAGCCTTGGCCTGCAACCTGCAGGCACGAGAGAGATCGAGATCAGAATGACAAATCCCAATGATTTATAGTCAAAGCAAAGCGAAGTGGAGGAACAAACAAAGCAATTGCACGTGCGCTGGCCCCGCATCACTTCCGGTGCCCAAAAAAGAGTGCCAGCAACCACCCCCACAAATTAAGCACTGACTACAACCATTCTCAATTTTGGACAATCGGCCCATTTACCACACATCCCCTCATTCGACAATGGCCACACCCTTCCTCACTGCAGAGATCCATTTTAGGACCAATGAATTTGCTTTCCACACATTTATGGGTGAATCTGGGGTTTAATATAAGAACCCACTCTCCGTCTCTCCATTCCAGATCCTTCACCCCCCTTTTCCTGTCAAATGTTTCTTTGAACATACATTAACTTTTTCTTATGTAATTATGCTCTTCCTGTCCACAACTACTGAACTAGCCAATCCTAACCACCTAGGACATAATTCTGTACCTGGTTCTCTCCCTTTTAGAGATACAAACAGTGATACTTTCGTTACAGAATGGTGTGTGGTAAGATAGTACGGGTCGCCTAATATTCTTATGTATAGACACAAGATTAAGAGTGGCAATTTTTTCCCTTAACCAACGCTTTTGTGCATTTTTGCACTTTAGAATTGTATTAATATCAAAACAGCCTTTAGGCTACAGATGTATTGTTCATTGTTGTGATGTTGACATATTATATTGTGTGTTTTTAGTGTATATGCAATTGTGATGAAATGTGATGAGGATTTTTTATGTGGTTTTATGATGATGTAGCTAACCCTTTTTTCTTTGTAAAATAAAATTGAATGTATTTTGATATGAGAAGGTTTACTCAGTTCTTATTTGTTACATAAACTGAAAAGGTGCAGTCCTAGTCTTTGAGGAGATAATAGAGAGACACAACTGTTCTCGAGTCCTTGAGTGTGGTAAAATAGTTCCACATCATGTGATCTAACACTTCTTTCCACGGCAACCCTGATCATAATGCCAACTGGATACCCCCTTTAATAAATTGGTTGGTCCTTTCTACCAACCCATTCTCCCTTAGATGATATAAAGCTTTGCGTGTATGTTTGATGGCATAACTGTTGAGAAACTTCTTCATGAATACCGAAAAGAACTGAACATTCTGAGGGAAAGCCTTCTCTCAAAAAAACCTTCTCCAAAAATGACACTAAATCTCTTGCTGCCACCTCTCTGACAGCACTACACTCCACCCATTTAGCGTGGAAATCCACCAAAACAAACAGACACTTAGCCCCTCAATGGGTTCCATTATATCAATCACCAATTTTTTCCAGGGCTGATCAGGTACAAAGTCGGGAATGAGATGGCTTTCCCGGACAACCTTATTCTTGTCACTCAAACAACATGGGCCACATTTCTTGACAGCATTCTCTGCTGCCTTGTCCATGCCTGGCCACCAAAAACTATGTCTCAACTTTCTCTTGGTTGCACCTCCCCCTAAATGCCCTTGATGAGCTATTCCTACTAACCAATCTCTAGTCTTCGCAGGAGGTACAATGCACATTCCCCTTCTGAGCCTCTCATCAATGATATTCAACTGATCCTTAACTTCCCACCAAACCTCAAACCTCTTCTCTAATAACTCTTTGTTGGAGCATCCTCACACTGTACACTCGCTAATAATCTTTATGTCCTCCTCCAAGTGCTCACAGTGCTCACAATCCATTTGACCACCACACTCAATTTAACTTCTGCAACAATATTCTCCTCTTTCCATTCACTGTTAAAAAAGTCTACCACACTGCTTGACTTGAAGGGCGTCTAGGCAAATCTGACAGAGGCAGTCCTGAAATGAGTGTAGGCAGCTAAACACCAATAAGGTACAAAAGATACACCTACCTCCCTATCTGAGGATTCCTATCTGAGGATTGCATGTGCTCTCATGCGGAGCACATGCTTGTCTTCATACGACCTGGCTGAATGTAAGAATCTACCTGACCCCCCCCCCCCTCGCCCCGTCTGACAGCCAAGACATGGAGTGAGGGTGCCAGGGAAACCCTTGAAGGGAAAAAACCCTGTGAGGCTGGGGTGCGTTGAAAATCTCTGGGGTGAGCTGACGGAGTGGGTGAACGTAGATGTCAGCTGGGATGGACTCTGAGGATTCTCGTATCAGGCCCTGGAATACTGTCTGTAGATATAAGGAACAGGGGTTAGATGAGAATACAATACTGTCTGAAGGTAAGTAAATCTAAGAATGCGGGATACCTTGAGTGGAATCTTTGAAGATCCTACCTGGCTGAAAGGGCTGTGGCGGTGTCAGGAGCTTGATCGGGTAACAAGAGAAGATGGGGCTTAATGGGCTCTTTAGAGGGTTGGTCCTGGAAAAAGTATTTGTGAAATGAGACAGGGTAGTGGCAGAAGGAAAACAAACTAAGCCTTGAATTACGGTAGAGCCTACCAGTAAGCGAGAGGAGTCTGGGTTTCCTCGTGGAGACAGCACAATACGTCCGATTCAAGAGGATGATGGGGAATGTAGTCCGCAATCGGAATAGATCGGACTTGCACTAAGACAAGAGGAAAATGTTATAAACCCTAAATGACCCGAATGGCGGAATGCAAATACTGGCTGGTTGGAATCCACTTACACCAATGAGGTACAGGAAGGAAGTCTGCTCGGGGAGAGGACCGGAGGGCACAGACTGGAAGGTTCGAAGCCGAGAGAACTGCTAGGGAAATACAATAGAAGTAAGTAATGCAGAGATAGGAGAGAGGACAGTTTGTTCTAATAAGAAATGTTGGGCGGTGAATCTTGAGAACTCACGAAGCGTGGCTGACGATGATTGTAGCAACGCACTGTTCTGCCGGCGTTGTTTCCGGAAATACTCTTTCCTGGGAAAGGGGCGAAGTTACGGTTTTTACCAGTCGTGGGAAAGCTGAAACTACACTTATAGGTGATGATTCCATCTTGGTAGAGGGAAACCTTATCGCATGTAGATAACGCCAACGGCGCCAGACAGACCAACCCCGAGTCGAACCTATGACACTCAATACACACTTTTTCAGCCCCTGTCACAGGCATCCTTGACAGGTAATCTGCAACAATGTTGTTTTTCCCCAGTAAATAGCAGACTTTGAAATCATATCCTTGTAAACCTAGATACCAACTGCTAATCCTGGGTGAACCTGAAGCCCATTTTCCACATTCAAACATTTGGGCCAATGGCTTGTGATCCAACCTTACAATGAAATGACATATTGCCCAATACACAGCCAAAGCTTCTCTTTCTATGACAGAATTTATTTTTAGCACCTTTCAGTGTTCTTAATGCAAACGCTATTACTCTTTCTTTCTTGTTATTGTCATACTGGGTGAGGGTTGCTCTCAGCCCCAAAATACTTGCATCCACAGACAAAACACACCTGTCCTCCGATGAAAATGTCCCTATTGAAGGTGCTTTCACTATGTCCTCTCTTATTTTCTGGATTGCCTCCTCACATTCCTTTGACCACTCAAACTTGACACTTTTTTGGAGTAAGAAACTTAGGGTTGTGGAAATAACTGCAAAGTTCTTTACAAATTTGTGGTAGTATTTAGACAAACCCAAAAAGGATCTCAGTTGATCCTTATCAATGGGATTGGGAGCTTTTTCAATAGCCTCTACAAGGCTCAGTTTTGAGCTGATGCCATTTCCCGACACCCTATGACCTAAATACTCAACACTATCCACTGCTATCCTGCACTTTTTCTTTTGTACTGTCAAACCTGCAGCTTTCAATTTACTCAAGACCAACTTCAACCGACTATCATGACTTTCACACGACTCGACATAAATCAGAATGTCATCTTGAAATATAATAATGTTTGGTACCCCTTCTAACACCTTTTCCATGACCCCTTGAAACACTGCTGCTGCGGAGGCCAAACCAAATGGCATTCAACAGTATTTGAATGTCCCTCCCATTGTCACAAAAGCTGTGAGATGTTGACATTCTTCTGAGAGAGGTACCTGGTGATATGCCGAAGATAGACCTATAAATGAAAACAATTTTGCATTGCTCAGGGTCGACAATGCTTCCAATATGACAGGTAGTAAGTGGCGATCTATCCAGATATTCTTATTCTTATTTAAGTTTCTTAGGTCCATGCAGAGTCGCATGCTACCGTTTGGCTTTGCCACAATCCCAAATGGAGACAGCCATTCAGAACTTTCAATCCTCGCAATTATCCCCTTTTGAAGCAGTGTCTCCAGTTCCTCTTTCATCTTGTTTCATAATTGTTGTGGAACCATTATTACCTTATGGACTTTCGACATTGTCTCCTTCTTGAGTTTGATACAATGTTCAAACCCATTGAATCTTCCTAACTCCTCTGAGAATACATCTGGAAATTTGTTTTCCGATTTATCGCCTATTTCTGCTATGGTAATTGTTACTGGTGCACTCGCTTAGATGCAAATGCATAAATTGCTCTGTTCATTCCAGCCAATAACGACAACCCTTCTTTGGTCACATATACCTCTGCCATGCAGCTTCTGCCCTTAAACTTGATGACTGCCAAGAATGTACCCAGCAAATCAATTTTTACATTTCCTTAGGCGTAAGGGTCTATGCCATGTTTAAGTAAGTTTTCAACCTCTCCTTCAACACACTCCTCATATGTCTTTTGTGACATTATAGTCCATGGAGAACAACTGTCTATCTTCATGGTCACCGCCTTGCCATTTATTAAGAACACATCTGTTGTCCCTCTTTCTTTTCGTGACATGTCACCCACTCCCAGCACATGCTTGTATTGTGTCATGCATTGATACATTTGGCTTTCCTCTTGCTCTGGCCGTCTCTTTCCTGTTTCAATCGGTTCAATTGAAGATGACTCATGACACACTCTTGCAAAGTGACCTCTCCTTTTGCATTTAATGCAATTCAGGTTCCACGCTGGACAGAATATATTGGAAGAGAGGTGTCGATTGCTGCCACATATGTAACATTTAACTTCCTTTCCTTCATTTGTTTTTCTGTTGTTATTTAATGCCGCCACCTCATTTCCTTGTTTCTCATTCCTCATGCTCCACATATATTGGGAAGTCTGCTCTATTCCTCTAGCGACTTCCACTGCCTGTTCCAACAGAAAATCTATCGACAACAGTTTTTCCTTGGACTTTACTATTGTTAGTACATCATACCAATTGATCTCTTATCAGAGAGTTGGTTAGGATCCCAAAATCACATGTGTGACTCAGTGTTTTGAACGCTGCCACAAAGCAGTCTACCGGTTCTTGCGGTTCTTGTGCTCTCTCAAAAAATGTATATCGTTCAAAGGTGATATTTCTTTTGTTTTTAAAGTGATTCTGCAACTTTCTCTCTGCTATGGTATACTCATCAGTGTCACCTTGACCTACCTCTTCCAGTTCTGGTAGGTCATTGTACACACTCCACCCTTCTGCGCTCAGGTTATGCAGGAGAATAGCTTGCTTTCTACCGGCCACAGATTTGTCACCTCCTATTGCCAACAAAAACGTGTCAAAAAGCTTGTTCCACCTATCCCATCTAATTTCTGGCATGCCTGGTTCAGGCAAGAAGGGTGGGGGTGATGCCATCCTGGCAGCTGCCATGTTGGTGCTTGTTTTGATTTCTGTTTGTCAACTTTGTTATATTTCTCTGTTTGAGACTCCTCCAGCCGTAACATAAGGATTTCCCTTTGTTTTTTTTCTTCTGACAGCCTCTTTTTGTATTTTCTGTAATGTAATTTGCTTTAAACTGCTAACTTTGCTCTGTGTGTCTGTTTCATACACTTGTTGCCGTGTTTCTGGTCCGTTTGTTTCGCCTGTGACTTGCTTGCAGTGTTTGTGACCGGGTTGCTATGGCATCCTTCCAGATCAAATGTGGTGTCAATGCACGTGAGTACTTTCATTTAGCCCGTGAGCGATGCACCGTTTTGTTTTCCAAATCCCTTGGGGCCACTGGTGCTGGGTGCTGCCTCCTCACCCGCCCCTCACCTGTTGACAGGGATTTCAGTGCACCCGCTTTGTTCTGCCGGCTCTGGCAAGATACACCCGCCTTAGCCCTTCTGCCGGTACTTCTGCGCCCTGAGTTGCACAGGTTTGGATGGGAGTCCCACACATGCCCGCGCCCTCCTCGTCACCACTTAAAAGACGGCATGTATGCAGGTAAGTGGTTTTAGGTTTCTTCAATACGCGGGGACATGAGGACTCGACGGAGCTGCCTCTGGTAACCGCAACCGTTATGCAATCGTGCTTCTGATCCCTCCAGGTTCTAAGGGCGGGAGACTCGGGAGACAAATCATAACAAAATGCTTTATTTTCTCAGTCATTTCAACCTGTTATACATTAGTGTTGGGTGCGCAGTGAGGTGGCTGGACAGCGCATCTTTGCACTATTGTCCAGCCCCTGCTGAAATGTTCAGGTCACTTTGGAGAATAAGGTGGCCTCAGTATTTCCGCAATGAGCGCAAATGGAAGGAACACATTCTCTCTGCTCGTTTCATTCACCGCTTCTCCTCTTCCTTCTCTCTCCCTCTACTCTGCTAACTCAGTTCTCTATTTTTCTCTCACTCCCTCCTCGTCCTTACAGCATGTTGACTGGCTTATAAATGCCATATCATAAGTGTTTCTTGTAAAACAACCAAATTAGGAATGCAAAAGGGTATTTACCAGTAAAAGTGAGCAACAACTAGCCAAAACCCTAATTCGTAAAGCTTCGCCTCCTAATTTGCACCAAAAAATGGCCACATTTATTTGCTCCAAACACAACAGCAACTGAGGCCCTCAAAAAGTGGGTAAAATGCATAGGCAACCCAAAAAAGTGAAATTAACCCTCCCTCGCAGCAAAGCACGCTACATGTATGTAAGGGCAGAACATTGAATCTGGCTCAAAATCAACAATGACTGACACAGTAGGCATCATGCAGCAGCATGTGTAGAAGGATAAGTGCAAGAGGAAACATGAGATGGCTGAGTCATTTAGATCTGTCAGCTGTTCTGGCCCCTAGGATCACCTTTCACCTTCTCAAGTAAAAATAGTAGTCTCCAGACAGACACTAACCCACCCGTAATGCAAGGGCATAACATACCACCACATAAGGGAAGGGCTGCTTCAAATATGTATGACAAAACTAACAATCCATAGTGTCACCTGCAGATGTCAATGTTGCCAGCGTATGGTTGATGATCAGTCCTGTAACCCACCATTACCCGACATCACCATACATGTAGTTGCCCTTAGATATAACATGCCAGCATGCATCTCTCCCCCAGGTATTGAAGATAATCAGTAATGTCCAATTGAATGCACCATGGATCTGTCCATAATATGCAGGCCGTAAAACAAACAGCACACATGCAGTACATCTGCATTCCACTGGTGGCATCACTCAAACCCCAGCATCCATGATGAAAGTACCAAAAAGCACAGGAATCAGAAAGGAAATGCATCAGACAGCAGAGTTTCAAAACACAATTTTAATTATCTTCACCTAAGATAAACCAATTATTTGCATACATTAAAAAAATGCAAAAACCCAAATCATGTCCCATAAAGGAAGCCAAATCAAACAAAAACACGAGACAATTCACCACAGAAACACTACTATTTGGAATGGTGCTAGCTACGCCTCAGTGTAGTACCGTGGCTGTTGCAGGTTGTAGAGCCAGATGGTTTTGCAGACACCGGAGGAAGGCTCTGTCCCTGTTCCCCTCATGGCAGCCACATAAGTTCCAAGGGTAGATACCTGTCTTTTGGCTGCAGCAATGTTGTATGTGTGCTGACACATTTGCAGTTGTATCATCTTGTCACGTGGGCATCTAGCAGTACCTCAACTCTTGCATCTCTCCCACTAGAGCCTCCCTGGCAGTGATCACTTGTGTTGTCAGTCTCTGCTTACCCTCACACAGTGTGGACTGCATAGAGTTTAGCTGGGTATGAATAGCTAGCTGATGTTGTCACATCTCCTCCTCCCATGTGATATATGCTTTTGGGTGTAGCCTGTTAGTATGGGGCCCCCTTCTTACCCATACACATGTTGGAGGTGTCTGAGGCACATCGTCCCAGGAGCTTATGGATGTTGGTGTTGCCACACCTGTCATGATGTCCACATGACTTGCCTGTTCATCTGAATGGAGACTGATAGCAAGGGGACCTCCTTGAGCCCTAGCGTGTGTGGTGGTGCCCTGCAATGCCTGCCACTTCGTTTTCATAACCCTCAATGGGCAGTATCTGTGGGTCTGTGTCATCCAGGGACCTAACATCTCTCTAAAAGAATGCATTGGTTACATATCTGAGGTGTGCACAGGTTGTACATGTCTTTAAGGTCAACATACATTAATGATAATGCACCAAGCATGTTTCACTACTTAGAGTGGCTCAAAAGTGGCGCTCTGATGGTATGACATACCGATGATAAATATACATGATACACACGTCATTGCAATCAATTTACAGTCAGGCATGTTGGTAGGGTGTGTCATGTGAGGAGGTGAAATACGCATGGAGGACACAAAATCATCACCCCAGAAAATGACATTCTGAGCTATAGGCCATGTTGTGTAATGGATAAGTGCCACACAGTGATAACACTTCTATGATGACCACACACAGCACATGTCCATGCACACACAAGTGATGATCCATTTGTATTGCTCACCTAGTTGTATTGCAGCTCTGTCTGGTCCCCCAATGCTGACCACTGCCACTGTGGGGATCATGGTGGCAATAGCCTCCTCCATTGGACTCAGGGTAATTTCTGTTGCATGGTTCTCCTCTTGTATCCCTGTCATGGCTGTGCATGGCTGCCAGCTTCTGCTTGGTCCTGCTTCTCATGCCTCTCAACGCTTCCTCACTGCCTTAATTGTTCTTCGTGAGACACACTGGGAATTGACATTGGTTGTCAGTTCACCCCAGAGTGCCATCCTGACTACAAGGCTGATATTTTTGACTTCAAGGCAGTAGAGGTGTCATCATGGTCCTTCATGAAGTCAACCATGAACTCTTCTATTCTCCTTTGTGAAGTTCTTGGATCACTCCCAAATTCGGGGTCAGAAATGTATGCCCCACCACCTTTCAATGTCACCAGTTTCCACGCCAGTGATGTCATTGAGGGTGCCTTAAGTAACAACATCAGTGATGTAATTTGAGATATCATCAGTGAGTTTATGGGCTGTGCAAAGGGGGTCTCATAGGAAGGTGGCATAAGAAACACCTACCGAATTTCTGGGGTTCTGTTGCATTAAATTGGTACCTTAACATCACTTTAACTAAAGTTCTTTCTCTGAATTTCAAGGGATTTGTTGCACTGAATGTATTCACCTTAACTGTCCCTTAATTAAAGTTTTTTTCACTGACTATATATACTAGTAAAAAGTACCTGTTCTCCGAACAGGTTCTATAGACATACATGACAACACTCTTATCAGTTATTGAAAATCAGTCATCCTGTAGGTTGCTATCCGATTCAATAATCGTTTGACATAATTTGCACCCTAACATAAACTGCACTGAGAATGGGTACGTTTGGCTGGCTGACATACCCCGAAGCAGACGTTGGGGGGAGGCGAGAGTTGGTGTGCTGCTGCATACTGGGACCTTCTGTGCTCTCTCCCCTCCTGTTGCCTCACTCTGGCATGGTGCAGTTAGTTGTGCTGCATTGCAGTGAAAATATCTCAGGAATCATGCATCCTAGGCCCTTGAAATGTGAACCTCAAGTTTTGTTCCTCGTGTCATATAGCCAGTAATAATTGGACGGTCCTAACAGCTAACTATGCAACATCTGGTGCAGATTGGTGAAACAGTGTGGAATTGTATAAGCAACAATGATTCGCCAAGCCACAATCCCACAACATTTGACTTTTGCTGAAATTTGGGAGACGGTGTGGGGTGTCGAATTGTCCTGTAGCCAGTAATTTCCGGAGGGTCCAAACAGGTAACTATGCACAATTTGTTGCAGATTGGTGAAACGTTGTGGAATTATATAAGGAAAAATGCTTCGCCAAGTCAGAAACCCACAGACAAATCTTCGCTTTTATAAATATAGATGAGTGTGTCAATATTATCCATCACCAACCCTGTTGGGACAGACAGCTCTAAAATCATCCCATTGTGGTCAGTTACAAAGTCTTTGCAATATGTTTGCAACTTACCACGGATGGCAGATTGGAATGACATCTATTTATGCTGCTTTGATGGACAGTCAGGCTGAAGCTCTGGTTGGTGTCCTTAGTGTACTACAGTAGATAGATGGATTCATACCTTCCCTAGACAGTCCAGGCCTATTTATTTTTAAATGCTGTCTGTTCTGGCCTTTCCATGTCACTTCATCTGGACTACTACCATCAGTCTTTCAATTTCCTGCATTCAAAACAGCAACTTGATCTTTTTTCTCCCTGTAGCCTGAAACTGGTGGATTAAGATTCTTGATGTCCGATTCTTGTTTTCTATTTGTCCCTGTCGTAGAAGCTTCATGCTCTTTTTGTATCCAGAATCGTTGGTAGATCCAGCATGCCATACTGTGGATTCCGCTTTCACAGAGATAGTCAAATGTCCAAGAATATGTTCACTGTCTTCATAGTTTCATAGAGATGTAGACATTCATGACTTTAGGTTTGATGGATTATGTCCTCTTTTTGACTTCCTGTGGGATCCCCACCATCTGTCAATTTCCTTGGAAGTATGCAGTCATAGTACCTGGATACATGCATTCTTTGAGTACTTCGGGCTACTCTGGATTATGCGTGTGTCAGTTGATGGCTCTGAATGCAATACTGCTGATTTCATGGATGTATATTTCATGGAAAGCAATTGATGTTTTACCTGCCTTCCTCTTCCTGTATATGGCAAAAAAAAGACACTCATTACGAGTTTGGAGGTAGCCTTGCTGGTAAGAGCGGCAAGGCTTCCTCTATACCGGCATGAAAGTCTGGCACCCGCGAATGGGCAATTACCGGGGTATTCCGACCCTGCCAGACCCGGTAATTGCCCTTTCGCGGATGCCTGTGCAGGTACATCCCCATTCTCATTTCAGCCCCATAGGGCTCAATGGGAATGGGGATGGCTGTAGCATGGGCACCATTCATAACGGTGGCGCTGCTACAGGCATGCTGTGCTCGCGGGTGCCTTTCATTCCGCCTGGGCAGACCTGGCGGAATGAAAGGCATCCGTGGCACAACTCGGAGTTTGCCGGTCCGGTAACAACGGTACCGGCAAGCATACCGGTACCGTTGTTACCGGACCGGCAACCTCGTAATGAGGCCCAATGTTGGATGGACATCCGTGTCCCAGGTTACCATGGCTGCCTGAAAAGTAAAGACTTTGCCGGCCAGATGGTCAACCATGTTGGTTGCTTCCTACCCCTGCCTGGTCCTACCTTCTGCTTCTTCAATCCTATCTCTTATAGCGTTCATGTCGGTTTTCATGCACTCGTGGTTGTGCTTGCATGGCCATTGATCTATCATGCTTTGTTCACACCATGCACCTTTTACAGGTGATGAACCCTTGTGCATTGGTCCTGTGTTGTTTGCATAATTACAACTATTCTGGGTGAAATCCTCCGGTTTCTTCCTCCTATGTTGACACATTATGTGGTCTTGGATTCAATCTCCATTGGTATGACACTGAACAAGTTGTGTTGATAATGCTCGGTTCCTCCCACTAATGCCATCTTTGTTCACACGTAGTCACATTATTACTGCCTTTTCATTTGCATTTGGTAGTGGAATTCCCTTGAGGGCTTATCATGCCCAAATGAAATGTCCATCCTTGGATTTTACTGTTTGCCCTGTACCTCCAATATCAATTAGGAGAACTTGCTTCCACCTTCCCAAGGGGCATCTCATCAGGTGCAGTATATGTTCCACTACATCCAATGCATTAATGTGTGACTTGGTTGCGTTCTGAGTGTCACATTCATATAGCAGCAGCCTCAACTTGCTCTCCATTCCTCCTTTTTTCCTTTTAGCCCATCGATACGTCACCTCTGTGAACATGCCCCCAGTCTGGACTCTTGACATGAAGTGTGTCGTTTCTCAGATGCGTACTTATTTATTCATGTATTTCCCCAAAACCCACAAGTCACTGTATTAAATTTGGTGCAGTGATCAAGTTCATACACAGGCTATCCATTCTACTATGTTATCCATTAAGCAACATTTATTGTATTTATTTATTTTATTGTGCATTCCATTCGTAAGGAGCAAGACATTCTGTTTCAGAGCACCTACAGGGCACAGGGAGGGAACATGGGACCAAGGCAATAGAATAAAATGATGAACAGGATAGAGGCGGTCGTACTAGGTGTTGTGAGCATTCAGATCGTGCCAGGGAGTCGGTTGCCATGAGCCGATAAATTGCCTGACATAGGTCACATAATAAAAGGGGTTGCCTGCCAATAAAGGAAGTGCAGTCCTGTGAGGGAACACAGGGCAGTGGGTGCCCAAGGGCAAGTGCTGATAGCGGGAGGAGTTTGAAGGTCATTGGGAGGACGGTCAGGATCCAGAAGGACACATAAGACCCAGGCCACCAATCTCAGCGACTGAGGGGTTTAGCATGGGAGGGCATGGGGGTAGGAGGAGGTGAAGAAGAAAGTCTTGAGACTGTTCTGGAATTTGAGAAGATCTGTCTCAAGGTGAAGAGGGAGAGGTTGGCTGTTCCAGAGGAGGGAGCCACAGAGGCACTCCACTTATTGCATACAGCAGTCCCCAGATCATCATCAGGTGCCCCATCCTGTGTATGCCAGCCCCTTTTGCAGACAGAGGAGGAGTTGCGCACGGCTTCCCCATTCTCTCTCCATTCACAATTCTTATTCTGGGCACATACGTAATCTAGGCCAGAAAAAGTGTTATCCATCTTCCTCTACAGCGGCCTTCGGATAACATTCAGCTTTACCTGAAGCCAAGAGGGTGGCCGGAGTACTGCTGGTACTTAACTCGTCTTCCTTTATGGTGGTCCTTTTATAACAGTCGCCATTACCTAAAGCCAAAAGGTTGGAAGAAGGCTTACTGGTACTAACGCTTCTTCCTTTATGGTGGCCCTCAGACAACAGTCAGCATTACCTGAAGCCAATAGGGGGGTGGGGGTGATTGCTGTTATGGGTGGTAGTCATGTTAGAACCCTTCAGCTCTATGCAGTCCCATATATGTGGAAAAAGTAGTCCTTTCCAGGAGGACCTCTTTGGACAGGGAGTCCTTGTCCCCTAGAGGGGAGTCACTTCCAGTGCGGTCCCACTTGCCCAGACCCCTACGTAAGGTCTTAACCTCCCTAGCCTCACAGGGGGTGGCTCCCCTTGGGGGAGAAGGGACATATTGTCCTGTTTCTTCACAGTTCATAGACAATTCACGATGTGATAGAGGCTTTGATCGCTAAATCTTTCTTATGACTGTAATTATCTAGAAAAGAATCTGGTTAGGGGTTTATTTCGTCCTCATGTGTCTGTTTCCCACGTCACTTTCCATAACCTGTCACTGGACCGCTATCGGAACTGGGTTGATTAATGGGGGAAATGAACTGTGTCAGAATGCTTTCTGCATGAAGCATGGTTAGTGGGATACTGAAAACAATACAAAACGGAACTGATTGTAATGAGAGAGAAACAACACATGTGCTATATTGTAATATGTGCTGAATTTTAAATAAACTTGGTCAGCATGAGCTATGGCGACTTCACCTGCCCCAAGAGTGGTAGTGCATGGAGATGTGTAATTGTGGAACATACTTTTCTGTAATAAGCCATTCCTTGTGTTTACCTGTAGGAATGGGAGCTAGTAAGTCTAGGGACGTGACAATTCCTCCTAAAGGAAGTCCAGCTCACTTCATGCTCAGACAATATTCTCCCAAAACATGTACGTTTCCGGACACTTGGCAAATGGCAATATTTTACTCGTGACAACTCAGTGAATCAGTTCCCTGAAATGGGCACATTTGATATTGATCGAGATAACCACTTATGAAGAGTTTTTAAAGCAAAAGGAGCAAAGGTACATCCAGGGACTTCATTTCACCAAAATGTCAGGTGTAGTGGAAGTGACATCACATGACCCTTGAACTCTAATGACATCACAGGAAGTGAAGTAATTTGACCACAACCCAAAGTGACATTACGGGAAGCGATGGAACATGACCTTACACCCATTGACAGAACAGGAAGTGGCATCACATAACATTGTTCCTAAGTACATTATAAGAAATATGGTTACGATATCACTGTAATGTGATATACATTTAATAAATTAATAGATCACCATACGTGTTGTTAATATCAGTGTGTATAGGCCCATATTGGCAAATTAATGTGAATGCAAGCAGACGCCCAAGGCCAAATGATAATAATGTGTCATTATATAGCACTTACGCTTCAGCGCTTTATATAGAACAAATATACCTAAAATATCACCCAACCTGTGTTTGTACACATTTATCAACTTCAGAAGGATAAAAGGCTGAGGTAGGCTTGCCGGTATTTGAACCTGCAACCTGCAGATCACACACACATCTCTGCAGCGAGTGCTCAACCCTCTGAGCAATCTTGCTGGCTTTAGATATCTTAGAGTCTATAGTAAAATGAGCAATTACATGTTTGAATGTTCTCAAAGTTGGAAAGAAAACTACACTCTGTAGTGGATACTATTAAACTTGTAACTGAGATTTAACAGCAGACCAGTTCATCTGTAGGTCTGGTGCAAAGTTGGCCACATGTCAAACCAATGTGAATATACTTTTCATGCTTCAGAGATTGGCAAAATGCATACCATTGGGGGGTTCATAACTGTGTATTAAAGAGTTTAGAGTAGCACAGGGGAAGCAGTGCACTCACGCGGCATCCCGTACCCTGGGCACTCCTTACCTCATACAAGCAAACACACATGCTGAACAGCATGAAATAGAGATAGGGACGATAGACACATTACAACAAAGCATTAATTGTGGCACAGTGAAATCAGGGGGCACTTTATGTGCTGTGGTCACACATTTCTACACTGCACACTTTTAGTCAGAAGGATTTTGCCAAGTGACCGGGGACACCGAAATGGAATGTCTTGTGATGCTCGTAGCAGAGACAAAAATCAGAAAAAAATCATGCCATAACTGCAACTTGCGAAAAGCAAAATACATAGTCCGAAATGGATGCTTATTCTACTCTAAATGCTTCTTGGAAGCTTTTGTCTGCATTGTGAATTTGAGGTGTTTAAGAACAGACTAAATCAGTGACTCACCCCCTGAAGTGTGCCTGAAATAAACCTTTAATGAGTCTAGCAATTATTGTATAGAATTCCAGAAAGGCACATTATTTGTTATTCCTATTTTTTATTATTCTTTCTTATTTAGGTTACCTGCTCAAAGTGTTACACCCCTGTTTTTTAAGAGGCCTGAACAAGAAAGCCAGCCGCTACGGAAATAAAGAGCTACATGCCGCAGGCCACAGCCCAGCGGCGTCCATTTAAATAACATTTAAAAAAAACACATGGGTAGCAAGGGAGACCTCAGGGGTCGCAGATGCAACCCCTGGCCACCCCCAAATGACATCCCTGCGTACATCAGCAACAATGGGGCAGTTCTTTTGAGTGGAACAGTGAAGTCACAAAGAGACAGTCCGAGTCTAAATCGTGAGCATTGAGAGATGCCCTTGGGAAATTACAGGATCAGATACAAGAATGAAAAACTGAACAGTCTAATCTGGAAGTCCCTAAACATAAAAAAGGTTACTATCATGTATATCCAGTTTTACAAGGGGTACCTTGTGCCAGTACCTATTGGTTAAATGCTCTCTGTTGAACGTAAATAACTAGTTTGTAACAGCGCCTCAATATTTCCGAGATGTTTGTGCGCTTTATAAGTGAAATAAATAAATACAAATAAATAAAGTACCCTGGCTGAAAGAATTGCCAGAGGATATTTTAGATTGATATAATCCTCATACTTTGAATTTTGCACCGGAACAGCGTCCTGAACATATTCAAGCTTCAGTCTCGGATCTGGCTCTGGCCAAAAGCCCTGATTCAACTTTAAGTGAATCTCCTGCATATATGCAGTCTACACCTGTACCTATAAAATCACTAACTAGCAGGGGAGTTGCTAGGTCTGAAAAAGACGCGGGGCTAAGCTGATGTCGGAACTGTTGGGACTGGGGGCTAGCTAGTCTTTTGGCTGTAGCTCCTGAGATTCTATCCGGGTCTACAACCAAAAGATAAGGGGCTATAGCCCACTTTCCCCCCCCCTAGCAACGCCCCTGCTAACTAGTCCATTGCGATCGCTTTCAGCTCTTCATATACTTTGAGAGCTCAGGCAATTGTCTAATATTTTGTGTTCCCTTTTTAACAGTTCTTGTGTGTTGTTTGATGGGTTTCTGAACTTCCCACCTCAACATGGTGCCACAACATTTCCTTGCAGATAGTTACCTGGGGCGTTAACACCTTTGTGAGTGTGTGCACCTTGGAACACCACTGATTTGTTTAACATTGTCCAACTGTTTCCAAAGATTCAAAAGGATCCCATGACATTTCACAAGGAATTGCCACTCATAATCGATGGCAAACCCATGTGCACTGATCTTAAACAATTATTGAGAGCTAGACTCTCTGCTGACACTTTAACTCTGCTAAAACAAAAATGTAATTGGCCAGCAGCAGGGCCTGCACCCCACAATTTAATAGCGTTTACCAACATATTGGTTCACTCAGTTTTGGATATAAGTCTGAAGAAAACAGATTGGTAAAATAGGATTCCATGGCAGCAGACCAAAGGTGAACATCTGGTTCACTTTCTTTAATGATTGAAGAGATGTTTTTCGAGATAAAGCTGGGAGACATAAGGAAATAAGCAAAGTTGATGGCATTACAAACACAACAGTTACAGACCTCCCAAGGAAGAGTAGAGTTTTGAGAAAATGTAGGGTTCCAAGGAAGGGGCGGGGTAGGGGGAGGGGAGTTCCCGCTCCATAAGAACAATGGGGGTTTTCAAGAAAGACAATATGGGAATGTTTATAATGATCAATTTAAGTATTGTAAAGAACTTGGCCCTTGGACACCGGAGTATCCAATCGGTCGGCACGACCGACTCAAACCCCTTTGGGATTTACACCAACCTTTCCCATTCATCCACCAGCACAAATGTCAAACCCACATAGGACATCCAGCGGGTCCGTAACATTGTTTCCCAGGTCATACCACTTGACTTCGTGTTGTAAGTGGAAAGAACGTTTTGTGTTCAGTTGATACCAGAGTTTCATGCTCTGCAATGAAAGCTTCTAAATTTCCTCATGTCTTTTCTTCTGATGAAGTGATTGATGATATTGATATTAGGGCTCCCGTATACCTCATCTGTTTAGTCGTCCCATCACTGTCACTTCATGTCCTATCACTGACAATCATGCTTTTCTATTGAGTCCCTGTACTCCTGTGAATTTATGTGGTCTTAATATATTGTGTAAAATGAGCTGTACAATGTACTCTTTCCCCTGATGGTATATAGCTTGATGTTCATGCTCATCAGGGCTCAGAGGTTTTGGCTGTGTTACAGTAAAATACTGATTTGACACTGGAACCTCAGGATGACACTCCTCCATTGCAACAGGGACTGTTGTATCAAGTTCCTTCTAAACCATGGTCCAAACATTCAAATGATGAGGGCTGCATGTTGAATGTTGAGCCTGAAAACATAATGCCAAATCCAGCCAAACCCCTTCCCAGTGTTCTGCAGTATCCGATTTCTAAACAAGCAGAAGACAATGGACCTCATTACCCGGTAGGCTATTAGCGCCATGGCTCATGCCGGTAAAATACCGGCACCGCCTTGTCGGAAAGGGGATTTACCGCCCCATTCCAAGGTCGGAGGGGCGGTAAATCCCCCTTCCACCATTGCCCTTCCCCATTCCCATTTCTGCCCCATAGGGCTCTATGGGAATGGGGAAGGCGCTAATTACGGCACCGCAATTTTGCGTTGCCGTAATTAGCTCCGAGGTCCTTTAGCGGGTTGGATTTTAACGCCTGCAAAAAACAGGCGTTAAATCCCCCAACCCGCAAAGGGACCTCGTAGTAAGGCGATAGGGATTTACCGGTACCAGTATTTTACCGGTACCGGTAAATCCCTACCGCTATCCGTGTAATGAGGCCCAATATCTTTCCCATTATTGAAGCATTGCCAAAACAAGAATTATTTTACCCACCCAAAGCCCATTAATGCCCCCATTCTTCTGATAAAGAAGTCAGTCTTTTTTTAAGGGGCTTTAACGAGAAAGCCAGCCACTCCAGAACTAAAGAGCCACATGGTGCTGGCCACAGCCCATGAGCTTACATTACAACAAAAAAAAATGTTTTCTTTTTTTTCTTTTTCTTTCTAGAGGTCGCAACGGAGACATCAGAGGTCACAGTTGCGACCTCTGGCGACCCCTAAATGACGTCCCTGCATATGACATCACAATCAGGGGCAGGGAAGTCTTACAATTTATGTAGGAAAACATACATAAAGGGGCAGATCACATTGAGAGGCCTTAAAAAGGGAAGTGTAGAGAGAATGAGGGATGTCTCTAGGATGACCCGTGGACTTGGCAGACTGAGGATCTGCCAAGTGTCTTGCTGGGTTTGTCCTGCTGCAGGAGAAGGAGGGTACGCTGAGCGGGAGACAGCCGTGCTGAGACCGAGGTGACACTGAAACTATTTACCACTCAGTCTGCTGGTGTGGATATTTCAAGCATTCCTTAGGTGAGCATAAGTAAACGTGAGGCGTGTGTAACTTTTTACAATTACAAACATAGCTTTTTTCATGTGTTTTCTTCACTGTCCAAGAAGCAGACGTCACATATGGAAGCTAAAAGTTCAAGGCTCTGCTGAATTGAACAATACTTTTCAAGGTGATTAGGTAGCAGTGTTTTTGGATGGCAGCGTTAGAAGTGTAATTGAAATATATTGTGGGAGCAAGGAGTTTTACTGTGGGAGTGGAAATTACCATGAACTGTGCCCACAGCTCTGTTTTGGCCTGAAGTGTGGAGTCTGCTATTACTGAAAAAGGGAAAAATATTAAATAGCGATGTGCACTTTCATTTCTGTATTGTAAAACATGTCATGATGAACTAATTGCATTGTGCATATCATTTTGCATTACTCATGAACCTTAATTTCTTATAAAGCACCTGAAAAGAATTAGATCAGCTTTGGTTTATTTATTGTGTGTTGGCATATAGACAGGTGCAAAGCTAAGGAGGTATTTTTACTACCGCTGATGGTAAAAAGCAAGGTGCACCAACACACTGTGAACTGGGGCACATCATAAAGAGCTGATTTCCCATAGTATAGTTTCCAGATGACCTGGTAAGTCTATTCTGAGTCCTTTCCTCCAATTTCTTTTTTTTTTTTTATTTGATCTTTTACTCAGTTAAAACTAAGTTTTATCAAATTATTCACATCCGCTAATCGCGATAAAATTAAAACATCTCTATCTACAAAAACCTCCCAACAACTGGTACGTCACACTGGCCACTAGGATACCTGAAACTTGCCTCCTTCAACCCACGCCTTATGGAGACCCACCCTGGGACGCATGATGATTAATCTGTTACAATGCAAGTTCTATAGTTTGACCAGCGCTATTGTCCATCTCGTTTTCTCGCCAGAAATCAGTGTATTCCACAGATCCTCAGGTCAAAAGATCCATACGTTTTCAACCAGCGGAGGGATATGATATGATATGATATGATATGGCATTTGTAACACGCCTATACACAAGTGTTTCAAGGCGCGACGAGGCAGGGAGGGGGGAACAAGGGGAAGACAGACAACGATCCTACTAGGCCAGGTGTCATTCAGACCGCGCAAGTGCAGAGGTAGGGGGAAGGGAAAAAGTGGGAGGGAGGTAGATGTTCCTGTTGGCGTTGGTTTTTGAACACTCAAACACCAGATGCTTAAGAGTTTCTGCAGAAGGTTCCTCTTTGCATAGGCGACATCTCTTGTCGGTTGTGGCTCCTTGAATTGTTATGATCTCACGGGTTAGCAGTAGGTTTAGTCTCGCTTTCATGAAGCAGATTCTCATTTTTTTGTCCGGAAATTTTAGCCAGTAATTCTGCGTTTTTTTCAACTTGAATGTTGGTGGCAGGTGGCTTAGGAGTTTATTCCCCACCGCTTTCTCTATTGTCAAGATCCAGTCCATTTCTTCCATTTTTCTTTTAATTCGATCTGGATTTTCCTTCAGTTCTTTTTATGTACATGCTATTTGAGCTAGATCGTCCTTTCTGGCCTTTACCCATTTTTCCAGAGCCTTACATTTGCCTGTTTCGATTTCTTCCCTCATGATGTTGAAGATGGGTAATGTATCCGACATGATTATTCTCCTGTACAGTCTCATTGCACTTTGGTCTACCATCGACACTAATGACAGTAAACCCAGCTCTTTCCTGATAGCTCTACCAAACTCGACTGCCATGCCGGCTAACAGTGTTTTCCAGACATAACCCTCTAGTTTGGTCCAAAGATGACAAGGGGTATATAGCGACGCTTCCATTCCGTAAACCAGAGCTGGTATAACTTTTGCCTTGTAGAAGGTTATCGCTGGTGTTAAGGAAAACTTTCCAAACTTGGTGTCAACCACTCTAGTTTGTGAGGTTAGACGTTTCACTTTTTCCCATAGTTCAAGAACAGACAAGAGTGTGCAAATCCAACTATCAATCTGAACCCCCAGATATTTGATATTTTGTACGATTTCAATTTTGGTGTTATCCAGAAACCAGCTTAGTTTTTTCGTTGGTTTACTAGGTACTTTCTCAATTACCAAGATGTTGGTTTTTGTTTTATTTATCTCCAGGCGGTTTTCGCTGATGTACTTCTCCAGGTTTGCTAGTTTTCTTTGAAGCCCCACTTTGGTCTGATCTAACAGAATGACGTCATCGGCATACAGAAGACGTGGAATCTCCATTTTCCCAATTTTAGAGGGGAACGATCTTATTTTGATTTCTGAGAGCTGATAGTCTCCTAGAAAAGCTATGAACAGGGCTGGGGACAAAGGACAACCCTGCTTGACACCTCTGTTCACGACTATCTCTTCTGATAGTGCACCCTGGTAGTTTAATTTGACTCTGATTTTCGTGTGCGAGTGAAGGGCTTTTATGGGGTCCAGTATTTTTTGGGACAATTCCAGCCTTGTAGTTTCAGCCAAAGTCTGCTCCGATCGATCCTGTCAAAAGCTTTTGAAAGGTCTACGAAAGCCAAATTTGGCACACCTTTTTTGTCTTTGGCTTTCAAGATATTTATTAACAGTATGTTGATTATTGTGAAGCCATTTTTTTGAAAGCCCGTTTGAAGACAGTCTTTAGAATGGCCATCTTTTTCCCAGATTCGCAAATGCTCAAGCAGGTGAGTTGCATAGATTTTCCCTACTATGTCCAATAAGGCAATTGGCCTGTAGCTCTCAGGTTCATTTCTAGCTCCTTTTTTGTAAATTGGGATTATCACCGCTTTCTGCCATGATTCAGGGATCATTTTTGTTCTCCCACATTCGGCAAAGATCTTACTGATCATTTCTGACCATTCCTTTGGGAACATTTTAAGATTCACGTTCATCAGTCCGTCCGGGCCCGGAGCTCTTGAGGTTTTGAGCTTCCTTATAGTTACTTCAATATCTTCTGCGTTCGAAAGATCTTCCCAGGATGTGTTGGAGACCTGGTTACTCATTACTGGTTCGATGTTCGTACCCTCAAATTCCGACGTGAAGTAACTGATCCACCTTGCTTCTGCCACTGAGTTGCACTGGGTTGCAATTTGAGTACTGTTCATTGATTTTATCAAGGTCCAGAATTCGCTGGATTTTTTTGTTTGCAATTTGCTCATCATGTCCTCAGCGTCATTTTGGTATTGGACAGCTCTGTACTGTTTACGCCAGTTGTTATAGCTTTTCACTTCGAGTTGTCAGTTCTTCCAATCATTTGATTTCTTGGCTATTCTTTTCAGTCTAAGGCCCACTTTTCTTTGTCATAGGTGTGGTTGATATGCTCTGATTTCTTCGCTTTCTTCGTGCCCAGTACTTGAAATGATAATAATAGAGGCAGATAATTTGGTCTTTCTTTCATTTCATTCAAGACGTTGTCGTTGACTCTGTGTTCCCAGGCCCGTTTAATTTTCACGATGTCTTGTTTAGTTAGCCGTAGATGGGTCTGTTGGAAATTAGTTTGAATAGCCAGGTCATACGTCCTTGTATTTGGCCTTCTTGTTTGCCACGTGCAAATCAATAAGTTGTGATCACTATGGAGAGTTTTTTGCACCTTGAAGCCAGCCAAGCCTTGTATAAGATCATTGGAGATAAAGATCTAATCGAGGGTTGCTTTTGAGAAATTCCGTTCCCACGTCAGGATGTTTATTTGCTTTGGGAACAGTGATGCAACATTTATTTTGGATGTTTCTTGCACGGATAACTTCATTCCACGCCTTTCCTCTCTCAACGGTAGAGTCTAGGCCTCCTCGGGACTGGCCGTGTCCTTGTTGGTCAGCCGCCACCTCGGAGCATTTGGCGTTGAAGTCGCCGCAGATGATAAGCTCAATTTTGTCGAATTCAACGTAAAGCTGGTCTATCGTTGCACTCATGATGGCACAGAAAGTTTTTATCGACATACGTTGTGGGTTCCAATAGCAGTTGACAATTGCCAGAGGCATTTCCAGCCCCTTTTGGTTCTTGACGTTGGACTGAAGCTGTGAGGTCAGAATTACCAACGTTTCTATGACTCTTTCCACATTTGCAGTTCCCTCAAACCAGTTCCAGTTTTAATAGCAGTTAAAAGACCTGATGAAGGTCTACCTAGCAAGCCTTTAACTGCTGGTGATATCACCACTGTGAACCCATCAAGGGCAGGTTGGTTCAGCAACTAAGTTTCCTGCAGGCAGACTATGTCGAAGAGACCCAGGTCGACATCTCCGGTTGTCATGAGGTGAACATGACATCTCGTGTTCCAGGAACCCAGACTGAATTTTTCCTTTACGGCTTGCTCGATTCCTAAATTACTGTGTTCTCATTGAGGCGGGCTGACCCAGGTCGTTGCTATTTGCCGGTCTTTTTATTCCAGTTTGAAATTAGCCACTTCCAGGGGCCTTTGGGTTGTGTTAAGACTTCCGCTTTCCCCTGATTTGTCAAGTCTGTGTTTATCGCGCGTAGTGCTGCTGCTGTTCCTCTCTTTGGCTTCTGACTGCCTTCCGTCCTGACTCAAGGTGCTCCTTATTGCTGGATCTTTGCCCTTGATTGATTTTCATAACATCCCTCTCTGTCGACTCGATGAAACGTTTCACTACACCACCATTGTGGTGAGATCTTCTGCGGGGTTCATAAAACTCCTGGGGCTTATCCCATCGATTTTGGCGGTATAGATCTTCAGTTTTCGATCGATAGTGCTTTTGAAATCTGCTCCTTTCCTTCTTTTCCTCTTCTAGATCGTGTCCGTCCGTCTTCCTTTTTATTTCAGTCAGACGAAAACCCATTTGTTCAATTTCTTCGTAGGCTGACTCATCAATATATTGGATCCCGGCAGCTTTCAGGTGTAAAAAAGCCTTAGCCTTCTTTTCCCTATGATAGGGTTCCACTAGCTCGAAGTCCTCCATTCTGATTTTTTTCAATGTTTTCGTTTTCTTAGTTATTTGCAATACTGTCGATCTATTTAATATCAGGAAGTTTTTATCTGCTTCCATTTGTTCCAACCTGAAAACTCATATCACTTCTTTTGCTTTTTTTCGATTGTCCACTTCCCCTCTTTCTGCTCGGTAGTTCCATAAGCTTCCTCGTTTTTCCACCTGATCTCGTTTAGGTCGGGGCTTCACTGGGCTCCTTCTCGTTCTTGATTCTTTGTTTTTATCCTTCTTCTCCTCGACGCTTGAGTGAGGTTTAGCTTTGGACCAGGCTTCGTTGGACTCTGGCAAAGTAGGACTATTCTTGTCGCTCGGGGCACGTCCCTCGTTGGCCACTTTTTCCACATCGATTGGACTTTCATCCTGATCTTTTAGCCTCATTTTTTCACTGCTTGCTGTTCAATGCTCCTTTGTCCCCTTCATCTCCTTTTCTGAGTGTAGGGATATGTTCATTAAATCCGAACAGCCTAGAAATTCTTCCACTCTTCTTGGCGATCTGAGTGTGATGTTTTCCTCAGACCGTATTGTTGGTTCATGTTGGTTTACCTTTATTTGTGGTGCTCCCTGGCCACAGGCACTGGCATCTGGTTTTGCCGACATTTTGAAGTTATCCTTAAGAATGGTATTTGTCTGAATCTGAGGGTTATAGGCAACGGGTTCTTTTTGGCTTTTGCAAATTGGCGCTCTTCGGTTATCCCTTCTGCCAAGGTTGAAAGCCTTTTGCCATTGCCCTTTGTCAGCGCCTGGTTCTCTTGGCCAGTTATCTCAGAGCCAAATGCTGTTGACTTTACGGTTCTATTTTGTATTTGCATACTTTCGATTTTTTTTCCAGGGCTTCAATTTTTTTTTCCCAGATGGTTTTCTGATTGCATGCTTTGTCTTCAACTGCTGTTATGTAGCTTTCCACATGTGCCAGTTTCCCCATCATGTTTGAAAGAATTGCTGTGTTATCGTGTACGTTTTCTTTTATGACTTCATACAGTTTGCAGAAAGGTGCTAACACAATAGACTTGGCCGACATGATGGCTATCATGTCGGGTTTCTTATTTGGGGATTCTTTTTGCATTGACGCTGCAATGTCACTGAGTCGTCTCTTTTTCAGTGAGAAGAATCTTTTCTGATCTCCTCGAGGGTGCTGATGAGTCAAAAGCTGAACATTGCACTGGGGATCTTAGATTTCTATCAGTGTTCGCCGGATTTCTTGATAATCCATTGTTCATTTGACGGTTGTCCCAGTAGGGTTTTGACTCGTCCCCTTTCGTGGTGGGGGAAAAAATTGACTGGCCTGGACAAAGCCCCATCTGACCAAGGGTCAGACGCTGCTCTCTTTCAGGCTGTGTGTGTGGCGCCCAGGCTATTTCTGTCTCCTTTTCCCTCTCATCCTCCAGTTCATCCACCAAAACCACTGTCTCATCTATGGTCACCGGGACACCTTTCGGTGCCTGTTGGATCGGTGTGTTGGTAGCCATACGTCTAGGATGGTCCTTTGGATTTGATGTCGTAGTGCTCACAAACCCTGCCTCCTTAGGCTTTTCTAAATCCTCACTCACTTCTTTAGTGGTTGTATTTCCATTTTCATGGGGGAGGCCGTCTTCCCGCCCTTGCTTGTCTATTACTGATGGTGTCGATTCCGCTTTCCTTTGCTTTTGGGCTAGCTGTGTTTCAACTGTTATTTCTAGCATTTCCGCATCCGATACTTTAGTCTCTATGCTCTGTTTCCTTCAATGTTGTGGAGTAAAGAAAGCCTTTAACGGGCATGACAGAAGTGGCTTAGGCAGCCCTCTGGACTTTTGACCCCATCTTCTGATGATTTTTTTTGCTTTCTGTTCCATCACGGGACATTTATTGGGTATTCTCTTTTCGCCATATTATTAGCCCCTTGTTGTCTTGCTTTTACGGGGGTGTTGCTTTTAATTTTCTTTTTTCTTTTCACTAGAGAACCAGTTTTGAGTTGCTCGCCATCAGTCTCCTTGTTCGAATCCTCCGGTTCTCCTTCCGATTGATTTTCGCTTTCCAAGCAGTCTTCATCAGATTTCTCCTCTTTGCTTGTGTCTGCATCCATCTCTCTATCACTGATCTCAATAATGGGCTTAGGGTCCCTTGTTTGACTTTTGCTCTGCCCTTGCGTGATAACGTCGCATTCACTATGTGCGATGTGGAGCATTGCTTGGACTCGAATCACATTAGGCAGAGTTTCTCTTTCATCCGCTAAGCCTGGGGCCTTCGTCTCCACTTCCACCTCAGCACTGTGCTGGAGGCTGTGCCCCCCTCTTACTAATCGATGATCAGATATTTCAGTTCCTGCGTCTAGCTCCTTTGCCCCCCATGAGCCCCTGTTGCTCGGGAGCCTTGTTGGGCTAGAAGCTTACGTACTCCAGTCTGGTTTCTCAGGGGAGATGACTCCACCCAGATCCTCATTTGCCTCAGGTTCGGAGCTTTCATCGACCCCGGTGCAGGGCAGCCGCTTTGAGTCAGGTGGGCGCTGTCCTCCGACCGCGCCCGGATGAACTCCACTCACCGAGTCCGGTGACGGCAGGCTGCTGCCTGCTGGATGTAAGGAGGCAGGGGCTGGCGGGCGTGTTCCATCTTGGGCCCCCTCCGCACCCTCCTCTCGGGCGGGTTGCTCCTCAAGCCCCTCAAGCTCCTCAGGGTCCTCCACCATCGGCATCGTCATCGATGGTACCGGCTCCCGTACTTGTCCACAGGCTTCAGTTAAGAAGTTGTTTTCCTTTTCCTTTTCTTTTCTGCTTCTCTTGACGAGTCCGTGTTGCGGCGATTGTAGACGCGTTTGCCCAGGGGCTATGGATAACAAGTCCGCAATTGTAGGTGTTGATAGTGGTCTCGGTGCCGAGGCAGACTTGCTCCTCCTCCTCTCGCTTGTTCCCGGGGCCATTGCCCCCACCGGCTTTGCTGTTTTCGTCGACGGTGAGTTTTTCATGAGTGACTTCAAAGAATTCAGAGGTCGTACCTCCGGCTCCATTCGACTCCGGCTTCGCATCTGCAGCGGACTGCTGCAGACTGGCTCCCCACCTTGGCTCACCAACTCCGCTCACCGCTCCGTGGTGTGTTGGGGATTAAATAAGCACTTCCTGCACAATGATGTGGAAAGCGACTGAGACTGCTGCAGACTGGCTCCCCACCTTGGCTCACCACCTCCGCTCACCGCTCCGCAGTGTGTTGGGGATTAAAAAAGCACTTCCTGCAAAACAATGTGGAAAGCGACTGAGACTGCTGCAGACTGGCTCCCCACCTCGGCTCACCAGCTCCGCTCACCGCTCTGTGGTGTGTTGGGGATTAAATAAGCACTTCCTGCACAACGATGTGGAAAGCGACTGAGACTGCTGCAGACTGGCTCCCCACCTCGGCTCACCAGCTCCACTCACCGCTCCGCGGTGTGTTGGGGATTAAATAAGCACTTCCTGCACAACGATGTGGAAAGCGACTGAGACTGCTGCAGACTGGCTCCCTACCTTGGCTCACCAGCTCCGCTCACCTTATTCTTTGAGGTTTTCCTCCAATGAAATGCCACCAATAAAATACCACCAATGCAATACCAGTAAGGTGGAGAAATTGTGCCCTAGTGTGCACCAGGTTTGGTTTTGGCTTGCTGCTCATCAGTCCAATATATGAGTAACACAGGTAGTCCTGTGTTTATGGGGCTTGCAAAATACCCCAACATATTTATGGTGCATTGACTGGGAAGCTATAAAGCAATAACTGGCCGTGGCTTTGCAGAGTATAGCACAGTCAAATTATGTGCTCTTTACCTGACATGTGGCATTGATTGTGCTGTGAGCATGATGAATTTCTTTTTATTGTGTTGTTGGCATTGGGTTCCGATATGTCGGAAACAGAAGATGAGTTTTATGATCTGTCTCATTATCTTGAGACAACATCTTTTGCTTTTGCTGCATGGTCATCTGAAAATGTGTTAACTTGGCAAGACAGGATGAACACTGAAGTCGAGAAAGAAACCCCTGAAGAGATTTTTGAAAAGGGGGGTATTGTACAAACGTGTCTGTCTTCTTCGACTATTTCAAGCAAAAGAACACAAACAAGACGGTGGGGCTCATTACAAGTCCGGCAGTAGCCATGCCAGTAAAACCGGCAGGCTGCCGCCGAACTTGCAATTTTTTCCGGCACCTGGCTTCACGGAAACACCGGGGGATTATGACCCCGGTGTTCCTGGAAGTCAGGTGCCTGCAAATTGTTAATCCCCCTTCCCATTTGCGTCCCATATGACTGAATGGGAAAAGGGAGGACGGAAGCACTGGCATCATTAACAACGGTGCAGGTGCTTTCTTGAAAGTCTTCGGGCAGGTGCCGTCCCACCACCAGTCTGATCTGGAGGGCGGGACGGCATCCGCCCGCAGACTCGCCTTGTGCTGGTCTGGTAACTATGGTGCTGGTAGGCTTACCGCCACTGTTGTTACCGGATCGGCACACTCATAATGAGGCCCATTGACTGTATTATCCGGTTATGTGCCAAGTTGCAGTGTTCCTTGCATAAGCTTATTAGGCTGTGAGGAAAAGATTCTGATGTCATTGCTGAGTTGCACTGTAGTTTAGATGCAGAACGTGAACGGTTGATACAGATGGAAGCCAATTTGAAACATAGAGAGCTGGGCACGCAGCTTCAAACTAAATTTAACAATCTCAGTGTACAGCTGATTCAGAAAGATAAACAGTTTTCAGAAAGTGAGGAAGAATTAATACATTTGAAAACCATGTTATACATTGGGCCTCATTACGAGTAGGGAGGTAGCCATGCCGCTTTTAGCGGCATGGCTACCCCCATACCGGGTACCGGGTCCGGGTCCGGGTCCGGGTCTGGGTTCCAGGAATAGGGAATTACCAGGCCATTCCAACCTTGGAGGGCCTGGTAATTCCCTTTCCCGGGACCCGGACCCGGTACATCCCCATTCCCATTTGAGCCCCCATAGGGCTCAATGTGAATGGGAAGGATGCTAACAATGGGCCCATAAATGACGGGCCCCTTGTTAGCATCTTGGTCTGCTAGCGGGTCCCGCTAAGGATGCTTGGTTTTACCAGACGTCCTTAGTGGGACCCGCGAGCAGACCTCATAATGAGGCGGTAGAGGGTTAACGGCGCCAGCAGCTCTACCGGTGCCATTAACCCTCTACCGCCTGGGTCGTAATGAGGCCCATTGTCTGAAATGATTGAGACGTGGTAATTTCAGACGTTCAGATACTTAGGAAGGATAGTAGTGAGAAGGCTGAGGAATTGCGTGCAATTGAAAATGAAATATTTAGGCTGTTAGATGAAAATGAGGGACAAACCAAAACAGTGGATCATCACCAGACACAAATGAATGAATTGCAAGGGCTTATCACTAAAGTGAAGGGTGAGAATTCTGCACTTTATCATGAAACACAATAGCTTCTTGCTCAGTGCAGAGAAATGAAGTGACAAATCTCAGATTTTGAAACCCAAGAAAAGCAAAAGTGCACCACATTCACTGAAGCTTAATTTAGTCAGGGAAACTTGCCAGCATCTGTCCACTCAACACGACCTGTCTATGGTCGAGTATTTGAGGCTGAACCACCCACAACTGCTCACCCACATGCTCTCCCACAAGAGAGCGAGGGGAATAACACATCCCACAATGCACTGTGCAGTTGTGACTGAGATTGTTAAGATGCTTCAAATTCCTAGGGCACAACATGGCCACTATTTTCACCTTACATTAGAGTATGCCTCTGCCAGTGTTATTCGAGGTCTAAATGAGCAATAGGACTTGTCTTGGGAGGATTTTACAAAAGAGATTAGATGCCAATATTCTCTATGATTCTATACAGCAAGCCAAGAAGCAGGTTTATAGCATGACAGCCCATCCAAATGATTTGTCTCGCCAACCTTTTCAAAGCTTAACAAGGGCATTCTCACATTTTAATGTGACCTTTTACCCTTGTTGAATTCAAGACTGCTTACTTCTATGGACTTCAGCAAGATATTGTGTTTCAGCTAATCTGTGAATTTGACAAGAAAAAAACACTAGAATGGATCATTGAACAGGTAACTAAAATCTATGAGGTTATATCTAATGAGAAGGCATAGACAGCTAATAGTAGAGAACCTAAGCCAAAGGCTAAAGAATCCACACCGGCAGTTTTAGAACCAAAATCTATAAATATACCACTAGACCTAGCCCAAATTCAGGCTAAGAATGTTACACCACACAATCAAAGGGGCGTATCTCTACAAAAAACCCCAGTGTTCCAATCCATAGATCCCAGTAACAGAAATTCATACATTAGTCCTCAGTATCTTGGTAAATGTCCCATAGCGGGATTTCGCTATGATATGGCCAGGGCTAAAAACCTCCCAGAATCAAATTTACAAAGGGCCATTTCAGGCATTAGGGGCCCAGAGTAGATGTGACCCTAACACAATTGCATATGGAAATCAAGCGAGACCAAGATGTGTAGATAGATTCATTGAAAATGGAAATCAGCATAGGGAACAAAACCCACCACATGAAAGACAGAATATGAACTATACACCTCGCCAGTATTGTCAGTCCCCACCACAGTTTCACCATGGTCAAAGGATGGTCACTCTGCACCTCTTGTGTCACAGGAATTCTGAAGAAACACAAACAGAAATCGCAATCTCCTGAAAGGTACCAGAACAGGCCTGATCAGGGTGAATTCAATCACTACCGGTCTAGAGCACAGATGGATGCGTTTAGGGACATGGGCAAATTCCAATGCTTAGTGGTCCAGGTTAAATATTGTCTGAGCAAATAGGGAAATTGTGGGCAGTACAAAAACTGCAGCCAAATGAAAGTTCAGAATGTCACAGGAGTGATCTTGCGTGGAGTGACAACAAGTGACTGGTTACTCATTTTTGCCATGATGAGAACACAGATGACCATGAATTACCTTTAGATGAAAACACTGAGTTGCTTAGCGAGTTAAAACCAAGAAAACAAATGAGCAAACAAGATAGACGGGATGAAACCACACATAGAAAGATGGCGTGGTAACTTAGATTTGAACCACACAATTAAGGTGTGTGAAAATAAGGAACAGGAAAAAACCAAAGAGCAGGAATTTAAAAAGAATGTGCAGCATGAAAATGAAACACATGCCGACAAGCGAATGATGGTTTGTGACAAAATAAATCTGTGCAGGTCTGATGGTACACTGTGTATATCAGCAGTAATACATGAAAAGAGAGAAACAAGTGACAATGTATCCTTGCTTGATAATCAAAATACGGTTCATACCTCCACAGAAGTGAAAATCCCCCAAGAGATAGGTACAGGTCAGTCACTTGAAGAATATTTTGAGCCACATATTTTTCAGGTGGAGATAATTACAGGTATCAGACAAAATGTAGGTAAGTGTCACACGCCAGAAACTGACATGCTCTGCTACATGACACTTGTGAACATATAGATTCACTGGGTTCCAGAATGGAGCTAAGTGGAGAGGACCCAAGCAATGGGGAAAGAGCAGTAGAGGAATGGGAAATTAACATAGGTGGTGCCGAGACAGGTGGGCAGTCTGTGTCTGTACTGCAAACGGGTTCTGGGTCCAACAAGATAAACAAAGAGATGCAAAGAAAGATGCGCAAAAAAGGAGGTAATATGTCATTTTATAAGCCCCTTTGCCTAGCAAGAAGTCAGGCAGGCCTAAGGAAAGTAATCCCTGTAATGAGTAACTATTAAACTGTTTTTAAATGTATATATATATATTTCTCCAGGACTTGGCTGGACCGCCAGTCAGTGAGGATCACTCTCCTTTCAGTAAAAATGAACACTCAATCCAGTACTCCGAATTCCATGTAAAAATATCTTCTTTATTTCATCATAATAGATCGCACCTCATAGCTCCATAGTATATAGCCGCCATCAATACCGGCTCTCCCAGACAAAACAGTTGACGCGTTTCGCGGCACCTCTTGCCACTTGATCGTGTATATATATATATATATATATATATATATATACACGATCAAGTGAATATATATATATTCACTAAAAAAAAACTTTGTTAAAGGGACGTTATGGTTAAGTAAAGTAAAACCGAAAAACCCCTGAAATTCGCCAGTTATGGTAGGCTAAGCAACCATAACTGGCCGCACCATTGTGCACTGCTAACATTAACACCCAGGACATCAAAAATGACATCACAAATGTCATTGATGACATCACTGATGACATCACTGATTACATGACATGTGTAGCCCCTTCGTTTTTGCTCACTGCCACATCTAGGATAGGTGGTTTAATTTACTGACAGTCGGAAAGGTAACTTTCAAAAGTTAGCACATTTATAGATATTGCTATTCTCACATAATCTTACAAAACTTTCCTTACATTTTAATCTCATCCTGTAATGTACATATGTAGGGGAAGAAGCAGACCTGAAAGAAAGCTGTCGTTTTTGTGCGTGAATACAATCATGTACATTATACACAGTTGCTAATGATACTGGCTCTTGTTTGTTTACTGTACTCTCCATGTGTAAGCCCCATATTTGTAAACATTGTGGTCTATTTATGTTTTGTGTGCATTACTAGACAAATGAAGTAAGTGATGCATTATTAGCAACTTAGTACATGTTTCACACACCTGAAAAATCAGATACAGAAGTATTCACCACTTTCTTGTACAACTTTAGAAAGTGCAAATATAGAACCTCTATGGTGTATGCTGCAGGCTCTACCTACATTTCTATATGAGTAGGTTCCGGTATTAGAAAGAACACTGCAATGGAATTTTCTTTAGCACCCTATATTGCGTAATGGAGTATGTAGTTTATTACACATGTCCTAATAACCTCTGATATTTTTTTGCCAACATGACATTCACAACCCCTTCTCCGAAAATCAAATATACATGTGATGTCATCAGTGATGTCTGATGTCCTGGGTGTTAGTGTTAGCAGTGCACAATGGTGCAGCCAGTTATGGTTGCTTAGCCTACCATAACTGGCGAATTTCAGGGGTTTTTCGGTTTTACTTTGAACCATAATGGCACTTTTGAATAGGTTTTATAGTGAAGAGCACAGGTTTTTGGTTGGGCAACTTAACCATAACGTCCCCTTAACAAAGTTTTTTTTAGTGAATTGTACGGGTTTTTCGTAGGGAAACTTAACCATAACGTCCCTTTAACGAAATTTTTATTGTAACTGAATTGCATACATTTGTTGAAGGGGAACATAAGCATAACAGCACGTTAATGAAGTTTTTATGCTGAATATACACTATCAGCATGTGATATTCCAGATATGTAGTATAGTTTGATTACTTAACAAACATACAATGTAGACCATACAGAACCTCCTTGCTGTCGATATTGTGAAGGCACAGACTGAGCGCCTGTCTGCGGATGGACGTAGACGAGGTCATCACTACCAAAACAGTCAGGGGACATCTGAAATTGTACTATTGTGTCACACAAAAAATGTGCAACTTTGAGAAAGGACACAGAAAGACATTACAATTAGTAGTAAATAAATAGAGAAACCTAAATGTCTGAAACAAAAACTATGCATTTAATGACCATGTAGAATGAAATGGATTGTACCATAAAAAGAAAAAGGATGACTCCAACGTAAGTACCTCACAGAAACTCTGTGGGCAGGACCGACCGTAGACGCATGCACTTCAAGGAAGACAAATTACAGCAAAAAAGTAAGTTGACTTCTTTTTTCTTATATGAGCGTTTGGTATAAAGTGCAGAAAAATAAAGTCTTTCTGTTCTTTGCCTACAGAAATGTGCACTACTTTGGAGTGGCTGGAGGAGAATTTTCCGCTTGGGGAAATGTCTGAAGATAGCGACAGTAATGGTACACAGTGCTCTGCATAAGCAAAATAATATGCAGTATTTTATGGCCATTTAACATATATATATATTTATTTGTAGCAGAGCCTGAAAAAAAAGAGAAGCCATCAAAGGACACAGATGAAGACAGGCTGAAAAGGATAGAACGTAAAATGGAGACACTGAATGACAATTTTAATAGTTTAAGGGAATTTGTGGAAGAATTTGTTAGAGGAAAAGTACCTGCCCCCCTTCTCCATTCCCCAGTGAACCGTCCCCAAACCTTCAAGACGAAAATAGACGTTTTGATGAAATATCCATCCCTTCTTCCCCACACAAATCATATCAGCCTGTGTTGAACCTTACTTCCCCTATATTTGTGTCAGTGTCTGCATCCCCCTGAGTTTCTGTTGATTAAAGTGCGTGTAATTTTTTATAAAATGTTTGTATAGTTGTTGTTGAATACGGGTCAGAGAAATCTTTTTTTTTTTAAAAGACTTCAAGCGAACAGCACGCCTGTTCGAGTTAGCCATAAGCAATACAATGTGGATATTCTAACGGCAATATACCTACCAGTAGCAACGGCAACCAAGATGCAACTGATCTTAGAAGGTACCATCTGTGCAAGTTGTGTGTAAAGAAACAGAATGGGGCATGCTAAGGACATTATACCTCTCCGTATGTCTCACAAATTAAAACATGTTCCTAGAACATAGTAGATAGGCAGGATGTATATAAATGAGGCAAATTAGAAGTGTTCTAAGGACACTATATTTGTCCGTATCGTCCACAGAAAGATGGAACCGTCCGTAGAGCACGCACAGTGGCCGGCATGTTCGTTATCAAACAAAATGGAGGTGTCCTAAGGAGACAGGATCTGTCCTTACAGTCATGAGATCACGTACGCACATGCGCAGTACACCCATAAGTACTGTGAACATCTCGCCTGTCCCCAACTGTCCATCTCACGTGTGCCGCACTTTTAATTAGTTGCAGGACCCGACCACTGTTCGTAGAACACTGGCACGCATGCGCACATGTGTTAGTCTGCATTTGCTGTTGTGCAGCCATGCTTTTCCCTCGCGGATGTGTACAGGTCATCATCATGTGACCACACCCACGCTGAGCGTGTGGACTAATTTGCGCACTTTGTCTGCTTCCGCAACTCTGCAAAATAACTGACACATAAATGGGAAAGTATTTTTCAGTATAACATCACCATTTGACACTTCCCATACAATAGCTCCACTTATGATTGTGTTGTTTACAATTTTTGCAGCAAGCAATGTGGTCACGAGCCTCATCCTTCGATCCCTATAAATAGCCACACCCCCGAGCTCATCTTCATTGTGCTTCTAGCTATAGCAGTTAGAGTTGTGCTGCCTTTACTGCTGTAGCGACCATTTGGCAAAAAATCCTTATGGCATCCATAGCTGCTACTGCTGCATTACCCTCAGCACCACCCCTAAACCCTCCACCGCCACCAACTTCCCAAGGGCCTGCAGAGGGATATACGGGTGAGGATGTGGAGCTCGAGGAAGAAGCGGAAGAAGAGGATGAGGTGGAGGAACTCCGCACTACAAACACTCGGCGGGAGTCGTGGGTGTGGCGGTTGTTTTCCGTTTATGGGAACGTACCGAAAGCACATGCGAATCTGGTCAAGTGCAACCAGTGCCAGTTGGTGCTAAGTCGCGGGAAACCTGGTGCGTACAGCTTTGGTACGACAACCATGAAGCGACTCCTAATGTCGTTCCACAGTGCGTACATTCGTAAGGTGGTGTCATGTGAAGAACCTAGTAGATTGAGTTCCCCCACAGCATCCTCCGTGTCCGATCCTCTCACCACAAGAGACAGTATTGTGGGGGAGCGCATTCCTCCAGCTGTGTCACAAGCCATTTGCAATGCTGTTGACCCTTACCTTTCGAGGGTCACAATAGTGTGTATGTACTGTGACGCAGTTCTCTACAGGGGGAGAGTCTTCAAAGTTCTTTTGAGGCTACAGTCACTGAGCACGAGAAAAACTGTGCCCTACCTAAGTGAAGTCCACCCTATATCTTTCTCTCTCCACCTGGCCCTTCTTATCCCCGTGGTTGGTGTCCCTTCCTTACCCTCCCTTGCCCACCTCTCCTAGTGTGTCATGTCCATAAAAGCAATGAACTTAAAAGTTAGCAACATTTAACAAAAGGCTCTTTTCAGAGCTGCCTTTCTCAGTGCAACAATAGAGCTTTGAAATGACCGTTGTAGGGCCCCTCGTTTTTTTTTAAAGTCTGCGGACAGTCATGGGACACACAAAAATGGAGGGTGCAAGCAAAGCAAAACCAATGTACGTTTCGCTGGGAGTAAGTCGTGGCTCTAAAAAGAGCCTCTCGGTGGTGTTGAGTATGCTTCAAAAACTGTAGGGTGCAAAAAAATGGATTACCAAATAGGTTACTATAATTCCAAAATAAGTTGCAATTCATGTTGTACGTTGCGAAGAAAATTTGATTACCTGCATATGTGAGATGAACTCCATCTCTGCGAAATATGAAAGAGCTGTGAAACAAAATGTTTTCATTGTGGAATGAGGACATGCAACATCTCTTAGAAATGCACAAACAGCCTTATTTACATTGTGCCGCGCTTTCTCCATTTGTGGGCCAAATGCAGATGAATGCAGCCACTTTTGTCTTTGAGCAATACGGGAAAAAAGTATATGGCAATTTGGAAACATGTCCATGACTTGCGCAAGTCCTTCCTTCATTGCAAATTGCAAAGAAATGCCAGAAACATGGCCTAAACTATTGCCGCCACAATGAATGATAAGTATATCAGGATGACATTCTGTCTGTAAAGTAATGCAGAGAGGTACCAAGTTCAACCACCTCATTCCGCGCACGCCATGCCAGTGCACTTCCACAAGAGGAAATCCAAGATCTGCAGATAGACCACAACTTTCCGCATGCACCTTCAGCCAATGTATCCACAAGTCTCCCATAATCCAGATAATCTGTTGTCGAGCACACAGAGTCATGGCTGTCTGGTCTCCTGTCAGGGAAAAGACGTTCTGACTAAATATCTCTGTACAAAACAAACCCATTGACCTTCACTGACCAATCCCTACCTTCGCACATTCTCATTTGCACGCGTCTCCACCCCAAAATCCCCGTTTGTAAAAGGCTGCACCTGCAAACTACCGCCATGTTCGCGGACACGTACAACACCAGAGCGTGCCGACTGTACATTTAAATATTATTCCCCTTTTTGGTTTTTTTTTGGCAGATGCCTTACAGACACCTGTTATTTTTCTTTTTTTTGTGCTTTTTTTATTCTTACTTTACTCCTACAACCATTACAGAACCTTCTCCAAAGCAAGCCTCACATTCCAAAAGAACATGGCATTTCCCAAAGAAGATAACGCAACACCATCTGCTTCGAAATAAGCCGCATTACTGGGTACAATGTTCTCATGGCTGCAGAAAAACATACCAGCACGTAACATAAAAGCACACATGCCACGATTAATGTTACACCTCCCAATACGGTGATCAGGACAGAAAACAGAACTATTGTCCCATTTTCCTCTAGGCAGTAACCCAGAAAAAAATATTTTCGCAGTTGGAAAGATGTTCATGACTCCTTTAACCAACTGTTCCAAATCTTTCAACAAAGTATGTGAACTCACGTAGCCCAAAGGGCAAGCACCGTAGTGCAAAAGTACCACATGACGACTTGTCATCGTTCGCATCTCGGTGCAAACTTAGAGAAGTGCCGCAACATTGCGATCAGTCTCAGCACTCCAAACCACCTCCACTCCTCTCACATCAAAATGATGTGCCAAGCCACATGCCTACTTTCGGCATACAGCTATAAACCTTGGACAAAATGTCTCCAAGGACCAAAACCCTGACCCTCTGCGCCTCTGCCATCTTCAGTATACGCACCGTCTTTCGCCACAAAGGAATAATGTGAACATCTGATCGGCTGATGGCCACAGTCCCTTTTCCATGTTCTATTTGCTGTAGATACCCGTATGTGACACGCCCTAGCCGCGGACAAGCGGTGTCTACGTGTGGCACGTAACTCTTAGCCAGTCCTTCTACCCTTTCCACATCACTCGCGATTCCATTTCCTCATTGACACAGCTAAGCAGTCACACAACCATCCACCAATCACATTAACTAGCCCTACATCTAACTCGTCATCAAAATGTTGCACTTCAAATGTACTACTGATCACTGTGAATGCAAGTCGCATATCATTGCAAAGAACCTACTTCAAAAACTACTGTGCAAGTGTCGCGGATTTCTACGTACAGCTCCATCCATGCGCATATGCACGCGTATAATCTACAGGTATGCATATTTTACTCAGAGAACATGTGCAACCCTTATGATTTCATTTAAACAAATTATTCCAACTAAATCTTCTTACTGTCTTCCGCATAACTTATACATACGTTAGAACCCTCCCTTTTTAGTGGGAAACTCGATTTTCCATTAGAAAATGGCACATTTCTTTTACTGTGTACCGTCTACATAAATGCTACTTCCAATGCGATCGTATGAGAAAAAGTAAACGCTCCCGATTGCTGTGGTGACATCTCCCTTCGAGGGTCTCCCGATTTTTCGAAATCATACTTAGAATCTGAAAGTACAGATTCTTTCCCCATTTACTATACTAACCTATCGATTACAAATCTCTCTGCCATAGATAACACAGCTTAAAAGAAACAAGACATTTGCGTAACCTAAAAAGTGTACGCAGTTCTGAAGCCAGCGCAGTGAAAAGCCCACATCCACTGTGTTCAAATGTCAAGAAGAATACTGCGACGAAAAATACAACATTAACGTGTACTCTAACATCACAGTTTTAAACACACAAAGTTACTAACTTCTTCTTTTTACAATTGCAGTCAAGACTACCATCATGAAAATCAACAGCATCTATACTGCAAACGACATATCCGAAGAAACCTGGACATTCTCAAAAAAAAAGTAAGTACAGTACAACCTTTATATTCTAGCTATTCCTCAAACAGACTGTGTTGGTTATGTATTTAGTTTGTGCACCAAAGCAAACAGTGATTTCTGAACCATTATACCCACAAATTGCCATTTACTAAACAAAGATTAACAGGCAGAATGACTCACAAATCCCTGTATGTTTGGTTCTCAAATAACATACAGACCCCTTAGAATGTTAGTACTAGAAAACAAATAGCTGTTTTAATTTTATGCCACTACGTCCACTATTAATGCTTCTCCTCACCACTAGCCCACTTTCTACTCTCATCTGAAGCACATTGTAGTAGTATATAAACAAAAGGATTTGGGAAGTCTAGTTTTCTAAGAGGCCAATACACATTCACACACCACCACAAAGTGCTTACCCAGCAAACTCATGCACACAAGCACACAGCACACATACATTGTACAACAGACCAAACCATGCCTTTTTTTCTTCAACATACCACAATAAATGCCTACCAAAAAGCAAGTTTGTAGAAAGGAACGCAGAAGTAGAGCAAATAGAAATACAAGTTTCCAACCTAAGCATCAATCTGTAGCAGAGTTTCTAGAGAACGTTGGATCAAAACAGCTAATTCATTTGTTTACCAAAACAAAGCAAGCCTCAACTACCGAAACTTTACCTCCTCCAACAAAATGTGGCACAAAGCACAAAACTCTTCACAAAAAATCGGCTACCAGTACCGTTAACAATGTTCCCATTAATCCTGATATAGTAAGAAGAACCTATATTAAAAAAAGTATTTTAGCAAAAATGTTTCGCCACAGAATCTAATAAGAAGAGGACTGAAATCATCCACACCCCTTAAAACCTACCGTAGAAAAATAATCCTACAATCTCTCGTGGACAGTGCAATCATTCTCAAAAGGACGTTGTTTATATTGGTGTTAAATAGAATGAATCCACTAACCAAACTAAGTACCAAACTGCAAAAGAAACTTATCAATAAAAGATAACAAAAACAACTTCTTACATATTTGTGGAGGTGAATGGAGTCACACAACAACCACAAAACTATATTTTAATGAAGAAGCATACAAACAAAATCAAACAAACACAATTGCCATCCATAGCAGCGGACGAGGATATGACAAAATCAATAATACCATCATGGAACAAGAAACACTGCTTAGAAAGGTATCCCCTCAAAACTCAGAATTACCTCTCGATTCATCTGAATCAGACCATCCAGTATACAAATGGCCGTGCATGTCAATGTGTGCCATTCCTAATAAATCTTTCAAATCTTTACGTCAGTTCCTCAATCAGTATGTGAAAGGTAAAGAGAAAATTAAAATGAAAGTGCTGCAAAATATGGATATCTGTCCAGTGCGCAAATACACAGGACTACAAGGACATTCATTAGCCTGCATTTCTGGACCTATTTGCAAAAGCACCTTCAATGATATCAAAAGGATATCAATATATCATTAAAATGTATAAAATATATTATGCTAAAAGTCCAGCTTCAGAATTGGCCAATTTAAATAAGACTCTTCTGCATGGTACACCCAAGTATCTACAAGAAGAAATTGACCGTATCCAAAGAAAATATTTTGGGAATGAAAGTCACGTACAAAATGCAATAGTTTTAGAACAGACTAGCAACATTTCTGCACATAGCAACCTTCTATTACACACATACAAAAAATAAATAGTAAAATTTAAAAGTGCATCGGCTGAAATACCAAACCATGTGTGTGTGTGTTGCCGCAGAACGTTTTACAAAAGGAACACAAAAAATGTAGACATAGCATACAAGATAGAAGACAATGAAGATTCCAAATGGTTTGAATTAGCTCTCTACCTTTTAGCCGAAAACAAATATGAAATAAGTGAACCCCTAATATGTTGTAGTTACTGCACTACAAAACTAGACAACAATCAAAGTCCTTCATGTGCTATCACAAATAATTTGGAATTGCTCCCACTACCAAAAACCTTGCAACAACTCAATTTGTACGAGAGCATTATAATTCAAACAGTTCATCCATTTCAAGCAATTATATGCCTTCACCCAAAAACAGCCAAATTACTTCCCTCTGAATTGGTGAAAGGCATTTGTGGCAAAGTAGTTTATTTGCCATTAGATCTTACAGAAAATGTGCACACTCTAGGACTGCAACGTTCAATAGAACATTCTTTAATTGTGTCGGAAAATGGTGTACCAACCAAAGACAAAATAATTTGGCAACAACTGGTGGACTTAAATAAAGTTAGACAAGCCTTGAAATATCTAAAAGACAATAATGAATACTTCAAGAAAATAAATATTGAAGAAATCTTAAGGGAAACAACTACAATAGTTGAACAGTCAGCAGAAACTGGACAATTTGAACTTCTGGATCCTGCTGCAGTATCCACTCTTTTGGACCAGCACACAATTCATCCATTGCATTCCAATGAAAGCATAGATGATGCACTAGAAACTTACCAAATGCGACAAACCAAAGGTTCACCAATGAGCATATGGGAAAAAAGTATAGAAGCACGTGCTTTGCCAGTAGGAAATAGCAGTGGAAAAGGTGGAAGGTACGATGATACAACCACTCAGATTACGGCATCAGAATGCCGCTCATTACGAATGTATTCCCAAGATCCCAGGTTTAGACAAAATGTGGAATACATATTCCACCTACTCTTTGAAAGTGAACTAGCAACCCTATGTTACAGAGTTGCACACATTTTGAAATGTGGAACCCACTTTCAAAATATGTCAGCTACACAATTATACAAAAAATACAAGATAAAGATGAAGGTTTACAGTCAAGTATAACAAATTTGTTTGCAAACATGCGTGGTACAAAAGAATACTGGTTCCGATGACACGGAGAAGTACGTTGTATGATCAGAAACCTTGGATCACCGACTTGGTTTGTTACACTAAGTTGTGCAGAATATGCATGGGAAGATTTACATGAGTTCCTACGCATATCAAACAACCACAAAACCAACATACATTTATTAACGTGGGATGGCAAACCTGTGGATAGTGTTGGGCGCTGGCGGATTTGATACTCCGAGAATTCAGCTGATTAGCTTATAGTTTAGGTTCATCATCCGGTCAGAAGAGTCATGTTGGTGTTTGTAAATTGTTGTTTTATTATTCTTTTCAACAAAGCACGCCACCCAATGGGACACAGCTTGCTCCAGTACGCCGACTGGCTTGAGCACTGGCTATACAGCCACTCTGGCACCCTGATCCGGGAGGACCAGTTACCAGCTCTATCCAGAGCCTCCTTCCTAATCAATTAGCCCTGAAAAAGACTTAGGTCGAAACGCGCGTCAGCTGTGTGCACTCACCTATGTGAAAAACTGGCAGTATTGGCCACGTTAATGTTCTTCAATTGCTCTGGTGCTTTGTTGAAAACAATAATAAAACAACAATTTACAAACACCAACATGACTCTTCTGACCGGATGATGAACCTAAACTATAAGCTAATCAGCTGAATTCTTGGAGTATCAAATTCCGCCACCACCCAACACTATATTTTATTTTTTACATTTGTATAGCGCACAGGCAGCCCAAGGGCATTGTGGTGCTGTTACTTGCAGACAACTTAGTTACATTATGCATAAGTTACAGATTGGGTACATAGGCGTGACATATAATATGCATAGAGGCCTACACAGGTCAGGTATACATATGGCGGGTGTGCATGAGAGACGGTAGAAAATCAAGCAAACAGGGTGGTTTTCAAGGTTTTGCGGAAGGTGGTCAGAGAAGGTTCAGCTCGCAGGGCAGTGGGGAGGGCATTCCAGTGTAGGGCCGCAAGGTAGGGGAAGCTGGCACCCCCTGCTCTTGCTTTTTTTACCCTGGGTACAGTGAGTAGGTTGGTGTAGGGGGTCCTGGTTGGTCTTGAGGACATGGCCGGGTGGATCCTTTGTGCCAGGTAGGCTGGTGCTGCAGAGTGGATGCATTTGTGGGTGAGGGTCAAGGTTTTGAAGATGATCCTCTCTTTTATAGGTAGCTAGTGGGAGGCTCTTCTGGCAGTAGATATATGCTCTCTTTTGGAGATGCCTTGTGCTGCGCGGAGGGCGTTCTTTTTGAGTGACTTGTAGTTTCTCGAGGCTTTTTGTGGACGTCCCTAGGAAGAGGACATTGCAGTAGTCCAGCCGTGATCCCGTGATAGCCCTAGCTATGTTTGTGCAGGTGTCACTGGAGAGGTAGGGTCTAACTGCATTGAGGAGTTTGGCCTGGTAGGCAGCTGAGGAGGCAATGGCGTTCACCTGTCTGGTCATGGACAGATTGGAGTCCAGGTAGACGCCTAGGGTTTTCACTGACTCAGATACTGGAATTATGATAGAGTCAATGGTGAAGTGGGAGAACTGCGCGTCAAGTTTTTTTAGGGTGTCGGGGGAGCCTACAAGTAGGAGTTCAGTTTTGTCAGAGTTGAGACAGAGGCTGTTGGCAGCCATGCAGGTTTGGATTGCGTTATAGATGGTGTTGAGGGTCTTGGAGTCAGTCTCATAGTCGCCTGTCAGGGTCACGAGGATCTGCGTGTCATCCGCGTAATTACTGTATGAGATCCCCATGGTGTCAAGGATGAGGAAGAGGGGGCGAGTGAATATATTGTAGAGGGTGGGAGAGAGGCAGGAGCCTTGTGGGACCCCACACAGCATAATGGTTGGGGATGCAGTAGCTAGATCAGAGAAGACCTGCATGGTCCTTCCATGTAGGAAGGAAGTGATCCAAGCACTAGCATGGGCTGAAAAATTTGCAGTGGCGGTTAGGTGGTGACATAAAACGTTGTGATCCAGGAGGTCAAACGCAGCAGAGAGATCGAGGAGGAGGCGCAGGACAGGTTTGCCCAGGTCAATGGCATCATCCATCTGTTTTTTGAAATCCAGTAAGGCGGTCTCGGTTCCGTGTTTTGGGCGGAACCCAGATTGTCTCAGGCCTAGGAGTTGGTTCTCTTTGATGAAGTGTTGGACTTGCAGATAGGCTGCCTTGTCCAGAATCCACAGGTTTGCCATCCCACGTTCTCTTTCAGCCAATTGGGAACCTCGGAGTTGGTCCCCAGATAAACCAGGAGCCGGGCTGCGGGCTATAACACCGATTTACATATACAAGGTGCGCAGTGGACAGATAACTCCAACCAACTGTAACCATACATTTATCAACACCTGGAGAACTTTGCTCTCTAGATCCAGTTAATGTGTCCAGATATGTCCATCATTGTTTCTTTGCTATGCTACACTTTATTTGCAATAAAACAGTTCCTCCTCTCGAAGAAGTGCAGCACTTTTTTTGGAGAAAAGAATACCAAGCGAGAGGAACAGCACATATTCACATGCTTTCATGGATCAAAGGTGCACCTAAATTTGGTCAGGACACTGATGCCACTGTTTTGCAGTTCATCCAAAAATATGTCACTTGTGAAATCCCTTCACAACGGACACATAGTGACCTGCATGGGCAGATTTTACAATTTCAAAGACACAAATGTGGCAAATATTGTCGTCGCAAATACAAAAACAGGGAAATACTACACCAAATGCCGGTTTGGTTTCCCTAGACCAGTTACAGAAACAGGTGAAGTGAACAACTTCATGTCTTCAGTTCGACATAGTGTGAAAGGTAAATCACATAAAAACACGTACTACATAAAAAGAACCAAAGAATGTAAATATATCAATGATTACAATGCAACCATTGACCTCTTATGGAATGCAAACATAGATGTGCAGTACATTGCAGACAATCCCACTGCTGTGGCACGATATGTTACAGCCTACTTAACAAAAGCTGAAAAAACAGAGCTTCAAGACCTCTGGGATGACTTATCATCAGAAAAAACACTATCTCAGAAATTGTACAGCCTAGGCATAAAAATTCTCTCTCATAGAGAATGTGGTGCCTATGAAGTGGCAGATCGTTTAAGTGGTACTGCTTTGTACGGAAAATCAGACAACATAGTATGGTTAAGTCTTGGTCCTGCTAAATCTAGAAAAAGAGTTCTGAAATCATATGAGGACATAGAAACAATTGCCAGAAATGATCCCAACAGCCAAGACATTTTAAAAAACAATTTACTGGACACATACTATCCGAACAGGACTAGCACTTTGGAAAGCATGTGTCTATACCACATATCTCAAAACTTTGGATACAAAAACAATGTAAAACCCAATGAAAGCAAATTCAGATATACAGTCACAGATTGTGAAGGCAGCTTAGTGAAACTTACAAAACAAAGCTTGATTAATCATGTTAAATTTTCATTAAAAACTCCTCAACAGAAAGAACTGAATTACATGTCTCTGCTACAACTTTTTAAACCATGGAGAAAAGAGGAAGAGATACTAGATAACTATAACTGCTATGAAGATGTTTTCAAAGCAAATGAAAGTATTATCACTGATGTGAACTTCACGGAGTCAAAGCAATGTTGCACAATGAACAGCAACACGAAGAAGAACTTCAGGCCCAACTAGATAAGGACTCTTCCGACAGTAGTCAACCTTCTGTAACAGGAAGTCAAGAACCACTAGGACAGCCACTAATAGCAAATGAGGCAGAATTAGCTATGACAGAAGTGGAAAACACCATGTGTCACTATCAAGAAAATATAGAAGACTTAACTGTACAACAAACAAAACTGAACAAAGAGCAGCGCAACATTTTTAAAGACGTAACAAAACAGATTGCACATGGTGTAGAACACGACGATAAAGAATGCACCTGCCAAAATTACAAACCAATACTACTGTACGTCAGTGGTGAAGTTGGGTCAGGAAAAACATTCTTAATCAAAATCATAAGCAAGTTCCTTCAGCAATTGACAAACAACAAACTATCAGCTGTTGTAACTGCCCCCACAGGTTTAGCTGCCTACAACATAGTCGGTGTCACTTTACACCGATTACTACTTCTTCCAGTAGAACACCAAAACAAATTAGACTACTACAAACTTTCTACAGAAGCTGCAATGGAACTACGCAGAGTATTAAAACAAATGAAAATGCTACTAATAGATGAACTGAGCATGGTCTCGAACCTAATGTTGGCTTAAATTCACCTCTGATTGCAAGAAGTACTTAAAACAAACTACGAACAACTCTCTGCAGGGAAACACATTATCGTTTTTGGAGATCTTCTACAATTGACACCAGTGAAAGGGGAACCTATTTTTAAAACTGTAGGACACAAACTCTGCCGTAAAACTGTTGGCAGGATAGGAAATGTCAACTTTTGGCAACATTTCCAATACAGAGAAGTAATAGAAAACATTCAGCAATCTGTGGATCTCACTTATGCCAACATCCTGAAAAATATTAGAGTTGGTGTACTATCTCAGGAAGCACAAGCAATATTGAAAAACCGGCACATTCATGCACTTTACGGCGATAATGCATCCAAGGCCTATGGCCTACAGCCATGCATCCAAGACTCTACGCCCTGGCCACAATCAGCACAGCATATTACACCCATGGTCGTGTACACATGAGTGACACACCCATACAATGAAACATTATCTGTAGCATGTACTCAATTTGTACCCAAGACTCTAGGCCCTACCCACACCGACCAGATTCATAATCAAATGTGTGGCTGAGATGTATGTCTGTGATATCCTGCACTGCTTGTGGGCACGGTCTACACTCTTCAGTGTATGGCGTACAGCCTGCAGCCATGCACCCAAAACTGAACGTGCTGGCCACAACTACCGCATTATGTAAAATCCATGTTGGCTTATAACTTTAGAGTTGACAACCACCTCAGTGATGTGTAGTAGTAGAGGTGCAGCGATAGTTGTAGTATGCTTCAGTGGTTCTGTCCAGAGGCTAGACTCCTACCTGTATATCCATACATATTACAATTTATGGGTGTGCAGGGGCTAAAAACCTCCAGTGCTTATAACTTTGCTCTTAGATGCATGGCCGGCGGCCATGCAGCCAAGACTGTACAAACTCCCCACAACCAACTAATCGATAATCAATACTACAGCTCTATCCATGGGTGTGACATGCTCACACCCTTGGCAGAGTACTAATCAAAAGCACACCCATAGGAACAAATGATATAATAACGACATGTACTGAATTGCAATGTTCGCTAACACCACGTGTGTCCTTAGAACAGTTTTAAGGTGCCTGTGTGCAGGACAGACTGAAATAATACCCCTAATAAAACCCTCATTTTGTGTACACACAAACATTCCGAACAAGGCGTGCATAGAGAATACAATATTAACACCTACCGCTGAACAAATATATTTTTTCACCTATCTCTCACAGTGTGAACCACCCCAAGCACTATGAAACAGCAAACTAGGTTTCAAAATAGCATGTTGCCGCTGGTCGCCGCTGCGCTGTCGGCGGATCCAAGATGTCGGGTGCAGCCAAACAATCTGACGCACAACACGTCTCACTGCAGCCAATCCACAGACACGTCACGTGTCCGTGGTCATAACGCCAGCCCCTTAGCCAATCGATATCTTGTCCGTGCAGGGAACAGGGAAGTGTGACCGCGGAGCGGACATAGATATCACTATTTTTTTTTGTCCTACTTTTGATCATTTTAAAGAAAAGTACTGCACGAATTGTCACCAAATTTACAAAAGCACGCTTTCGAGACGAAGCCCCTGCCCCTGCCACAAATTTGGTTAAAATCCATCCAGCGGTTTGGCCTGTAGCCGTACGCAACGTTTTTCCCCCATTCAGTCTATGGGAAAAAAAGACGTTTTGGGACCCCCCCTATAACTTTCCCCCCCCTGGACGAATCCTCAATAAACATTGCAAAACAGCAACTTAACCATAACTACACGGCCACTACCATAGCTGTGGGATCTTGTCTCCTCTTTTCACAGAATTTTGCCCTTTTCATTATGAACACAATGTCCAATTTTTAAGCAAATTTCTACAAGTATGCATGTTTAACATGGGAATAAGTGTATAAAGTTTCACAATTCTAGCAGAAATACATTTTGCGTAAAATCACATTTCTTGCCATTGCTGTCCAGAACATGTCACACAGTTCTGGCGCCTCTTCACCATGCAGCCAGAAATTACATTAACAACTCTAAAATTGTGAAAAATATAACAATAACAAATAGTTAGTTATCAGTCTTTTTAAAATATGTTCTTTGTCTATGTTAAGCAACAAATGGCAGTTTGGCTCCACCCCTTGGTCTCTCCCTGGAAGGCCAGGAACCATCCCTCATATTTGTTCTTTGCAGAGGCCATTTACACTTCGAATTTCCTGCTCTGCAGCTTGTCATTGTTCCTTTTGCCTCTGTAGACCAGCTTCCTACCCTGTAATTAACACTTCTCCTTGATTTCCTGCTTGGGGAGACAGACTTTCCTTCTGTGAGACAAACCTGTTATTCAAGTTCTGCAGCTTCAGCCAGGTTTACATTAATTGTTAAATTCTGTGGCATTTTCCTTAGCACACACAAACGTGTTATCAAATAACAGCTAGAATTCTCATTCAAGATTTTAAACCATGGGATCAAAACAATTACAATATGGGTTACTATCAGTAACAGGCCTCTTAGATTGCAAAACATTTAAACTTTAACATGTATAAACTGAAAGTCAATCAGGCAGGCCCCTGACAGCTGTCATCACAGCAGCCCTCTGCTGCACAGAGATTTTTGACAGATCCCCAGCAAGGCCACTTTTGATGTGGAAATCTCTTTATTCTCTCAGCTTTTCAAGACATTGTAAGTTCACAATGATTCCTTAAACCAAGTGAATTGTAGCACCCAGTGAGAATTTTGAATATTTAAAAGGTGTTCTGTACTGGCATTCTGGAGTTTCAGCAACAAAGGAAAAGTGATTTAAAGCAATATTTGGAGTTTCCTTTAGTAAAGCACTGCTTTTTCCTTCTGCACTCCATTTCAATTGTTGTGGAGCCCAGTGACACATTCCAGTTGTGAGAGCTCTGTTACACCACTGACAACATGCGTGGCAGATTGGGCTGCCATCTTTTTGTGCGTGGAAAAGTGTGATTTGTGGGTTTTGGCACACACACAAGGGTTTTGCGGCCCTTTTGCTGTTTCTGGCACCATCATAACAGAGTGATGCAGCATAGAAGTGCAAAAGTGGGTCAATACATCCCACAGGGCATCCAGCAGTGTTAGCCCTAAAGCAAGAAAAGAGTTTCTTTAATGAAAGTGTGTTTAAACAAATACTTGACACAGAGGAAAAACCAAGTTTTAAAATACAATATCAACAAATGTTTGGGCTGGATGATATTGAATTGGGGCAATGAATTCTGGGAAAGTGCATATTGAAGATCACAGTTGGTTCCAAAAGCATTCATCACAATGTTTGGATTGTAAGTGGGACCAAGAATAAGTTCTACTTGGGAAATGACGTAATGCACAGAATGTGTATGGTGTTAGATTTCTTGAACCAAAAGGTTTGGTCGAGGCTGGGTGGAGTGACTGAAAGCTATGTAACTTCACTGGGTAAATTGTATTCGGAAGATCCCCTTCGGTATAGAATCCAGTCTGCTTACCCCTGCAAACCTAAAGATATGATATGCTGTATCGGATAATTACATCCTATTCAAAACAGGTAAATCTGAAAGAGAAAAACAGCAAAGTGAAATTGCGGAAATTGAGATGGAGACTAATGTGCCAAAATATCTGAGAGTGGCAGCTCTCCAAGGAGACATTGCCACAAAACTAGAGGAAAGCACAGAGGTTTCTCCTTTGGAGGATTTCCCGGAATTTTCTAAAATAATAGAGGAACAAATCCAAGCTGCAGTTGCTTGCACAAATGAAGAAGAGAGAGGTCAGGTGAGGAAGATATTTATGGAGTTCAAAGAGGTTTTTGCCAAAGATGCCTATAACTGTGAGCTGACCGATTTAGACATTGCTACACTACCAGAAGGGGATGGTAGGGACCAGTATTTGTGCAACTATATAGATTACCCTTGCCCTGCCTGGAGTCCCTGGCAGAAATAACAAAACATCTGGAATCTAGAGGCATCATTAACCATATTCACAGTACTTCAATACTCCCATATTAGGTGGACTAAAGCCCAATGGCCAGTGGCGCTTGTGTGCAGACTTGAGAGAATTACATAAGAGGAAATCTGTTTTTATGGTGGCTTCTCCCATTTATTGATCAGGGTCTTGCACAATTACAGGGGTCAAACATATTTCACTCTCTGAGTCTCACAGCTGGGTACTGGTGCGTGCCACTAGCTGAAGATATAAAGAATGTATTTGTCTTCTCCTTTAGCTGATTACAATATGCATGGTCCCATACTCCCCTTTGCTATATCAATTGTAGAAGTGAGTTTGGGATGTCCCTAAGTAAAGCACTCCAAGGCGCATCTGAGAGAGGAACTGTGATTTATGTGGATGATGTGCTAATCAGAAATGAAGCCTTAAAAAGTGACTTCTATTAAATTAGACATGTGCTTGGTCAGTTGTAAAAGGCTCTGGCAAAATTACCTTTACAGAAAGTGCAGTGGTGTAAAAAAAAGGTTACATTTTCTAGGGCATGAAGTAATAGAGCACAAATTAAATCCACAAAAGAAAAGGTGGAAGCTATTAAGAAACTTAAAGATCCCACCATTTGAACTGCCTAAAGAGTTTGTTAGGAGATACAACAGGACATTCATTGAAGATTCTGAAGACATCACACATACTTTGACATAATCACTGTAGCAAGGGGTCCCCTGGATATGGGAAAAGGAGCAAAGTGAAGCATTAACCAAGTTAAAGAAATCGTTGATGAAAGCCCCATGTTTGGCTTATCCAATAAAGAACCAGGATTCCTTTATTTAGATAGGTTTCACAGATCAATGTATGTCAGTGGTTCTGTACCAAAAACACGATGTAAATAACAAAACCATTGCATATGCCAGTAATGCATTGTCACAGGTAGAAACAAAATTCAGCAAATGAGAAAAAGCACTTATGAGCACTGTCCCGGCATTACAACATTTCTGCCCCATTGTTCAAGGAGAACAGGTGATTGTTGAAACAAGCAATCCGCCTTTACAGTTCAGACAGAGCAAAAGAATCAGGTCAGTGAATTTGGCCTAGACAAGAATCACGTCATGAACATTGGCATTGCAGGGATTACCAGTGGAAGTGAGATATGGAGAGAAGAAAAATAGTCCAATTGCCCAGGGACTGGCGGATTTACATGATTGTGCAGCTGTCTGTGCAGATGAAAACACAGAGCTAGAAACAAATGTAACTGAATATGACTAAGCCACGCAGAAGGCGTTCAATGAAGAAACGTGCAGTGATCTCCCAACTGTGTATGTAGATGGATCTGCATACCATGTGGGAGGTTATTCTGAAAAGGAATTAGTGTCAGGAATAGGAAATGTGTGGGTTAAGTGTAATTGCATTTCAAGGGAAAGCATGAGATTGGACCCCGAAAGCAGTCAAGTTGCAGAATTGGCTGCTATCAGTATCTACAGCTGTAGAAAATAAATTCAAAGAAATAGTTTTAGTCACTGATTCTGACTATGCCCGAAATAGTTTTGTGGAATATTTACCTGGGTGGAAATTGAGAGGAATGATCACTTACAACAAGAAACCTGACATGATCATTCACTGGAGGAAGATAAAAGGCCATCTGAGAAAACACAGGGGAAAGACAAGGAAGGCATTGACAAGGCAGATGATTTAGCCAAAATAGGGGTTGCGGTGGGGGAGTTGTTTCCTATTGAGCCCCTACTGAGTGAAATCCACATCTTCAACATTGTATCTCCCACTGACTTACTTCATGTACCTAAACAACAGATGTTGTACTGTACATGTGTTGGTTGGAGGGAAGAAGCACCCCAAATGCCATTCACTTACATCAAAGGTCAACGGCATTTCAGTAATGCAACCAGCATCTTTGATATAATAAACACTGCCCCACGGCAGTACTAGTGACAACTCATAACAGTCTAAGCATGTCACTACTGTAATAATATATGCTGTAGTGAGCAGTCTGTGACCAACCCAACACAATGTTGTGTCTACTTAACGATTGGGGTAAAATATTACCCCTGCAATAGTCTGTGCTCATTATTACGAACTGGGAGCTAGGTAAATTATTAGCAATTCATGTAATCTCTTGATGACAACACTAATGTATAAACAAATGCCACTTTCCTTTCAATGCCACTTATACGTGGACTATGGCTCCCAAAACAACCATGACCGTTGTGGACAATGTTGACTACTAGTAGTCATGATCTTATACGCAACCTGTGAATGACGTCACACGCAATGCACGGGTGATGTCACATGCTAACTTTACACATAAATAATGTCACAATATGGTGCCCGTGTGCAGCTGAAATGCAAGATGTCCATGGGTGATTCTGAACAGGACACCCCATCCAAATAAGGTAAGAATAGAAACCTGCATGCTACCTTTGTGGGATCAGATACCGGGAAACGGGGTCTCTTGCCAGGCATACACTGGGAGGATCTCTCTTATACAGCATGGCAACAGCCAATGAGAATAGTTAAACCTACAACCCACTATTCAATTTTATTGCCTATTACTAATTAGAACAGCATCAGTATTTTGGATGTGTTTTGGATGATTCAAAGATACAGCCAAAACTATTCTAACTAAGCATTCTTCTAGTTTATTGCAGGACTATATATTGGGTCAAGTAGAGTTAACATTTTAAAACATTGTCAAATCTTAAATATCACCCCATCTATTTAGAAGTAAGTCCACAGCAATATACTGCTTTCATTTGATGAAGATTCAACATGAACCTCTAATTAGGTTATTTTTTTAAAATTTTAAACTTGCACAGCTACTAAGCAAGAATCAATACACTATCCAAAGGGACAAACCAATCTTATTTGAGCATTGCCCACAACAAGAAGGGTGCGTGTCTCTATGTTTGTCTTTACTAGCCTGAGAAGAGAGATCCATTTAAGTTCTTAGTTGACTCACAAGACTGTATTGTTCATTTGGATCTACAGGACAATACAACTTGTGACCATTGGTGAGTTTATCTCATGTTACTTCACTTTACACCGAAAGGAGAGCACTGACTTGCTGATACACTTGTCTAATATCTATACTTACTACAGCATCTGCAACCTTTGGTACACTGCATGGGTGTCCCGTGAATTTAATCTGCCCACATTTGTTTGGCTAAAAACCTTTCTGGCATTTTGGATGCTTCAACCAAACCAGCCCACAATTCACACTTGATTGTAAACCTCTTCCTCTGACATAAAACGAGGTGGGGTAAAATAAAGATTGAAGTCAAGCATGATAATTAGTCAAAGTTGAGCTGATTTTCCGATTGTAATAAATGTTTTTCCCATGTCTCTGCTCATTTGTCCTGTCCCCAACCAAGACCATGGTATAGATTTATTATTTTCATGTATGTGAATGTCACTGTAAACATACATTGGTTCAAATGATTCTATTTTACTATTGTTTACCTATCAGCCTTGAGAAAGACCTTGTGTTGAAACACGTGGTGGCTAAATTATTTCACAAAGTGTACTTCATTAAAGCTGTATTTGTTTTTCAAAAAATAAAAAGACCATCTATTTAGAATTATTTATCAAGACGAGCGCGATCAACTAGCACAATTCATAATAGTATGTTTATACTTTTGAGGTTGGGAGTATAGCCTCGAGTTTCTAGTTGTGCAGCATTCCTGTCATTGACTTTCTTGGACGAGACACACTGTTAGTCGGTCATACTCATTTTCCAGTTTCAGATGTAATAACAAGCTCCAAAACTGAGGGAACAGTTCATCTGCCTGTGGTATAGTGGAGTTTTGATACTCCAGACCAGGACCTGGTCAAGGCACAAAAAGAAGAACCCATTTTAGGCCTATTATATAATCATTTGTTTGATTCAGAACAAAATGCTCTAACAAAAGAGGACTGCAAAGGGTAAAAAGAACTGAAAGTGTTGATGAAGAACAAAAACAGAATTTGGCTACAATATGGAATGATGATTCGGAATTCTTTGTCAGGCCAAATTCAATGGATGGTTCATTGTCATTTCAGGGACCGATGCTACATCAAGCCCTTGATGCCATAACTGCAGGCCACAGAGGTTCCCAGAAATCTTTGGAAATTTTAAAAGAATATGCCTATTGGCCACACATTTACCAAGATGTAGAGCTATACACAAGGGTATGCTTGGTGTGTGCACAGTTTTGAACTACTTCCACAACACCCAGTCCGCCATTAATGAAAAGAGCTTTGACACTCCCATGTCAGATATACAAATCAACTTTATTGGTCCTGTAAAAAGGTTGGCACAGGGAAACAGGTATTTGTTGAAGGCCACTTGTTTAATGTCCAAGTGGCTAGAATGCATTCTGGCACCAGATTGTAGTGCGTATGAGGCAGCCACTTTGCTAGTCAACCATTTATTCTCTAGGTTTGGTTTGCCTCAAAGGATAGAATCAACCCGTGGGAGTCTTCACCAGTGTAGTGATGACAAAGATGTGGAAAATTCTGGGTGTAAAAGGGAAACTACACATTTCATACAAGCCCTCTTCTTCTGGGGGGTGGAACGCTGCAACAGATCAATTGCTGATATTTTAAAGATGTTTGTAGCTGAGGCAGGGTGCAATTGGGATTTACAACTCCCTCTGGTGCTAATGGCTATTAGGTCAACACCATTCAGATAACCAAACCTCAGCCACATGAGATTCTAACAGGCAGGAAAATGGTTTTGCCACAACATTTACTGTACCGGACCCATGGCCAGGTTCTGGTAAATTGAGCCACAATTCACGAATATGTGGAAGAGCTGAGAAAGTACTTGCAACATGCATTTACATTTGCATGGAGAAATCTGGAAAGAGCAGCTAAAAGTGCAAAGTCATACTATTTTTTCAGGAAGACATCTGTGAGAGAATATGAAGTAGGTGACCAACTCTATAAGCTTGACTTTGGGAAAGGTAAGCATACAAATGCCAAATTCCTCACATCCTGGCACAGACCAATTAAAATTGTAGATAAGGTTTTATCTGTAGTCCACCGGATCCCCGTAAAAGAGGGAGAGTTGACTGTGGAACAATTTATTGATGGTAACCAAATCAAATCATTTCACCCGAAGCATGAAGTAAGAAGGCTTGAACAAATTGGAGAAGCTAGTAGGGAGTAAAAAGTGTAGCTGTGTTCAGGAAGATGAAGCACTTTTACCTTGAAGAGATTCACCGTAGCCGGTAAGTAGATATGGATGGATGCAACTATTAATTTAAGTGGAAAGGGGGGGGTAAAGAAAGGGGTATAGCAGGTAAGTAAAAAAAACAAAGTAGAAATGAGTCAAAAGCTCCAGATTAGCACTTGTTTAGTATAGTAAGTTTACAGGTTGTTGCATGAATAGAATAACAGGTGTTACGAATGTATGTTAAATATTTATAGTCAATGATTACTTTGTTTCTATGGTTTCTTGATTGAAAATGCTGTGTTGAATTTTGTTATGTTTAACCTACATGCTTATTTACAGTCAGAGATGAAAAGAGGTGCAATATTGTATTTTTGTGCTTAATCCATGTGTTATTCACAGGTAGACATAGAGACATATCCTTGATTCAAAAATCATCATTGTATACATTGTATATGTTATGTGGCTTAATCCACAGTTTTATTTCAGCTAAACCTCAAAGCAAAGGGAAAATGAATGAGTTTGGTGTAATTGGTTCTGAATCTATCCTTTTTTCTTTTGATTTAGAAACTAACTTGTTGCCTCTCCAGCGTTTCTGGAGCTGACCGCCAGACCCTAGGACATTGGAGTTCTCCGGATGAACGGGAGATTTCTGGATGGACAGAAAACCCCCTGGACCAAAGATGGGGGAATCATATGTACGTCTAGAGCCTCCTGAAGGAAGCCCCACTAGCAGAGGGTGGAAGCTTGCTTAACATTAAGGGAAGTTGTGGCACGGACACAGGCCTCCTTGAAAATTCAGAATTAGGCTTTGTGATGGCCACCACCAGGTTAAGAGAACTTTTATTTTACACTTGGTATTATGCATCCTATCGTGTTCTTTCTTTTGATTCATCTGCATTCACAAACAATTGAAGGTTGAACACTCATTTTGAGAGTAAATTGTCTTCAACAGAAACATTTATTTCAATGGATTCATTTCCAGGGTTGGACTGATGCAGGTATCCAGCCATGCAATAGGCACTAGGGACAACATTATAATTTTTTTAATATATTTTTCATTTTCTTTGTAGAAAAAGGACTTGGTATTTCTAGTGTGCTGACAAAGTATTTGTAAAAAAGAATTAAAAAATAAGAGTTTTTTTAAACAGAGATCATGAATAAAAAACAAGAAAGAGAAGTTGTTGAAAGAGAAAGACGAGAAGATATAGAATCTAAAAACATACAAAAATCTCATTCAAATAATCTAAAAAATGTTTTTAAAAAAACAAAATTAAAAAACATATGATTTTGGGTCCAAATCGCATGGTATTTGGTAACATGATCATTTGTGAATGATTCTGCATACACTATTCTGCAGTCAATTCCTTACTTTCTTGCAATATGCACAAGATCACACATTTTCATGAGACGGTAGCTGAGATTATTGTTTGTTTCTGTAGTAGCCCATAGGTAGGTCAGGTCTCAACAGAAACAAAGGGGGGAGTATGTAGGGAAAATGGGTCTCTGAATTTCCGTGGGGGGAGACTGACAGTGAGATGTATGAGACCCTGGTGTGAGACTCTGGTATGAAACTCTTTTGTGTGACTCCGGTGTGAGTCTCTGCTGTGCATCTATGTGAGTCAGTACTCAGAATTTCATCGTATAAAACAATAAGAAAAAGGGGGCTTGAACCCAGCTTTGCATGCTAGCCAGACCATAGCATAGTACACCACACCATGGTAGAGCATGGACTGAGTTGCAATGAAGCATACGATTAACAATTATTAACCCCTAACCTACTAAACTTTAATCCCTTGATAATATGTACAGCTCAGTCCATAGCTCATTGGTGCAAACATTGGTGCAGAGTATGGGTACAATTGGCCCAATACATTAGTTTACAAACAGAGGCTGTGCAGCATTGCTTTAAAAATGCAATAAGTAAAGCTGCGTCTGCAATAAATACATGGAATCTGTTGTTCATGTTCTTCTACAGGAAGCCAGCATAGAGAAATTTACCTTTTTGGTATCCATTTGCTCCCCTAAATCTCTGTTGTCAGGTGACAAGCAAAACACATGTTTCTGGAAGATCCTAGAGGTTTGGTCGGAGGAGGTGGTGTCTGATTGGCATGTGACATCACAGTCATGGACAGGCAATTCTTACACTTTCTACAGAAAAAACATACATCAAGCGGAAGATCAGAGAGAGAGGCCTTAAAAAAGGAAGTGCTGAGAGAGTGGGGGATATCTGTCAGAGGACCTCCGGCATTGGCAGACTGAGGATCTGGCAAGTGTTCTTCTGGGTTTGTCCTGCTGCAGAGGAAGGAGGTTGCATTGACGGGGAGACAGCCGTGCTGAGACCGAGGGGACACTGAAAATATTTCTAGCTGAGTCTGCTGGTGTGGATGTTTCAAGCTTTCTTTATGTGAGCATAGGTATAAGTGAGGTGTGTGTAACTACTTCCAATTACAAACGTATTTAGCTATTTTCATGTGTTTTCTTCACTGTCCAAGAGGCAGATTTCAAGTATATATAAACTGAAAGCTCAAGGCTCTGCTAAAGTGAACAATACATTTCAAGGCCATTAGATAGCAGCATTTTGGATGGCAGTGCTAGAAGTGTAATTGAAATCTATTGTGGGAGCAAGGAGATATGTTTACTACTGCTGATGGTAAAAAGCAAGGTGCACCAAAACACTGTGAACTGGGGCAAATCATAAAGAGCTGATTCCCCATATTATAGTTTCCAGATGACCTGGTAAGTCTATTCCGAGTCCCTACCACCAATGAAATACCACCAATAAAATGCCACCAATGCAATACCACTAAGTTGGAGAAATTGTGTGAACCAGATCCGGTTTTTGCTTGTCTTTCATGATCCCAATATAAGAATAACACCAGGTAGTTATTTTTATTATTCTTTATTTGCGTTTGGTTTAACTAAATCTTTGCAAAATAGAGTGAGGTAAAAACATAATAGAAACTTGCAATAGAAAGCATTAAAAGTCGGAACATTAAACAAAGAGAACAAAACATTCGGTCTATAACTCATTTTAACTACATTCTTATTTACATTTAATTATAACATTTGGATATGAAAACTCATTAGTTTGATATAATATTAAATACCAATCCTTTGCAATAAAAACCTAATTCTTCCATTATAGCAATACAAATAGGTATCAAACCCTCATTTAATTTCAAATCATCCCTCTCACATGTTATATACATGATCAGCGAAAAAACATTAAGCAAAGACAATGGCCTTAAAAAGACATTTAAATGAGGAATTATAAGCATCTGACACAATGACTACATTCTTTTTTTTAAAGTTTATTGGGAGCATGTATTAAAATACAATATCTAGAAGAACATTTACACTCAATCAGTTATTTCAACCGTTCTTATTTCAGTTCACTGTAGTAGTTGTTACATAATATTTCCAACAATTATAGAGAAGAAACCATTGCTATCATTTGTGGAAATACAGGTAGGAGTCTGACCCTCATATGATTTCAATCCTAGTTCTCTCTTCTCCCCTTGATTCCACCCTCTCCTCACCTGAACTGCTGGAATCAATGTCTTCAGATTGAAGGTTACATCTGGTCAGGTAGCCTTTCTCTTTTTTTGGTGGTATATGCCTGTCACGGAAGGAAGCCACAGTGAATGCTTGTGAGACAGCAGACCTGTTGCTCCTTTTCCGGGGGCAAGCCGAAATATAAGGGAAAAAGCCAATCAGGCAGAAAAAACCCTTATGTGGCACGATGATAGACTCTTCCTCAAACTCTGCGTAAGCTCCCCTTGTGGTGGAGTAGATGGCGATGAAGATTCAGCAGCAAGGAGAACTCAATGGAGTGGATGGCGAAGAAGATCAGCTGCACGAATTGGACAGGTAGGTGAGGGTAAAGTCCGGGAACCCGGATGGAACACAGGAAGCACCAACCACAGGTAAGCGAGAGAGAAAAGGAGAAAAACCGGAGCGCCGGTAGCAGTAAGGAAAAACTAGGAGGAGGAGGGATAGGGAGGAGTGGAGAAAATAGAGCAGACCCGTGCCTCGAGAAGCGGAGACGTGGGCCCGGGAAAGAGAGGAACAGGGTAGTCGCGGCGGGATTGCAGAGCGAAGGGACTTCGCGAAAAGAGCAAAGCCGAGGAAAAAGGAAAAACTGGCAATCCAAACACGGACTGTCAGTAGCACAAGAGCGTTAGACCCAGGAGCCGGAAACAATCCAAAGGGGTTGGAACGCAAAGGAGGAATAAGTACTCCCGGCAGGCTCCGCGCTACAACAGCTAGAATGGCACACTGAGCAACAACAAAGAGAAAGGACTACAACTCTCTAACCCTATACCACAATTGCCAATGAAGAAGAATCCACCAGTCTCGGCGGCGGCGGGTGACAACAACAGCTGACAAAGACTGCAAACCTAATTCATACCTAATTGCAGTGATAGGCACAGATTTCGGTAATCAACTAATTAGGCTTTTCCAAATCAGTGCCTCAATTGTTTGTAGCTCCACATCAAACCATTCAGGAAATAGCCCTAAACCGTAAACACATTTGGGAGACACTATTAAGTTATAAAATAGTGGCATTTGTGAACATTTCCCAAAGTTTCTATCGATCTTCTGCATCATTGCGATTAAACCTCGAACCTTGTCAATCTATAATGAACTTTAAGATTTTCGCTAAAAATAGGGAACCCGTGATATTTCATCGTGCTCCGCATTGCCAGCTTCTCATGATTGATAAACCAGGAGTAGCCTATTGGGGTGTTGCGACTGCTCAGTCTCATAATAATTTTTTTTGTTTTGTTTTTTAGACCCTTGATGTTTAAATAATCAAGAAATGTTAATATTAGGTGCTGAAGACATCGAGGAGTTAGATCAATTAGTATAAAATCATCAGTGTAGGCACATCACACCATTCGATTCCTTCAACTTTAGGAGGAGCATATGAGGCTTTATCAAGGCAGACCCCTACATCTGAGACATAATGATTAAAGAGTGTAGGGGCAAAAATGCAGCCTTATCTTAATCCGTTAAAAATAGGGATTGGGCTTGATAGTTTACCTTCAGTATTAAAACAAACAATAATGTGAGAGTCTTTGTGCAGGCAAACAAGCATAGACAGAATTTCATGGGGGATGCCCAGTATACTGAGTTTGGTCCAAATTCTGGACCTGTCTACAAGATTAAAAGCCATAGACAGGTCCATGTTTGTACCTACTCCCCTACGGAAACAATATTGCTATATTGAAAGGATTGTATTATTGGGTGACCACTCCTCTAACCTCTGTAAAACCAGGCCAGCAAAGAATTTTGAGTCCACATCTAAGATGGCTATGGGTCAATAGTTCTGGGGATTATTTCTATCCCCTTGTTTAAATATGTGGATAATGTATGAGTAGTGCCAGGGAACTGGGATTATTTGGCTCAGGATTATGTCATCAAAAATGATCGACAGAACCTTTATTCAAGGGTCACTCCGAACTGTGATCAAAGTATTGGAGAGGCCATTTGGGCCTACTGCCCTGGATGAACTAGATCTCTGGATTTGCAATTGGATATCCTGCACAGAGAAAGTGATATTCCATGGATGTTATTTAATAATGGTACAATCTGTAGTGGTGCGTGTTACTGAGTAGGTCTTTCCAAAATGGCTCACCCAGACACCTTCCAAGATTAGAGCCGACTGGACCAAAATTTGGGTCCTTTCCATATTATTAATCAACAGCCAGAATTGTCAGGCTGAAGCATCTCTTAATGCACGCATCATGGACTCACTATCCCTCTGCAGGAGCGAGGCTCTATATCCAATGAGCCATTTCTTCAACTGTTGTTTTATCTTTCACACCCCCTCCCTTTTATCCTCCAATAACAATCTTGAATCCCGCAATTGCCTAATCTCTATGTTAAATCCATTTTTGTTTTGTCTAACTAAACTATCATACTGGTGTTTATGTTTCAGCGTTCTGGTGATTTTTGGAATCATAGTTGTTTCCTTAATTACTTTCCCCATGAAGACTGAGAATTTATTGTGGGTGAAGAGTTCACTCTTTCTATCAATGGGGGTATCTGCATAGTCTTTCAAAAATTTAGAATTAAGTTGTATTATATTGCTACTATGCCATTTTATTCTTGAGTTGGAAGAATGTGTAGTTAGATTCATTTTATAGACCAGATTGGAAACGTTATCGACTTCAAATGACCAGTCCAATAATGTGTGCATACAATGGTCATAACACCAGGTAGTCCTGTGTCTCTGGGGCTCACAAAATACCCCAACAGTTTGTAGAGAGCCCTATTCTTTTCTCCCAAATTTTGAAACGAGATCTTGACTTGCTAAATTTCAAATGAGGACTGATCTGGTGCAATATGTCGATGAGCATTTATTGGTGTCACCCTCATTGAAAGATTACAAACAAGATTCTCTTGATAGATTTTGCTGATAAGGGACATAAGGTTTCTTAGGAGAAATTGCAACAATGTTTGGCCCGTGTGCATTATTTAGGCCATGATATTTCTGGTGGTCAAATATATTTGTCCCCAGATTACATTAAGGTGATCTATCAGGTGCACCAACCTCAAACCAAGAAATGCATTAGGGGATTTCTCTGGATGGTCAGGTACTGCTGGCAATGGATCCCGGGATATGCCTCAATTGTTAATCCCCTTCAAAACATAACCCACGATTCGGTCCATGAGCCTTTTCCATTATCAACAGAAGTAGAAGAAGCCTTTGTTAGAATTATGCAAGAACTTTCAAAAAGTGCCAGCACTGGGTTTGCCTGACTTAAAACACCATTTATTTTGTTCTGTTTTAAACATGATGGAGTTGTTCAAGATGTTCTAATACAAATGCATGGTGACAAAAAGTTTTCAATTTCAAATTACAGTTTGACATTAGATCCTTTGGTTGCTGGGTTACCTTCATGTTTTAGAGTGGTTGCTGATACTGCTCTACTGGTTAAAAGAGCAGAAGTGTTGGTTCAGGTAGCTTTGCATGCAGTGCTTGCTTTGCTATTAGAAGGTAAAATGCAGAATATCTCCTGACTAAGTAGGTCTGAGATTCTCCTCAGATCAGCAGAAAATGTAACACTTGACATGTTTGTTTTGTACTGGTTGGAAACCTCCCAGAGCTAATCTAAAGGATGCACCTTTACAAAATTCAGACATGATTCTTTTAGTTGATAGATCTTGTTTGCACATTAACAAAAGGGGTGGAGTTGTTGCTGGATATTCTGTCTGTACCCCTTATGATGTGTTGGAGGTTTGTCACCTGGCTAATATAAAATCTGCCAGAAAGCCAAATTGACTGCACTTTCCGGAGCATGTATCTTGTCTGAGGATAAGTCAGCTACTTTCGTTGCTAACTCAAGGTACGCACACAGGGTGGTTAATGATTTTGTTGTCCTCTAGCAGCAGAGAGGTTATATAACCTCAGCTGACACCCTTATTTGTATTGGTCAATATGTATCTACTTGCTGTAAGCTTTATTGCTTCCTTCTGGTCTTGCTATTGTTAAGTGCTGAGGGCATAACACCTCCCAGTACTTTACTGCAGCAGGACATTCTTTAACTGATAAAGGACCTTTAAATGCAGCCTTAAACAGGCACTTGGCTCATAATGAAGTCCTTATCTGTGATACAGTTCAACAGTCATCTATTGCATCTCTTTCCAATCTGGCATTGCTGCCAATCCAGCATCTGAGTCTGAGAAGGTGCTCTGGTTGCGAAAATCCTGTAAGTTGTGTCCTGACTCTAGTTGGCCTCATAATATCACCTACGGTGTTTTTAGCATATTTGGCAAGACTGGCACATTCTATTGCACACTTAGGTGAATGGGCTACAATGGAAATTGTTAACCAATATTTGTTCCTCGCTTACCTACTGTTCCTCAGACTTATTGTAATAATTGTTGCTTTTCTGGCTCTATAATGTGGGAAGAACGGTGAAAACAAAGCCATTGTCACATCTGGTACCAGAAGGTCCCTTTTTGAATGTGCAGTGATTTTGTACAGCTCCCTGAGAGTCTGAGTTACAAATATTTTCTTGTCATAGTCAACATTTTCTCAGGCTGGGTAGAAATTACACTATCTAAGAAGTTTCTGCTTGAGCTCATTCCTTGAGCTCGCGTTTCAATTAATTATAGAAAGTGACCAGGGAACTTATTGTACAGGACAGGATTTTAAAGAGATCTGTAAGGATTTATCACCTAGAATGTAGTGAAACCATACAACACTGCAATGGAGATCTTAATGTCTGATTGCTTTAAGTGTTTCAAGAAACTAGATTTAAATGACCAGAAGCACTGCCACTGGCATTGTTACATATGTGTAATAATCCCCAATGAAAACATGGTCTGTCTCCTTATGAAATTCTTTCCTGAGAGCCTAATGTGCATGAGCACCACACCTCCAGTGTATTTCTGTAATCTGAATTTTCAATTTGAGATTGATAAGAGTTTGAAGTACTGTGAGGCCCTCAAAAACTCTGTTTGTTTTCTCCATTCACAGGAAAAGCAGCCTTACTTACTTGAACCAGCGATTGGTCCTTCTGATACTCTACAACCTGGAGAATATGTTTGAATTAAGGCTCATCAGCAGAAGTCAGCACTGTAACCCCGTTACTACCCAGACCGCTGGAAAGTGCCAAGGTGTTGCATCTTGGATACATGCATTGTTCTGTTGAAGAACATTGTCACTCACCTTCACCTCTGGAACAGATCTAAATGAAGCTGCCATAGGAACATTAATCACACATTCCGACCCACTTTGGTCATTGCCTGATCCTTCATTTAATTCTGGAACAAGGGCGGCTGCTGATGCCACCACTTCCTCTTTATTTATATGTCCAGTGTGGCAAGTCAGAAGGTCCGATTTTACATCTCACTATTACTTTTGTTGAAGAAAAAGTAAAAACTCCTAACTCTCCCTAGACTGAGTATTTACCCTACCTAACACAACTAACTAGGCGGCTCGTCAGTCAACAATGAGAGTCCAAAAACCAATTCCGTCCGCTGTCCAAAACTAACCTATCCCGACCCTGTCACTATTTAGAACAACTAAAACACAGTAGAATGACTGCCTTCTCCTGTGAGATGGTTTGTTCTTCAAGTTCAGTTCAATAGCGTATCTTCAGATAGTTCTTAGCGAGTGCTTTTATCAAATCATGCAGTTCAGGCACTGGGTTCTTCAATGTCTCAAAGGTCTCTTTCACTCGCTTGCTCTTTATCTCTCTTCTGTTCCTCTCGTCTTCTCTATTTGGAACGATTCCTTTACTTCCAGGGAATAATTATGTTCCTCTCTCTCTTATCCAACTTAAGACTCCCTCTTTAATTAATGTTCCCCTTTTCTCCTGACGTGTTTGAATTTCAGGATTCAAATACTGGTTCTCTTGTTTTTCCATTTCTCTCAATAGTATAGCTCGACTGGGATGACTATGAGTGTTCCAGTAATGATTCTTACTCTCCTCATATGCTCTTAACAATTTGTGCCTCATTACAAGGTAGGCGGTAGCCATGGTGCTATTCGCACCATGGCTACCCCCTTACCGCATTCCGGGTCCGGGTTGTCGAAATAGGGATTTACCGGGTCATTCCAACCTTGGAGGACCCGGTAAGTCCCCATTCCGAGAACCATTCCCAATTCCCATTCGAGACCCCATAGGGTTCAATGGGAATGGGGATGGAGCTAATAACGGGTCCGCTAATAGCGGGCCCGTTATTAGCTCCCTGGACCCTTAGCGGGTCCCGCTAAGGGCGCCTGCTAAAACCAGGCGCCCGTAGCGGGACCCGCTAAGGGACCTCGGAATAGGGCGGTAAGGGTTTACTGGCACCGGTCTCCTTACCGGTGCCCGTTAACCCTTACCACCCACCTTGTAATGAGGCCCTTTGTCTTAACTGGGATGGATATGAGCGTTCCAGTAATGATTCCCACTCTTTTCATAAACTCTTGTCACTTTGTCCTGACTGGGATGAATATGAGTCTTTCTATAAGGATTCTCTCTCTTATTATGTACACTTGATACTTTATCTTAACTGGGATGGGTATGAGTGTTCCAATAATGATTTTCACTCTTCTTATAAACTCTTATCACTTTGTCCTGATTGAGACAAATATGCGCATTTCCACAATGATTCACACTCTTCTTATATAAACTTGATTCTTTGTCTTGACTGGGACGAGTATGAGAATTCCAGTAATTATCTTCAACCCACTCTCAGGTGTCAGGATGGGATGGGGTCGAGGCTGGGGGGGTCCCAACTCCTCCTGTGTCCCAAAAAGGAGTATGAGGCACACGCAAGAGCAAAGTAGTTACTGCTGTTTATTATAACAACGGCAGGGATAGAGCTTTGCCCGTATGCATCCGTGGAGACCTTCTCGCTCTTAGGAGGGCTCGCAGGCCCTTTTTACCGTAACATGACACGCTACTCGCGTCACGTGAGAAAATCGTCACAAAACCTATCGCCACTTCGGGCTGGCTCCCCGAGTGGTAGGGTTAGTATAGAAGCTTATATGAAGGAAGGTTATTGGGTAAGGACGGGTCAGGTGGCACACTTTGGGGTGTCTCTAACACTTGCTACACTGAACTTGTTACATGGGGACCTTCAATGATTGGCTAACAAAAATGGCGTCAGTAAAGAGCCCTGTGTCCCCTGATTGGTTCCCTTCTGAGCCCCCAAGCCTGGTACCATTGCTCTTCCCAGCCCGCAAGGTACCTGGCGTTTGCAACATTGTGTAACTATGTGTTAGTGGGGGACAATGGACAGGTCTTTGCTAGTGGCGGATGATCACACCTTTCCCATCGGTATAAATGTCCAACTTGGCGTATCGTTGTTGCAACCTGTGTCCCAGACGTGGGACCCCGGCGACTTTCTGTCTCGTGAGCATGGCACCTTGTCTGATTGGCTTGGTCACGTGTGGAGAGACTTGGCTTGTTGGCCCGGACAGTGCTTGGCGGCGGTAGGTGTAACCTTGGTGCTGGGAGTTTGGTATATGGGTTGCAACATTTCGGCCTTGGTGATGGGCTCTCGCTGAAGCTCGCTCTGCCTGGTCAGCGCAGTGCGTTTCGTCTCGAAAGGGTTTTCTCAGGCCTGGGGACTTTTGTTTGAGGCCTACTCGGGCCTAGTTCCTGGGAAGCAACGTATGGTCCACAACATGGGTGACACGGGGCAACAGAGTATCACAAGTAGTAGTACTGTATGTACATATGACGGCATCTCTATAGGGGTCAGCTAGCATAAAGCGTCGGCAAGCGTATACACAAGCTCTTCAGGCATCTTGCGTTTCTGCGGTACTCTTGGGCCTTTGTGAAAAATAACAACGATGCACATCCGTGAGTGAGTCAGTCTGCTATGTCATAGCACTGTGTATGTTCTTCATGTGGGTTGGTTTCTGAGTGACCAGTGTGCATGGTGGCACGAGTGTTCCTGTCAGTTGGCTATGTTGTCATGGCATCTCTAACGATGTTGATGACTTTTGCCTGTTGTTTTAGTTGATCTGGTCCATATCGCAGGCGTCGGCTTGACCGGGGCATGGTAATGGGCAGGCTCCTCGTGCATGTCGGCCGTGAACACATGGTACCTTGTCATCTGGTAAGGAGGTGAGCGGGTCAAAGTCCTCTCTTGGGGGGTGCTTGGGTCATGATCCTCTAGGCCATGGTCTGGATGAGAATGGGAGGAAGGAGATGTCCCATTTTCCCACTTCAGTCCCCCCTCTGGTCACAAAATGATCCGCCCGTCTTTCTCCGTGGGGCCTCCATACTTTTGTTATCCCTCCTAAATGTCCATACTGGTTCACATGATCTTCAAATGACCAGTACAGGTACACACATCCACCACCGGGTTTGCAATAAACCCACTTTCCAACATAGCTCTTCGGGTTCCTTGGGTTCTCTACCTTCACAGACGGCGGGTGTGCTGATTCTAGTATCTGCTTGTGCAATCTTTCTCTTTCTTTTATTATTATATCTGCGTTTTTATCATCTTCAGCTGGCATCAGGGCGTGCATTCCAATAATTTCCATCATCTCGTCAGTCGTCCGGGCTGTCAGAGCTCTCCACAACCTTGATGCTAAAATGGCTGCCATTCCCAATATTATGCACCCAGCAATTATTTTAAGGCCACCTGACAACCACGATGGCATCCAGGACCATAAATAAGAAAACCAGCTGCCGTCTTTCTTCACTCCCTTAGCTTCTTCTTCCATTTTGGCGTCCATTCTGGCTAGTTGTGACACCGCTTCACTCAATGTACCGTTGTCTGCGTCGTTAGCAGAGATAAATGTACAGCGTGATTTTCCAATTTTTGCGCAAACTCCTTCTTCCATTGCGGTGAGAAGATCCAGTACATATCTATTCTGTAGCACTACCATTCACACTGCTCTCAATTCTTCTTTTATTGCGTTGAATCCGTTTACTGTCGAATTTATCGTCATCATTAGCTCCGACCTGGTAATTTGCTGCCATTTGGCATTTGCGTATGCCTGCAGTCCCAGATGTATTATAGAAGAGAAGAACATCGCCACTCTGCTAAACAGTCTGTGTCCTGGTGGGATATCGCTAAGAGCTGTTTCTGATCTTCCCCACAACTAATTCCCCGTCAGTGGCTCCCCCTGTCTTTTTGCTCTTGACAACACGTTTCTTCTATTATTCCTTTTCTCTTCTGAAATAGTTGCAGATCTTTTCCTCCTTTTAATCCCTTCATCCATCTTCGGGAAGTTTTCTAAGTTCACATCTTTCTGTGGTACCACTAAGGATGGTACATTTATGTGTACCATGGTGCACAGTCCATTCCAGGATGTTGGCAAGCTGTGGAAAGCCTTATCTCCACAGGCCCAATAGTGATCCATTAAAACTGCTGTACCGGCGCCCTCCTTCGTTATTGTCACTATTCTCTTGCCGTTGTTGTTTCTTCCGACGTGGACGTCTCCGCTGTGTTGGTAGCATAGTGTTGGTGTAGTTAGAGGAAGCATGGACACCGGGTCTTTGTCCTTCTCCAACCAAGACACTAGTCCAGCTGTCTTTATCCATCCATTGAAACACTTGTTGTTCTCTTCGTCCATTTTTGCTATATTTGGCTTCGTTTTGCTCCCCACAACTCCATCTGTCCATCTTTCCTTCGTGTATACCTTCCCATATATCAGCAATAGGGATCTTTCCCAGCACCCCATTACTCCTGCAACTTCGCTTGCACGCCATTCACATGATAGATAGTTCAGCGTTACTTGCTTCGTCTCTCCTTTGTCTGGCCCATCCGTCACATATTGGAGCCCTTCTGCTAGTTGCCAGTAGTGATTGTACATGTGTAGTGTCTTTATGGAGTTATTTTCATATGGGTATGTATCCCTCATCCCTCGTCTTCCATTTCATCATTGCCATTCTCCCTTGAAATCTTCCTTTTGTCTGGAACATGGCCAAATATATCAGACATTCTACTGATGTTGCTGGTACTTCAGTAGCCACAAACGTTCTCGATGCACTCATGGCGTATGGGATCAGTGAGCACACGTAGCAGTTGTCCTTAGTTGTTCCCTTGCCAATTTTAGACATGTGCTGATACCACATGTTGTTTGAGACGTGTGCAGAATCTGTGAGATATGTGTCAACCCCATTATTATCAATGGACATGCTGCTTTTAACCCTCCCCCTTCTTATTCCTTCCTTGCTCGTGCCAGCTTGTCAAGAAATCAGCATCTGCTCCCCTTTCCGTCAAGCGTTATGTTAAAACTACAAGTTCCACAATTCCAACACACACGGAGCCGAAGCGTTTCCAGAGTGTCAGACAACGCTGGGGGTTGCCGTGGAAACGTTGGTTGCCTGAGCACGTACGTGCACGATTACGGCATTGCAACATTCCCCGCACGGTCACGTGATTTGTTTAAATCTCCGCCCGGCATTCGGAACGCTGCTTCTGAATTTTCGGCTTTTGGAGCTCTCTACTGTGTTCTTGTCTGGCCTTGAATCTTTGACCCTGCTTTCGTCTCACGGACTGATCTTGAACAACCCTTGACCTCGTATTGGATTCCACCTGTTGCTCGACCTCGGAACGAACTACCATAGTTTTGCCTGTCATTTTCCTGCATTTGGCGTCTCAGATCTTTTCTCCTGCATTTTTCTATCATTTGCTTGCTAACATTTATCACAGAACTCACTTGCTTTGGAAATCCTGTCACTCGGAACAGTGTTCTTTGGACCTTCCACACGGAGCACATTTCTTTTGGAACTCATCACAAGGAACTGGGATTATTCACGGACATTTTTCATTAGGCGTCCGCGTGCCGGTGGGTATAGGTTTAGGTTGGATTGTCCTTGTTTCGGAACCAGACTCGTCGGACGGACTTCCTTTCATCTTCCCTTCCATTGCTAGAACATTATACGGACAAGCACCTAATCTGATCTCCTGGTTATCCTGGCCCTCCGCTCTGCCTGGCTTACTATCCTTGCCCAGAGGTATTCACTACGTGAGTATGTTGTTTGTTCTACATTTATTTTTCTTTGCTTATGTCTATTTCATGAACTCAACTCCTGACATTGTGTTCTTTGTCTAGGTAGCTGTGTTCCGAAACATTATAATCTTCTGGGTAATTCCCCTTCCAAAATAGTTCCTTTGTACTATTGGGAGTTGCATTGTCTGGAAGGTTTCTACGGCTACACTACTCACTCAACCGAATTCTGGTATTACCAAGTTTGCGTGGGTGGTTTCTCACATATTCAGAAGCCGTAAATCCTATTATGAGGGAAGCTGTCGACGATCCGTTGGCAGCTTTGGTTCAGTTGGTTGCTGGTTTACGTGCAGATATGACTGCGGCTCATGATGCCACCCAGCGTCGGATCGACGCCCTTCAGGCCGGTTTGCAGGCAGGTAGTGGTGCTAGCGCCCCTCCTTCTGGTTCTGCCCTTGGAGCAGGCGCTCCTCGACAAGAGAACGCGCCTGTTTACATGACGGCCTAGTTTCCCTTGGCCCCTCCGGAACGTTTCATGGGGGATCCTAAGACGTTCTGCACTTTCATTGACCAATGTAGGCTGTATTTTGTGTGCCATCCTACGTCTTTCCCTGATGCCACCACCAAGGCGGCTTTTGTGTTATCCTACCTTGGGGGTACAGCAGCGGTCTGGGCAAATCCATTATTGGAACAAGGGAGCCATCTTTTGTACGATTGTGATGCTCTCATCTCCGCTATGTCCCGTGTCTTTGACACACGGTACAAATCCCAAGCCTCGGATTTGGAACTACTCTCTTTACAACAGAAGGATTTGCCTTTGTTGTCCTACCTAGCCAAGTTTAACCAACTGGTGGCAGAGACGGATTGGCCTGAGGCAAAGAAAGGGGCTCTATTTTACAAAGGTCTTTCGGATTCTCTCAAGGATGTTTTGTCCACTGTCCCAGTGATTCCTACTGGTTTTTCGGAGTTGGTAGATCTAGTCCTTCAAGTCGATGCATGGAGGGCAGAACGCAAAGGGGAAAAGAGTCTGGTTCCCTATCCTACGCCAGTAGCTGCTGATCAGAGCCATAGTACGCCTGAACCTATGCAGATAGGTACCCTCAGGGCTCCGCTCTCGTCTGAAGAAAGAGAGAATCGTAGGAAGAACAACTTATGCTATTACTGTGGCTCCTCGGAACATTTCCTGAGACAGTGCCCCAAGAAACCACGAAAACAGGGAAACTCCAAAGCTCGGCAATAGAGAGAGCCCCTTTGTCGAGTCCCTCGAAAACAGGCTCTGATACCATGGTTTTGTTTCCCATTACTGTTGATGTTTTCGCTCCTTCCATGGTTTCTTGTACAGTGGATGCTATATTGGATTCAGGGGCCACTGGGAATTATGCTGACAGCCAGTTTGTTAAGAATCATGGTATTCCTCTGATTCCCAAGCCTTCTCCTGAACTGGTCAACGCCGTTGACGGCACGACTCTGTTATCTGGTCTGGTTACCGAACGAACGGTAGATCTTTTTATGACTACGTCCTCTGGTCATACCGAAACCATAGCCTTTGACGTCATTACAGCACCCCAGTTCAAGTTAATCCTTGGGTTGCCCTGGCTAAGGAAGCACAATCCGTTAGTGGATTGGGATAAAGGGACGGTTTCTTTTCATTCTGAATACTGTGCTACATCTTGTGGGACATCAGGATCCTCGTCTTTGGGACCCAGTACTCATCTCTTGGATTCCGCACTGGTCATTGGAGCAGTCATGAACCCGGTATTACCTCGGGAGTACCGAGACTTTAAGGACGTATTTGACAAGAGAGGGGCTGAGATCCTACCACCACATCGACAGTATGACTGTCCTATTGATTTGGTTCCTAATGCTGTTGTACCCTCCGGTCGTGTCTATTCCTTGACCCGCAAGGAGGACTTAGTGCTCAAGGAGTATCTGGAAAGGTCTTTGGCTTCTGGCTTTATCAGGCCATCACGTTCTCCGGCGGCATCGCCCCTTTTCTTTGTTCCAAAGAAAGAAGGCGATTTGCGCCCTTGCATCGACTACCGTGCATTGAACGCTGTCACCATCCGTAACCAATACCCAATTCCGCTTATCTTGGTTCTTCTAGACCAATTGGGTTCTTCTAGCATCTTCACTAAGTTGGATTTGCGGGGCGCTTATAATCTGGTCAGAATGCGGAATGGTGACGAGTGGAAGACGGCGTTTAAAACCAAGTACGGTCTATATGAGTATTTAGTCATGCCTTTTGGTTTGAGCAATGCCCCGGCTACTTTTCAGTATTTTATTAATGATGTTTTCAGTGATTTACTCGACCACTATGTCATTGTATATCTTGACGATATTCTGATCTACTCCCCGGACTATGATACTCATGTACAACACGTCTCCACGGTGCTACAAAGGCTCCGAGACAACCATCTGTATGCTAAACTAGAGAAGTGTATCTTTCATGCCCAGCATGTGGAATTCCTGGGATACGATATCATGAACCAGGGAGTCGGTTTGAGTGATTCCAAAGTAAGGGCTGTACTGGACTGGCCTGCTCCTACGTCTATCAAATCCTTGCAGTCCTTTTTAGGGTTTCGAACTTTTATAGACGCTTTATACGCTCCTTCTCTGCCATTGTTGCCCCTTTGACTACCCTTACCAGCCCTAAGAATGGGTTCAAGTGGACGGAGGAAGCACAAAAAGCTTTTGACAATCTCAAAACAGTGTTCACCTCTGCACCAGTCCTCCAGCATCCCAAGTCTATGCAACCATTCTACGTGGAGGCTGATGCTTCGGATCAAGCGGTTGGGGCGGAGTTGTCTCAGTATTGCAAAGACACAGGTTTCCTTCATCCTGTGGCGTTTCATTCCAGGAAGCTTACCAAATATGAAGCTAACTACACTGTCACCGAACGTGAACTATTGTCTGTGCGTGATGCTTTCAAGGTATGGCGACATCATCTTCTGGGTACTGCTGTTCCAGTACAAGTTTACACTGACCATCGCAATCTTCTTGCCATGCAGTCAGTGAAATGCACCACAGCCAGGCATGCCAGGTGGCACGAATTCTTTTCACAATTCAATTTCCAGATTACGTATCGTCCCGGGGCTCTACATTCCAAGGCAGACGCACTTTCAAGGAGGCATGGGGATGACTCCTCTCCCAAGAAATTTGGTGGAATGTTGTTACCTAATCAGGTTATATGCTCCTGTACTTTGAAGCCTTCATTAAAGGAATCCATTAGAGAATGGGTTTCGGGGAATCCTCCGGAGATTGAGAGTTTGAATATGACCATAATTAACTCCATGCCTTATGTCAAAGGTCGTCTGTATCTCCCAGATGTCGACTCCAGACAAACAGCGTTACGTTGGGGTCATGATTCTTTGGTTTCAGCCCATTCTGGTTTGCGCAAGACTCTGGAACAGCTCAAGAGATGGTGCTGGTGGCCTTCAATGCAGAAAGATGTCTCGGAGTACATCTCTACCTGTGCCATTTGTGCCCAGTGTAAGTCCACAAACATGAAACCCATGGGTTTATTGTGTCCCCTTCCGGTCCCAAGCAAACCATGGACCATGATATCTATGGATTTCATCACAGAACTCCCTCCCGTTCAGGGTTTTGACGCCATATGGGTGGTGATCGATTCTTTTTCCAAACTGGCCGTGTTTGTTCCTTGCCAGGGTTTGCCTACGGCGCCGGTTCTGGCGGACTTGTTTCTTTGCCATGTTTTCCGCTGTTTCGGCCTTCCAGATATCATAATATCCGATAGAGGCTCGCAGTTCACATCGCGTTTCTGGAAGCATCTTACTACGTCCCTGGGTGTTGATGCGAGGTACTCCACTGCGTATCATCCGGAAACGGACGGTCAGACGGAACGTTTAAACGCCACACTTGAGCAGTATTTACGTTGTCTAACCATGCAGCATCAAGAGTCCTGGTTGTCGGTATTAGTGACAGCTGAATTTGCGTAAAACAATTCAGTTCACACTTCCACAGGTACTTCTCCTTTCTTTGCCTTGTATGGTTACCATCCACGTTCTTTGCCATTGGATCTTCCAGTTTTGTCAGACAATCCCGCGGTCAAAGACAGTCTCAGGGATATTGCTTCTCTACATCAACAGGTGCATTCCCATCTGAAGGAAGCCCAGGACCGTTCTAAGGAGTACGCCGACCGACATAGGTCTCCTGCGCCCGATTACCACCCGGGTATGTTGGTCTGGCTTTCCACCAAACACCTCCGTATTCCCATGAGGAGTTGTTTGAAACCCAAATATGTCGTTCCTTATCGTGTCAAGGATATAATAAATCAGTCTGCAGTGAGACTTGAACTACCGGATAACTGGAAGATCCATCCGGTTTTTCATGTATCTCTTTTGAAGCCCTGTTCGGAGGGGACCAGGCTCCCCGTTTGTCCGCCTCCGGTCAAAGTACAGGGTGAGGAGGAGTATGAGGTGAAGGCTATTCTTGCTTCTAAGGTTTCCCGAGGTGTTCGGTATTTCCTTATTGACTGGAAGGGTTATGCCCCGAGGATCGTATTTGGGAGCCTGAATCCAAATTACATGCTCTGGTTCTTTTGGCTCGGTTCTTGGCCTCTCGGGGGGTGAGGGCATCTTTGGGGGAGGATACTGTCAAGAAATCAGCGTCTGCTCCCCGTTCCGTCAAGCATTATGTTAAAACTACAAGTTCCACAATTCCAACACACACGGAGCCGAAGCGTTTCCAGAGTGTCAGACAACGCTGGGGGTTGCCGTGGAAACGTTGGTTGCCTGAGCACGTACGTGCACGATTACGGCATTGCAACATTCCCTGCACGGTCACGTGATTTGTTTAAATCTCCGCCCGGCATTCGGAACGCTGCTTCTGAATTTTCGGCTTTTGGAGCTCTCTACTGTGTTCTTGTCTGGCCTTGAATCTTTGACCCTGCTTTCGTCTCACGGACTGATCTTGAACAACCCTAGACCTCGTATTGGATTCCACCTGTTACTCGACCTCGGAACGAACGACCATAGTTTTGCCTGTCATTTTCCTGCATTTGGCGTCTCGGATCTTTTCTCCTGCATTTTTCTATCATTTGCTTGCTAACATTTATCACGGAACTCACTTGCTTCGGAAATCCTATCACTCGGAACACGGTTCTTTGGACCTTCCACACGGAGCACATTTCTTTTGGAACTCATCACAAGGAACTGGGATTATTCACGGACATTTTTCATTAGGCGTCCGCGTGCCGGCGGGTATAGGTTTAGGTTGGATTGTCCTTGTTTTGGAACCAGACTCGTCGGACGGACTTCCTTTCATCTTCCCTTCCATTGCTAGAACATTATACGGACAAGCACCTAATCTGATCTCCTGGTTATCCTGGCCCTCCGCTCTGCCTGGCTTACTATCCTTGCCCAGAGATATTCACTACGTGAGTACGTTGTTTGTTCGACATTTATTTTTCTTTGCTTGTGTCTATTTCATGAACTCAACTCCTGACATTGTGTTCTTTGTCTAGGTAGCTGTGTTCCGAAACATTATAATCTTCGGGTAATTCCCCTTCCAAAATAGTTCCTTTGTACTATTGGGAGTTGCATTGTCTGGAAGGTTTCTACGGCTACACTATGCACTCAACCGAATTCTGGTATTACCAAGTTTGCGTGGGTGGTTTCTCACACACCTGGAATCGTACCTGTTGCAGCCGTGGTGGGGGGTTCATTAGTAGAGGATGTAGCCATAACAAGGGAAGCATAGTGTGCCTGCCAGACAGTGGCAGCAAGAAGACCAGTGATGAACAACACTCCTATAATCTTTAATACAATAGCTAATATCACTGGCATTTTCCTCTTACTTTTGCTGCAGTCCTGCAGCTTATTATGTCTGGTGATAAAGATGCCCGCCTGAAAATGTCTAAAAACAAGCATTAATTTGTTAGTTTTGTTTATTTTAAGCCCTCCCTATTAGGTAGTCGTTTAATGCCCAAGCGAAAAGCTGTTCCCACACGTACCTTAGTGATCTATCTCTTAGGGCTGGTAAGTGCTCGTGAAGATGCGGGAATGATTGTTCTATGGCCAAAAGAAATGTGTTGTAATACACACGTATTTTCCTCTTCTGTAAATACTTTGGTCTTTTTATAACATATACAAATTGGTGGGACAGTTCTTCAGGTGTGTCGTTGTCTGTGGGCAGCATTTACTCTTGGCCAAAAAGTAATGTTAGTTACTTTTCTTTAAATTTAGACAGTAGAACGCGGTACCTGCATGTGCGAGACAAAAAAAAAAAAGGGAACATACACGTGTCTACAAGTGTGGTACAATATTACAGTTTGTTAGACAATGTCCTTCACTGGGGTAGTGGAAGGGGCGGTACTGGACGGGACAGTGTTTGTTTGCTCTGGGACCTTGTGACCATGAGGTGGGCTATGGTCGATTGTCCGTTCAAGTCCTTATGTGCTTCTGGGGTTTAGGAGGGGACAGGGTCTGTGTTGCTGGTATCTTTTGTTAACGCTGATACTGTGTTTTCCTCCGTTCTCGTTGCTGCTGTGTTGGCCTTGTCGTCGACGCAAGGGTGGGTCTTATCTTTGTAGGGCTTGACGTCATGCAGGTGGTTCCAGGCACTCTTATTTTTCAATTTAATTGCTCTAGGAGCTACTGCTTCCACCTGGTGGGGCCCTGTAAACCTACGGCTGTTCCACCGGTGGTTAAAGTTACAGAGGAGGACATGGTCCCCCTCCTTAATTGTCCACTGTGAAGGTTGTTCCAGTCCTTCTGTTTCTTTGTCCTCTTGCTGGGTGGTCTTCGTCCTGCACCGCGTCCTCTCGAGCTGTTGAGAGATAAAGGTGACACTAGTAATCAAGGAATTTATATATTCTATCATTTCATCACCAAAAACATTTTGTACAGAGTGACAGTTAGTTATGGCCCTTGACGGGGGGTCAGCGCAAGGTGCATTTGTCGCCCGGTCACCACCTCGTGGGGTGTGAGGTGGTGATCCGACCCTGGCCTGTTTCTTAATTCAAATAGTGCTAAGGGCAAACAATAGAGCCAGCTCTTTTTTGTTGACTTTGCTATCTCTTCTTTCAGGAGGCTGTTGAGGCGTTAACACACACCATTCGCCTGCGGATGATATGCACATGCAAACTTATGTTTGTTCCAACACATAACTACCCTTCTTAGCATCAGTTTGTTTGCGAAGTGTGGGCCGTTATCTGACTGCAATCGCTTGCACACCCCCCACCGCGAGAAAACTTCCCTCACTATGAACACTTGGCTGCTCTAAAAGCATCTGCATGGGAACATGGCCCAGCTTCAATCCACCTTGAAAATGGGCATACAACTACAATCATGTATCTGTACCCTTGACATACGTTGATCATGTCAACATAGTCTATGTGGAGGTGCCGGAATGGTCCTTCCGGCCGGGGTATAACACCTTTTATCACTTGCAGCGTGTGACCAGCCGTAAACTGTTGGCAAGTAAGGCAATTGCTAATGAAATTTGCAACATGTGAATTTAACTCAGGACAGAACCAGCCTTCCTTAATTCGTGCTGCAATCAACCCTTTCCATGTATGCGCAGGATGATGCAGTTGCACCAGGGCTATTTTTAATAAGGCTAGGGGCATAACTACTTTGCCCGTGTTATTTTGTCACCATAACGCATCTGTAGGGGACATTGTGCATCCCCTTTTGACCCAAAGCTCCTTTTTTGCCATGGGTGCTGGTGCCTGTAGCTCCATTATTTCATTCTCAGGGATATGAGTGTACCCATCCCTCATCAGCATCTGCCTTACCCCCGTTCTCCCCTTATCTTTTTCTTTTCCTGGGGGGATCCATATCTCTCCATAGTACGCAGCATATTTGGCATGTGTGTCTGCTGTTTCATTACCTTTGGAAATGTGATCATCCCCGTTTGCATGGGCCTGACACTTCACCAGGGCCACTTCTTTGGGCTATTCAATTACATCAATTAATTCAGCAAGTAGTAGGGCATGTTGCACTGGAGTGCCGTCAGCCCTCCTGAAACCTCTGCGCTGCCATTTAATTAACCCAGAGTTTACAGTTGATGTGACATATGCACTGTCGGAATATATAGTTACTTTTTTGTCATTGCTTTCTTTGAGTGCTAAAATTAAGGGCACTAACTCCGCTGCTTGGGCAGAGTAGTGTTGTGGTAGTTGGACACATTTTACTGGAACATATGTCCAGTCCTATGTCAATTTTACCACTGCTACACCAGTTCTGCGTACCCCATCGCCCTGGTCAATTGTTGAGGACCCATCAATGTACATTATTTTTTCCCCTCTAGGGCATTTTCCTCAACTTTTCTTGTGTTGCAATATGTGTCGATAGCCTGTGTGCAGTTGTGTGCATAGTTGTCACCTTCCACTACTTCTGCTATAAATCTGGCTGGGTTGACAGTGTTGTACCTCAGAATTGTTAGCTCAGGCTTTGATCATATAACCTCATACCATGATGCCCTTTGGGTTGTCAGTGTTGATTTGGGTTTGTTCAAGATGGCAAAAAGGGCATGCTCTACATATAATGTTATTGGACACCCCATTGTTATTGATGATGCTTTTTCCACCGCAAATGCTGCGGCAGCCAAGCTCTGCTCACACGTGAAGTGGCCTAACATTACCGGATCCAAGTGCCCACTATAAAATGCTACTGGTTTGTGTACCATGCTTGTTTTTTTGTGTCAGCACTGCTCTCATTACTGTCGAGCTGCAATGTGAAAATATGAAAAATTGCTCTTCGTAATTTGGTGTGGCTAATACTGGTGTGGAGGATGTGGCATGTTTCAGTTCCTTGAACGCTTCTGTCATTTCTGTGGTCCATGTCAACTTTTTATCTCCTCTCTGTGTGTCATGCGCCGCATTCCTTGGACATTATGGTCCCGATCGCGGCTGACGAGCCGACATTGCAACGTCCCACCAGGTTTTCGGACGTCGCTATAGCGGTCTAGTTTTTCCAACGCTGTGAACCGGGAGGCTTATCAGCCACGCCCTCCCTGTTCGCAGTGCGTTGCAGCCTGCATGGTCAGCCCTGCCGGCTGTGTTTTTCTTCCGGTTGCTGTGTGCGTGTTTTTCTTTCCTTTTCTCTGGCTCTCTTTTTTCCCTTCTCAGTTGGCTTTCAGGCCAATCCTCAGTCTCCGCTGCTCCTTCTCAGGCTCGCTTGCCTTCTCTTTCTCTGCCTCCCTCTACGTTTACCTTTTTCCATGCTTCCCGCGGTTGTTTACTTGCGGCCTGTCTCTCCTGCTGCACTCCTTCCATGTGCTTGTTGGTTCACTGCTTTCTCACCATCAGTCTTCCGTTACTTCCCTGTTACTCCTTGTCTGAACGCCTCGCCCTCCTTCCGGTGCCTTCGGAGCCCACATTCCACTCGGTATCTCCACTGCAGACCGCTGCTGCTACTATTCTGCCTTTGGGGTTTTTGTGCCGACAGGCTTTTTCCCCAGATTGTCCCTCTCGGAAGAGGGGCCGCAGGTAGTGCTTATCTTAGCGGTACACTGTGGCTTCCTTCCGCGAGAAAGACACTTTCCTAGAAAAAAAAGAAAGAAGAGAAAGAAGGAAGAAGGAGAAGGATTACCACGCCAGAAGACCACAGATATCTTCTGTTCTAGACCAATCTGCAGGTGAGGAGGAGGAAAGGGGTGAAAGGTCGGATTTGGAGGTGGTTCAGTCTCCAAAGGCTGGCACTGTGCTTCTTTTAATGCTTCAAGTAATGGCCCTGTGTATGTGCTATAATCAAAAACCCATGCTCTGCAATAGTTGAATAAGCCCAAGAACTGCTGCAGTTCTCTCACTGTCTGTGGCTGTGGTGTATTTGTAATGGCCTGTGCTTGTTGTGGTGCCTTCCATTTTGTGAAATGAGCTGTCCTATGTAGAGCACTTGTTCTCGGCAGTACTGTAGCTTTTCCTTGTCTACCTTGTACCCTTTCTCTGCTAACACTGTGAACTTCTTGATAGAGTCTCTCCTACATTTCTCTGTTGTACTGCATATCATTATGTCGTCAACATACTGTAATACCGTGCTTTCCAGTTCAATGTTTCCCAGGTCCATTTGTATTACTCTATTAAATATGGACGGGGACTCACAGTACCCTTGGGGCAACCTTGTGTGTTTCCACTTGTGTTGCGGTATGTGAAACTTGTCAAATCTTGTGAGTCAGGGTGTAGTGGTATTGAGAAGAAAGCATTCTTGAGGTCAATCACAGTGAACTGTGATGCCTCTGCTAGTATTCTGCATAGTATAGTGGCTGGGTTGTCACCTTCCCTAACTGTGTCTGTGCTATAGGTATGTTAGTAGACGTTATTGCCTTGTCTTGTATTTTTGTCAGTTGTTGGCCAGTTGGAGCTTGTGGTTGTTGTTGTACAATTGGCTGTTGTGGTGTTTGCACGTGCGGTTGCACCTGTGGTTGTTGCTGCAATTGTGGTTGCAGTGTCTGTTGTTGTGGTGTTTGTGTTTGTTGTGATGGTAATTGTTGTTGCACTCCCTGCTGTTGGTAAACTTGTTGTTCTCCCATAGGCCCCTGCTGTCCCTGCTCCCCCCAAGCTGCTTGTGCTGGTCTCATTCTACATGTGCGAGACATGTGTCCTACCATCCCACATATCCAGCATGTCGGTGGTTCCCTTGCTTGCCATTGGAGTCCTCCCGGGGAGTCCTGATACCCTAGCTGTTCCAGTATCCGTTTCCCATGTGCATATAACCTCCCCCCATTTGTTTTGTACATGTCGGGGGAAGAAGCATTTGCTGTGTCACTACCTGTGCCTGCTGTGACGGTGCTACTTGTGGTTCTGTTCTGTCTTGTGTCACTGTTGCCTGTAGTTGTGCGGGGGCTGTTTTCAGCGCTCCCTCCATGGCGTATTTGGTAACTTCTTCTGAACCAATTTAGCTTCCTCTTTTTTCCTATCCTCCTCCTCCTTTTTCATCTTCTCCTGCCACATCCTGCAATAATGTACTATGGTCAGTTGTATTTCCGGCCATCCTTTAGCTTCCATCCCCACTAACTTCTTTAATTGTCTCTGTACTTGTTCAGGGAGCCCTTGTATTAGTATATGCTAAAATGTTGCTGGTGTTTTGTCCCACTGCTCCTGTGTTTCCAAGCACCACTTCTCCTGAATTTCCTGGATATACTTAACAGGATCTTCATTCTCACGCATCTTTTGTGATGTAATTGCCCCTATGTCCGAGGTGTCTGGAAACTGTGTTCGTAATGCCTGCCAGAGCGCATGCATGCAATTGGCAAATGGTGCTCCATCATGGAAATCCCGCCCTCTTCCATATGTCATCAGCAGCATCCCCAATATGGAAATTAGGAGGCCCTTCACGTCTCCCACCGCTAGCATCTGCCCTGCAGTATGTTTTTCCATCTCATATATCCATTTCCCCGCTCCCGCACTTAGTGATGGGAGTCTGCATTTTATATTTTCCTTGTCTGCATGCGTCCAGTGGATGTACTGTGGCCTCGCTCCCCCCCTCTCCAATAGTGGCATTTAATTATATCCTCTTTCCTCTGCCTTTGTCTTCCCATATGTAGTTATGGTATTATATTCATCCTTTTCCTCTATGTCTGGTAGTTCTTCAACGTGGCCAATGTTGCAGATGTGTCCCCTTCCTTCCTTTGTATCCCTTCTCCCCTTTTGGTGTCCCCGCGGTCCTATTACATGTGTACTTTCTTTCTCTTCCTGCCTACGTCCAGGGAGATCCCTAAGCCTTTCAATATATGGAGTGTGTACGGGTGTTTGTGTCAGTGGACGTGATGTTTGTGCAGATGTGGGGGTGGGTGTTAGTGGTTGTGGCTTTTTCCCCGTCGTGTCCCTATCCTTCTGTTCCCTCCGGTCTGGTCCTCCCCTTCTTTCGCATGCCCATGGTGAGTTGCAATTTGTGCGTGTAATGTACAGTTTGTCTAAACTTTCCCTACTGTCATTCCTTTCGTTTACGCTCGACCCTTCCTCTTCTTCACTGCAAAACCCATCAGTTAATGTCGATCCCCACTCTGTGCGTTTGCCCCCTACTGTCACTGTCCTTAGATCAATTAAATCTTCGTTTATACACTCACCTCCTTTACCCTCAGCTACTCGTGTTGATGTTGATGTCATTTCACTATCGTGGTGTGTGTGTCTCCACGCTCCATTCTCCGTCCACGTATTTCTTTTCTCTTCTCCCTTCTTCCCCGCAACTTTACCACCTATCTCCTCTCTTTTCCTTTTTATTTCTTCCCATAATTCTTCACTTACCTTCGCTAGTATGCTCTCTTCATCCCCATCTCTCTCCTTCATTCTCCCTTCCCTTCTTAGTATGCTTTCTATTAATTTCCCTTCTTCATACTTCTGTGGACTTTCAGTTATGATCCTCTTTTTCCACATTCCCATTTCTATGTCATTCTCTTCTCTCTCCTTCTCCTTTCTCCTCATCTCCCTTTGCTCTGCACATGCCATTCTTTCTGTTATTGCCTTAATGCGCTCTTCTTCCTTTTTCCTTTCTTCCTCCTTCGCCTTCATTCTCGCCAGCTCTTCTTTATGTGCCTTCTTTTCACTCTGCTTCTTCCGTGCTTCTTCCCCGAACTGCCTGAGCAAGGCACTTTGCGCGTTCCTCAATTCCGCCAACCTTTCCTCCAATATCTCTTCCTCCTCCTGCGATAGTCGCCCTTCTCCTCCTATCTGCTTTTCCCTCTTCTCTTCTTTATTTACCTTTTTCACTGTATCCTCCTCTTCCTTGCTTAATGTTCCTCGGAGTTTCAGAAGCACCTGTGCTGCTATCCACTCCTCTGGCCCATGTCTGCAAACCTCCCCAGGGACCTCCTGTCCTCCCCCTTCCTTACCTACGCAGTCGTAGAGTCCGCCGTACCTACCTCCGCTGTCTTCTTCTGATAGTCATCTGGGGGCGTATATGGCGGGGGGCTGTATGTGGGGTTGGAGTACCCTTCAGCAGCCGTTAGTTCTTGTCTGGCCGCTTTCCTTAGTTCTGTTAATGGGTACAACCCCCTTCCTCCTTCTTCACTACCTTTTGCACTTGCACATGTTCCGCCCTTTCTTGTTTCACCTTTACCTCTGTTACCGCAAACAAACCTTCCCCCTCCTCTTCACTTTCCTCAGCGTTGGGCGCATTCTTATTTATCTTATCTCCGCTTCTTCCTTTCTTTTCCCTTCCTTCACTTGCAGTCCTTCCTCCTCTTTTACCCCTTGTACTGTGTACATACCTGTATCTCCTGGCCTAGTTCCCTGGAACATCTTCCAGAGGTCAAAAACCTCTAAATGTCTTGCTAATTTCTTCCCTTTATAGGTGTTGTGAATGCATGTTAACAAATTATGCTGCGTGTATGCATCGAAGCTGCCGTTGGGTGGCCATGGTACCCTTATTTTATTGTCCATCCCTTGTGTCCATTCTATACTGTACATTATTATTTTCTCTCTGTGTGGTGTCAGTGTCATGCAAATGTGCTGAAATGGAGTTGTTAATGCGCTTCCAATATTTCTCCACCCCACTCCTGCCCCCGATCCATAGTACAACGCCATGTTACAAGTTTACTTTTCCAAATGTCAACCTTTAACCTGGCCCCGTAAACTGGGGGCTTCGATTGTACGCTGAAAAGGAAGCAACTTTTATGTAACAATTTATCCCTTATAACTACGGCCCCCTTTGACCGTGGTACACAAAGCCCCCTGCGGTGATGTGTCCGGTGTGACGTGCCTCTGGGCGGCCCCACCTTCCTCTTCCTTCCTTGCCCCGCAACTCCTCCTCCCATCTTCCACTCTCCTTTTTTTCAAACCACTCCCTCTATTTTCACAAACCCTCGTTGAGCACTGCCGGCATTCTCCGTGCACGGCCGCCTCTTCCCCCGTGGCCCTCCCCTGTCTGAACGCAGCCAGCGTTCTCTGTGCGCGGCCGCCTCTTCCCCCTATCCTTTTCTTCCGCACCCTCAGTCCCTAACCATCCTTGGATGAACGCAAGACGAGACGTGAATTGCTTCGCGGTGTCCTTTTCAAAACCCTGTGGGTGACATCACCAGTCTCTACAATGCACTGTACGTACCTACACAATGTCAAATCCTTATAAATGCGTGCTTGTTAGTTACCCTCTCATCCACCTTTTAAACCCACAGCCTCTACTGGAGCAATGAAATCCACAATCAAAATGATCAGTCTGCGCACGCTGCATCGCCTTGCGTGTGATACGCCCCCTCTCCAGAGGAGCTTAACCAGCCAATTATCTTCCGCACTCTGGAACAATCTAGCTACCTCCTGCGGGAAAACATCATCTACTTAACAAGCTTCAACACTCACTTTGTAGGGAACCTCATCCACTCATTGATCTATAACATCAACTCGTAGGAAAGCCACACCCCCCTCTAACACAGGTGACCGCGATCTCCAACCAATCCGTGCCTTTTACCAATCACTCGTGGGTGCTCGAAGCCCCACCTTATCCACTCCGTGACTCTATGGGGACGACCCTCGTGTCTGTCCCCTTACGCCTTACACCTTTGTTGCCGCGGAACAGCCAAAATCAATTTCCACACACTGTGTCAACCGCCCTCCTCCCTCTTTACAACTCCTCCCCCCTCCCGCACAACATTACATTGCTAGTTGGGTGTGCCATACTCACCAGGTCCTCATGAGCTAGGGCCACTCGACTGCGGGCACCCCTCCAGAAAGCGGCTCGCCACCGCCCCTCATCTGGACCACGTCCGGACACTCGCCAACCGCGGGTGGGATACTTTCCAAGTCGGCTCCCGAGGGCCAATGTCCAGATTGCACCGTCCAGTCTTCTCGCAGTTCCGCAATGGTCCTGTGGTCCTTGAAAGGGGGCAACAGCAGAGGGGGCCACACTGCCAAGTTGCCTCGCTGCAGGAGGTCTGGTAGTTGTGCTCTTAGAGCAATTTAGGCAGATCTCAAACAGATCTCAGCAGTGACTCCAACTTGTCGGGGTGATCTCCCGGAGGCCGGCAGAGCTGTCCGTGGACCTTCGAGGCTGTGGAGGCCCCAACTCCTCCCGTGTCCCAAAAAGGAGTATGAGGCACACGCAAGAGCAAAGTAGTTACTGCTGTTTATTATAACAACGGCAGGGATAGAGCTTTGCCCGTATGCATCCGGGGAGACCTTCTTGCTCTTAGGAGGGCTTGCAGGCCCTTTTTACCGTAACATGACGCGCTACTCGCGTCACCTGAGAAAATCATCACAAAACCTATCGCCACTTCGGGTTGGCTCCGCAAGTGGTAGGGTTAGTATAGAAGCTTATATGAAGTAAGGTTATTGGGTAAGGACGGGTCAGGTGGCACACTTTGGGGTGTCTCTAACACTTGCTACACTGAACTTGTTACATGGGGACCCTCAATGATTGGCTAACAAAAATGGCGTCAGTAAAGAGCCCCATGTCCCCTGATTGGTTCCCTTGTGAGCCCCCAAGCCCGGGACCATCGCTGTTCGCAGTCCGCGAGGTACCTGGCATTTGTAACATTGTGTAACTATCTGTTAGTGGGGGACAATGGACAGGTCTTTGCTAGTGGCAGATGATCACGCCTTTCCCATCGGTATAAATGTCCAACTTGATGTATCGTTGTTGCAATCTGTGTCCCAGACGTGGGACCCCGGCGACTTTCTGTCTCGTGCGCCTGGCACCTTGTCAGATTGGCTTGGTCACATGTGGAGAGAATGTAGTTGGATCATAATTATGAACATTTAATTTGGCTTGTTGGCCCGGAGGGTGCTTGGCGGCGGCAGGTGTAACCTTGGCGCTGGGAACTCGGTATGTGGGTTGCAACATTTCGGCCTTTGTGATGGGCTCTCGCTGAAGCTCGCTCTGCCTGGTCAGCGCAGTGCGTTTCGTCTCGAAAGGGTTTTCTCCAGCGTGGGGACTCTTGCTTGAGGCCTACTCGTCCTAGTTCCTGGGAAGCAATGTATGATCCACAACATGGGTGCCACGGGGCAACAAAGTATTACAAGTAGTAGTACTGTATGTGTATATGACAGCATCTCTATAGGGGTCAGGTAGCATAAATCGTCGGCAAGCGTATACACAAGCTCTTCAGGCATCTTGCGTTTCTGTGGTGCTCTTGAGCCTATGTGAAAAATAACAACGATGCATGCCCGTGAATGAGTCAGTCCGCTATGTCATAGCACGGGGTATGTTCTTCGTGTGGGTTGGTGTGTGAGTGACCAGTGTGCATGGTGGCACGTTTGTTCCTGTCAGTTGGCTATGTCGTCATGGCATCTCTAATGATGTTGATGGCTTGTGCCTGTTGTTTTAGTCAATCTGGTCCATATCGCAGGCGTCGGCTTGACCGGGGCATGGTAATGGGCAGGCTCCTCGTGCATGTGGGCCGCGAAAACATGGTACATTGTCATCTGGTAAGGAGGTGAGTGGGTCAAACTCTTCTCTTGGGGGGTGCTTGGGTCGCGATCCTCTAGGCCAGGGTCTGGATGAGAATGGGGGGAAAGAGGTGTCCCATTTTCCCACTTCACGGGTATCCAGTTTTCCCTGTTACCTGGATTGCTCTGGGGTAAAGTCACTGGGCTTTTTGATGGGCTGGGACCTTTTCCTCTGGATGTCAGGTCAGCTTCTTGCTCCTTCATTTCTCTTTTGATTCGCATACACCAAAAGACTCTATGGGCAGGGGTATTGGCATCATTTATGGACACCTAGGCCCTCCATGATGCAGTCACACCACCACTTGTCCATCGTTCAGGCTCAGAATGAATTGCCTCTGGCTCGGCCACTCACGTCTTCTCTCTCCAGCAACGCCATGTGTAGGAGAATGTACTCAGTCTTCTCTCTCTCATTGGTCAGCTAGCATCCTAGTTTCATTCAGTGTTCCTCTCCCAGCTGATTCAAAACTTGCAGGTTCTCTCTCCCCTATGGTCTCTGCCTCCAACCTTTATGATGATGCTGTGGGACTTCCTCAGTGCAGCATTTTCTCTCTTTGCATTACCCGCTGTATTCCTCCAATCATTTTCTACATCTCAGTACCATCCATGTCTTTCCTCAATCGTATAAACAGAGAGCTTGCTTGGCAATAACACATTCTAGTGTCTTCTTCGAGTTTTCTTTCATTAGATGTTCTTGAAGATGCAATGATGTTATGTGGTTTAAGGAGTTCCTCATCAGAATGGGTGTCTCTCCTGGTGAGATTCCACTTGCCTCTACCCCTCGCGACGGTTTTGCGTAGTGGGCTCATTTCCCCAGTGTAAAGGTGCACCCAAGATCACACAATTAGTCTTTATTCAAACAATGGGCCTCATTACAAGTTTGCCGGTCCGGGAACTACAGTACCGGTAGGTTTGCCGGTAGCGTAGTTCCCAGACCGGCAAACTACGAGTTGTGCTCACAGGTTCCTTTCTGCCCGCCAGGCCGGACGTGGTGGGCATGGTAGCACCCGCGAGCACAGCATGTTGGATGCAACGGCACCGTTCATAACGGTGCCGTTGCATCCAGCTTCCCCATTCCCATTGAGCCCTACTGGGCCCAATGGGAATGTGGAAGAATTTTTCCCCATTCCCTACCTCCAACCTCCTAATGAGGCCCAATGAATCCTAGCTCAGAAGGCATGTAAGCATCTTGTTCTCATAACTCTCAACATTTTCAGTGACTGCAAACAAATTTTCTACCAAAACTATGTCAACAACGACATCACATTACACTCAAACGTATGGGGGAGTTTGGTTGGTTAATAGTTCAAGCTACATATAGGATACATATGGGGTCAGTCACTTAACTGGTCAAGTTCTATCTGATGGCTCTGACTGGACCCATCCTACTATTGATACTATTTCTAATACATCACTACAGTAACAGCTAATTGGTTGGCATTATCGATCATAGTTGGTCTGGCAAGGGGACTTCAAGGTTGGTAAGCTAAATGCCAACCAATGAGGACATTTCAACAGGGTGTCAACATATGAGCAAGAAACAAGTGGGTATAGAGAACTCCGTAGTCTGACATAATTCCAATAAAGAATAATCCTAGTTATCCTGAGGCAATGAGGCCTTCCTTTGAACTCACCCTTGTGTGCTATCTGGTGTCTGTGTGTGCACTGAGGGAGTTCTGCAGTTGTCCTATCTGTGTTTGACTCATAATGAGTAGCCAGTGTTTCTTATATGTGGATTACATGTTAGGATATCATGTTTGAGAGTGGATTTACTGATAATTATTAAGGTTTTAGCTAATTCTGACATGCATGTTGTGTTCTTTGTAGCCACTGGGGCCACTAGTCAGTTACTTGTCTATAGTTTCTTTTGACTTACTGATCGTGTGCACCTGGACATCAATGGTTGGTTGTGCTCTTATTAAAATGAATTGATCTTGGGAGTCTACCACTTCTTGTCCTGGGAACTGTTATCTTGTGCGTTCATTCCGTTCATCTATTTCTCCATTCCTAGTTTCTGACCTTGGTCTGGCCATGAGTTTCTAGAATACATGTGTTTTTGTAAATTCAGCATCTTGCGTTCTGAGGCCTTGCTAATTCTGAGACCTGTTAAGGTCTCTGTTCGGAAAATGGCTGCACTTCTATCTTCCTGTCTCCATATTGAATACCTACAGCCGCATCTATTCATCTTGTTCGTCTGACATATGATGTTATCCCTGCCCATATATTCAGCATCTTATTTACCTATAATCCAACTGTCCTATCGGTATTGTTAGTCCCTCTCTTGGTACACAGGAACATCCTGTCATTTTATACGGTGTTGCACTATTTATCCCGCACACTATCTGTGCTTTCTACAGACTGTTTTTAGTCTTTACTTGTGTTGCACAACCTAGCTAGCAGACTGCATGTTCATAATTTTAGTTAAGCATATTATTCCATGGAGCTCAACTTTAACTCATATTATCAACCACCCCTAGGTTCATGTGTTGGTAGGGGTGTCTGAGTTTGTAACATTTCTCGCGCTTGCGTTAATGGCTCAGAAGGTAGTACTGACACATTCATCTCGCGCCTTGAAACACTTGTGTATAGGCGCGTTACATATGCCATATCATATCATATCATATCATATCTGTGCCATCACACTAGCTTCACAGGGAAAATCTCCCCAGTGGAGAGACGTGATGGTATGTGATTCATAGCACCAGGTTCTGAACTGGAAACCCCTGTCTTCTATCTTCCTGTCTCCATATTGAATACCTACAGCCGCATCTATTCATCTTGTTCGTCTGACCTGGTAGCCCTGTCCTGCTGCGACTAAGCCACTATACTTCAGGTAAGTGTTCCTGTTTGCATTTGGCTTTCCTCGTCTGTTTTTGTTGTATTGTAAAGTTTGTTGTCTTGTATTGCTGTCCGTTCCACTTTTGATGTTTGCTCTTTTGCTTTCTTCCCCTGCAGGTGATGTTACTGGCCCGGCAGAAGCCGCGGAGCTCGAGGCGGCAGCTGGAGGGAATGAGGAACAAAGCTGCAGTGGTACAGTAGCTGGTAAATTGTTAACTAGGGGTCGTTCAGGGTTCAAATGCAGCGCAGCCCTAGGACGAATGTTCTAACCTTGTCTTTCTTCTTCTTCACAGGATCTGAGTTCGTGGATGCGGAGTGCGGTGTGCGGTGCTGCGGTGTCGGGATCAACATCACTGGATGTTTCCTGGAGGTGATTATGCAGGAGAACACCTGGTTTCAAAGGTCAGTAAACTGGTCCAAGCAGCGGTAAGCGTCACGTTGCACATGAGTGCACAGTAACGTGAAGCACCGGTCTTTCGGATAGAGCAGCTTATATAGCTGAGCTTCTGAAGCATGCCCACCAGGTTCAGCCTACCTGCCGCACCGTGCCAAACCCGATGAGTCAGCACATGAAGACCAGGCCTAGAGAGCCACACCCAATGAGTCAGCACATGAGGATGTTCTCTGGAATAAAGGTGTTCAGCTCCTGGAAAGAGAAGGAGAACATATGAACATAGGGCCTCATTACAAGTTTGGTGGTATCCCACCAGTAAATCCAGCGGGATACCATCAATTATAATTACCATTACCAGCTGTTGGTCTGCCGGAATTACTGACAGGTTACAAGTGCCGGTAAGGGCAGTAAATCCCCTTTCCAGGGAGTCCAATAGGACTGCATGGGGGAATTTTCCAGTATTGCCGGCTATTTTTGCTGGTAGGGTGGCAGAATTACCTTCAGCTCTTGGCTGGAGGTAATTTCCGGCACTCTACTGGCACACTTGGAATTTACTGATGCAGAAACTTGCTGGTAAATGGAATTCACCTTTCTGCTTCAGCTACAGGTCTTCTGTGTTATATCAAGGGTTATATATGTATGGCAGTAGGTAAATGTAAATATTACCTTTCCACCAGTACCCATGTGATAATCAACAATGGTACTTTCAATTTTGACAAACACTTTCCTTGATTCTGTGTACACTACACCTTACAGGGAGTCTACATTATTTGTGCTGTCAATGCTTATTCTTGGCTGCCTATCAATTGGAGTGAGATCTGTTGTATGGTATATTCTGCCAGCTATATGTCCTTCCACAAAGTTTCACTCTATTCCCTGACACAAGATATGTTCTGCATGGGAAAACATAATTGATGCTATGAGATATATAATACCTAGACTGGGTGAAAATTAACCTGGGGTAGGTTATCCCAATTATCTCAGTTGCTTGAAAAGGTAGCCAACGATACCGCAGTATCTCTCTCTCTGATCACACATGAACAAGTAGCCATTCGTACTATGGTACTGCAAAACTGATTAGCGCTGGATACTATTTTGGATTGTAAAAGTGGAGTGTGCACACTCCTGGGATAATAATGTTCGTTTATACCAAGCTAGTACAGTAATATCATTGATATCATGCCCCACATACTTCATGTAGCCACACTTCCTGAAATGTAAAGCGGCGCACAGCCCTACAGAGAGCTATGATTCTCCTGAAAGTCATGTTTCTCTTGAAAGTCATGTTTGGGAGGCTCCAACCGCCCTGATGAGGAGGGGAGGCAAGAGGGGCATGAGCCGAAGTGTAACAGCGATCAGCAACCTTGTTCTACCTGTAGGAAAACCAGAAGGTGGCTCACCGACTAGTCCCAGTAGATTTCTCTCTCAGGTGGCCAGGACACGGCCATCGCCTTTGGATCCAGTGCCTGGAGGTGTACCAGTACATGAGGATCACCTGGTTGAGGGGTCTTTAGGAGTGGGACACCAAATGGTGAGATGCGGTACCCCCCCGTAACAGCTTTACCCCATCCTACCAGATAGAATACCTGGGACCTTTGCCCCCCCCTTTCCCCTCACAAACACTACCACACAGACAGCCCACTCTAGGAGAAAACAGACTCACACCCGAGCATTTTACCTGACATCGCCTCATAATAGCAGGACATTACTGACAATCAATCACACCTGACTTCCATTAAACTTCCCCACACGGATAAAAGGTGGAGCATGAGAGCACAATCTGAGTGAGGCAAAGCACACAAAGGAACAGTACTTTTCCGACGACAGCTGAACAAGGGAAGAAAGACGGCAAACCAAGAAGGGTACGCAAGGAGGGAGATAAGCTTGAGCTTTTCTGCGAGAAACCTTTACTTTCCAGAACCCTGCTAATCAGAAAGCATAAGGTCCGGAAACCAAACATCAGAATCTTGAATTGTATGTTAGAGATACCCGGGGCCCTCCTGCACGGCTGACTAAGTTTGGGAGAATCAGCAGCTGCCGTGGTCCCGTCCTTGGGTCCATGAGTAAAGCAGCTCCTGAGAGATCAACACAGCCAGTGAGTTGGGGAGACCAATACAAGACCGGTGTGTGTTAAAGTCAAGGTTGCAAACAGCAACATTGTATAAAGAGTGCAAGAACAAAGAGTGAAACACGTGTGATAAAAGACGCAAGGAAAGCTTAATTGCTGATGGATGTTTGAACATTTACGGAAGAACGATACAATACCAGTGACAGAGTCATACGGCGCTGCGTCGGTGCCCAATCGAAGGCCTCTGTAAAGGTATCAGCTGAGAAATGGCAGAAACGAAACTAAGAACATTGTGTGAGGTGAATCGAAGTGGTCCTGTGATGGTTCAAGCAAATTCCATTGCACATTCGAAAGTCTTTGATATTGTGCTAAAGGGATCCAAGCCCGAATGAGGGAGATCCATGGTCCAGGCCTGAATGAGGGAGACAAGCTGTGAACTTTGTGGTAAAAAGGGGTCCAAGCCTAAAGGAGGGATAACCCTGATGAATATTGGAAACGAGAACTTGCACATTTGAAAATCCTGATAAGAAAGGAACTTTGGTGCTTGTTGTTTGTTACGACAGGCCCTCTGCAGTAAGAGACTGTTATTGGAAAGGGGGCTTTGGCAAAAGTCCCTAATATCTATGCTTTGAACTGTATCTTCGTGGCAGAGAAGCCAAAGTGTGTGTGAAGCTCGAACATGCCGCCTGCCCCGTGCTGAAAACATGGGGAAGGGAAGCCAACTGCTCGACTATCCTGACATATTATTTCTTGAACACTTTTCTTTTTACATACACTATTGTCCCACACCATTGTGTATTTAGAAGTAAGGATTGGCAATAGGTTTATTAGTATAGGCCCTTTTATTTTGACAAACTCGAATAGGACTGCATCATTATTTGATGGTCATAGCTTGCTCAAATCTTTAGATTTAAGTTTAGATAGGCGTTCAACCGACCCATTGGACTTCAATAAACACCCTTGAACTGTGATCACTTGTGTCTGTCGTCACTGTTTGATATCATGCCTTCCTCACATACTGTAAGCAGTTTGTTCAGGTGGACTCCTCTAGATCGCCAATGCTACCTGTCACCTGTGGAGACCTGCAGGGTTCCATCCTCTCCCCAGTGATCTTCAATCTATACATGGAACTGTGGGGAACCCTCATAACCACACAGAACATCCACATCCACCACTGTGTCTGAACTCGCCGTACACTTGACCCTGTAGTGTAGAAGAAGAACTCTTCCAAGCAATGTAACCCTCTGTCTGAATAACTAAACAAAGCAGAGGGATCTATTCCTGGGAAGATATGCACGCAATGCAACACCAGGCTGTTGGGACAAAGAACAAGAATGCGTAATAAGCACTAACAATGAGCTAGGTTGGTGAAGAAAAACAACAAAATAAACAAGATATAATCTGACCTGATCCAGTGAGTTACTTATGCGGAATGGATAGTAAGGGTAACACTGGGAACCACTGGATTCCCTGCAAGATAGCAGATGTATTGATTAATCTAGTGTGAATCTTAGCTGTGGACAGTAGGGTGTTTCAATATGTGTTAAGCTAATCCTTACCAGTATTGAATGAGAGAGGATTGCATGGCAGCAGGTGGCTTTTCTTGCAGCTCGCGTGAATAAATGGCAGAGTATGCAATATCCCCTGGTCCCTACCCAATGGCACGAGAACAAACTAAACGGGAAGCAGAGGTCTCTAGTCCAATTCCCTATGCACGACAGCACATGGACACCTTACGGCCCCACGCCTCGGAAGTCTCAAGTTCAGGTGCAGAATAATGGGGATTTGCAAGACTCTGCAGGTGACAGATGTACCAACAGGTGAGGAGGAGTCCTTTGCAAGAAGACTGGAATGAAGTCACAAGCTAAAGCAGTCCACAATGTGTTCTGAGTTGGCAACAGGCTGATGGTAACCAAGGCTGAATACAGAAGACCAGGGGAATCCGAGCAGCGTTCTGGGTCACAACAAGACTGCGTAAATCCAAAGGTGAAAAGCAGGCAAGGGTCGAGACAGGTAGGCAAGGTAAAAGGACCGTCCATGAATCAAAATACCATGAATTCCAAGATAATGCAAAGCAAGGAAACAACCAGACGAACTTCAATCAGAATCACAGATTGTGAAATGGGAGGTGCTTAAATATTTTTTATAGTCACATGATGAATGTGAGGTGTAGAGTGCTCAAAGTGTTTTATGATACAGAGGCGGCAGTTTCCATGGCATGGCAACCATGGCAACCTCCCATATGCATCGTATTGTTTAGACCCTCTCCTTTTCCATGTGTGTTTGTAAGTGCCGCTGTGAATTAATGACTGCGAGCCGTACTGACTTTGACACGTGAGAATAGTGTGTTAATGCTGTGGGAAAGGTGTTAAGGTGATTGGCAGAGGGATGTGAGTTGTTAGATGCCGTAGCTTCCCTACATCGGACACCACAATTACTGAGGCACTGCACCGATGGCACACAGCTATACCTCAATATCGACTCCATCAAGGACATCCATAGGCACAAAGCCTACCTCTCCCTGATCCAGTCTTGTATGTCCAGTGCATACTTGAAGCTCAACCCCTCCAACACCAAATTCCTACTCCTCACCAACAAAACTGGACAACTAGATATACAGACCTGGCTATCAACTATGAACTCTAAGGTCTTCACACCCAAGCTCACCGCCTGCGCCAAGTCCTTTGGGTTCCACATCTACAAACATCTCTCCTTCAAGACACACACAGCTAAGAAAACTCAGACAGTTGGTATTATCTCTCCCTCCTGCAAAAAGTCAAGCCATTCCTCCCTCTGAACAGATTTAGATCCAATGTTCAAGCACTGGTCCTATCCCACCTGGATAGGGGCAATGCACTCCTCGAAGGCCTCCCGTCGTCCTATCTTGTGCCCCTGAGAAGTATCCTACACTCTGTCGCATGCCTCATCAAGGGTCTATGCAGATACAAGCACATCACCCCGGTCCTCATTGGCCTTCACTGGCTCCCACTGCACGCACAAATCACCTTCAAGTCTTGGTGCATCATCTATAAGGCAGTTTCTCAGCTACTTCGTGGAGAAACTCAGCATCTCCAGTGGACAGCACACCACCAGAAGCCAGGACACGTGCAGACCTGAAATCCGCCACTGCAAAAAGGAAAGGACCACAGAAAACAAGCCTTCTTTGCCTGAACCCCAAGATTATGGAAACTCCTCCCGACGCCATCAGACTCGCCTCCAAATTCCTACAATTCAGAAAAGAACTCAAGACCCACCCCATCAAGGAGTCTCTCCTCAACACCTAGGCCATCACGTCGCCCCTTGCGCCACCTGACTCTCTAGACAATACCCACCCCTCTCCTTCCTGCCACCAAGTACAGCTGTATGCCTCCTTTGTGCCCCTCTGTATCCTACCCCCACTCTATATCATTTCTGTTATTACCTCTGTAAAGTGCTCTGTTATGTAGCTGTATTGGTGTATACCTCTGTAAAGTGCTTCATTGCTTCTCGAAGCTAGGTCGACGTGCAATGAAAACCATAATAATAATAATTTTAAAAAGTAATAATCTATTCTTTTATTGTAGTGAGAGCTTTGTTACTCCTCTCAACATGCCTTAGGCTGCAGATAACTTTACAACTCTGGGTCCTGAAAGGCCTGTGATATTCTGATGCTAGCCGACGCAAGACCTTTAGGGTTCCTGGAATCTGCCTTTACACTGAGGCTGGTGATGTGCTGAAGATCTTGTATGATTCTCTCTGTAGCACCTCTGGACATGCACCACGCAGCATGTGGTGGCACTGTGCCCATACGGTCACCTTAGTCCATTCCCCACACCTCCAACATAGAACTTTATCACTCACCCTTCTGTTTATTCTGTATATACTGCCTCACTTTAAAAAAGAAATGGAACAATTCAAAATCTTGCATCATTCATGTGAAATTGATAGGCAGCTTTATATCCTCATTTCCAATGCCCTCAACCAATTTTTCCGGCTTGGTCTCTGCCTGGATACCATTCAAAACTGGTTGGCCCAAAGCTGTCTCCAGCTGAACAAGGGAAAATAAGTTGTCATTCTCAATTTTCCTAGAAGCACTCAAAGCTGTCTGCTTCCTCCGTCCATTCCTCCTTTTTTTAATGTAATGTAATGTAAAGTGGTCTTATATAGTACCCTTCTGCTAATAATGTTGATCTCGTGGCGCATGGCTCTCTAAGAAAGGAGGGCAGTGTGTGTTAGTTGGATAGCAGGAAGGCATGTGCAGAAACCTTTGGCGTTGATGGATGCAGGTCGGAGGTACCCGTTACCAATATCAATATCAACATCTCAATGTTTTTTTGTGGTTGGTACTGTCCAGGCAGTACAGCACCCTGGCTCTTGGTGGTAGATTTCCCTGAGATTAAAGGTGTGGACCAGTGTCATACAGGAGAAATTTCATGAGTCAGCTTGGTTTCCCACCATGGGTAGTGCCAAGCATTTTGAGAAAATGCTGCTTGTAAATTAGCCCAAGTTTCTGGTGTGCAGTTTTGTTTGCTACACATGATTTGTTTCTTTCAAAGTGTAAAGTTGAAAAGCCAAGTCTTGAGCTGTTTCCAGAAGATCAGGTGGTTCTCCTCCAGTCAGAGAAGTTTGGTTGGGGTGGTTGCACATTTTTTGGCCAGAACTGAATATAAAGCACCTCCTGGCCATTTCTTGTTGAAGTTGGGTACTAGTAATAATGCAGAGTTGATGCTCCTAAGGGTTCCGAAAAGAGTGTAGTGTTGAAAATAATACTGAAGGATGAAGGACCCCCTCTGTGGTATGAACAATGGGTGATGCACAAGGTTTGAAATGAACCCTTTCTTTGATGGGTAGCCAATGGAGAGTACATAATGCTTACATGACATGTTCAGATCACTTCATTCTGGGAAGTAGTCTTGTCGCTGCATTTTGAACTCTTTGTAGTTTCCTTATTTGGTAATCTGGATGTCTGAGATAGAGGCTTTTTGCATACACTAGTTTTGATAGTATTAGAGAAATGATGGCCCCGGCCCTGTGTGGGAATGTTAAGTAAGGTAAGAAGCAACATATCATGTGCAGCTGGGAGTAAAAGCTGCTGACGATGGCTTTGACTTGTGGAACAAGAATGAGAATGTTGTCCGTTTTCAGTCCAGGATTTCTTACTATAGTGGATGGGCTTGGGCAGGGTCCAATCTGATCAGGCCATGGGGTTGTGGTGGAGTTAGAACTTGAAGGATTACAGAGCATCAGTTCTGATTTGGTAGGGTTGAGTTTTAGTCTGTTTGTTGCCATCCATGTGTCCGGCTGAGCTAGGCAGTTTTTAATGTCTTTGGGTTTGGTGGTGAGTGGTTCACAAATCTGTAAATTATTTGTGTGTTATCTGCGTAGTTGTAGAAGGGGACACCAGATGTATTGATGATGTGAAGTAAGGGTGTCATGTAGATGTTGAAAAGTATAGGTGAGAGTGTAGATCCTTGGGGCACTCACTGGGTGATGCCAAAAACTGTAGGGGCCAAATATTCTGATTTCTGTTCTACCCATAAGGAAGGAGATGATACAGTTTAGAGCTGATTCTTTAATACCAATATCTTCCAGTCTTTTCAGGAGGATCTCATGGCTGATGGTGTCAAAAGCAGCAGAGAGGTCTAGCAGGATGAGTGCACTCTCTGCATTTTCATGTACATTCTTTGATAGTCCACTCATCCAGTGGTCAGCAGCTTACAGTCTAGGACCTGAGATGCTGGTATGTTCTTGCAGCAAGCCTCAGACTTGAGCCTAATTATACATGCTTCAGAGATCTCCTCTAAACATATATTTTCAACAAATAGGTCTTGGTCATTTCTCTTCTCTGTAGCTATGATCGGTCCACAGAGTGTGCTATATACATTACCCCACCCAGTCACTCATATGAGCCCACACCTAGCACTATGATGGCCTGAGCGCATTATGAGTCATGACCTAGCTATATATTGGCCATACGTGGCCATATGAGAATGTTCCTGACTATGTGATCACCTTATAACTTCTGTACTTCCCACTTTTGCCATATTGGGCATCTCCCCATGTAGCCTTTTTCAAGCTCCTGCCATCTCCTGGGCTCCTCATGCTACTTTTCTGTGTATCTTCCACAGTTCCAAGGATGGTGAGCTAAAGACTCTGGTTGAGACTCTAACCCGGGATATAGGCCGGTAGAAAGATATTCCCAGGACCCCCCTTGTTTGTGCAAGTTAAGTAGCTTTGGGTTTTCACCCAAAGTTACTAGGGTAATTCAGACGTGGAACCCTTGCTCACTGTTGTTAGAGAGGCACAGCTCCACCTCACTGATGAGGCAGCAACCAGGCTGAAACATGTGTCTGGGGATGCTGTTGGTACTCTTGTTCAGAAGAGAATTGCCTGGCATTTCAGTGCTGGACTGCCCTTGGGCAGGACAAAGACTGATATGTAGTGGAAATGTCTCTTCTGTGAACGGATGGTGAGCTAAAGGCTCTGGTTGAGACCCTAACCCGGGATATAGGCCGGTAGAGAGACACTCCCAGGACCCCCCCTTTTTGGGCATATTAAGTAGCTTTGGGTTTTCACCCAAAGTTACTAGGGTAATCCAGACATGGAACCCTTGCTCACTGTTCTTAGAGAGGCACAGCTCCACCTCACTGAAGAGGCCCAACCGGCAGGGGTGTTTCTAGGTTTAGAAAAGATCTGTGGCTATACTAATGTCATGGCTGTCGAGACTCAGGGCTAGCTACTCTTTTGGTTGTAAATCCTGAGCTTCTATCGGGGGCTACAACCAAAATACCCAGGGCTATAGCCCCCTCAAACCCCCCCAGCAATGCCTCTGCCGACCAGGCCGAAACACATATCTGAGGTTGCTGTTGGTACTCTTGTTCAGAAGAGAATTGTTTGGCATTTCAGTGCTGGACTGCCCTTTGGCAGGACAAAGACTGATATGTAGTGGAAATTTCTCTTCTATGAAAGGATGGTGAGCTAAAGACTCTGGTTGAGACTAACCCGGGACAAAGGCCGGTAGAGAGACACTCCCAGGACCTGCCCTGTTTGTGCATATTAAGTAGCTTTGGGTTTTCACCCAAATTTCTCTTCTGTGAAAGGGTGGTGAGCTCAAGACTCTGGTTGAGACACGAACCCGGGGTATAGGCTGGTAGAAAGACAATCCCAGCCCTATGGGGCTCAAATGGGAATGGTGAATGGGGAATTACCGGTCCCGCCAACCTTGGAATGGACCAGTAATTGCTCCATTCACCATAGCTACCTCCAACCTCGTAATGAGGCCCCTGGTCTACGTAGCCAAAAAGGCTCCTCTATGTTACCAGACACTATTTTGGAGGACCCTGCTCACTACACCGAATCACTCTGCACAGTCTCCAAGTGCTGCCCACTTACTAATGTCCAACTAATTACCTCTAAGTCATTCTGTGCTGCACCAGTTCCGGTGTAATCGATCCACCCTCTAAAAAATGAGATGTCCTGCAGCCTCATATCAGTGAAGCCTATAAATTCTAACTATACGGAATCCACCATGGTAGCAGCTACTCATAAAGTTTTGATCCATAATTCTGAGGCCCCTGATGCTATTAATCTTCTTACTGTTAATGATAAATCGCATCATAAAACCCCTAGAAAACTGAAACCAATCCAAAAAGTATCAAGAAAGACATTTATGGACAAATACATTCTGAAAGCAAACTCTACTAGCACTGAAATTAAACTACCCAAAGCTTTTAGAGGTAACGCTATGCTAGATCACTCAACAATGACTACACAGGCTTTCTTCGGTGGAAATAACAATATCACGGATATTAGTATAATTGAATGTGCAATAAAGTGATGAACTTGCCCTCTACTGTTGGAATCCCGAAAAATTCCATCTCTTTGCACCAAGTCGGTTTGGCTGACAATACACCTACCGCCTTAACCAACATTATTGAAGTTATTGACTCAAATAAAGATGACCTTGCAGCGGAAGCAAGCTCCGGGGATTCCAATCCGGACTATGCAAATTCACCACATCTACACCACACGCTGAAGGATCTAGATGAACGGATCCGATTGACCCATCTGACAGTCTCAGCCCTAAACGTGGTCCTTAGCTCTTTCGTTGAGCTGTAGGATAACGTTTGGTCTGAGCTTAAAACTGTCCAAAGATCAATGATGGAACTCAATTTGAAAATTGACTGCATAGGCACCGATATTCTGGTAGACCTAAATAATAAAGTGGACTGGATTGGTAACAAATTATCTAAGAAGCTGGCTGTGCAACTACCCTTAATGGTTCCACAGGGTGAATGTTCTGCCTCAGCACCTATGCAAACACCTACAGTTACAACACACATTATAGAGATATCTGACAATATATCTATATTGGAAGTTACCAACAATGCCACTGCTCAAGACCAAGTCGTGCAAGCACCATCTGCTGGTCTCTCTTTTTCTGCTTCTGCCGCAGCCTGTATAATTAATCCAACACTGAGCCTTCCCAATTCGATTTCTAAACAAAGTCACTCTGCATATACTCTGACTTTAGCTACACAGGAAAGTGCTCCTAATAATGACATTGCTCATGAACAAGCTAAATTGGTACTAACGGCTATCCCCTGCTATTCTGCTGGTGCCTTACCGGATATAACCAACCCAACCCAGATTATTTTCAACCGTACTCCAATATAAACCAGCCTCCATCTGTTGTGATCCCAGTTTTACAGGAAAGCGCTTGTAAGCGCTCTTGCCAAAAAAAAAAAAAACACTAATGCACCACACGAATCGCGCCTTATCAAGCGGAAATTGGCCACAAAACAAACCAATCTATTATTTGTTAAAAATCCTGCACCTACCCCTTTCAATTTGAATCTGGGTTCTACCTCTGAGGGGAAGCACTTATGTGCTTTTAATCTACCTAAGGCCAAATTTGGTTGATTCTACAGTCCAAACTGACAGCTGAAAACGGTATTACCCGAATTGTTCGTTTGCAATTGTTTGAATGCACAATTGACCGAATTTAAAGGGTCACAATTGACCTTTTCACAATTGACCGCACATATATATATATAAATATATATATCTCGCTTTGGTAATATATATATATATATATATATATATATGAAAAAAAGAAGGAGAGGGGCGCACTCCAGTTCCCTGCACAGTAAACCTTCTCAGCTACAGGTGTTCTCCTCCGACCGGTTTCTGTGCCAATACACGTCATCAGGGAGGCTGTCTAAACTTGCAGCTCACAGCAAGTGCAGGTGTTAACACTTAGTGATGATTCTGCTGCAAGGACTTCTGGTAGCTGTAGTCATCAGGTTTGCAAGGAACAGACTCACACCCAATCCCATAAATGGGGAAAGGGGGGGAGTAGCCTACGGTGAGGCACTCCAAAGTTGGGCATATGTTACCCCGGTGCAGCACCCTATTAGATTTATTTTATTAGATAGCCTACAGTGAGGCACCGGGGTAACATATGCCCAACTTTGGAGTGCCTCACTGTAGGCTACTCCCCCCCTTTCCCCATTTATGGGATTGGGTGTGAGTCTGTTCCTTGCAAACCTGATGACTACAGCTACCAGAAGTCCTTGCAGCAGAATCATCACTAAGTGTTAACACCTGCACTTGCTGTGAGCTTCAAGTTTAGACAGCCTCCCTGATGACGTGTATTGGCACAGAAACCGGTCGGAGGAGAACACCTGTAGCTGAGAAGGTTTACTGTGCAGGGAACTGGAGTGCGCCCCTCTCCTCCTTTTTTTCATATATATATATATATATATATATATATATATATATATATATATATATATATATATATATATGGGTTTGGGGCGGGTTTGGGTTGGGTGGGGGGTTGCGGGGGGTTTCCCCCCGCATATATGTTACAATTGACCTTCACAATTCGGTCAATTGTGAAAAGGTCAATTGTAATTCGAGCAATTGTCAAACGAACAATTCGTATACATCCCTGAAAACTACCAATTACTCAGGCTCCCGCTATATTGGAGGGTAGCTCTTTAAAGTATTGTTTGGCCCACTTGAAACAGATTATACGAGAACCCCTAATCGCTCCTCCAACTGCAAAGCCGTGCTCCACATCGGTTTTACATCAGGGATGTGGCACCGGTAAATTTAGGACCTGTGAGGAAGTTCCTAGGTTACCTGCTGTGTCTCATGCTAATAATCCAACTAAGGTACAGGGTTTCTTGGACATAAGAAACGATCAAATTTCTTCAATATGGGGCCCTATCCAACCTCAACCACCTACGAATAAATATCCCAATCAGTATTTGATCCCTGTTCCTCCATTGGATTTAGGAGCAGAGTGGGGGCAGTTACAGGGCGACAATAATCTGCCAGCTTCTACACATCCAACAATCTCAGCTGGCATTCGAAACTTGGTGGATCGTCTGCACAAACCAACTGTGAGGCTTCAGTTCCCTGATGCTGACAAAAGACAAGACAACAACGTAAAGGGACTTCTAAATTTACTGACAGGCTCTCTAAAACGCCAAGAAGGTACTAATGCTCCTAAGTTGAAATCGTTGAACTTGGTAAAAATTCAGAGCCTGCTGGAGTTGGAAGCTCCAATTTGTCTGAACAGATGTAATGTTCTATCTATTTTCTCTGAAATTCCAGCACTCTCTCTAATTTCATCTAAGGACATTACTAGAGTGGCTTTTCCAGACTGAAACCATTTGGAAATGAGTATGATCTTCCTTGCCTCCCCATTAGTCAAGGAATTGATCCTTACCCAAACAGACTCACTGCAGGAATTGGGATTTAAAGTTGAAGCCGCTGCATCGTGGGAAACACTGCCTCCTGGGCCTTCTCTGATACAATCTTCAGCTAAATCAATGGGGGCCAACTCAGGCGTCCCGGAAGCTTGTCTAATTCAAGAATCCCACTTAAACAGCAAGACAAGGACGTGGATTGGGCCTCCATTATCTCCACCCTGTGGCAATAACTTGTGCCCTAGGCTAATATCTCCAAGTTTAGGCTTAGATTCTTCTTCAGACCTTTGCCTTAAATACTGGAACTCTAGAGGCAATCAGCACCTATTTACAAACTTGGATTGCCTACAGTTGTTGAGAGATGCTGATGTTATTTGTATTCAGGAGACCTGGATAACCTCACCCCATGTTTAGATGGCTATCAAATTTTCAATCAGCCTGCTCAATATAATCTGGGAGGTAGACCTTTGGGTGGTTTAATTGTTGCAGTCGATAACTGCTCTGGTCTATATGGCAAGGCTCCTCTGGACCTTCCATATGGGGCTTTGGGCATAGACCTTACTTCCAGCAGTGGACAATTGAAATTGCTAATCATTAACATTTATTGGCATAGAGGTGTTGCTGAAGTAAAATTGTTGGTCTCCACTATCTCTCAGAGTATTCTGGAGTGGGTGCTTGCTAACGACGCAGGACATGTATTAGTAGCTGGCGATTTAAACTGTGATTGTTTATTTGACTACGCATAGTGGGAAATATGTGAGATGAACACTTCTAATCCTTGGTATACGAGGAAGAAACAAGATGGCTACACCTGGTACACAGAGCTGGGCAACTTAGGTCTACAACCTTTGCTTGGCTACTCACAATTCCCTGAAAACCCCATTGGATATAGCTGGTGCTGTGGGTCCTCCACCTCTATTACATCTTTGTGGGTGATTATTTACGTATAAGATGCTCGAAGCTGGAGATCCTCATGAATATCTGGAGTGACCATGGTATATTAACGGCAACATTTAAACTCTGCCACCCAAAGGGTCGGTACCGTACTCAACTCATGGCCACTCCTAATGCATCGGGTACTGCGGCTCAGTGGTCTCCTAAAAATAATGACACCTTGAACCTCCATCTGAGGGCCATGCTGAACCAGACCACTTTCGACTGGAAAATGGCAACTTTTAACACTGCAATGGTCACATCATTGGTACAAGTAGCGGTAGATGATTTGGGCAACAACTCTGCATGCCAAATTCCAGCTCGTAGGCATATCCACCTTTATAACTCTGATTTGGCAGCAGCAAAAACTATTAAGAATAAGAAGATTAGGAAACTTCGATTAGCAAACCTTGATTTGTCTATTCGTTTAGGTCTCATTAAGAAGGTCAAACAAGCCTATAACAATTACTGCAAAACTATCAAACATCAGCTGTTACAACAGGATTCTGAATCAATGCTCCAGGTTATTATGAAGGCAAATGTGGGTGCCTTCTGGCATATTGTCAATGGACGAGATAGTAACCCGGCCATTGCTCTATTGAAACCAATTGCGGAACATGACTGGTTGGACTTCTACTTCAACAGATTTTCCCCTAATCCCTCGGAGGGAATAAACCGCTCAATGAACTGTGACATATTAATCCCTCTGTCTAAATGGGATTCCCGATTGAGATTTCCACAGTGCTAGATTTAATCCAAAAGTGTAAAAGATCTAGAGCCCCTGGCCCGAACGGGCTAACAAATAACACTTTCAAAGCTGACCCCAATTTTTGGACCAATCTTCTATGTATTGAGTTCCGAGACATCCTCCAATCTGGGGTATGCCCAACTTCTTGGTCCACTGCACACGTGATCCCAATTTTTAAATGCGTCAGTAGGTCTGACCCTAAAAATTACCGGCCTATTGCTCTTATCGATGCGGATTGCAAAATCTTCTCTGCATTCCTCCTTTCGCATTTGAAGGATTGGGAAAAAAACAGACATCCCGTGAGCCCTTTTCAAATGGGCTTCCGTAAATCCCATTCTACCAACATCAATGGGCTTGCGGTTAAGTGCATTCAGGAGGCTGCCTGAAGCTCTACTAGGGGCCCTACGTTTATGGCCTCAGTGGATCTCTCGGCAGCCTTTGACTGCGTTGATCGAAATAGGCTATGGCGAAAACTCTGCTTGGGGCCTACCAAGGGGTTTAATTAGCCTCTTAGAGGGGGTCTACAACAATTCGAGTGTACGAATTTGGCTAAATAAAAAGGGGGACATGTCAGCAATGGTCCATACATATTGTGGGGTTAGACAGGGTTGTGTCTTAGTGTCAATATGGGCTGGCGGACTAACCGATTTATCAGATTGTTCAAATAAGTCTTCCTCATCAGTAGGACACCGGTCGTGCTCCCGTTCCCTTTCCTCCTCACCTGAGATTGAATTAAGCTTCTTCCTTCTGGCGTGGAGAGTGGGAAGACTCTTCTTCTGTAGAAGGTAAGGTCGGCCTCGAAAAGAAGCCACCGCGGCTCCGATAACAGGAGGCACGGTGACCCCCCTCTGCGACGGACTAACAACGGAGAGAGGGGAAAAGCCCGAATGGCATAAAAACCCCTCTGGAGTACTTGAGCAGGCAGGAACCAGCTAACAGGGGAACTCGGGGAGCTCCAAATATATCCAAAGTAGAGAGAGGATTACGAAGGACCAGAAGAAAGGCGAGAAAAGACAGCCAGGGAAAGGAGCGGAATCGGATACCAACTGGGAAGAGAAAACACTGGGAAGGCTGGAAGGGAAAGAGCACAAGGGAAAAGCAACTAGGGCAAGAGCCCCAAAACAGTAAGGGCGGAGCACCGCCAAGGAGAAAACAATAATGGAGCGAGAGCAACAGAGGGAAATCCGAAGTTGCAACGCGCCGAGCTGCCTAGCGTGTGGAAATAAATACGCATAGGCAGCGGCCATGTTGAAAAAGACTAGACCGATAATACTGTCAAGGAGAAAACGTGGCGGCACAAATCAATGGCGGCCTCGCTTCCACCTCTCCCACAGCCGCCAGTGCCCAGCGGTCGTGACACTTAGCCCCATGGATATTTAACCAATATGTCTCTGATGCAGTGGAGCATTTGCTGAAGGAGGTTCTTTTAGTGCCACGAATTGGCCCTGTGAAGCTTATTTGGTTGGCTTATGCAGACAGATTTGTATTATTTGACCTAACTGAGATGGGGCTACAGCGTCTGCTCGATGTATTCGCCAACTATGCTAAGCTATATGGGTTGAACATCAACCCAGCGAAAACCAAAATCCTTGCCTTATCCAAGGGGCCGGTTAGGAAGAAAACTAACCTCTGGAATTTGGGGGGCGTAAGAGTACCTTGTTCCACCTGCTTCATTTATCTGAGCTATTATGTCGGGGCTAGTAGAGGCTCGAAAGGGCAGATTAATCTTCTTCTAAACAAAGCTAAGGTACTGGCCAGGCAGGTCCTTAAAATCTACCGCAAATATGGTCGATTCTCCATTAGATCCGCACGCCTCTTTTTCGAGGGTAAAATAGCCCTGAAACTGATAAATGGTCTAGAGTTCTGTACGGGGTTAACCATCTCTAAACTCGATGGATTGAAGGTGACAGCATTAGGGAGAAGTAAGACCTGTCTCCAGATGTCACTCTGGCCGCAATTCGATTCGAGCTAAAATACATCTCATTAAAATCCGAGTTGATTGGAGGATGCCTATGCTCTACGCTGAACTTAAGGCACCTATATCCAACACTTTGTTTAAAGTTGTTCCCAACAAGTTCATATAATCTGCTTTCTTAACCAAATTTGCTAAGTTGTGTGAAGACATTTTGTGTAACATGAACTCAGATTTAGAGCAGTTAATCACTAATCCTACAAAAACTAAAAAGTTGTGGGACTATGATTGGTGCCAGACTATGGACGCTTTTCATTCCTATAGCTCTATGTCTCATCTGGCACATGAACACAAGAAAAGAGCCACTCTTTCCTCAATTCTCAGGATTTTTCCTAATCGTGATCATCGACAAATCTTACTTAGATTGCGGTGGAATATTCTACCAACTCTGGACACTAAATTGAGGTGGAAACAGATTTTGGTGGCTGACAGCCTTTGTAGATTCTGCCATATAGTTCCTGAAACGGCTAAACATCTTATTTTGCTGTGTACACATCTTAAAACCCTGAGACATTCCTGTTTGAATGTACTAAAAGCTCTATTATTGGGTTTACCGAATGAACTGGTATGGCAATGCTGTTTGTGTATTAGAACTACTCGAGAGGGCTTAGCTCTATCTAGTTTTATTTGTAACCTTCATCTGGAACACATGTGATTGAATGCATTCTGCTGTTTAAAACATATAGCTTTTTAAAATATATAGTCTTCCTTTTTTAGACACTATTTTTTGGTACCCTAAGGGATTATATTGGTATTTTTAATTGTTAATACATTAACTGTATATGCACTTTTATAATTTTTTTCTATGTATTTGTTTTCTCTTTTGTAAAGGTTTAATTAAACCATATACAATAAAACATAAAAATTAAGTAGCTTTGGGTTTTCACCCAAAGTTACTAGGGTAATCCGGTAGTGGAACCCTTGCTCACTGTTCTTAGAGAGGCACAGCTCCGTCTCACTGACGAGGCCCAACCAGGCTGAAACACATGTCTGGGGTTGCTGTTGGTACTCTTCTTCAGAAGAGAATTGCCTGGCATTTCAGTGCTGGACTGCCCTTGGGCAGGACAAAGACTGATATGTAGTGGACATTTCTCTTTTGTGAAAGGATGGTGACCCAAAGACTCTGGTTGAGACTCTAACCCGGGATATAGGCCAGTAGAGAGACACTCCCAGGACCCCCCTTGCTTGTGTATATTAAGTAGCTTTGGGTTCTTACCCAAAGTTACTAGAGTAATCCAGACGTGGAACCCTTGTTCACAGTTTTTAGAGAGGCACAGCTCCACCTCACTAACAAGGACTAACCAGGCCGAAACATGTATCTGAGGTTGCTGTTGGTACTCTTGTTCAGAAGAGAATTGCCTGGCATTTCAATGCTGGTCTGCCCTTGGGCAGGACAAAGACTGATATGTAGTGGAAATGCTTCTTCTGTGAAACGATGGTGAGTTAAAGATTCTGGTTGAGGCTATAGGCTGGTAGAGAGACACTGTCAGGACACCCCTTGTTTGTGTGTTTCTTCCACAGTCCACCTTCTCCACTTATTCCTTCCCTCCGCAAAACAAACTAGTGCGCCACTAACACACACAGAAGATTTGTGCAATACAAAACCCAAACCGACTGGCTTTCTCAATCCTTGAATGTATTAGCTACACAATGCGTGGAAAGAAATAATTGCCCAGCTTCCCAAATAACCCACACTTTTAATAGTATGAATCCATCTGCTAATACCGAACTGTGTGGTCATGTAAATTCTTAAACACATAATTGACTTTTTGAATATTAATACGCCTACATTTTGGCATGTTGTTAAACCGGTATAAGAATTAATGAAAACAACTTAATGTTTAAAAATAGTAATCCAATATATATCAGTTGAATGAGGATATTTAATAAGCTGTGTGCCAATTTAGCAGACATGTAATTAATCATGCCTCAGTAAAGATCTTAAATGGATTAAATTAAACATTAATTTCAAAACCCTTAACACCCAGAGATTAGTATGCTGAAATAAAACTAACTGCACCATAAACACTGTAAAACATTCATACATTTAACTACAGTATAACATTATTGGAACAGAAGAAAGGAATGAAAGCAAAAAATCAAAAATGAAATCCCCAAATGACCCTCCATTCAAATATTAGTGAATACAGATAAACTATCTATTCTAGCATACATTACACCCCGGCCATCATGGTTTGTTCCAGAGGTAGATATCAGAATGGACTGCAACTCGCATGACATAAAAGGCAATTCGGCAAAACACTCATCGAATGTGTGAGCGCTGCATGACATCCATTTTCTCACTTTAACATCCGCATGGGTCGAAAGGTGTCTGCCTGGAGTACCTCCTGTATGTGCTGATCATGTTAAGTGTCGTGCATGAGTTAAAAGGCATACTCCAATCATGGCACTGCATGCCATGCTTTTGTGGCATGTTGTGTGCACATGTGCAACGGCAGCCTCTGACGTCAATACAATGCAATTCGTATTAGATTCAGGTCAGGCTCATGTTAGTATATGAAAGACAATGGGCATACCATCACCAAAGTCAAATATCATAAGTAGTATTTAACTTGTCTTCTTATAATATTAGAAAACTATAATCCTGCTTTTCTTTGCATAGTAGCCTTCATACTAGTGTATACAGACTATTCAGACTGCTGAATACACATCTATTTGTTATAAAGTGATGTCTATAACGTTCCATGTAAGTTTCTATTAATGTAAGTTTAATTTGCATCTTATAGTTACATCTTAGTGAGTTACAATGGAGGTGGACCCAACAGTGCCCACCACCTAGGCTACATCACCCAGGCTACATCACCCAGTCTACATTATTCCATCTGAGAATCCGGAAATGCCTTGGGTGGAACACTTAGGTCACTGCATTCTACACATTCCACACAGACATTTCATGACATCCACTCAGACAAGATAGAACCCACCTCCCTTCTTTAAACACATACAGACAAAATGTAACACACCTCTCCATCCACACGCACAACCAACATACCACCTTTACCCACCATACCCTCAGGCACACATGGTGGTAACACACTGACCACTCACACATCTGGCATCACATCCATGCCCCTGGCACCTAATCTGGCAACACCATAACACTTTAGCCATATATCCATAATATCTAGCGTACACATTCATGTGCATCTCGATACACAATAGCAATATGCCCTTCCAGCTGGCATGCACACACACGTGCAGCCCAATGAACAAAAGTGATACATCGGCCATCTGGCGCACGCGCCCGCGCGCACACACACACACACGTGCAGCCCAATATAGTAGTGATACATCCTGACATCAGGTACTTATGCAACACAATACAGCAGCGATATGTCCATACATTGAGCACAACCATAACATGCAGCACCACATACGTATGTTGAGTTATATCTTTATGTATGCCTCCACACCTGATGATCATAGCTCATCAGAACCCCTGGTGAGTTACCCAGTCACTCCTCAGGAGGCAAGTTCCTCTTTCAGATTGTTTTTCTGCCTTTAATAAAGAAATGTACCCAAACATAGTCAACAATGATAGACATATAATGGTAAATAATACATTAAATCATAACATTTAATTTTGTTGATAAATGTCAATAAAGATTTCCTTCAAACAAAATTTTAGCACCATATGATTCAAATAGAAGAAGTATCATGTGTGCTTTACATGCTTTTCATCAGTTCTGCCTAAACAAACCATATCAACCAACAATGCACGTGGTTTTAACTGGATAACGATTTTATTATATGTGCGAGCAATATAACATCAACAAAAAATAGTTTCCTATTGAGGTACTCCCATATCCACACCAGAGGCATGCATACCCGTGATACCCAATAAACCATGACAAACTCAGCCAACACACACCCAGCTCACCAGGTACACTGTAGCTCCCCCTGACATGCTGATATTTAATATTAGGTGCACACAAACATAACTGCTGGGCAACATCACTGCTGCAAAGAATGCAAAGATTACGCTGGAAAAACAACAAAAACACCTTCCACACTCGCCCCACCAGGTCCTCTCATCACACCACACATAACGTACACCTACACTTAGTGACAGTATACAAAATTCCCCACAGATACGCTTGTCCGTGCACTCCTTCCCTCCTCCACACCAATAACATTATGGGTTATGCACGTGCCTCACAACATACACTAATATTCCGCAGCAAACTCTTGCCCCAGATCTCCATAAATGTTAGGTACATTTGGTACAAGAACTAGGTAGATTATCATCCACCGTGTGTCACCTGTGAGGGGAAAAAACCATTGCAATGCATTACTGTCCGCATCCCTGCGCACTTCTTAACAGCATCAACATATCATGTCCGCGGATCCCGATTCTGCCAACATAGTGCTGCCACCATCACACTTTATGCAGTGGTGGTTCTGAATCGTAGCATGGTTCCTCCGTTATGCAGCTCATACGTAAAAGGCGCACATTCCGCATGAACGTGCGGACGTCGCAGGGTGCTTTACTTGTTGTACACCCGCTGCTTGATACTTGCGCTGATGCCCTCTCTTCCTGAGCACATGTCATCATTCATTACTGGGAAGCTAGATTGAGCCCTGGCAGCTCTCCCTTCATTCGCTGCTCATTTGCCGTCATCAATGTCGATGGAGGGATTTCTAAGTACGCTTTTTCAGCAAACAACACACAGTAAAGTGGCCCTCTATTGGGCTGCCTCTTATTTGTCTTTATTAGCATGGCGCGCACTGAACACACTGTCTGTTTTTCTTGCTGACACGTCCCAGCCCTCCCACACAGGACCTTACAGTCCAGCCCCTTCTTGTTCATACCTTGTCAAAACTCCACTCCCCCAGCACTTGATCTGGGGCCTATCTGTACGTCTGTAGACTGCCTCAGGATGCCTCACTACTTACTCTTCCTGTCCATACAGCCTTCACTTTTCCTGCAGGCCTCCCTGTGTGCCTTCTTTTCAGTCCAAACAGCAACATCCATCAGCCTACCTCATCTCCTGTAGGCTGCCCTGGGTGATGGGACCTTCTTTGTGGGGGGGGGCTGTCAGCTCCCCCACAGTAGCTTACTATGTTTCCTTTCCTTTTACCCCAGACTCCTTGGGTCGTTGTCCTTGGTGCAGAAAAGCCCAGCTTGTCGCCATTGTTATAAAGTGATGTCTTTATTGTAAGCAAACCTGCAGCATCAAAGTAAGTTTAATGCACATCTTCATACGTTCAATTTTAATAAGTTATAATGGAGCTGGGCCCAACAGTGCCCATCACCCAGGCTACATCTTTTCAAATGGTAATCCAGGAACACCAGGGTCACTACATTCTACACAATTCACACACACATTTCATTACATCACTCACCCACTCATGCAAGATACAACACTATTACTAACACATTTCTAAACAAATACTTGAAATCCAGTCTTGTACTCATCATGTAGTATTGACTAGTGTGTTGCCACCAGCGACCACTACCATGAAGACTAAATACTTTAAGAGAAGGGCTACCATTTTGGTGAGGATATCGATGGCGGGAGCAGTCCCATGGCTACGTGCTTTGCAAACCTTTACTTTTCAATTACCAGGATTGTTACTGGGTATTCGCTTAGTTTACACATGTGCCTCCAATGCCCTAAATGTGCAAAGTCAATGGGTGTTGGAGCTTAGAGTGTAGATAGTATTAGATCGCCCATGACTTACGGCAAACCCCTACCAGTACTTCTTGCTCTAGCTAAGGTTGTCATCACAAAGTCCAGCTCACAGCTGTTCCTCCACAAGGCCATCATGGTTGGATAAGCCATGGTTTGATAGCATCAATGGGCAGTGAATGTGTGAAAAATAGCAGGATCATTGTAAAACCTAAAGTGACCCCAATTTAGAGAGAATGATTAGTGGAAAGGATGCTGTTGACAAAACTATTTGGGGCCTGCTTGAAAGGAAAATGGCCCACTCAAAAGCTTGGTGTTAGACAAACGTCTTAAGCAATCCAATATTATTGATAGGGAAATCTGTGACAAAATCCTACTTTAGACAGACGAGGGAGGGGGCAAAGTCTTCTATGCACATTGCTCAAACTTTCTTTACAAATTGAGTCAGAGGTGTTCCAATCATAAAGGTAAACAGTCAAACATAGATAGCATAGAACATTTGCTTTTGGTAACTTTGGCTGAGGGCAGGCTATATTCTCCACTGAAGTAGCGAGCAAAGGAACTATCCAAGTGCGTCAACATAAAAATATCTCAATTTACAACAGGCAGCATTACTTACAAACACCAAGCATTCCTCCTTGCGGGATGATGAAAGGGGAGAGGCAATAAGAAATCAATGGCAGCAGCATAAGGAGGTGGGGAAGGTGCGAGCCCAAAGTAGTCGCTAGATGTCACTGCGTGCATTCCCTCAGCTTATGTTGGTGGAGGTTGACACAGATTTTGTTTTTCTTGAGAGAAAAAACCAATTCTGCAGGATTGATGTTTGTTATATATTGTATAGCGTTTGGGTGCAGACGATTATCGAGCTTAACTAGAATGTTTATATGGGGAACCCATAACATCAGCTCTTTCACCCTCCTCCTTCCTCTCTTCCAGCTCTCACTCCTCCTCCTGCGCCCAGTTCCTCTAACACATATCTTCATCCTTATACTAAGCCTCCTGCCATGCATACACCTCATGTTCCAAAAGCTACGGCTTCTCTGTAGAGACCTCATCCACATTCTCATGTGCCACCTGCTGCCCCACCTCCTACTCTTAACCTGCCAACTCATGTTACCCCTACTTGTGTTCCACTTGCCCCCCTTCATCTGCCTCATTTTCCACTACTTCATCATGTTCCAAGAGATGCCCCGCATCTGTAGCCTTGTGTTCCTCCTCCTGCCCATCGTTGAACCCTCATTCCTCTGCGTTTGCTGCCCTGCCATCTCCGCATGCTCACATTATGTCTCCTCCTGCCTCTGCATGTTCCACCTTCTGCTCCTCCATCTTCTTCTCTTCTGCCAACTCCGCCTCGTTGTCTTCTTTCTTGTCTTGCTGTTAACCATTACCCTCCCACTACAATGTGTCCTCAATAAATCCTGCCACCTCCCCCAGGCCCATAGCCTGTATATCCAACAGAAAAAGACAAAGAAATGCTGTGGCAAGGCCCACTGATATCAGTTGAGGGAACTCACACACTTTCTCGACCTCCTCATGTTGCTGCTGTCCATTTCTCATTGGCTCTCCCCTTTCATCATCCCCCCAAGGAAGCCACATCTACATCCGCAGACTATCTGCCAGCCTCAATCTCAATGGATTACATCTTCCCCAACATCCACCACCTCCGACTAAAAGATCACATATTTTCTTTTTTTTACATATGGTTTCTTGTGGGGGAAATAAGTGAAAAGCTAACACAAAGGAGGCTTTGCCCCCCCCCCACCCGAGGTTAAGGGAAATGTTCTGACAAAGATTTTCTTCACTAATTTGTTAGTGCAAGACAAAAGAGGTTTCTAACATTCGTTTTTACAAATGGTTCCTTTGTTTGGCTTTTTCGAATGATTTCTGCAGTAAAACACTCTCCTGGAGTGCTTGCATAGAAAATATCTAAATACTAGTTATCACACATATAAACTAAACAATTTCAATTCATTTAGCACATTTTTAATATCCATTCAATAAATAAAATATTAAACACCCTTAATTTGGCAATACAGGTATCAGCGAGTGTCTACAGCACAACTACTAATGCATCTGCACATTTAAAAACACATATTAAAAAAAGAATTTAAAGGCCAATGTGCTAGAAAGTTTCACTGTGCCAATTCTATGAACCTCTGTTTTTGCAAATATTGCAATTGATTTAAAGATCCTGTTAGAGATCTAGTATCCATTGAAATGCCTGCCATGTTTCATTACTCTTGGTCCAAAGCAAATCTAAGGAACTTCTTCAGAGGCTCACTGCTCACTTCTGATGAGCTGTGATACCTACGGGGATTCGCAACCTTCCTTCTTTTCTATTAGAGGTCGGCAAAGTTACTGATCCGTGCTGCTTGGAGCTGTACAATCTTTAAATCCCCCTTCTCTAGCAGTATTGATAAATATTTAAACTAGACTCGGTAAACCATATTAGTTGGCCCTGCACTGCAGCATAGCATCGACTCTTATTTTTAATATGTTTTAAATGTACAGATTTGTTTGTGTTTGTTCTGTATGTACTTGCTGATACCTGTATTATCAAATGAAGAGTGTTTACGATTTAATTGAATGTATAGCCGGTCAAGTGGTTCGAATCCCGGCAGGGCCAAACTCAGCCTTTCATCCTTCCGAGGTCGATAAATGAGCAGCGCTCAGATACCTGATGGTTCGTAGCGCTATCTAAGTGCCAAATTATTATTATTATTATTATTATATTAAAAAATGTCTAAATGAATTGAAATAGTTTAATCTATATGTGTGATAACCTGTATTTAGACTTTTTCTATACAAGCAGACCGAGAGGGTAACCTGTCTGCTGCTATAACAAATAAACCCTGGCATCTCCCATAGCTGAAGTGAGGTTGGGTCTGCGCCCTCTTTAAAAAAACAACGCTTGACCCTACTTCTCCCAATAACTACAGGCCCATCACCACCGTCCCATTCTTACTTAAGATATTGGACAAAGCAGCCTACCTGCAGGTGCAACACTTCATCCAAGAGAACAAGCTCATAGGGCTACGCCAATCTGGCTTTTGCCCAAGGCACGGGACAGAAACCTCCCTACTTGACCTCAAAAACCAGATGGACGATGCTAGAGACCTAGGTAAACCAGCCCTACTCCTTCTCGACTTCCCTGCGGCATTTGACCTCATAGACCTTAATGTCCTATGCCACTACTTTACATCCACTGCCAAATTCTCCCCCGACGGCACTGCTTGGATCATCTCCTCCTTGCAAGGTAGGACCATGCAAGTATTCTCTGACTTAGCCTCTGCCTCACCCACCAAAATGCGATGCGGGGTGCCCCAAGTCTCCTGCCTCTCCCCTACTCTCTACAACAACTTTACACGCCCCTTCTTCCTCATCCTTGATGCTCTGGATATCTCCTACACCAACTACGCTGACGATACCCAGATCCTCCTCACGCTCACAGGCAACTATGATACAGACTACACGACACTGAATAACATCTATAACACCATCCAGACATGGATGGCAGTCAATGGACTATGCCTCAACTCCGACAAGACTGAACTCCTTCTAGTAGGATCCACCGACAGACTCAAAAATCTGGACACCCAATTTAGCAATTTTACCATCGACTGCATCAAAATCCCAGTATCTGACACAGTGAAAACTCTCGGAGTCTATCTGGATTCCAACCTATCCATGACTAGACACAGGGCTCCAGATAAGGCGAGTACTTGGCCTTTTTACGCATTAAAATCTTGTAAATACGCAAGCTTTATTATTATCCTGGGTACGTTTACACACAGGTTTAGAGCAGAGGGCAGTGCAAAGGTCAGGTTACTTGATAAAAAAAATCACAAGAAGCCTTCTGGTTTCTATCTACATGGATGTATTTGCAAGCCACCTATTTCTCTGAAGACTTTCAAAAAAATAAACTGCACACTGATAAAAGGGATGGTTTCTTTCCATTCAGCTTCAGAAGCACCGTGCATGTTTTCCTAGAATTTTAGGATTGTATAATTAATACAAATGGAAAACTAAGTTGCAATTGAGAATTATTTTTTTTTTAACAAGTTATGCTTTTTTCCCGTGAAAGCAAACCAGTATTTCACAATTGTATTTTTGAGAGTTCCGGTGCTGTGTGCATAATCATGCAGAGGCAGATCATTTTTACACTTCTAATTTAATTTACAGTCTAATTATAAAAACAGTGTATAAAATGATGACAAAGCACAGTCCAGTTTATATCCATTCAACCTTGCAGTCAATGGGGTACATTACTATAAATGGTCAGTGGCGGCAGGGTCTTTGCTCAAGGGGGAGTAATTGTCATTACACTGATCACAGGTGTTCTAGCCTCTCAAATCTTCAAGACTACAAATAAAACATCCAAAACCTGACTCTCAAGAAAGGGCAAGCGCTGTTAAAAAACAAATAAATGAAAGTTACTTTGGTAATTGAAATAGAAACTCAGCAAAACCTGTCCCTTTGATATTCCAGATAGGTATTTAACTTTATGTAGCGCTTCATAAATGGCTTGTCATACATCTAGGTAATGTGATCATTATACCTCAGTTGATACTCAGTTAACCAACCTCTGAAGGTTGTTAGCCAGTAAGATAGCTCAGCCAGTTGAGCACTCGTTGCTGCAACCTCTGCGTGATCTGGGGGTTGTGGGTTCGAATCCCGGCAAGTTCAACTCATCCTTTCGAGGTCGATAAAGACTACCGACTTTGGTTTGGTGGTAATTGTGATAAATATGTTCTACGTACAGCACTTTGCCAAAAGAGCTATATAAATAACCATTTGACCAGTAGATTAGATATAGAATTTAGCATGGAGTCCTTGCCTCTCTGCACTGTTGTATCATAACATCGGCATACCATTAGGTAGTAATAGCTCCAGAAAATTAGAATTTTCATTAAATATCAGAAGACAATTCTGCTATCGAATCTCAAAACACACAATACAAATTCATAAATGCTTTACTATATAATTGGCTAGGTTTTAGTGATCTCAACATTTAAATATATACAGGAGAGCTCAAATGGCCAGAAATAATGAAAGGTGTGTTCTGTCACAATGCAGAAAGCTGCCACATAGTAATGATTTCCATACAGTTTTTTCACACATCGGCTGGATGTCGCATACATTTTACTCTCTTGCGAAGGAGAAAAGTCATTTTTACTCTCTTAAAATCACATTTACTCTCAAAGTTTAAAAATAGAGAGTAAAATACTCCCACCTCAAAATCTTATCTGGATCACTGACTAGACAAGTTAATGCAATCGCCTCTTCAGCAGCTTATCATGCCAAACGCATTAACGCGGCTAGGCCTTTTCTCTCTAAAGAGAATTGCACCAACAAAGCCAGAGCTATCACTGGTTCAAGGTTGGACTACTGTAATGTACTCTTCCTAGGAATATCCTCCAAAAACTTGGAAAAACTGCAAGTCATCCAGAACAGTGCGCTTCGTGTACCAAGGCATCTCCAAAAGAGAGCACATCACGGCCGTCAGAAAATCAGCCCACTGGCTCCCAATAAAAGAAAGGTTTATATTCAAAGCATTGACACTTACCCATAAGTGCATCCACCTCTCCGCACCTGCCTGCCTATCATAAAGAATCCACCCCTCTATCTCCTCAAGGCCAGCAAGAACACCTTATGCAAACATGCTCTCCGTGTCCATGGTGAAGAGAGCTAGAGCAGGAGGCGCTAGCTTCCCCTACCTTGCTTCACTACACTGGAATGCCCTTCCTACAACTCTTCCCTCTGAGGTATCACTCATGGCCTTCCGCAAGGCCATGAAAACAACCCTCGTTGCCTGATGATCATCAGTCACCTCATGTGACTGCTTTCTGCATCTCCTGTTAACCCGCAAAATGTACGTATAACTTGTACTCAAATGTATTAATGTACAGCATGTAAATGCATAACCCTCTTGACCCTCCCCTGTAACTAAGTTCCCCTCAAGTAACAGCGCTACAATGCCCAAGGGCTGCTTGTGCGCTATACAAATGTAATAATTAAATAAATAAGTACATTTGTTTGAAGGATGAAAATTGCATTTCTGGGATAAAAAAAACAACCTCTAAGGGTTCATTGATTGATTGATTGATTTGTTATTTATTATGTGCCCATACCGAAGTGCTTCAAGAAGCATCAAGGCTAAGGAAGATGAACAAAGGAAGGACAAGACAAATGATCTGACTAGGCCAAGTGTCACCTTGATTGTGCAAGTGCGCAACAAGAAGTGCAGGGGGGAGGCTACATGGAGAAGTGCACCCAGAACAACAGGGACCTGAGTTAAGTGCAAAAAAGGCTAGGACTACAGGGGGCAATCCCAACCGGGTAGTGCAAGGTAAACCAGGCATGCAATGCACAGTGGGCCAGGTGGCAAGTGCAGGGAATGGGGGGGGCAGGGACATCATTTCACCAAAATGCCAGGGGTAGCGGAAGTGACATCACATAACCCTTGACCACCCTGATGACATCACAGGAAGTGATGTCATTGACCCCACCCCGAAGTGATATTGCGAGAAGTGATGGATCACAACCTTTCACCCGTTGACAAAACAGGAAGTGACATCACAAAGCATTGTACACTACGAAAAATATGGTTATGATATCACTATAATGTCACATACATTTCATACAAGAATGGATCGCCATATGTATCATTAAGATCAGTGTGTATAGGCTCATATTACCAAATTAGTGTGAATGCAAGCAGACATCCATGATCAAATGGTAACGATGTGTTATTATATAGCACTTACACTTAAGCGCTTTATATAGAAAAAATATACACGCAATATCACCCAACCTGTGTTGGTACTAATGTATCGACCCTAGAAGGATGAAAGGCTGAGTTGAGGCATTTAAGAACAGAATAAATCAGTGGCTCACCCCCTGAAGTGTGCCTGAAATAAACCTTTAAGAAGTCTAACAATTATTTTATAGAATTCCAGAAAGACACATTATTTGATATTCCTATTCTTTCTTATTTAGGGTCAGTGCTGAAAGTGTTAGACTTGTAGCACTCCTGTTCTTAATTTTCTTCTTTTTTAAGGGGCCCGAACAAGAAGGCCAGCCACTCTAGAAGTAACGAGCCACATGGTGCTGGCCACAGTCCAGGAGCTTGAATTACAAAAAAAACCTTTATTTTTTATTTTTTTAGAAGTCCATGGGAGACCTCAGAGTTTGGCTTGCAGTTGCGACCTCTGGTAAATGACGTCCCTGGGGGGGGCTGGTGTCCTGTAAAACTCAGAGGACACCAAACAGCCAGTCAGAAGATGGAGCAGGAGCAAGGGGGAGGGAGCGAGAAAGAACAGGAGCTTCTGGAATTTAAGTAGATCCTGCTGAAGGCGGAGAGAGGCTGGGTGGCCCATCCAGAGGGAGGTATCTGCAGAGGAGAGAGATCTACACAACATTCTCTTCTTGGAGAAGCAACTCACCCACAGAGAATTAGAAGTAGATGAGCGGAGGGCTCTAGGAGGAAAGTACTTTTTCAGAAAGAGTTGAAGGTAGTGAGGGCCACAGCCCCAGAAAACCTTGTGGACGATGCAGACAGTATTAAACTCGATCCTTACCGCCACCGGGAGCATGTGGAGGGATTTCAGGGCCGGAGAGATGCATCCCCTGGACTTGAGGCCAAGAATAAGTCTTATGCTCCTGTTCTGGATGAATTGAAGAGGGCGGAGGCTAGAGTTAGGCAGATTGAGAAAGAGCCTGTTCCAGTAGTCCAGCCAAGAGAGAACCAGGGCTCTGAAGACAGGAGCTTCTGGGAAAAGGTGAGAAAAGGGAGAATACCTCTGAAGAGGTACAGCTGGAAATGGGCTTTCTTGCAAAGTGCTGTGATGTGTGGAGAGAAGGAGAGAGTGGAGTTGAAGATAACCCAGAAGATTTTTGCCTCACAAGAGGGTGAGGGCAGAAGGCCCAAGGAGTGTGGCCAGAGTGAGAGAGGAAAAGTGGGAGCAGGGGTCCCAGTGAGTACGATCTCAGTCTTACTGGCATTAAGGCAACGATAATTAGAGGTGCACCATGCCTGAATAGCGGATAGACAGCTAGGGATGGGCTAGGAGGAGGAGGCAGAGGGTATCCTGAAAGAGAGCTCTGTGTCACCCCCATAACACTGAAAGTTGGAAGAAAAGTAAGAGATCAGGGGGGCCAAAGGGGCCAGTTAGACAATGAAGAGCCAGGGGGAGAGGATAAAGCCCTGGGGAACACCACATGTGGAGAGAGAGGTGGTGGAGAGAATGGACCCAAGCTGAAACTGGGAAGGTCTGTCCTGGAAGAAGGAGGTCAGCCACACCAGAGCCTGATCCATGATGCCCAGGGTCTCGTGGAGACGAGAAATCAGGATGTTATGGTTGGCCGTGTCAAATGCAGAGGAAAGGTTGAGGAGAATGAGGACAGAGGGAGAGTTAGAGTCAAGATTTTACAAGGTTTCACAAAGGGTTTCTCAAAGTAGGACTAAAAATGTAAGGGACTTAACAAAATGCACACAATAAAAAGTACAATCTCATCAACAGGCAATCAAATCTTAAAACGCGTCACAGAAAATGTTCTGACTAGCTAACATAATATCTCCTTTTCGAGTCTCCCCTAGTTTGAATCAGCCCTATTCTTCTCCTTAACAGCCAGGCTCAACCCGCATAATAAAATAAGCATGAAGGGAGTCAGACCTCTTATATAGCTACCAAACTACCAAGGGGCTTATTGCTGCTGAATGGCTCAACGAGCTTGAGCATAGTGGAAAAGCGGGCACTTGATTTAGGGCGAAACGCCTGCCTCCTTCTGGAGCTCGTATGAACTCTCAATTTGCTGAATCCCAATTATGGGATTTATTCTACTTGTGAGTTCAGGGGTCGGAAGTTTCAACTGCACTATGGGTTGAGTGTGTTTTATGTATGTCAATCTTTCAATACAATACGTAGTTTTGTATGTTGGCCCAATTATAAATGTCTCAAACTAAATAATTCATGTTATGGGATCACAAAAATATGGTTGCTTCTTGCTTACGTAAAACACTGCATTACACACCTGCAATGGGCGTCATGGAAATAGGACATCCATTTTGAAACAGGCGCACCGAATGTTATTCCAAAGTAAAAATATAATGAAATTGCATTCACCACCCGTTGGTTTAAGAGGAAGTCATACTGCAACAAGCCAAACTACATTTACTAAACCCTTAAATATCAGCTGCCAACACTTGCAAAAGCCTGTCTGGCATCACATGAAAATCCATTGCCACGGGGTTAGCAGCACTGATTAGTGTGTGTCCCGCTTACATAAGTATTACCACATGGCCACACATATGCTCTGCTCCACGTTAAACTCCTGTCTGAGCATGAGATGTGAATCTTAGTTAAATCACTGCTTCGCAAGTAGAGCCGAGAATATGTCTTAGCAAACACGTCATCTTGAGGTGGTGAAACCTTCCCAGCTGCTGAAATAGGATTATGTGTGTACAGTCTTAGGAGAATCCGAGTTTCAAGGCTCTTGGTACATTACCAAAAACATTTTAACACATCATGAGAACTAACAACATGTAAAGTAGCCGGAAATGGTTTCTCTACATGCAGCCACACATTGAAGCGGCAAAATAGGACTACGCAGATTATGATGCATTTCCAAATTCAGGTGTTTAAAGCTTCGGAGATCGAAAAACAGATAATTCGAGAAGGAAAATTCTGATGTCACCCTTGATATATCCAGTTTAATTACAGGTCCTTTGCTGGAGTCTGAACAGTGAGTTTGAAGCCCCAGACATTTATGAAGCCGATGTGGCTTTACTCTTTTCCTTTTATTTAAAGGTAGAAATGGCAACCGGTTGGCTGACAGGATGCTTGCGTCCAATCTCCTCGTCCATTGCCCACACTCGCCTTCCTCTTATTTAGCGTTCCCTGTCTGTCACTTGTGTGGTATGTTCCTAGAACCCCATCCTATCCACATGCAGTACCGATCACCTGGGCCTTCACATCTCCCTGCTTTACCCAGTGTAGTGTTGCACCTCCATTTTGGTCTGACATTTTGGCAAATGAGACTGCTTTACCTTCCCTACTCAGCCACTCAAGCTGTTGGCACTCAGTTAAATAGATCTTGTTGTCATTTTCTGGACTTCCCTCCACATTTTCTAAAGGAGTTGAATGACAATCATGTTGCATTCGATGTGTAAACCTTGACAAAGGTCCACAAAGCACATCTTATTTTATTTATTTAATTATTTAATTGGTTATTTGTAAGGCAGCAGCTGGGTAGGCCCTAGTCTGATAAAAAAAATACTTCAGAGACCATCTTGGAAGTATTCGATGACTATCAAAGAGCTCATACTCACATCGTAGGACATCATTAAACTCTAAAAGTCATCAGCAAAGTTTCAGAATTGTTCTCGGTGAATTGAGGATTATTTTCCGGATGACTTGCTGGTTGCTTCAAGAGCATCACTATAAACTCCCACCCTGGAGACATCATAGCTAGTTCTGGGAGATAATCCAAAGCCATCCTGAAGTATGTGTATAGGCTGAAGGACTTTAATGAGATGCCTCTACTTTAATCCCAATAACTACTCCAGAAACTGTGATGATCTTGTACTTCTTCAGGATATGATATCATATGGCATTTATAATGGGCCTATACCCAAGTGTTTCAAGGCGCAACTTCATGACAACTTCATGGTGCATAGGGAGGACTCCAGGATGATTCCATGGCAGCTTCAGAATAGGTTGTGACTACTTCAAGATGATCCCATGTGATGAATAAAGGATGAGTATATGACAAGTATACAAAGGGGTAGCATTACTTCACAATGATTTAAGGCCAACCGCTGAATGGTGATAATAATCCAACTTTAATGTAACCTGTGTGTATTAAATCATTGATAGTCAAAGGTATAATAAATAATGCATTTTTTTCTTACACAGCATGTCTGTATTTTACATGGAGCATGAAGGGAGGAAGCTGCTGTTGTGGAATTTTATATACACTGAGTCAGTACTCAGTATCCCCCTGACACGACCACATCCACCTATATAACATAAATGTAGGTAGGACTACATGGAACTTCATAAAAATACATATTTTAATGTTCATACAATACAAAAACATACAGGTACTTAAAACATTTATTCTTGATTCACTTGTATGAATCCTTTATCTAAAACCCAAACGATACAACCCATACGGATCTGTATGCATGACAACAGAGGAAAAACAACTTGTTATTTTTCCCTTTGTTCATTTTTGAAAACAAAACATATCATATATTTTCAAACTGTGCCTTAATCAATATCTCTTGTTAGGAAGAAGCAGTGTGCCAACACTATAGATGTGTTTCTAGGACCAATATTAGTACAAATGCAATCAAATTAATGTTAGTCGCATCTCTCATTGGTGCTGTCTTCAGGGCCCTTTATTGTTTTCATCATGTGGTGATGTTCAACCTGTTGCATAACAGAACCATTCTATATTCCAATGAATCTAAAATCAAAACAAACATAAAACCTTGTTATTACCATGTACTATTTTGTGCCGTGTCATGTTACAACTTTTGTGCAACATGTAACAAGTGTGCAATGTATTTTACCATACAGCCCACTTGGGTCTCTCGTCAGTTCCAAAGGCCCTAGATACTCTCGCTGGACTTTTTATGAACGGTGCAGATGTGTCATGGATAGGACTGGTGGCAGCTATCTTTTCACATTATTTTTAACCCTTTCCTGCCATGGTAACCACGGGTACCATGTTTGGCACGAATAGGTGGCCTGGCTCCAAATGGCCATGCCACAAGGTTCTTTGTCCTGTCCTTTGGCCATCTTGCCCCTTCACCTTCCCCAGGTCGAGTCGACCCGGGTCAGTCCTTATTTGGTCATGCACTTTCCCGCGAATCCGAATGCTTTTGCGGGCTTCTGCATTCCTGGTGTTTGTGCCTCCAGGATGTGGGCTGGAATGTCTGATTCCAATACACACCCTGGGTGCCAGAGAGTCTGGAGTGCCATGAATGCCTGGGACCACCGTGGTCCATGATTGGTCCACATATGGAGTGAGTGTTTGTGAGCAGATCTCCCTTTGGGTCCTCTCTGTTTTTGGCGCGAAGGGAACTGTGGATAAGAGGAAAACACCACTACCATGTCGATCTCCTGAGTTCACACCGAACAAAGGATAGGATCCAAGTATCCTGCAACTACAAAGCTGAGTCGAGGAACCGCTGGTGACCCGCTGGAAGGTTTGGGACCCTGAGCCTGCTGTCGTCCCATGGGACCCCTCTGCATCTGGTCATCCTAGAAGGTCTGCGAAGATGCTTCGATCCTATGGAATAGTGGGACCAACTATTCTCGGCACCTTCATCAAACCCTGCAAGTAAGCTTTCTTGGAAGTGTCCCTGGGCCAACCAGTGGACTGACCAGCTTACCCAGTCTCTTTGCTCTGTCTCCGCCGCCGTTTCAAGGAGGCCCTCGAAACTTGGTATATTGCTAGCTCCCTGTCCACGGCACCCTCACACTGAAGTTTGTACACTTGGCGTGCCCAGGTCCGAAGTGAGACGAGTGCACCAGGACCAGAGTAAGCACGGTTGCGTGTTGCCCTGCCGTGGCAACGGCCTATGCAAGTTCACTGCATTTGTGACCCTCTAGCCCCTGAAGCCTGCTGCAGGCAAACGGGGTCGATTCGTCCTGCCGGAGTGGAGAAATCACCACTGTCCCTTTTGGGAATCATTATTGTATCTCAGGAACTGAAAGGTGCGGAGACGTCCTTTTTGCCGCATTTGAACCTGCCAGCAAAGTGGTCTGAACTGGCAAAGTTTGGGTCTGCTTGCATCAGAGACGGGTGAGTACTCCTTACCCCAACCGGTGGCCCCTAGCGCAAGAGCCCATTTTTACGAATGAGTGGCCCCTGGGGGCCCCTCTCCTTTCCACAGCTATTGCGAAATAGCGACTCCATCCTACACTCTCGAACTGCCTCTGCCTTCAAGTTGATGTCCTTCTTGAATAGTGGGAACTTGTTCTGCATCGCCTCATCCACCTTCCTGAGCTGCTAGAGACCCTTGACGAGGCCCTATTCCGCTCATTGGCACAAGCGTGTGCATGTACTATTGAGCACAAGGCTCCTCTCTTCGTAGGGCTTGGACTGCCTCTTAGTTAGGTGTATTACTGAAATTGAACTGGGCCTAAAGATTACCTGCACTGCCTGTTTCCTTCCCATCTAGTTTGTCGACATATTTCGTGCATTTACCCCTTTAGACCCCCATGGTCTTGTATATATATTGTATTGAGTGTGATGTATTGGTTTACTTAGTGTTACTGTCATTCTTTTGCGATGGTCTATGTTACAAAGGCCTTGTAATAAATGTGTCTATATTTTTTATATAACACCGTCTGGAGTAATTTTTAAGTGTCCTTGCTCTGTGTGCTCACTGAGGTTTTGTATTGTATGAACATTAAAATATGTATTTTTTGAAATTCCATGTAGTCCTACCTACATTTATGTTATATAGGTGGATGTGATTGTGTCAGGGGGATACTGAGTACTGACTCAGAGCGTGAAGGGAGAAAGCTGTTGTTGTGGAATTTTGTATACATTGTATTGGCCAGTCCTCATCCACACAGCCCCTAAAAAGAGGACGTTGCAGCTCTTTCAAGCTGATGTATTTTATAAAGGTAATAAACATTTTATGTTTTAAAATATTTGTTAATTTGAGCCATATCTGACATTTAGCCTAATTGTATAAAGTAGCATTGCCTTGCCATTAGCCCAGTTGTAGCTTTGGTGGGTGACATGCACACATCCATAGTGGCACCCCAGTTTTCCCAGGCTTGGACTCCGGCCCTCCAAGGGCGTTCGGCCAGCATCACGTTGGGATCAAGGGTATGATGGAAGGCACTATACAAATGAGAGATGAATGAATGAATTAACACTGTTGTACACTAGCTGTTGGCATGGCTACACGCACACATCAAAATGCAGCAAGGACTATGACAAAATGTTTAAATCAGACTATACCTCAACACCTCTGATGTCAGCATGCAGCACAGACCTATAGCAAATTCGGGCACGCTGAACACATAGCGAGTGTCTTTCACTCACACCATTCCCTGACTCTTCTACTTAGTACCCATCCACATGCCTGACCTCATTGGTTGCTTTAAACCAGTGCCTGGCCCGCCACGACAAGCCTTACATGGCCAAATGCACACATGCATTGTAATCTTACTCCTTGACCTCAAACATTCTGGACTTCGTTCCCAAGGGGGCTCCCACCACAAGCGCATCAAGACTATAATAATGGTAAAAGGCACTAAATAAATGACAAGTACAATACAATAAAATAAAATATGCAATAGTGTGTACACTTTATTTTCCAGGAGTTATTTTTGTTTGAAAAATGTTGTCGCCTGAAATATAGACCTTTTCTTGTTTGTGTAATCATTTCAACCACTTGTTTCCCCTGTTGCATGGCTTTTTCAGAAGGAACAGTGAAGATATTTCCTTGTAAATGTAACCACCCCAGTTGCCTCCAGTCTCCACCAACACATCTTCTTCTGCTCCCCCCTCCCTACTTTTCTGAGTGCCTCGATCCAGGGCCATACTGGGACAACAATTGGGCCCGGACACCTCAAAAAAAGTGGCCCTCACCTAAAGAAAAGTGGCCTTCAAGCCCTCATCCGTGAATCATGTCAATTCACAACTTTACAGAAAATGCTACTTATGGATGGTTAATATTGTTTGTTGCATGTAATGTTTTGTGTAAACACTTGATAACATTCCTTTTCCATGGCCCCAGCATTTGATAATGATTTGTAATTTAAATAGCGCGTTTGCCAAAGCACTGTACATGGCACATATTTACATACAATCATTCCCAACCAAAGTAGTTGGTACTCACTTATCAACCTCTGATTAATGAAAGGCTGAGTTGGCCTTGCCTGGATTTGAACCTGCTACCTGCAGATCATGCATAGATCACAGAAGTGCCAGCGAGCGCTCAACCTGCTGGTCTATATTACTGGAGCAAGCTAGGAAGAGCAAGCAGTTCCTTCCTTCTTCCCGTCCATCATCCATCACTCCCTTATCCCTCCTTCCCTTCCTTCCTCTTGATTTTCTTCTTGCTTGTATCTTTTGTTCCTTCCTTTTTTGTGGCTTCCCCTTCCATTCTCTCCCCTTTCTTCATGGACATCTTTCCTCTCCTCCTTTCCATCCCCTCTCACATTGTTTCATGCCCGTCTCCCTACCATCTTTCCTCTTAACGTCCCCCATCCATCTACCCTCCTTGTTTTTGTCTCTTCTACCATTCCTCCATATTTCTTTCCTTCCTCACTTTCTGTAATTCCTACCCCATTGTTATATTGGAAAATAGCAGTTAAAGAAACATTATTGTGCATGGGTCAACAGACTAGGGTGCACTCAAGACAAGTCCAATGATGGGCTCTGCTGCATTCTTGAATAACAGCTGATACCAAAGGTCAGCTGCATCACCAAGTCCTTAGTCGAGACAGCATGAGAGTGTTCAGACAGAAGCATTTAATCTAAGCATGCATGAACCCCACATCTGGGTCTATCTAGGTATTTATCTCTCACGGGATTAAGGGCCAGGATTTACAATGCTTATATGTGTTGTCTAGTGCTGAATGTAAGGTGCCAGGAAAGGGTGATGTCCGCAAGCATGCTGTTTCAGCTGTGACTTAACAATGCCACAATTCACCATAACCGTGGTGCCACCACACACCTCATGCCGCTCAAACAATCCCCATCTAAAGCAATGCCACACTATGGTTACCACCTCCCCAATTCTACAGTGTGAGTACCATCCCTAGTTAAATTAGGGTAATGCACCTAAATTACAGAGGTGCTATTGCTGGCTGTAAAATTAGGAAAACCTGTCCTCAGCACAACACGTGATGCTCATACCAGTGTGACACAGCGTGCTGCAGAACTGGCCTTAGCGATATCCTGGCTTTAGATTGCTGTATTTAGACTTTAGTGAAGTGAGAAGCTCTCACTTTACAACATGTATTCAAAGGAAACATGGTGCAATAAACCTTATGTCCCTCGTGTTCCCTCTCAGGCACACAAATGGCCCAAGAATACAGGCCTTGATGCAAATTCAGAAAGGTTCCTCAATGCAGCCACTGAATCTGAACTATACACAGCCTATGAGAGCTCCCTTACTGAGGGGCCTGTAACAAAACTCCCAATGCACTGGGAAGCAATTGTTTCATATCATTTTGTGTATTGGGGTTCAACTATGCAAGTGCACAAGCACAATAAAATGTAGGATCTGTACCTTCAACCATCCACCCAATATATATTAAAGCAGGCTGTTTGGAAAAAGGGCCAGCATTTAGATGCCAGAGAGTGTGACTAACAGAATAAACAAAACTGAGCTTTTATGAGAGAATAATGAGCGTACGCCTCAGATATAAGCAAATGCAACAGTCTAACAGCACATGTTCTTTTTATTTCACACACGCTTGACCTGCAAAGGTAAGGAGGAAGCAGTGTGCAAGGCATTCTGGGAAATAGTTTTTCTTACGTTAAATTTGTTTTGCTGATTGCCTTAATCCCCATATTCTGGATATATAGTACATTCTGAAATACAATGCTAGGGCTTACAGAACACGACAGCCGTATGCTGCAAAGTTTGGAAGCAAGGTCAAACACTAGGCTCTAAAGCCAAAAAGCCAACAGTGAGAGCGAAATGACCACATTATGACAAATTATAGTGCACACTTGTGCTTGCCACACTTTATACCTAATGCAGAATTTCAATTGACTGTGTCCTATAATTGCACACTGGAACTTAGGAAATCAGCTCTTACAAGAAGCACTGTGCATTGGACACTCCTAGTCAATGGGCATGCACAAATGCACATACATGCAGCAATATTTACTACAGTTTAAGGGAAATGGCAATTTCTGTAAACTAAAATTATGAAGCTTTGTTCTGGCCTGTAGCGGTTTGTCCAAATAGAATTTCAGACATTTCTAGAAGATGATAGCTTTGAAAAATCGGATTCAATTGAATACTTGGGGCCAGGCTTGATAGAATATAGAGGGTGGAGACAGGAAGATAAAGGTAAAAGGTGAATGGGAATTTGGAGCAGGTCAACGCTTCAATTAGTAAAATGAAAGACTACACAGTGATTTTATTTCCAAAGACGTCACATCAACCAGGATACTTAGGCCCTACATGCGCCACCAGGACAGGACCTTTCAACTTTCCCTGCACCCGGTCTGTCTAGGGAAGCTCTTCCATGTGGCCCGAGTCCACATTACTTTAAGTGTTTTGTTCTGGCATTCATTCAAATTGGCAATCCTGCACAACAAAATTTATGTACACACAAACAGGTTGTTTTAGGATTCATGTTACCCCTCTCCCATGGTGCACTTTTGTAAGGACTAGGACTACTACAAAGGCCGGCGCTCCACCGCTGTCTAGCCCACACTGAGCCAGGTGTTGAGAGTAATGACGCACACAGACCACGACACAGCTCCCTTCCGGACCAGCTCCGGATACAGCGCCAGGAACAGCGTCAAATTTAAGTCATCTCATGCTCTGACCACCATATGCCGTGGATGGGAGGGATGCTGCTGCCTGTAACATCTGTTTGAGAAAACGTGATCTTCATTCAGAAGACACTCATTCAGTCTGATTGGAAATGTGATTTTCTTTTGATATTTGTTTTTGTCTGTGCTCAAACATCCCCTTGTGGTTTCAGTTGCATGTGTTGTTAGTCATGCTGACACAGTGATTGCATGGGTGTGACACACACTGACTGAGTGGTAGTGCTCTGACCCTTTCTCGACTAACATAGATAGTAACAATTAATTACAAACACTTCGCTTGACTGTTCTTGTTGAGAGTGACTGCCTCTTCTCAGACTCCCGCTGGCCCATTCAATTTTATGTTTTTATTACTTACTGTGTGTAACCCACAAGGACAAATTCTGTCTCGAGAGACTCTCCATTGCAGTTTATGGCTGGGACAGGCAGCTCAAATAGGCCCCTTGTCATTGTCGGGCGTGCTTTGCTTGAGGCCTGCTCCCTCCTCTGTCATCAACACCTCCTTTCGAATATCTGCGCATTGTGCTGGGTGTGGCACCAAGCAACACACCAATGCACATGACAGCCCATGCGTCTTGAGTATGACTGGCTGTCACTGCCAGCCTGCTACATATCAACAGGCCCCCTGCCCTGAGAGGGCGAGCCTCAAGAGTCATCTCTGGGTCAGCCCTGCCCTGCCCTCTACCCAAGGCAGGCAAAAGCAAACTTGATGAAGAGCCCACTCCCCACGACAGGAATTGTTGGTGTTCTCGAAGAGAATGTAAAGCTGCCTGCCTGGCACCAAGCCATTGCATGGCTGGGGCCCTGGCAGCCCCTTGACTCATACTATTGGTGCATCATCAAAGCAAAGTTAACACTTACTAAGTGTTAACTTTTCTTTGATGATATTCTCCAACTGACACTGTCTGTATTCTAATCATAAATACATCCATTTGCTGCCATGTGGCGAGCTGGCGGAAGGCTGTGTGAGGCAACGTAATAAGAACAACTTCAATTACAAATATCAAGCCCAGCTCCAGGGATATTAATGTGTCTCATAAAACCGGCCCAAGAGTGGCCTATAAAATCGGCCCCAGGGCCATCCAAAGTCCATTTTGATGCTGCTGGTGGCCAAATGGAAGATAGGCCAGTCCACCCCTGCCTCAATACCATCTACTGTAACCCCCATCATCTTTCCTTCTCCACCAATGCCTCTCTCCTCCTCCATCAAATCCCACACTCCTGTAACAACCCTCATTCTATGCGATGTGGCTCTCCAACAACTCTCTCTGTGTGATGGAGTGAAGTTTGCATCTTGCACTGGGTAGCCAATAGGTTGTGTAAAGGCCTTTCGAGTCTTTTGTCCCTGTAGGTCCTAGGTGATACTTATGAGGCCATGAGCATCTCTGGGTTGGAGCCCCAGTATGCTCAAAGCAACAGATGCTCGGGCTCCAATTTCAATCCCTTATAACCTATTAATGGGACCTCTGGAGACAGGGGCCTCCAGTTTCAGCATAGGTCGGTGCACGGCAAAGGGATTTGTCAGGTAAAGGTAAAGGTCTGTTTGTAAAAGTATGTGTTTGTGGCTGGATAGAAGACACATCTGCACCCATATGTGGGCACAGACTGAGAGAGATAAGCCAGAGCTGGGGGCAGCACAGACATATTGTCGAGACATACAGCATGATTTGTCTCTGGCTGCAGCAGCATGAAGGAGGGGGCCACGCGAAGAAATATTGGTGAGCTAGAAAGCATGATTTCATTTGGAGGCAGCAGCATGAACAAATGGGCATATATTGATATAAGATATGTAAATCAGAAAGCTTGTTTTGATTAAGGCACTAGCAGCATGAAAAGAAGAGCAGCGTCACATGATTTTCCTGTGGAAAATCATGCAGCGCTATTGAGACAGACCATATGTTTTGTCTCAGGCACAGCTAAAAAGAATGAAGTAAATGTGGCCATATGGGGGTCATTGGGAATTTAGCGGTGGGGGAAAATTAGCTGAAAAAGTGGTGGTAATTCTCTTACTGCCACTATTCCTAGACCACCAAACTACAAGTTTGCCGGTGGGGTTTACCTGATTTACCTCCAGCCAAGAGCTGGTTTTACTGGCACCAGTAATACCAGTGCTTGTAATACTGGCAAATCCCATGAAGTCCATGGAATAGGGAATGAACGCCATTGCTTATATCCTGTAATATCATGATACCAGGCACAGGTAACGGTAGGTCAGTTTGTCGGTACCCTGCTGGAATTACCGGCGGGATACTAGCAAACTCCTAATGACCCCATAGCCTCGGAAGAGGCCTCATATTTTCTTTGTGCACTAGCAGTAGGAAAATATATTTTACAATGCCATGTATTGTTGGTGTCCAGCATCATGAACATGTGATTTACAGGGGCAGTGTTTACAAAGATTGTTGAGACTGGCTTCATGATTTGCTTTGGGCAAGAGCAGCATAAAAGGATGGCAGCGCTGGTAACATTCTTGACAAGCTTGATGATCTGATCTATGTACAATAAGCAAAGTAGTGGAGCAGCACTGGCCTATTGTGTTGGGATCAGGTGACTTAACTCAGAACATGAAACTAGAGCACAGTAGAACAGCTCAAATAAAAAAAAAAATATTGTTGCCACAGTGGGGACGAGAGGCTGCCACCTTTCCCACTTTGTCAAAATTGATTATTGTGCATTTAATCGGGGGAAACTCCAAGAGTCCCCCTTTCCATTTCGCAATCACTTCCAGCCAGCTCTGTCCTCATGTTGGCATCAGATGGAGCATGTGTGTGCGGGCAAACCACCATCATAGACACAGGAAAAGGAAAGCTGGGCACAAATTAGGGAATAAGTCTTTAAATTGTACAGAACATAAAATATTGGAACCCTCACCACTTGGCCATAGGAGATAAGGAAGAACACCCTCTTTCCTAATAACCCAGGAGAAAAAAAATATATTACTGCCTTCCTCTCTATCCCAAGTAAATGATAAGAGCCAGACGAATTGCTAGACACAGGCATGATCTCCCAACAACGTAGGGAGTATAAGATGAGAAAAAAAACACCAGAAGCTACAACATAGGGAGGGAATTACCTGTTAGGCCCATTGGGGGAGATGACTGTAAACAGCAAAGAGGCAGGGAGTGGCAAGGCAGTCAAATGAGAACCAAAATGGCTGCCCCACCTCATATAGTTTCTGTTCCATTAAACTCACACCTCCAGCAGAGTCCCAAGAAGGAGGTGACTTCTATCAATCATGGAATAGCTTTCTCCCTAAGCTACAGGGAGGAAACACATCAGCCTGAAAGTCATCCTCGAGGAGGAGCAAATACAGTATAAAAAGCCAGATCGCAGTGCTCAGTTTGTGGGCTGCTAGTGTAGAAGAAGGACCGAGTTTGCCAACCAGAAGGAAATGCTGTAGCGCTGGAGTGAGGAAGTGGCTGGAGAGTGAGGTGGAGCAGAGGTGGTGAAGTGGGTGGAGTGGAGTAAAAGTAAGACCTGGAGGGTAGAAGGAGGTAAAGTAGATGGTAATAAGACTAGTTGGGGATCGTGGAGATAAAATTGTGGAAGATGTTTTTTGGAGAACGTTGGTGGAGGGAGAGCTCCAGACTTAATAACAACCAAGGGAATTGAAAACAAAAGTGAGGAAGACGTTCGGACCTCAAAGGAGGAGGATGGGGAAACAGCTAAAGGGGGGTAGTTATTAGGAGTCAGAGGAAAGTATGGAATATCTGGAGTTGGGGAAAGGTGGGAGAGGAAGCCAGAAGAATGATTTGGCATGGGAGGTTCTGTGTAACCATGAGAATTGGCACAGGTTAAACTGACGAAGGTGAGCAGGGCACCATATCCCTGAAGGTTATGAGGTCACCATATCCGTGGACGAGAGCATGGCAACATATCTCTGGAGAAGAGCGTGGCACCATGTCCCTTGTTTAAACTGAAGTTGCAAGTGGAATGTGGGAAGTTGAGGAGGTGCAGGTTTGAAGGAGACCTGGCCCAATTAGAAAGTGAGGGCACACAATGGGTTAAGAAGGAAGGGAGGGGTTTACTATAGGGGTGAAGTTAATGAGGGAAGAAGTTGGGGTGGTGGGACCCTGAAGTGGGAAGGAGGGGCTCACAGGGACAAAGAATAGCTAGAAAAGGTGGAGAAGAATAGGCAAGACTAAGGAGGTGATGGCTGGAAGGTTTGAAATTAATCCTAATCTCTGGAATTGTTCTGGGCAACCCTCCAGGGTTACAGAAGGGGAAAGACCATATACAAATCAGGCTTGGTCCCATCCCAAAGGGGGCTCTCCAGCCCCAGCTGATTGGCCACATCCCTTCTGCAAGAGACCACAAGCATCCCCAGACATGTTTCGGTCCCATTGGGCATCAACATTGAGGAGTAGCTTGGTTCCCTAGGCCTAAAAGGCTTGGGACCCAAATCTGGGCATACCTGTCCCATACGGGGTGACTTTTGCAAAACAAGAAGTGATGGCTGAAAGGTTTGTAATTGCTCTGGGCGACCCTCCAGTCCATTGTTCTTCAACCTGCCAAGACGTTACAGAAGGGGAAGGACAATATGTAAATCAAACGTGGTCCAACCCCAAAAGGAGAAGTCCAGCCCGAACCACTAGGCCACATCCCTTCTGCACAATATCACAAGCATCCCCAGACTCATGTGAGAGAGGGTATGCCCAGTCGTGGGTCCCTTGGTCTCTGTGCCATAGGGAACCAGGCTGCACCTCACTGAGGAGGTTCAACAAGGCCAAAACATGTCTGGGGTTGCTTGTGTTTCCATGCGGATGGGGCCTGGCCAAGCAGTTCTGGCTGGGATACTATGTTTGGTGGCAGTACCTAACTGATTTGCATATGAATTGACCCCCTTTGCAATGGAGCAGATGGGCTTAAAAACGGTTGTGTGGAAGGTTGCCCATCACCTTTTTTTTAATTCGGTTTTATTGATTTTTTATACAAAACAATTCTCTCGAGGAAAAGAGAGAAATAAACATGTGTGTATGCATTCAGTTCTACATCACAATACGGCTTCAAATGGTTCGAAAACATTGTTTAACATCAACTTGGTTATCTCGTTCGCTTGTTTTCAACAAAATACAATATACGTTCCCGCTCCCTAATCCACCCCAAGGCATCGTCCCAATAGATCTTGATTCAAGGGCACGCCCACCACATGTGCCACTAGTCTGCGGTTTCTCCTCATTCACGCCAACACAGTGGGCTAGCTGACTGATACATTTTGGAAAGCTTACGTGGATCATATTGCCAGCGATGTAAGAGCTTAATAGCATGCATCTTATATTGACATGATATGGAAGTTCGGGATGCCGCTCTGCATATTTTATCCCATGTTTCTTGATCGACCTCCACACCCAGATCTTTCTCCCATTTTGTTCTGAGATATTCCGTAGTTCCCCTACCTGCTTCTATCAGTGTTTTGTACATGGCGGATATCAGGCCCTTCATATCTGTTCTGGAGTCTAGCAACTTTTCAAAAGGGGTGAGTTCTCTACTCAATTTGTTTTTCCATTCTGATTTTGTTAGGACTCCCTTAATCTGTATATAGTGGAATGTGGACAGGACCCCTATCCCCAAGGCCTCTGTTAGTTCCGGAAGTGTGATAAAGGATTCACTTCGGAGAAGTTGACCTACTCTTTCCAGCACCGCTTCGCACCAAGCCTGAAATCTCTCCACATTGGGGATATGATTGTTAATTCCCGGGGACTATAAGTGGCTGAGTGGTAACGGCCATGTGGTGACTTTCCTCATCTCCGTGCCCTCCCTCCATATTTCCCATATTGTTTACAAAATTGGATGTGCCCTTGATCTGCTCAGTACTCTCCTTCGTGGCACCCATCGCCACTCTGAGACTGTAGCTGGGTACAAGTAATGATTATCCTTTGCAATCCACTGTGGCTCTTTCTGATTGTGCAGGTGGGGGATGAGGACCCGTAATCGAGCTGCTTCATAGTATCTCTTAAGATCTGGGAGGCCCACCCCACCCCTGTCTTTAGGCAATGTCAAGGTGTCATAGGCAATTCTGGCCTTTTTTCCTTGCCAAAGGAATTTTAGAATCGCTTTCTTAATCTCTAGGAAATAGTGTCCTGGTATCTTGATGAGGAGCATTTGGAAGGGGTGCAGAAACCTTGGGAGACAGACCATTTTTATCGCATTGAGGCGTCCTAGCCAGGATATTGTCAATTTGTTCCATCTAGCCAGGTCAGTGTGAACATTTTCGAGGAGTTTCGGGAAATCGGCTTCATATAGGGTTCCTGTTTGTAATTTGTATCCTCAAGTATTGTAACTTATTGTGTTCAATTGTTAGGTCAAGGAAAGAATATTTGGCTTCATTTGCTTTTGTGGGCCCTTGTAGGGGGAACAAAATTGATTTAGATCTAGTGGGCCCACGCAAGGAAAAGGCTAATCCAGTCTGCAGACCGGCACAAACTACCATTATCTACCACTAATGCTCGGTCTGCAGTCAAGACTTCCAATCCAACAGTTCTCCTTGGGTGCCCCTCCACAGCTACCCATTGTAATACCTGTGCACCAACTCTTACAACAGCTAATCATGCTAAGTCTGCCAGAATCAATCATGCTATGTTTGCCACTGCCAATCATGCTAAGTCTGCCATAGTCAATCATGCTATGTTTGCCACTGCCATCATGCTAAGTCTGCCATAGTCAATCATGCTATGTTTGCCACAGCCAATCATGCTAAGTTTGCCACAGTCAATCATGCTATGTTTGCCATAGTCAATCATGCTATGTCCGCAAAAGTCAATCATGCTGTGCATGCCACCCTGGTCAATCATGCTAGGAGCACCCCCCTGCTAAAATGAATCATGTTAGCCCTGCCTATGCTTATCGTACTTAAAGCACCCCCCCCTGCAACCGTGAAGGATGTTACAAGCACTACCCCCCCGCTAACGCCATTAGCACTATCAACACTGGGCACTCTAGCCCACCTAAGGGCCCCCCTGCCAAGCCGCCCATCACTGCCAATACGCCCGACGCACCTATCTTGGAACCTGGGAACCTCGGCACTTCAACCACAATTAAATGTGCCCTCATCAACGCCGCTCACTCCCTCCGCATGCTCCAGGCATTCATGACCTTCTCTGCTCCTCAGACCTCGATCTACTATTTATCAGTGAGACATGGCTCCACGAAGCCTCTGGCCCAGCACTGTCCATGGCCCTACTCGAGGGTTACACAATCTTCAGACAAGACCAGAAAGCACAAAAAGGAGGAGGGGTGTCACTTATAGCCAAGCAATCCATCCCCATCAGAAGAATTCAAGGAGACCTAGGCCTGAATTGTGATTACATGTTAGTCAAAATTAGTCCTACCCCCTGCTGTACCATCACCGCTCATCTCACCTACCACCCACCAGGTCCAAGGACAGACTTCCAAGAAGCTCTCCTGCACATCCTCGGCGACAGCCTCAAAAAATCCACCATGTCCATCCTCCTTGGTGACATGAATCTTGGCCTCAATGACCACAAAGACGGGAATGCCTCTTCCCTCAACAACGCCCTAGAAACACTCGGCTTCAAACAAGCAGTGTCAGAAGCAACCCACAATAAAGGTCGCACACTGGACTGGATCGGCCATCACAACTGCGCACTCTCCAGTCCTGTCATTACCACCATCCCCTGGTCAGACCACTCGGCGATACATTTCAGTCTCAATTATGAGAAAACTCCAACCATCAGCCAAGGGACCTTGCCACCGGCCCTCTCCAGAAGCGCTAAACAACTCACTAAGGAAAGGCTACTCCCACATCTCCAGGTTTCAGAACACAAGCACCCATTTTCCAATAATCGAGACACCCCTGCAACTACCTACAACCTCATCATTGCCAAAGCCATCAACACCATCACTCCCCTCAAACAAAGAAAAGCCAAACCTATCAAGCAAGCAAACAAACTCGTCGTATACCCAAGATCTTCTGAAATTACGTAAACAAAAATGCTCAGCTCTCACTGCATGGCAAACGAAACCCAATGACGACACCAAACTCACTTTTAAAAACATCGCCAAACAATATAAGTCCGCCATCATCACAGCCAAAGCGTACTCCTTCAATGCCAGGATAGCCAACGCAAAATCTGGATCCAAAGAAATCTTCGCCATCTTTAGAGAACTCGAGACGCCCACTTCGCCAGCCAACCCCATAATCAAAGACAAAGAATGGTGCAATGACATTCAAGAAGCCATGCTCAACAAACTGAACACCCTCCCAGACAAAATCATCAGCCACCAAAAAGCACTAACACTACAGCTCTCCAACCTTCACCAGAACCCTCAAACTGAAATTCCAGCCTTCTCTTTCCAAGATATGTCAGAAGGAGAAGTCCTCACCCTACTAAATTCAATCAAGCCCTCCAACTGCAAGGTGGACTCATGCCCTGCCCAGCTCATCAAGGACAGCGCCACCATTATAGCTCCGTTCTTCACTGCTTTCATCAACGCCTCGTTCCAATCTAACCAAGTGCCCTCCTGTCTCAAAGAAGCCTGGGTGCGCCCATTGCTGAAGAAACCCACACTTGATCCTAAATCACCGACAAACTATAGGCCCATCACGACAGTCCCCTTCCTACTGAAGATTCTGGATAAAGCAGCTTACACCCAAGTCCAAAAATACTTGGAAACGCACCATCTGCTCGGCCTCCGACAGTCAGGCTTTCGACCTAACCATGGCACAGAAGCCGCATTATTGGACTTGAAAAACCAAATTGATGACCTCAGGGATGCGGTCAAACCAGCCCTCCTTCTACTCCTCGACCTCTCAGCGGCTTTCGATCTGGTGGACCACGAGACCCTCTGCCACCACCTCTCAACTGCCAGCAACTTCTCTACTAATGCCACTGTATGGATTGCATCCTTTCTTAGTGGGAGAGCAATGAAAGTCTTCTCAGACCAAGCCTGCGCACACCCACATCTAATCAAGTGCGGGGTTCCTCAAGGGTCCTGCATCTCGCCCACCCTGTACAACTGTCAGGTTTCTTGATTGTCGTGAAGAGTATGAGACCTCCGTCCCCAACTATCACAGAGAGAGAATACAAGATTACTCCCTATGCGATCATTGAGGCCACAGGTGGGTAGTCCTCGAAGCCCAGAACCACGGAACATTGCTAACCAAAGCTTTCCTTTGCAGCAGCCTTGGGGTTATCAATCAAATGAGCACAGTACAACAGAGAGAATTAATAAGGGTAAGTGCTTACCTAAACTGGGAGTTGGTGTGGCCCTAAATCCTGTGCTTGGTGGTAGTTCCATGGAAGGGGCACGTGAGCTGGTTTCCCCCGATGGCAGTGGGGAGAGGAACAGTGGGCTGGGTGTGGACCCCAGCCTACCCGCCTGCAGGGAGTGAAGGAGAACCGGAATCAAAAGAACTTGATAACTCGATGAAGCAAGAAGACCAAAAACGCCAAGTCCATACAGGGCAATCCGAGGCAGTCCAGAGTACAAGCTGAGGTTGGGTGATCTATCAAGGATGCAGAGCCAAGGATCGTAACTAAAACAAGTCCGAGTAGAAGTCCTGAGTCGAAGAGCCATTAAACAAAGTATCCTTAACGCCATACAGAGTCCTCCAAAGAACAGCTGTGAAGCGCGGAACCGCGGGAGTTCAAGGCTTAAGTAGCGGCAGCTTCCATGTCACGTGATCCGCGAGTGAGACGGGCAAGCGCGTCACATGACCCGTGAGGGCGACACGTGAGCGCTGGTTCCGTCTTAGTGATCGCGGAAGCTGCTGTCTGCGCGCACCATCCTGCAGACGCCGTCTGCGAGCACAATCCTGCAGATGCCATGGAAGATGCCAGCAAAGGAGCGGGGAACCCCCGGACTTGCGTGTCTGGCCCCTGGGGTAAACCCATTCACGTGACACCCTCCCACCGTGAGTGACAGGAAGTGAGGCTGTGGATAGTGTGACTGAAGTAGTGCAAGTGTTGCCTGAAGTAGTGTGAGTGTTGCCTGGCCTAGGTACATGTGGGATGGAAAACGAGGGAAGCGTGACAACAACCTCTTCACGAGATCCCTATTCAAATACCTCGATCTGATGGGCATACACAAACTATGCCGATGATACGCAGGTCCTCATTTCTTTGTCAGGGGACTACGAAGCAGACCAAATAACTCTCAATTCCATTAACTCCACTCTCCAGACTTGGATGGCCAAAAACTGGCTTTGCCTCAACAGCGAAAAGACCGAACTTCTTATCATTGGCTCTCCAGCCACAATAAAAAAAATGGGCCCCCAATACGACTCCTTTCTCATAGATGGCTCTCGTATTCCCGTATCCTAGTCACTCAAAACACTAGGAGTTTACCTAGACTCGAACCTCACCATGACAAGACAGGTGAATGCTATTTCATCTGCCGCAGCCTACCACTCAAAAATCATAACTGCTGCCAGGCCATTCCTAATGCAACAAAACGCTCTCACCATTGCTCGAGCAATCATAGGATCCTGCCTAGACTACTGCAATGCACTCCTATTAGGCACCTCAGCAAAGAACATCAAAAAGCTTCAAACAGTGCAGAACAATGCCCTCAGAGCGGCTACAGGGATTTCCAAGAGAGATCACATCTCGGACACCAGAAAATCCATCCACTGGCTGCCCGTTAAAGAACGCATCCTTTTCAAGTCCATTGCATTGACCCACAAGTGTCGCCACAACACAGCACCTCACTACTTGTCGCAAAGATTCTCTGCGCCCACCTCAAACAGACTGGCGAGATCTCACCAAACTAACCGCCTCGCCATTCCCAAAAGCTTCAGGATTAGAGCTGGGGGCTCCAGCTTCCCAGTTCTAGCGGCGACTAACTGGAATCTGCTTCCTCCATCCATTAGAGGCATTGATTCCCACATGGCCTTCAGAAAAACATTAAAAACCCTGCTGTTCATTTAGCCATGTGCTCTTTACGCCTACATACACGATCATAACATGCTAGATCATAACCAGTGTTAACCACGCTGGTTACAATGTGTAATTCATAGAGCTGCGTAACGCTGTCTGTAACAATGTAGACCCACCGACCCATGTAACTAAGTCACATACTTAAAACAGTGCAGCGATGCCGTTGGGCTGCCAGGCGCTTTACAAATATAAAAATAAATAAATAAATAAAAATTAATTTTCAATCCGTACATCTGCCCGTATTCCTCGAGGAGGGACATGGCTCTAGGGATGGACGTTTCAGGATTGACCACGTGTAAGAGTATGTCATCGGCATAGAGTGCCACTTTGTACTCGGTCTGGCCTAAGTGCATTCCCTTCACTTGGGTGTCTTCTCTCATCTTCTGTGCCAGTGGCTCCAATGAGAGGGCAAAGAGAATAGCTGATAGGGAGCATCCCTGCCTGGTGCCTCGCTTTAGTTTGAACCACTTCGAGTATTCGCCGCTCACAAACACCGAAGCTTTGGGTGCCGTATAGACTGCCCAAATTCCTCTTCTAAATTTGGGCCCTATTCCAATCTTGTGCAAGACACTGATCAGAAAGTCCTAATCTACCCTATCAAAGGCTTTCTCTGCATCGATGGAAAGCAGAGCGAGGTCATTGTTCATAGCTTGGGAGGCGTGGATCAGGTGTAGGGTCTGGCACATGGTGTCGGTTCCTTGTCGGCCGTGTATAAAACCCACTTGGTCAGGGTGGATAAGGTGGGGCATAAGTGACTCAAGTCTCGCGGCGAGGACTCGTGTGTACATTTTTGCGTCTATGTTAAGCAACGATATGGGGCGGTATGATACACATCTTTTGGGGTCCCTTCCCTCTTTTGGGATCACCGTTATGAGAGCTCTAACAAAGGAGGGTTTTGCCATTTCTAGGATCTCATTGAACAGATCAACCAGAAAGGGGGTACTGAAGGATTTATAGAATCTGGCCGTGTAACCGTCTTCTCCTGGAGACTTACCTAGGGATAGCCTTTTTATCGCAATCTGTATCTCTTCCCCCGTTATGGGAGTTTCTTGATGAGCCGATTCAGTATACGATACCTTAGGCATGTTAACAACATCTGCGATATATGCCTCAATACTAGGCGGATCTGGTTCTGTTTTGGGGTGTACAGTGTTTCATAATAGTTTGCGAAGGCTTCAGGGATGGTGGGTTTGCATGTCTCAGTACCAGGCCCTCTATCTTTTATCTCTTGCACCCTACGTTCCGCTTGTTGTTCCCTTAGCCTAGCCGCGAGAAGTGCGTCCACTTTGTCCCCTTTTTCATAAAATTATTGCTTCAGTAGCTGGAGTCTGCATACAATTTGATTGTGCTCTAGGAGGCAGAGTTCCTCCCGCTTGTCCTTTGCCTCACTAATCTTGGTGGTGTCTAGTGTGTCTCCTTCTTTGTCTTCCCTATCTAACTGACAGATTTCCTTCCGGAGTCTGCTTTTGATTAGAGTTCTCTCCCTTTTTTTACAGGCCCCCTCACTCATGAGAATCCCCTCCAGGTTGCCTTTCCCGCCTCCCAGACAACTTGTTTGGAGACCTCTCCAGTATCATTGAGTCTAAAGTATTCAGTGAGTTCTGTTTCCAACTTAGTCTTGAAGACGGGGTCCTTCCATAAGGACTCATTACATCTCCATTTCCCGCCTCTAGCTGGCAAATGCTCCTATTGTATGTCCGCGGTCACCATATCGTGGTCAGACCATGTGATTGGAGAGATCTATGTGTGTGTTGTGGTATTGTATAAGTCTTTTGAGAGGTAGATATAATCGATGCGACTAAAGGTGTTGTGTGTGGTTGAGAAGAAGGTGTAGCCTCTTTCATTGGGGTGCATTCGTCTCCATACATCATTCATTCCATACACATCCATCAGCTCTGTGAACTCTGTGTGCTCTTCTCTGGTTCTGTTTCGTATGTCGGGGTTAGCTGATTTATGATCAAGGGCGGGGTCTGCCCACATGTTAAAGTCACCCCCTAAGATGATATGACCAGTAGATTCTAGCATTATTTTGGGAATTGTCCTGGATAGGAATCTGGCTTGACTTACATTGGGGGAATACTATTAAAAATATGCCTGAAGCTACTGTAACTTGAGATAGAACAATCAGTGGAGTTCACTAACCTGGGCAGTGGGCAGACTCCGTAAACAGCAACACCGCAGAATGTAAAGGCTTCCGGGACACCCTGCTCCCTCCCAGCTGTTAGTAATCTATGCCGCAGGGGAAACACAGTCCCCAGGGAAAACCCTTCGGGGAAGAAAAACCCTACGTAGCGATGAAAGTGGATCAGGTCAGCAGTCGGCTTCCGGGAAGAATCTGCCGGGCTTCCTTCAAGGAGTTAGGTGCGGGCGAGACTGGTCCTGGACGAGAGAAATAAGAAGTGAGTCTTCGTCCATAGAAGGTAGTCTGAAGCTTAGATCGGAAAGTTATGACCCAACTTACTCCGGGTATGGAGTTAAGTGCATTCGGTATGCTGAGTGGAGTCTTCCAAAAGGGAGTGAGTCCTAAAGGGATAGAAAGACCATTCCCGGAAACCAGAAGCGGAGATCAGTGTAACCGCCAAGATTAGGGGAGAGATTAGATGAGGTTAGAGATAAATCCCCGGGAACTCACTTTTCGGGCCGGCATAGGGACCTATCAGAGGGGTGACGGGCGGACTGATGAAATGAGAGACTCTAAGGGGGGAAAGGACAGAAGGATCAGAAATTATTATAGGTTCAGAATGCAAAGAATAGTAGAATGGGGATATGAGCAATATTCCCTAGGAACAAACTTACGAAGCGCCGTTCTGGAGAGTAGCGACGCACTTGCTGAATTTCCTGGTCGAACTATATGGAGTCACATGATCATTGCGGTACGAACATAAAGAACGTGCAACCTCTGCACCGTTGCCCGCACAGACGGATTCAGAGGCGTCAGCCATCTTGGATGAGTAAGGTTGCAGCACATTATAAACACAATGTTGTCACCAGAACGACCATCGGTGCAAGGGTGTAACAGTATGCCCCCTCCTACGGCGCAGTGAACCTGGTTTCCCCGGGTGAAGCTGGAAAAAGTGTCGGACCAAAGAGGGAGCATGCACTCCCGATGCCAACTCCCATGTCCGTTCGGCAGGAAAATACGCCTTCCAGTCTACTAGGAATTGCAACCGACCCCGGTGATATCTGGAGTCGCAAATCCATGCCACTTCATACTCCGGTCCATTATTGGTCATTATTGGTGGGGGACGTGCTACAGGGGTGCATTGAAGCTGATCTTTTATGGATAATTTGATCTGAGAGATGTAAAAGACCGGATGAAGACGGACCCATGAGGGAGGCAACGCCAATCGGACTGCTACTGGACCGACCAATGCTATTACCTTAAACGGTCCAAAATATTTAGGTGACAATTTGGACGGCACCAAATGTCTCGGGAGAAACCGAGCAGATAACCAGACAGCATGCCCAACTTGAATGGAGGGCAAATCTTGTCGATGACGGTCGCTACCTTCTTTGCTCGATCTTGGGCAGCTTGCAGAGCTATTCCAGCAAGCTGTTGTCCCTTTGAATACTGTTGACAAGACTGTCTATTCCAGGACATCTGGAGGATGACTGAGACAGAAGGTTCAAAGGATGTATGGTAGCCATATGAGCAGTAAAAAGGACTGGTCTTCAGTGCCGAATGGCTGGCATTGTTATAAGCATATTCTGCCAAGGGCAGGAGATCTCCCCAATCGTCTTGTGCAGCCGAAACAAAACAACGTAAATAGGCTTCTAATGTTTGTATAAGGCGCTTTGTCTGTCCGTTAGTTTGAGGATGATATCCTGAGCTGAGGGCTCTATTAATCCCCAATGCCTGACATATACCCTTCCAAAATTGCGAGATATATTGGGGACCCCGGTCAGAAACAATAGTGTTAGGAAGAACATGTCTGGAAAAAATTTCTGATATAAAGATCTTCCACATCAGAGCAGCCCCAGGGAGTTTTTTCAAAGGGGTGTAATGGGCCATCTTTGTGAAATAGTCAATAGTCACCATAATGGTGGTGTAGCCAGAGGACAACGGAAGATCGACAATGAAGTCGGTGGAAATGACTTGCCACGGTTTGTCCGAAATAGGCATACAGGTAAGTAAACCAAAGGGTGGACACCTGGGTGTCTTAGATTGTAGACAAACAGTACATGCTGATACGTAATCTTGTATATCCTTGGTCAGACCTGGCCACCAAAAATGACGTGTAATTAACTCAAGGGTGTTTTGATACCCTCGATGCCCTGCTGCCTTTGAATCATGACACATGAACAGGACTTCTCTTTGAAGGGTTGGGGTCGGAATGAACACTTGATCATTGAAGAAGTAATATCCTTTCTCCTTGGTAAGCGAATGAGTTTCTTGTAGATTCTTGCAGATCGGATCAAGACATGCTGTTTCTTGTCTGACTGTTTGTAGAAAATCAGTAACTGTAGCCAGAAATTTAGCTTAAGTAAAGAAAGGCTCAGGGTGGAACTTCTTGAGTGGAGGATCCTTTCGTGAAAGGGCGTCTGCTCGAAGATTTTGATTTCCCGGAAGGAAAGTAAATTCTATCCGAAATGGTAAAAAAAAGTGGGCCCAGCAAGCCTGTCGACTGCTAGTGGTGTGGGCCTGTTGCAACACTTTGAGGTTGCGGTGGTCGGTTCGAACTTCGACCGGGTGGACCGACCCCAGAAAAAGATGTCTCCACTCCTCAAATGCTCTCTTAACTGCCAGCAATTCTTTCTCGAGGACAGAATAATTTATTTCAGAGGAAGAGAAGGTTTTGGAGAGATAAGCGACTGGTCTTTCTTCTCCTGACTCGTCTTTTTGCAGAAGGACTGCCCCCAGAGCATGGTGGGACGCATCAGTCTCAACGATGAATGGTCGTGACTGGTCCGGGGTGAGCAAGAAGGAAGCTGAAGTGAAAAGGCTCTTAAGTTCAGTGAATGCTTTCTGCGCAGGGTCATCCCAAACAAAAGTCTTCCCTTTCTTCAGAAGACTGGTGATGGGAAGAATGGTCTTGGAGAATCCTGGGATGAACTTTCTGTAAAAATTTGTGAATCCCAAAAATCGTTGGATCTCTTTGACGTTTGAGGGGGGAAGGCCAATCCAAAACAGCCGAGATCTTTCGAGGGTCCATAGAAATTCCCTGGGCAGACAACACGAACCCTAGGTAAATCACTTGTTTCTTGTGAATCTCACATTTTGCCAGTTTGCAGTACAGCTGGTTGGCTTTAAGGCGGTCCAAAACTAAATTGATATGTCCGATGTGTTCCTCTATTTTATGTGAGAAAACTAGAATATCATCCAAGTAGACGATTACATAGTGAAGGAGGACGTCGGCGAAAAGATGGTCCATAAAACGCTGAAAAACAGCGGGAGCATTAGCTAACCCAAACGGCATTACCCTATATTCATAATGACCGAATGGGGTCCGGAATGCAGTCTTCCACTCATTGCCAGGGGCAATACGAATCAAGTGATATGCCCCACGTAAATCCAACTTGGTATAGAGAGAAGCCCCTTGGACGGCTTCAAGAATGTGAGGGATTAGCGGCATTGGACATTTATCAGGGATGGTAACCTTATTTAGCCCTCGATAGTCTATGCATGGCCGTAGTTCTTCCGTATCCCTCTCAGGGATAAAAAATAAAGAGGCTCCGGCTGGTGATTTGGATTCAGTTATAAGACCATTTTGAAGATTAGTCTGAAGATAGTCTTTGAGTGCCTTCTTTTCCGGCTGCGATAATATGTACATTCGACCGAAGGGTATAAGTTGATCCGGGAACAAATCCAGATGACAATCATCCCAACGATGAGGAGGTAATTTAGGGAATTCTGGCTGAGAAAATACCGACTGGAATTATCGATGGACCTTCAGCGGGTTCAACCATCATGGAAGGAGCTTGAATCCCAACAGAGGATTGAGAAAGACAATGGGAAACACAATATTTGGAACCCAAAAATAAAGTTCCCGCTGCCCAATTTATAAAGGGATTATGGGTTCGCAACCACGGTAACCCCAATATAATGGGAAAATTAGCAGTCTTAATCAAGTCGAATACTAATGTCTCCTTGTGAGCGGCAATCTGGCATGTTAAAGGGGTTGTCTGCTCTCTAATGGGCCCGGAGCTGAGAGGGCACCCATCCACCCCCTGAATGGGAGTAATACAGGTCTTGGCGGATCTGATGATCTCATGCTTAGCAGCCCACTGGTCGTCTATAAAGTTGCCAGCAGTTCCACTGTCGATTAATGCTGGGACTCCTTGTAGCTCCAAGTCTGGTAACTTTATGATCAGGGGAAGTACTAACATAGAGTGTTCCGTCATTTCATTTTTTAAAGAAGTACCAAGTCTCTTTGGGGAACTCCGTTCAGAATCTCCTGCCGTGGTTCCCCTTACGGCAGGGTCTTGGCGTTTCCCCGCATCGGATTCTTTGTCCGACGAGGAGGAACGATGGGACAATCCCTTAGCACATGAGACGAAGCCCCACAGTACATGCATAGGCCCTGACTCATTCGTCTTTCTCTTTCACCAGCTGACAAAGGGCCTCAGGCTATTCCTATTTGCATAGGTTTGTCTGTAGTCTGAGGTCTGGATAAAGGGGAAGGAGAACCGGAGAAGGGTTTGGTGGGTTTCCCTTTCTTCTTCTCATGAGAGCGCTCATGGAGACGGTAATCAATCTGCATAGTGAGCGCAATCATCTCAGCTAAATTGGCTGGTCGAGGAACTTTTGAGACTTCGTCTTTCAGTTCCTCGGAAAGACCTCTGCGAAATAGCGTGAGGAGACCATCATCCGGCCACCCAGTTTCGGCCGATAGTTGTTTAAATTGAGTAACGTAACTCATGAGATCCTTATTGCCCTGCTTTAAATCTAATAATTTTTCCTGAGTGGACACTGATATTCCTGCCTACTAAACATAGATCGTAAACTATTAGTAAAGGCTGTGTATGAGTCTAAAATGGCATTCCCCGAAGTTACTAGAGGAGTCAGCCAGGCCAATGCAGGACCCGTCAAATGCGATATCAGATAACCTACCTTGTCCTTATCGGACGGGAAAAAACGGGCTTTAAAGGTAAACTGAACCATACAACTATCAAGGAACTCCTTGAGTTTGTGAGGATCTCCGTCATACTTCTCGGTATGTAAAGCATAAGGGGGGGTTTCTGAAAAAGCTCGAGCGACCTGTTGTCATAACTGAGCATTGTCTTGTTTCAGAGATTGCATCTCCAAAGACAGACTGCATGGCAGCCATGAATTGCTGCATCTGTTGCTCCATCGGAAGTCTACCGTCAGCCCAGTGGCACCGAAGGTAAATTACCTTTCTTAAGGCGTCGCTAACTATTACAAATATGCCTAAAGCTACTTTAACTTGAGATAGAACAATCAGTGGAGTTCACTAACCTGGGCAGCGGGCAGACTCCGTAAACAGCAACACCGCAGAATGTAAAGGCTTCCCGGGACACCCTGCTCCCTCCCAGCTGTTAGTAATCTCAGCCGCGGAGGAAACACAGTCCCTAGGGAAAACCCTCCGGGGAAGAAAAACCCTGCGTAGCGGTGAAAGCGGATCAGGTCAGCAGTCGGCTTCTGGGAGGAATCTGCCAGGCTTCCTTCAAGGAGATAGGTGCGGGCGAGACTGGTCCTGGACGAGAGAAATAAGAGGTGAGTCTTCGTCCATAGAAGGTAGTCTGAAGCTTAGATCGGAAAGTTATGACCCAACTTACTCCGGGTACGGAGTTAAGTGCATTCGTTATGCTGAGTGGAGTCTTCCAAAAGGGAGTGACTCCTAAAGGGATAGAAAGACCGTTTCCGGAAACCAGAAGCGGAGATCAGTGTAACCACCAAGATTAGGGGAGAGATTAGATGAGGTTAGAGATAAATCCCTGGGAACTCACTTTTCGGGCCGGCATAGGGACCTATCGGAGGGGTGACGGGCGGACTGATGAAAGGAGAGACTCTAAGGGGAGAAAGGACAGAAAGATCAGAAATTATTATAGGTTCAGAATGCAAAGAATAGTAGAATGGAGATATGAGTAATATTCCCTAGGAACGAATTTACGAAGCGCCGTTCTGGAGATTAGCGAAGCACTTGCTGAATTTCCTGGTCGAACTATATGGAGTCACATGATCGTTGCGGCACGAACATAAAGAACTCTGCACCGTTGCCCGCACAGACGGATTCAGAGGTGTCAGCCATCTTGGATGAGTAAGGTTGCAGCACATTATAAACACGAAGTTGTCACCAGAACGACCATCGGTGCAAGGGTGTAACAAATACATTGTAGCGATTGTGGTGGACACATTTCCAATGGATCCTGTCACTAACAAAGCTCGGCCTTCTGTGTCCGACCACGTCTTAGTGATCTGAAAATCTATCCCCTTCTTGATAAGAATTCCCACTGCTCCTTTTCTCAGCGGGCCAGAGCCCCAGAATTCTACCCTGCTCTGTTTCCCCAATACCATCCTCTCATTGCCCTTCATATATTTAGTCTCTTGTAGGAGGAGAATATCAATATTGGCTCTGCGGAATTCTCTGAACACAAGCGATCTCATGGTCGGTGAATTAAGTCCCTTGACATTGAGTGGGCCCACCCTTATGGAGCCCCTCATATAGGATTTAGCAGTCATCATAATTATGGAGTCTTAAATTGTAAATAGTGTTTGACCGTATCCACCAAGATAACATTTTCTCAATTAACCACATTACGTTTCTATTTTCCCCATATTCTGCACTGGCCCTTCTTTTAGCATTTTCCCATGCCCCTGTCTCCCGCCCCCCTACCACCATCCCTCTCCCGATTTGGTGGTGTCCGATCGAGCCCAGATGAAAGCACTGGCCCAGTATCGAACCACCAGTGGAGACCGTTGTCTTTCAGTCCCTCTACAAAAATAAAATCAATGTAACGAATGAGGCCTCAATAACCTCCCTTTGAAATCATCGTTCAATTTTGAAGTCAGGCACTTTTCTCTATGGCATTTCAACTGTCTGTATTCGATCCCTTTGATATCAAGAGACATTCCAATTAAGAGTACCATGTTCTTCGGATGCTAGTTGCCCCCGTCAGGAGAGATGTTGCCTCTATGGTATTTCCTTGAACCTTTCACCTTTCTCCTCTTTGGGCCTAGAATCCGCCATTCTCTTCCATTCTTTGTTGATTCATCACGATCTTCCTCTTGTCCTTGTACGCCCAACAATTCCGATATACGCACTTTGATATCTCTCTCCGAGCTCAACTTGATCTTTATGCCTTCATGTTCAAAGGTGAGGGAGAAGGGGTATCCCCATCTTTAGCGCGTGTCCCTTGCCTTGTGCAATTTCGTGAGGGGTCCACACATTCTCCTGAGGGCCAGAGTCAAAGGGGAGAGGTCCTGATATATCGTTATGTGTGCTCCCCCCAGGATAATGGGACTCCCATTCTTCACTTTTTCTGACACCCTGGCTTTATCTTGGTATCGGTGAAACCGGGCAAGGACTGACCTTGGGCCTCCAGGGGGCCCCCGGCTCTATGGATGCGTTCAGTTTTGGGTTCATCAATGTCTTCATCTGCGACCAGAAGTTTGATGATGTCGTGGAGTGTACTTTTGAGATCCTTCTCCATTTCCCCTTCTCGTTCTGGAATTTCAAAGAAGCATAAGTTATTTCTTCTCTCCCGGTTTTCCAAGTCATCCATTTTAAGTTTGAACTCTTCTTCTCTCTGCTCCAAGTCTGTTATTCTGTAGGCCAGCTGTGTTTCTAGTGTGTCTATTGAAGCTTGGTTATTCTCAACTCCTTCCAGTCTGTCCTCTATATTATCTAGGCATTGTGTGAGTTTATCAATTTTTCCTCATATGTTCGCCCCCATGCTTTTAATTTCTGTCAATAGGGCAGCAATATCCCCTTTTGTGGCGGCAGTTTCCCCACTCGAGCTTGACATAGAAGCCATCGTGGGGACAGTGGTGTAGTGATTTTTAGGGGCGTATGTGTAGATGGCGAGCTTCTGTTGCACGTTCATACACCTTTTTCGCTCCCCTTAATGGTGTCTTCGAGGCTCTGGGTGGTGAGGGTGTGGCATTTGATGGGCTGGTATCACGCAGTAGGGGAGATTTGGTTTCCAGCGTACGCTGGGTCAGATGTTCTTTACTGCTTTCTTTTGTTACTTGACCCGTGATCAGGCTTCAGGAATTGACCTCAAACCACTCAATGAATTGTGGTTTGCCGTGGCTTGATTGTTGGACTCAGAGGAGGACGTTCTGATTCTGGGTCTAGTGTCTAGGATCTGTACACTTCTCTCTTATCTTATGAAGGGAGATGCTGTTGGACGTGGGAAGGGCAGACAGAGAAAAGGATTTATGGTCACCTGCTTCAGGTTTGTTCTATGTCAATTTGGATATAGTCTGCAGTCACGAGTGTGGACTCCAGTCATTCACTGAGGTTGCCTTCCTCCTCTCAGAGATCTTTCCTAGTTGCTTGGGAGTGCTGTCATAGTGGTGTAGTTCACCGCGGATGTCACGGTTGTATGCCTCATAGTTCGTGTGGGATTGGCCGACTTGCAAAATATCGGGACAATTTGTTTTAAAGACTTCCGCAGGGTTGTCTGGTGTTGAATTGTGAGTAGAGGGACGAGTTGCAGCCTCGGGTCTTTCACTGCGGATAGGGGCCAACGGGGGAGGTCTTATTCAGCAGATGAGGCTGTGTATTCTGATGTTGGAAATCGTAGAAAGGAGGTCTGGGCTATTGTATTGTGATGTAAGCCCAGATAAAAGTCTCTCCTTTTGCCCCTCAGCCCACTCTCACTTAGACTTGCCTGTTTCGCCTCTGTAACTCTGTGCTACCTGTGTGTCCTGACCCTGGAATCTGGGTCGCTGCTACGTGTCCTTACGGCGGATCTTGTTGGGGTGGGCAGGCTTTCCACCTAGGCCCCATAGTATGGGGGGGCACTGTTTGCTCGCCGAAGTGCGAATGCGTCTCCGGTTGGCGCTGCTGCGTGTCTCCTCGTGTGGGAGGTCTGTTGTGCGGGGGGTGCCAGCTGTTAGTTAGTGCCCGTTGGGTCTCCGATCCGGGCTCGCGGTATGTGCCTCTCGAGTGCACCGCCCGACATCGACACAGGGTCCAGTGGTACTTCAGTGGCGCCTCCGGGTCTGGTCAGTCTTCTCAGTTCTGCCGGCGAGAGGCGCGGGCGTGCGGGTCTGTGTCTCCGCCACAGCCTAGCTACATCTCCTGGATTCGTTGGCTCGAGCGGGGGCCCCCTGCGCTTCCTCACTTGATTGCCACGTCCGCCCCACTGTATGTGCGGGCCCAGGATATCTCCTCTCGAGCTGTTGGGGAGTATGCGTCGCCGGTCTCCAGATCTCCCGATCCCTGATTCCCTTGGGGGGTCTTTCTCGGCTTGTGGAGACTCCGGGCCTCAGGGCCTGCGGGGTCGGTGATCGCAGGTTCCTCCAGGGGTATTACGCACACCGTGGCGCAGTTTGCTGGGAAATTGGGAGCCTGTCCGCAATCGGGTCTGTGTCATCAGTTCAGTGTGGCAGGGCTTGTTCAAAGCTGGACTGTAGAAACCTTCTCCGGGGAATCGTAGCGCTGGGGATGGCCTCCGATGTGTCCCCTTACCTCACCTTCTACATCAGCACCAGACTCGGCTCGCCGCGCCGCAACATTTCTCCTGGTGTTTTCTCAGGCATATGATATCCGATTTTCTTCGAATTGTTTCCCAAGTCGAGAGGGGGCATTCATGCAGAGTCAGACTGACTTTCCTCTTGTGTGGGGGGTCCAAAAGTGGGGGCTCATCCCGTTTTTTAAACCTCTAGGCAAGAGCTCACATGGAAGAGGTGTACATCTGCGTGCCCCCTGGTGACCAACCTCGCCCATCACATTTTTGGTTGTAGTTTGTCTCCCTATGTGAGAGACGGAAAGCCCAGAAGTTGGTCCCTTTCTCACTGTGGCACAGGGAACCAAGCTTTACCTCACTGAAGAGGTCCAACACGGCCAAAACATGTCCAGGGGTTGCTTGTGTGTCCATGCAGAGGGGGCCTGGCCTAGCAGTTTTGGCTGGCCTAGGCCGCAACCACTGGTGGCAGTACCTGACTGATTTGCATACGGCTGGACCCTCTTTACAGTGGCACAGATGGCCTAAAAAACAGTGATGTGGAAGGTTGTCCAGAATAGTGCCAGTGGTTCTGATTTATTCAAAACCTTCCACCCATCACTTTGTTGGTTGTAGTTTGTATCCCTATTTAAGAGAGGGTATGTCCAGATGTGGATCCATTGCTCTCTGTGCCATAGGAAACCAAGCTGCACCTCACTGTTCCTCTCCTGTCCCTTCCCAGGCCCTTTGCATGACACCGGCTTCTCATTTCATCTCTAAAACTCAGGACATCCTATCCTCTCTCTCCTCCTCTCCCCTTCATCCCTCTTCTCCCTGCTTTTCTTCAGCCACCTCTCCTCCCTCCTTCTCCTTCTCTGCCTTCCCCGTGTTCTCCCCAGATGAGGTTTCTAGACAAGTCTGATCTATGAACGTTTCATCAGAGGTTCTCCCCTGTTCCTCTAAAACCATCAAGGACCAGATTGATTCCCTGGCTCCTGCCCTGGCCAATTTCTGCAATCACTCCTTCACCACAAGAGTCTTTCCTTCCCATCTGAAGCACTCCCTTGTGCACCCTCTTATTAAGAAACCCTCTGCCGACCCGTCCTGCCCGGCTAACTACCTCCCAATATCCATCACTACTTTCCTGGGCAAACTCTTGGAAAAGCTGGCCATCTCCGAGCTCAATCTTCACACTGAATCTGGTGGTTGTCTCCATGTTCATCAGTCTGGCTTCAGAGCTGCCAGAAGCACAGAAACTGCTCTCCTGAACATCCATGAAGACCTGCTCTCCATCCTTGGTTCCAACACCCCCTGTGTCCTCATCTTATTTGACCAACCATGCCATCCTGCTCAACCGTCTCTGTGATAACCTGGGGATCACCGATGAGGCCCTGGCGTGGCTGACTTCTTTCCTCTCTGATTGACCCTCCCAGTTTCAACTTGGGTCCTTCCTCTCCTCTATCTCTACCTGTGGTGTTCCCCAGGGGTCTAACCTCTCTCCCTGGCTGTTCAACCAATACCTGGCACTTCTTGCCTACCGCATTGCCACGCTATGCCCCAACTTCCAGTGCTATGCGGATGACACTCAGCTCATTTTCAAGCTACCCTCAGCCACCTCTTCTCCCTCTCTCATCTCTGACTGTCTGTCCACCATCCAGGAGTGGTGTACCGCCAATGATCTCTGCCTTAGTGCCAATAAGATTGAGATTCTCCTCATCGGCACACCTGCTCCCTCCTTTCCTGTCACTCTCTGGCCAGCCTATCTTGGCCCTCTTCAAGCTCCCACCTGTGAGGCTAAAAACCTCAGAGTCATCTTCAACTCAACACCCTCCTTCTCTCCTCAAATCTCTGTCGTCTCTAAGAAGTCACACTACCCAGTGCACCTCCTCAGAGGTATACTTCCTTTCCTCTCCTTCCCCCAGAAGATCACTGTCTCCAGAGCTCTAGTTCTCTCTAGGCTGGACTGTTGCAACAGCTTCTTTCTAAATCTGCTTGCTCCTACTTTCTGCCCTCTGCAACTCATCCAGACTGAAATCTCTGCACTGGCTCCCAGTGGCTGTGAGGATTAAGTTCAAAACCCTCAGCATCATCCACAAGGCCTTCTGGGGCCTGGGACCTCAATATCTTAAACTCTCTCTGCCTAAATATCTTCCTTCTCGAGCTCTTCGCTCATCCGCCTCCAACTCCCTCAGGGCCAGTTACTTCTCCAAGCAACGAGTTGGTGGTAGATCTCTTTCTCACCCTGGCTCTTCAACCAATACCTGGCAACTCTCGCCCACTGCATTGACATTTTCTGCTCAAATTTCCAGTGCTACACTGGTGACACTCAACTCATTTTCCGGCTGCCCTTGGCCACCTCCTCTCCTTTCCCCATCTCTGACTGCCTTACTGCCATTCAAGATTGGTGTGCCGCTAATAATTTTTGTCTGAATGCCAGCAAGACTGAGATCCTCCTCATCGGCACACCATCACCATCCTTCTCCCTTCACCCTTGCCCTCCTCCTACCCCTACTTGCGAGGCTAAGAACCTCAGGGTCATCTTTGACTCCACACTTTTCTTCTCTGCCCATATCTCTGAGGTCTCTAAAAAGTAAAACTTCCTACTGCACCTCCTCAGAGGTACTCTGCCTTTCCTCTCCTTCCCTCAGAAGCTCACTGTCTCCCAAGCTCTGGTTCTCTCTAGGTTGGACTATTGTAACATCCTCTTTCTAAATCTACCTGCCTCTACTCTCCGCCCTCTGCAACTTATCCAGAACAGGACTGCAAGACTTGCCCTTGGCCTCAAGCCCTGGGATTGTAGCTCTCCAGCCCTGAAATCTCTCCATTGGCTTCCAGTGGATGCAAGGATTAAATTCAAAACCCTCTGCATTGTCCACAAGGTTTTCTGGGGCCTGGGTCCAAAATACCTTCAGCTATCCCTCAGTAAATACCTCCCCTCCCGAGCTCTTCACTCCTCTACCTCTAACTCCCTCCGGATCAATCGTTTTTCAAAGAAACGAGCTGGGGGTAGATCTCTATCTTTGGCTTGGGCCTCCCTCTGGAACAGCCTCCCTGCCAATCTGAAACTTTAGGAGATCCATCTCCAGTACTGGAAGAACCTCAAGACCTTCCTCTTTGCTTCTGCCTTTGCTCCCCCTCTCCCCTGCTGATCTGCTCTCTCTTGGCACTGTGCACCTGGCCAGCCTCTGTCCCCTGGGTCCAGGTAATGCTCACCCTGCCACCCTCCTGCACTGCCTCCTGGCCACTCCTTGCACTGGGGACTGTATCTGTACCCTTACAGCCTCCCCCCATTTTTCTTCTTTTTCTGCACTTATCAGACTTACCCAGTCTGCTGCCTTAAACACAGCACTTGCCACTTGCTGGCTGCACTACCACTGTTTATTGCCCCCAGGTTTTATTTATTTTTATTTATTATTGTTTATCTCCTCTCCTCTGCTCCGCACTTTCCACTCTCCACCTTCATTGCACTCATTCCCTTTTCCCTTTCCCTTGCACTTGCGCATTCTCAATGTCACTGGGACTAGTAAGATCGTTGTTGTTGTGTTATGTTCTCCCTACTCCCCTCCCTTGCTTGCCTAGTCGCGCTCTGAAACACTTGTGTACAAGCCCGATACAAATAAAATATCATATCATAATGGTGCAGATAGGCTAAAAAACAGTGGTGTGGAAGGTTGCCCAGAGCAGTGCCAGTGGTTCAGATTTATTAAAATCCTTCCACCCATTACTTTTTCGTTGGAACAGAAGAGGTTTGCTAGGTCTCTCTTCCCCTCTATTTCTGGGCTTGCCCGACCAGCCAAAGACAGATTGATAGAAGAGCAAAAGTGGGTAGAGGGGCCCCAAAGTATATGTTACCTTCGGTGCGGATTTGCACACCCTTACTCTAGTCTGATAACTAGATTTTACAACCTTCTTTATGAATTTAAATCCAATTCCAAATAATACTGCAAACAATTTGTAGTTTTTTGCAAAACACCAAATATATTATACAGCTTTTGCCAGTATAAGCTACAAACACCAATGCATTTCGGACCCTCGTTCCATCGTCAGGGCTAGCAGCTCTGTATATTTCCAAACAATCTCTTGCCTATTTTCCCCAGGCTAAATGTTTTACAGGAAACAAACATGACTAGATCAGGTTAGAACACAATGTGTAAATCGCAACCCAGAGCCAACAATGATAATCAAATTAATAAAAATGCACCACCCCGTAACACGATTTATTCAAAACCTTCCACCCATCACTTTTTGGTTGGAACAGAAGAGGTCGGCTAGGTGTCTCTTCACTTTTATGTCTGGGCTTGCCCGACCAGCCAAAGACAAATTGCTAGAAGAGCCAAGGTGGGTAGTTGGGCCCCAAACCCCGAGGACTTTCTGGTATGCCAAGTGCTCCTGTTCAAGAAGGACCCTGTGCGGGTCTCCTAAGCAATACAAAAAAATCTTGTGCCATGAAGCTCTGCAGAGAAGTGGGGTGTGCGCTCTCCAAAACCTGATGGAGTATAGTCTAGGGGAAATAACTGGAAAATAACTTCCATTTTTGATGGGACCCTGGAATTTCGAGAAGAGTGCACACCATATTTCAGTCCCATTTAATTGTTTATCCACATTTTGTTCACACTCTCCAATTTAGTGGATGTGTGTGTCTAGTCCTTGATCACTCCGTGAACATCCTGATAGTGGCAGTTCTGGAATATATTGTTAAAACCAGACTCAAGTCTATCTTTGCGTCCAAGAAGGTGACTGGTTAGGTCTCACGCCTTCAATGACCACAAGTGTTTCCATAGTTAGACCACCGACCCATTCATACTACATAAACCTCTGAGCCTTTACAAGCTCCTTTAGGTTACTTTGCCTAGTACATTGATATTTTTCCACCTATGCATTTGTATTCTTTTGTAAAGGAGGTGAGTATTGCTTGAAAGTGTTTATGTATTGTTTTCATGCTCAATACTATTTGTGTTCTGCTGGTGGAACTGTGTACATTGGGGTTTTTGATTTGTTGAATTATGCTTTCAGTGCATTTTTGTTTACATGCTGTTTGCACAGTCCAGTAACATATGTGATTAAATGGTGATGCTCTGCCGGCTTGTTTATGTAATGCTGGGCTAAACGCTGACACATATGACAACAGAAATGATACATTACTCTCCTTTTTTCCCCATGCTAAAACAGCTGATAAACAACTGATAAAGTTAAAGAAGGAGATGTAAAATACTACAGTGCTTATAACTCGCTGAAAGATAAGCAAAATGGTATCTGAGTTAACAGAACCAGATCCTACAATTTGTAAAAGCATGACAACTATGCACGTTGGGGGTAGGGTTCAAGAATGCTGCTTTTAAGAGTTACTTTTGCCTATCCTCCCTAGTGTACTGATATTTTTTCTACCTATGTGCTGCATTTACATGTGTTTGTATTATATTAAAGTGCTGACTCCTGCTGAAAGGGGCTTAGCTTTTGTTTTCCTATTGCCTGCTAGAGTGATTTCTTCCCCTCTTTTACGCTGCTAGAGGAACGGTCTACACTGGAGGGAGATAGCTTTAATCATACATTTAAGTGCATTTTTGTTTGAATTCTGCTTTTGCAGTCCAGTACCACACATCCTTAATAGGTGGTGCTGTGCAGTCTGACACAACTAATGGATGTCCAAATACTGACAAATATTTTTGGTGACAATGAAAATGATACAACAGTGTGCTCCCTGTATTCCACGCTGAAACAGCTAATAATGTAAAAGAATGTAATGTGCAATAAATAAAGTTGTATTGAAAAAAGAGTAAAATTGTTTCTGTGTGCATAAGATCGGCCATTTTGCAAAAGCCTGGGCTGCTATGTAAATTGAAGATAGATTTGTAGAATGTTGCCTGTAAGAGCTCCTTTAGTCTACTGTGCCTAGTGCATTGATATAGGTTGCAACAATTTGCTGCAAAGCTTATTTGTGTCTTTACTTTTTGAAACTAGTCACCAGAGAACCTATCTCTGAGAAACTGCCTATATAACCTTGTAATGTCCATTAGAATATAAATCCTGACTGGCTACTAGCTGCCTTGGACAAAAGTACTTAAGCTCTCTTGGGCAATATTGCCCCTTCTACTAGAGACCGAGACTGTCCACAAGAGCCAGAAGACAAATAGTTTACTCCAGAAATTAACTTACTCCATAGTGAGGTTAGCAATCTTGAAAGACCGTGAGGCATTCCTTTAAACTGGAAATGAAGATGTTTTGCGAAGGCAGCAACATTGTTGCTATAAACTAGAGATTCTAAAACCCCCCAAAACAACACATTAGGAATAAGATGGAGAAGGCTACACATTTAGCAAAAGAAGTGTATTCAGTTGAAAAGGAACTCTAATTGCTAATATGGCTGGGGTTAAACCTATCAATCTCTGGTTATGTACATTTGTATTTGTATTTGTATTTATTTGAAAAACAGGGATGTCAATTTTGAAAAAAAAGATATGACATACAATGACACATTTACAGATATTGGAATAATTTCCATACGGGGTGCCTGTAAATAAGCATTAACTTGAAAACAAGTGAGCCAGTTAATGATGATGTAAAAAATTAGGACATATACCAGGGACAAAACAGAAACAAAATGTAAATAAGAAAACAAATGTAATGCTAAGACTAATGGGGCAAGTTTTTCAAACTAAAGAGGAGTACTAATTAAATACACACAATTACATCATTAAGCATCACTGGGGGCAGTAGGGGAGTCAGGTAGGGAGGATGGGAGAGAGGGCAGGGCAAGCTCCCTGATAGCAAGTAAGCGAAGTTTAAGCCAAGCTTTGAAGATATCCACAGTTGGGCTTGGTTTTATTGAGTAGAGCGATTTGAGAGTAGAGCGCTCGTTTTGACATCTGTGCAGAACCTGCTAATGCAGGTTCGAATCCCGGCAGGGCCAAACTCAACCTTTCATCCTTCCAAGAGCCGATAAATGAGCAGCACACACCGTGGGTAATAATAAGCAGTGCTCAGATACCGGAGGGTTGTAGCGCTATATAAATGCTAAATTATTATTATTATTTTTAATTAAAATAGATAATATGGTTTACAAATTAGAAACCTTTAAACTTTTTATCCCTTCATTTACAAACAAATTTATCATATCCATCTTCAAATTAATATCCGTGTCCTGTCTGTTCCTTGCCATGTTGCCAATCTCACATGTGGTACGTATCACCAGATTTCTGGCTGTCACCCAGTACCTAATCATAGACGCTAGAGTTGACCTCAAGTTTCTTGAGAATTAAAATTGACTTTTTTATGAGGGCTATGTTGATGTTCATTTTCTATCCTTCAATCAAGATCATCCACCAATCGTCCACACTTCTAGTTACATAGCTTCTCATGATAACCGCCAGGCACTGCTCACGTTCTTTCCTTAGGCATGGGCAGCTTAAAGTAAGATGTTTCAAGATGTCTGTCTCTCCTTGGACCTCACACATCCTACACCCTAAATCTCTATTGATGACATTCCTTCTTTGGAGTATTTCTCTGGTTGGCAGTATGTTAAGTCTAAATCTCAAGAAGAGTGACTGGAAGTACCAGTTCAGAAACAAGGTCAAGTAACTCGGTATCTGATGCAGTTTGCGTGGCTGTGACCAAAAATCTTAATAACCTTTGTATTTCCAGTTGTGTTGCTGGGTTTCTATCCAGTCCGCCATATACAGCTTTGTTTTTGTATTGTCTGGATTCTTCAGCAGGTCATCCTCTGATTCATTTAGACTTACTAGTATTGCTTGGCATGATCCTTGCCATTCCTATAGAACTGCATCTGTTTGTTCTTTTAGAGCTTTGTTCAGCACGCTGAAGCCCCCAGTTGCATCTTCCTCCAAGCCTTTGTGGTAAAAACTCATTGTTTTCCAGTCCACTATGGCTTTCAGTGAAGTTAAGGCCAACTCTCTCCTTATCAGTTGTATCGGAACTGATTTGGGGAGTTGTGACCCTTTCTGCCAGAACAGGCCCTCCAGGACTGGCCATGTTTGTGCTGGTAAGGGTATTGGTGATTCTGCTTCATAGGACAATATAGGAACTACTTTCATCCTATAGAAGTTTACCAAAGGTGTTAAGGTAAATCTACAGTATCTCCTGAGTAGGATTTCCCTTGCAAAGCCAGATTGACTACTTTTCGTTTTAGCCCCTCAATTCTTGGTGCTTCACTTTTCGTGTTGTTGGTACAAACTCCTAAATATATAAAGGAGTTAACTTCCAAACTGTTCTTGCCTTTTAAAGACCAGCCGTTCTTCCTGCTTTAACTGTTTTTTCCTCCAGGACGAAGCCTCATAATCCTTGATTTTTCAGGATTAATTCTCAAGTCATTTGCATCCGCATAAATCTGTAAAGCGTCAGCTGTCGCTGCAGACCTATTTGTGTCTGGTCCATCAGGATGATGTCATCTGCATTCAGCAGTCTCCCTATTGGTTTCCCTGTGATATTTGGAGGAAAGCAACGTGTAAGAACGAAAACATCCCTAATGTCTGATGTGAACAAGTTATAGAGTTCTGGTGCTAGTGGGCACCCTTGTTTCAGACCCATTTTGATGGTGATTTGGTCTAACAGTGTCCCTGTTTTGTTCAACCTAACTCTAATGCTTGTATCTGTATACAGATCTTTGATGTTCTCCACCAAGCCTTGATGGCATTCTCATGACTCCAGTTTTTCCCACAGCTTAGCTCTTTTAATTGTATCAAAAGCTTTTGACAGATCAATGAAGGCGATGTAAATTTCCTGGGCTTTGTTCCTGGCTGTTCTCGATTTTATAAGATTGATCAAAAAAATACTGAGGGCGGTTCCTCTCCCCCTCACAAAGCCGGACTGCCAGGGGTCTCTCCGACCGCTTTGTTGACTCCAAGCCGCCAAGGCCTTCAACAATGTGGATGCAAAGACTTTCCCTGCAACGTCCAAGAGGGCAATCGGTCTGTAGTTATCCGCAGATGTTCGGAACCATTTTTTAAAGATTGGTACCACTACCGCTGCCTTCTAAGACTCTGGGATTTTTTCGGTATATAGAATGTACTTAAACAAGTGGTGCAGAAACTGTGACCATTCAGTTGTATTCCTTTTCAATATAGCATTCGTCAGCCCATCCGGACCAGGGGCTCTTGAGTTTTGTAGGTTCTTTAAGGTGTTTTCAATTGCCTCAATACTGATGTCTAGTTCTTCATCCCCCCTTCTTGCCAACGGCCTTCGCTTTGATGGTGTGTGATTTTTTCTTGCAACTGTATGTAGAACTCACACCATGTAGTAGCACTTATAGGGTTCGACAAGGAGGCCTCTTGGGGTGTATCTGTTTCGTTAATAATTGCCCAGATTTCTGCCGTGTTTTTTTATCTTATTTTCTCCAGCATTCTCTCTGCGTCTTGATTTAGTAGGGTTTTCTTATGTAAGTGAAGCCAGTTGTAATAGCCCTGTTTCAACTTATGTATCTCCTTGCTAATGTCAGGGGACCGGTTCTTCTTTAAACGTATGATGTTTTTCCTTAGGTCTCTTTTCCTTTTCCATACCATTCTGTCGTATAAATGGCGATGCATCTTTGTCGGTTGAATATGCCCATTTTTCCCTTCTAAGCTAAAGGCTTTAAAAAGCGGTGTATAGTCAATCCTTTGTGTTTCTTGTTGGTTTTCAAAAGACGCAATCAAACCCTTTAGTTTTAGATTTAACCCTTTGATATTATCTAGTCGAATCCTTAGTTTTCTTCCTCGTTGGACTGTCATTATGTCTTCGTTGTAAATGCTGGTCTTATTGTTACTGATGTTCTTACAAGTAAACTTCATCAAGTTATGAACGCTTGCTGTCGTCGTTATTACTTGCATTGTTTGGATGTTCTCTGACAGATTACTTGATGTACAAATATAGCCCAGAGTTTCCGCTGATTGCATCCCCTTCCACGTAGGTTGAACCGGCACGTCCCCTTGAACCTTTCCGTTTAGTATTACACAATCTCTTGATTGTAGCATTTTACTCCACCTTATTCCTCTTTTTTCCTTTGATGTTGCTCTGGCTACATTGTGTTCTATTGCCTGATTTTCTTTGTTCACACAGGTGCAATTTAGGTCACCAACCAGTATGTAAAGCGGATCTGACCACTTCTCTCTCTGTTCATACAATAAGGCTGCTATTTCTTCTGGGAGAAGTTAATTTGAGGGATTTGCTGGGTTCCAGTATATATTTATCAAGATCAATACTCTAGCGTCCTCTTTGTCTAATTGTATCACCACCTGCTGGATAAATGGGGATGGATTCCTAGTCTCCAGCATTCTCCAGTTTAAATCGTTTTTGATTGCCACTAAAAGACCTGACGATGGTCTTCCTCTTGGTCCTTTTGTGGCTGGATTTAATCATACCACGTATCCTTCCAACATAGGTGGTTGGGACAACCATGTCTCTTGAAACACAACACTTTCAAGTTCTCCCTTTGTAATTCACCTGTGGTAAAAACGTGGCTAAAGCCTCTTGTGTTCCAACTTCCGAGGCAACATGAGCCAACACTTTTGGTTTCTTGATGTTACTGGGTATCCATTTTATCAGCAATAAGGTTTTTCAACCATTTCCATCTTGCTGCTTCATTTTCCTCACCTTCTCTTGTATTTCTGGTATTTGAACTCCAGTTGCCATTGTTGTCACTTTTTCTCGGTGCTGACCTGTGTCCCCTGAAGTGTTTGGACTTTTTGACTATTTTGTTATGTTGCCTTGGTGAATATTTCCTTTCTTGATCTTGTATTTTTAGTATTTGAACACTTTCTTGGAGATCAAAGCCCATTGGCCTTACCTGAGGGGCTTCCTCCAGAAGCAGTTGTCTCACCAAGTTTGACACTGTGTGTAAGATCACTTTGTCTGTACAATCCTCGTTGACAAATTCCACAATAGCAAGGTCGTCAGTGGTAATTAATCTTAATGCCGGGATATGCTGTAAAAGCTGTATTACGTTGACTCTGTTAAGGATCAATCCATCTTCAAAGTGGAGTATACGCTCCAAGATGAGTCCTGGCTGCCTAATGACCCTGGCATTACCTGATTTTGGTTCCTGACGATGTAAGTTTCCTTTCTCGGCGCCGTTTGAGTCCATCAACATTGTCTTATCTTCAGGCGCCAGTTTGTTACTAGAGGTCGCCATCGATCTGTCAGACCTCTTTCTAGGTGTTGGATTCTCCATAGGCACAATCTTTCCCCCTTGCCTCCGATACTCTTTCGTGGGTAAACCCACGTTTTTGCTGGATCCTACTTCAGCCTGCTCTACTGGTAGTTGGTTACTTGTTATTATTTCACCCACTCTTCTTTCTTGCCTAGAGTCGACTGTTGCCAAAATTGCTGTGGAGGCATCACTCTCGATGTTATCTGAGCTCTCCGCTCTTGCCCGTTCATCATCAATTATGTCATTGTCTTCCTTTTCCCTTGCCCACTGCTTCTCTTCATCTTCTGATATTGTGTATGCCGAGAGGTCCATTAATTCTGGTTCTGAACATTCATCATCCCCAAATTCTGGTGTTGCGGTTTATTTAATATTCTGTTCTGACCATTTATTATTATTATTATTATTATTATTATTATTATTATTATTATTGGTGTATGGGCGGTGGATCCCAGCAGAGCAGGGTGAGTAGGGACAAGAGCAGAAGCGAGAGTAGGCACAGGTAGGGCATGGAATGGTGGGGTTGAGTGCAGAAGAGGATCATAGGAGACGAGATGGTGAGTAAACTGAGATACAAGCAGACAGGTACTGAGGATCAAGATCATTGACAACTTTGTAGACTAGGGGAAGGGAATTAAGAAGAGGACGGTTGTGCATGGAAAGCCAATCAACATGTTGCTGGTAGGAAGACATGGGGGGAAGATCTGGGTAGGTTGTAGAGTGTGGGTAGAAAAGAAGAGGACATTATCTAGAGGGAGGAAGGAGTAGATAGGAAGGGCATGGTGTAGGTTTGAGCAATGGTCCAGTTTGCTGAACACACAAGTGTAGATTAGACTTTTTCTAGAGTGGTTAGTAAGAAAATTATTAATTTTCTGATTGTTGAGGAGGTCAATATGAGCAGCAGATGCAGTGGAAGTTATATATAAGTGGTTATTTATTTTTTATTTATAAAGTGTTGTATTGTTGCAGTCATAGGTCACTATTAAAGAAGACCCCAAGAGTTCAGTCCTTGAGTGAAGAAGCAAGAAGTCCGGCAGGAAGGAGATAGGAAAGGGCAAGGATGTCAATGGATGCTGGGAGAAAGATGACTTACATTTTTTAAGAGTTCAGCAGGAGACAGTGGAGAGCCATCCAGTGACGAATTGCAGTGCAACAGTTTGTAATCTGTGCTGAGATGTCTGGGATGAAGGAGGGAAAGGAGACCAATATTTGAGTGTTATCAGCAAAAAGGTGATAGTGAAATCCAAAGAATGGGATAAGTCCATCTAGGGCAGATGTATAGAGGGTGAAGAGAAGAGGTCCAAGGACTGATTCTTGAGGGACGCCAGCAGGGTGAGGGGTGGGGTCAGAGGTTTGTGAGTTCCAAGATATTTTAAAGGGTCAAACTTCCAGATAGGAGGCGATCCAGGCAAGTGCAGATTTGCAAAACCCAAGGTCCTGTAGAGTGAGAAGGAGAGAGGAGTGGTCAACAGTGTCAAAAGTGGCAGAAAGGTCCAAAAGGATGAGTATAGAATAGTGAGTATTAGACAGAACGTTGGAGACATGCATCAGTGCAGTGCTGGTAGAGTGTTAGCTACGAAGCCATATTGAAGTTGATCTCCAAGGCCATTGTCCTCAAGGTACATAGTGATGTGGTTAAAGAGCATGCAGTCAAGGAATTTTTAGTTTGCATAATGGGGAAGGAGAGAAACTGGGTTTGTTTGCTATAATGATTGGGTCAGCAGAGTGTTTCTTAAATAAGGGTAAGCAAGTTGTGGATTCGAAGGAGGCAGGGAAGAGTTCAGTGGAGTTAGAGTTTAAAGAGCTCAGAGAGATATAGGCAAGTGATTGAGATTAAGTATTTGACCATTTAGGATGAAGTCAATACGGACACACGATGGGTTTGCACTACTAAGGGCAAGTGCAATTGTAATAGGAGAGGTAGGGGAGAAGTAGTTGAGTGTTGAAGAGTTAGGGGGAGAGGTGATGGACATAAGGAGGTTTGAGGAATACAAGAGAAGGGGCTCTGAGAGTTAAATGCATTTTTAAGATTTTAGAGGAAAACTAATGAGCAAAGTCATTAGCATAAAGGGAAGAGGTGATGGATATTGGTTTTGTGGGTGTGAGCAAAATTCGGAGGGTAGATGAAAGATTTTGGGGGTGATTGAGAAGGAAGAAGATTTGGTTTGTGAAGTAGGAGTATCTGCAGAGTTCAGTGCAGAGGTTAGGGTAGCAATAGAATGTTTGTGGGCTAGGAGAAGGAAAAGTGTCTGCATTGTAGGTCACAGTGCCTGTTGTTTTGAGGGTATGATTTTCAGAGGTGAGCCAAAGCTGAGGACAGGGACAGGAAGGTGTAAATGTGCAAGCAGGATAGTGTTGGTCAAATGGAATCATAAGAGCATAGTGAAAGCCAGAGAAACCACAGTCAATGGAAGAGGCATGAATAGGGGAAAGAAACAGGAGAGAGGTCCCCACATCATCAGGGTAAGGGGCACGCGTTTTCCTGCCTGAATTTCCTCTAAGTCATTGAAGAGGAGAGATGACGAGTAGAAGGTGGAGGGACCAAGATGTAAAAGTGAACAAGGGAGTATTCAGATTGAGAGGAGTCAGTGAAGAGGTTAAAGGAGGAGAGTGAATTAGAGGGAAGGACAAGGACAGGAGGGTTCCCAACAGTGTGAGTAGGTGGCAGGAAGGGAGCAGAGGGAGTGGTCAGCTAGGCAGGATTTAAGTTCAAGCCAGGTGGCTGCAAAGGGCATGGGAAGGCTAAAGTCACCCAGCCTGACAATGGGTGTGTCGGTAGGAAGTGACGCAAGGAGAATGATCAGGGAAGAAAGAGTTGAAAGACCAGGCTGTCAATTGAGAGACAGAGCACTGAGAGGAGTATGAGGGTGTCATTGAACAGTGGCATATTCAAAAGAGGAAGATGATGTAAGAGGGGAGTAGAGGGGTAGTGTTAAGAGCCTTATTGATAAGGAACCCCACAACCTTGTCCTTCACAACAGATCCGGAAGAGTGGAAGAAGGTAGCAGAGTCAGTGTGGAGAGCTGCTATTGTAGTAGAGTCATGATGGGAAATACAGGTTTCTGTGACAGCAAGAAGTGAAAGGTGAGGCTAATGCGATTTGAAATTGTCAATGATGTAGGAAAAAGTGTTGCAGAGTGAGTGTGTGTTCCAGAGACCAAGTCAAAGAGTGTTATAAGTGGTGCGGGGGGCAGGTGTTGGGCTTTAGGCGAGGCAGGTTCATGAGGTTGGCCATCCTGAGAGAATGGCAGCATCTTTTTTGAGAGGTGCTGGGGGAAGGAGAAAGACGGGGAAGCCATAGAGAGAAAGGCAAAAGTTACACCAAGTTGAGGCTGAAGGCTATGAGAGAAGGGAAGGATAAAAGGGAGTAGATAGAGAAATGGAGCAAAAGCAAAATGCATGATGGAGAGTAGGAAAATAGGCGAATGAAGACAAAAAAGAAATGGTGCAACCCAAGAGAGGTGGGTAGGTGGATGAGCAGATACGGAAGGTTTAGCAAAAATTGGGCTATAGGTAACCAATTGATAGTTTAAAGACCCAAAGCAGCATTTATCCTTGGCTCTGTGTGGTGGCAGAAGCTCTGCATCAGTCAATAGCCAGCGGGTAGAAGGAAAACTATGCCTGAAAGCAGAAGTCAGATAAAGAGTGATCTTGGTGAAGTCCTAGTATGAGCTGTAATTCTGGCACACACAGGCCCTAACAGAGAGCTGCCATTTGCTGATTTTGGCCATTAGCTGCAGACATCGGGCTGGATGCCCAGGGGAAACCGAATAAGGGAGGCAGGGTGTCACATATCCCTCTGGGAGCTAGTCACAGTGTTCCAGATGGCTTCCTCGCTTTCAGGCAGAATCATGGGTGTTCTCGGTCCAGGGAGCTTCGTTTTCCAGGCAGGACTCTTAGATGGCGCACTGGGTCCATTGGCACAGCAGGATGTCATAGGGAAGTATAGAATATCACCAAACCAGAACACATTTTTAATTCCTTTATACCTCTTAAAGAAGTGAAGATATTGAACCTCCTATCCTCAGCCAAATGTCAGGATCTCTTTTTGACACTCCGCCACTGAAGGTGTTGTAGGATTTGTTTGCCTTATTACTCAAAGCTATTTACCGATTATTTAAGTCTTTGCTGAAAAATGAACATTTTACCCTATCCTGGAAACAAGCGGTAATGGAATCTCACTTCAGGTAAGTCTCTTAGGACCTGACAGATCCAGGAAACATTTGCCCTATCTACCACTTGTTGTTTTATACAAATCAAATTGAACAAACCCAGACATTCACTCCACTAACTGGTATTACCATGGAATGCTCAGGAACATCATTGCCCATGGTTAACTTTGCCTGTCAAGACATTCGGTAGTTCTCTATTAATATATTTCACTTTTACTCTATTCAAACTAATTTTGGCAACACGAGAAACATGAGAAAGATGGTGGGCATTAATTGTAAACTATGTTTCAATATTACAAGAACATCTCTGCCGCAGGCACACTTCCCGATGAGCCATCTTACTTACTTCATAATATTGTCCTGCAGGCTGAATACAGTTCTTTGCTGCAGGCACACCACCTCCTGAGCTATTTTACTAAGGCTTTGCAATTTACTAATATCTCTGCAACAGCTATATTAATCCACTTAATTATATTATTTGGATTGGGGATTGTGGAATTGGAACCTACAATACAATTTTCCAATAGCGACATCATACACTATTGTTCCACTGCAAAATACAGGGGAGACCAGAGCTCATTCAAAATAGAGAATTTTGCTTCAGCTCACCCCTTTCCAGTAAACCACCGGATGAAAGTCTGTCTGTCCAGCACATGAAAGGCAGCGACTATGTTTGGACCGCCACACTTCTGCTCTGCCTGTACTCAATATAAATGTGACATAAACATTTGTTTAATGATCCTTTTAAAGGATAAAAATGACATGCCTTAATGATTGCAGGCATGCACTCAAAGCAGTACTTAATTAATGACCACTCGTGGATGAATAGCTTCCCCTGGAAAATTCATTAAGTTGTTGGCCGAAGCTGAATATTTCATTTTCAGATGGAATTCGGCTGAATACTTACTCAAAGCCGAATTTAGGTACCAGATGTTGGAATACTGCAGTGCATGATTTACAACTGTGTGCTAATTTCATCGGGAACACTGATTTCAACAGAGACACTGTGCAACAGTTACAAATGAAGCTAATATTGCAGCACATGCCATCTACGGTGTTCTGTAGGTTTTATTAACAGTGCTAACAATACTAATTACTAATGTATCACAAGCACATGGTGTGTGTGGGGGGGGAATGCATGCAGCAGTAGAAACTCAAAGGGGGGGTAATAATAGCTAATATGGGAGCCATTGTGGGCGATAGACCTCCAGGCCATAGGGCCTGTGTAAAACAGTTCCACGGTAAATGCATAAACACGCTGGCTGTGAGCTTGCAGTTTTCAGAAATTAAAGCGATGCTACGCTTGCAGGCGAGATTCAGAGCCGGCGATGGGGGGTAGTTGTTAAAAGACCTTGAATATGAGCTAATGCTCCTTTGTCCTGAGCGGGAAAGAAGGAAGTAAGGATAATTTACTTTTGGGTGACGTGTTCTGAATTCTGTCCAAATACAAGAAGGGCTGAAATACTAGACGTCAATCGAATTTTCGCAAAGGTTTTCACGCTTGCTTGGTGGCACCAGCAGCTGGGACGAAACGAGCTAACATGGTGAGAGAGGTGAAGGAGAAGGTCTAGTTTCCATATGATCTATAGATTCTGGGCTGAGTTTTGAAGAAAACTATATAGGAAATTGAGAGACGACAGGCAGGACTTTTTGCTGATTACTGTGGCCATGAGAGGCACGTTCTGTATTTTCTTGCATTTGGCCTATTGCACTGTACATGAGAAGGCCTTTTTGCCTTTGCAAATCTCATGAACCAAGAGAGAACAGAGTTTAGCTTTTACAAATCTTAATTGAGAGAAAGGAAGCTGGGTCGGTTTTCTGTCCCTGTGAACAATTAGGCATTATGCCAAGGCTCGCTGGGTGTTGTGAAGGCCGCAAAGAGAGGTGAGGTCAGTGTGTTGGCCCCGCGACAGGCTTCCAGGCTGCTCTGGATGGTGGGGGTGTGGCACGATAATGCTGATACAGGTGCCAGACAGCAGCGAAGCCACTGGAGCTGGGTGAGCTAGCGTCTCATTCTAAGTGGCGTAAGTATGAAAAGGTATTGCCCAAGAGATGTTTTGGAATTTCTTGCAGGGGAATATTGATTTTACCAGTCATCTATTAGACAGGATTTCCTGGTTTGTCACAGTATCCGACAAATTTGGAAGACCCTAAGTTGATTGTGGGCATAATTACATTATGCTACAAATACTATTATCACTGACCTCGGACTAACCCGATACTTGACTAAAAAGGCAAAGGGGTAGATTATTGGTAGGACTTGTTCCTAACGTGTGTCTGTTCCCAAAACTAACTGAGTTGCATGTTAAGGCAGGTCCCAACTAAATCCCCAGGCTATGCAAGGGGTTAACCACGATTGAAAGGACACTGTCAATGTGCAATTGCATATTATGATTTCCTTACTCTAATAACGTGCATGAGTGAATCTACTCGTGTTATTTTGACCTTAGCTGATGACACATGGAATTAGAGATCAGATTGTTTACCTGCTCAAAGAACTAGCTGAGAAGTTGAGTTTATTTTGATCGTATGGTTACAAGCAGTATTACTTTCTCCAAATGCATGGTGTCTTTTAGTTGTTTTTTTGCAAATGTTTTTATCCTGGTTTGTTGAAAAAATATAAATGTGCCTGGGTGCATAATTATGAAAGCTTGAGTGTTGGTCTGTTATTGTGTGGCCTATTTGTTTCACAATATATAGTGTGAACATCTGGTGTGCCCAGTATATTATAAAGTCTTACAATTCACTAGCCCAAAACAAGAAGTATAGCAACAGAGAAGTGATAATAAACTAGTTCCCACACATTTGGATGAACAAACACTTCTTGCAACCCCTGCTTAGTACAATTGCCAGAGATTGCCAGTTAATGAACAAATACTCAACCCTTTGTTAAGGATCACCATCAAATATCCAAATGCTATCTACATATCCCTAGGGATGCTATCATATTACCCGGTCCTGACATTGCTAGGGTTTGAGATTAAATGCAGAGGTACTCACACATTTTCAAGTGAAATGACATTAAATTAATTTTTACTCACTCAAAGGATAGCGAATAGCAATAATTGTCCATTTGGCAATCTCATTCAAAACCTAAGTACTTACCTCATTGACAACTGCCCTCAAATACTGCTGTTACCCACCTCATTGCCATGTTATGTCATTAAATGCCTACGACATCAGAGCATTACCCCTACATGCACAAGTATTGTTTGCTACCATTGCCAATAATTGTCATTAATTTCTGAGGTACTTACGCCAGAGACAGTGATCAGACTCCCAGGTATGTGCCATATTTCCGAAGATTGTTATTAAATGCCTGAATACCATCACTTGGCATTGCTAATAAATATCCAGGTTATCAGAGAATTGCCATTAAAACCCCAGGTAATCACACATCACCACTAGCTGTCATTAAATGCCTCGTACCCTACCCCATTGCCACAAATGGAGCTCAAATGTCAAGATAGATAATCACCACGTATCTTGAGATTAACATCGTTTCCCATCGAGGCATGTCTCTGGTCTACCTGCTAGGCCTTCACAACCAGATCCTCCTTTAGACCAGCACATAGGTGTCATTGCGGGAAGGGAAGCACCATCCATTTTCCCAGCTCTCCTGGCCTGGCTGCACTAAATGTGGGACAGAAGGTGTGAGCAGAACTAAGAAGAACTGGGAAGCTTGGGTTCTGAGGGCCTGCAGTACTCATGCCCCGCCTTCTTCCAGAACCCCATTGGGATCCAGGAAGTTAGTAGAGTAGAGGGAGGCCAGCAGAAGCTCACAGATCTGCTGTCGGGCAGCAGGGCGCCAGGACGTCTCTGCTTTCTTTCAGGAGAGAATACAAATAGTTCCTGTGATTTTTCCCCGACCTCACAAGGGCAGAGCGTGATGCCCCGCACTTTTCTGCGGCGTTCAGTGTGCATGAGGGTTGCATGGCCTGCGGGCAAACCGTCTTCCCCCATCGCCCAACTGCTCCCACAGACCTGTGTATACAAACACACAGGCACCTGAACAGAAATTATGCACTCTTTCTTTGGAGGCCAGGATTACATATTTCTAGCCAACATAATGTTTCCAAAAATGTTGCCACTTGTCTGAAAAGAGTCATGAACGAATTGTTCCGCTGACACGAAGGACGAAAACCTGTTGCTGAACCTCTTCACGTAATTTGTGAATTTTTGAAACATGTTCTATGATGTACTGATAGAATTTAGTAATGCTATAAAATGCTTCCTTGCCTTGCTCCGGGCAAAACCATGCTTCTTTGCTAACATCAGAAAAAAAGCCACCGATTAACATTGGCGGATGTATTTCCTGCAGCTAGCTGTGCTTTTCAGTTCTTGTTGTGAATCAAAGCACGTATTTGCAAACTGCAAAGATAATTAGGAACACGTTTTGATATAATGTACAAGTAGCTGTCTGTCATTCTTTTCTAAGGAACATTTTTCGGGGATTTTGAAAAACCTCAGCCATCCTGTTAAAGATGCATGCAGCCACACAACATGCATAAACAAGAAAAAATGAATGTTAAAAATCATAATGCAGCTATAATGTGGGTGGTGCTGAGGTGGGGAGCATGACCCAAAAAACCGAGGGCGGGACTCATGATTGCAAAAAGCAACAACCACCTTGGCTTTCTTTTTGGTATAACAGCCAGTTCAAAGGAAAACGTCCTTGGCGGGGATACACGATTGAATGTGAGGATATGTACTTTTTTGCACAAAAAACTCAAAAGGTGGAAACATGATTAAGGTGTGCATTGTTGCTGTGAGATCCCCTCTATAAAGTTTGATTGAGGGGATTGCAGGCAGGCATGAAGGGAAGCGCCTTTAGGGTACAAAATAACACCATTGGAAGGCAAATGATATTGGCAATTACATACCAAAGCAACAGGAAGAATATACATCAAAAAAGAGTACACATTGAGGCTGATTCATGGAATTATTTGCGCCGAAAAACGGGGATTTGTGCGCCATTCTGCCCACAAATCCCCATTTGTTAAACAGGGATTTGCGGGCAGAATGGTGCACAAATTCTCTTTTTTCGGCGCAAATAATTCCATGAATCAGCCCCTATATATCATTGCCCTCACAATATTTTATCAAGCAAGTTAATAATACCTGATCTAAATATGTTAACCCACGTTAATGATCAAGGATGCTTTCTTTATTTTAGAAAGGACACACCCAGCCACAAAGAAACATAAGGGGTAATGGGTCTCATTTTAGGTATGGCGGTTGGGAAATAAGGGTGCTGGTAGAAACGTACCAGCACCTTTTCCGGAATGCCAGACTACGAGAATGCCTGCTGCAGGCATCTTCCGCATGGAAGCACCAGCACCGTCAGCAACGGTGCCGATTCATCCGAGTCCCCATTCCTGTGGAGTCCTATATGGGGACTTTCAGTTCATGCCACCTGACATCCCGGGCCGCAGTGACTTGTAATGTGCCGGTGGTAATGGGATATCAGGTGGCGGGAACAGTGCTAAAAGGTTGGCAGCAACCCTCTGGTAGCACCGGCGGGTTGCCACCGTCCTCGTAATGAGGCCCAATATTGGCGGGTGGAGCAGGCAGCCGGGGTGGAGGGGGTAAGAATTTAAATCTGAGGGGCCTTCCATAGTAGAGGACATTTATTTCCTTATGATGCAATCTCTTGCCCCACTTTTGGTCGTGCCAGCCCTTCTGCCCCACAAAAGACATTGGGGCTCATTACGAGTTTGGTGGTATCTCCAAGGTAATACCACCAAGATACTGCCACTTGGTCCAGCGGTATTACCACCGGTGATATTACCTCCAGTGGCAATACTGCCAGATTAGAATGGGCAGTTTGTCGGTTTGACGGTGTACATCCCCATGTTATGGTGTCCATAGGACTCCATTGCAGATTTTCTGCAGAATTACCTCTGGCTGCATTACCAACTTAAGGTCGATCCCCACTATACCTCCAAAAAACAGTGGTATTACCACCTGGTAATTCCACTGGTGGTAATACCACCAAACCTGCTAGATTTGCACCCCCAACCTCGTAATTGGGCCCACTTTCTTATGCTCACTCTGATACAGTAGATATTCTTTTTTTATTTTATTTTTTTTATTTTTATTTGAAATTTTACTCAATACAAAAAAGAACTGAGTTTTATCCAAAACTTCCTCGCACTTGCTTTTCCTTCATTAGGGAAAGTCTTCATGCACAACCCCCCCATCTTCTCGTAGTCGGAGTAAATATTGTAGACACGCCCCGGGGATTTGCGTCTTTTTCTAATTCCCTATGCTGGTTCAATTCTTTGGACTGTTTGCTCTGAGGCCACAGGTAAATTGATTTTTTTCATAGCTAAGGCTATTAGCTTCGCCATGGCCACCATCCAATTCGTTTTTTCGCCTGAGATCATTCTATTCCACCAGTCGTCGGGCTCCAGGCTCCAGGATGCAAGCGTTGGACTGTCCGATAACCATGGACCTTTGCTCGCCATCACTAGATGTTTCAAAGATTCTGTCACCGCTTGATTTCCACACAGGCGACACGACTTGGGACTCTTAGGGTCACGGATCACTATGATCTCCCGTGTTGGTAGCAGATTTAGTCTGGCTTTCAGAAACAAGATTCTCATTTTTTTGTCTGGGAATTTTAAACAGTAATTTTGTGATTTTTTTCAGACTGTTGAAAGTGGGAGGTAAATAGGATAGAAGTTTATTTCCAGCTGCTTTTTCCACTGTAGTGATCCAATCCCACTCTTCCATTTTTTGTTTAATTCGGTCTGGGTTTTCCCTCAGATCTTTTTCTGAGCAGGCTATTTGTGTTAGGTCGTCTTTTCTAGCCTTAGCCCATTTGTTTAAGGCTGTGCATTTTCCTGCTTCGATTTCTTCTCTCAGGATGTCATAGGTGCGTAGAGTGTCAGACATGATATTTTCCTGAATAGTCGCATCGCGCTTTGATCCACCATTGACGCTAAGGATACCAAGCCCAATTCTCTCCTGATCGCCGGCATGGCTGTCGATTTCGGAAGAACTAACAGCGTTTTCCATATGTAGCCCTGCAATTTTGTCCATAGCTGGCACGGTATGTACAATGAAGACTCCGTTCCGTAGACTAACGATGGCACTACCTTTGTTTTAAAAAATGTTATCGCCGGAGTTAACGAAAATTTTCCGTACTTCCTGTCCACTGCTCGTGTTTGTGCGGTCAGATGCTTAGCTTTCTCCCACAGTTGACTTTGCCATGCGCTGTCCGTTCCGGAACTATCCATCAAAACGCCCAGATATTTGATGCTCTTGACGGTTTCTATTTTGATGTTATCGAGAAACAATGACTGATTTTTTTCATTTGACTTGGGCCTTTTTCTATAACAAAGATCTTTGTTTTCGATTTATTTATCTCCAGGTTGTTTTCACTGATGTAATTTACCAAATTGGCTAGTTTCCGTTGAAGCCCCACTTTCGTTTGATCAATCAGGATCACGTCGTCAGCATACAGCAGGCGTGGAATCTCTGTTTTTCCGATTTCAGGGGGGAATGCTCTTGTTTTACTTTCTGAGTGCTGGTAAACTCCCAGGAACGCTATGAATAAGGCCGGGGCCTCTGTTTACCTCAATCTCCTCGGATAGGGTGCCCTGTTGGTTTAATTTCACCCTGATTTTAGTCTCGGCATGAAGAGCTTTTATTGGGTCCATCACCTCTTCCGGGCAATTCCAAGTTTGAAGTTTAGACCATAGCTTGTTCCGGTCTATCCTGTCAAAAGCCTCTGATAGGTCCACAAAAGCCAGAAAGATATTAGGCGCCCCTTCCTTTACTTTGGCTTTCAAGATTTTCAAAAATAGAATGTTGATCATGGTGCTGCTGTTTTTTTGGAAGCCCGTTTGCAGGAAGTCTTTCGATGGGCCATTTTGTTTCCAGATTCGGAAATGTGAGAGCAAGTGCGTTGCAAAAATCTTCCCTATTATATCCAATAGGGCGATAGGTCTGTAACTTTGTGGCTCACTTCGGGCTCCTTTCTTGTAAATGGGAAATATGACCGCATTTAGCCAAGTTTTCGGGATCATTTTTTTCCTGCCGCACTCCTCGAAGATCTTACTGATCACTTCCGACCATTCCTTCGGGCACCGTTTGAGGTCCACGTTTGTTAGGCCATCCGGGCCCGGGGCTCTGGATGTTTTCAATTTGTTGATTGTCCTTTCAATATCAGCTGGATCGGATACATCTATCCAGGGTGTGTTGGAACTTTGATTCTCCATATACACAGCTCTGTCCGGGCTCTTAAATTCTGTGGTTAGGTACCGTATCCAGCTTGCTTCAGGCACAGCATTACTCTGCACGGAGCTTGGTGTGTTGGTCATTGCTTTTATTAGGCCCCAGAACTCACTGGATTTTTTTTATTGTAATTTGCCCATCATCTCCTCTGCGTCCTTTTGGTATTGGCGTGCTCTGTGCTGTTTTTGCCAATTTTTGTACCCTTTCGTTTCCTGCTTCCATTTCTCCCAGTCTTCCCGAGCATTCGTTTTTTTGGCTATTCTTTTCCATCTTCGTACCACTTTTCTTTTATCAACCAATGCTTTGTCAAATGCGTGTCTTGCAGAGACTGGTTTACTGGTGTTTTTAGTTGCCTGCCTTCGAAAAGCCAGTAACAGCGGTAGGTAGTTTGGTCTGTCTTCAATATTATTCGCCTGGTTATTGTTCACTTTTTGGGCCTAAGCTCGTTTGATTTTCACGATGTCAACTTCACTTATCCTGAGTCGTGTTCTTTGGGCGTTAGCTTCGATAGCTATTTCGTAAGATTCTTTGCTTGATCTCCTGCCTTGCCATGTGCAAGTTAGTAAATTGTGATCGCTTTTTTGAGTTTTTATGACCTTGAAGCTCCTCATGTCACTTGTAAGACCCTCTGAAATAAAAATGTAGTCCAGGGTCACTTTTGAGGAACTTTGTTCCCACGTTGGGAGGTTTGATTGTGAAGGGAAGAGGGAGGCTGTGTTTTGTATGTTCCTCACTCTGATGACTTCATTCCATGCCTTTCCTCTTTCTCCAGCTGCTTCTTTTATCCCCCTCCCCTGCGCGATTACCGGCTGTGTGGTCAACCGGATCCATGCATTTTGGGTTGAAATCACCGCAAATTATGATTTCAATCTTCTCGAATTCCTCATACAGCTGGTCGATCGTGGCGCTCATGTTAGCGCAGAACGTTTTTGTGGACATCCGTTGCGGGTTCCAATAGCAGTTTGCTATTCCTAGGGACTTTGGGTGCGAGTCTTGCTTCCTATCATTCGACTGTCTCCATGACGTCAGAACCACCAAGCAGTTCCTATGCCTCTTTCCATTTTCTTGGTTCCGATAGCCCCTGTCCTGTTTTAATAGCCACAAAGAGACCGGACGATGGTCTACCTAGTAGACCTTTCACCGCTGATGAGATTTCTACAGTATAGCCATCAAAAGCCAGTTTATCCACCAACCACATTTCTTGTAGACATAGTATGTTGTACAGGCCCAAATCTACCTCTCCGACTGTTGTCAAATGTACGTGGCCTCTTGTCTTCCACGACCCCAAGCTGAAATATTCCTTTTCGGGCCTCTCCGCGCCAATGCTGTCATTTTTCTCACGGACGCTGGGTGACCCTGGTCGTTGTTAATTTCCTGTGTTTTTGTTCCAACTTTGCGTTAACCATTTCCACGGGCCTGTTTTACGTTCCGTCGATACAACCCCCTCGCTGTTTGCCTGGGCTCTTTTCTTTTCATCGTTTCTCCTTAGCTCTTCAGCTGTGGCCCTCCACGACTCACGACTCACGATGATTGTCTCCGCTCGGGCAGTCCGATGTATGTCCATGGTCCCTGTCCCGGTTCTTCCTAATGTTTCAGGACCAACTTGCGTCGTGGGTTTCTTTCCCCCTCCCGCTGCTATCTCTCTTTCGGACTCCTTCCCATCTGAGAACGCAGTGGTCTTTTCGGGCTGTGTCCCGCTCCTTGGTGTAATTCCAGCGGTTTTGGCGATATAGCTCTTCCATCTTAGATTTATAGTGTTTTAGTAGTTTAGGACTTCCTGCCTTTTTCCTTGAGTGGGGCCTTTTATCCCTTATCCTGGTTAACTCCGTCAGGCGGAAGCCCAAAGATTCGATTTCATCATAGGCCTGTTGGTCGATGTGTTCAATTCCCACTGATTTAAGATGTAGATAGGCCTTTGCCCTCTTTTCCCTGTGATATGGCTCTGGATTTTTTTTAATGTTTTCATTTTCTTCTTACTACCAATATGTGACTAAAATAAAGTGAGCAAAGTAGTGGCCCATAATGATTAGCATAATTATTTGAAGCAATTTATATAGCTCATTTAACTTTGGTGACAGGGAGACATCCATAAATATCGTGTACCAGTTCCGCTCTTCTACTCCCCTGCACACCACTTGTAACCCTTGGGTGCATACCCTTTGAAAAGCACTCTGTTGCTTCCCAGCTGCGTGTGTGCTTTAGACATGCATGCGTATGTTTTAAAATATTTTCTTTTTTCCTAACACACACACCCCAAACAGTAAACTGGCTGCATGACTCCACTCTCCCACAGTGCGGCAGTAGACGGAAATTGTATAATGACCTCCTGGTAGTGAATTATAAATATAATTATAAGCGTTCTTTTTAATACTGGAGACCAGTTTCTTTGCGCAAGAAGTTTGGTGCAAATGTTTATTCTTTTCAACCTGAACCATTGTCTGTTGAATGGGCTGCTACATGCATACCCAAGAGTGCACTATCTGTCTGAGCTGGAAGCAGGCACTGTGGGTTCCATTCACAGAAACAACATGGTTCCCCCCAAAGGTCTCCAAGACATAAACCTGAAGTTCACCTTCTTTGCAGTCCTGTAAGTCCTGTAAGCACAATACATTCTTTCCAAGTGCGAAGCACATGTGCCATACTGTATACCAGTGTAGGTAGTGCTTCACTGGCACTACCGTGTGGGCACTCTGTACAGGCATCTCTCAGCTGACGACGCAAGAGTCCAGGAGAGAACGTAGGGTGGCCAGCGGAGACAGTTGGGGACGACAGGGAGAAGGAGAAATGCTGGCGGGGCTCTGTACCATATTCACTTACTAAATCACTTATATATATATATATATATAACCGTAATTAAGGCCTCCGTGCCCCCCTTCATTACAAACATTGCGACGAGGATGGGATACGAACCCATTCGTGCATAGCATTCTGTATGTGCACTATTGGGTCATGCACTGCTTTGCAAGTAGACAGTTCATTAAATACTGTACTCTATGTAAAACTGTTTTCAATTGCATTCTTCTACTGCTGCACTTTATATTCTGCACTTAATCATCTTTAAAAAAAAGCATGAACAGTGAGGTGATCTCGTGCACAATGCGGATATGCGCCTTCAAGAGAAGGCACTCTGGCTATTTGGAACGGACCTGAGGGAAATAGAGAAAGTCCACCCCACTTGTCATTACTAAACATCAGGGGTATGCTAGGAAACCTCTGGACAAAGTAATCACTGAGGGTCTGTGGGAGCTTTCAGTTCCCCCCTCTACTCCACCCATTTGGACAGAACACCCCTCCCCAGCAAGACAAATTATGGGACTTCATACCGCTGCCACATCTTCCATCAGCATTAGCCAGTATCATCGTAGGTAAGGAGTGATGTTAGTTTTAGGCTGAAACATCTGAAGAGCAGCATGTCACGAAACATTGCTATTAACAATGGATGAAAAACTGCACATGGAAAGATACAGTATGGTGTAGCCAGAGCCCCGTCCCCTGCTCCATTCTCTTCCATACCGCAGTAAAGAGGAAGACTATGGGGCTCATTGCAAGCATGACCGTAAGGAGAAAATGTGGCAGTAACAGAATTACCGCCACTTTTCCCATTCCGTCATAATATGGTTTTGGCCCTGGAGTGGGGTATTTACCTTCAGCATCATTCTGGACGTAAATCCTCCCACTTTACACTGAACAATTGGCAAAATCGATGGAATTACCATGGCGGTAATTTCACTGTCAGCAATTCCACCAGGGGTAATTCCACTGAAATCCACAAATGGAGTCCTATGGACCCCAAATTAATGGGGACGAACATCGTCAATACCACTTGTAATCTGGTGGTAAATCCACCAGACCAAGTGGCAGTAACAGTACTTTCATTAGGCGGCATTCTGGCGGATTTACTGCCGGAATACTACCCAACTGGCAATGAGGCCCAAAGGGCCTACTGTCTACAATAGGGACTGAATGCTCATAGTGGCAGAAGGGAGTAGTTTCTTACCTGTAACTCCATTTCTCCAGCATTGGTATCTTTCATGGATTCACATGCTTAGAATATTCCCCGTCGTCAGACTGGGAACCCTCGGTACACATATATATAGTCATTTCCAATAGGAAAAACTTCTGCCCTATCCCCGTCTGCGTCCTCTACGGGGCCGCCCACGTACGCCCCGTTGGACGTGATGGTATATAAGCCCCGCCCCCGCGGGTCCCTTCAGATTTCGACCCCTCCAAGATAACGGGGGGAAAACTTGCTTACATACCAATCTTCCACATTGCAGTCCGGGGAGGCCGGAGGGCGCATGTGAATCCATGAAAGATACCAATGCTGGAGAAATGGAGTTACAGGTAAGAAACTACTCCCTTCTCCAGCATTGGATCTTTCATGGATTCACATGCTTAGAATAAATTGTAAAGCAGTAACATCAAGAAGGAGGTGAGAGTGCAATGTAACTTACATTCGTAGAGACACCCCCAAACACTACCGTTTACACCATGTATGTAAGCAACAACTTATTATACTGATACGAAACGGATTTCCGCCATACAATGCTATGTCATATGACTCAGTATGCACCCCTTGCGCACATATCTACCCAACCACTTATGTTTAGGTCAATAAACTATGCACATTCATGTATACACTCTGAAAAACCAGCTGAGGCCAAATAATAATAGGCAGCATTCTTCTTGAAACTTTGGCTTACCTCATTGAAAAAGGTGGCGAAGCACTGCCCTTCCCATTTGTACCTCATCCGCGTGCTGCTTTTCCAGGCAGTAGTGGCGCGTAAACGTGTGCGGAACAGACCATGCCGCCGCCTGGCAGATGTCCGTCAGCGGAATTCCTGCCCATAGAGCCACGGAGGAAGATGTCGATCTCGTGGAATGGGCTCTGGGACGATGTAGTAGAGGTCTCCCGGCCTTGGAATGACACAGGGTAATCGCCGAGGAGACCCAGCGAGCCAGACCTTGTTTGGAGATAGCCTTACCCCTAGCCGAGGGGCCGTAGGCGACGAATAGCTGTCTGGTGGCTCTGATATCTTGCGTTTTTTGCAGGTAAAATTTTAGCGCCCTTTTGACGTCCAGAGTGTGAAGAGCCTTCTCCGCCGTCGACGAAGGAGATGCAAAGAAAGTAGGGAGTACCAGGGTCGAGTGCTTATGATAGACCGACGGTACTTTTGGGATGAATGAAGGGTTAGTTGATAAAATAACTTTGTCCTTAAAGAACCTCAGATATGGAGGGTCTATGACCAGTGCCTGTAGTTCCGACATTCTTCTAGCCGAAGTGATGGCAACTAGGAACGCGAGTTTCCAAGATAGAAATTGTAGAGATGAAGAGGACATTGGCTCAAAGGGAGGCTTCATTAAGGCAGCTAGAACCGTGTTCAGACTCCACGACGGTGGGAACCGTTTTTCCGGAGGGAAGGTTCTAAACAGACCCTTCATGAAATGCTTCACTAGCCTGTCACTGAATAGTGGAGGGGACTGTCTTCTTCTGGTAAATCTCGAAACAGCCGCCAGGTGTACTTTGATTGACGATGACAGTCCGCTTTCCGCAAGATGAAGAAGATACGGGAGGATTTGCTCCGGAGTTACTTCCAAAGGTTGTATATTTTGTTGTGTTTGACACCATATACAGAACCTTTTCCATTTGCTTACATATGATTTGTTAGTGGACGGGGCTCTGGCCGCCTGCAGAATCCTTCGGCAATCAGTCGAGACTTTTAGGTTCCCGAACTCCGAGAAGTCAGGAGCCATGCAGTTAAGTTCAGGCTGTCCGGATTGTGGTGCCACACGGTCCCCTCGTCCCTGGACAGGAGGTTCGGTACTTTCCTGAATGGTATCGGCTGATCCAGCGACAGATGAAGGAGGTCTGAGAACCATGGTTGCCTCGGCCAGCGCGGGGCCACTAGGATGACCCGGCAATTGTACCTGTGGATCCCCTGGATCGTCCTCCGTATGAGGGGAAAAGGAGGGAAGGCGTAGAGGAACTTGCCTGTCCACGGAAACGAGAACGCTTCCCCCAGGGAGCCTGTTTGGGGCCATCTGCTCGCGAACTGAGCACATTTTCGGTTTCTTTCCGTGGCGAAGAGATCGATCGACGGGGTCCCCCATCTTTCGAAGATTTCCCCGAGTTGAGTGGAGTCCAGCTCCCACTCGTGTATTTGTGACATAGTCCTGCTCAGGGAATCCGCCTGTAAGTTCTTCGCTCCCGGTAGGTGGTATGCCACTAGGGAGATGTGGTGTTTTAAAGCCCAATGCCAGATCTTTTGAGCTTCCTTCGAGAGGGTCCTGGATCTGGTGCCACCCTGTTTTATCAGGTAGAACATAGCTGTCGTATTGTCCGTGAGCACTCTTACTTTTGACCCCTTGATGTGTGGGAGGAAAGATTTCAGGGCCCATCTCACCGCCCTTAGTTCCAGGACGTTGATATGTAGGCGAGATTCGGTCGACGACCACCTGCCTTGGGTTTGGTGACGTGACATGTGTGCTCCCCAGCCCGACAGAGAGGCGTCTGTAATGATGGTGTTCTGAAATTCCGGCTCCTGCAGGGGGACCCCTCTGTCCAGGTTGCGCGCCACTTTCCACCATCGGATGGCTTTGATAACTCGTTCGTCGTCGACTATTATCTTGTCCGACCAGCGGCCTGTGGCCTGCTTCCATCTGTCTGATAGGAACTCCTGTAGAGGTCTCATGAACAACCGGCAGTTCGCGACTAGGTGGATGCACGATGCCATGGAGCCGAGGAGAGCCGCATATTTTCTTACTGACAACCTTCTCTGTAAACGAAGTTGGCTTGTCAGGTGTTTGATCTTCAACAACCTTTCCAGGGATGGTTTCACTAGTCCCGTGTGGGTGTCGAATTGAGCACCTAGGAACTTCAAGCTCTTCGAGGGCTTTAGTGAAGACTTTTCGTAGTTCACTGCAAATCCCAGACGCTGTAGCAGTCGCAAGGTGGTCAATAGGCTGTCGTTGGTCGACGCTGGGGAGGATCCCCTCACGAGCCAGTCGTCGACGTACGGGTAAACGTGATGCCCTTCCTTCCGCAGCCAGGCTGCTACGGGTGCTAGGCACTTTGTAAAGGTTCTTGGGGAGGACTTCAGGCCGAAAGGGAGCACAGTAAATTGGTAGTGTGTTTGGCCGACTAGGAACCTCAGGAACCTCCTGTGGTGAGTGCGCACCGGAATGTGAAAATACGCATCTTGGAGGTCCAGAGACGCCAGGAAATCGTTCTTTTGGACCGATCTGATTACCTCCTGTAGAGTAAGCATCTTGAACTTTTGACTCAGCAGGGTTTTGTTGAGGTCCCGTAGGTCGAGGATGGGGCGCCACTTCCCGTTTGGTTTCTTTACTACGAAGCAGCGTGAGTAAACCCCTAAGCCTCTCTGTGAAGCAGGGACTAACTCGATGGCGCCTTTTTTTAGCATGAGCGCAACCTCTCGACGCAAGACGCTTAGGTGTGGTTGAGACAGGCGTATCGGTGGACGTCTTGGAGGTCTGGATTTGAATCTTAGGGAATGTCCCAGTCTCACCGTGTCCAGAACCCACCGATCTGTCGTAATTGACTCCCATTCCTCGACGCAACTTGACACTCTCCCTCCTAGAACGTCATTGTTGATCTTTTTGTTTTCCCGTCGACGACGAGTAAGTGGGACGTCTCTTAGAGGCCTGGAAATTTCTGCGTCGGGTCGAGGACTGTGAGGCGCGTCTATAGCCTTGGGACGGATATGAAGACCTCCCGAATGCTCTATCCCTGGATCCCGCAAATCGTGCGTTTCCCGTAGCTCCTCTAAAGGGGCGAAAGGAACGAAAGGGCTTACCGCTTTGGAGAGAGCCCAGCGAGCGCGCCGTCTCAGAGTCCTCCTTCATTCCTTTCAAGGCCTCATCCACCTTTTCGCCAAACAGGTGGTCACCTTCGAAAGGCATGTCGACGACCTTATATTGCACCTCGGGTCTAAAGTTGGTGCACTTGAGCCAGGCCTGGCGTCGTAGAACCACTCCGTTGTTAATTTGTTTGAACCCCGAGTCTGCCAGGTCCACCGCTATATTGATAGCATGGTTCGAGGCTTCTTCTCCTTCACGAACCAGGGACATAGCTGATTTTCTGTGTTCTTCTGGGAGGTGGTCCAAAATGGGTGCCAGTCTGTGCCACATCTCCCTGTCATACCTGGCCATGATTGCCAGGGAGTTCGCTGCTTTCACTGTTGACGCTCCCACTGACAGGATCTTCTTACCGAAAGCGTCTTGGCGTCTAGCTTCGGAGTCCGGCGGGGTAGAGCACTTATGCTGGGCCTTTGCCTTTCTCGTCGCCGCCGCCGATACCACCGAGTCAGGCGTGGGTTGCGCAGAGAGGCATTTTGGCGTCGAATCTGGAACTTTAAATTTTTTCTCTACGCGGCCTTTGACCGCAGGTTCCGAGAATGGATGCCGCATGGTTTGGACGCCCTCTTTCCATACGTGGTCCAGTATCGGTATCGAAAAAACGGAACGCCTATTCTTGCCCATGTGGTCAAAGAGGAAGCAGTCCTTCTTTTCTTCTTGTTGGGTCAAACCGAACTCCTTGCAGGCTTTTTCCATCATGGAATGGAAGGCCCCTATGTCATCCGGTGGAGATGGGTGAATGGGACTTTTCGGAGGATCCACCTCCACATCCGAAACCCATGACGGGTCTCTCGACGGCGAGAGGGAGATATCAGAAGCTGACCCCTGTTCAGAGAGGGAGTCCGAGAGCTTACCTTCTTCCTGGACTGTTGGAGCAGTTGGGCCCACGACCGATCTAGTCGGGCGGTGTGAAGGTCCGGGCTCGTCGACGAGGGGAGTCGTCGGAACAGGCGGGAGCCTTTCGTCCAGGGACTTCAAGAGCGAGTGTAAGGAGGAAAGTACCTCCATGGAGAGAGTAGCCTGGGCGTTTGGAGGCTGGGTGAAAACTTGAGAGCAGGTTGCACCAGAAGGAAATCTGGGCCGTAGCCCCAGGTCTTCCGGGCTCACTATTCTGAAGCCGTCATCTTCTTTGGAGGCGATCGAAACTGCCTGTTCTTGTAGCAGTGTGTCGGGTAGCCCCATGTCGAACGTTTCTGGCCTCCAGGCCTGGAACTCCGTCGACGAGGGAATCGTCGTCGACGATGAGCCCGTTTGAAAGGCGGGGGACTGTGACGGAGTGGGCACTTGGATCGTCGCCGTCGTCGTCGTCGACGGAGGGCCTGCAGGTGGCTTAGGCGGTCCCGCCTTCGCGGAGCTCTCCCTGCGTTTATCCGCCTCTCTACTCGTAGCTGATCTTTTCTGATCGCTCGAGGAGGATTTTGGCCTGTCCTTATCTTTCTTCGACGAAGAAGAAGAGGAAGATGATTTCTTCGTCGATTCTTTCGATGAGGCCTTAGAGGAATGACTTCGAGGCACGTCCTTCCCCGTAGGTCGTGATTTTTTGGCCGGAGGTTCCGACGGATGTGAGCGTCGGGAGGCTTCTGATGTTTTCGCTGAGGCGATACTGCGCACCGATCCTACCTCCGACTGAGGGTACGCTCCAGCGCCGTCGTTCAGCCACGAGACCAGTCGCCGATTCCGGTCCTTCAGGGTTTTTTGGGAAAACCCCTTGCAGATATCACATTGGTCCGCCGAGTGGTGGGGGTGAAGGCAGTAGATGCAGTCAAGATGGCCATCCCCTTCATAAACCTTCTTTAGACCGCACGTGGCACACGGGCGGAAAAGAGGCTTACCCGACATTATTGCCAGACCAACTAACAAAACTCGTAGGAGTTGGAAGCGGACCAAACAGACAAACTCGCAGGAGTTAGAAACAATCGATAAGTATTTGAAGAAAATACACGAGGAGATCCCACTATCTTTGGAGACGGTTGAAATCTGAAGGGACCCGCGGGGGCGGGGCTTATATACCATCACGTCCAACGGGGCGTACGTGGGCGGCCCCGTAGAGGACGCAGACGGGGATAGGGCAGAAGTTTTTCCTATTGGAAATGACTATATATATGTGTACCGAGGGTTCCCAGTCTGACGACGGGGAATATTCTAAGCATGTGAATCCATGAAAGATCCAATGCTGGAGAATGAGGGCTTCACCAACCATAGGAGGCTGGCTCATGACTAAAGGGGTGTTGGCACTTGCAAAGTGAGGATTAGTAACGTGTGTCACTGGCAGATGTAAGATTGAGTGGTACACACCATACACAGGCATGCTAATTATGCTGCATAGGCCGAACAGCAAGGCATATCTATAAAAGGCTTAACACCTATATGAGTGTTCTGTACAAGGGTGCCAAATACAGAACTGTAACTGTGAGAATGGAAGGCTAGTCTGAAATGGCTTTTCAGTATCTGCAATATCAGTCAAGAGCTATGAGAAAATAAGCCAAGACAATGCAGAGCATTGCACCACTAGAGATGTTCACATAACCACCATGTGTGATGTGCACCTTACATTTTCCTGAGTGATAGGGTTACTTGCCTCAAGCAGACACCAATCTAAACACAAGTACGGGGGCAACGCTGCACTTTATACAGCAGAAGATGATACACATATCATTTCAAGTTTTTTTTAATGTTTTTTTTATTCGTACCTGACCACCCGAAACATGGTAAATCCAGTGTACCTTGGTTTTGGGGTTATAGTATGGGTGCAGTTATCACATCCTAGACATGAGAAGTCTGCCATATGTGAACACACTTTGACTGTTTCGCAATCACCCCACGGAGTGGCTTGTGTAGAGTAAACTTGCCACTGATCAAATGTCCTACCCTCAGCCCTCTCACCATCTATTTCCGCCTGTGCCATGCCTGGCACTGTATTGGTGCTGTTCTCTTTGCAGTACAGTCAGTGGGCCTCATTACGACCCAGGCGGTAAGGGGTTTACGGCAGCGTAAACAGCGTTGACCCTTACCGCCTGAGTACGAGGTCCCTTAGCGCCATGGCAGATTTAACACCTGCTTTTAGCAGGTGTTAAAATCCATGGCGCTAAGGGACCATGGAGTTAATTACGCCTTCCCCACTCCCATTATGCCCTATGGGGCAAAAATGGGAATGGGGAAGGGTAAATGGGGATTGGGGACTTACCGCCCCGCCAAGGTCGGAATGGGGCGGTAAGTCCGCCAACCACCATGGCGTAAACATAGTTTACGCCATGGTGGTAAAGTCACGGCCCAGGCGGTAACTTACCGCCTGGGTCGTAATGAGGCCCAGTGTGTTGAAAGGCGGCGAGAGGCTTAGCTGTATCCAGTGGTCTCTTGTCTTGCCAGATTGCAATTCAAAAATAATGAATGTAGTCTTCAAAAGTAGTCCTTTGTGGCCCTAATGTTGTAGATAATGGTGTATGAACTGAGCACTGCTGTAAGCATGGTGCCATAATAACCAGGGCCCATTGGTAGGGAGAAATCGCCCATCTTGGAACGTGTGCATCAACACCTTTTAGAGGCAGCACTATGAGGTTTGTGGGCGGTTAATACATGATCCAATATGTGCAGGATGGCCCTGGCAACATTAGACTAGCATGCAAGGAAGACATCACAGCAGACACCAGCCTGAGACAACAGCCCATCGCATGTGACACGTGATCTGATCTGGCCTTACAAAGGTGGTAGAGGTGGTTAGTGCAGCCTCAGTGGTTAATTGTAAGCCAACATTTAGGTGACCCTTTTGCTCCTACCTTTTAGTTATATAATTAATTAAATTGGGTAATCCGCCATTGACTTGTGGCTTGTTTGCACCAGGACATGGCCAACGTTAGCCACTTCCAATCTTACCATAGCGTTAAAACAGCAGCCTTGGCTTTCTTCATTAATGGACATCTAATTATAAATAAATGGCATGATAGTAATTTCAAAAATTAAGCTAGACAGGGATAAAGTGGAGCCCCTACCCTAGATTTGCTCTACAAGTGGCGGCGTACCATTCATTACGCAGTGTGTTTTAATTGTGGCATTTAAAAGGTGCACTATTGTTGGTGGAGAACATTTTTTTTTAAATAAAAACAACATTGATCGTGTAGGGGTTCCTAACTAGTGCATCATTGATTTGATCTCTGCATGAACTACCTGATGCTGTCTTTATATATTAAGCTGAAAGTATGTATCTGTGTGTGATTGTCCGGCTATACACATCCACACCGTTGAACCCACTGCTACCAAATTTTGCATGGATTCCTCATTTGTCTGGCCCAAGATTTTAGTTTATATTTGGATGCAAATAATTCACTCCATAGACACCCTCATTTGCTGATGCTCACCCCGATTCACTACATTAGGGACTAGAAGGAGGTGACATTTGGAAAAGTGTCTGAAGCAAAATGTATGACGTGTTTGTTATTCCTCTGAAATGTATTACTTAAAGGGAATAAAAAGATTTTTCTTTTTAGTCACGCCACTGTATGGGAAATGGCAAGGTTACAGTTTACTTAAGTTCATTCACAAGAAGAGATCACAATCAATCAATTTTTCTTGGATACTTCTGAAATGTGCTGAAGCCATTGAGTGACTGAAACATGCCGCACAAAAAACACGTCACTTGGAAAAGCTCCATCTGATGCAAAGCGAAAATCAATATCAAGAGCTTCTGAAACACACAACAAACAGCAGCATGACTTGCCGACCAGAGGACAAGATAAAATTTCCCCAGGGCAAATGAGATGCCAGAGCAAACTGAAGCAAGACTTGCTGATATGAGGACAAGAGCAACATCCTCCAGGGCACTTGAGACACCACTCGATCAGGACAGGGGCAACACTGGATACTCAAGCTAGTAATGTATACAGACTTGTCTGATTGGCTGCCAAGTCATGAGGATGATTTCTTACCCAGAACAAAACAGGAAATAAAAACAAGATTCTAGACTTCGGTTTTCCCCGGCAGCAGCCTCTTCAGATGCTACTCTTGTGTGATATATGTTGCTGTGCCTACATTTCTATTCACAAATCCCTTGGTTTAAAATGTCAGATGATGGATCCTGTTTTTCTCTGACAGTGTTGGCTCCAACTGCCTGTACAGTGATGTTGGGCTATGGGAAGTATGGGGATGGAGACCTGGTCCTCTAAAACACCACAGGTCTGAAACAGGGGACCAACACATGAAGTCTAGTACTGCTGCAGGATTTCTGAATCAGCCAATATGTGAGGCAAATGTAACCACCATGGTCCGTGGCAATGCAAACACATGGGGGAGGGATTTAGTGATAAGGAAGCATGCTCCAATGGGTTGCTTCTTTAAATATCTCTCTAGGTGAGGTAGAGACAATTGCAGTGATCCTCGGTTAAGCTCTCCCCGCTGGGTGGAAACAGTGACAAAGAAACTGCACGAATGACTAATGTTTGATTTTAAATGAATATGGCTCTAACAGAGGCTGCAAACAGAAACTAGAACAACTGCCAGCCCTCCTCAGGCAAGAGCAGTACTTCTGCATTGTTCCGTGCATGAGTGGAAATTCCAAGATGGTGGACCAGCATATTGAAAGCTCTTTTCGCAACTGTCATGCATGCTGGAGGTGGTTCTACCTCTTACGCTCATAGAACAGCTAGACCATTCTATTCCAAATGGCGGTTGTTCGATGCATTGCCGGGAAAACGACGTCTGCACTTTTCACGTCGCTAAATTCATGTGAATTCTGCTTCGTCACGTGAACTACGGCATTACGTATATAAGTAGCGTGGAAACATCACTCGCTGCTTCTGATCGAATCATTTGGCGTTGTGTAGCTGAACCTCCGATCTGCGTCCTTGCAGTTCCTCAGCTGCTTCTTGGGCCTTCTATAGCGTGTTTTCCGCCACACGCTGATTCCTGGAGCTTTTGTTCGCGTGTAATTCCACACGCACACGTTGTCTTCAAGCGCTGCTTACCTGGGCTGCGTGAATCCTGTTCGCGTGCAATTCCACAAGCGCACGCTGTCTTCAAACACAGCTGACCTGGACTGCGTGAATCCTGTTCGCGTGCAATTCCACAAGCGCACGCTGTCTTCAAACGCGGCTGGCCTGGACTGCGTGAATCCTGTTCGCGTGTAATTCCACACGCACACGTTGTCTTCAAGCGCTGCTGGCCTGGGCTGCGTGAATCCTGTTCGCGTGTAATTTCATACGCACACGTTGTCTTCAAGCCTGTTTCCAAGACTGCGTGAATTCTATTCGCGTGTAATTCCACACGCGCGCACTATTTTCTTCGCGGCTGTTCAGAACCACGTGTACTTTGTTTATTCCACAAAAGGCCGCTATTTCCAACTCCTGGCACCTGTGATATTAACAGGTGGATTTATTCATTTCTATACTTTTCTCTACGTGGGAAGGAAGCTTTTCAAGGACTGTTGGAAGGTGATAATGCACAGTACTTTGGACGCTATCCTGTGGTGCACCAACCCGGTATCTAGCGTGAGCCTCGTGCCGTTCGGGATAAGTCTCCCTTACTAATGTTCCCTTCCTTGTCGTTTGTTCTATTTCTGGATTCTTCCTCAAGAGACTTCTGCTGGATTCTTCTACCCGAGTCATAAGGTCAGTGTGTGAATTAATGCCAAATACTGTTCTATCATAGAGAGTCGAATTGGGGCAGTTTCTTATGATACTTTATTTCGTTCTAGGCTGACTTCCTATTCTGTACCCACGCCCCTTCCATTGATCCATCTCTCTGCCTGTTTCACCAATCAGAGAGTTGTATCATTTGGAAGGTCTAAACTTGACTTCACAACTATCAAATCGTGTGAACAGGGATCCGGAAGACCCTACCACCTGTATCCTTTTGAGTACCGTATCCTTTTCAGTCAATACTTTGGTGCTTTATGACAGAATCAGAAGCCATGGAGGGTACGGATCCTTTAACTGTTCTGACTCAGTTGATCAGCGATTTGAGAAATGAAATGGTTACGGCACAGGACATGTTACGGCACCGTATGGACGTTATGCAAGACGCCATGCACGCTAGTCCTCAGGGAGCACAGATTCCAATGGCCACTGCATCTGGATCTGGGACTACGACACCCCCACAGGAAACTATTAATGTGGTTATGCCCACTCAGTTTCCCTTGGCCCCACCAGAACGGTTCACAGGTGACCCCAAAACCTATAGAACCTTCATTAATCAGTGCCGACTCCATTTTCTTTGCCGTCCTACATCTTTTCCTGACCTAACCACAAAAGCAGCATTTGTGCTTTCCCATTTAGGGAGTACAGCTGCTGCTTGGGCTAACCCTTTGTTGGAATCAAATAGCCCTTTGTTATACGACTGTGATGATCTTTTGGCTGCTATGAGTAAAGTCTTTGACATGTGTTATGCTACTCAAGCCATGGATCTGGAGTTACTTAATCTACAACAAGGCAGTCAACCTCTTTTGCCTTACATTGCCCGATTCAATCAACTAACAGCCGAAACTCAATGGCCTGAAGGCAAGAAAACGGCTGTTTTCTACAAGGGCCTTTCAGAAGAACTGAAAGATGCCTTATCCACGGTTTCGGTGGTTCCTATGGGATTCACAGAGTTGCTCGATTTGGTTCTACAAATCGATGCCCGAAGAAATGCTCGGAAAGGAGAGAAAAAACCTTTCTTACAAGCATCGGTTCGTTCAGAGGCACCGGCAGTTCCCTCGAACGACCCTGAACCAATGCAGATTGGCGCTGTGAGAGGCCGGTTGTCCAATGCAGAAAGAGAGAACCGAAGAAAGAACAATTTATGTATGTATTGTGGTTCATCCGAGCATTTATTAGCGACATGTCCTAAGAAACCAGTCAAGCGTTCGGGAAACGCCAAAACTCGACAGTAGCAGGAGTCCCTGTGTCGAGTGTTTCATCGGACTCCCGTACCATTCCTAATCACGCACCTATAGCTGTCAAGGTGACGTTATGTTGTGATGACCAGGAATTGGTTTCCAAGGCCATGGTTGATTCCGGAGCCACTAACAATTACATAGACATCACATATGACAAGAATTGTTCCATACCCCTTGTAAACAAGAACAAACCTGAAACGGTTAATACCGTGGACGGATCTGTTTTGATTTCTGGTATGGTAACCCAGGAGACGGTACCTATTCGGATGACATTATCGAATAGTCATTCGGAAGAAATCGTCTTCGATGTCATAGCTGCTCCGCAGTACAAAATAATACTCGGTCTTGCCTGGTTGACCCTTCATAATCCCGCATTGACTGGGTTTCGGGATTACTCCAGTATCCCTCAATTTTTTGCAATGAACATTGCTTTACCAGTCAGGAGGTGTCAAATGATTCACGTATATTGGCCTCTATGGGGGGAGCTTCAACTATTGTGGTACATCAAAGCGATACAACTATACCATGCGAATACACTGAGTACGCTGATGTGTTTGATAAAGGCCAGGCAGAACAACTGCCTCCACATCGACAGTATGACTGTCCGATTGAACTGATTCCTGGAGCTAAGATTCCTACAGGTCGTGTATATTCATTGACTCCAAAAGAAGATGTTGTGTTGAAAGAATACATCGATAAAGCTCTAGCGATGGGATTCATACGGCCATCGCAATCACCTGCTTCATCTCCTCTATTCTTTGTTCCGGAGAAAGAGGGAGATCTAAGGCCTTGCATTGATTACAGGGCACTTAACGACATCACCATAAAAAATCAGTATCCTTTACCGCTGATAAACGTTCTATTGGATCAATTAGGTACTTCCAGGTACTTCACTAAATTGGACTTGCGAGGAGCATACAATTTAGTTGGCTTCGTGAGGGCGATGAATGGAAGACCGCTTTCAAGACGCGGTATGGCCTTTACGAATATTTGGTAATGCCTTTTGGTCTGTGCAACGCTCCCGCTACTTTTCAGTTCTTCATGAACGATATTTTCAGGGATATAATGGACCAATTCGTGGTGATATATTTGGATGATATTCTGATTTATTCATCGTCTTTTTCTGACACGTCAAACATGTTTCTACAGTCTTACAAAGACTCAGGGAGAACCATCTTTTTGTGAAAGCCGAGAAATGCGTCTTTCATTCACAGGAAGTGGAATTCCTGGGTTACGACATTACCAATCTAGGTGCTCGAATGAGTCGTTCCAAAGTCAAGGCCATATTAAATTGGCCTATTCCGCACAATGTCAAGTCATTACAGTCTTTCCTAGGCTTTGCAAATTTTTATCGCAGGTTTATTCGTTCCTTCTCCAAAACAGTGGCTCCTTTGACGGCTTTAACTAGTACCAAAGTTCCTTTCTGTTGGAACCAGAATGCCCAAGCATCTTTCAAGGTGTTAAAGGAAGCATTTACCACCGCACCCGTGCTTCAACATCCAGATCCAGATCGCCAGTTTATCGTGGAAGCGGATGCATCCAGTGTCGCTACTGGAGCGGTGCTCTCACAAGTTTGCACAGAAACCAAGGAGGAGCACCCAGTGGCTTTCTTCTCTCGCAAACTTACCCCATATGAACGAAATTACACCGTCACTGAGCGGGAATTACTGGCAATCAAGGATGCTTTCCGAGAATGGCGACATCATCTTCTTGGGGCCAAACATCAGGTGTTGGTGTACTCTGACCATAGAAATCTTTAAGCATTCAAATCTATGAAATGTCTTACGACTCGACAGGCCAGATGGCATGTCTTCTTTGCTCAATACGATTTCCAGGTCACATATCGTCCTGCCAGAAAACACGTTAAGTCGGACGCTTTGTCTCGCATTGGTGAGGAGGCGAAGGAAGAATCACTGGTGCACAATCAGTTGTTGGCAGATCATGTAATATGTAGTTGTTCTGTTCAACCATCCTTAAAAAACGAAGTACAGGAGTGGGTGAAAAATCATCCACAAGTGATCCAGGATATGAAACTGGACGTACATAACGGTTTACCTTTCACACAAGGAGTGCTCTACTTACCAACGTTTTCGACGCGGAATAAGGCCCTCAAGTGGAATCATGATTCCTTGATCGCAGCCCATCCTGGACAGAAGAAAACACTAGAGCTGCTTAAAAGATGGTGTTGGTGGCCATCCATGACAAAAGATGTCATAAATCATGTATCAACATGTTCTGTATGCATCCAATGCAAAAACACTCCTGGTAAACCAGTGGGCTTACTCCAGCCCCTACCTCTCCCTAAAAAAACATGGGACATGATATCTATGGACTTTGTGGTAGAACTCCCACAAAACCATGAATACGATACCATATGGGTTGTGGTGGACTACTTCACTAAAATGGCTCTTTATATTCCCTGTATTGGTTTACCAACAGCTGCTGTTCTGGTGGACCTATTCATTCGACATATATTCCGTTTCTTTGGTCTACCGTCTGTAGTCATCACGGACAGGGGCTCACAATTTGCGTCACGCTTTTGGAGAGCACTAACTTCAGCATTACTGATTGATGACAGAATGTCCAGTGCTTATCACCCTCAAACTGATGGACAGACCGAAAGAGTCAATAGCACTATGGAACAATACCTGCGGTGTTTGTGTCTGCAGTTTCAATCAGATTGGCTCAAGGTCCTGCCGGCAGCAGAATTCGCCTACAACAACTCCTATCATAGTGCCATAGGCACTTCACCTTTCTATGCTCTTTACGGACAACACCCCCGATCAATACCTTTGGATTCCAGTTTGTCTTTGGATACTCCTGCCGCAGGTCATACTTTTCGTGCTCTTAAGAATCTACAGAGGAAAGTGAAGCAGCATTTGGAGCAGGCTAAAAAACGCGACAAGTTCTATGCCGATGCTCATAGAGTACCTGCACCTGTCTACAAGGCTGGTATGAAAGTATGGTTATCCACTAAGAACTTGAGGATACCAGGCAAAAAGAAATTGTTGCCTAAATACATTGGTCCGTATGCAGTACTCCGAGTAATTAATCCGGCTGCTGTCCGTCTGGCTTTGTGGCGAGTGCATCCTGTATTCCACGTGTCACTCATTAAGCCGTGTTCTGAAACTACCAGATTGCCTGTACGACCTGTTGCTATTTCTGTGAGGGGTTCAGATGAATACGAGGTACAGGACATTCTGGATATGAGGCTACGTTCTGGTAGGCCGTATTATCTGGTGGATTGGAAGGGCTACGGTCCCGAAGATAGGTCCTGGGAACCTCTTTCCAATATACATGCTCCTGCTTTATTGAAGCGTTTTCACTCGAAGAGGGGAGAGGTTGCCCCTTTGGGGGATGGCACTGTCATGCATGCTGGACGTGGTTCTACCTCTTACGTTCATAGAACAGCTAGACCATTCTATTTCAAATGGCGGTTGTTCGATGCATTGCCGGGAAAACGACGTCTGCACTTTTCACGTCGCTAAATTCACGTGAATTCTGCTTCGTCACGTGAACTACGGCATTACGTATATAAGTAGCGTGGAAACATCACTCGCTGCTTCTGATCGAATCATTTGGCGTTGTGTAGCTGAACCTCCGATCTGCGTCCTTGCAGTTCCTCAGCTGCTTCTTGGGCCTTCTATAGCGTGTTTTCCGCCACACGCTGATTCCTGGAGTTTTTGTTCGCGTGTAATTTCACACGCGCACGTTGTCTTCAAACGCTGCTGTCTTGGGCTGCGTGTATCCTGTTCGCGTGCAAATCCACAAGCGCACGCTGTCTTCAAACGCAGCTGGCCTTGACTGCGTGACTCCTGTTCGCGTGTAATTCCACACGCACACGTTGTCTTCAAACGCTGCTGTCCTGGGCTGCGTGTATCCTGTTCGCGTGCAAATCCACAAGCGCACGCTGTCTTCAAACGCGGCTGGCCTGGACTGCGTGAATCCTGTTCGCGTGTAATTCCACACGCACACGTTGTCTTCAAGCGCTGCTTACCTGGGCTGCGTGAATCCTGTTCGCGTGCAATTCCACAAGCGCACGCTGTCTTCAAACACGGCTGGCCTGGACTGTGTGAATCCTGTTCGCGTGTAATTCCACACGCACACGTTGTCTTCAAGCGCTGCTGACCTGGGCTGCGTGAATCCTGTTCGCGTGCAATTCCACAAGCGCACGCTGTCTTCAAACGCGGCTGGCCTGGACTGCGTGAATCCTGTTCGCGTGTAATTCCACACGCACACGTTGTCTTCAAGCGCTGCTGGCCTGGGCTGCGTGAATCCTGTTCGCGTGTAATTTCATACGCACACGTTGTCTTCAAGCCTGTTTCCAAGACTGCGTGAATTCTATTCGCGTGTAATTCCACACGCGCATACTATTTTCTTTGCGGCTGTTCAGAACCGCGTGTACTTTGTTTATTCCACAAAAGGCCGCTATTTCCAACTCCTGACACCTGTGATATTAACAGGTGGATTTATTCATTTCTATACTTTTCTCTATGTGGGAAGGAAGCTTTTCAAGGACTGTTGGAAGGTGATAATGCGCAGTACTTTGGACGCTATCCTGTGGTGCACCAACCCGGTATCTAGCGTGAGCCTCGTGCCGTTCGGGATAAGTCTTCCTTACTAATCTTCCCTTCCTTGTCGTTTGTTCTATTTCTGGATTCTTCCTCAAGAGACTTCTGCTGGATTCTTCTACCCGAGTCATAAGGTCAGTGTGTGAATTAATGCCAAGTACTGTTCTATCATAGAGAGTCGAATTGGGGCAGTTTCTTATGATACTTTATTTCGTTCTAGGTTGACTTCCTATTCTTTACCAACGCCCTTTCCAGTGATCCATCTCTCTGCCTGTTTCACCAGTCAGAGAGTTGCATCATTTGGAAGGTCTAAACTTGACTTCACAACTATCAAATCGTGTGAACAGGGTTCCTGAAGACCCTACCACCTGTATCCTTTTGAGTACCGTATCCTTTTCAGTCAATACTTTGGTGCTTTATGACAGCAACACAGAATAGTTGAAGGCACATTAAATGTACCTGAATATTATTCACTGCATAGCCAGTCCCTAGCAGACAGTCATCAGTACACGCACGAACAGGCCATAGACAATATTTTGGCCCAGGAGGAGGGATTCGGGGGAATATACATTTGCCCGTGAATAATTTGAGAGTGTGAGTATTTGAAGCAGCATCCTGAGCAGAAATGAGGGGCAGAAACCACTTATGGAATGGGCTGAGGAAGTGCAGAGAAAGATGAAGGCAGCGGAATAGAAGAAGATCCTAAATGTGCAAGAGGATGAAGAGGAAGGGAGAGAGTTCTACCAAGGAAGGTTGGAAGTGACACAAATCAAACAAGAACAGAGAAGACAGTGGTTGGAGGAGGGCATCAAGCAGAAGGGGAGCGTGTGAGGTCGAAGAACACCAAACAGTAGGCCGGGAGCAGATGTTGGTGAAGAACATCAAGTAGAACAGAGGTTTGACAAGAAGAGTTTTATGGGAAATTGTGGAATCCAGAGTGGGTCAGCAGAGGGCACTGGCTTAGTAGGAGGAAGATCCTGGTGAATGAAAAGAGAACCTGAAAAGAAGAGGAGTAGGAAGATACCTGGACATGTAGAGGAAACCACAGATAGATGATAAGATAACAAGACTCAAATTGTTGTGTGAAAGAAGTGGGTAGTTGAAAGAGCTCATGGTGGACTGGCAAGGATGTTAGTGGACAGAAATCTGGTAGGTTAGCTTCCAGGCCTTGGGCAGGTTACCAGAAGCAAATGAAAATTGGTTCAGCGAAGTTGAGAGAATGCTGGACCTGCCGACAGGATCAGATCCCAAGGCCAGAGTAGAGAGGTAGCTTCTACCCCAGCCCATGCCTGACCCCAGTTCTGGGAGATGTTGTTGATGCTATTGGAACAAAGATCAGTACTGCAACGGGAGTGCTTGTTCTACATCAAGAATGTTATGCATCCTGTGGCAAGAGGAATGAATCCACAAAATAATATCTTCTGTTCAGCATCCTACAAAAACTCTTTTCTCTGGTGCTGAGATGACTTTAATGAAGAAAGGACTGAGCTGGCTTGCTTTTGAAGCCAATAAAAGAAATACACAAAGCTGAAATTGCCTTTTACACCCTGACTTTTCAAGGAATTGTCAATTTTGCAGTGCAAAGTATATTTTGCACTTTTCATAGCACTCACAAATATCTCTATAAACTGAAGGTCCTGTTAAATGTGTTAAAGACATTTTCTTCTAGTTCTCTGAATGTCCAGAGCTGGCTCTCACAAGGCATGCTAACACAAATGACCTCATTAAAAGTTTGGTGGTATACCTGTGGTAAATCTGCTAGAATACCACCAAATAGAATTAGCATTACGCCACTTGGTCTGGTCTGATTACAAATGGTGGTGTTAGTCCCCATTTAGGACTCCATGGGGATTTCAGTGGAATTACCACCAGCATGAATTCTGCTGATCTGGCCGTTTTCTGGCAGTAAGGCAGCAGAATTACCTCCAGCATTTTGCTAGATGTAGTTCATCCACCTCACCACCAAAGTTGTAGTACAGTGGTGCTGTAGTTTGGCAGAAATTAAGTGGTAATGGAGCTAGCACTGCTTTACCACTGGTTTTTCCTTCACTGTCTTACTTGTAATGAGACCCAAATACCAGTATATTTAAAGTCTCAGGCTTAAGGAGCTCCTGAGCCCTTATTTTGTGGTCTCCTTGGGGTTCTCTCAATTGTTCTCAGTCCTGGCTACATGTGTTTTAGCCTTTATCAGGGTTTTCTGCATCCTTCTTTTGTTGTCCTCTTAGAGTCTTGTCTCCTTGGTTTTCAGTCCCAGGTTTAAGGGGTACCCATAAACATATTTTCGCTTCCATGTGGGGGAGCCTTCTCTCGAGTCTCAGTTTGCGACATGAGTATGTTTACACACTCTTTAGGGAGGGTGTGGCCTGAACAGCTAGCCTTTCAGTAATGATCCTAGAGTCTTGTTGGGGTTCCCACTATATCTCTCACTACCTCCAGTTCTTCGGCAACCTGTTTCAGTATTTCTTCAGTCTTGATCATTCTGTTTCCAGCCACCTGCAGGGTCTGTCTTTCTCCAACTTATTGGGGCTTCCCTGCAGCCTCCTGACTCAATATTAGTCCGCAATCCGGGGCACTACTCCAGCACCCTGTCTCCTTCTCTCCACAGGCTCCACACCTCTAATTCAGCCTTCTGTTTCCAGCTCTTTCTCTGTTTGCAGCTTGTTTCACAGCCCTTTCTGTTCCCCTCCCCGGCCACTTAAAAAGTGATCTTCCTCATAATGTTGCTTCTGGCACTGGCTATGCCTTTTATACTGGTTTGGCCCTGTCTTCCAGCCTCTCTCTGATGTAAGTGAAAACAGGTGTGCAGGCTTGGCATGCGGAACCTGGGATTCTAGTGGACCACAGCTTCAAGAATCACATTTGATATCTTGGAGATCCTAACTGCCCCTCCTCCTCCTTACTTTTCTAGTATAAAGATGGCCTGGTAGGCACCCCACTGATGATGGGTTACAGTTCTGATGTAGGATTGGGGTTGGCTAGTCCTTCCCCTTGGGTGTTCATCTCTTGGGCTGTCACACGCTGGCCCTGTCCTTGGGGTCGGTAACAGTAGCCTATCTGTTCATCACTGTAGGAAAGCATAAACCTTGTGTGATGACTAGCCGACAACCTCTCAAACGTTCTTAATCCCGGACCCTCTTTTCTTTCTTGAATAGGATTCCTGCACCACTGTGATGGGTGATGAGTTTGCAGGCATGGTGGCGGAGCATGCTCTGCAGGGATGTTTCTCCTTAAAGCTCTTAAAGGGACAAGAACAACTATGTTTGCTATTAGATGAACCCCTGATTCTATGCTTTGTATGCTGGGTGTGGCCAGGGGATCCTCCACATGCTACCCCACGGCTCATCATGAGATTGTTTGTGGTGGCACCTGGCACCCAGGCAACCTCACCAACCACCAGCAATGTCGGGAAGGGGACTTTGTCACATTTATGACATAATTAGGTGGCTGTAGTAAAATAATAAAGCAGACACCGGAAAACTGTGGCCCTGCCTTTCTTACCCGTTTCCCTTCAATATGAGAGCAGTTGAGGCCCAGGCAAGATGACAGACTCTTGCCTTTATGTGCTAGGATGAAGCCACAGAACAAGCACAATGGAATACCAAGTGCAAAAGAAGATCCCCAATACAGATACATTGAGAAGTTATATGATTTCTTCATATGGGATCAAGAGAAAAACTAAAAGTGGTCACATGAGTAAAAATTATGGGGGGCAAATCAGCAGCAATTATAGGTCATGTGATTGGCATGTCACTTACAAACAGAAATGTGCATGGAGACGGTCATTTAAAGATGTAATGGTGCTCCATTGCAGCGAAAAGAAAACCCATCTTGCAACCATTTGTAATAATATAAAATGAGAAAAGAAAGGTAAGGGTTCACTGGGCAAATATCTATAATTTTGTCATGTAAAGTGTAGAAGCAAAGTGTGGGAGCAGTCTTGATGTCTATGCAGTTTTATCTGGATCATTATGGAGTACGTGACTAAAACCCCTGATATATTGAGTATGGTTGTTTTCCTAAAACAGATGTTTGATCACAAACATCAACCCATCTTTTGATCACAGTAAGTTTTGGCTAACTGTTTGACATCCGTTATTGATAAGCCTCACTGCTTGATGGTTGTTTGGATAAGGTTTAAGAGTATCAGTAAATCTATTAAATGGATTTGAAAGGTATAATTTCTAAAGGGAGATGGGTAAGGTACCTCTGCAAGATCAGACTGTCAAACACATAACAAAAGAGATGATTGTAGAAATTAGAGTTCATGAAATCCATGCAGTTCATGATTTGTTGCATCATCGGCTAAGATTTGCATTTTGCATTCTGATAACACATTTTTATTTTAAAAAAAGAGGATAATAAGGAACACTATAGGCCTGATTCACAGAAACGTTTTTATAATGGTGCAATCCCATTGGAAAACTCTCTATGAATCAGGACATATATCTCTTTCATGAAATGTATGTACCCTCATAAATTCAATTAATTCTACAACTCACTTTATTTTTGCATTCATGTCTCAGTTTACCAAAAGAGATACAATATTCATCACTTAATGTTGACCTGAAGGATCCCTCTACAATTTTCAAAACATATTTAAAATTAAGACAATCGTTAACTCAAACAGCAAATATTACATACACCATGTTTAGAGAACTCAAATCAGCAGATTAACTCACCATACTATTTATATAAATCATCTATACCTGGGAACTATGGAATATTGGAGATGTACCAAGAACCTGCTCTAAAACAGGACTGTCGGCTTTTCATCTACAGCCAGTGGCTTTAAATCAACTAATATATACAACTCGATGTGGTAATTATGTGACCAGTGTGCAATCTTAGATGAAATAGGCAGCATCCATCGCTATGGCATGATTCTAAATTAATTTTTATTTAATTTTCAATATTAGATTAATCTTTCCTACAGCCTTAGTTCAATTATTTATTTTATGCTTATCCACTGAATAAAATGCTACTAATAAAAGGCATCAATGCCATACAGTACAAAACATCTTAAATACAATATATACATATATCAAAATACACATATTTATTACAGACATACACATTAAACACATATTCCTAGATTACTAAGGCCAGCTGTATATATCCCTATTCACAACACTGTTTTATATGTTTTTATAGCTGTTGCAAAAACATCAAAACATTGGGAACATGTGAAAATGAAATTGTAAGGCAACTATTGGATGTTACACAATGGGAACATGTTCTGTTCACTTGGAATTGGGCATGATATACTTAATTGAGTAGTTCACCATTTGTATTATAGGCTGCAATACTGACAATTCCTACAGTGGGTTTATCCCAAAACATGTTAAAGCATTTAATAAAAAGTGATGTGGCAAACAAGATTCAATAAGTAAAATATATTAAAGCATTGGTATAAAAATTCATGTATGATGGATGAAAAATCTAATAAACTTCTGAGCCACTGTAATAAATGTTGTAATAGAGAAAGGGAAGAACACGAATTGGTAAAATCACAGGTCCACAGCATTTTCTTTTAAAACTAACCTCTGATTCTGAGGCATATATAACATTGGTGATACAAATACATGAGTTTGGCTGATAACCATGTTTTAGTTGAATATGTTACCTTTGAAGAGCGAAATATCCAAATAGATCAAAGAACAATAGAATATTTATGGGAATAATAGACATCATGCACATTCTTTTATTTGGCCCACTATATTACATGGTGCAACGTAGAACCATCATTCTGATTTTAAAGAAAGTGAATTTTTAGCTATTTTAGCCAGCCATGTTTTTTACATTGATGTAAGGGGAGCCTTTAATATATCTTGCATTAAAATTGTATTTATCTTCTGCTGTTCAAATTAGTGGTAACCTTAAGGATTTAAAGATTTCAAAATGTATGATAATTATCTTAATTGTGATTTAAGTTTATTTGTTATGCATTTTTTCATAATTGTCTATTTTTTCTTTTATGCTATTTATTTGTGAACCTAGATGTTTGTTGTTTCCGGTAGAAACTGGTTTTCAGTGTTAAGTACGTTATAAAAAAGAATAATTATAATTGGAGATTACACCAATGCTAAAACAGGAAAGTGTCATCAAGATGGATACTGACTTATCTAACAACGTACCAATTGATGTCCATACTGAAGGTGGTTTTGAAAGAAATGGGTCATAGTTTGATAATGCTTGTGATAGTCCTGTTATTTTTGGAAAATATGTCCCTGCAATACAACTAAGGTGCAGGCTTCAAAAGGAAAAAGGGGGTTGAATGCCTAAAAAAGATGTTTGTGAATAAAGGTGGCCAGAACAAAAGCAAGACAGTAAAAGAAATTGCCATCAGTGATGCCCTTAATGTAACTTTAGTGACAAAGTATGATTTGTGTTCTGATGTATAACCACTTGTGCATCTAAAATCAATGACGCAGAACAATTGGCAAAAGAAACAAAAAACAAATGCACAAGAAAAATAAATCACAGCAGGAGCTTTTTTTTTGGTACACCCAAGGGCTCAGAAAATTAACAAACTCCCTGGCCCTAGTCAATTCAACATCTTCTAGTAAACAATCCAAAGTTACACTAAAGTCTAAACAATTTGAAAATTATAGTAACCTTTTGATTAATAATTGTGAGCAATTGGTGATGTATTACCCCATTAGGAATCCCAATGTAGAGATGGGTCATAGTCAAGAATTTGATTCATTGTTTAGGGAACCTTCAAATCCACCTAATGGTGTTCAGAAATGGCCACACTTAACATATAAATCATTCATAGTGGATGTTCACAAGAGAATCATGAGTTGCTGCTCAGAACCGGTCTATGGGAGACATTATGACTTTATGTTTGAAGGTCATTATTGACGTTCTCACTGTTTCACTATATCATCATCGTGTCCGGCAAATCTTTCAAGAGGGACCCTCTTTGAAGGTGATTATGACACATGATGTTCAACAAGTTGCATTTAAAAATCGCAAGGGTTATCAAGTGTTGTTTTACATATAAGAACATCAGCAACTACTGGGTTGATTCTTTCAGAGACTGAATTCCATTTGGATTTTAGTTTATGACCTATGGTTATGAGCAGACTCTCTACATATCTTGTATGGGAATATTAATTAGAAAGGTTTCTTACCCTTTATCTGCATTACAGTACATGTCATTCCTATTTTTCAAAAAGATTCTAGAAATGATGTGAACAACTATGGACATGTAGCTCTTCTTGATGCTGCAAGAAAGTAATTTACATCACTATTACTCAGGGGGCTTACAAACTCGATCCAGGCAGCTAACATCTCACCCATACACCATAGAGGATTCAACGAGGGCATGGAAATGTTTATCTTTTGAATGTATTTACACATCAGGCCCTGTCCATACAGTGTAACCCACCGTGTGTGGACTATCTCATTTATACAATGGCTGTTTATAAGGCAAACAGAAAGTGTCTCTGTCCAACTCAAAATACTGTCATTACTGCACACTAACATGGCAATAAAAGCTGAAGGCAATTATTCACAACTTATTCGGACTACCACAGGATTAAAGCAAGGATGCATGTGTTGAGAGGCAGATGAATATGTCACTCATCGGGTCTGTCCCGCCCCTGACTCCATACTGTAGAAACCAGAGAAATATGTCATTCATGGTGTTTGCCACTTCCCCGCCTACATTTCACAAGCACGAGAGACGTTACTCACTAAGGCGACCCTTCTGACCTTCTCCTTATCGAAGAAGAGAGGAATTTGCAAGCCCAAGAAGACATGAACATGCTGTAATTGAAGAGAATGAGAGCAAGTGACCTCACTGCTAAACTGACAGACATAGGCGAAAAAGACACAAAGCAGATATGCACTCACCTTGAAGTTACACAGACATTAGATCAAACTCGTATTTAGACATGAAGAATATTACCTTAACTAAATAGACGCTATATCATAATCAAGGTATACGCTGAAATGCAAGATGAATAAGAATACATATAAAGGCTTGCTTAATGCAGAAGAGCAACATGAACAAGTGGTCATTTTGGAGAAAATGGACTTGACTGCTATGCTAGAGTGAATGGGGAATCCAAGGATGCCTCAAAGCTGCAGAGAAATTCAGGTTCCTGTATTAGCTGGAAACCCAGATCTACACATACCAAATAGGATTTATGTGGCTCCCTGCCAAGGTTATTGCAGAAAAGGCAGGGTCAGCCAGCCATAAAGTACAACAAAAGATAACAATTCCCAAGCACAGGACATATTTCTCTTAGATTAAATAAAAGAACAATCAACCTTTGAATGCCAGGTGTTAGCTAATTAAAAGCTTGAAATTGCATGAAGGATAGCTCGACCAATTCTCTAGTGGCTGAGAAGGGCAACAACATCCATAATAATAGGAGTTAAATTCACAGTAAAATCCGAGCAAAATAATTAAAAACGTGGCCTCCTCACACATGATTCGTGATTATAGAACAGTGTCATTTATTAGCGTCCTGCACAGATATGCACCTCTCTCAAGGCTCTAAAAGTTTTCAGAAAAGAAATGCCAAACAAGTTCAAGTTCAAGTTCAAAGATAGAAGTCATGGCTTGTGGACTAGGGAATCAAGGATGGTATCTCAGTTAATTGGAAGGAGCAGGTCATAGGTGTCTCTCCCCCTAGTGCTATATTTTGCTCATGTGCTGATGACCTGCTACATGTCCAAGGTTGGTGAAGTCAGTACCAGCCAATCATTGCTCTAGGATAATGCTGTTTTGCAACTGTTGCATAAGCCAATTAATTATTATGACCATGATGTATTTTGTACCTTATCATTTTAGGGGTGGCCCAAGGTGGGGACACCAGAGTTCTATGACCAAAGAAAACACTTACCAGTAAAGGTCTATATGTAACAAGGAAGAAAAGGGGATAAGGGGATAAGGACCCTTGCGTCCCCTGCACACTACTATACTGAAATACAGCCAAAATGTATAAACAATCTGTAATCTGTAACAAAATCTCAGAAAAAGGTTTTTTTGAAAAACACAATTATTTTGTTGTGGCCATATCACTTACAGATTGTGTATACATTTTGACTGTATTTCAGTATGGTGGTCTTCATGGGATGCAAGGATCCTTATCCCCTAGGACTCTTTTCTTCTACGTTATTTATCTTCCACCTTGTGCCAGGTTGACACTACTCTCCCCCACAACCTAGGTTTAGACAACCATTCACCGTAGTTATCCCAGAAAAAACTTGACTTTTAGGTGTGCATAATGACTGTTCATCTTTTTCTTGGATGTGCTATATCTAGCCATATTCCTGCAACCAATCCCACCTTCCTGTAGGATTTGTAAGAGCAACTTCAATTATGTCATATTTTTTGATAGCAAGCTGATGTTCGACATGAAAATCATTGAGAGCCTGGAGACGTTGAGTGTTTACTGCTGTCCCTGTTTTATGTTGATTGTTAATAAGACAGGTCTTTGCCAATTACCTTCACTCTTCCATTATTGGGCCAGGATTTCTTGGCCTGTCTGTTCCGCTTAGGACTGGGGATTCCTAGCCCCTCCATTACACATGCTTGCTCCCTGCCAATTTAATATGTACATTGCAAAACTTTCTAACACCATGGTAAATGCAAATATTTTTTCAACTAAAACTGTTTAGCATATGTGATAGTCTGACTGGTTATCATTGTACTCCTATTGGGTTACACCAAAGTGCAAATGTTATGAGGGAGTATACTGCAAAAAATAATGGGGCTCATTTTTGCATCCTGTCTAATTTGGTGGTGGAGACCAGTTGCGTGTAGACTTGCATGTAGGTGAGTCCCTACCACTGAAATTTGGTAATTTGCACAGCGAAGTGTAAAATTGAAAGGCAAAAGGTGGCGTACAAGTATAAGAAAATCTGGAACAATCCTAGGTTGATTCTTTCAAAGATTGAATTCCATTTGGATTTTATGTTCTGACCGATGGTTATAAGCTTATAAAGCTTCCCACCTAATGCAATTTAAATCCACAAGAAATAATGTTGGTTTGTTTCTACATTGTATTGCACCTAACAAAATAGGGTAGTTAACTATTTTGGAGAAATACAAAAAAGAATGTGATGACAATATCTCATGGAAACAAAAGGTTAAATATGATAACTCTTTACCTCAGTCTTTGTGTTGTGCAAATGTTTTAGCATGGTTAGCATTAATTTTACAACCATCTCAAACACAGAAACCATGATGTGAGTAATAAAACTCTAAAATTGCTGTGTTGAAATCATTGGGTAAAAATAGTTTCCTTTCTAACAAATATGTCTTACACTTCCTGACTTTACTTGAAATTATAATTTTGCCAGAGGTTTCGTTAATGTAGACCCCATAGGTTGATGGTTTTAGTTGTGTACTTAAGAGGGCCAAACAAGCAGATAATACTTATCATAGAGGAGGGCTTTTTATTGTGGTTAATAATAATTTACCAGTAACCCTGGTAGAGCTTCACACAACAAGTAATGATATGTTGGTCATTTGTATAATCAGAAATATGGCTACATATAAAAACAAATGGTTGCGATAAATGTTTGTAGTTCATCCAATAACGATAAAAATCAATTTCTTATGGCACATTTTTATGAAGATTTTAGGAATATGGTCAGAAAAATCAAACACATACAAAATAATATTGCTTCATGATTTGAATGGACTGCGTCTTGGGTCGATTGCTTTTGATGATAATGAATATTTGACATGTCTGATAGATCCATCTTTAGCCAAGATGTTTCATTGTAAGCCAAATCACCAAATCACCCACGGAATTGTGTCAGCAGAATTGCTCCACGCCTCAGGATTGGTGATAATCTAGTGTCTTGTTTAGGATCCCAGGGGCCTAGATTTGGTCCAATTCAACATCCAAATCCACACTTCATTATATGTGTGTGACTCGAAATCTATTTGATTCTACCTGGAAATTAACAGTCACAGAAATTCCTGACCATTCTTTTCTTAGTGCTCATTTTGAGCAGCATATTTATTTGGCTCAGTTGATAGACTTTACAGTAGATGTATTTATAAATACTGGAAAAAAGCAAAAAAAAACAGCCTAGGAAAACATTTGTAAGGTAGGCCCAAAAACCTTGGTTGTACAAAAACAATCCAATGAGCCAATAAAAGTGCATGAGAAGCAAGAAAAACAAAGGTTTATTACACAGATCCTTGGCCGGGAATAATTAAAAAATCATTCAACATTTAATCATTAAACCACAGCTTTTATAGGAAGGAGTGGCATCATGTTTCATAACTTTATTCCAAGATACATGTGAATTCACATTCAGTGATTGGACACTGGCTACTGTCCCATATAGGAATCTATGGAATACCTAGCCCAATTAGCCTATCCTATTGCCCGTGACCCTTTTAATGACTTCCTCTTGACAATGACCTGATAATGGGGTTATCCAGCTTCTCCATTTCTAATTAGACAATGGACATTTTCCAACATACAGCTCAGGTTTGCATTGTCTGTCCCACCTCGAGTGTCGCATAGTGAGTTTCTTTCACCTTAATGGACCAATTATGTTGGGTGGTGTAGATGGTGTAATAATGGAGGAGAACACTTGTTGTGTGGTGTAGATGGTGTAATAATGGAGGAGAACACTTTATCATCTTCCCGTAGGACACAAAGTTCAGCACCATCTGACCGTTCTCAGCCTTGTGATTGTTCAACCGACAGTTAATATAGCGACTTATCTTTGGAAACAGGTTTCAGCTTTTGATACATTGCCTTCCTTTTCCCATGATGGGCCTACATGACTTCACGGTGTCCGATTCCGAGTCCACCTCCCCCTTCTCCTCACCTGTCTCCTCCGAGGCACGTACACTAGGGTCAGTATCAACTCTGCCTTGCTTCTTAATAGTCCTTGGAACCCTGACTTTCGGTGTTCTGGTCTTCTTTTCGTGAAGATAAGGTCTGGCCCCTCCGGAGGCCACCTTGACAGAAGAGTGAACCTATCACTGGGGAACCCCAGGGGGCCAGCCTCAGTTCTAGGGAAAAAGCCCGAAGGCAGAAAAAACCCTAGTCCACAGATGGGTTCTTAGATGGTATGTTTCAATGATGTCAGAGTTGATGAAGTAGTCAACGTGTGAGATGGCAGGAACTCAAGAGGCCGGGAACCAGGACACGGAGGGAAGGTATAGAAAAGTAACGGGATACTGTGAGTAGAAGACAAGAGAAGGAAAGAGAAGGACTGCCGAGAGAAGGCGTAGTCAGGAATAGCATTAACCCACTGAATCCGGCGAGACGAAGGGAACCCTTCGCCGGCAGGTATACGCTGAAGGGAACGTAAAGGTAGGAAAGAGATAAAGGCTCTAGGAATTTCGGAGGCAACCGGTACCACAACCGGCACAGCGCTTCCGTGAGAGCGGAAGAAACAACCAGTCAGAAGGGCTGAAGAAACAGCAAGTCAAGTAAGAAAGCTCCAGCCTCCGGACGCGGAACACAGTGCGCGAGCACCTACGTGGCCGGAGAGCGAGGGTGAAGTTTTAAGGTTAGGAGGAAACAGAGAAGCGGAAGGGTACCGCAGCTGTAGTAACCGCGGAAAAAGGTGAGTGCAGAGTAGACCGTAGCGAACACGGAATAAAGGGAAGGTAGGGCAATAGAAGTAAAGAGAGGGAACCAGAGAGTAGGAGAAATACACAGGAAGGCAATAATCCGAGGTGGGAGCGATGAGAGCGTGAAATCACAGATACAACGCGCCGAAAAGTGGGCGGAGCCGGATATATATAAGCTCCATTGTCCTGTTGGGCGCCATGTTGGATGAGGACTAGACCGTTCACCGTCTGAACCGCCATAGATACCAATGCTTCCAATCTTGGTTCCTGACACACGGGGCATACTTTTTAGCTCTTTGCTCTGAGAACATGTGCACATCTAAACTGTGCATTTATCTGCAGGTGGATGTGAGTGGTCCTGGCTCTTTTGAATATATTTGGCTATAAGAAGTATCAGAACATTTGATGTATCCCCATTTATATTTCCTGCATTGATCAAGCATCTCCTTACTTCTATGTAATGAACATTTATTTATTTGTATTCATAGCAGAAGTATCCATGTTGCTTGTTACTTGTAACTCCAGCCCTATGTGGATATTTTCTGCCAAGGGGCAGTGTGTGTCCTCTGCCTGGTTGACTTTGTCTGGTGCCCATCTCAGCACATTTCCTCATTCCCACCAAACTATGGCCTTTACTAGTTTTAAGTGACGTGTAAGAACATTGGACCTAATTACCATCCTGGTGGTATCCTGCCGGTGATCCCGCCAGGATACCAGCAAATGCTATTACATTTTCCGCCGCTCGGTCTGGCAGCATTGCTGCTGGATAACGAGTGCCGGAGCGATGGTGTAATTCCCTGTTTATGGAGGCTCATAGGACTCAATAGTGGGATTTGCCATCATTACCAGCACCGGAGATATATGTGCCAGTAATGACAGCATTTTTTCCCGGTAAGGCACCTGCCTTACCACCAGCTTTTAGCTTGAGATAACACAGGTGCCCCACCAACAATCCTGTAGTTGACTGGTACAGTAGAGTGCCGGTATAGGTTTATACCGACATTGTAATACCGGAGCAGCTGACTCATAATGAGGCAGATTATTTGTTAGGTTGTTCGCGGCTTGGGAACCTGCTGCCCTTTCTGCTCCCAGCCAATCCCTATACAGCTTTATACATCTTACCTCATGGAGACTGACCTTGTTTTCTGCAATGTGTAAGACAAGCAGGAATGAGCTCTAGCTGATCACTGGAAATGTGAATGTTTATCTCTGGCCTAGTTTTCTAACTACTGTGGAGGGCTGCTTCTCAAAATGCATTTTAGTTTCGAATGGCACAAACTCCAGCTGTTTCATGTTACCTTACTAATTTGAATGTTAATATGTTCCCTATTATTTTTATGTCTATTGTCTAGTATATTTTTCTACATAGTAGTTACACTATAGGAAGTGTCATGTGTCCTCTTCTGTTGCTTGTAATTTTACCCTATTTCAACTGTCCTGCTATATGTTAGTTACCTCCTTCTTTACTGTACACAGTTTGCACTCTCAATGTTATACGCTTTTAGGTGTCTAATCTGTATTTCGTCATTGACTTTCCTGAGAAATGCGTGTTTACCTTTTTTAGCTTCACATAAAGTCCATATGTCTTGAAAAATAACAAGATGACTGGCCCTCAATGTAGTTTTTGTCTCATGTTACAGAGATGGCCCTAACTTGTACTTTCTCTCACATTTGGGGTGGTGGACTTGCATCACAACACATTCATTCTATGACCCCTTGGCCGGAATCTAAATTGGTCGGGTGGAACGCAAAGGACACACTTACATTGTCGTAGTTGCATTCAATTGCCTTTATGAAAAATATTATTGTTGAATCTCAAACTTTAAAATTTTCAGTAGCAGTTTGGCTCCAATAAAACATAAAGTAATATATTTTATATATGACTATCCTACACAGAGGCATAAGAGAATCTTAACCCAGAAAACTAGGAATTGTGCAGCCAAAAGTGACATTACTTCAGCAGTGTGCTGCTAAATGTAAGATAGAACAAAGCTACCAAAAGTGGGTAATTTTGTATACAAATAGAAAATGACACATAAATGGCAGGAAATGTTAAACAGATTGGATAGGAATGCTTCCAAAATATGTTGGGGCTTTGATGGCCGGTGAAGGTTTTAATCAATTTCAACTTCAACTGAAGCCTATTTGTGAGGGCCTCTGTGTTAGATACTTTAACCAAACATTTAATGCAGAGGGGTTTGTGGACCTTAATATGGCCTGCAGACTGGTTAACTTAAATTTCTATTGTGGACATGTGCATTGTGTGACACATCTGCTCAATGTGTGCCTTCTCTCAGAGGGTATCCACTCCCTGTGAGGGTACAGAGGTGCACCCACTCCACAAGACTCCTCTTTCGGGGACATAGACTCCCATTCTGATAAGGACCTCCCAGTCTGGACTACATTGTCTGCTACATGGGACTTGGGGAAGCTGTTGTTACTGCTATTATGACTTCACCAACTGGCGACATTTCCTCCTTTTATTTAGCTCTAGGCAATGCTGAGGTTTGTCAGAGCACCACAGACGAAGGACACACCCTTTTTCCTCATGATGATGTATATAAACCTCAGAGAAACTTTAAATGGAGAGGGAACTCCTACACAGGGTGGAGGGTGATCCTATGCAGAGGTGACCCTCTGGAGAGGAGGATACTGGAGGAGCAGAGCCACACTCAACCGCAGAACCTGCAGTAGCATGGAGAATGAGCCCAACACTAGCAAGATGCCAGATGGCTGGTGGCCCATCCGACCAAGAAGTGAAGGTTGAGGAAAGAGGCAGAGAAGGAAGCTGTGGTGGGCCTGGCAACCATTGTCGAGTCCAGATCGCTGAGGAGAGCTTGGAGCCCGAGCTCTACACCCGAAGGAGATTTTCTGTGGAGATAAGCTGCAATAGGGATGTGAACACTCCCACTGAGACATTGTCATGGGAGCCTGAGAAACCAAAGCAGGCAAGCGGCCCCTGTAACTCAAAACGAGAGAAATACGAACACTTTGAATTACAGCTGAGAGAGCCAACAAGTTTGCAAATGCCCGTGTGAATTACATTATTTGTGAAGAAACAAGTTTGCTAGAGGGCCATCGGACTTCAGGGAGTCCAAGAGCCATGAATTGTTGTAAAGAGAATTGTGTTAAAGGGAACCTGGAGAGGTTCTGAAGAAGAAACCCTTGTTTCCCGACAATGACGGCACCACACAGAGGACACAGAATATACTTTCTTTTAAACCAGTAAAGTCTACAAGAAAGCTACAAAGTATTTTTATCTTTTGATGAACTTGAATCTAATGACGAGTAACCCCGGCCAGTAGCCTAAAATAGAGGCCATTATTCCAGCCTCTCTTTCAGTTAACTTTTTTCCAAAGTGGTAGGGCCACAGTAGTTGGATAGGATTTGGATGAAGGACTGCTTTTCTTTTGAAGAGCACCATTCATTTTAGTTTTTAGGTAGGGAACTTCCCTCATAGAGATAGGGCAAGGTAGGAGTTTTATTTTCTTTCCAAAAAACACCCTTGAAAAATGTCAGCCATTTGTCCGAGTCCTTCTTCTGGTATGCCACATATGGTGTTAGAAGTGTAATGTCAGCCAGGTAATAGAAGCTGGGGAACCCTATTGTTCACCAAACTAATTAAGAAGGCCACAGCCCCTACCCTAACTACTCTCCAATCCCTTGGGTTTGACATGTATAGTGTAGAGATTACTTCCATCCCACCCCAGGAAAGACGATTGATACCAATAGGCCTCAGTCTTTCTGCTCCACAACTTGTATCAGGCTAGCAACCTAGACTTGCCTGGCAAAATGCATTAGAGGTTTCAGCAGGTGTGGTGGATCCCAACTATACAGAAGTGGTTAAGGTGATCATCCATAATCATGAGACTACCACCTATTTAGTTAAGGAAGGGAAGGCTATAGCACAAGGGATTCTTGAAAAAGCCCTTTACCGTACCTCAAGAGATAAACACCCTGGTAGAAACTGAAAGAGGGCCAATGCGGTTTGGATAAGCTGAACTTGGGATGGAGGAGGCAGCTGTAAGAGAAACAGGGGACATCTCCCTGCTATCTGATCTTGCTTTTGCCCAAAAGGAATCAATCATTCCTTTCCTTTCCAATCAGCCTTAATGGAAGCCTTTGGGAGGGTGACATTGAAAGAGGCAGGATGTAGGCAAGTTGTTTTTTTTCATTTTCCTAAAGAAATGATTATTATAACGAGGGGATATGGGGAGGGATGGCCTTCACCAAACCCAATTCCCTATAACCATCGCCAAATAGTATTGGAACTGGCCCATTCCCATTTGACAGCCGCACATCAGGGGACAGGGCCAGGAGTATTCATAGATGCAAAAACATATGTTTCTAACTGCTAGCTTTATCAATAGACTACAGCCACTCCAGTTCCACAGGCCACACTGCAACCCCTTCCCATTATTGAAATCCCTTTTTCCTGAATACCAATGGATATAGTGGGCACCTGAGAAACATCAGAACTTGGGTATACGTTCATACTAATGATTGTGAATTATGCTACTCGGTACCCCAAAGCATTTCCTCTCAGGAACAACACAAGTGAGCAGATACTTATACATCTTGTTCCCTTCCTATCATGATTCAGTTTCCCAAAGGGAATCCTTACCAACCAAAGCACAACTTAGATATCAAATATCATGTAAGATGTGAAAAGGTGTTACATATTAAGACCCTACATACCTCTGTGAACCATCCCCCAAAAAGATGTGCTTGTGGAGAGGTTTAACCAGACCTTTCAAAATATTCTCCACAAATTAGCAAACTCGATATTTTTTCTAAATTTGTATTTGGGGTTGTCCGTGCTTTCTAAATATTACTTTGGGGTTGGCAATATTTATTGTGGTAGATCGGGCAAGTTGTGTTGCATATTAAGCGTATGACCATAAAAAATGTAGTACATTTGTATTTTTGTTTAAGGACAGGACTTGTTTTGTAAAGTGTTGCTCAATATATGACCAAATTCACGTTGCACCTGTTATGGTCAGGATGGGACACACTTATCCATGTGTGTAGGTGCCATCCTAGCCACACTAAATCCCAATGAAAATGTGTGAGTGTACATTTTGGATGTTTATATTCTTGCAAAACATTTGATGCCATTTTGAGTGTTGCAGATTATGTGTGGGTTACTAATAGACAAACGTACAAGCTTATTTCCACAGCTGACAGCTCTCGACACACTTCTCTAAATCTCACCTTCAGTAGAAGATGTGTCTGTACCACGGGAACAGGTGGGTTTTGCCACTGATGAATCCCCAATGATTCATCACCCAATTTGAAGTGGAGGAACTCCGAATGAATAAAGGGTTTATGTGTTGGATTTTTCTAACCAAGCAGTGTTCTCTCGCTGTATTCATTGGTTCAGCCAATCAGAGCCCAGGAATATCCTAATGGAAGACTGTGCCTCTGTAAGAGAAGGGGTAAAACATGGTTGACACACACTTGGGGTATTCTGTGTTTCTTGTTGGTCCTTTTGGAAGTATATTGTAATTCTGTATGTGTTAATGTTCCCCTTTGTCTAGGTCTTCTATTGTGTGTTTTAGCATCTTGTTTTGGTTTCCATTTGCATTAAAAAGGACTTATTTGCCTTTTTTCTCTTGTGCCTTTCCCTTTTTGTGTCCCTTTATAAAATACTAAAAAAAAAGTTTCCCACATCTTTTTGTTTCCCTAGAAACACCAGAAATACAAAAATGCACGTAGTAGTCGTAGATGGTGATTCCAAATTGAAAGTTTTAGCTCGATGATGTAGTCATAGGTTGTATCTTTTTGATTGTTTTTTGCTCTTGCCTGGTGTGGGTGCGCTGGTGGTTCTCAGGGTTCTCTACTTCACTTGGTTCACACAGTTGTCAGCCCTTCTCGTTATTTGAATGGCACACTGGCTGCCTCCTGAGGGTGGGAAGCGGAAGAAGGCACAGATAGAGGAGAATGAGGAGGAGCTGCATTTCTCCTTGCAGGAGGAAGATGATTCCCTATGATTGACAATAAGAGATGGTAAGTACCACAGATCTTTGGACTTCGTCACATATCTTTGCATGGTGCCACTGCTTAAAGACCCAGGTAGATATGGTACTTACTTCCCAAAGCACACTTTTTCCTGGCAGAGTATGCAAGTAAATGCGATATAAATAAAATCTAATGTAATTTCAAGTAGCCAAATTAGGTTATATTTTCTAAGAATTACTGCCACATCGTTGACTTTCGTAGTTGGCTAGCAGTGCAAGAGCTGGTTTCATGTGGGTGTTATGGTGCTGGAGACAGTGTTGCTGGTCGTGTTCTGCATGCCACCTAATGATGTGATGTGCTCTCTGATCTGCAACAGGAACTCTTTTTTGCAAAGAGGCTTTATTCAGGTTGGGGGGGGTGGGTATCAATTCATTTCAACAGCCTATTCTTCTGTGGTGGAGTGTTCTTGCAGTGCAGTTTTACTGCTTTCCCAAAGCAAAGTTTGTTTCCACTTCAGCGCTCATGAAGCATACCCTTTGCAAGATTATAATCATTGCTGTCTGACCCAGTGGAAGGCAGTGGTGGAGATAAGTCTGGGAATTTCAGTCTCCTTCTGTTGAATTACTTTCAGGCCGATTCATGGAATAATTAGCGCGGCGCAAGTGGGCAAAAATGTGAGAATCGCAGTGGAATAGCGAAAATCGCAGTGCAAGTGTGAAAATCGCACGAAAAGCAGCGCACATCGATTCATGGAAGGCTGTGCGCGAGAAAACCATCAGATGTGTGATAAAAAAGTGCGCGGCGCACGTTGGCGCACAGGCCATCTAACTGCGTGCGCCAGGTCACAGCGAAAATCGCACAGGCCACAGCGAAAATCGCACATAGCGCGGCGCACGCAACAAAAGTAGGCGGAACACGGGGCGTAACACTCGGAATGGGGAACAACTTGCCAAAACGTGGGCGTCACGGGGGAAGTACAGGGTACAAGTGCGCGGAACGCCCACACGCTCGCCTACAACACGTATTCATGGAATAGAATAGGGCAAAAAAGCACACGCTCAAACCAGCGCACAGGCACAAACACGACCGCCACAAGAAAGCAGGCGGTAGCGTCTCTGCGCCTGGAAGAAATGTGCGCCAAAAGGTGCGCCAACAAATAGCACCTATATACAGCCATGATGAATGTCCTATACTGTGGCCCTCCAGGACAAATGACGTGCAAAGGGGTACCCACAAACACGGACACCCGCTGACAAAAAATACATGTGCGTGTATACAGGGGTGCGCAGGAAGTCTCACACGCGATTCCGGCAGGGTATGTGTATTTCAGGGGTGCGCGGGAAGTTCCACACGCGATTGGCCCAGTGCGAGCAGGGTACGTGTATTCCATGGGTGCGCGGGAAGTTCCACACGCAATTTCAGCAGGGTACGCGCCACAACCTCCACGGCCCCTGCAGGCAGCCCACACCACGGGGGACTACCCTGCACCCTGCACCCCTGCTCATGTCCCGCAGGCAGCCCATCCACAATTACAACTCACATGTCACCTTGCACTACTGATCAACAATGCATGTCTCCCACCACCCCCACCCCCCAGCCACCAGGGGCACCCTCCACCAGGCCCCCACTCATGTCTCCCACCAACCCCACCCCCCAGCAGTGCAGGGGGACCCTCCACCAGGCCCCCACTCATGTCTCCCACCACCCCCACCCCCCAGCCACCAGGGGCACCCTCCACCAGGCCCCCACTCATGTCTCCCACCACCCCCACCTCCCAGCCACCAGGGGCACCCTCCACCAGGCCCCCACTCATGTCTCCCACCACCCCCACCCCCCAGCCACCATGGGCAGCCCCCACCAGGCCCCCACTCATGTCTTCCACCACCCCCACCCCCCAGCCACCATGGGCAGCCCACCCCAGACACCCACTCATGTCTCCCACCGCCCCCACCCCCCAGCCACCAGGGGCACCCTCCACCAGGCCCCCACTCATGTCTCCCACCACCCCCACCGCCCAGCCACCAGGGACACCCTCCACCAGGCCCCCACCTATGTCTCCCACCACGCCCACCCCCAGCAGTGCTGGGGCACCCTCCACCAGGCCCCCACTCATGTCTCCCACCACCCCCACCCCCCAGCCACCAGGGGCACCCTCCACCACGCCCCCACTCATGTCTCCCACCACCCCCACCCCCAGCCACCAGGGGCACCCTCCACCAGGCCCCCTCTCATGTCTTCCACCACCCCCACCCCCAGCAGTGCAGGGGCACCCTCCACCAGGCCCCCACTCATGTCTACCACCACCCCCACCCCCCACCATCCAGGGGCACCGTCCACCAGGCCCCCACTCATGTCTCCCACCACCCCCACCCCCCAGCAGTGCAGGGGCACCCTCCACCAGGCCCCCACTCATGTCTACCACCACCCCCACCCCCCAGCCACCATGGGCAGCCCCCACCAGGCCCCCACTCATGTCTCCCACCACCCCCACCCCCAGCCACCAGGGGCACCCTCCACCAGGCCCCCACTCATGTCTCCCACCACCCCCACCCCCCAGCAGTGCAGGGGCACCCTCCACCAAGCCCCCACCCATGTCTCCCACCACCCCCACCCCCCAGCCACCAGGGGCACCCTCCACCAGGCCCCCACTCATGTCCCCCTGCACCCCCACCCCCCAGCAACCAGGGGCACCCTCCACCAGGCCCCCACCCATGTCTCCCACCACCCCCACCCCCCAGCAGTGCAGGGGCACCCTCCACCAGGCCCCCACTCATGTCTCCCACCACCCTCACCCCCCAGCCACCATGGGCAGCCCCCACCAGGCCCCCACTCATGTCTACCACCACCCCCACCCCCCAGCCACCATGGGCAGCCCCCACCAGGCCCCCACTCATGTCTCCCACCACCCCCACCCCCCAGCCACCAGGGGCACCCTCCACCAGGCCCCCACTCATGTCTCCGACCACCCCCACCCCCCAGCAGTGCAGGGGCACCCTCCACCAGGCCCCCACTCATGTCTCCCACCACCCCCAGCCACCAGGGGCACCCTCCACCAGGCCCTCACTCATGTCCCCCTGGACCCCCACCCCCCAGCATCCAGGGGCACCCTCCACCAGGCCCCCACCCATGTCTCCCACCACCCCCACCCCCCAGCAGTGCAGGGGCACCCTCCACCAGGCCCCCACTCATGTCTCCCACCACCCCCACCCCCCAGCAGTGCAGGGGCACCCTCCACCAGGCCCCCACTCATGTCTCCCACCACCCCCACCCCCCAGCAGTGCAGGGGCACCCTCCACCAGGCCCCCACTCATGTCTCCCACCACCCCCACCCCCCAGCAGTGCAGGGGCACCCTCCACCAGGCCCCCACTCATGTCTCCCACCACCCTCACCCCCCACCATCCAGGGGCACCCTCCACCAGGCCCCCCCTCATGTCTCCCACCACCCCCACCCCCCTGCCACCATGGGCAGCCCCCACCAGGCCCAAACTCATGTCTCCCACCACCCCCACCCCCCAGCAGTGCAGGGGCACCCTCCACCAGGCCCCCACTCATGTCTCCCACCACCCCCAACCCCCAGCCACCAGGGGCACCCTCCACCAGGCCCCCACTCATGTCTCCCACCACCCCCACCCCCCAGCCACCAGGGGCACCCTCCACCAGGCCCCCACTCATGTCTCCCACCACCCCCACCCCCCAGCAGTGCAGGGGCACCCTCCACCAGGCCCCCACTCATGTCTCCCACCACCCCCACCCCCCAGCAGTGCAGGGGCACCCTCCACCAGGCCCCCACCCATGTCTCCCACCACCCCCACCCCCCAGCCACCAGGGGCACCCTCCACCAGGCCCCCACTCATGTCCCCCTGCACCCCCATCCCCCAGCAACCAGGGGCACCCTCCACCAGGCCCCCACCCATGTCTCCCACCACCCCCACCCCCCAGCAGTGCAGGGGCACCCTCCACCAGGCCCCCACTCATATCTCCCACCACCCTCACCCCCCAGCCACCATGGGCAGCCCCCACCAGGCCCCCACTCATGTCTACCACCACCCCCACCCCCCAGCCACCATGGGCAGCCCCCACGAGGCCCCCACTCATGTCTCCCACCACCCCCACCCCCCAGCCACCAGGGGCACCCTCCACCAGGCCCCCACTCATGTCTCCGACCACCCCCACCCCCCAGCAGTGCAGGGGCACCCTCCACCAGGCCCCCACTCATGTCTCCCACCACCCCCACCCCCACCATCCAGGGGCACCCTCCACCAGGCCCCCACTCATGTCTCCCACCACCCCCACCCCCCAGCAGTGCAGGGGCACCCTCCACCAGGCCCCCACTCATGTCTCCCACCACCCCCACCCCCCAGCAGTGCAGGGGCACCCTCCACCAGGCCCCCACTCATGTCTCCCACCACCCCCACCCCCCAGCAGTGCAGGGGCACCCTCCACCAGGCCCCCACTCATGTCTCCCACCACCCCCACCCCCACCATCCAGGGGCACCCTCCACCAGGCCCCCCCTCATGTCTCCCACCACCCCCACCCCCCTGCCACCATGGGCAGCCCCCACCAGGCCCCCACTCATGTCTCCCACCACCCCACCCCCCAGCAGTGCAGGGGCACCCTCCACCAGGCCCCCACTCATGTCTCCCACCACCCCCAACCCCCAGCCACCAGGGGCACCCTCCACCAGGCCCCCACTCATGTCTCCCACCACCCCCACCCCCCAGCCACCAGGGGCACCCTCCACCAGGCCCCCACTCATGTCTCCCACCACCCCCACCCCCCAGCCACCAGGGGCACCCTCCACCAGGCCCCCACTCATGTCTCCCACCACCCCCACCCCCCAGCAGTGCAGGGGCACCCTCCACCAGGCCCCCACCCATGTCTCCCACCACCCCCACCCCCCAGCCACCAGGGGCACCCTCCACCAGGCCCCCACTCATGTCCCCCTGCACCCCCACCCCCCAGCAACCAGGGGCACCCTCCACCAGGCCCCCACCCATGTCTCCCACCACCCCCACCCCCCAGCAGTGCAGGGGAACCCTCCACCAGGCCCCCACTCATGTCTCCCACCACCCTCACCCCCCAGCCACCATGGGCAGCCCCCACCAGGCCCCCACTCATGTCTCCCACCACCCCCACCCCCCAGCAGTGCAGGGGAACCCTCCACCAGGCCCCCACTCATGTCTCCCACCACCCTCACCCCCCAGCCACCATGGGCAGCCCCCACCAGGCCCCCACTCATGTCTCCCACCACCCCCACCCCCCAGCCACCATGGGCAGCCCCCACCAGGCCCCCACTCATGTCTACCACCACCCCCACCCCCCAGCCACCATGGGCAGCCCCAACCAGGCCCCCACTCATGTCTCCCACCACCCCCACCCCCCAGCCACCAGGGGCACCCTCCACCAGGCCCCCACTCATGTCTCCGACCACCCCCACCCCCCAGCAGTGCAGGGGCACCCTCCACCAGGCCCCCACTCATGTCTCCTACCACCCCCACCCCCCACCATCCAGGGGCACCCTCCACCAGGCCCCACTCATGTCTCCCACCACCCCCACCCCCCAGCAGTGCAGGGGCACCCTCCACCAGGCCCCCACTCATGTCTACCACCACTCCCACCCCCAGCCACCATGGGCAGCCCCCACCAGGCCCCCACTCATGTCTCCCACCACCCCCACCCCCCAGCAGTGCAGGGGCACCCTCCACCAGGCCCCCACTCATGTCTCCCACTACCCCCACCCCCCCAGCAGTGCAGGGGCACCCTCCACCAGGCCCCCACTCATGTCTCCCACCACCCCCACCCCCCACCATCCAGGGGCACCCTCCACCAGGCCCCCACTCATGTCTCCCACCACCCCCACCCCCCAGCAGTGCAGGGGCACCCTCCACCAGGCCCCCACTCATGTCTACCACCACTCCCACCCCCCAGCCACCATGGGCAGCCCCCACCAGGCCCCCACGCATGTATCCCACCACCCCCACCCCCCAGCCACCAGGGGCACCCTCCACCAGGCCCCCACCCATGTCTCCCACCACCCCCACCCCCCAGCCACCAGGGGCACCCTCCACCAGGCCCCCACTCATGTCTCCCACCACCCCCACCCCCCAGCATCCAGGGGCACCCTCCACCAGGCCCCCACCCATGTCTCCCACCACCCCCACCCCCCAGCAGTGCAGGGGCACCCTCCACCAGGCCCCCACTCATGTCTCCCACCACCCCAACCCCCCACCATCCAGGGGTACCCTCCACCAGGCCCCTACTCATGTCTCCCACCACACCCCAGCAGTGCAGGGGCACCCTCCACCAGGCCCCCACTCATGTCTACCACCACCCCACCCCCCAGCCACCATGGGCAGCCCCCACCAGGCCCCCACTCATGTCTCCCACCACCCCCACCCCCCAGCAGTGCAGGGGCACCCTCCACCAGGCCCCCACTCATGTCTCCCACTACCCCCACCCCCCAGCAGTGCAGGGGCACCCTCCACCAGTCCCCCACTCATGCCTCCCACCACCCCCACCATCCAGGGGCACCCTCCACCAGGCCCCCACTCATGTCTTCCACCACCCCCACCCCCCACCATCCAGGGGCACCCTCCACCAGGCCCCCCCTCATGTCTCCCACTACCCCCACCCCCCTGCCACCATGGGCAGCCCCCACCAGGCCCCCACTCATGTCTCCCACCACCCCCACCCCCAGCAGTGCAGGGGGCACCCTCCACCAGGCCCCCACTCATGTCTCCCACCACCCCCAAACCCCAGCCACCAGGGCACCCTCCACCAGGCCCCCACTCATGTCTCCCACCACCCCCACCCCCCAGCCACCAGGGGCACCCTCCACCAGGCCCCCACTCATGTCTCCCACCACCCCCACCCCCCAGCAGTGCAGGGGCACCCTCCACCAGGCCCCCACTCATGTCTCCCACCACCCCCACCCCCCACCATCCAGGGGCACCCTCCACCAGGCCCCCACTCATGTCTCCCACCACCCCCACCCCCCAGCAGTGCAGGGGCACCCTCCACCAGGCCCCCACTCATGTCTACCACCACTCCCACCCCCCAGCGACCATGGGCAGCCCCCACCAGGCCCCCACGCATGTCTCCCACCACCCCCACCCCCCAGCCACCAGGGGCACCCTCCACCAGGCCCCCACCCATGTCTCCCACCACCCCCACCCCCCAGCCACCAGGGGCACCCTCCACCAGGCCCCCACTCATGTCTCCCACCACCCCCACCCCCCAGCATCCAGGGGCACCCTCCACCAGGCCCCCACCCATGTCTCCCACCACCCCACCCCCAGGAGTGCAGGGGCACCCTCCACCAGGCCCCCACTCATGTCTCCCACCAACCCCACCCCCCACCATCCAGGGGCACCCTCCACCAGGCCCCTACTCATGTCTTCCACCACACCCCAGCAGTGCAGGGGCACCCTCCACCAGGCCCCCACTCATGTCTACCACCACCCCCACCCCCCAGCCACCATGGGCAGCCCCCACCAGGCCCCCACTCATGTCTCCCACCACCCCCACCCCCCAGCAGTGCAGGGGCACCCTCCACCAGGCCCCCACTCATGTCTCCCACTACCCCCACCCCCCAGCAGTGCAGGGGCACCCTCCACCAGGCCCCCACTCATGTCTCCCACCACCCCCACCCCCCAGCAGTGCAGGGGCACCCTCCACCAGGCCCCCACTCATGTCTACCACCACCCCCACCCCCCACCATCCAGGGGCACCCTCCACCAGGCCCCCCCTCATGTCTCCCACCACCCCCACCCCCCTGCCACCATGGGCAGCCCCCACCAGGCCCCCACTCATGTCTCCCACCACCCCCACCCCCCAGCAGTGCAGGGGCACCCTCCACCAGGCCCCCACTCATGTCTCCCACCACCCCCAACCCCCAGCCACCAGGGGCACCCTCCACCAGGCCCCCACTCATGTCTCCCACCACCCCCACCCCCCAGCCACCAGGGGCACCCTCCACCAGGCCCCCACTCATGTCTCCCACCACCCCCACCCCCCAGCAGTGCAGGGGCACCCTCCACCAGGCCCCCACTCATGTCTCCCACCACCCCCACCCCCCACCATCCAGGGGCACCCTCCACCAGGCCCCCACTCATGTCCCCCTGCACCCCCACCCCACCAGCATCCAGGGGCACCCTCCACCAGGCCCCCACCCATGTCTCCCACCACCCCCACCCCCCAGCAGTGCAGGGGCACCCTCCACCAGGCCCCCACTCATGTCTACCACTACCCCCACTCCCCAGCCACCATGGGCAGCCCCCACCAGGCCCCCACTCATGTCTCCCACCACCCCCACCCCCCAGCAGTGCAGGGGCACCCTCCACCAGGCCCCCACTCATGTCTCCCACTACCCCCACCCCCCAGCAGTGCAGGGGCACCCTCCACCAGGCCCCCACTCATGTCTCCCACCACCCCCACCTCCCAGCCACCAGGGGCACCCTCCACCAGGCCCCCACTCATGTCTCCCACCACCCCCACCCCCCAGCCACCATGGGCAGCCCCCACCAGGCCCCCACTCATGTCTTCCACCACCCCCACCCCCCAGCCACCATGGGCAGCCCACCCCAGACACCCACTCATGTCTCCCACCGCCCCCACCCCCCAGCCACCAGGGGCACCCTCCACCAGGCCCCCACTCATGTCTCCCACCACCCCCACCGCCCAGCCACCAGGGACACCCTCCACCAGGCCCCCACCTATGTCTCCCACCACGCCCACCCCCAGCAGTGCTGGGGCACCCTCCACCAGGCCCCCACTCATGTCTCCCACCACCCCCACCCCCCAGCCACCAGGGGCACCCTCCACAACGCCCCCACTCATGTCTCCCACCACCCCCACCCCCCAGCCACCAGGGGCACCCTCCACCAGGCCCCCTCTCATGTCTCCCACCACCCCCACCCCCAGCAGTGCAGGGGCACCCTCCACCAGGCCCCCACTCATGTCTACCACCACCCCCACCCCCCACCATCCAGGGGCACCGTCCACCAGGCCCCCACTCATGTCTCCCACCACCCCCACCCCCCAGCAGTGCAGGGGCACCCTCCACCAGGCCCCCACCCATGTCTCCCACCACCCCCACCCCCCAGCCACCAGGGGCACCCTCCACCAGGCCCCCACTCATGTCCCCCTGCACCCCCACCCCCCAGCAACCAGGGGCACCCTCCACCAGGCCCCCACCCATGTCTCCCACCACCCCCACCCCCCAGCAGTGCAGGGGCACCCTCCACCAGGCCCCCACTCATGTCTCCCACCACCCTCACCCCCCAGCCACCATGGGCAGCCCCCACCAGGCCCCCACTCATGTCTACCACCACCCCCACCCCCCAGCCACCATGGGCAGCCCCCACCAGGCCCCCACTCATGTCTCCCACCACCCCCACCCCCCAGCCACCAGGGGCACCCTCCACCAGGCCCCCACTCATGTCTCCGACCACCCCCACCCCCCAGCAGTGCAGGGGCACCCTCCACCAGGCCCCCACTCATGTCTCCCACCACCCCCAGCCACCAGGGGCACCCTCCACCAGGCCCTCACTCATGTCCCCCTGGACCCCCACCCCCCAGCATCCAGGGGCACCCTCCACCAGGCCCCCACCCATGTCTCCCACCACCCCCACCCCCCAGCAGTGCAGGGGCACCCTCCACCAGGCCCCCACTCATGTCTCCCACCACCCCCACCCCCACCATCCAGGGGCACCCTCCACCAGGCCCCCACTCATGTCTCCCACCACCCCCACCCCCCAGCAGTGCAGGGGCACCCTCCACCAGGCCCCCACTCATGTCTCCCACCACCCCCACCCCCCAGCAGTGCAGGGGCACCCTCCACCAGGCCCCCACTCATGTCTCCCACCACCCCCACCCCCCAGCAGTGCAGGGGCACCCTCCACCAGGCCCCCACTCATGTCTCCCACCACCCCCACCCCCCACCATCCAGGGGCACCCTCCACCAGGCCCCCCCTCATGTCTCCCACCACCCCCACCCCCCTGCCACCATGGGTAGCCCCCACCAGGCCCAAACTCATGTCTCCCACCACCCCCACCCCCCAGCAGTGCAGGGGCACCCTCCACCAGGCCCCCACTCATGTCTCCCACCACCCCCAACCCCCAGCCACCAGGGGCACCCTCCACCAGGCCCCCACTCATGTCTCCCACCACCCCCACCCCCCAGCCACCAGGGGCACCCTCCACCAGGCCCCCACTCATGTCTCCCACCACCCCCACCCCCCAGCAGTGCAGGGGCACCCTCCACCAGGCCCCCACTCATGTCTCCCACCACCCCCACCCCCCAGCAGTGCAGGGGCACCCTCCACCAGGCCCCCACCCATGTCTCCCACCACCCCCACCCCCCAGCCACCAGGGGCACCCTCCACCAGGCCCCCACTCATGTCCCCCTGCACCCCCATCCCCCAGCAACCAGGGGCACCCTCCACCAGGCCCCCACCCATGTCTCCCACCACCCCCACCCCCCAGCAGTGCAGGGGCACCCTCCACCAGGCCCCCACTCATATCTCCCACCACCCTCACCCCCCAGCCACCATGGGCAGCCCCCACCAGGCCCCCACTCATGTCTACCACCACCCCCACCCCCCAGCCACCATGGGCAGCCCCCACCAGGCCCCCACTCATGTCTCCCACCACCCCCACCCCCCAGGGGCACCCTCCACCAGGCCCCCACTCATGTCTCCGACCACCCCCACCCCCCAGCAGTGCAGGGGCACCCTCCACCAGGCCCCCACTCATGTCTCCCACCACCCCCACCCCCACCATCCAGGGGCACCCTCCACCAGGCCCCCACTCATGTCTCCCACCACCCCCACCCCCCAGCAGTGCAGGGGCACCCTCCACCAGGCCCCCACTCATGTCTCCCACCACCCCCACCCCCCAGCAGTGCAGGGGCACCCTCCACCAGGCCCCCACTCATGTCTCCCACCACCCCCACCCCCCAGCAGTGCAGGGGCACCCTCCACCAGGCCCCCACTCATGTCTCCCACCACCCCCACCCCCCACCATCCAGGGGCACCCTCCACCAGGCCCCCCCTCATGTCTCCCACCACCCCCACCCCTCTGCCACCATGGGCAGCCCCCACCAGGCCCCCAATCATGTCTCCCACCACCCCCACCCCCCAGCAGTGCAGGGGCACCCTCCACCAGGCCCCCACTCATGTCTCCCACCACCCCCAACCCCCAGCCACCAGGGGCACCCTCCACCAGGCCCCCACTCATGTCTCCCACCACCCCCACCCCCCAGCCACCAGGGGCACCCTCCACCAGGCCCCCACTCATGTCTCCCACCACCCCCACCCCCCAGCCACCAGGGGCACCCTCCACCAGGCCCCCACTCATGTCTCCCACCACCCCCACCCCCCAGCAGTGCAGGGGCACCCTCCACCAGGCCCCCACCCATGTCTCCCACCACCCCCACCCCCCAGCCACCAGGGGCACCCTCCACCAGGCCCCCACTCATGTCCCCCTGCACCCCCACCCCCCAGCAACCAGGGGCACCCTCCACCAGGCCCCCACCCATGTCTCCCACCACCCCCACCCCCCAGCAGTGCAGGGGAACCCTCCACCAGGCCCCCACTCATGTCTCCCACCACCCTCACCCCCCAGCCACCATGGGCAGCCCCCACCAGGCCCCCACTCATGTCTACCACCACCCCCACCCCCCAGCCACCATGGGCAGCCCCAACCAGGCCCCCACTCATGTCTCCCACCACCCCCACCCCCCAGCCACCAGGGGCACCCTCCACCAGGCCCCCACTCATGTCTCCGACCACCCCCACCCCCCAGCAGTGCAGGGGCACCCTCCACCAGGCCCCCACTCATGTCTCCTACCACCCCCACCCCCCACCATCCAGGGGCACCCTCCACCAGGCCCCCACTCATGTCTACCACCACTCCCACCCCCCAGCCACCATGGGCAGCCCCCACCAGGCCCCCACTCATGTCTCCCACCACCCCCACCCCCCAGCAGTGCAGGGGCACCCTCCACCAGGCCCCCACTCATGTCTCCCACTACCCCCACCCCCCCAGCAGTGCAGGGGCACCCTCCACCAGGCCCCCACTCATGTCTCCCACCACCCCCACCCCCCACCATCCAGGGGCACCCTCCACCAGGCCCCCACTCATGTCTCCCACCACCCCCACCCCCCAGCAGTGCAGGGGCACCCTCCACCAGGCCCCCACTCATGTCTACCACCACTCCCACCCCCAGCCACCATGGGCAGCCCCCACCAGGCCCCCACGCATGTATCCCACCACCCCCACCCCCCAGCCACCAGGGGCACCCTCCACCAGGCCCCCACCCATGTCTCCCACCACCCCCACCCCCCAGCCACCAGGGGCACCCTCCACCAGGCCCCCACTCATGTCTCCCACCACCCCCACCCCCCAGCATCCAGGGGCACCCTCCACCAGGCCCCCACCCATGTCTCCCACCACCCCCACCCCCCAGCAGTGCAGGGGCACCCTCCACGAGGCCCCCACTCATGTCTCCCACCACCACAACCCCCCACCATCCAGGGGCACCCTCCACCAGGCCCCTACTCATGTCTCCCACCACACCCCAGCAGTGCAGGGGCACCCTCCACCAGGCCCCCACTCATGTCTACCACCACCCCCACCCCCCAGCCACCATGGGCAGCCCCCACCAGGCCCCCACTCATGTCTCCCACCACCCCCACCCCCCAGCAGTGCAGGGGCACCCTCCACCAGGCCCCCACTCATGTCTCCCACTACCCCCACCCCCCAGCAGTGCAGGGGCACCCTCCACCAGGCCCCCACTCATGTCTCCCACCACCCCCACCCCCCAGCAGTGCAGGGGCACCCTCCACCAGGCCCCCACTCATGTCTTCCACCACCCCCACCCCCCACCATCCAGGGGCACCCTCCACCAGGCCCCCCCTCATGTCTCCCACTACCCCCACCCCCCTGCCACCATGGGCAGCCCCCACCAGGCCCCCACTCATGTCTCCCACCACCCCCACCCCCCAGCAGTGCAGGGGCACCCTCCACCAGGCCCCCACTCATGTCTCCCACCACCCCCAACCCCCAGCCACCAGGGGCACCCTCCACCAGGCCCCCACTCATGTCTCCCACCACCCCCACCCCCCAGCCACCAGGGGCACCCTCCACCAGGCCCCCACTCATGTCTCCCACCACCCCCACCCCCCAGCAGTGCAGGGGCTCCCTCCACCAGGCCCCCAATCATGTCTCCCACCACCCCCACCCCCCACCATCCAGGGGCACCCTCCACCAGGCCCCCACTCATGTCTCCCACCACCCCCACCCCCCAGCAGTGCAGGGGCACCCTCCACCAGGCCCCCACTCATGTCTACCACCACTCCCACCCCCCAGCCACCATGGGCAGCCCCCACCAGGCCCCCACGCATGTCTCCCACCACCCCCACCCCCCAGCCACCAGGGGCACCCTCCACCAGGCCCCCACCCATGTCTCCCACCACCCCCACCCCCCAGCCACCAGGGGCACCCTCCACCAGGCCCCCACTCATGTCTCCCACCACCCCCACCCCCCAGCATCCAGGGGCACCCTCCACCAGGCCCCCACCCATGTCTCCCACCACCCCCACCCCCCAGCAGTGCAGGGGCACCCTCCACCAGGCCCCCACTCATGTCTCCCACCAACCCCACCCCCCACCATCCAGGGGCACCCTCCACCAGGCCCCTACTCATGTCTCCCACCACACCCCAGCAGTGCAGGGGCACCCTCCACCAGGCCCCCACTCATGTCTACCACCACCCCCACCCCCCAGCCACCATGGGCAGCCCCCACCAGGCCCCCACTCATGTCTCCCACCACCCCCACCCCCCAGCAGTGCAGGGGCACCCTCCACCAGGCCCCCACTCATGTCTCCCACTACCCCCACCCCCCAGCAGTGCAGGGGCACCCTCCACCAGGCCCCCACTCATGTCTCCCACCACCCCCACCACCCAGCAGTGCAGGGGCACCCTCCACCAGGCCCCCACTCATGTCTCCCACCACCCCCACCCCCCACCATCCAGGGGCACCCTCCACCAGGCCCCCCCTCATGTCTCCCACCACCCCCACCCCCCTGCCACCATGGGCAGCCCCCACCAGGCCCCCACTCATGTCTCCCACCACCCCCACCCCCCAGCAGTGCAGGGGCACCCTCCACCAGGCCCCCACTCATGTCTCCCACCACCCCCAACCCCCAGCCACCAGGGGCACCCTCCACCAGGCCCCCACTCATGTCTCCCACCACCCCCACCCCCCTGCCACCATGGGCAGCCCCCACCAGGCCCCCACTCATGTCTCCCACCACCCCCACCCCCCAGCAGTGCAGGGGCACCCTCCACCAGGCCCCCACTCATGTCTCCCACCACCCCCAACCCCCAGCCACCAGGGGCACCCTCCACCAGGCCCCCACTCATGTCTCCCACCACCCCCACCCCCCAGCCACCAGGGGCACCCTCCACCAGGCCCCCACTCATGTCTCCCACCACCCCCACCCCCCAGCAGTGCAGGGGCACCCTCCACCAGGCCCCCACTCATGTCTCCCACCACCCCCACCCCCCACCATCCAGGGGCACCCTCCACCAGGCCCCCACTCATGTCCCCCTGCACCCCCACCCCACCAGCATCCAGGGGCACCCTCCACCAGGCCCCCACCCATGTCTCCCACCACCCCCACCCCCCAGCAGTGCAGGGGCACCCTCCACCAGGCCCCCACTCATGTCTACCACTACCCCCACTCCCCAGCCACCATGGGCAGCCCCCACCAGGCCCCCACTCATGTCTCCCACCACCCCCACCCCCCAGCAGTGCAGGGGCACCCTCCACCAGGCCCCCACTCATGTCTCCCACTACCCCCACCCCCCAGCAGTGCAGGGGCACCCTCCAACAGGCCCCCACTCATGTCTCCCACCACCCCCACCCCCCAGCAGTGCAGGGGCACCCTCCACCAGGCCCCCACTCATGTCTCCCACCACCCCCACCCCCCAGCAGTGCAGGGGCACCCTCCACCAGGCCCCCACTCATGTCTCCCACCAACCCCACCCCCCACCATCCAGGGGCACCCTCCACCAGGCCCCTACTCATGTCTCCCACCACACCCCAGCAGTGCAGGGGCACCCTCCACCAGGCCCCCACTCATGTCTCCCACTACCCCCACCCCCCAGCAGTGCAGGGGCACCCTCCACCAGGCCCCCACTCATGTCTCCCACCACCCCCACCCCCCAGCAGTGCAGGGGCACCCTCCACCAGGCCCCCACTCATGTCTCCCACCACCCCCACCCCCCAGCAGTGCAGGGGCACCCTCCACCAGGCCCCCACTCATGTCTCCCACCACCCCCACCCCCCACCATCCAGGGGCACCCTCCACCAGGCCCCCCCTCATGTCTCCCACCACCCCCACCCCCCTGCCACCATGGGCAGCCCCCACCAGGCCCCCACTCATGTCTCCCACCACCCCCACCCCCCAGCAGTGCAGGGGCACCCTCCACCAGGCCCCCACTCATGTCTCCCACCACCCCCAACCCCCAGCCACCAGGGGCACCCTCCACCAGGCCCCCACTCATGTCTCCCACCACCCCCACCCCCCAGCCACCAGGGGCACCCTCCACCAGGCCCCCACTCATGTCTCCCACCACCCCCACCCCCCAGCAGTGCAGGGGCACCCTCCACCAGGCCCCCACTCATGTCTCCCACCACCCCCACCCCCCACCATCCAGGGGCACCCTCCACCAGGCCCCCACTCATGGCCCCCTGCACCCCCACCCCACCAGCATCCAGGGGCACCCTCCACCAGGCCCCCACCCATGTCTCCCACCACCCCCACCCCCCAGCAGTGCAGGGGCACCCTCCACCAGGCCCCCACTCATGTCTACCACTACCCCCACTCCCCAGCCACCATGGGCAGCCCCCACCAGGCCCCCACTCATGTCTCCCACCACCCCCACCCCCCAGCAGTGCAGGGGCACCCTCCACCAGGCCCCCACTCATGTCTCCCACTACCCCCACCCCCCAGCAGTGCAGGGGCACCCTCCACCAGGCCCCCACTCATGTCTCCCACCACCCCCACCCCCCAGCAGTGCAGGGGCACCCTCCACCAGGCCCCCACTCATGTCTCCCACCACCCCCACCCCCCAGCAGTGCAGGGGCACCCTCCACCAGGCCCCCACTCATGTCTCCCACCAACCCCACCCCCCGCCATCCAGGGGCACCCTCCACCAGGCCCCTACTCATGTCTCCCACCACCCCCACCCCCCAGCAGTGCAGGGGCACCCTCCACCAGGCCCCCACTCATGTCTCCCACCACCCCCACCCCCCACCATCCAGGGGCACCCTCCACCAGGCCCCCACTCATGTCTCCCACCACCCCCACCCCCCAGCAGTGCAGGGGCACCCTCCACCAGGCCCCCACTCATGTCTACCACCACTCCCACCCCCCAGCCACCATGGGCAGCCCCCACCAGGCCCCCACGCATGTCTCCCACCACCCCCACCCCCCAGCCACCAGGGGCACCCTCCACCAGGCCCCCACCCATGTCTCCCACCACCCCCACCCCCAGCCACCAGGGGCACCCTCCACCAGGCCCCCACTCATGTCTCCCACCACCCCCACCCCCCAGCATCCAGGGGCACCCTCCACCAGGCCCCCACCCATGTCTCCCACCACCCCCACCCCCCAGCAGTGCAGGGGCACCCTCCACCAGGCCCCCACTCATGTCTCCCACCACCCCCACCCCACACCATCCGCGCACCCTCCACCAGGCCCCCACTCATGTCTCCCACCACCCCCACCCCCCAGCCACCAGGGGCACCCTCCACCAGGCCCCCACTCATGTCTCCCACCACCCCCACCCCCCAGCAGTGCAGGGGCACCCTCCACCAGGCCCCCACTCATATCTCCAACCCACCCCCACCCCCCAGCCACCATGGGCAGCCTCCACCAGGTCCTCACAATCCCCAATCATGTGCGTCATGGTCAGCCTCCACAGCCAAAAAGCCCTACCAAGTAACACATTCACCCACATGGAAATGGAAATTACATGTTACACCCCCAATGTTCATGAAGCTAATGAACCCATGTCCGTCACACACAATGGTTGCAATTGAATAGGAAAACACCCAACATGACATGCATGAAACCAATGAGATGATACCACACAGTGAAGTATGAAAACAAAATTGTATTGAAAAAAAGAAAGAATGCTAAAGAAATGAAACAAACTACAATGGGAATGAGAAAAAATAAGCTGCATGTCCGTATAAAAAAAAAAAACAGCAAATCCGAATCCAAAAAAATGTCGTCCAAAGTCAAATGTAAAAAAATATCTATCCTATTAAGATCTATGTAAAAAACTTCCAAGGGTCCATGAGCCCAAATGAACAAAGGAAACCTACAAAAAAACCTAACTAAAATGCAACTATATACAAAAAGTGGAGCAGTGTCCGTCGACTCCAAATCATAAGAACAAACAAAGGAAACCTAAAACTAAAGAACTATATACAAAGGCGGCGGGCAAGTCCAGCGGCTCACTCTGTGGTGTTCCGGGCCAGGGCATCATCGAACTCCTGTTCGATGTCCCGGAGGCGGTCCAGTTCCATGGCCCCGAGGGTCCGCAGGAACGACGCCGTGTCCTCCTCCAACCCCCTGCGGATTTCCTCGAGGCACTCGGCCCGCCTCAGGGCCCTCCGCATGGAGTTCTCCGCCCTGACCATTGTGAGCCGCGCCTCTTCCGCCTGCCGCCGCTCCGCACCTATGGCGTGGCCCAACTGCTGCCACACGGAAGACACTCTCTGTCCTGCGTCCTCCTGCCCTCCGGCCGATGCCTGCCCCTCCGATGTCGAAGGCCCCGAGCCTTCATGGCTCCCACCATGTTGCTGCTGCTGCTCTGCCTCTGCCCGTGCACTGCCTCCTGCTGCCTGCACATCCTCCGCCGGCTGGGGTGCAGTTGTTGATGTGGCCACCCCTGCTGGACGTCCGACTCCCGACTGTGGCAGGGATGCCTCCTCCACCAGCCTGGCCGCACTGTCAGAGGCAGCTCCACAGGGCACCCAGGTGACTGATGGGTGGGAAGATGGCACAGAGGACGACTGGCGCATAGGGGGTCCAGTTGAGGAGGGGGTCGGAGCACGCCCCATCAGACGGAGGAATCCAGTCTGGGTGACCTGTCCCAGCAGGCTGACGTGGTCAACGAGCCATTCGAGATGACGTGCAGTCTCTCCATGAAAAGACTGCAGGTTACCTCGCATGGCCCGTTGACGCAACGCCACACCAGCCAGGACAGGCTCAACCCGGACCTGGATAGCCACGTCCACAGGCAGAGGAAGGCCAGTTGACGTCAGCTCATCCCCTGCCTGAAAACAGGTCTGGACGTAGGCATCCCTGCTGGTGCAAGATGATGCAGGGACAGGATCGGGGACAGGATTGCACACAGGCACCTCCGCGGCGGCCTGTGCTGCATCCTGTCCCTGGTCCTGCACTGCACCACTAGCACCAGTGGGATCCCCACCTCCAGACCCCGTCTCTGGTGCTTGCACGGCCTCCTCCTCCACCAAACCCCCCACCAACCTGGATGACTCCGTGCCATCTTCCCCTGTTGGGCCCTGTGGGGTCCCAGCTGCCCCTTCTGCTGCCGAGGAGTCCAACTCCAACCTCTGCCTCTTGGACTTCCCCCCGGCAGCTGCGGCCTGGGACACGGCACCGGACTCCTCACTCCCCGACGAGATGACAACACGGGAGGGGAGCCGGGCCTTGCGTCTCTGGCTGGCGGTGGGATCCCCGCCGCTGTGCTCCACAGCACCTTCTCCGCCCTCTTCATCAGTTGACACTGCAGACAGGGAGAAACAAAACACAGGCATCAGGGCACTGTACAATGGACACATACACACATGACAGTTGCACATGAGTGGCATTGGCAAACCTCAGACATGTCATCACAATCCCCAACACACATGTCATTGCAACTCGCACACATGAGCCATACCACAGCCATATCGCAACTGCCACCACCATACATACACATACAACAGCATGAGCAGCCAAAGGTGAGCCAGACATCACATGCAACACAGGAAGTGCACCACACATGTACACACACCACCACAGTCGCATGCATGTGTACACCTCTGCCAAGTGTCGCACTGTTCAGACGGGCATCCATGTCACATCTGCCAATCAGGCTTCCACATACCGCTGTCACATGCATCCATGTTGCATCACTGTTGCACCCTTGTCAAATACACACACATGCACATGTACACAGTGCTCATACATGCAGCCGAAAACAACAAACATGTGTGACATCACGGACATGTCTACTTACATACACATTCATCCAAACATGTGTGCACACACAACTGCATTTGGCATGCAAGCCTACACACACAAGCACCATCCATGTCTCACACATTACAGCCCTCGCATGTGTCAGCCCCCTGGCCCTGTACACCCCCACCCATACTCGATCCCATACAAACAGATGTGCAACCTGCACACTACCGAATAATCACCACACGCACTGCTCACAATCAGGATGCATGTACACTCACTGCTCGACTCCAGACGGGTCTGCTTCTCCAGGACCTGGACGTGGAGCGCTGGGATATGCGTTCCAGGACCCTCATCTGTTCTTCTGACAAGTGGCCCTGGCGCCCCTTGGCATCCGCTGCCTTCAAGAGGCGCCGGGCCTTGTTCAGGGTCCTGGACCTGAAGTCCTCCCAGCGCTTCCTGACATGTTGTAAGTCGCGGACTGCCACCCCCTCCGCGTTGATGGCAGTCACGATGTCAGTCCAGATCCGAGTCCGTCCTTCCTTGTCGGCGCGGGAACTTCCGAAGAGGGCATCATACTGCCCCAGGACTTGCTCCACCAGGACACCAACTTCGGTGGCACTGAAGCTGGTGCCCCTCTGCCTCTCTGGCCGGGGGTTGTCAGTGGTCACAGATGGTGTTTGCCCCGACATGACAACCCCAGAGGCAGGAGTGGGTGGGCAACTGGGTCCTGGGGCTGGGCTGTGGAGCGATGGAATCCCAGTCGGGAGTCTTCGGTTCCAGCAGGGGTGGTCACAGCAACAGCACCCCTGGCTGATGTGCAGGCAGCAAATGGCAGTGCACGTGGGCAGCAGGCAGTCAGGCAGCAGCAGATGGCAGGTGGGAGCGTGCTCGTGGCTCTGGGGGGTAGTAGTTCGGCCTTCGGGCAGGAGCGTGGTCTTCCTTGTGCATACGCGTGGCCAGCTTGATACGGAGTGATTTGGCACGTGAAAAATCTGCACGTCAGCGTGAAATTCGAGGAAAGGCCCTTAGCGCGTAAGCGTGTCAGCACGCATATGCGATTCTATTGGACCAAAGGCCCTCAGCGCGTAAGCGCGTCTGTGACGTGACCCACACGGGTGTTTCCCACACAGCATGTGATGACAGAGCACACGTGGAAAGACTGCACGTCAGAGTGTCATCGCGTGTAATTGGACAGCACGTCAGAGTGTCAGCGTGTGTAATTGGTGGGAATGGGCCTAGCGTGTACATGCGGCAGTGACAAAGCGTGTAATTGGTGGAAATGGCCCTACACGCAGGAGTGACAAAGCGTGTAATTGGTGGAAATGGCCCTAGCGCGTACATGCCGCGCAAGTGACGCTGGACGTGTTGTCCTGTATAAAAGGTACGTGTAGAACACCATTTCCTTGTATGTGCTTTTCGTGGAGAGCGAGTGGGTGAATTCTGTACTTCTTGTCGTTTCACACGCGATTTACTTCACAGCGTTTCAAGTTCGTATTCCCTGTTACCTCTGACAGCTTTTTCTCGTTTTTCTCTTTTACTGGTTTACCTGGGCCTGTTCCCTCAAACAGTGTTCCCTTCTACTGTTGTCCTGTCTCCTCAGACAGCGTACAAATCTTCTTTTGGCGGCGGTGTTGCCAACCAAACGTGCTCCTTTTTCACGCTCTTTTAACTGGCAGACGGTGAGTCACGCACGTACCTAACATCTGTGCTTGCCCCATGTGTAGCCTCCCCCTTCAGAGGTCATTCTAGGCTGCGTGTGACACGCATACGTTCATTCTTGTGTTACTGGGTGCCACAGCGTAGTGCAGCTTTTTCTTTCTGCACACGTGGTCTAGGAGGGGTTGCGTGCACGTCATCTCCCTTTTTTGGGGCTCCTGTGCGTAGCGTGACCCGTCATCTTTCCCCAGGGGTTACATTCAGCCTTGCAAGAGCACAAGGGTACAATTACCATCTGGTACCCAAACCCTTTGACCCCCAATTGCCCAGGACAATAGTTTACAGCCACTCCCATACGCACATTTACATCAGTGCCATGGCTGGGAGGCGAGGATTCCGTAAGGGTGGCAAAGGTGGAAGAGCCACAAGTGGTGGCCGTGGTGGATCCGGTAGGGGACGTGGTCGTTACTTGCAGGGTGAGCCTGTCCCCCCATGTGTGGAGGACCAGTCAAGGGCCCCCATAATCCCCCCCCTCCCATTGAGGCTGATGTGGCTGACACCATCCATGCTCAGCCTTTGTTGGACCAGCCCATTGTGGCACCAGACCTGGCTGACTCCATGGCTGACTTCCAGGTCAGCAGGACTATGACACGTGCGCTGGTGCACGTTGATATCACCATGCCACGTGCATCTGGGGCAGCAAGGTCATCTGCTGCCCCAAGTAGGCAGGGCAGAGAGGCTGCAGGGGCAGCTGCGGCTCCATCCACCCCAGCCCTCACACACCCAGCCAGGATAGTGTCGGTCCTAGTCCATCCTGCTGGCATGAACAGCAGACAGATCCCTAAGACAAGCTGTGGCCGCAGGATTCAAAGAGACAGAAGCGTCAGGGACAGGCAAGACCTTGGGGTGTTGGCCATAAAGGGCGTAGAAAGGAGAGAAACCCGTAGCAGAGTGAGCCGCGTTATTGTATGCGAACTCGGCAAGCCGTACAACACTCAAGCAGGAGGACTGCTGCTGCAAGATAAGACATCTGAGATACTGCTCCATAGATTGATTCGTCCTTTCAGTCTGCCCATCAGTCTCAGGGTGATAGGCCGAGGAATACCCGGTATCGATGCCAAGCAGTTTAGTCAAAGCTCTCCAAAAACGAGAGGTAAACTGCGACCCTCGGTCGGAGATAATAACAGAAGGAAGCCCAAACAACGTGAAAACAGATTAAAAAAAAACTCTGCCAGGACCGGGGCCGAAGGGATCCCCTTACAGGGGACAAAACGAGCCATTTTGGTGAATGTATCCACCACCACCCAGATGGTATCAAACCCCCGCACCCTGGGGAGATCGGTCACAAAATCCATAGTCAGTATGTGCCAAGGTCTTGGAAGTACCGGTAGCGGAAGCAGCAGGTCGATTGGACGACCTCTTCGATGTTTGGCCTGAGCGCAAACAGAGCAAGAGTTGACATAGCATTCCACGTCACGCTTCGTAGAGGGCCACCAGCACCAGCGCTTTAGGAGATCCATGGTACACTCCTGGCCGGGATGGGCATTAAAGGGGGCATCATGAGACCATTCAAGGGCCAGGTTACGGGTGTCAGGAGTGGGGAGAAACAAGCGATCATGCACGAAAGGCAAACCGTCACAATACACCGGATCCCAATCTCACAGTTGGTAAGAGTGACTGCTCGTCCATGCTCGCACAGAATCCAACAATGAGAGAGAGGGAGAGCAGAGACAAATCACGTGACTCTTACCTAGAACAGTATCAGGGAAGGTTGGCAACGAGACCCCACCCGGAGAGCGTGACAAGGCGTCTGCTTTTCCATGAGTGACCCCAGGACGATGAGTGATGTGAAAATCAAAAGCGGAAAAGAAGAGATGCCACCGGACCTGTGTGCTGTTGATGCACTTTAGGGAGGCCAAATCCTGCAGGTTCTGATGATCGGAGTAGACAGTGATTGGATACTTAGCCCCCAGGAGATGGTGGTGCCAGACACGAAAGGCGTCCATGACAGCCAGAAGTTCCTTTTCCGTTACAGTATAATGGGCCTCAGTACTGGAAAACTTGTGGGAGTGGTATGCCACCGGGTGCAACTTGCCCGTCGTTGGACATGTCTGAGACAACACCGCACCGAGGGCGAAAGAAGAAGCGTCCGCCTCGACTATGAATGGAAGTTCGGGATTGGGGTGCTGAAGGATTGGTGCGGTGATGAAAGCGGTCTTCAGAGCCTCGAAGGATTCCTGATGTTCGTTTCGCCACTGAAAGGGTACTTGTCAGAGCCGTGAGTGGGGCCTCAATTGTAGAAAAGGACGAAATAAAGCGCCTGTAGAAGTTGGCGAAGCCCAAAAAGGCCTGCAAAGCCTTGAGTGTCTGAGGAATCGGCCAATCTAGGACCGCCCTCACCTTGGATTCGTTCATTCACACTTGAGCCAATGCCTGCACCAACTCCCATGCTGAGTGTATCAGGAGTGTGGGATTGCACAGAGTCCACCAGGGCTCCTGCCCCTAGTGTCCAGAGCGGTGCAGGACACTCAGGATCACCACCACCTTCCAAGCGGAAGAGGAAGAGTGCTCGTCCGGCACAGGCTGATGCCCCAGACACGGCTACACAGTCCGGCCCGTCGAGGAAGCCCAGCTTCACGGATGACGAACTGAATGCACTTGTCGAGTATGTGTCCGCACATGACAACGAGATGGTCATTGTTGCAGGATCCAAGACCACACCTGCACAATGCCAGGCACACTGGCAGACCGTTGCGTACATCGTAAGTGCCCTTGGAATCGTGAGGCGCACAGCCAATGATTGCTATAAGCGCTGGAATGACCTAAAGCGCAGGGCAAAGAGTAAGCTGGCCTCAAGTCATGCCGCAACTCTAGTGACTGGAGGTGGGTCTCCAGTAGTAGACATGGAACTCATTCCACATGAGTCAGTCGCTGGGACCTACGTCACGCAGGAACAGATCCAAGGCGTGGGAGATCTGCCTGATTACGAGGCATTGTCCGGTGAGTGCACATGCATGTGTGTGTCATCCATGTGCATGGTGTGTGTGAGGGATTCTGTTTGTGTGCCAGGTGAGAGTGTGTGCGTCTGAGTCGTATGGGTCAGCCATGTGCTTCATGCAATACATCCTGCGCAGCTGCATTTGGCCATAGCAGTATCCCTTCTGCCAACAGTAGACATCTAGCCCAACTGCACGCCAGTTGCCCTTGAAGTGTCACCTTGCCACAACATTGTTGCTTATTTTTCACTGTTCATTCAGTCAGATTGTTTGCATTCCACCACTTTTACTAGGCATTTTGCAGTCCTCTAGTCACATGTCTGACATGGCTATGGTAAAGTGGAGTGACTTTGTTACCTGGATATCATTTGTTCACACATGTCCCTGTGCAATTGGACCATTTCGGACTGGCAGCTCCAGGTGAAAAATCTGACCTGTTTGAATTAGAAAAGCTATTACATGCGGGAACTGGACTGAATGAATAGGTGCTGCCCTCCTCTCCAACTTCACTCAATAGCAATGGTACATGCCATCTGTGTGATGGCATGTGTGTTTCACCTGGCAATCACAGGCCAATGTGTGATGCCACTGCCAGGCAGCATGCAGAAAATGTGTACATCTTCCATCTTGGTGACATCAGTGTGTGCCATTTGCCTGCCCTTCATATGCAGTGAGGGTGCATGCATGGGAGGGTTTTAGTCATGTGGGACATGTGTCAATCAAGTACTGGTTCTCTTGCTTCTCAGCCCTCATTGTGTGCCATGGTGCTAATGCCTGTTTCCATTTCTTTGTTTTTATGTCTTTGCAGGGGAAGACGCACCTGATACTGCTGGGGTTGTGGAGATGGTGCAGACCCAGGAGGGGTCCGAGGGCCAACCAACCACCAGTGAGGGACGTGGTGTGGTGGTGGGTGAGAACCCACAACTGCTGCAGGTCGTGCTCTCAAGGGGTGTCTCTGGCTGCACCTCCCCCGAGCTGTACTCAGGTGTTGATTCGGATGAGACCTACGTGCCGTCGCAGGTGAGTGTTCCAGGGAGGGATTCTGTTCTGTCCCACCCACCTGCACCAGGTCAGAACCCTCAATGGGGATGTCAGTGTTGGCAGCTACACCTTTGGTGGTTACGGATGCAGGGTCACACTCCGCGACATCTGATCCTGTTCCTGGGCCAGCAGATCAGAGGGGGAATGCAGTCCTGCGCCTCAGGCAGTGCCGGCACAGCAAGGCGCAGTTCGCCTTGCCCCAGACAGGTGTGGTGCCCGCCGACGTGGTGGCTGTACGCCACCTGGCAATACTGCATGGGAGCAATCCATTTACGGTATGGCAACCTAACAGGCAGCATCATCCGAGATGATGGCTCAGGCCATGGATAGGGTGGCCACTTCCATTCTCCCCCCTGAAAGGCTGATGGAGCGACTACAGCAGGCAACCGACTCCATCTGCCAGTCACACAGGGAGGACATGTTGGGGTCCAACAGGGACAGGCGGGCGGCACTGGCGACTCTGCAGGAGGCCATCTCCATTGAGTCCCAGGGCCACAGGGAAGCCCTGAGGCAGGAGCTCCTTCACCTCAGGACGACTCTTGTTGAGCTTGAGGCTTCAACACACCAAAGGGCAGAACAGCAGCTGGAGCGTCTCACCCGTACGCTCTCAGCTGAGATGCAGGCAACGAGGGCGGAGGTCCGGGCATCCCGTGAGTTGTTGCATGGGGACCTCCGCACACTCATCCTCCAGAACCAGACCTACCACACCCGCATGCTTGCAGCCATGGAGGAGCAGACTAGGGCCTTGCGTGGGCTGCCTCCCATAGTGCAACCACCTCCGGATGCAGCTGCACAGGGTGATAATAGCGACAGCAGTGATACTCCCACAATAGGGTAGCCGTGTGGGCCATGAGCCCATGGAGGTGTTTTTTTTTCCCAGGATCCACACAGGTGGGTTCTGGTGTGCACCCTGTCCTCGGACCTCCTGGGTGGCCTCCCCAACCCCCCCGGGCCCATCAATGGCCATTTTTGATTTTTTTTTATTTTTATTTTTATTTTTATTTTTAATTATTTTTTTCCCAATTTTTTTGGGACAATTTGTTGGCTTCCGTGGTTCCTGTGGGCATACGCTGCATTGTGGCTGGGCACATGCAGGCTTGTCATGTATTTGGTTCAGATGCTTGGGTTTGAGTCACACACACCCCTCCTGCTTCCCGTTTCCATGGGCTTGCAAAGGGTGTGCCCAAGTGACATTGACGTACATGGTGACATTGGACTCCCACTACATGTGTGGGTAGTCTAGTCAATACTGTGTATACATTCCTAGTGCATATTGCTGTTGTGTTGTACACTGCATGTTGCATTGATGTGTAACTCATCATCTGTGTCTACCTCCCAATTTGCAGGTCCCTTCCTCATGTCTACACAAGGCCCTCTAGTCTGGAGATGGGGTCCATGTTGGCAGCAGTGCACCTACAACTCTACATGGCGCCAACACTGCACAGTTGGAAGTGGTGGGAGTGCAGGCATTTCCAGGTGGTGAGACTACTAATATATAACATTTGTGATGTCATGTTAATGGTAGTACCTGCTCAAGTTTGTTGTTGGTCCTGCATTACTGTGAGCATTTCAGGTGTTGCAAGTTTCAATTAGGGACACTCCACATTGTGACACTAGTGTCATGTTGTGGGGATTACTTTGTTTACCTGCAAATAGCATGACATGGCACGGCGTGTCGTGTGGCGGTGCTGGGGATGGGTTGGCTGACATGGCACTGTCCTCTTGTTGCATTTTGCAAGTGGGTATTCATTTTAGCTGCTTGAATGTGTTTCTTCACAAAACTGCATTGGTGGTGTCTGTGTGGGTATGGATGCACACATTGTGACACTTCCAGGTGAACAATCTCAGGCTGATATGGTTTTCACGGTTCATTCTCCAGACATTCAGGATCAGTGTCAGGTTGAGTCATCATTGATTGTCAGATGGAATGTGCCAGGGCAGTGTGCACTCCACAGGGGTGTGATTTCTATGTGAAGTAATTAGCCACTAGCTGTGTACGGGCTGCCTCCCCCGTGCCCTTTCCCCTCCCATGCGCAGCGGCTGTGCATGTGGTTGGGGATGTGGGGCCACCACCATGTCCACGGCCAGGCCCCGGCGTGTTGCGTTGTGCAGGACACATGCTGCCACTATGATCCTGCACACTACTGGGAGAGCGTACAACAGCTGCCCGCCAGAACGGTCAAGGGAGCGAAAGCGTGACTTTAGCACTCCGAATGTGCGCTCCACTATGCCCCGGGTTGTAATGTGGGCTGTGTTATATCTTACCTGGGGTGGCGTGGTGGGGTTCCGAATTGGCGTCATCATGTGGGGGCTGAGAGGGTAGGCACTGTCCCCTGTGGAGGTGGTGATTGGTATCATTAGTGGGGTTGTGACCTTGCTCAGTATCTGACATGCATGCATGTCCAGTGGCATTCATACTCACCAAGCAGCCATGTATCGCCTTGCCGCCCAGCTTCTAGGTCCCGGCTTAGGGTGGACATTCGGTAAATGAAGCTGTCGTGGGTTGACCCGGGATAGTTGGCATATACTGAGGTGATGATTCCCTTGGCATTACATACTACCTGCACGTTGATGGAATGCCATTGCTTGCGGTTCCTATAGATGTGCTCTGATGCCTTGGGGGGACGTAGAGCCACATGGGTGCAGTCGATGGCACCTAGCACTTTGGGGAATCGTGCCACACCGTAAAAATCCCGGGCGGCAGCATGCCTTTCTGCAGGTGTTCTGGGCAGGTATATGTGCCTGCGGACTGATGGGCGTGCAGTGATGATGTTCAAGACCTGGTGTAGGCAGCGTGACTGGGTGGCCTGTGATACACCACCCACAATGGCACTTGTCCGCTGAAATGATCCAGTGGCTAAGAAGTGCAGTACATTGAGGACCTTCTCCAGGGGGCTGAGTGCTTGGGAGCACAGGGTGGGTGATGTGAGGTCATCCTCCCACTCACTCACCAGGTCCAGTATAATGTGTGGTGGAAACCTGTACCTCCCATGCACCTGGTCATCAGTTACCCTGAAAAGGCTGGTTCTGGGTGTGAATATTCTGGCCCTGACTATCCTCCTCCTCCTCCTTTGGTAGCCCACGCCCACTTGTTACACATCGCGGCAAGTGGTCTTTATGGGCACGGACCCGCTTGTGCGGTGTCCTGATTCCTAACATTTCTAAGATGGAAGCTGGTGAATTTTCCCGACCTGCTGGCAGCGGTCTAGTGGTTGCACGCTCCCTTGACGTGCGGACGACCGATCACGTGATCCTTTATCCGGAAACGAAGCGACCAGTGCTTCGCGTTGCTTCTGCCTTTGACGCTCCGTGAGTTCGCTTCTGAAACCTTTCTCTTCATGCTCTCATTTCTCTCTGTTGATTGCGGCTCCTACTTACCCGGTGTTACTTTCTCTTGTCAGATCCTCCTCTCAGCCTTTGCTGGTTTCCTTCTCCACCGGCTTCGCGAATCCATCTTATTTGTCTCCCATTCCGGTCAGATCTCCATCTGAGTAAGTTCCCTTTCTCTAGGATTCCCTTGAATATTCTACCAGGTCCTCATCTTCTGTTATCCTTCCAAACTCTCCCGACTCGCCCGGAGCTGTCCTTTTCAGCCAGGTTCCAGATCCAAATTTTCCCCCAGTCCTTTTTGGGTGAGAGTGTTCCCATTGATATTTCTTTCCTTTCCCTTCCATGCACCCTCCTCTAACCTGCTCCCTATTTCTTCACTTCTCATTCTTGCAGACACGGTGTCTTGTGTGATTCCCGGGGGTTCCTGTCAGAGACGTCCAACCTTCCATCATAAAACCTGATCTACACGAGCTGGGATTTCGTCCAGGGTTTTCTTCCCATTGAGGGTTTCCCTGGGAGTCCTGCCCGCTCTCCTGGGTTACATTACCCTGGGCTGAGTGGCCAGGGCTGTCACTGGGAAATCTTCACAGCTGCTTCAACCCTCCCAGTTGGAGTCATCGATTGCCAAGGTGAGCTGTTTGTGAGCTATTACCTGATTTAATTCTACAACAGCTTGCTCAGATTTACAGAGTTTCCTAATAGTATTAACACCACTGCTGCTAGGAACGGTATGTTCATCCTGGGTCTGAGCTTGTTATTTTGTTAGTGCGCAAATTTATGCGTTGCGCGTGTTGTAGGCGAGCGTGTGACCCGCGCACCCCTGAAATCCAGTACCCAGTCCAATAGCGTGTGGAAATTCCCGCGCACCCCGGGATACAGGTGCGCTGACGTACTTGCGTGTGTAAGTGCCCGCACACCCCTGATATACACGTACATAGGCCAATCGCGTGTACGCGCACTTTTGTCCAATTACACGCGCTGACACTCTGACGTGCTGTCCAATTACACGCGATGACACTCTGACGTGCAGTCTTTCCACGTGTGCTCTGTCATCACGTGCTGTGTGGGAAACACCCGTGCGGGTCACGTCACAGACACGCTTACGCGCTGAGGGCCTTTGGTCCAATAGAATCACGTGTGCGTGCTGACGCGCTTACGCGCTAAGGGCCTTTCCTCGAATTTCACGCTGACGTGCAGACTTTTCACGTGCCAAATCACTCCGTATCAAGCTGGCCACGTGTATGCACACGGAAGACCACGCTCCTGCCCAAAAGGCCGAACTACTGCCCCCCAGAGCCCCGAGCACGCTCCCACCTGCCATCTGCTGCTGCCTGACTGCCTGCTGCCCACGTGCACTGCCATTTGCTGCCTGCACATCAGCCAGGGATGCTGTTGCTGTGACCACCCCTGCTGGAACCAAAGACTCCCGACTGGGATTCCATCGCTCCACAGCCCAGCCCCAGGACCCAGTTGCCCACCCACTCCTGCCTCTGGGGTTGTCATGTCGGGGCAAACACCATCTGTGACCACTGACAACCCCCGGGCAAAGAGGCAGGGGGGCACCAGCTTCAGTGCCACCGAAGTTGGTGTCCTGGTGGAGCAAGTCCTGGGGCAGTATGATGCCCTCTTCGGAAGTTCCCGCGCCGACAAGGAAGGACGGACTCGGATCTGGACTGACATCGTGACTGCCATCAACGCGGAGGGGGTGGCAGTCCGCGACTTACAACATGTCAGGAAGCGCTGGGAGGACTTCAGGTCCAGGACCCTGAACAAGGCCCGGCGCCTCTTGAAGGCAGCGGATGCCAAAGGGCGCCAGGGCCACTTGTCGGAAGAACAGATGAGGGTCCTGGAACGCCTATCCCCAGCGCTCCGCGTCCAGGTCCTGGAGAAGCAGACCCGTCTGGAGTCGAGCGTTGAGTGTACATGCATCCTGATTGTGAGCAGTGCGTGTGGTGATTATTCGGTAGTGTGCAGGTTGCACATCTGTTTGTATGGGGTCGAGTATGGGTGGGGGTGTACAGGGCCGTGGGGCTGACACATGCGAGGGCTGTAATGTGTGAGACATGGATGGTGCTTGTGTGTGTAGGCTTGCATGCCAAATGCAGTTGTGTGCGCACACATGTTTGGATGAATGTGTATGTAAGTAGACATGTCCGTGATGTCACGCATGTATGTTGTTTTCGGCTGCATGTATGAGCACTGTGTACATGTGCATGTGTGTGTATTTGACAAGGGTGCAACAGTGATGCAACATGGATGCATGTGACAGCGGTATGTGGAAGCCTGATTGGCAAATGTGACATGGATGCCCGTCTGAACAGTGCGACACTTGGCAGAGGTGTAGACATGCATGCAAGTGTGGTGGTGTGTGTACATGTGTGGTGCACTTCCTGTGTTGCATGTGATGTCTGGCTCACCTTTGGCTGCTCATGCTGTTGTATGTGTATGGATGGTGGTGGCAGTTGCGATATGGCTGTGGTATGGCTCATGTGTGCGAGTGGCAATGACATGTGTGTTGGGGATTGTGATGACATGTCTGAGGTTTGCCAATGCCACTCATGTGCAACTGCCATGTGTGTATGTGTCCATTGTACAGTGCCCTGATGCCTGTGTTTTGTTTCTCCCTGTCTGCAGCGTCAACTGATGAAGAGGGCAGAGAAGGTGCTGTGGAGCACAGCGGCGGGGATCCCACCGCCAGCCGGAGACGCAAGGCCCGGCTCCCCTTCCGTGTTGTCATCTCGTCGGGGAGTGAGGAGTCCGGTGCCGTGTCCCAGGCCGCAGCTGCCGGGGGGAGGTCCAAGAGGCAGAGGTTGGAGTTGGACTCCTCGGCAGCAGAAGGGGCAGCTGGGACCCCACAGGGCCCAACAGGGGAAGATGGCACGGAGTCATCCAGGTTGGTGGGGGGTTTGGTGGAGGAGGAGGCCGTGCAAGCACCAGAGACGGGGTCTGGAGGTGGGGATCCCACCGGTGCTAGTGGTGCAGTACAGGACCAGGGACAGGAGGCAGCACAGGCCGCCGCGGAGGTGCCTGTGTGCAATCCTGTCCCCGATCCTGTCCCTGCATCATCTTGCACAGCAGGGATGCCTACGTCCAGACCCGTTTTCAGGCAGGGAATGAGCTGACGTCAACTGGCCTTCCTCTGCCTGCGGACGTGGCTATCCAGGTCCGGGTTGAGCCTGTCCTGGCTGGTGTGGCGTTGCGTCAACGGGCCATGCGAGGTGACCTGCAGTCTTGCTGGGACAGGTCACCCAGACCGGATTCCTCCGTCTAATGGGGCTTGCTCCGACCCCCTCCTCAACTGGACCCCCTACGTGCCAGTCATCCTCTGTGCCATCTTCCCACCCATCAGTCACCTGGGTGCCCTGTGGAGCTGCCTCTGACAGTGCGGCCAGGCTGGTGGAGGAGGCATCCCTGCCACAGTCGGGAGTCGGACGTCCAGCAGGGGTGGCCACATCAACAACTGCACCCCAGCCGGCGGAGGATGTGCAGGCAGCAGGAGGCAGTGCACGGGCAGAGGCAGAGCAGCAGCAGCAACATGGTGGGAGCCATGAAGGCTCGGGGCCTTCGACATCGGAGGGGCAGGCATCGGCCGGAGGGCAGGAGGACCCAGGAAAGAGAGTGTCTTCCGTGTGGCAGCGGTTGGGCCACGCCATAGGTGCGGAGCGGCGGCGGGCGGAAGAGGCGCGGCTCACAATGGTCAGGGCGGAGAACTCCATGCGGAGGGCCCTGAGGCGGGCCGAGTGCCTCGAGGCAATCCGAAGGGGGTTGGAGGAGGACACGGCGTCGTCCCTGCAGACCCTCGGGGCCATGGAACTGGACCGCCTCCGGGACATCGACAGGAGTTCGAAGATGCCCTGGCCCGGAACACCACGGAGTGAGCCGCTGGACTTTCCCGCCGCCTTTGTATACAGTTCTTTAGTTTTAGGTTTCCTTTGTTTGTTCTTATGATTTGGAGTCGACGGACACTGCTCCACTTTTTGTATCTAGTTGCATTTTAGTTAGGTTTTTTTGTAGGTTTCCTTTGTTCAGTTGGGCTCATGGACCCTTGGAAGTTTTTTACATAGATCTTAATAGGATAGATATTTTTTTACATTTGACTTTGTACGACATTTTTTTGGATTCGGATTTGCTGTTTTTTTTTTTATACGGACATGCAGCTTATTTTTTCTCATTCCCATTGTAGTTTGTTTCATTTCTTTAGCATTCTTTCTTTTTTTCAATACAATTTTGTTTTCATACTTCACTGTGTGGTATCATCTCATTGGTTTCATGCATGTCATGTTGGGTGTTTTCCCATTCAATTGCAACCATTGTGTGTGACGGACATGGGTTCATTAGCTTCATGAACATTGGGGGCGTAACATGTAATTTCCATTTCCATGTGGGTGAATGTGTTACTTGGTAGGGCTTTTTGGCTGTGGAGGCTGACCATGTCGCACATGATTGGGGATTGTGAGGACCTGGTGGAGGCTGCCCATGGTGGCTGGGGGGTGGAGGCTGCCCCTGCACTGCTGGGGGGTGGGGGTGGTGGGAGACATGAGTGGGGGCCTGGTGGAGGGTGCCCCTGCACTGCTGGGGGGTGGGGGTGGTGGGAGACATGGGTGGGGGCCTGGTGGAGGCTGCCCCTGGTGGCTGGGGGGTGGGGGTGGTGGGAGACATGGTTGGGGGCCTGGTGGAGGGTGCCCCTGCACTGCTGGGGGGTGGGGATGGTGGGAGACATGGGTGGGGGCCTGGTGGAGGGTGCCCCTGGTGGCTGGGTGTGGTGGGAGATATGAGTGGGGGCCTGGTGGAGGGTGCCCCTGGTGGCTGGGGGGTGGGGGTGGTGGGAGACATGAGTGGGGGCCTGGTGGAGGGTGCCCCTGCACTGCTGGGGGGTGGGGGTGGTGGGAGACATGAGTGGGGGCCTGGTGGAGGGTGCCCCTGGTGGCTGGGGGGTGGGGGTGGTGGGAGACATGAGTGGGGGCCTGGTGGAGGGTGCCCCTGGTGGCTGGGGGGTGGGGGTGGTGGTAGACATGAGTGGGGGCCTGGTGGAGGGTGCCCCTGCACTGCTGGGGGGTGGGGGTGGTGGGAGACATGAGTGGGGGCCTGGTGGAGGGTGCCCCTTGTGGCTGGGGGGTGGGGATGGTGGGAGACATGAGTGGGGGCCTGGTGGAGGGTGCCCCTGGTGGCTGGGGGTGGGGGTAGACATGAGTGGGGGCCTGGTGGAGGGTGCCCCTGCACTGCTGGGGGGTGGGGGTGGTGGGAGACATGAGTGGGGGCCTGGTGGAGGGTGCCCCTGGATGGTGGGGGGTGGGGTGGTGGTAGACATGAGTGGGGGCCTGGTGGAGGGTGCCCCTGCACTGCTGGGGGGTGGGGGTGGTGGGAGACATGGGTGGGGGCCTGGTGGAGGGTGCCCCTGGATGCTGGGGGGTGGGGGTGGTGGGAGACATGGGTAGGGGCCTGGTGGAGGGTGCCCCTGGATGCTGGGGGGTGGGGGTGGTGGGAGACATGGGTGGAGGCCTGGTGGAGGGTGCCCATGGTGGCTGGGGGGCGGGGGTGGTGGGAGACATGAGTGGGGGCCTGGTGGAGGGTGCCCCTGCACTGCTGGGGGGTGGGGGTGGTGGGAGACATGGGTGGGGGCCTGGTGGAGGGTACCCCTGCACTGCTGGGGGGTGGGGGTGGTGGGAGACATGAGTGGGGGCCTGGTGGAGGGTGCCCCTGCACTGCTGGGGGGTGGGGGTGGTGGGAGACATGAGTGGGGGCATGGTGGGGGCTGGCCATGGTGGCTGGGGGGTGGGGGTGGTGGGAGACATGAGTGGGGGCCTGGTGGAGGGTGCCCCTGGTGGCTGGGGGTTGGGGGTGGTGGGAGACATGAGTGGGGGCCTGGTGGAGGGTGCCCCTGGATGGTGGGGGTGGTGGGAGACATGAGTGGGGGCCTGGTGGAGGGTGCCCCTGCACTGCTGGGGGGTGGGGGTTGTGGGAGACATGAGTGGGGCCTGGTGGAGGCTGCCCCTGCACTGCTGGGGGTGGGGGTGGTGGGAGACATGAGTGGGGGCCTGGTGGAGGGTGCCCCTTGTGGCTGGGGGGTGGGGGTGGTGGGAGACATGAGTGGGGGCCTGGTGGAGGGTGCCCCTGGATGGTGGGGGGTGGGGGTGGTGGGAGACATGAGTGGGGGCCTGGTGGAGGGTGCCCCTGCACTGGTGGGGGTGGGGGTGGTGGGAGACATGAGTGGGGGCCTGGTGGAGGGTGCCCCTGGTGGCTGGGGGGTGGGGGTGGTGGGAGACATGAGTGGGGGCCTGGTGGAGGGTGCCCCTGTTGGCTGGGGGTTGGGGGTGGTGGGAGACATGAGTGGGGGCCTGGTGGAGGGTGCCCCTGCACTGCTGAGGGATGGGGGTGGTGGGAGACATGAGTGGGGGCCTGGTGGAGGGTGCCCCTGGTGGCTGGGGGGTGGGGGTGGTGGGAGACATGAGTGGGGGCCTGGTGGAGGGTGCCCCTGGTGGCTGGGGGGTGGGGGTGGTGGGAGACATGGGTGGGGGCCTGGTGGAGGGTGCCCCTGGTGGCTGCGGGGTGGGGGTGGTGGGAGACATGCATTGTTGATCAGTAGTGCAAGGTGACATGTGGGTTGGCTGTGGGGCATGCCCATGGTGGATGGGCTGCCTGCGGGACATGAGCAGGGCTGCAGGGTAGTCCCCCGTGGTGTGGGCTGCCTGCAGGGGCCGTGGAGGTTGTCGAGCGTACACCTGGGAGGACCCACACGGCCAATTCACGTGTAGTACTCCCCAGAACCCCTGGAATTCACATACCCTGCTGAAATCGCGTGTGGAACTTCCCGCGCACCCCTGCAAAACACGTACCCTGCTCGCACTGGGCCAATCGCGTGTGGAACTTCCCGCGCACCCCTGAAATACACGTACCCTGATGAAATCGCGTGTGGAACTTCCCGCGCACCCCTGGAATACACGTACCCTGCTCGCACGGGGCCAATCGCGTGTGGAACTTCCCGCGCACCCCTGAAATACACGTACCCTGCTCGCACTGGCCAAATCGCGTGTGGAACTTCCCGCGCACCCCTGAAATACACGTACCCTGATGAAATCGCGTGTGGAACTTTCCGCGCACCCCTGCAATACACGTACCCTGCTCGCACGGGCCCAATCGCGTGTGGAACTTCCAGCGCACCCCTGAAATACACGTACCCTGCTGAAATTGCGTGTGGAACTTCCCGCGCACCCCTGGAATACACGTACCCTGCTGAAATCGCGTGTGGAACTTCCCACGCACCCCTGAAATACACGTACCCTGCTCGCACTGGGCCAATCGCGTGTGGAACTTCCCGCGCACCCCTGAAATACACGTACCCTGATGAAATCACGTGTGGAACTTTCCGCGCACCCCTGAAATACACGTACCCTGCTTGCACGGGGCCAATCGCGTGTGGAACTTCCCGCGCACCCCTGAAATACACGTACCCTGCTCGCACTGGGCCAATTGCGTGTGGAACTTCCCGCGCACCCCTGAAATACACGTTCCCCGCTTGGCGTTTGCTGTTTGCCAGCCCGGTGAACTGGTCCAGGGTTAGCGCAGGCCTTTGCGATGATTTAGCGATTTTGATGGCTTTTCCTTGCGCGAGGGCGTTCTTGGGGGCTTTACTGGCGCTGCTGCAGGGTCGCTGTGATTCTCTGCGCCACGGCTGGTTTGGGAGCCTAAAATCCATGAATACGCTGTGCGCGGAAATCGGTTTTAGCGCACGTTCCTGGCGCACACAATCGCACGCGGACACTCTGCGCCAGCCGCTTGCGACACTTTTCTGCGAAATTCTATGAATTACCCTGTTTGTCTGTTGTACTTCCTCGATCTTCATTAGATGAGATGAATACACCTGCTCCTTCTGCCCAAAGATGCTGGGAGTAACTGAACGTGCACCTCCTCCTCAGTCCAGATGGATGTTCATTGTCATGCAACAATACTCGTGCATTTTCTTGTACTGGCAGTATCCTTGAGTGACTTCTATGGGGGAGTGGGACATTAGTTAGCTGATTCCCTCAACTGGCCAAGTGCAATCCTGCCCTTCCCAGTGCACCAAGAGAGTGCTTCTTCAGGAGTAAAAAGACCACAGTCAGCTCATTTTACCTGCCTCTTTCTCATTTGGTTGTGGCTATGATGTTTCAAAAGTGTGCAAGCGATGTCACCCACCAGACAGAATTGCTGCTTCTCCCTCCACGATGAATTAAGCGAGCTTGACTCTGTCACAAGCTGCCTTTGGGAATCCCCAACTCCTCCTACCAGATATCACACAATGGCACATGTCTCGTCGGCTCCCACCAACAAGGAAACACTACAGGTGTGTTTTCTGCCTCCCTGAATCTCTATTACTCACCCACAGGTAAATCAGTCAAGCGTGACTCACAAGTTGACCTCAGGAATTCCTGACCCCTCCCACTCCTCCTCCCTGGTGTCACCCGATAACAGGTGTGCCGCCACCTCCTTCAATATCTCCTGCACCCTCCTCAGTAAATCCAACAGGTGTGACTGTGACTCCCCCCTCCCTTCTCCAAATTTACCCAATGGCATGTCCCTTGGGCACCCCCATCAAGAGATGGGCACTCACTGGTGTGTCACCCGTCTCCCTGAATCTCTGCCTAACGCTCCAGCATAAATAAGTTGACTCTCTCACAGTCTGCCCTCAAAGATTCCAACTCCTCCTGCTGTCCTCCCCGGTGCCACACCATGGCATGCGCCTCGCTTACTTGCATCAAGAGACGATCATTGAATAGTGTGTCTGCCACCTCCCCAAATCTCTAGAGTTGGCACTTATGTTATTCACTCACTCAAACTCAGTTGAAATATCACTCATTGCTGCGTACGTAAACTGATCCAAAATCTCACTGTCTGGGCCGCAATCACTCACTTACTCATTCTATCCTTCCTCCTAAAACTACTCTAAGTACCTATGCACTGACCTAAATAGCCCAGGACTGCCTCCAGTAATGACCTCCCACCTCTCTGAAAGCTGCCTCAGAAGGAATGTTAGATTCAGCCTTGCATCCCCCTTTAAACCATGTGGGCAAACTTCAAACATTTAAAAAAAACATTCTGAGGTTTGTCCTTGGTGAAGCACCCAAAAACCAGTTAATTGGGGTTCATTGTGGAAAGGTTTTCCAAGCCCAGTGGCTGACACAGGTGGTCATCAGGAGTTGTGTGGTACCCCGGCCTTAAATGCCCCAGGGATATCGCTCAACGCTAATATGGTTGTTGCGGACATTAGGTCCGGAATTGTAGAGTGTAGGTGGAGGGCGGGAAGTCCCCATTCACATTGGGTCCATTAGACCCAATTGGACATTTTGGGTGCAATACCATGGCGCAATGTGTGCTGCCGTAATAGCACCGCAATTGGATGGAATGTGGAGAGATTCACCTCCAGCTCAAAGCTGGAGGTAAATCTCCAACATTCCGCCGGAACATGGGCAGAGTGGTAATGTGGCGGTAACGCTATTAGTGCCACATTTTTACTGCTCCGCCCAACCCGTGATGAGGCCGAGTGTCTTTTCTGGCGCTAAAGCTCAGGGTGGGTTTGGGATGGTTGAGAATAGAATGGTGTTTGAGAGGTCCCACTGGGAGAGGTGGTTTCAAGTTATTCATCTCTAAAAATAAAAGAAAATATGGTGGTTAGTGTACACTGTGCTTTTCCTTATTTGTAGCATGACTATATAAGTGTGATGTAATATTTATATGTGTTAAACAGATGTGTGGGAGATCCTCTAGTGGAGAGGCTCCCACACTGTTGTTTAATAATATGTATGTGTGTGTGTGTGTGTGGGTGTCAGTGAGTGTGGGTGTTTGTATGTATGTAGTTTGTATTTTTATCATATCAACAGGATCTACCTTTTAAAATATGAAAGTCTGTTCCGCACAGTTGATAATGCCATATGGTTAGTTCAATAAAGTTGATAACATTTAGATGCTAATGCTTGAACATGCAGTCATTTATATTGCATATGTAGAGGTATTGGGAAGGGATATTCACTTAGCGCGTTGTGCCCAGGTTATGTGTTTATTTGCACGCGCATTGTCATGAGTGTGTGTGATGAATGATGATGGTCAGGCATCATTAGCACGCATTCACTAGTGCATGTTGGTGTAATGCAAGCAGTGCATGCATGGTAGACTTTGTGGTCTTTACTTTCGTTCCCATGCATCTGTTAGCGTATCTGACAAAAGAATGTGGTTATTATTTGCTTATGTCTGTACAAATGTGCATTTTGTGTGTGTACGCATCCATGTGCATGTCCACAAAAATCCATATTGTATGTGTGCTCGTCCATTATAGGCTTGTGTATATTCAGTTTAGTTCATAGGTTTTATTTCAACAGAAAGTCATAAAAGCAGCAGGGTGTAAATACAGTAAACATTTAAAATCAGAAATTCATCAGATCGTCAGGAGTATGGACAATGCAAAATAGGGTATACATTACACAACCTCACCACCCTAAAACGTAGGCAGTCATCTGTGGGGGGGTATACATTACACAACCTCACCACCCTAAAACGTAGGCAGTCATCTGTGGGGGGGTTGTGCAAGCTCCCTAAACTTTTTCAAATGAGCTCTCCACGCCCAGTTTAGGTAAATACTAGTTGCAAACACAGCAAAAACGTCAGCAGAATCCAAACACGTAACCATGGCTTCAGCAATTTACCTGCAGCCACAGTTTACAAAAGGCGACTGCAAAAAACGTTTCCTTAGGGGCTTATTGCTTGGGGAAAGCAAAACGTAGAGTCACAGGTCTTCAACAAGATCATTACAGTAAATACATGTTGGGGAGACTTTCCTATTCCACCTGTGTAAGAGTGCGGCAGTGGGCAAGATCCCAACGCAAAACTTTAGGTGTAAGGGTTTTTCCTGCCTGGTAGAAACATGGTCCAAGTAGTCTTCACACCCTGCCTGTTTTTTGATGGCAAGATAATGGGCCAATAATTCTGAGGCCTGGGATTTCAACAGGATGTATTTCTCCCCCTTGGCCCACGCAGCACTCTTTGTAACTAATTGGGAGGCAGATAACACGATAGATGGATTGACCCAATAGGACCCAAACCCCACAACCTATTTTTAACATGGATGACCCATTTCAGGGAGGTACTCCCCTGCTGAGAAAGCACATCCAGTAATGCCTCTTTGTATTTTGAAAGGTTTTTGTTTGTCCATAAATGAACCGAGTAGAGCTCGGGTTGCAGCTGGCAGGTCAACTCAATCCCGTGCATACCAGTCTCAAGCAACACAGGTGTATTTGGCGCACTAGTTAGCAACCCGAGTATATTTTTCAAATGTTTATTCTCCCCAACCGCTAAGTGGTGGATTTTCACCTGCCCACAAAGTTCTGCCCTGTACAGTGCAGCTTGACGTGCCTGCGGTTTGTATGCCTCCAGTCAGACACGCACCTTTTCATTACCATAATCATTTGTGGACCTGGCAAGGGCGCCACACTACCTAGCCAGCGTGAACTTCGCTTTCTCCATGTGGAGTGACCAACCACAGGACGCCATGACTCTCACCCCTAGGTGGTCATAGGTAGCGACTTGCTCGATCACTCCCTCGTCCAGGGCCGGTCTAATGCCCTTCAGCTTCCCCCTGACATCGGTATTAACAATCATTGTATGTGTATATGTCTCTGTGTGCTGCCTGTGTGTATGAGTAAACACGGGATTCATATGTGTGGGTGCGTGTGTGTGTTCAGGTGCAAAATTCGTTTTTTGTATTTTTAAATGTGTGTGAATGTGCATCCATGTGTGTGTGTGTGTAGTTAAGTCCAGGTCCATCTTTTGTGTGCGTTTGTCCCCTTGCATCTGCATTGTGTGCGTTTATACGTGTGTATGTCCAAAGAAACACCTTCACCCTGATTCATGGATTATTTGCGCCGAAAAAAACGGGATGTGTGCGCCATTCTGCCCGGGGATTTGCGGGCAGAATGGCGCACAAATCCCGTTTCCTTCGGCACAAATAATCCATGAATCAGGGCCCATGTTTTGTGTGTGTATCCATATGTATGCCCACAGAAATTTGCAATTGTGGTTGTCTTTTTGTGAGAGAGTGCGCATGCATAATGGGTATCCACCATTGTGTGTGGCTGCACTCTGACGAATTATAAATGCATTTTTAAAATCTCAAAAATCGAATATCTCAGGTTTGGCTGATTCGATTTTTGAAAATTTGGCAGTGTGTATCAGTTTCAGATAAGGGCTAAGGGTGCGCACTAGATTTCTGCAAAAATCTTGAAAATCGAATCAGACAATTAAGAGATATGTTCCCAGGAAGGTGTGTTTTGGGATATATCGAAAACCAGATACAACTAAGCCCTTTCCTGCACATTCTGTTGTTACCTACAATAAAACGTTCATAAAAGTTCCCTAAATGTTTTACGTGCGTTTTTATGTGCCAAAGGCGGTGAACGTTTATGCACAAGGTTATGGAAAGCGTCAAATATTTAAAATATGCCACAAGTCAAAAACTTACCACAACTCTATGCTATACATTTAGGGGGTAATTCATAGAATCCGGCGCACAAGTGGCGCACGCGGCTGGCGCACAGTGTGCGCGTGCGGTAGTCTGCGCCAGCCGCGTGCGCCAAAACACATTCAGGCGCACAGCGTATTCATGGATTCCAACAACCACAACCAGCCGTGGCGCAGAGTGGCGCAGCGACCCTGCAGCAGCGCCAGTAACGCCCCCAAGAACGCCCCTCGCGCAGGGAAAAGCCATCAAAATCCCCAATCCAGCGCAAAGGGCAGCAGCAAACGCAGAGCGGGGAGCGTGTATTCATGGGGTGTGCGGGTGTCATCACATGCGATTGGCCTGGGTACGTGAATTTCAGGGGTGCGTGAGAAATTCTACACGCGATTGGGCTGGGTACGTGGATTCCAGGGGTGCGCGAGAAATTCTACACGCGATGGGCCTGGGTACGTGGATTTCAGGGGTTCGCGAGAAATTCTACACGCAATTGGCCTGGGTACGTGGATTCCAGGGGTGCGAGAAATTCTACACGCGATGGGCCTGGGTACGTGGATTTCAGGGGTTCGCGAGAAATTCTACACGCGATTGGCCTGGGTACGTGTATTACAGGGGTGCGCGAGAAAATCTACACACGATTGGCATGGGTACGTGTATTTCAGGGGTTCGCGAGAAATTCTACACGCGATTGGCCTGGGTACGTGTATTTCAGGGGTGCGCGAGAAAATCTACACGCGATTGGCCTGGGTACGTGTATTTCAGGGGTTCGCGAGAAATTCTACATGCGACTGGCCTGGGTACGTGTATATCAGGGGTGCGCGAGAAAATCTACATGCGATTGGCCTGGGTACGTGGATTTCAGGGGTTCGCGAGAAATTCTACACGCGATTGGCCTGGGCACGTGTATTACAGGGGTGCGCGAGAAAATCTACACGCGACTGGCCTGGGTACGTGTATTTCAGGGGTTCGCGAGAAATTCTACAAGCGATTGGCCTGGGTACGTGTATTTCAGGGGTGCGCGAGAAAATCTACACGCGATTGGCCTGGGTACGTGTATTTCAGGGGTTCGCGAGAAATTCTACACGCGATTGGCCTGGGTACGTGTATTTCAGGGGTTCGCGAGAAATTCTATACGCGACTGGCCTGGGTACGTGTATTTCAGGGGTGCGCGAGAAAATCTACACGCGATTGGCCTGGGTACGTGAATTACAGGGGTGCGCGAGAAATCCTACACGCGATTGGGCTGGGCACGTGGATTTCAGGGGTGCGCGAGAAATACTACACGCGATTGGGCTGGGTACGTGGATTTCAGGGGTGCGCGAGAAATTCTACACGCGATGGGCCTGGGTACGTGGATTTCAGGGGTGCGCGAGAAATGCCACACGCGAATGGGCCTGTGCGAGTGGGGCAGTGTATTACGTGGGTGTGCGGTAAGTTGAAGAGGTGAATTGCCAGTGTGGGTCCCCCCAGGTCTCCCCCCTACCCCCTCCACGACTCCTGCAGGCAGCCCACACCACAGGGGACTACCCTGCACCCCTGGTCATGTCCCGCAGGCAGCCCATCCACCATGGGCATGCCCCCCAGCCAAGCCACATGTACCCTTGCACCCCCACCCCCCAGCACTGTGGGGCACCTGCCAGCAGGCCCCCACCCATGCCCAACCCATGTCTCCCACCACCCCCACCCCCCAGCACTGTGGGGCACCTGCCAGCAGGCCCCCACCCATGTCTCCCACCACCCCCACCCCCCAGCACTGTGGGGCACCTGCCAGCAGGCCCCCACCCATGTCCAACCCATGTCTCCCACCACCCCCACCCCCCAGCACTGTGGGGCACCTGCCAGCAGGCCCCCACCCATGTCCAACCCATGTCTCCCACCACCCCCACCCCCCAGCACTGTGGGGCACCTGCCAGCAGGCCCCCACCCATGTCCAACCCATGTCTCCCATCACCCCCACCCCCCACCCCCCAGGGGCAGTCTCCACCAGGCCCCCACCCATGTCTCCCATCACCCCCACCCCCCAGCCACCAGGGCCAGCCCCCACCAGGGCCCCACCCATGTCTCCCACCACCCCCACCCCCCAGCACTGTGGGGCACCTGCCAGCAGGCCCCCACCCATGTCCAACCCATGTCTCCCACCGCCCCCACCCCCCAGCACTGTGGGGCACCTGCCAGCAGGCCCCCACCCATGTCCAACCCATGTCTCCCAGCACCCCCACCCCCCAGCACTGTGGGGCACCTGCCAGCAGGCCCCCACCCATGTCCAACTCATGTCTCCCAGCACCCCCACCCCCCAGCACTGTGGGGCACCTGCCAGCAGGCCCCCACCCATGTCCAACCCATGTCTCCCACCACCCCCACCCCCCAGCACTGTGGGGCACCTGCCAGCAGGCCCCCACCCATGTCCAACCCATGTCTCCCACCACCCCCACCCCCCAGCACTGTGGGGCACCTGCCAGCAGGCCCCCACCCATGTCTCCCACCACCCCCACCCCCCAGCACTGTGGGGCACCTGCCAGCAGGCCCCCACCCATGTCCAACTCATGTCTCCCAGCACCCCCACCCCCCAGCACTGTGGAGCACCTGCCAGCAGGCCCCCACCCATGTCCAACCCATGTCTCCCACCACTCCCACCCCCCAGCACTGTGGGGCACCTGCCAGCAGGCCCCCACCCATGTCCAACTCATGTCTCCCAGCACCCCCACCCCCCACCCCCCAGGGGCAGCCTCCACCAGGCCCCCACCCATGTCTCCCACCACCCCCACCCCCCAGCACTGTGGGGCACCTGCCAGCAGGCCCCCACCCATGTCCAACTCATGTCTCCCACCACCCCCACCCCCCAGCACTGTGGGGCACCTGCCAGCAGGCCCCCACCCATGTCCAACCCATGTCTCCCACCACCCCCACCCCCCAGCACTGTGGGGCACCTGCCAGCAGGCCCCCACCCATGTCCAACCCATGTCTCCCATCACCCCCACCCCCCACCCCCCAGGGGCAGCCTTCACCAGGCCCCCACTCATGTCCCCCTGCCCCCAGGCCCTGACGAAACTCAATCATGGCAGTAATGGGCAGCACACCCAGCACAAACAGCCAGCCAAGGATTGCATCCACCCACATAGTAGATGCAATTACATGATACAACCCCAATGGCAAGTATGTAAATGAACACATGTCCGTCACACACACATACACAATGGGTGCAAGTGAATGTCAAAACCCATATCATGAAATGCATGAAACCAAAGAGAAAATACCACAAATGAAAGTAATATAAATATGTATTAAAGATGAAAAAGAACTAAAGAAATGAAACACACAACAATGGGGATGACAAAACAAATGGTCCATGTCCGAGAACTAATAAAAAAAAATCAAAAAACAAAGGAATTCAAAAACTAATGTAGTCCAAAGGAAAAAAATGGGTGAAAAAAATAAGGAAAAACCATTGACTCATGGAGAACACACATATAAATCCAAAAAAAGTTGTCCAAAAAAAAACGATGCAAAAAGAATATCCCAGGGTCCATGAGCCCAACACCATAAATGAAACCTACTACTACCTAACACAAAAAATATATACAGAAAAGTGGCCATTGTCCGAGCGGTCCAAAGAAAAATTAAAAAATAAAGGAAACCTATCACTAACTAACTAAAGAACTATATACAATGGCAGCGGGCAAGTCCTGCGGCTCACTCCGTGATGTTGCCGGCCAGGGCATCATCGAACTCCATGTCGATGTCCCGGAGGCGGGACTCTGTCCTGGCCCCGAGGTCTCGCAGGGACAACCCCGTGTTCAACTCAAACTCCCTGCGAGCTTCCTCGAGGCACTCAGCCCGCCTGAACGCCCGACGCATGGAGAACTCCGCCCTGACCATGGAGAGCCGCTCCTCTTCCGCCCGCTGCCGCTCCGCACCTATCCGCTGGACCAACTGCTCCCACACGGAAGACACTGCCATCCCAGGGTTCTCCTGCCCTCCAGCCGATGCCTGCCCCTCTGATCTTGATGGCCCCGAGCCATGATGCCTCCCACGTCGAGCCTGCTGCTGCCTCCGACGGCACTGCCTCTGCCAGCACGACAGCATCCAGGCTGATGGTATCCACCGATGCCGTCGTGCACGTGCCCTGCCAGATGATGCCGGCACATCCTCCATCTGCAGGGGGACAGTTGCTGGTGTGTCCACCCCTGCTGGACCTTCGACTCCAGACTGTGGCAGGGATGGGGTCCCCACCGAGCTGGCTGCGTTGGTCGGGGCAGGTCCACAGGGGGCCCTGGTGGCATCTGGGCCGGAAGACGGCATGGAGCACGACTGGCGCATAGCCTCCACAGAGGAGGAGAGGGTCGCCAGAAGGCCACACACATGTAGGAAACCCCCGACCATGGCGGCTCCCAAATGGTTCACGTACGCACGGTGCTCTTCGTGATGATGTGCATGCTCCTCCCGGGAAGCATGCACCTCATCACGAATGCCAGCCGTGCGCAACGCGACACCAATCAGGACCCTCTCCACACGGCCAGGGGTCCCCACGTCCGCAGGTAGAGGAGTGTCAGATGACATGGACAACTCCCCTACCTGCGGACGGGCCTGGGATGGGGCATCCCTGCTGGTGCATGGTGGTGCAGTCACAGTGTCAGGGACAGTGATATGCACAGGCCCCTCCACGGCGACCTGTGCTGCCTCCTGCCCCTGGCCCTGGACTGCACCACTTGCACCAGCGGGGATGCCCCCACCAGGCCCCATGTGTGGCTCAGTAGCGGCCTCCTCCCCCTCTGTGGAAACCACCAACCTGGATGTCTCCACGCCGTCTTCCGCCGTTGCAAGCCCCTGTGGGGGCTCACCCACCCCTTCCGCTGCAGCCATGGCGGCATCCCCGCCGCTCTGCTCCACAGCGCCTTCTCCGCCCTCTTCTTCACTTGCCACTGTGTAGAGGGAGACATAGAACACAAGCATCAGGGTACTGTACAATGGTCCCCTAGACAGGAAGCAATAGCAGATGAGTGGCACTGTCATGCATCACTTCCATCATGTCCCTCCACAACACATGGGTCAGTGCAGGCAAAACACATGCAGTAACAGGCATGGCGCATGCCATGGACATTGGCATACATGACCAAGGGACTCATGATTCATACAATGTTGGTTTTGAACTCACATGCATCATGGGCCTTGCCATCACATGCACACACCTCACCGTAGTTCCATCCATCCGGCCTCGCACACCACAGACGCAGTGGATACAAGGATGACTAGGCTGCATCAGTGAATCTGAACATTGTCACAGACATGTGACAAGCATCCATGGCATTTACAAGTCACAGACACGCAGGTCAGACACACACACATGGACACCATACGTGTACATGGGACCAGCACCCATCCCTCACCCCCACCCATGTCCAGGAACAGAGACTGCCATGCTTCCATGTGTCCATTCCGCGCAGAGCCCCCCATGTTGCAATTGTACACATGCACCAACCATGTGGTTCACACATCACTGTACTCACATGCCTGACATGATGTCCCTGCACACACACATACGTACATGGCCTATGTCACACATACAGGCATGTATCAGACAACCAGCACACTGCAACATGCCCTGTCTCACACAGCAATGCCTGGCCACTTACCGCTCAACTCCAGACGGGTCTGCCTCTGAAGGATCTGGGCGTGGAGCGCTGGGTCTACGCGTTCCAGGACCCTCATCTGGATGACAGTCAGGCGTGCCCGGCCCCCCTCCGCGAGGCGCCGGGCCTTATTGAGGGTCCTGGACCTCAAGTCCTCCCAGCGCTTCCTGGTGTGCTTGATGTCGCGGGTTGCCACCCCCTCCGCGTAGATGGCAACCACTACATCGTCCCAGATCCTCTCCCGTCCTTCCTTGTCGGCGCGTGGTCTTCCGAAGAGGGCATCATAATGCCCCAGGACATGCTCCACCAGGACACCAACTTCCTCCTCACTGAAGCTGGTGGCCCTCTGCCTCTGTGGCTGGGGGTCGCCACTGGTCTCAGATGGTGCTTGCCCCGACATGGCGACCCCCGAGGCAGGCGTGGGTGGGCTACTGGGTCCTGGGGCTGGGCTGTGGAGCGATGGTATCCCAGTCGGGAGTCTACTGTTCCAGCAGGGGTGGACACAGCAACTGGACCCCTGCAGATGGCTGATGTGCAGGCACCAAATGGCAGGGCAATGTCGCAGCAGGCAGGCAGGCAGGCAGCAGCAGCAGCAGATGGCTCGTGGGAGGCTGCTCGGGGCTATGGGGGGCAGTAATTCGGCCTTCTGGGCAGGAGCGTGGTCTTCCGTGTGCTTACGCGTGGCCAGCTTGATACGGAGTGAATTTCCACGTGAAAAATCTGCACGTCAGCGTGTAATTCGAGGAAAGGGCCTTAGCGCGTAAGCACGTCAGCACGCGTACGCGATTTCATTGGACCAAAGGCCCTTAGCGCGTAAGCGCGTCTGTGACGTGACGCGCGCGGGCGTTTCCCTGTGGGTGCGCATCGTGATCCAGCACGTGTGAATATCGCACGTAGCCGTGTGAATGCATGTCATGTAAGTGACGTGACGCGCGCGGGCGTTTCCCTGTGGGTGCGCATCGTGATCCAGCACGTGTGAATATCGCACGTAGCCGTGTGAATGCATGTCATGTAAGTGACGTGACGCGCGCGGGGGTTTCCCTGTGGGTGCGCATCGTGATCCAGCACGTGTGAATATCGCACGTAGCCGTGTGAATGCATGTCATGTAAGTGACGTGACGCGCACGGGCGTTTCCCCCTGCACGGGTTAAAGGTGAGCGTGTCCGCCATTTCGGTGTACGTGCCTTTCGTGGAGACCGACGTGTGTGTTGCTGCTCCGTGTTGTTTCACCACCATCTCAACTTCACATCTAGGACGTATCCCTAGGACGTATCTCTTCTTTTGGCGGGGGTATTGGCTACGCGTGTTTTTCTGCATCGCGCTAGTCAGACGGTGAGTTGCGCACGCTATTTTCCCACTGTGGGTGCCCCTGTGTATCGCACCCGTTTTCGAGGTCATAGTAGCCTGCGTGTCCCACGCGTACGCGTTTTTCGTGTTCCTGGGTGCCACCGCGTACTGCGGGAGGTTAATTCCACGCACGTAGGCTGCAGGGGTTGCGTGCACGGTTTGACTGCAGTTTTGGGGTGCCTGAGAGTTGCGTGACCCGTCACTACATCACCGGGGTCACACACAGCCTTGCAGGTGCAGGGGTGCTGATAACAACTTGCATCCCACCCCCTTCACCCCAATTGCCCAGGACAATTGTGGTCTACACCTCCAATTGGCACTACTCCATCTGTGCCGGCACAACTCCATCTGTGCCATGGCTGGGAGGCCAAGAAAGGTGAGGGGCGCCTCAGCTGGGCGTACTCCTCGTGGCGGACGTGGCCAGGGACGTGGCCGGGGTGACGAGGGAGTAGGGGGACTCCAGGGTGGCCAGGGCGAACGCAGAGGGGCCAGAGGCAGGGGTGCGCCACTTGAGCACAATGATGTGCCACGTGTTGGTGCAGCCATGCCACCACCCCCTGCGCCTGCAGGTGATGCAGTTCTTGCACCTGGCACTGGCGCCCATGTGACCCGGCAGTCCATTCCATCGACTGCCAGGGCCCAAAGGGTAGTGGTGGCTGCAGGTGCAGCTGTGAACACCACCACCCAGGCTCAGGGTCTGCCAGCGCAGTCTGCATTGGCACTCGAAGGATCCCTTGACGATTTCCAGCAGGTCAGGAGTAAGACCGGAGGTGCACGCAGGGCTGGCCTGACCAAGACATGTGTCCCTGGGGCAGCAATGTCATCTGCTGCCCCGTCCAGCCGGGTGTTGACAACTGCATGGGCAGGTGCAGCCAACAGCACCCCGGTTGTGACTCTACCACTCGGGACAGTTGCGGTCAATGACCCTGGCACGGCAGATGTAGCTGCGCAGGGCCCATTCCAGGGCACCCCGCAGCCACAGACGCATGTCAGCCCTTCGGTCGTCCTACAACCTGCCACTCCCTTGGTCCAATCCACCGGTCCCACTGGCCATGGTGATCAGGGCGGCTATCGCCAGCCAGGGTCTGCGCCATCATCCAAGAGGAGGAAGGTTGCATCTGCAGCACAGGCTGAGACCCCAGACACAGCCACGGCCTCCTTCACGTCAAGGAAGAAGCCTTTCTCAAAGGAGGAACTGGACTTCATTGTGGGCTACGTGAAGGGACATCCGGACATGATAGTGGGGCCCGATTCACAAAGTACACCTGCCCAGCGGAATACCCACTGGAACCATGTTGCGGATGATTTGAGTGCAATCGGCCATGAGGTGCGCACAGGTGCCGAGTGCAAGAAGCGTTGGGGTGACCTCAAATGCAGCGCTAAGGCCAAGCGTGCCTCTAATTACAGCATGACCCAGGTGACTGGCGGTGGGCCAGCACCTGAGGAGGTGGTCCTCACTCCGCAGGAGACACTCGTTGCGGAGTTCATTCCAGCTGGATTGGTCGAAGGTGTGGGAGAGATGCAGGACTTTGATGCACAGTCCAGTGAGTGTTGTTGCGTGTATGTGCAGCCCGTGTATGGTTTGCCTGTGTAATGTGTTGTGCTTGACTGGCACTACATGGTATGTGTACATGGTTCTCATGTGTTTGTCCTGCAATGCATCAAAGATGCATGCTTGATGTGCAGGGTGGTTTACATGTAGAGCAGAAGGGGACTGTCCTCATCACCACACTTGCCCCAGAGCCACTTGCTAGTCACCCAGACGGCCCTCCAGTCCATGTTCCTGCTTGCTGGCCCTCCTGCATGTAGCCCAGGGTGTTTTCCACTCAGCACTGGAACTATGTCATTGCATGACTCACGTGCAAGTGTCCTCTGCCCTTCATGCAGGGTGTCACACTTGGACTGGGCAGTTGGCAGATGCTCCACAGGGACATGGGTGCCCATTCATGCTCCATGTGCTCTACATGCATGCCACTTTCCGTGCTATGCGGATGTTACTCCTGCTCATATTCCCTCTAACCTCGGACTCCTCCTCTCCTTCCCTCATCTCTGACTGTTTGTCTGCAATCCAGGAATGGTGTGCTGACAGTGACCTCTGCCTCAATGCCAGTGAGACGGAGATTCTACTCATCGGCACACCCCCTCCCTCCTCCACTGCATCTCTCTGGTCGCCCAATCTTGGCCCTCTTCCTGCCCCTGCCTGGAAGGCAACAAACCTTGTGGTCAGCTTCGACTCTACGCCCTCCTTGTCTCCTCACATATCTGACTACTATGAGTACTCACACTACAAGCTGCACCTCCTCAGAGGTGTTCTTCCTTTCAACTCCTTCACACAGAAGCTCACTGTCTCCCAAGCCCTGGTTATTGCAAAGATGGAGTACTGTAACTGCCTGTTTCTCATACTGCCTGCCTCTACACTCCGCCCTCTGCAACTTGTCCAGGACAGGTCTGCAAGACTTGTCCTTGGCCTCAAGTCCAGGCACCGGCATCTCTCCAACACTGAATGCTCAACACTGGCTCCCAGTGGCTGCGAGGATTGAGTTCCGAACCCTCTGCATTGTTCACAAGGCCTTCTGGGGCCTGGGGCCTGAATACCTTCAACTGTCTCTTCCGATATATCTTCCTTCTCATGCTGTTTGCTCATCTGCCTCCAACTACCTCAGGCTCATCCACTTCTTCTGGCACCGAGTTGGGGGAGGTTCGCTCTCCGCGGCAGGGGCATCCCCCTGGAGTCGCCTCCATGCCTCCCTGAAACTTGAGTAGATCCATCTCGCGTTCCAGATGCACCTCAAAACCTTCCTCTTTGCTTCTGCTTTCCCTCCCCCTCTCCTCTTCTGATTGTTGCCTGGCACTGCACTGAATCTACAAGTGTGCCAATTCGACTATTTAGGACCTTGGCCCGGGCAACCTCAACTTGCATAGACTCCCAGTCGACCCCTGCACTACGGGACTGTCTCTGTATCCCTACAGCCCCCTTGCCAGCACTTGTCTGCACTGACCTTGCACTTGCCAGCATCTGGCACTTTCATCATATTTCCCTCTACCCTGGACTGCACTTCTAGCCCTCACTTTCCCCTTGCACATATCCCTTCACCCTACCCATGCACTTGCGCAATGTGAATGTCAACAGGCCTGGTAGGATCGTTGGCCGTCTTCCCTTTGCTCACCCCTACCTGCCTCATCGCCCCTTGGAACACTTCTGAATGGGCGCGTTAGTTATGCATTATCAGATCATATCTATGTGACCTTGCCTGGATGATGATTGTGGTACGTGTCTTGTATGTGCTACATTTAATGGAATTTGTTTGGCCATCCCATGCACACTCTGGCCCTGTCCTGCATCCCACACATCTTTAGGGTGTCACAGTCTCTGTGGGGCACAGTCCTCCCCCACTTTCAGGGCCACTGAATCTGTCCATCTGCTGCAGTGGCTTTTGCACACTCGGGTGCACTACTGAGGGTTCCTCATGGGTCCTGCTTACTGTCCCATCATCATCTGCTGTGTTGACAGTTGACTCAGATGATGCCATAGATGCCAGTCAACACTGTCTGCAAAGGCATATGTCTCAGTTCTGACTTTTGCTACCACGCAAGCCATCCCAGCAAATTGAATGGGGGGTGGTGGCCCTTTGCTTCTAGCCATGCAACCCATTGCATGCACACGTCACGTGATGCCTTAACGTGCCCTTCCACTGACTTCCATATATATGATACACATCATGGAGTACTTGTTCATGTAGATAGTGAATGACATATGCATGTTTGCCACTGCAGGAACACACTTCTGAGCCATGTTACAGTGTTCTACATGCCTACACACTGATGCAATGTCACATTGACCATGCATGCATGCCCGGTAATCTTTTGTGTGTGACATGTCTGCATCATGTGTTGGCTGTCTGTGTGATGTGTGTAATGTACTCCTGACATGTGTCCTGATGTATTCATTTCTCTCCACCTTTCAGATGATGACGCAATGGAGCCAGAGGATGGTGTTGTCATGCCTGACACAGGGTTGGTATCACATGCACGACCCGGCACAAGTGGGGGATGTGGGGTGGTAGTCCATGAGAACCCACATGTGCTTCAGTCCATCTTGGGTATGTCTGGCTATGATTCCAGCTCAGATGACCACTCTGACAGCCATGTTGAGTTGGATGTGCATCAGGTCCATACATCTGCGGTGAGTGATTCTAATGTGGACACTCCTCTGTCCGCGACACCTGCATTGAGGGGCCAGTCAGGGGTGGGACCTCCGCCTGTGGTGGGTCGGGACGCAGGGTCACCCTCCACAACAGTCTCTGATGTGCCTGGGGCATCACGTAGACGGGGGCATGTAGTCGTGCAGCCCCGGGCGGTGCCAACCCCACAAGGACGCCCGGTCCTTGGGTCCCGCAGGTGTCAGGCCCGGCAACGCGGTGGCCGCGTGCCACCGAGGTTAACTGAGTGGGAGCAAGACATGTCTGCCAATTCCGAACGTCAGGGGGCAGCACTTGATACCATCGCTGCGAGCATGGAACGTGTGGCCCATTCCGTGCTCCCCCCTGCTAGGCAGGTGCTACTCCAGCAGCAGGCGGCACGGTCCACGGCCCGCTCGCTCACGCTGGGCATGGCGGCCTCTGACAGGGCACGCCAGGCTGGAATGTTGTCTCTGCGTCAAGCTATTGATGCTCACGCAGAGGCACACATGAAGGACCTGAAGGAGGAGTATGCCTCCCTCAGATCCACTCTGGGTGTCCTCTTGATGTCCCATAGGGTGCGGGCAGAGGAGAGGTTTGAGCAGCTTGAGCGTACCATCTCGGCTGAGCTACGTGCTTGCCGGGAGGTGCATCAGTTGTCCAGCCAGACCACGCAGGAAGAACTCCGTGCTACACGTGTTGCCTTGCAAGAGGAAGCACGTGTATCACGGGAGGTACTGCATGCAGACCTGCGTGTAATTGCTGCACAGAACCAGGCTCACCCGTCCGGCAGACTTGCTGCCGACGAGGGGCAAGCTGCGCCTAGGCGTGGTCAGGCTCCTGGCCCACGTCCTCCTTTAGAGGAAGAGGCAGACTCGGACGATGACTTATCTTCCACACAGGTCGTGGTGTGCCGGCGTTGAGCCCATGGAGGTATCTTTTTTTTTCCTCAACATCATTGCATGTGGGTGTTGAGATGCACCCTGTACCTCCCCCCTCCTGGGTGCCTTCCCACCCCCCCGGGTCGTATGTGGCCATTTTTGTTTTTTCCTTTTAGGTTAGTTAGTTTAATTTGTTAAAATAGTTTAGTATTGTTTTTAGTTTAATTAGTTAATTTAGTTTAATATTGTTTTTAGTTTAATCATTTTATCTAGTTTAATTTTGTTTTTTGTTTAATTAGTTAATATAGTTTAATATTGTTTGTTTATTGTGCATTCATGTGACGGTGTGGTGCTTTGTGGTTTTTGAAAGCATCCACTGTCTGTTCCAGCAGGGCCCTTCGAGCTTGTCTTGTGTATGTGTTTGCAGCTTGGGTCCTGACTCACATAGGCCACTCCTGCTTCCCTTATCCATGGGCTCGCTAGGATGGTTCGGTGTAACAACATTTTACACAAGGGCATTGGACTTGCCTCATAACTGTGGCCTGTCTACTGCTGTGATACTTGTGTTCACACCCCTAGTGGGGATTGTTTGCGTTTCATCCACCCGATGTCTGTAGTTATTTTGGGTGATTGTGTGATTGATTTATGCATTAATTGTTGTGGATTGTCATGTATGTCTTGTTCTTGCATGTAAGTGTGCTTGATGCACTTCATGCTGTGCACAGTAGCCTGCACCCTTGGCCTGTGGATGATGGTGGGAGGTGTTTGGATGTAGCTCTGTGACCTGGCCCAGTGACAGACAGCATGTAGACACACACAGGGGACTTTCATGTCTTGATTTTTTCTTCCATGCACTTCCTGCAGGTGATTGAGGCTCCAGACTGCCTTTGCCAGCAGACACGGGGACGACTGATGCAGAGGACTGGTCAAATTCGGTGGTGCAGATGTGTGGATGTGTGCGCAAGCAGAGGCACAGGGCTTGTGCGGAAACGTCCAACAGTAGCAGACGTGTTTCCAGGTTCTCCAGCCAAGGTGAGCAGCACAAGGGCCCACACCGCAGCCAACCTTCCACCAGGACACTTGCACATGCATGCTGAGTGGCACCAGTGCTGTGGTGCTTTGCCAGGCATTGTTGGATATGCACACAGTACAGCTGGCATACGTTGAGGGCCAAATGGCAAGTGGCTTTACATGTTGTCAGTGGCACATGCTGGGGCCATGAGACATTTCCAGGAGTGATCCCCAGTCCATTGAGGCATACTTATTGGTGTAGTGGCATTCCTAGCCATGTCCTGATACGACGCACAGGGACACCCAGTGAGGCACAGATTCGTGGCCAGGGCATGTTGTTAGCATGTGCTAGTTGGCAGGTGCACTGGCTATTGTGATCTGCGGCTGCCAGTGCACAACTTGTACTGCAGTTGCACCTTGATATGTACGTCGAGCAGCTCAGCCAGGGACCATTGTATCATGTGCGAATCTTGTCCCATTGGTCTTCCGTTTCCCGCACGGCCACATGCGCCTGCCTTACTGCATTGACAGTGTGTGCACCATCGGTGGGACAGGCTAACGTATGGGTGCACAGCAGCAGACAGGGATGGTTGCTTGTGGAGGAGTCACTTGCTTTGGCCCATGGATGGGGGGGGGGGTGTTGTGATGACACATTCAGATTAGTAACTCATGCTCTCTTTTCAGCATTGGAGTGCTCCTGTTACCGGACCAGAGAGTGCGCAGGCAGGAGGCCAGCACTCACCCCAGGGATAAGTGTCTCTTTGGCTTGCATGTGACATTTCTGGTGAAGTGTGCATGATGTACATGTTTAGTATAATTGGGTATGTGTTTTTGTGGATACTTGTAATTTGCATACTTTCTTTTGCTAATCCACATCCGCTCTCCTGCCCCTCTTTCTGGTTCTCCTGGTTGACAATGCCTGTCCATGCTACGTATCCCAGTGCCTGCTTCCACGCAAGGTTCTCTGTGGCCTGTGTAGGTTTGACCTTGCAGGCACACAGACCACGGAGGGGGTGCTTGTTTTGTGCCACTCCTGCGCGTGGACAGCAGAGCTGTGACACTGGCCATCAGTTGTTGCATCATCATTGTATGTTGAGGATGGTATATGGTGCCCTTCCTGTTTGAACATTGCTGAACAGTGCTACCTTGGTAGTTCGATCATTGTGCTTGTGCATGTGCTTGGACATTTCCTGCTACTTCGAGTCGTCTATTGGAGAGTCATCATGTTTTTTTTTACGCCTACAAGATATTTGCATTTTTGGGGGGTTTGCCTCCTTGTAGTTCTCTGCAATTTTGTATTTGTAACAGTAAATGTGGCCTCTGAGGGGGCTGGGCCCTATTTACACGCAAGCTGTGACATGGTGAGCAAGGGGTAGGGGCATCCTGTTGGAAAGTGGCCTTGCGGGGAGAAGGCTGCATGCCCCAGAGGTGGGTGTTCTGATGGTCAAGGTGATGTGGGTTGGGAGGGTGTGTGGGACATTCCAGGGATTGTCATGGCCTGTTGGGGGGGGGGGTGATACGCACCTTGCATTGGTTCCTTTTTTGGTCACACAGGATTGGTTCTGTTTGAGTAGCTAGGGATGCACACAATGTGGCACTTCCGTGGCAACATTCTCAGGGTGTTTAGGTTGTGACAGTTGACTGTCTCTTTGTCATCATCGATTGTCACCTGGTATGTGCCAGCCCTGTGTGCACTCCGCAGGGGTGGGAGTTTAGGTGAAGTATGTGGCCACAAGCTGGGTCCGGGCTGCCTCGCCACGCGCCCTGTCCCCACCCACGGGCAGCACCTGTGCATGTGGTTGGGGATGTGGGGGCACCACCATGTCCACTGGTACACCCTGCCGTGTTGCAACATTGTGCAGGACACATGCTGCCACAATGATCCTGCACACTACTGGGGGTGCATATAGTAGCTGGCCACCAGAGCGGTCAAGGGAGCGGAAGCGTGACTTTAGCACTCCGAATGTGCGCTCCACTATGCCCCTGGTTGCAATGTGGGCTTCGTTGTACCTTACCTGGGGTGGGGTGGTGGGGTTCCGGATTGGCGTCATCATGTGGTTGCTCAGAGGGTAGGCACTGTCCCCTGGGGAGGTGATGATAGTTGTGATTATTAGGGTTTTGGTATTTGGCAGTGTGTGACATGCATGCATGTGCACAGGCTTTTGTACTCACCTAGGAGCCATGTGTCGCCATGCTGACCAGCTTCCAGGGCCCGGCTCAGGGCGGACATTCGGTATATGAAGCTGTCATGACTGGAGCCAGGGTAGTTTGCATAGATGGAGGTGATGATTCCTTTAGCATCTCATACAACCTGCACGTTGATGGAATGCCAGTGCTTGCGGTTCCGATAGATGTGCTCCGTTGCCCTAGGTGGACGTAGGGCCACATGGATGCAATCTATGGCACCAAGCACTTTAGGGAAGCGTGCCACCCTGTAAAAGTCCTGGAGCACGGCCTGCCTTTCTGCAGGTGTTCTGGGCATGTATATGTGCCTGCGGACGGAGGGGCGCGCAGTGATGATGTTCAAGACCTGGTGTAGGCAGCGTGACTGCGTGGCCTGTGAGACCCCCCCCAGTATGGCAGTTGTCCGCTGAAATGACCAGTGGCCAAGAAATGCAGGACATTGAGCACCTTCTCCAAGGGGCTCAATGCTTGGGAACAGAGTGTGGGTGATGTGAGGTCATCTTCCCACTCCCTGACGAGGTCTAGGATGACATGAGGTGGAAACCTATACCTGCCATAGACGTGGTCGTCGGGCATCCCAAAAAGGCTGGTCTGTGGTGTAAAAATGCATGACCTGGCTATTCTCCTCCTCCTGCGGTGTCCCACAATCAGTGCAGCAACAAATGGGGCATTCATCGTCGCTGTATATACGCGTTTGTTGTTTGTGCACACTTTTATGCTGTGCGCGGGCGTGGGACGCCTCCGTGTGGGCGGACTCGTTGGTTTCCCGTATTCGGGTGTCATCGCGTGTGATCGGAGGGGAGAGAGCGTACACGTGATTGGCCTGGGTACGTGTGTTTCCGGGTGCGCGGGTAGTTCCACACGCGATTGGTTGGAATCCACGTGTGTTCTGTCATCACGTGCAATGAGGGATACACCCTCGCACGTCACGTCACAGACGCGCTCACGCGCTGAGGGCCTTTGGTCCAATGAAAATGCGTATGCGTGCAGACGCGCTTACGCGCTAAGGGCCTTTCCTCGAATTACACGCTGACGTGCAGAATTTTCACGTGCCAAATCACTCCGTATCAGGCTGGCCACGCGTAAGCACACGGGAGACCACGCTCCTGCCCAGAAGGCCGAACTACTGCCCCCCAGAGCCCCGAGCACGCTCCCACCTGCCATCTGCTGCTGCCTGACTGCCTGCTGGCAGGTGCCCCACAGTGCTGGGGGGTGGGGGTGGTGGGACACATGAGTGGGGGCCTGGTGGAGGGTGGCCCTGGTGGCTGGGGGTGGGAGACATGAGTGGGGGCCTGGTGGAGGGTGACCCTGCACTGCTGGGGGACGGGGGTGGTGGGACACATGAGTGGGGGCCTGCTGGAGGCTGCCCCTGGTGGCTGGGGGGTGGGGGTGGTGGGAGACATGAGTGGGGGCCTGGTGGAGGGTGACCCTGCACTGCTGGGGGACGGGGGTGGTGGGACACATGAGTGGGTGCCTGCTGGAGGCTGCCCCTGGTGGCTGGGGGGTGGGGGTGGTGGGAGACATGAGTGGGGGCCTGCTGGAGGCTGCCCCTGGTGGCTGGGGGGTGGGGGTGCAAGGAGACATGAGGGGGGGCCTGCTGGAGGGTGGACATGGTGGCAGGGGGGTGGGGGTGGTGGGAGACATGAGTGGGGGCCTGCTGGAGGCTGCCCCTGGTGGCTGGGGGGTGGGAGACATGAGTGGGGGCCTGGTGGAGGGTGACCCTGCACTGCTGGGGGACGGGGGTGGTGGGACACATGAGTGGGGGCCTGCTGGAGGCTGCCCCTGGTGGCTGGGGGGTGGGGGTGGTGGGAGACATGAGTGGGGGCCTGGTGGAGGGTGACCCTGCACTGCTGGGGGACGGGGGTGGTGGGACACATGAGTGGGGGCCTGCTGGAGGCTGCCCCTGGTGGCTGGGGGGTGGGGGTGGTGGGAGACATGGGTGGGGGCCTGGTGGAGGCTGCCCCTGGTGACTGGAGGGGTGGGGGTGGTGGGAGACATGAGTGGGGGCCTGGTGGAGGGTGACCCTGGTGGCTGGGGGGTGGGGGTGCAAGGGGACATGAGTGGGGGCCTGCTGGGGGGTGGGGGTGCAGGGGGACATGAGTGGGGGCCTGCTGGAGGCTGCCCCTGGTGGCTGGGGGGGTGGGGGTGGTGGGAGACATGAGTGGGGGCATGGTGGAGGGTGACCCTGCACTGCTGGGGGACGGGGGTGGTGGGACACATGAGTGGGGGCCTGCTGGAGGCTGCCCCTGGTGGCTGGGGGGTGGGGGTGGTGGGAGACATGAGTGGGGGCCTGCTGGAGGCTGCCCCTGGTGACTGGAGGGGTGGGGGTGGTGGGAGACATGAGTGGGGGCCTGGTGGAGGGTGACCCTGCACTGCTGGGGGACGGGGGTGCAGGGGGACATGAGTGGGGGCCTGCTGGAGGCTGCCCCTGGTGGCTGGGGGGTGGGGGTGGTGGGAGACATGAGTGGGGGCCTGCTGGAGGCTGCCCCTGGTGGCTGGGGGGTGGGGGTGGTGGGAGACATGGGTGGGGGCCTGGTGGAGGCTGCCCCTGGTGACTGGAGGGGTGGGGGTGGTGGGAGACATGAGTTGGACATGGGTGGGGGCCTGCTGGCAGGTGCCCCACAGTGCTGGGGGGTGGGGGTGCAAGGGGACATGAGTGGGGGCCTGCTGGGGGGTGGGGGTGCAAGGGGACATGAGTGGGACATGAGTGGGGGCCTGCTGGCAGGTGCCCCACAGTGCTGGGGGGTGGGGGTGCAAGGGGACATGAGTGGGGGCCTGCTGGGGGGTGGGGGTGCAAGGGGACATGAGTGGGACATGGTTGGGGGCCTGCTGGCAGGTGCCCCACGGTGCTGGGGGGTGGGGGTGCAAGGGGACATGTGGCTTGGCTGGGGGGCATGCCCATGGTGGAAGGGCTGCCTGCGGGACATGACCAGGGGTGCAGGGTAGTCCCCTGTGGTGTGGGCTGCCTGCAGAGGTCGTGGTGGGGGTAGAGGGGAGACCTGGGAGGACCCACACTGGCAATTCACCTCTTCGACTTCCCGCACACCCACGTGATACACTGCCCCACTCGCACAGGCCCAATCGCGTGTAGAATTTCTCGCGCACCCCTGAAATCCACGTACCAAGGCCAATCGCGTGTAGAATTTCTCGCGCACCCCTGAAATACACGTACCCAGGCCAATCGCGTGTAGAATTTCTCGCGCACCCCTGAAATCCACGTACCCAGGCCAATCGCGTGTAGGATTTCTCGCGCACCCCTGAAATCCACGTACCCAGGCCAATCGCGTGTGGAATTTCTCGCGCACCCCTGAAATCCACGTACCCAGGCCAATCGCGTGTAGAATTTCTCGCGCACCCCTGAAATCCACGTACCCAGGCCAATCGCGTGTGGAATTTCTCGCGCACCCCTGGAATCCACGTACCCAGGCCAATCGCGTGTAGAATTTCTCGCGCACCCCTGGAATCCACGTACCCAGGCCAATCGCGTGTAGAATTTCTCGCGCACCCCTGAAATACACGTACCCAGGCCAATCGCGTGTGGGATTTCTCGCGCACCCCTGAAATCCACGTACCCAGGACAATCGCGTGTAGAATTTCTCGCGCACCCCTGGAATCCACATACCCAGGCTAATCGCGTGTAGAATTTCTCGCGCACCCCTGAAATACACGTACCCAGGCCAATCGCGTGTGGGATTTCTCGCGCACCCCTGAAATCCAAGTACCCAGGCCAATCGCGTGTAGAATTTCTCGCGCACCCCTGGAATCCACGTACCCAGGCCAATCGCGTGTAGAATTTCTCACGCACCCCTGGAATCCACGTACCCAGGCCAATCGCGTGTAGAATTTCACGCGCACCCCTGGAATCCACGTACCCAGGCCAATCGCGTGTGTAACTTCCCGCGCACCCCCGAAATACACGTACCCCGCTCAATCGCGTATTTAACTTCCCGCGCGCCACTTTTTTGATGCGCTGGGACTCTACCGCCTGCCTTCGTGTGGCGGCCGTGTTTCAGCTTGTGCGTGGCTTTGGCTGTGCGTGGCTTTGCCCTATTCGATTCCATGAATACGTGTGGTTCGAGTGCGTGTGGGCGTTCCGTCTGCTTCCCTGCAGTACATCCCCAGTTACGCCCTTATTTTCGAGAGTTGTTCCCCATTCCGCGCGTTATGCCCCATGTCCCGCCCACTTTCTGGTGTGTGCGCTGGGGTTGTGCGCTTTCACTGTGCGCGTCGCGCACGCCTTTCGCGATGTTGCAGTGACTTGTGCGCCATGCACGGGTTTGGTGCACATCCCGCGGTGAACACGCGCAGGGACTTCCATGAATCGCACGCGTTCGCGTGCACCTGTTTTTTTCCGCCTGGGCATGCTTGCGCATGCTTGCGCCAGGATTTTCGGCGCACGTTGGTTCCATGAATCGGCCCCTTAATACATGAGATCCAGCAATCGCTGCATAACAACCTCTCAACAATGTTCCAGTGACAGTCTAGTTTTGATGTCACACTAATAAGAACATTAAATCAGTACTGAACTCTAATAACGTATTGCAGTTTATTTCTGACATCACAATGATGCTGCCTGAGCATGTATAGACCCAGTTTATATGGGAGTATTTAATTAAAAGTCTGGCCAATCTTTATGATTAATTTCTTTTGAACTTTGTGCGACATTTCAGGGACACTAGTTGATACATGGATGGTAGTAAGTATTTGAGTGCCCTACAGGAGAGATGTCTCAACTATCTGCAAGTTCCAATTTATTTTAAAGTACAAACCTTTTTTTATATTAGATCTACTTGCGGCATTTGTTTGTGACACATCATTGCAAACAGCGTTTTCAAGGGTTTTTCTTTGCAGCGCTTAACAAATTAGACATGTAGTCTACATTTGAACAATTGAAAGATATCATGCATTGGTCTGGGTACAAGTTCAAGTCACAGTACTGAAGGGGATGCAGTGTACCTGTATTATACAGAATGAAATACCCAGTGCAATTGACCTCAATGTACTGTGACCTCATAATGGAACTCCTGGGTGACTTGCATTATCCCATATGGTGGTGTAACATATAAGCACTTAAAATAGATACTATCATTTCTACATGTTAACAAGACTGAGAAAGTACATTATGTATGTCCAGGTGTATATCACACGTGATAAAGGATTACCTCTAACATCAGAGAAGCCTTTACATAGCATATTTCAATCCCAGCAGGGGCAATTTAGTCCTACATCCCTCTGATGTGTTTTCTACATTTAATAATATTAACAACAGATGTTGGAAGTGCTTAGAAGTGGGATGCATGTGGCATAAAGTGCGATATTAAAACCTGATAGCCTAATATCTAGTTGTCTGATAATTATATCATCAAGTCTACAGAAAACATGTACTCATGGAAAAATGCACGCATTGTGGGTCCTCGGGAAACTCGGAATGTTACATTTTGAGAAGAAATTGTACTGATATGTGTATGGTACATCAAATGATTCGATTTGATTGGGAAAAGGATAGAAAGAAATAAGTGCACAGTAGAAATGTGGACACTCATTTGCAACCAATGGGGTGCTATAATACTGTCCCATACACACAGTGTAGCCAGCTGCTGGAACAGGCCTCCTGCTAGGAATCATCAAGAGGAAGAAAACAGTTGTCCTGTGTAAGACAATGATCAGAAGTACAGTATCTGCAGGCAGGGCGCATTACCATATGTTGCTGCAGTGAGCATTGCAGAGGCAGAGCAATCATACCGAAGAGAGACAGCAGCCTGTATGTCATTTAAGGAAAGCAATTTGCGAAATTACCCAAAGGGTGATTTCACTGCGAAGGAAGCGCGCTGAACTAAATGGGGGTACCAATGTTCTTCTCACCGGGGAAGCAGATGTTAGAGGACTGCTAGAAGCCTAGATATTCGTGATACTTAAGCATGATTGCCTAAGACTTTACTCGAGAATACCGATGACAATTTTCTTTCCACTTATTATCTATTTATGTGTTAACACACACCTTTCCTTCCCTCTGTACTGTTAATGTGTCATTAAAAGAAACGGATAGCTGGTGATCACACATCCAGGAGACCCTAAGTTTAAATGGAGTTCAGTCAGAAACAATCATTTGAAAACCATAAAATGAGCAGAAGTTTAGTACGCGTCCATAATTTTTTTTAAAAAAACTCACACTCAACAGTGCAATAACATGCATCACCACACAATATTTCCTAACCAAAACCCGGTGATGTTCCCAGAGTTACAGAAGCATCACGCCTCATGGCCATCTCCATAAGTGGATTTTTATTTCCTGAAAATGAGTCAGGCGCTTGTGAGTGACAACTAATGAATCCCAAACAAGATGGAGGAAGTCAATAAAAATATCAACAGGCCTGTACTCATTTACCAAAGTGATTGATAGACTGTGCTTCCATTTCACTAGGCGGAAGCTGGTTTGCAAGGAAATTACTTCACATCAAATGCATTATAATGTTTATATGCTTCAATCACCTTGAAAAAAAATATGCGAAAAATAATGATCAATTAGCACATGGCAATATGATAGTAAACCTCTCCAGTACAGTATGCAGCCTGCTATAAAATCATGTAATGCAAGCGCATGACGCAGTTCAACACTTTCAGTCTTAATTCAGGGACCCTGTCACTGCCCTTCACACTTGGGATTTCAGGTAATGTGACCAGTAGCAAAACGTGTTCAACATCCTACTTGACTTCATGGAAGGCTGAGGGGGTGCTTCAGTGGAACATCCCGCTAAAAACAAAAAAAATAGAGCATGTCCTTTTAGGCAAGGGTGGACTGGCCAACAGAGAGCTCTGGGGATTTCCCAGTTGGACCTCTGCACCCTGGTCCTCTTTTGTGTGGTAGCCTATTTTTATTTCCAAATGTTTCATAGGAAAAGGGTTGGACTTGCTGAAAATGTGCAATATGGGGCCACTTTGAACATTATTTCCAGGGCCCCTTTTGGTTCCCAGTCCATCCCGGCTTTTAGGAAGTCAGATCGAAAACAGGTATATTCTTTGGCCAACATAAAAGGAATGGTTGCCCCCACACTGTTTCTCCATGAATAATCAGTACACTGACTCCACACCCGAAGGCAATATAATATAAGTGTGTTTTCGATTGAGAATCAAATTTGTGAGGATTTTATCTATGGAATATATCTGAATTTATAACTTTACGTTCACGTTTGTTCAAGAAGAAATGCCCCTAATTTGACACACCACCACAGCAATCCCACCCCAAAAACACGGTGTTCTTAACCTGAATATTCTGTTTTCTTTAAACTAATATATCAAAAAAATGAAAGGTGGTCTTCTCAACTTCAAGGTTGGGGAAGTCATCCACAAAATTCCACAAAAATATAGTGACAGCTTGTGTACAGGATAAAGACACAGCTAGCAACACATGCATACCATTATCTTGCTTCGGTTTACATCCACAAAGTTCATAAGCATCCATTCAAGTACAAGCAAATGTGAAGGAATATTCTAGAGAAAAGGGTAACAAATTACCATGGAATATACATTTCGAAAGACAAAACCATTTTAAGAATAAACTTTACAAAATAGAATTCGCTTAGTTTATCTGAAGCCATCAACAAGTGTTGAAATCAGAGAGAATACTGGATTCACATAAAATTGCATCTCTTTATAATATTGGAATATTGGACACAATTGGTTTCTAGCATGAACATAGATACAAGAATGTTTGGTAGGGCTAATTGGGCTCCTTGTCTACAGGCTTGCATTTGGTGTAGAAGCTTTTATTTTGGACAGTAAAATATCCAGATGAATTAAAGTGTCACACAAGCAAGAGATCATAAAATGGAAGTAGAAATGGAATCAGCAACTTTACTAGTCACGAGGAGTCCACGTAAGGCAGAATCCTTTCTTTTCCCTACAATGTACTTTGAAAAATAGGATTGGTTAATTAAAATGACATTATTTTTATTTGAATGGAGAAAAATTAATATCCTTCTTATTCCACTTTGAGGGGTAGAAAAATATTTTCAGGAATGTTCTGTTAGACAAACAATGATTTTCACAGGTCAGTCCCTGAAACTCTATGAGTCATATCTTAAACCATGCTCAGAAGCCCAAATATGATTTACTCCTGTGAAAACTCCTGTGAAAACTCAAGGATCAATTCATAAGTGAACATTGTCATACTAATTTATATGCTATGTACATTAATACATTGTAAGGCTTTCTATATTACATATCCTTCCACAAAGTTTAATTTGCAGAGCCACACCCCCTGTAGTGACATAGATAGCAATTAAACATATTTTGGAGGAGCCCTGTTTGCAAGCTGAGACAATTAATTAATGGGACATGTATCTACATGCACTGTGGTTATTGTGCTCAGTTTCGATGTGTCTTTTAAAGGCTCAGAACAGGTACAGAGATCAACAGCTTCAGCTACCTTTGCCAGGTAAGCTCTTTCTTTTGGTCTGGCCCACTCGTCACACATCCTTCTCAAGCAATCTGCTTTTGTCTCAGGGAAGGTGTCTGAATTCAGCTCCCTCCGGAAAAGAGCATCTTTTGAAGGACAGGCACTCTTCTTCTGCTGCTTTCCCAGGAACTCTCTCAAATTCCACAGTATCATTTGAGGTGGCAATTTCAGATTGGGCAGAGCATGTGATAGGTGTAAGTATATAGAGAGAACCTATCATCGGCCCAATCTATTTTGCCATGTCATAAGAGGTTGTATATAACATGGGGTTATGCCTCCCATCAGAAATTAGGATTGGATTGGACTGACATATGTCTTTCCTGTTTTAAACATGGACCTAAGGCATTAATGTGGCAAGTATATCCAGAATCAGAGTAAACATCAGAATTCTGAGGCATCCTTCTGGATTCTGTGGCTACCAACATAGCATCGTTTTCTTAAACATGTACATTTATTATTAATACTTCATACATATTCATTTAACATTTGAATATCTATGTGATCTGTTGTTGTTTGCTGAATTGAGATCTAGTCATGGTTTTTGGATCAAGCAAAGGGTTTGCAATTTAGAGTAAATGAGTAAATAAATAAACAAGTCAACTTAAGGAGGTTGTCATTTGACAAGCACTTGGTTTCCAATGATTGTACCTTTCAATTTAGGTGGAGTTTTAAACAGAAATGCACTGAACGGATATGCTGGCTTCATTTAGCAGGGAGGGTTTCATGACACCAACCTAATGATGACTTATTGTTCTGCTAGGTCAAGTTTCAGAGTTGTATGGACATATTTTTGCTTTTGAAGTGGCTATTAGTAGCTGGAAAAGCATCCCCAGCTCTGTCATTGCTCTCCTCGTAAAACCTACATGAACACAGATTTGAGTTAATTATATTATCTGACTTGTAGGAATTCCGATGAGTTTGCCGATATGTCACTAGAAAGTGGGAGGATTTCCATTTCCACCACTTGTTCCCAACACTGCCATACTCATAATGAGTCCCTTTGTCTAGAGAGCAGGGCCCTGGATAAAGACATCTCATATTAACTAGAGTTCAACTTAAACAACCGTAGAAGTAACAGTATAAGGGGAAACAATTTCTGTGGAATTCTTACAGATAATGGCAATTTAATGAAATATAGGCCCTATCAACAGATTTAGTGCAATCTATATAAATGAGAATATAATTTCTATCATCTTTGTATAAAATATTAAAATGTAATTAGCATAGGTCTGCATGGTTTTCATACAATTGTCTGTGCAAACACACCCTCTTCACATTAGCTAGGATTGTAGCGAGGCACAGACATAGAAAATGCACATTGTTTAATGAAATGCAATACATTTATTCAAATAGTTATGACATATTTCAAAGCAATTACCACTGCAGCCCACCTGTTTCGCCATGGCAATTTCTTGTTAGCGTAAAGTGTGACATGGGTTTGATGGCTTTGGGGCTCAAACTGAAGCAAACACCCCTTCCCATGATGCATGAGGCCAGCTGTCGCAATACGTAGTCTCAATAAATGTACGTAACCAAGTGTCACCATAGAAAGATGGCTGACACTTCCACCTGCCATTCATATAAACAAAGCCTTTCTCCATTTTCACTTTGTTAGCCATGTGTTTTTTTGTTTCTTAATTGCTATACACTCTGCTTTAGATTTTCCATATTACTTATGTAATGGAAAAATCAAATATATTGTGCTTAGTACATATGTCAGAGTAATTGACTAACATTATTTATGTTAACAATGCAGCATATCATTTTTGGAGGAATACATGTACACATCCATAGGTATCTGTTTCACATTTCACCGAACATTCTCTGCTACTATGTTTGACTGAGGTTTATTAACACGTGCCGTGTGTAATCATTGCGTGTGTTACGGATTTTCTCTACATTTACCTCTTAAGTTGTTAGTTTAACTAACAATTTTGATTAGCAATTTTAAATTATCTATAATAACTTAAAAAATACATGTTTAACTAGAACATTTAAACTAATACAAGTGTTATCTATACTTCATTTAACAGATCTCTTCTGTAGGCTATTAACACAAATATGAGGTCAGACTTCAGCCGGGCATAGGAGACCGATTTCCAACATCTCCTCCATCTGCACTTTCATCCTGTGTTGTCTATATTCATTGGCATGGAAAAAAAATTCTTACAAACAAACTGCCAGTTAAAATGTACAAATGAATGCTTTATGTACCATGCCTTTGACCTTTACATTTATGTCACAGTGAATGTTTAACTATGCTTTTGTGTTCCACAATGGACATTGTAGATTGTCATATATAAACGTCTACCAAAATGCTTTGCATAAAGAAAATAAGCATCAGCTAACTAATAAAAAGCTGCAATTTTGTATAAAAGAATTGGAATTTTGTACATGAATATTGTATTAGAGATATCTGTTTGCAAGCAGCAAGCATGCTGTTTCTTTCAACGGTTGCCCAAACTGCACGGGCACCCATGAGGGTCTAAAACCAGTGTGCACTGAATTTACCCTGCGCACCCCTAAGATCCATAGAGGGTAGGACAAACCCCCCTTGTTACAGTATTAACACTATTACATCTTTCATCTACCATGCCCATTACACATTTACAATGGGCGGTCTTCTCACATTCATGTTCGAACCAGAATACAGTGATGAAAGACTTGAAGCAATACAAAGACATGAACTACTGGTGCAAGGCAGTGACATTGAAGATGCATTTCCTGAACCAGAACACAGTAGAATGGATGATGTGTTTCTTGGTGTCAATGCTTTTGTTACACACTGATGCCTATGTTACCTGAAGAAGATCCCCTCAACAGTTCATTACATAGCAAAGGGAATTGTTGGCACTGTCTCATACCTGTTAGGTTCTTTGTATGCTTATTTGATGCATGAACGTTTGGGCACTGTTCATCCATCAGTCCCAAAAAATGAGTTAGATTAGCATAGCATTATTGAAAATATTTGCACAAAAATACTCTACCAAATATTAATGTACTTTCACCGGCATGAATGGATGTATGTTTTGTCAGTGGATGTCACTTGCACTTGCCATCTCTTCACCTATCAAGCCCGACCAGTTGTCTGGATATATCTGTCTTTAGGATGTCTACTGGTATATATCTATTTGTTTACTATGCTTTTGTGGGTATACTCTGTTTTTCACTGTGACAATAACATATGTTCAGTATTGAAACAAAATAGGGCCACATGCTTGCAATTGCCAAATCGTCCATTTCTTTACTACTGTTTCAGAAGTTTATAATGTGATATGTATACGTTTAAAGTATTCTTGTAAATTGGATATTAATTTTAAAAAAAATGGTTCATCTCCAATGGTCAAAAGTGGGGTAAACAGTGCACCCTATTAATATGGCACTCTTTGACAAAGAAAGAACATGTCACGATTCTGCCCTTGCATATTCTTCACTGTCATGTTTTTTTAAGATGCCTGTGATAGCCTCATCTCTACTTCTGATTACAAGTCTGCATGTATGTGGGGCCATGCAAGGGCTGTCTGTCTTGGATAAGAAAAATGTCCCATAGTAAATCCTTTGAAAAAATTAGTTTCAAGCATTGTACATTGTGCATCTCCTCTACCTTTTGAAAGTTGTACATCCTCTCAACAGATGGCACCATCATGTGGCAAAGAGAGCATATGTCTGGTGGATTCATGACTTGGAACCAAGGTGTGTTGAGTTATCCCTGCATGAGTCGTATATTCCTTACGTGTAGATTTCTCTTAGGACATAATGCTGGGTTTTGCAGTACACAAGATATACAAACAGTATAGATTATGTATATTATATTTCCTTTGTATATACATTTCTTCAGTTTGCATTTAATGAAACTAGTGAATAGCAACATTTTACTTATCAATGTTAGACACATGGCTATTACAGTTTTTTTATTTAATTCCTGTAGTGTCTTGTTATTCACCAAATCTTTCCTGCATTTGTAAAACGTGACTTAAAGATGAAACATGTGTAAAGTATGTAGTTGCAAAAAGGCCAGCTAATCTGGTGACATACTTGCACATTTGATGATCGCAGATTCATAATTTGTAATACTATTGGAAACTACTAACTGCCTCAGTCTAAGACAGAAAACACTATACACCAAATATCTAATATTAAATGTACACTCTGGCAATATGTTCTGCCACTCTCAGTGCAGTCAGTTCTATAACCAAATCAGTCAATTAAACCTATTATGTATGAGAGATGATCAGGTTGATATTTCTTTTAAAAACAATACTGACCAAGTCTTTCATCCAGACATGGTTGAGAAATTCTGTCATAATTGTTATCTGGTGCTGGAACGTTGGCACTATCCAGCCAGTCTCAAAACACCCTGTCATTTTATTGTCTTTGTCCAAGATTTGGGAGTGCTCACAGATCATGTATGTCCACAGCACTACATCTTATTCATTCTTGAAACTGGCACAGAGTTCAAATATTAAAACACTGCTAATGCTGTCTCTTAAGCAAATTGGTCACCAAAATGTGTCACTGTTAATGTCCAGGTTGGGTAGTGTGTGGCAGGGTGGATTGTCTGAGGCAGTATCAAAGTACAGTATTGTCATTAACTTTAGTACAATTTATAGGCAGTACTGGCATTTTGGGTAGAATTAACGTTCCAATAGTTGTGTGCCCTGTAACACCACATATCAAAAATTAAAAAGGACATCTTTTTTGAAAATTATATGATATTATATGGCATTTATAACGTGCCCATACACAAGTGTTTCAATGACACAGAATTGTCCTGCTAAGTGATGAATGTAGAAAAGGTGTTGGTTGCCTCACATCATGGTCTGTAATAGGAGCAATGTGTGCTGTGCCACAAACTCACATTGGCACCACCATGGATCATCTTTTCAACTATTTGCATCTATTCAAAACATAATCCTCTTTCCAGAGAAAACAAGTCACAAGATCATTAAAAAAAAAGTGCAAAATGAAACACTTGGCCATTTTCCATTGGCAGTACGATTCAATGATGTGGGAATTTCAATGACATAAGAAATATCTGATTCATCCTACAACGGACACTCTGGAATGTGCCAGTATGTTTGCCACTGTATCAACATACATAAAACACACAACAAAGTAATTTGTCTGAAGAATATGCTTTTGTATTTCATCTTCTGTTATCAGATAGTGCTTATATTTGACAAATTATTGCATTTCAAATTCTCCACGATGTGAAACCAGCCTGTGCAACAACTCTTCTTAGATGGCACTATGTCCATTTATGCACCATCTTAGCTTGATGTGGTAATTTAAATATTGATGTATAGGTTGCTCTTGTATTTATTTGATTATGAAAGTTATGCAGAATTTAGAACTACACCACAACTTGCCTGCGCATTGTTAGGAACGTTTTTTCCTGAAGCAACTTCTTCATATTCTATGGACCCCTAAACGTTTTGCTTTTGTTTTACAACGTGTCCTGACATTTTACAGAGCAGTGAAGCCTTCAACTTCACTCCACTGAGCTTCTACTCACATGATTTGGGTAAACTGACCAGTCCTTCAGGCTGTCAGTACTGGGAAATTATGGTTCCCTTAGTCTTGTTACTTTTTTGCCCGTTTGGATAACTTGTATCATTGCACAATGAATCGTCCAATGCAGTGCAAAGGGGTTTCTCTTTGGATGACCCTAGACTCCACTCAAGGGATTGTTTGGTTACCTAAGATGTGCTAAGGTAAATACTGGTGGTGGCAGTTACTTTTCCATACTTTTACTGATCTCTTTGGTTAGCCTCAACACGTTTACCGCATTTGGCTACCGACTGTGGCTAGTGTCCTACAATGGTCATGCCACAAGCTTTTGGCTTGTACCGTGGCCATCTTGTGTTTTTACCTTCTTCCTTCCCTTTCAGGTCGGGAAAATCCTTCAATGGTCATGAACTAGCCAGGAAACACAAAGGTTTTGCGGGCCTATGGAAACCAATGGAAAGAGGTGGTGAAGCTCGAGAATTCATTGGTAGAGAAGTGCCATTGCTGAACCAGGGGTATGGGATTTCTCTCAGAGTCAAACATGAGGCACAAACAAAAGTCACATACCTGGCTTCCTGCCTCCTTAGCCCACAACACAAAACACATACCTGCACCCTGTGTTCCCACCCCCCACAACATAATACCCTGACTTGTCATCCTGCCTCCTCACCAGTATGCTTAACATAAATTGTTGGAAGTATTTATAGAGTAACAATTGGGTGGCTCATTTTCAAGTTCCTGGCAATTTGGCAGCGGGGATCAATTATGTTTAAACTGTAACATAAAAGTGTCTCCACCGCCAAAGTTTGTTCATTTGCACTGCAGGTTGAAAATGTAAAGAGCAAAAGCCGGCCCACACGCTTGTATTACACCTTTTGCCCTTTACATTTTCACTCCGCTGTGCACAGTGAGTAAATGCTGCCTGGCATGTTGGCATGAGGGAGAGGAAGGGATGTGATAGAAGTACAAGGTGTGTTACGCCCCTCTTCTCCGCCATACAAATGCTTGAAAAGGAGCTGTGATGTTAATGGAAGAAGTAAAAGCCTTACTTAAGGCTTTTACTCCTTTCATTAGCATTACAGCTCTGTTGAGTATAGACCCATATGAGTGTGGCTTTCTCTACAGCTAGTTAAGGAAAATAAGGCACAGTGATGAAAAGTGATTTGCTCAGGACACATAATACATAAAGTGGGGAAGGTAAGGATTTGAGCCCTGTCTTCCTGGTTTCAAAGTTTCCAATTCAGAAACTAGGGGAGACTTCATCTTCTCCCATTCCATCTTCATTATTAGAATCTAAATACATGGTTTCTACAAAGTTGTTATTCAAGGGCTAAACTAGTATACTGTTAAATAAATCTGGTTTTGAAAGCACCAATTGTTCTTCAAGGGGAAGACCTATAAATCGTCTCCACCCTGAGGCAAATACATCTGAGAAACAGACTAAGATTATAATTATAATGAAAACTATAATTATAATTTTGGTCTGCACAATTGTGTGTACTTTCAAAGCACCAAGTCACATGATAAAGCAACCAGAAAATATATGAGTAGTAGTCATTGAAACATATATTCATAAAGGAATAAGCCATCACTTAGTCAGAGAAAATAAAGGGTGTCATGCCAGTCCCACAATCAGGTGCAGTGGCATGCATGTCGACCATAGGTCTTGGAACAGACAGCCCGATGACCTACAGTTCGAGATGTGTACCCCTATCTAATATACCCTATTTTCCTTACCCATCATCCTTTGGTGTCCTTCCCTTGCACTACATTCTCAATTCCCTCCTGTTTCGTACAATTAACTTTCAGACCTCTTTTCCCCATTTGCTCCATCCTTTAACTATTCCTTCAGTCCCATTCCCTTACCTTGCACGCAATTCTTCTCTTGCCCACATTGCTCAGTCACCAATTCCTTACCACTCACGCTTTTTCATTACCCATCACACCAAGCCCATTCCCTGCCCCTCACTACCTTCCAATGCCCTGGCTTACAGTTAGACAGTAGACCACCTTGATTTGCCAGTCATCCTCTTCCAGACACAACAAGAAGCCGTGGTCAGGTTTTTTATGGTAACTGTGACTAGGGGGAATCTGTACTTGGATAATGCAGAGTGAAAGACGACAAGGAGATGTGGCTTTTTGTGCTCTTAAATTGCACTTTCTTGGAAAGTCGGCTGCATATTTCAACTCACGAAAGCAGAGAGACTTGCAAGGGGAATATGCCTTGAACCTGGTGATGTAGAGGGAGTAAGAACAGCATATTATATATATTATTTTTCAAATAAGGTAGAGTGTGTGTGTGTTTCAGTTTCTGTGATTGGGTTAGTGTGTTTTAGTGTATTTGTGACAGTATAAAGTATAGGTGGAAGGATGTATCTGGGTCCATGCGACTTTGTATTTATATATCTGATCTGGTGTTGATTTCCATGTTTGTCTTTTGTTGGTCACATAAGAGAAGCATGTTCATGACAAGACAATGAAAACAGATCACAGACTTAGGGGATTATTCAGATATGGGTGGTGACAATAACATCCTCAGTTTCTGGCAAATACTGTTGATTTCACTGTGCAAATATTCAGGGTTTGATCAAATAACCTTGGTGGTATTCCATGGGATTACTGGCAGACTAAAAGTCTAAATGGTACTTCACAACCTGTGAAGAGTGATGCTAACCTGTGATTTGAAACTCATTACATGATAAGGTGGAGCTATATGAAAGAGCGGATGCATTGTTATTGCCGTTAACAGCGATAACAAGCAGCTCTGGAAACAACATCCGACCAGCGCACCCTGATACTGAAAATAGCCACTCTCAATTTACGTTTCTCTGTGAAACCACAGATTAGTCATCACTCTTCACAGGTCGTGAAGTACCCTTTAGACTTATAGTTTTATTTACATACTATTATTATCTTTACTTACAGCTGAGAAAAACGACCTAATGAAGGGCGCTTTAGCCCAAAACGTGTCATACCGTACACAAGAAAATACGTTCGGACACAGCAACTTGCCCTTAACAAACAATTTTTTGACAGTGATATCTGTCTGTATTAGGGAACTATTTACCTTGACCACGCACAGTCACAAACAATGCTTATGAAATGATCATATCTATGTTTTGGCAATTGAGAAAGAGCATGCCACTAATACTGCTCTGTGTAGTGTGTAGGCTGAGTGGCAAGTATTGCCCCATCACATTTCCCCATGTCATAACTATGTATTTTTTTCTTGGCCCCTTCTATGCCACAGAAGGAGACCACCATGTCCAGTGTTTTCACTGCACCCTCGGACACATTGCTTGTAGCACAGGTATGCCGCTCTCAGTTTCATTGTGCATTAAGGAAGCTCACCACTGGTGTTACAATTGAGAGCATGCATGGCACTAATCTCTCTCTCTGTAGTATTTATGCCCTTATCATATTTTAATGTGCCCTAACTGTACAGGAGGAGACAGGGAAGTTTCAGTGCTTTCACTGCACCATCCAACGCAGGGCTGGGCATCATGCATGTATTCCATTCACAGCTTCTCTGTGCATTATATACAGCGCTCTCTTGTTTTATGTTTGATAGCATCAATGACACTAATATCTGTCTGAATAATGTCCACGTTGCCTGAAATGTATTGCCCCATTCCATTTGCTCGTTTGATAATCGTTGTTGTGCCATGTAGCTCACTTCATTTATTGCCCATAGAAAGGAGCGGGTGTTGACAGTGCTGTTCTGTTACTTTCCAACAGATTGCACTTGACACGTGTATGCCAGTCATGGTTGCTTTGTGGATTTGTGTTAATTTGTTTTAAGTGGGTTACAATTGAAAGCAGACATGTCACTAATATCAGCCTGGGTAGTGTCTAGGCCTAGTGGAAATGATTGCCCCATCGCATTTACTTCTGTCATAACTGCATTTTTTTCTCTTGGCCCATTTATTTTCTTTGAAACAGGAGAAAGCTGTGAGAGACAGTGCAATGTGTTAAAGGGAGCCTTATGGAGGTCCATTTCTGACATTACAATTTATACCATGCATGTCACTAATATTAGTCTGTCAGTCCGTTTATTGTCCAGGTCCAGCAAAATATATTGCACCATCCAATTTGCTGGTGTTACAACTGTGTCTTTGCCTCATGGCTCATTTAATTTCTTGTCCTCAGGGCGAGACTGTGAAGCCCAATGTTTTCTTCACAAATTTAGACACATCACAACGCATTTATTAGTTTAAAAAAAAATGATTAGCAAAGTGTTCTTATCAAAATGTTATTGATTAGGAAAAAAACATGTTTGATTAGAAATGTTGTAATATTTTTAATGTCACCAGAGGCTACTTGTACACAAACCAGAAAAGGAGCTATAGTACAGCATGTGTGTGTACCGCTGACGTAAGACTTTCTTTAGATGAGTGTCAGTGAAATGTAAAGATTAACTGCATGAATGGACACAAACACATAGGGCCTCATCACGAGCCTGGCGATAGTCGCGCCGTAATTAAGGGCACCGCTGCCGCTGTTAATGATTTTTTACCGGGTCCAAGGAAAGGGCAATAACCGGGTTATGCCGACCTTGGCGGACCTGGTAATTGCCCTTTTCTTGACCCGGTAAAAATCAATCCCCATTCCCATTGAGACCCATAGGGCTCAATGGGAATGGGGAGGATGCTAACAACGGGCCCGTTAATGACGGGCCTGTTGTTTGACCAGACGTGAAAATCGGGACCCGCTAGCAGGCCACGTAATAGGGATTCCCGTAATGAACGGTGCCGGTCCCGTACCGGCACCGTTCATTACGGGAGCGCCAGGGTCCTAATGAGGCCCATAGATATAATAAACAGGCCCTGAAGACAGTTATCAGTGCAAGGCTCTGTGCAGTTGGTGTTGAACAGGGCAGTTCCTGTATACTTGCCCCATCATTTACTGTGTAAGGAAACATTCGGAGGTTTCATAAATAAAGAATGTCACAATGTTAAAAGAAAGTCATGGCTAGAGACTGTGCACAGAGTATACTTTAGCAGCAGGCATGAATCCCAGGGTGCAAAATGTGCACATTCCATTGGCTAGTGCTTATTGACTCTTGGTGAGCATTTGATGCTGTGCTGTCTGAATGTATAGAATTGAGGGGGAGAGTGAACTTTTTATGGCTGGCCAGTAGCTTGCAACTTGAAATGTGCACCGTTGCCAGCATAAATATCAACTTCAGGTTGACAAGATAGCCCTTGCCTGTCATTGATATGAACCTTTTTCCATATAGCATAAAATGCGACTTTTGGGGGCCGGCAGGGCCGGAAACTGCCCTTGAGCCCAAAACAGGTGTGCCTAAGTGCAGCACGAGCGTGGTATTTATCGCTATTAGCAGTATACACCGCTATCTGGGGTGCTGATACATTTGTTTGTTTCCAAGGGTACCAGGCTTTACACAATTCATGCTTCCCTTAAAAAGTAGTTACACATTTGACTGTGATTGAAAATAACTATTTCCAGGATGTGGTGGCAGGCCAGGAGGTGCACTGGTGAGTGGGCAGGGAAGTTGGCTAGTGGACTATGGTGGGGCTAGGGTGTGGTCAAAGTGAGACACTCCAGTAGTAACACAGTCTGGGGGCACCGTCTCCTGGGACAACGTGAAGGCTGGGCACAGGCAGAGTGGGCCAGCAGAAAATGCTGGTGGCTATTTGAGGATTCTGCTTGCGTTTCCAGCATCCTGACCCAGCACTTTCCCCCAGTTGCAATACATTGTATTGGTCACACTTAGGGTGATGAGCACTGTAGAGATAAGGAGAGAGCTTCTAGAGACTGATAGGCAGCACTGGAGGTGATCAGGGCATGTGGAGTATGTGGGCACATTGGAGAAAAAGCGAGCACATGCATCTACATTTAAAGACATGAAGTATGTGTAGCCATTGAAATATTATTCAGTGAGAATTCATCTTAGGAATTGGGATATATCACTCAGATGATATTTAAATGAGGCACGCTGGGTGTTATAGGAGGCTAAATGCTGTGGTGGTGACAACATTGTTTGATTGTTTGTTGATTTGTTTTGCAGTTTGTTGTTTACCCCTGAAGCAGAGTGGAGGTTGGGCCATTGAGAAATCCTCTAAACTAGTATTAAATATATGAACTGAGACTATGAGTTGGCTAGTGGACTATGGTGGGGCTAGGGGTGGTTGAGGTGAGACACTCCAGTGGTAACACAGCCTGGGGGCACCCTCTCCAAGGACAACTGGAAGGCTGGGCATAGGTGGAGAGTGCAAGCACAGGATGCTAGTGGCTGTTTGAGAATTCTACTTGCGTTTCCAGCCTCCTATTAGCCCAGCTCTTTCCCCCAGGTGCTAATACACAATGCAGTTATAATCACAGAGTAAAACAAGCTCTGGGGACTAACTGCAGTGTATGGTATTGCAGAAGGTCTGTAGATGTACAGACTGGATGGAAGTTTTGAACACTACTTTGCGTAAACATCTAGTTTGCTTTATGTATTCATCTTATGAGAGGAATAAAAGTAAAGTACAAAGCAGAGAGGATGGCGTAGCAGGCAGAGAACTGGGAAAACTTGGTGGAATATTGTAGTTTGCGGACATCCTACCTTCAGGGTAGTTGGTATAAAGCAACAGGGTGATGAGATATAATGTCAAGAGGTTTAGGAACAGCTCATATGATTGAACCCCAATTGTACAGATTCATGCAACCAGCAAATCACAGACCTAGGTTTTCCACTAAAAGCATAGTGCTGTGTGATCATGCACATTTTCAAGCGTTCACTCATCAATATGATGCACCTTCCCCAACAAAATGAAATACAGTTGACACTAAGATTCAGGTATAACCCTAACCTTACTGAAATAAATGGAGACAACACATTGTTTTAATAGTAGGAATAATGTAAATAAGCATTATGTAACAACTTAAAACATATTTAGAAATGGAATTGCAGGACTTTAAAAATAAATAAAGTTAAAATGTACGGGGCTTTGCCAAACAAAATATACTTTGCTTAATTAAAATATCATCTTGATTATGTCTGCTTTGCAATTATTTGAAATATAAATAACTTTTCTTGGCTAGAACTCCCACAGAGGCCATGGGCACTTTTAAGAGTGGAGGAGAAGATTACTGTTGGGAACTTGCAACGGCAAACAGAGAAAAGAGGTGGTGAGACCGCTGAGGGCAAGAGGAATTCAGTGAGAGCGCATGCATGCCACTCAAGTTTGTTTTATGAATTAGATGGGGATGCTTGTGGTCTTGTGCAGAAGGGATGTGACCAGGCATGTCGGATTTGCAAATGATCTTTCCCCTTTTCTAATGGCTTGGAATACGAAGAACAATGGGCTGAAGGGTTGCCCAGAGCAATGCCAGAAGTTGAGATTAATTTTAAACTTCCCAGCCATCACCCCTTTTGGTTGGTTATGAATAAGAGCAGTAGATGTCCACACACTTGTGGATCACTCCCGTCCGCTGAACACCTGTTTGTATTATAAACCAAACAATATTATCTCTCTTTCTTTTTGTGTATTTATATAAATGACAGGAATTCAGATTTTTCTAAAAAAAGAATAGAGATTTATTTATGTATACATATGTGTATATGCTTTCCACAAAGTTAAATTGCAATCCTACAGGTTTGACAAATTACACAAACATTTCTCAGGTATCCAGAATAGCACTAATACATTTTCTTATGGAACAGAGATAATCCTAATACATATAGAATTCTAGAAACTTATACAAAAAAACTGAATTTCTGTCATTTATTTAAATATACAAAAAGAGAGATAATATTGTTTGGTTTACAATACAAACAGTTGTGCAGGGCACGGGAGTGATCCACATGTGTGTGGACATCTGCTGATCTTCTAGTTGACCATACAACCCAGTGTCAAGTTTGCTTTTCTCCCTTGCACCTTACTACATCTCCTGTATTTTATCAAGTATATATAAAGTAAGCAAGGCGTGCTTCTGGTCAAACAAAGACCAGACATTGTTATGAATAAGATACCGTTTTCGCTTTGGTAAAGTGTGAATAGTGTATGTATTTTACATTTATAATACATCTGGTCTTGCAATGAAACAGCAATCTGCATGTAGAAATGTGGATCATTGGAGTCTGTTCTGCGTATAAGATGTGAAGTTGCTGCATACCTCCTCACCCCTGAGTTACCCTCTTAACATTCCTCTCATCTCCCTGCTAGCTATAATTTTTCCCTTGCCTCTAACCTGCCTCTGTCTCTCACATGCTCTGCCTCCATCATAGCACTTCACCCATCATGATCACATCCTGAGCACAGCTTGCCTTACCGCTTACCTGCACTTAAAAATGTCCAATTTTCATTGTCCTTAATCTATGTATCTCTTCTTATGTATTGTCCCTGGTGAATGCTCCATTTACTCCCCTCCACAACCTGGTCAGAATGTCCCTCAAACTCACCCTATTGTAAGAAGCTCCCTTCTGCCTGTCAAATCTGATTTATTATCTATTGTATGCTCTTTTGCGATCAAAAGAGCATTGTTTCTCCTGTATTTACATAAATAAATACATCCAAACTATCATGCAATGTTATGAAAGATGCCTTTGAGTAGTGGCCTGAAATCAAGTTAACCATCAGCGTAGAGCGTTGGAATGTCATGCAAGACCATTGATACTCCTCAATGTATCCCCACAGCTGCCTTTAACAACAGAAGTTTTAACAGAATTCAGAGTTGATTGATATATGTCGCAATCTACACTGTCATAACACGATTTATATGTTACAAAGACCATTTTCCAATATTAATGATGAATACCATTGTACCAGAATTATCCCATTTGAAGCTACAGAAGAATAGCTGGACATTGCTTATAAAAATAACTTGACCCAGACTATACCATGTCTAGTGCAGAAGAAATGACTAACACGTTTGAGTTTGAACACAGTCAAATGCCAAACAATGGCCTTTCTTGGGAACCAAATATAGAGTTTCTTGCCACTGCTTGCTGGATATTTTAAAGATACTGAAATGTACCATATTAACTCATTATATTGCTTGTGGCAAAGCATTGATTAATTTTAAAAAAGAATGTCATTGCAACCAACTTGACAATTCAAGGTATCGGTATAAATTAACACTTCTGCCTTTAAACCACTCCTTACAATTAATCTGCTAAATTCTGGTGTACTGTTCCAATATTCTGGAAAATAAACACGTTTTGTGTTATTTCTGGACTCCAGTTCATGTCAAAGAAATCCAAATTAACTTATATATACACTTGTGTATAGGCGCGTTATAAATGCCATATCATATCATATCATATCATGCCAAAGATAATATTTCTTCCCTGCAATAGATGAGGCATGGCGATAGGAGCCAGCAGCACTGTACCAATGTCTTACAGGAAAAAGTATTTCTTTGGAGGGGGATGGTCAGCGTGAGAACCATGGAATAAGAACAACGTATTGCACTTATAATTTAGAGGTTTTGTGAACTAACTATACATTTGAAGGTAGGTGGAGGTCCACCTTACAGAATGAACTTCCTCTGTTGCGATGGAGAACAATGGTTTTGTAAAACTGAGTGATTGAACTTATTCAGTCCACAGGTTTAAAAGTGAAACTGGTAGCCTCCAACAGAAATGTGAGCATAGCCAAAGCCATGTGAGAGAGATGTTCACATATTCTGCATCAATAAAATGTTTGGGATGTGTCTAAGTCTGTTACCAAGAAAACAATGCTGTTGGGGAAAAAATGGTTTTGAAGAACTAATAAATAGGTCACAGTCAATATGTAATCATCTCGGTTGAAATTCTCGCTATTGGAAATTATCAGAAGATATACTTGTTGAAAAGTGAAAAGTTCAATCATGTCTGTTCCAACTGCCAACAAATATCCATAGAAAGCCACCACGTTATCATGCCAGTGCACCACCACCTCTGAGCACTCTGAGCAGCCCTTGTGAAGATTGTATGTGACAACGGGTTGAGCAGAGATTTGAAAGGGCCTTACATAATTTGCCAGACAGGGAATTTAGAGGTGTTCCATGACATATGTCTCAAATAATGTGCAATAGATTGCATTTCGGCAACAATAGCATGAAGGCAATAGCAAGCTTAGCAGTGTTGGTACACAATGAAAATGTGGGTAGGGAACAAACAAGAACTGGTGTGGAGCATAGGGGAGGAAGGTAGTGGCGAAGACTGGCCTTGAACAGCGAAAGAAAAACGTAGTTAGCCAAGACAACTTTAAAACAAATGCAATTTGAGTGTGTACAATCTAGCATTAATGGCCATGGCAATGGAGATTCATTGGTTAAAACTGCATTCAGACAATGTGAGGAACTATTGCACCAAAACATCACGCAAGGGGTAAATGCGAATGTCGGTGAATTTTGTTCCAAAGGGACAAAGGGACACCGACCAAAGGGGCTTATTATGAGGATGCGGTATCCTGGCAAAAGAAACGTCAGGATACCGGCAAATGGTAGTACCGTTACTAGCTCTCTGTCCACTGATATTACTGCTGGATCATGAGTACTGGGTTAACAGTGTTAATCCCCATTCATGGAGTCTGATAAGACTCCATGGGTGTTTTGCTGGTAGTACAGGTGCCGGTACTAACAGTGCCTGTAATGTCAGTGCTTTCGGCTTGTAGGGTGTCAGAATTACCTCCAGCATTTAGCTGGAGACAATTCTTCCACCCCACCGGCAAACATGTAGTTGGCCGGTGCGGTAACATGCAGGTATATGTTATTACTGGCATGTTAATACTGCACAGGCTGACACTTAATGAGCAGAAACCCCAGTGGCCATGCAGGAGGGTAGAGCAGGTTCTGGGAAGGCCTGGGGATGCATAAAACGGCTGCCCCGAATGCTGCAAACAGAACTCTTTCTGCTCGGCTCTTTCTCAATCTATTTGCACCAAATCCATTTTATATTTTGGACCCACAACATTGTCTCTGCCACCTCAGGGGGTGTTCAACATGGTTTATAGTGATAGTACCGAACGCTAAAATCTCGAAAACAAAAATATCGAAAAAAAAGGCCGAAAACAAAAATATCGAATTTTTTTTTATGACGTTTTTGGGGGTGCCCTCCAACCCACTTTTTTTCTATTTTTTTTTATTTTAACCCTTTTTTTTACTTACCTGACCCCCAAAAACACATATAAATAAATAATTAAAAATCTCGAAAAAAAAAATATCGAATAATTTGTCATTTGTCGGCCTTTTGACTGACCACCGTTCAACATGATGGCTTTCAAAATGTTGATGTCCCAATCCCAAATGGGCCGCCATATTGTTTCAATACATAGGGCATTTCATACATTGAACAATCACATAACAGGAGATTATAAGTGAATATTTTGCTCAAGATACTATGTTAAAACCACTGACAATATTTTCCACATTTTAGGCCTCATTACGAGTATGGAGGTAGCCATGGTGCTATTAGCACAATGGTTACCCCCATACCGCACACCGGGTCCTGGTTCCCTGAATGGGGACTTACCGGGTCATTCCAACCCTGGAGGACCTGGTATTTCCCCATTCAGGGAACCCATCCCCATTCCCATTTGAGCCCCCATAGGGCTCAATGGGAATGAGGAGGGAGCTAACAACGGGCCCGTTAATAGCGGGCCCGTTGTCAGCTCCCTGGTCCTTTAGCGGCTCCCGCTAAGGGACCTCGTAATGCGGCAAGATATCATTCCAGCAATGGAGAGATGGTTTTGTGTTGTACTCCACACTCCTGTCATGCTTTCTATTTTCTGAACCACCTTAGCCCAAATTGCCTTCATGAATTGGAGAAGATATTCCTCCAGTCCCCAATGCAGGATCAATGGCATGTTCTTGACCACCTCCTTATCACTTATCCTGCTTCTCGCCTCTCATAAAAATAGAGAAAACCAAAGGACAAGGAGAGTAGCAGCAGGAGTAACCAGGCTTTGTCAAATGTAGCCATGAGGGACTTGTGTGTGCTGTGTGTTCAGGGACTTCCACCTTCAGCATGAAACGTGTGAACATTGTCGCAAATGGGATTATTCATGTTTTGTGTACCACCTGATTGAATTAGCCAGGAAACTTTTTATAACGGGGTAGTGCATATTTCATTCTGAGCACATTGGCTCGTGATATTTAGCTGCAACAATAAATCTGGGGGATTTAATCCACTAACATGTGTCTGTTCCATCATCCATGCAGTCAACAAACTTTGTTGGCGGCATAATTTGAAAAAAAAAAGGAAACTTGGCAACTTTGGATCGTTGATTAGTAGGGAACTTTGCATAATTATATGGGTAAAAGAAAAATGTTGCATACCCCTACTAAAAAATGTGGTCATATTTTAGTACAATTATAACCTTTTTCAACAAATCTGCAGCTGGACTGTAACCTTCAGTGATTTCTTCTGCAGCAACAGCGCCAATGTGATAATTAGAGTTTGTTCTATGAAACTGTACTTCAAACAAAAGCAGTACTCCTGAAAGATGTGCTTCAATCTGAATTAATTACCCTTTCGAAATGAGAAGCATTCATCGTGGCAGTCTTTCAAGCAACAATGAAATCATCGTGTTCAAGACAGTTTACCTATTGTTCTCTACCGATTGCAATTTCTTATTAGCTTTAGTTAATTATGACAATTATGTTGGCGATGGCAATCATTAAGTAATAGGATTTAATTCATGCTTGTATGAAATTGTGGAAAATCATGGCTGCAGCCATTATAAAACAGTCAATTCACAAGTGAAGTTAGATATTGTGTTAGGAACTTAGCAGAATATGTCTAACATAATTGTGATACAATATTTTGTGGTATGTTGGAAATATTTTTCTCAAGATTTCAATACTATTCTTAAAGGGGTATTTTGCTCAAAAAGTTTATTGACCTGATCAATCGGGCATGTATTTTTAAGCATACTGTAATCAATCTTATACATTTTCCCCATGTATTTTAGCTTAGCTTTCCTCACTTTTACACATGCGAAAACAACGAGTTGGGTGGAGCCATCTTGTGCTAATTTTATCCGTTGATGCATCGGCCTAAATTCAAGTGCCCTTGCGGCGCTTGCACTGCGGCTCTTCAACAGATTACCAACTAGGGGCTAGGAAGATGACTACCAAGCTGCAAAAAAGTAAATTGAATGGGAAATTCCAACCACAACTGAATCCCGACTGGTAGTGTTTTCAGCTGAGCCTGGCAAGGCAACAGCCGCACAAACTATCAATTTCCACTCAAGAATTCAGAAAATGGCCATAGGTTGAAATGTCTCCAATGAAGAGTTATCCATGAGACAACAAATCATCCATGGAGTACGGTCCGAGAAGCTCCGGAGAGACATTCTATCTGAAAGGAACATCCCATTAGACTGCATTCTCGAGGTGGGGAGCCAAAGAGAGAGAAAAGAAACCAAGCTGGCCGCGATGGAAGCAGCTATCAGACGTTTGCTGACGCAGAGCCAGAAACAGTGGCCGTCGCAGCGGTTGACGCCAGGAAGCATCCACCAAGGGGAAAGCCCCCTCTCCCAATGCCATCAGCGCGCATTCAAAGAGCATGCAAGTGGGGCAGAGGAGCATGGCATCGCGATGAACCCTGCCGAGCAATCAGAGCCACGTGCCTCAGTCTGCCTTAGCACCTGCCCCCGAAGAGAAGGCCCAGAAACCCCCTCTCAAATCGACACTGTCCAAGAGCCAGTCGGCAAGCAAACCGCAAAGCCAAAGCAAGAACAGTCGAGCACAGCACACGCACAAGCAGCAGTGATAGCGAAGCGAGTGAGGGTTCAGAAGATGAATTGCCCCAAGGACGACACACGGTGCACCGCAATTGGCACTCCGAAAGGGTACATCTCATTTTGGCAGTAGTACCACACAAAAGTCAGAGAAAACAACACAGAAATCCCATACAACCTGCAATGGTGTTCATGAACGGCGTGCCAACCAGAGTGATCATTGACACTGGAGCAACAGTCAACATCATACCGCTCACCAGACTCTCGACCATGCATGTGAAACCCATGTTGCAGCGCAAGACAGTTCATTTATACGCTTGTGGGAGCAAAACCCCTTGCCCATCATTCAAGGCGGATGTTGTATACAATGGAGAAACCTGTAGACCAGATTCTATGTAGTAGATGCCGGCATCAAGGCCCTACTAAGCTGCAGAACGGCAGAGATTTCGCCCTCCAAATCCGACAACAAGAGCTAGACAACATCATTGTGAAACTCTTCAAAGGTATCGGCTGCCTAAAAATAGGACGGTGATGCTCCACATCGACCCCGACCATCGAGCCAAGAGCAGTCAGGCATTGAAGAGTGCCGTTCCATCTACCAGCAGCCATCAAGAGGCAACTAAAAAAACTTGAAGATCTCCACATCATAGAAAAGACCTCCGGACCTACCCCCTGGGTCTCCCCTATGGTGCTTACCAAAAAAAAACCTAACCAGCCGAATGCGGTCCGGCTTTCTATTGATATGAGACTCCTGAACCTGGCCATCTGGCGGGAATGTCACATTCTCCACAGATCCAAGATCTCCACATCATAGAAAAGAACTCCGGACCTACCCCCTGGGTTTCCCCTATGGTGCTTACCAAAAAAAAAAAAACAAGCAGCTGAATGCGGTCTGGATTTGTGTTGATATGAGACTCCCGAACCTGTCCATCAGGCGGGAATGTCACATCAAGCCAACAATGTATTTATTTATTTATTACATTTATAAAGCGCAACTAACCTTTGGGCATCTGGTGCTTCTGCTTAAGAGAACGGTTACAACCAGTTACATTTTAGTCTTGTGCTTAAGGAGGTGGTTACATCGAGTTACTTTTCATGCTTAGTCCATCTGTAAAATGCAGTTACATATTGGTTCCATCCAGTTACTTTTCATGCTTGGTCCAAATACAGGGTGCAAATACAGTTGAATTTACATTATACTATGGTTACGTTTCAATCTGTCCACTGACAGCGTCATATTGAAAGGACACTGAATAGTATTGCCATCAGCACTGGAGGAAAGAACCCTGCGGCTAGCTCACAAGGGACATCAGGGCATCACTAAGATGCAAGACTTCTCAAATCAAAGGTGTTTCTGCCAAACATTCAAGCAAAAGTAATAGCACTAGTAAGTGCATGTGCAGCCTGCCAAGCAACATAGCGACCAAGCCCGCCGGAACCCATTGCCTGCCTCCCTCGGAGCCAGCAGAGGTGGGACGTGATCAGTCTGAACTTCTGCTCAGTAGCAAATGAGGCGTATCTGCTGGTCACCAGCGATGAGTTCAGCAGATACCCTGAAGACGAACAAGTCAGATCAACAGATGCAGCCTCAGTCATCACAGCCCTGGAGAAAATGCTTGCGGTGCATGGCATACCCAACGGAGTCAAAAGCGACAAGAGGCCCCCGTTCAACAGCCATGAGCTGCCAATCTTTCTAGACAACCTAAACGTCCAACACCATCATATCACCCCCTATTGGCCACAGGCGAATGGGGAATGCGGAACGCTTCATGGCATCTTTGAACAAAGTGATCCTCATCGCGATGGAGCAACGGAGCACGTGGCTGCTATAAGTCTATCGGTTCCTGTGGATGTATCGACAGGCACCTCACTCATCCACACAGGTCAGCCCAGCTGCCCTAATGTTCAGTTTTCCAGCACAAGTAGGACTACCTATACAGAACAGCCGGACCTCCCCTTAGCCAGACTGGGAGCACATAGAAAACAAGAGAGCCAGGAACGAAAAAGAAAGCTGCACCCGGGGAGCCATCACCAGTGACATTGCTCCAGGAGACACGGTACTTGTGAAGAACAGAAAGCCCCGGACTAAACTAGCCCTCCCATATTAATCCAACCCATGGGTAAACACGAAAAATTACCATGGAATGGTAACAGCCCAATGAGAACAAGAGTCAGTAACGAGAATGCGCCCCACTTCCGGCGAGTACCAGCTAGCATGTGGGAAGAAGATCCCTCTCTGATTGTGTCAAACCTCAAAAGTGAGGAAAGGACGTCAACCCCGTCTCCCGAACCACAGACTCCGAACAGTTCGACCCTCCCACTGTGGTTGGCATGGGCGCCTGGATATTGATAACACAGGTAACCACGTGGCAGCCAATGGAGGGAAGAAGGAAGTTAGGGAAAGGGTGTGGACAGATAAGGGAAAGGTAGGGAGGAGATGTCATGAATGTACATTTAAACATATACTCCTGATACTACTCCAAAAAATCCTGTAATCCTAAAACCTGTCCTCCAAAGCCTATTGTTTCCTATTCCTGACTCAGTCATGTAATTTAACATAACCAATACCTCCTATCCAATGCATTTGTAACACAACCTTGACTCACATAAACATGATGGCGAAGGACAGATGCAATATGACACAAACAAGGGAAGCTCCCTGGGGTGAAAAGACAGTACACACGGCCCTTAGGGCTGGCAACATAAAGCAACATAACATTAAATTTAGCAGTGCTCTCCGTATCGAACTAAAAGAGCACCCCTACTCAGCATGTAATGATTCCTGCTACCAGGGGTGTTGCCAGGTCTGGAAAAGACCTGGGGCTAGGCTGATGTTGGAACTGTAGGGACTGGGGGCTAGCCAGTCTTTTGGTTGTAGCTCCTGAGATTCTATCAGGGGCTACAACCAAAATACCAGGGGCTATAGACCCCTTAGCCCCCGCTCCCCTCTAGCAACGCCTCTGCCTGCTACAGCACTGATTACGTGCTGCTAACCTTAATGTTCAGAACATAGGAAGAGAAGGAACATGACCAGGATTTCCTTCATTTAGCCTTGTCGAACAGCTTCGTAGAATCAACAAAGCATGGGAACCATCAGAGTCATTCGCCCCAAAATGGTTCACCGAAACATGTACCGTAACCTTTTTCCCACATATGTAAAACAGTATGAAAGGCCCAAGTTCTCATTAGCATAGTGTGCGCGCAAGAGGAATGCCAACATGTATCAGGACATATGATTATATTAGGCACTTATCTGAGTGCCAGAGTGCCTCGTGAAGACACCCGAGCGTCGTAGCGTGAAGCGTGATAGCAGGCAGTGCCGTCGCTGTTCACCGCCGCGACCCGGGGAACTGCATTAGCTCGCCTCCGTTGCGAGTAGCAACGTCATCTGCTAATTCTCACCGCCACTGGCCGGGTCACAACTTCAATATTCCTCCTGATTCCGAGATTCACCCAAGCTCCTTCCAGCGCCCGCCGTAACCGCCCGTGCTGCAATCATCAATTATCCGCACCTGAGCACGGGTGGCCGGCAGTTTTAATAGGCGTTCCAATCACACCCAGCTGGCTCGTAGGGCGAAACCTCATAACTACACCAGCCCCCATAGAATGCTGGGAAGTATAGTTCCAAAGCTCTTTCCCACACTTCACAAGTCTTGTTCTGCCCCAAACCCTATTCCTGACAGATAGCATCAGCAGCTGGAGACCAGGCTGAACCCCTGATGATACCAAAGCAGTCCACCAGCCAGGAAAGGCATGAAGAGACCGGCAGCCCAGCAAGGGAGTCCCCAAGCATAGCCAGTCCTGAACCAGAGCATGCAGTGCCATCCCCCTGCAGACCATGGGGCACGTCATCAAGGTACGTGCTTAGAGAACACATGCAGGCGTACACGAGACTGAAAGGCTTTGTCCTGCATGGCGTCTACCATCGGACAGTAAGCCTGAGTGGCAATGCCACCTGATGTGACTATGACAGTAGTTCCTGCCACCTGCTTTATTTTCATTTGTCGTGCAAGTAGGGAGGGGTGTGGTATGTGGAGGAAAGGCCCCAGAGGCGTCCCTACACTATGACGTCAGGGCACAAGGAAAATCATAAAAAAGACAGTCAGGAGTATGAAAGCCACCAGTGCGCCCGTGTTATTCATGTTGCATAGCCAGCCCGGGTGGGCCCCCAGTGAGCTGTGAGGCCTAACCTCACAACACCACACTGTGTACACAAGCTAACATCTAATGCCATCTATTGCCCCCAAAAAGGCAAGGTTTTTAAATAACATTCGAGCCATTAAAATCTAATTCTAGGTGATGCAACCAGCGGTGTTACAGTCATATATTCATGTTCATATCTTATTTAAATTATTGGCATAACGTGTCATACCTGTTCACCAACTATTTAGTGTGACATATTGATGAATCAACAAAGGGCTTGCACTCTGCAACTGCTATGCCAAAAGCAAGCCTTGAATAACATTGTGAAAGGTCCAAGGGAAATATAAACAGGTGCAAGAGACGTTTATGGTAAACACTGCTCTACCGTGCACAAGGTTGTGGTCAGGGGGAGGGGGGAGGCTCTGCTGTACCATCGCCGTTCACAGTTGTAAGGGTTGAAGAGTTTAAGTGACGCCTCCCGACCCCCAGCAACAGCTACTGCACATGGGCTCTTCTGGGCATGGTTTGTAGGCTTTTCTGTTGGTCTTGGCTTGATGTACGGGACATTGTAGTTATATCGTCCCACTAAGGACAGTGTGGCGGGGGGGGGGGGGTGGGGGTCGGTGAACCCTGCTAGCTCGGAGTCATTAGGGATTCCCACTGGCCCGAACCCACCTGTCTTAAAGGCTTTGGTGGTTTTGCTGATTTCACCAGAATGTGGTGTGGGGCTCCCAGTTAGTGTATAGTACTCTCTCTCTCTCTCTCTCTCTCTCTCTCTCTCTCTCTCTCTCTCCTCTCTCTCTCTCTCTCTCTCTCTCCTCTCTCTCTCTCTCTCTCTCTCTCTCTCTCTCTCTCTCCCTCTCTCTCTCTCTCCCTCTCTCTCTCTCTCTCTCTCTCTCTCTCTCTCTCTCTCTCTCTCTCTCTCTCTCTCCCTCTCCCCCTCTCTCTCTCTCTCTCTCTCTCTCTCTCCTCTCTCTCTCTCTCTCTCTCTCTCTCTCTCTCCCTCTCTCTCTCTCCCTCTCTCTCTCTCTCTCTCTCTCTCTCTCCCTCCCTCTCTCTCTCTCTCTCTCTCTCTCTCCTCTCTCTCTCTCTCTCTCTCTCCTCTCCCTCTCCTCTCTCTCTCTCTCTCTCTCTCTCTCTCTCTCTCTCTCTCCCTCTCTCTCTCTCTCTCTCTCTCTCCCCTCTCTCTCTCTCTCTCTCTCTCTCTCTCCCTCTCTCTTCTCTCTCTCTCTCTCTCTCTCTCTCTCTCTCCCTCTCTCTCTCTCTCTCTCTCTCTCTCTCTCTCTCCTCTCCCTCCTCTCTCTCTCTCTCTCTCTCTCTCTCTCTCTCTCTTTCTCTTTCTTTCTCTCTCTCTCTCTTTCTGTATCTGCCATGGGACTTTGTGCAATGGCCTTAACAATGTCAAGATCCAGGTTGACAAGCGTCTCTGTTTCTTCTTACATGTCTCTGAGAAGCACCCCAGCTCATGTCCAACTTGTCACACCAGCTGCTTTTCAGCACCCCATCTAACCTTTGGCCTTGTGGCATGTTTCCTTTAGACCTCTCTGTCAACCTCTCTGTCAACCAACCTCTGTTTCACCTTTCTTCATCCTTCCTCCTTCCCTTGCACTCCTTTACACTGCCCCTTGAGCTTCTCTGTCCCCCGTTAATGCCTTCCCTTTCCCCATCATTTCCCCCCTTTACTGATATTTCCAACCTCCAACTCCTTCTTTCCATCCTCTTTCCTCATTCCTCCAATCTCCTTGGTCCTCCAGTGAATGCATGTTGGTTATATGGGTCCAAAGGTTGGCTGAGGTATTTAACTGTCAGTACATATTTCATCTGGCCAGTCTATTACTAAGAGCCAGTGCAAATAGGCAAAAAGGATGGCAATGTTGTGTGTTTGCTTGACTCCCTGAATCAGGTGGGCACTGGCAGGATTTTAGCATTGCAAATATGCCTTTGGTTGACTAAACGTTTGCATGAAATTGCTATATATCAGGCCTATGTCAGAAGTTTGCCAATTGTTCAGGTTGTTAGAATCATATAAAATTTGGTTAAAGTGCATCAAGGCATTCTCCGTCCATCATAGACGGTTCTTCCCACCGTTTACCACTAAACATCCACCCTTCGATGTCTTTGGCTTGTTGTCATTAGCATCTACTACTTGCCAGCTGGCACACAACAAATTATGATCACTTGCCACAGCCGGAGACACACAAAAAGATTGCATCACTGCCCATAGCGCAGAATTTACATAGATAAAGCCTAATGTATGTTTGTCAGAAAGTCACAGTGAACAGGATGATGGAACAAAGCAGTGTTTGACTATTCATCAATTGGATGTGGGATTTCTGTTTTTGTGGTAGGTGTAGCGTAAAATAGAAAGGTTGTGTTAGTTTCACTATACGATTTCTTATTGTGAAATGGAAGTCACTGGCAAAGCATAGGCAGTTTACTCAACCAGTCAATGTCTGCTTGATGTACAGCTGACAGGGTCAGACTGGGACAAGAAATAGGCCCGGACGCCCAAAAAAAGTGGCCCACCCTCTCCTCAAAAAAGTGGCCCAGCCATTAAGGTCACCTCAAAAAGTGCCCCACCCCATGCATCAAGAAAAGTGTCCCTCAAACCATCGTCAATGCAAGCAGACGTCCAAGGCCAAATGATATGTTATTGTATAGCACTTACGCTTAAGCTCTTTTTTATAGAACAAATATGCATACATCTTCACCCAACCTGTGTTGGTACTCATTTATCGACCACATAAGGATGAAAGGCTGAGATGGCCTTGCTTGGATTCGAACCTGCAACCCGCAGATTACACACACATCGCAGTAGCAAGCGCTCAACCCACTGAGCTATCAAATCAGCAATAGAAAACTGAGCAATTATTATGTAGTGGATACCATTAATAGTGCCTGTCTCCACAATCATGCGGAGTGCAGTGTGGAAAACATGCCACAGTCTGTCACTCTACTTACCACGCAGAGTTGCGATGCCCTGTGGTGCATACCTTAGTTCACTCTCTTTGGGTGGGTGTCACCAGCCCTGGACAATGTACACCCTCACGTCAAACTCAAGACCCCTCCATAGACTTCAATGGGCCTAAATCATCAAAAACAAAAACATCCAATTTCACCTGCATTGTCCATTAACCAGATTTAGAGGCCAACCATAGTAGTCTTTCCTTGCTTCTAGCTTCCAGTCACAACTCTCCACAGCAAAGCCCAATCATGAAAAGCAGTGAGTAGGAGCATGCCATGCGGGGTCGCTATCTCATGTTTTTGCCCCGCATGCATGGCAGGAATGTTCCTCTTTCACCCCAACAGCATAGCTTGCTGCTCCTGGGATCTAATGATGCTGTGGTGGGCACTGGTGGAGAGGGAGTTGTAAGAGTAGTGAGCAAAAAGGGTGAAGGGGAGGCAGTGGGAGAAAATGGAAGGGCAACAAAGAATGGAGCTTTGGTTATCAGGGTGTGGAGCTAAGAGAAACAAAGTGAGACAGGTGGGGGGGACATAAATACATAAATGATAATGATGTGTTATTTATATAGCGCCTTAATCCAAAGCGCTTTACAGAGCAAATATTTACATACAATATCACCCAACCGAAATTGGTACTCATTTATCGACCTCGGATTACTACAAGCTCTTCCAGTCACACGCCATCAATCGGCACACCATTTCACACACCATTTCCCATTCCTAACAACTGTGCCCTAACCACATTATTGACACCCCATAAAAGTGCTTCATGAAAACTTGCCCAACTTGTAGGTCCTCCTTAGCCCTTGAAAACCCCTGCAAACCTCTCTTTCAAAATTTTTTCTTTTACTGATAGTATGAAGTGCTCTCAAAGCCTTTTTTTTGTCTGGAAATTTGTTCAACCTTCCCCTCGTCCTCCTTCCTCACTTTCCTTTCCTCCTATGTCTGACCCCTTGACCCCTCTTTCGCGGTCATCGCACCAACTCTGGTACACTCTCCCTTTAGCATGCACATTGCCCTTTCCTGCTCTCTAAATCCTCCTGTCCCCTTTCCTCCTGGGGCCACTCTACTCTCACCGCCCCTGTTCCCATCCCCAAATCCACATCCACCCTTACCCCACCTTCCAGCCTTTCCTGTGGGGACCCACATCTCTCCCTCTGGGAGCCCAGCACTGTCCATTCTCCTTTTCCAAAACTGCCAACCAACCCTCTATTTCCTCCCCTGTCAGCATGTTCCTTCTCTGAGCACATGCCCTCGCTTTTGCTGCGGATGCCTGGGGTATGTCTTTCCTTTCCCCTTTCACCCTTGGCTGTGCTTCCATTTCTTTTTCCTCTGGAACCACATTCCACCATCACACCTCCATTCCATGTTATTTTGCCATCTGTGACTGGACTATGCTCCCTACCCTGGGTGCCTAGTGAGGGCAAGACCAACACTCCTCCCTTTTCCCCCCTTTGGCAAAAAACATCCTCTCCTCCTACCATAGCCATGGCTCCTCCCATTCATCCCCAATGAAGTCCCACCCCTGTGACCTCTGCACGCCCTTTTATCTTCACCTCATCATAAATCTCCTACTCTTCCCAACTATCCACCCCTGTTGTCCCCATCCATTCAACCCCTTCACCGTCCCAAGCCATTCCCATCCACTGAACCCTCGCTCTCATAATGCCCAACCTCCAACCACTGATGCTTGTGCCTCCCTACGACTGCGGCCCTGCACTCCCTCTCCGAGGGCAGCACTGTACATTGCTACCATGCTGCCAACCCTTGTCTGCCAAGTGCTCACCAAGTCCTGATTGGCTTTGGCTCTATTCCAAGATGGCCGTCCACAGTCCCTCTTCCCCTTCAGATAGCTCCAGGGAGACCATGCCCAGTCTCACCCCAACTTTATTCTGCTCCCAAGGGGTGTGGGGGGGCCTGAGCCCTCATCCCAGCACCCACCTGTGCCAGGCCTCTACCACCGGGCATGGGTGTGCTTGTCGTTGATGGCCATTTCTCCTCCTGCTCTACCGCGGCCGGTCCTGAGGCTGTACCATGCCGGACCCCAATAACTTCCAATAACTCCACGCACTAGCCCCCCTTTTACTCTTACCACCTCTTCTAAGGCTCACCTCCAGCCTACCCCCTCATATTAGCACACTACCTCTCCACTGTGACCCGCTCACCATATTCAGCCTAAGCTACCCACAGTTCTTTGCACCAACCCCCAACTCTCCCGAACCTATCGTGAGCAGGCTCCTCCCCTGGAACTGACCCTTCTGCCCTATTTCTGGAGAAACTACACCACCTTCCTGAGGGTTTGCGGCCCGACCCCTCTCCGAGCTGACCTCAAAGTGTTTAATATGTTCCACTTTGAAAATTATTTCCAGAGCCTCTTTTGGTTCCAGGTCTACCCATGAGAGTAGCAGTTGTGCACTATTCTGGCCTACACTCTGACAAAGTGCAGCATAGCCATGAAGTGCAAAGCCCATATACTCCCCACGCACACAGGAGAAAGCAGATGCATACTTGATGGCGACACCGGTACTTCACAGAGAGTAGAAGTGCGGCCCAGTAGCAGCCATGAAGCCTTCCCTCGTCACACATCAAGAGTAACAGTGCACGTTTCTTTGCCTCAGTCCCCGTCTAATGTAGATTTCAATGGAGGGACTTGTCGAGCTACAGACGAGCCGATTTGCGGGAATGCTTCAGCGAGTGTAGAGCATGAGGAAGCAGCGCCGAGCCACGCTCCCCCCTTCGTAGTCCCACACTGTCAGAAGCAGTGCGTGTGTGAACACGACGCTGGTAGATGTCACCTGCCTGGATTTCCCTGGGCTTCTTTGATGTGAGCAGAGTGCGGAAGATCATTAAAGTACCAGTAGGAGGAAGAATGAAAGGCTGAGTTGGCCTTGCCGGGATTCAAACCTGCGACTGGCAGATCACGCTCAGATCGCAGCAGCGAGCGCTCAACCCACTGAGCTATCTTACCGCCCATAACCGCATTTACGGCTGGTGACTCTTACCTCCTCAGCTCAGCCAGGGGCATCTCTCCATCTCCATTGCCACTGTGGGGTAGTGACTGTGTGGGTAGGGGGGGGTCGCCCGTGCCCGAGTGCCTGCGTGCCCTCCTGGGCTGGCCTCTGCTGCACTGCTGGAGACGAGTCGACGGACTCTTGCTGTGGTGTGAAGACAGGGGCCTCGTCGAGCTCACCAATGGCACTGGTCAGGTCCTCCTTTGTGCACGGCTTCCTGCAGGCTGCAGCTCCAGTCCTGACCTGGGGCTGAGAGTGAGGGCTGGTGGCGGCACAGAGTCTCGCCGCATTTTCATTGGCTATGGCCAATATTAGTTGCTTTCAACTTTGCAAAGTGGCGTGCAACAAATGTGTTGCTTCGTCCTGCAAAGTTGAAAGCAACTTTTCGCGCCTCTGGCCAAGCCCAGCCCTGCAGGCGGCCTCCAGGCTCCTCCATCAGACTGTTTAAACTGCCCCAGGTCCTTCAAGGGCAAGCAGTTGCAGGAATCTGTTACTTTTTTACAAAACACTGGTAGCGGGCCGGGCAGATCGGCCGATGGGCCAATCCAACACTGGTAGCAGAGATCATTTGGTGATCCACATCTGCATAGTATGTTTGGGGGATCTTTGGAATGAAGAGGAGTTAATTCAAAGTGGGCCTCATTATAAGTTTGCCGGTCCGGGAATTACGGTATTCATTGGCCATGTGGAAGATGTGGTGGTACTTCCATGGGACATGCTTTTTGCTGTGGTGGGTCAGTCACCACAAGTGGAGGAGGGTTTAAAGCTAGATATGATGGTGAGTAGCGATGAGTGATCACTCTTTTGAAAAGGGTAGCCCCATGGCATATGCAGAAGTGGAGTTATCTTTTTAATTTTCTTTCCTATAGCCAATTTAAAATGTTTGCATTTCGTTTGCAGAGTTCTTAACATGTGGTTTGTGAGCTCGGTTATGATAGTAAATGAGTCATAATCATGTATGTGCCACGTGGCTGGGAAATGGTAGTGCAATGTTTGAGGATTGTAAAAAGCACAGTTCAAACATTGGGAAAGTTTGTATTTTCCAAATGAAGAGGCAATACATGTGTTTGTACTTTCCTGGGTTCTTTTTTTGTAATGCAGTCAATAGCCGTTAAATTGCGCCATATTTCTGTGAAAGCTGCGTAAGCATTTTCTCAAATCGATGACTAAGAGCGCAATGGCCAATTTTTTGTTTACACTATAACAGGCAGCGTTTGTTGTGGACTTGAGTATTTAAGGTTTCGACAGCCAGATGACATAAAAGGCAGTACGGATAGCCTTGCAATAGGCAAAGCTCTTATTGCATATACCAAACATCTGTTTTACATCTGACATTCCTGCAGGCAACGAGCATCCTTTCCTTGATTAGGTGAAATGAAAACTATTCAATATGCAGTTGAAAAGTCTATTCGAGCTCTTGACTTTAGACTGAACCATAGAACACAAACTGGGTGGGTCATTTGGTCACAATATTCTAGACTTAAATTCAGACCTTTGTTGTGCCTTGAGTTGCGACAGCCGCCTTTAATCAGGCTGAGCCTCAGAGAACGTTGAACCCTCATAAAAAGGGAGCGCACGTTTTACTCAACATTAAATTCAAATTCTTTCAATTTATCTCACAATCACTACACGAGACACACATTTGAAACATTATGATCTCGAACCATTAACACATGTTCTTAAAGTTAAGTTTTGACAGAGACCTGATGGGCAATGGGCCCCTATTGAGGTTGTCATGAAGCCCATTGGGATGAACATCAGGAGGTTATAGACTGATGTGCTTGAACAAAGGTTCATACAGATTTGGCGGATTTGTGCCTCTGAAACCTTACTCATGCAGGATTCCATCGTGGCGCCAAAGTAGAGCCAAAGAGACTTCCCCACTGGGTGACATACTTCTGGGAAACAAACGGTACAATTCAGCCCCCTTCACATTGGAGAGGACTAGAGAGAGTTTTTTTCTGGCCATAATTCTGTTCAATCTTTAACTTGGATCCATCCTGCAGAAAAACCAGTCGCATGGGGAAGATCGTAAGATATTACCCTTTATGGATGTTGTGTAGCTCCTTCTGCTCCCTCAGAAAGAGGCACTGGGAAGGGCATATGTATTCTTGACTCTCAGTAGTGCATCTGGTTGGCAAAGTTCCAGTGGACCTTGTTGGGTTGGTTGATAAAGGTATCAAATGGAAAGAGGAGTTTGGGTTGCGTGCAATTTGGTGATTGGGTGGCGGCGATGTTGGCACGATGTTGAGATTGCGCATGTATCTACTGTCATTAATGAGAATGGAACGAGTGTTACTATTAGTGTTACTTTGTGTTTTGTTGATACATTTTAGATTCACGCAAGCGTAGCAACATCATGTCAAATCTGCCATTGCAATAGGAAAATGATATAGTCGCGTGGCGTGCCACGTATCGTCGAAAGATGGCAAGCGAAGAGCTTCAAATGCAGACGCGAGAAAGGAGATTTGCGGATGGAGAAACCATTGTGAGGGGACGCAGTAGTCTTATTTATTTATTTATTGTTCGCTTGTTTGGCACTTATACAGCAAGTTATATACCGTTTCAAAGCACCCACAGGTTGAAGGGGGGAACAAGGAGGTGAAATACGTTACATAACACAATATATTAATAAGAGCAGTGAACGGAAAAGGAGGAAGGATGAACCTACTATGCCTTGTGAGCATTCAGAACGTGCACGTGCAGCAAGGAAAAGGGCAGAGGGAGTAAGTGCTGGGGTGTCCAGGCTCATGGGTGAGCCACAGATGAAGTGCTTGGGTTGTTGAGTGCTACATGGCCAAGGGCCACGTTAGCAGTAAGTGTGATCCTCCAGGGCGGAGGGTAACCAAGGCAAGTGCTGAGGGAAGACAGGAGCTGGGCCGATTGGGTGTGGGAGGTCATGGGCCCGAGAATACACAGGGGCCCTGGACAGCAATCACAGCATCTGTGGGATTAGCAGAGAAGGGAAGAAGGGAAGGAGGAGGTGAAGAGGAAGGTCTTGAGGAGCTTCCAGGATTTAAGAAAGTCCCGCTCAAGGTGCAGAGGCAGGGGAGGCTGTTCCATAGGAGGGAGACAGCTGAGGAAAGTGATCGACCACCTACCCTCTGTTTATCAAAACGCTTTGGCACCAACTCTTTGTGTATAAAGTGGTCTACAGGGAGAGTACTTAGTAGGATAAAGTTGAAGAAAGTGTGGTCTCCGGGCCCAGACAGCCTTATGGATGATGCAGAGGGATTTTAATTGAATCTGTTCAGCAACCAGGAGCCAATGAAAACTTTTTAGGCGGGAGAGATGCAGTCCCAGGGCTTAAGGCCCAGGATAAGTATTGCTGCGCTATTCTGTATTAGCTGGAGGGGTGACAGAGTGGAAGAAGGTAGATTCAAGAGGAGGCTATTGCAATGGTCAAGCCTAGAAAGAACTAGGGCTCGGGTAACATTGAGCCTCTGGGGGAAAGTGAGAAAAGGGAGTATTCCATTGAGAAGAAAGAGCTGAAAATGGGACTTCCTGGCAATGTCCTGAGTGTGAGGGAGGAAGAATAGAGAGGAGTCGAAAATGACTCCAAGGTTTCTGGCTTCAGAGGAAGGAGCAGAGGAAGAGCCCAAGGAGGCAGGCCAGAGTGAAGGGAAGAAGGGTGGAGGAGGGGTCCTGATGGGAAGGATCTCAGTTTTACATGTGTTTAGGCAGAGATCGTGGAGGTGCACCAGGACTGGATGGCAGATAGGAAGTCAGGGATGATCGAGGGTGCAAGAGGGTCAGCAGAATGTTTCAAAAAGAACTGTGTGTCATGTGCATAGCTCTGGAAGTTGGAGGCGAAGGAGGAGATGAGGCATGCAGAAGAGCAAGGTAGATGTTAAAGAACCAAGGGGAAGGGATAGATCCCTGGGGGACACCACAGGTGGAGAAGAAAGTAGGAGAGGAGAAGGTGCCCAAGATGACTTGGGAAGACTGGTCAGTAAGGAAGAATGTCAGCCAGTCCAGTGGCTAAAGCGAGATACCAAGGGTATTGTGGAGCCTTTGTATGAGGATGGAATGATTGACTGTTACCCATACTAAGATACCAAGGGTATAATGGAACCTTTTATATGAGGATGGAATGGTTGACTGTCTTGAACATACATGTACAGACATGCATACACAGGGGTCTTTAGAGACATGTGTCTGGGGCAGTTGGGGAACACAGGGTACATGGCAAATCTGTATCCTCAAGACCCTCATAGCTAGGGGTTGTGTAGGACGCAGAAACCTGGGGTGTCGAGACGCAGAAACTCTGTGTCACCGGGAAAGCTGGTTGAATGTGGTTGAAGGCTGGGGGAAGGCAGCTAACTGCATTTGGGCAGCTGCAATGACATCAAATGGTCAGCTGCGGCCAGGCTTGTGTTTTCGATTTGATACTATTGTAGAGAGGAGATGTAATATTTTTAAGTGCATGCGAGCCTGGTATTCAGTGTCCAGGGAAGTCCAGCAACCTGGTAGAGTCAAGTCGGGCTGGGTAATAAATCCAGTGCAAGGGATGCTTAAGGGCAGAGTGGACAAATGGTTTATGGTTTTCAATCAGGTTCTCATGAATGACCAGGGTGTGGCCAGAGGCCATGCATGCTGAAATGGTAGTCATATAGATTAGGGTGAAATGGGGATGCCAGCAAGTCTGGGTGGATAAGATATTTATTGCGAGTTCAAAGGGAACTTGTTTGTTTCTCTCCCTCCTACTAGAGAAAGATCCTGAGAATGGGCGTTCTGTAAATATGAGATGATGAAATGTATGTTGAAAGTGGATGGTCGTTAAATAAAATGTATCCAATGAGAGCATGGGAACTAAAGTGGATTAGATTTCTTTGTATAGGTTTGGCCAATAGTGTTTGGGGGCATGACTTTGTAATGAAATATGTGGGAGTGTGTTAACTGTTGCAAACTATATATGTAATATGAGACCTTTGTGCAATTCGGAGCGACTCCGGTTAGTTGGACTCTATGCCGTCATCTAGCCCCTCCAAGACATTTGTAAAATAAACTTGCTCTACAGTCAAACATGCACTTACATCTTAAGAGCTGGGCATATATTGGGTTACAAATATCATAGGTCCACCCACACAACCTCCACTGACCAAGAAGTTTGGTGCCTCTCCAAGGTGGTGGCTGTTGGGCCTGGGGTATATTTGGAGGATCTACTGTTAATCCCCACTTAATCTCCATAAGAGAGCAAGGGGCAATCACATGGGGTAACTAGGGATGGACATTCATATAAGGGGCATGGCCCCTTTGCCTGAGAAGAACAGATCATATGGGATAGGGAAATAATGTTCCCCCTGACCCCAAAGCTCAGATCTGTAGCTTCCATTAAATCTGGGGACTCAGTTACTACTGTCTTTTTAAGAAATAAGAAACTAAGCTTCCAAGAGCAACGTTATTCACATAGACGTGCTAAAATCCAACTTTGCAAAAAATAATCACCTTAAACAGCCCCTGTTACAGTTACAGAGAGCGCTGCATTGGGAGAAAAAAAACCTTCAAAGGCTGGGAAATGTTTCCACGAGACTCAAGCCCCTGGCAGTGATAATATGTTGCTAATCCACTGTTCACTAGCAGCATTCACACTTGTTATTGAAGCACAATTTTAAACTGAGGACACACAAATATTCTGTTAGCACACAGAAGTATCAGATACACTTTCATTAAAAACTATTTCTAAACGCCTTTCCCACACTCGGAATGGTCAGGAAAAATGTACAGCTCTCAGGCTGTGTTTACCAGCAGAAGGTGAGGGGAATCCATTCCAAAAAGAATTAGTCCCACCACGAAACTGCAAACTACTCATAGGTGAGTCAATAAAGTGCAACCTATCATTGCCTCTCAATAATTCCGGAACACAGATTCAGGCCATTACAGGGAGCCCATCTTAGTGAGAGGAAAAACATCCGTATAAAAACTCAAGGGCTCAGTCTGACAGTATGGGTGTTTGGCTTAGGAGCTAAAGACAGACCAGAGAGTGGGGGCAGGAGTTTGTTTGTAGAAGGTTGCACAAGTAAGCAAAAAGATTGAGTAAGACCCAGAAGACAATAATCGAACATGAGAGATGGAAGAGATGGCCTGGGGATTAGACCAAGGAGTAAAGATAGATAGGCCAAGAGTCAAGGAGCAGGAAAAGTAGAGACACGGTTTCCAGGTTGCTAGAGAAGGTAAGACAGAGAACAATAGACCATTGGTCTGCAAAGTAGAGAGAAAGTTGATGGCACCCAAATGTGCGGGAAAGGTGCTCACAGGAGTGAAGGAGTTGACAATATCCAAAACCCCTTAGGATGGAAAATAAGAAAACATGTATTCCTCAGAAGAGCACAGAAGATTTCTAGAAGTGCAACGATGGTGAAAGAGACATATATATTATTACAAATGAGGATGGAAATGAATTGGGGTGGTATTCACAAGAGTAAAGAAGTTCCCTGAATAGGTGAATAATGTGCAGAGAGAAGAGGACTTCAGTTGGTAGTAACAGTTGTGAACAGAGGGGTGATGATGTTGGGAGAAAGGAGAGAGATTTAGAGAACAGTGAACACAGTGCCCTGAGTGGTAACAAGCTGACAGAAAGATGCAAGCTCTGTATAGTATTGAGAATATACCCAAATGGGTGAAGAAGCTGGGTGAGAATGTAGGTACTTTAAAATTGAAGAATGAGAGAGGAACATTACCCAAAGGGATGATGAAGGTGATAAAGAGAGAGCGAGTGGAAATAAGAGTAAACAGATTAAATATGGTTAAAAAAGGAGAGGAAACTGGAAGAGAGAGATTTAAAGTTAGTGGAAATGTTTATTGTGAGAACTGACACCTTGCACTTAAAAAAGTGAACAGGGGAAGCTGAACTGGCTATTGAAAAAAGAGGGAAAATAAGGAAGCAGAAGCCTGGAAGCAGAAAGTGGCAGAGGGAGTAATGAGCAGATCCCCTGGACAGAGATCAAGTTGTGAAGAGCTCCATGCATAATAGTTGGCCACATTCTCATATTGCCAAACTCTCCTAGACCACATCAAAGATAGTAGGATGCGCCACACTTGCTACACTTGCTACTCGGTGTACTTATTCCTTTGATACGGGAGACCAATGTGCAATTGAGCAAAACTGTAAAAGGAGCAGACAGTGGGATCCAGAAAAAAGACAACCAACAGCAGAACAGGAAGACCAGGTCACAGAAGGGACGTTGAAAGAAAAAGGGGGAGGGTATCCCGATAACACTATTATTTTGCACAGAATTGCTAAATGACCCAGATGAAGGCAGGTCCTGAACCCAGAGAACTTGTTATAAGACTTTCTTTATTTGTAAATAATGATTTTATTTTCCCCAGGAAGGCATCCTTGCAACCCCTTCAGACTAGAGAGAAGCAATGTTTTAGCTTTTAGTTTCCCTGAACTGTTATATAGTCAAAACCATTGGACAGATTTTGATGATCAGACATTCTTTATTAGTTCCCCATGTATTATTTTAACCCATACTGCAAAAGATCCATAATGAAACACATTCAACTTAAGTTGTTCATATTTGTCTGGTCATAGGATCCCTCTGTCATGACCCATATAACTTGCCCCTTCTGGACTTCCTGGTCCTTATCGCGCCGGGGCTTGTATTCTTTGTTGCTCCCAACATGGCCGCAACAAGCGACTTGCCTCGCACCATGCTTTCACGTCGCACACGGCACGTTCTATAAATTGGCCACGCCCCCGCGGCCCCGCGCATCTCAACGCTATCATTAGGTAGTGACTTGACGTGTGTGTGCTGTTCGGCGAATCCACTATTCCTTGTTCCTGGTTCCTTCTTCCTTCCTTTCACCCCTTCCCTTTAATTTGCTCCCGGAATCCTGATTCCTTGCGACCGCTACCTTTTTCCTGGACATCCTGGAACAGCGGCCTTCCCGGAACTCTGAACGCGCTCTGCAGCCGGACGAGACTCGAGCGAGCCTATACAAGACTTGATTCATCCACAAGAGGAATCCCCCCGCGGAACAGAGCAAGAAGCGATCTCAGGTGAGACGGGGGGGGAGATTTACGACACCCTCTCGCAGATAGGACACTGGTTACATGTTTAACTTCTTGGAAATAGAGGCTCTACCAGGCATTCGCTATGAGTGAGTGGGGAATCAAATGTATGGTTCTGGTCTAAAATGTCTAGGGAAAGAGATTCAATATTGAAAATCTGTATTGTAATAACAAAATTAAAGTTCGAGGAAAAGTAGAAGATAATGTCAAGAGATAGCATTTTCTTTCTGTATTTATCAGACACATCCCGTCTGTTGCCTTATACCAAGCACTTGCCACTTGCTGGCTGCACTACCACTGTTTATTGCTTTTTACTATTTATTTATTATTTATTTGTATTCCTTTGCTCAGCACTTTCCACTTCTCCTCCCCTCCCATGCACTTTCCCCTTTCCCTCTCCCATGTACTTGCAGGTTCTCAATGTCCCTGGGCCTTGTAAGATCGTTGTTTTTGTACTCCCTTGTTCCCCTGCCTTGCCTCATCACGCTCTGAAACACATGTGCAAAGGCGCAATACAAATAAAATATCAATCAATCAATATCAATCAATCAATCAATCATGCTCTCAACTTTACTCCGGTGAGATAACCCTTTTCATAAAGATTCATATGCTGCCTCTCTTTCTGAATATCTTTAGAGCAGTCACACTTAGACACAAAAAGGACACCAAGACTATTACACGACCCGCAGTAGCGGCAGTGTACTTATGGTTAAGTTGCTAAACTCATAGGTACAGCACTTTTTCAGTGGCTTATAACTTCACTTCCCCTGGACGAATCCTCACCAACCTTTGCAAAAAAAGTTTAGGGGCAGAGTTGAACTTTTTCACCAAGTTTGGTGAGGTTTCGTGCAGGGGGAGAATACTTATAGGGGGTCTCCCAAATATTTTTTTTCCATAGACCAAATGAGCAAGAACTTTGTGCACAGGTACATACCGAATGACTGGACGGATTTGCACCAAATTTGCGGCAGGAGCGGGGTCTGGGGACAGAAAGCGTGCTTTTGTGTGTTTGGTAGGAATCTTATCAGTACTTTTCTTGCAAACAGCTGAAATGTAGGTCTCTGAAATTTAGCGATATCTGTGTCTGCTCCGCGGACAGAAGTGTCATTGGCTTGCAGTGCAGCGTGCTGTCAGAGAATTGTGGACGCGGCAGCTGGTTGGCTGGGGAAAGCATGATCTGCGTCAAAGATTTTGACAAACACCGCCAAGGTGTGTCGGAGGACAGTGCAGCAGTGGAAGGGTCTGTGAAGTATACAGTATGCTATGTGTTGGCGGCAAGAAGGGAGGGAAAGGATGGGTGAGTGAGAAGTGGTTAATATAACATATGTAAGCAGGTGGAAGAAGACAGAGGAGTGGCTGCACTATTAGTGTGTATTGCGCCAATTCGCAGGTACCTAGACAGGTGACAAGTCTGTGTGGTGATTGGAAGCAGCTGTCGTAAAGGCTGGACAACTTCAGCCGTGACCTGTTTGTGGTGACCTCTTTCCGTGGTGAGTTATGGCAGGTGAATTTCAGAAGGGGACCGAATTGCACATGGCATAGGTTGGGTGGGAGCGTGGGTGCCTGTGCTATGTGGATGGATAGCGGTAGTTGGGCACATGGTGGCATGCATGGGTGCATGAAGTTGTCGTGGGCCTGCTGAAGGATTACATTATTAGATGCATGGCCGAAAGCCGTAGGCGGTCGTCCATGCACTGAAGAGTGTAGGGATTAATCTCAACCACCTCACCAATGCATGTCTGACTCTGCTTCCGGTAGAGGGTGGTGCTTCCATAGTGTGGTGTGTGTAGATTGATTGGAGTAGGGGCAATGTTGCGAACACTATGTGGGTAAGTTGCCAGTGATACCATAGTTTGTGAGTGGAAGTGGCTACGGCCATAGTATTTGAATGAATGTGCACAGGGGTGCAGGAGACAATGATTTGTTTGTACATTACGATAACTGGTTCAATTTCTTCCTGCATAGCTCCATGGCAGTACACAGGTTGGGTAGGCGTGCTGGTGGCAGTGATGTGTTTGTACATTGTCGTAGTTGGCGACATGGTAACATTTCTGGTGGCATTATGGCGCGATCGGCATGTGCAACGCCGACACTATTGGGTGAATGGCCAAAGGCCCTAGGCCATAGGGCATGCACTCAAGAGCCTATGCCTTGAGCACACCCACGGCAGTAATGTATTATTGACTCTGCATCAGTTACAGGGTGGTGACTTGTACTCAGCGGGTGTGGAGCACATTTCAGATGCTATAGAGCAGCAGAAGTGAGCTGCCATGTGTGTAGGGCTTCAGCTCACCCACCACAGCAATGCATGTCTGACTGTGCATCCGGTAGAGGGGGGTGCTTCAATAGTGTGGTGTGTGCAGATTGGTTATAGTAGGGCCAATGTTGGGAACAGTATGTGGGTAGGTCGGCAGTGACACAATATTTGTGAATGGAAGGGGGTACGGCTGTAATATGTGAAGGTGTGGGCACTCGGTGCAGTGTTAGCATACTGGTAGTACGGTAGAGGGTATGGTTGAAGGGCAGCTTATATGTGTTTGGATAGTGTTCTGTGCGCAGATTGTTTGGAGTATGGGCAATATTCTGACTATTTAGTGGTGAGCTTGCCAGTGACACAATACTTTCTGAGTGGAAGTGCGTAAGACAGTAGAATGTGAAAGAAAGGGCGTAGGGGTGCTGGAGACAGTGTAATGTTTGCACATTATGGTAACTGCTGCATTTAACGCTGTGTATATGCATTGCAGTGTGGAGGTTGGGTAGGAGTGTTGGTGCCAGTGGTGCGTATGTGTATAGTGGTACTTGGTGACATGCGGACATGCATTGTTGCATCACGGTGCAGAGAATGTGTTAAAGAAGCACACCCACAGCAGCAATGCAGGTTTCACACTGCATTAGGCATAGGGTGGTGATCTTTGAAGAAGGGGTGTAGAGCACACTGTAGATGTGCTACAGCACCACAAGTGAGTAGCAAAGCGTGTATTGTGCGTTCCATGGTTGTGGCAATAGTTGGAACATGGTACAGTATTTGGTGTATGGCAGGACATGGTGCAGTGAGGAGTTGTGTAGTGTGACCACAGGGTGCAGTGTTTATGTACTGTGAGTATGGAAGAGGGTATGGTTGAAGGGCCCTTATATGTGCTTGGATACTCTGCTGTCTGCAGATTTATTGTAGTAGGGACAATGTTGTGAAGCTGTTGCGCATAGATTGCCAGTGATGCAGTAGTTTGTGAATGGCAGTGGGTTGGGGTGGTGTAGGCTGTGGTATTTTGTGGAATGTGATAATTTTGACACGTTTTTGTGAATGGATGGTTTATGGTGTGGAGGAGTTGGGTAGAAGTGCTGCTAAGTATGTGACGTTTGTGCATAATATTAGGTGCCCACATGGGCTCATGCATGCATCTGTAGTGTTGTGGTGGGTGCGAAAAGGTCTGCAGTGTTCTGTTCATGGCCAAAGGTGTGCTGGGTGTGCCTCAGGAAGTTTGTCGATGCTGCAATCGTACATTGTGTAGCAGAAGTGTGTGGTGGAGGGGCTTTGGAATGAAACGTAACGTGTAATGAGAGTGTGTAACGGTAAATATGGAGTGCTGTACAGAAATTATAGTGTGCAATGCAGAGGTTTTCTTTGTGATTGCTGCATGCGTGTTTGAAAATTTGACAGCACCCAATGGGGGAGTGCTGCAAACATGTCCTTGCAAAGGGAAGAAGTATGATGTGTGCTTTATTGGGCAGTGGCCCTCACTCTAGATGGGAAAGGGCACATGCCACAGTCTCCATTATGAGCATGGTTGACACGAAAATGGAATTGTAGGAAATAAGCAACTAGGTGTTTAGAGGTGTGGTTGACAGGAAGGGGCGGTACCACTTCGTCCCAATACTGTGTCGAGAGGTTGGGCGAGATGGAGAGACACACAGTGCTGATCGTCAGTGATACCTTTATGCGCCATCTGCACAGATGGTGTGTGCAAAGAGGCGTTGCTGGGAATTTCGGGATGGAAGGAGTGGACGCTTTCTGGGGTTGTCAGGGTGACTGGAGTTTCGGCGGGATGGTTCAAATTTGTAGATATGCGGCGTCCGTCACAAACGTTGACTTTATCGTGTTGCACTATGGGAGTCTACATTTGGGTTACATGTCGTGTTGACGTTTAATTCGTCACTTGCAGTGATGCAGTTTTTTCCTACTGCCAAGGTCGTTTTCTCATGCATAACACCAAGACGAGTATGGTCCCATGACGGTGTAATTTGTCCGCAGCCAGAGGTCGGAAGGTGTGTTATAAACAGAATTATGCATAAATTCATGCAGACTCCTGGCATGTTATCCACCCACTATGAGATTATGAGGTCGCAAAATATGCAGTGGTTCCGTAGAAAAGGCAGTTATTTGAGTGCCATTGGCAATGCCCTTTTCTTTTACACTGTGCAAGAAGCATTGACCAGATTGTGGTAAAAATGTGAGGAGAGGGAAACAGAAAGGCATATAAAGAGAAAAAACAAACAAAGTTGCTTTCACGCAAGTAAAAAAAAATAAAAGAAAAAACTTTAAACATCTACGCTGGAAGACACAATTGCCTACCGAAGCTTGATATTGCTTACCCCTCCACCCCATCACCCCACCCCCTATATATCACGAAAAGATAATGGATTTAGCAGCACTTTCAGTATTGCACGTGCCACATCCTGGGTGGCCATGTGGATGGATGGAGAAATTGTACATGTTACGGAACTATGTAGTGGACATGCTTCGGTATAGCACGATACTTGTGCTGTAAATGTGCATCTGTACATTTGAAGTGTTGTGCAGGGGTGACAGTGTAGGATGATGGCAGCTTCGATGCAATTGGTGGATGCATGTGTGCCTATTTACGCATAACCCTATGAGGTAGTTCTGCAGAGAAGGTAGTGCGAAGGCAAGAAGGAGTGCTCTAGCTTTTCAGGGGTGCAGCCCTGGCGGTACTTTGGGAGGGGCACATGCCACAATGTGCCCTTTGCACCCTGTTGGCCAATTGACATGGCACTGTGGGGATTATCCAATCAGGTGCTGTGAGTGTGGTTAACAGGAAGGGGCGATGAAACTGTTGGAGATTGTACTCTGCGTACTGAGGATTGCTGACATGGTGAAACGCATTGGGCCTCATCACGAGTTGGGCGGTAACGCTGGCGCTATTAGCACAGGCGCTAATAGCCCTACCGCCAAACCCCCCGGCGCTATTAGTGCCAGATCACGGGTTTGGCGGAAGGGTAATTGCCCATTATCCATTGGGCCCATTCAGGAATTCCTCATTCCCCATTGGGCCCAATGGGGAAAATTTGCGCCATTACCGCCGGCGGATTTCCCTGCCGGCGGTAATCGCGCCGAAAATCGGCAATTTCGCTGCAGATTTCCCCCCAGCTCAGAGCTAGAGGGAAATTCGCCAAAGCCATGATCTGGCGGACCCTTAGATGCGATGGTAATAGCGCTACCGCCACATTTAAAGGTTACCGCCAGACTCATGATGAGGCCCATTGTGTTGACTGTAGGTGATTTCTTTGTCATACATATGTACAACTGTGCCCTGAAAAAACACTTTGACAGAAATTTTCGTTTGAGAAGATTGCTGAATGTCGTGAAGACGCTTATTCCCACCATCAAGGTCCTTTTAATGCTCTATAATATTACAAAGATGATGGGCCACTGCTCATGGCTGTTGTTCCGAGCTAGACGCAGGAAGGTGTCTCATCAACAGAAGTATGTATACTTTTGTGTCCGCTCGTGAAATTTTCTTCTGAAACACTGATCTCATGAGTTTTGGAAATGCAGAGTTTTTCCCCCAAAATTGCATTTTGTTGTCACCCATTGACAATGCAGTTTTGTTTGCCCATCTACATGATCTGGTGTAGAGTTCAGTGTAGTAATGTGAACACAAGAAAACAGTATAGCAAAAAAGTGATAAAAAGGTGTTTCTCTAAAAGTATGAAAAACAAAAAAGGAAGTAACTTGCAACCAGGGTAGGGGGAGGTTGTGCTAAAGGGCGGCCCTTAAACGAGCCTGTTATTCGTCCACGCCCGCAAACAGCAGGAAAGGCACATCCAGGGATTTCGTGGGTGGCGGCCATGGAAATGGGACTGTGGGGGTTGTCCAATGAGGTGTTTAGGGCGTGCACCAATAGGAAGAAGAACTCCTGCTTTACTTGGGCCCGCCCATTGCCGTACTTGGGGAACCGCACATGCCACAATCGGTGCTTCTGACCATGCTGGCCTATGGAAATGGGACCGTAGGGATTGTCCTGTCAGGTGGTCAGGGCGTGCGTCACAGGGAAGTGTGCCAACAGGAAGAAGGACTCCACCTTTACTGAGGCGCTGCCCTCGCGGTACTTGGGGAAAGGAATGTGAAACATTGTGCGCTTCTCACCATGCTGGCCAATGGAAATGGGACTATGGCCTTTTGCTAATCAGGTCCTGAGGGTGAACGCCATAGGAAAGACCACCAATAGGGAGAAGGACTCCTCCTGCTTTAGTGTGGTGCGGCCCTCACGGTAATTGAGGAAAGGCACGTGCCGCATGCTGCACTTCTCATATGGTGGCCAATGGAAATGGGGCTGTGGGGAATGTCCAATCACATGCTCAGGGTGTTTGTCACAGGAAAGGATGGCAAGCATTTCTCCCATTACTTTGTATACAGCAGCTGGCAAACATGTCAAGACACACAGTTTTTGTCGTTGGTGATGCCTTTGTGGAAGATTTATTCTTGTATGCCTTCAAAGGAGGTTTCAGTGGCAATTTCGGTGTGGAGGGAGTGAACGCTTTGTGGTGCACTGTCGAAGTGTGCTGTTTTGGCGGAGTACTTGTAGAATGTCAGTGCGTGGCCTCTTCGGCAACTGTGCATGTTTTGGTCGTGCACTTTGGAGCCTTCTTTTCGGGGTTGCTGTCTTGTTCCTGTGTGTACCATCAACTGAAGATCATAATGAAAGCAGTGCAGTGCATTTTTCTTACTGCCAAGGTGCTTTTCTCATGCATATCCCAGAGAATAGTGTGGAAGTATTCCAATCACTCCTGTCGCCAGCCAGAGGTTGGAAGGGGTCTCATCAACAGAAGCATGTGTGACTTCTTGAGTGGTGCTGGGATGTTCTCCTGTGAGAATGAGAACGATGGTTCTCGATATATGTCTTTGTCGACCAGTGGCAATTACATTTTGTTTGACAATGTATGGGCTGCACTGAAGACCCTATTGTAAGAATGTGAGCTGACTTTAAAAACACAATTTTACCAGTAGAAACCGCAAAAAAAAGTGTTTGTATGGAAGCACTTTAAAAAAAAAACAAAGGTTATTTTAAGAGCCGCCACAATTTACGACCTCCCCTACCCTGGTTGACAGTTATTTCCCCAATTCCGTGCGTGCACAGCACTAAAAGTCAGCAAATATTGCGATAGTTGCAGGGTGGCACGTGTCAGCTATGCCCCTTTTGCAGATGGCAGCCATAGAAATGGGCCTGTACACACTACGGGATTGGTGAATAAGGTTTCTGGGTGTGATGTTTACGCACACACTGTGGTGCATGGTGTATATGTCAACAGAAATGTAGAGGGTGCAGTTATGGCTGTTTATTTCATGAGGCACAGCATGCGGCTTGTAGTGGAGTTCAAAATGCATTGACTGAAAGTGAATGGAAAACACTGTGCAGTGGCTGCTCATTGTGTTATGTTAATGTTATGTTAATGTTAAAGGACATTTGTACCGTGCACTATCACCACCGGACTGGTCCCCTGGCGCTCTGGCGGCTCTGAAAGAGGAGGCGAGGTTGAGTTAGTGAGAGGAGGCAGGAAAAGTGCAAGAGAGCAGTGATATGCTGTTGGCGGCCTCAGCCCGGTGGGTCCGTTGGCTGGGCCTGGGGTGTTTGCGGCCGGTAGTCATCATGTAATGTTGTGCAAGACTATGAGTGTTTTTGTTTTGTTGTTGAAATGTAGTGAAGTTTGTGCGGTTTTTTGTGCTGTAGATTTTGGTTGTGTTTGGTTTGGAGTTTGAGAGGTGTATGCAGAAAGGGAAATTGTTAGTAGGGTTGGTTAGTTTGCGTCTCTATCCTGAATTCAGGCGCTCGGCTTGCGCAGTCTCCCCTGGTGCGGCTCTGTCCTGATCTGGGTCCGACTGGTATACAAGGTTCTTTACTCCTCTGGCCCCCACCTCTAACATGCTCTCTCATAGCTCCCCTTATCCTCCCTTCATACTCCTGTGGCCAGTGCACCTGCCAATGTCAACCTCTCAGGCAGAGTGGTGATTGCCAATATCTCGACAATGCCACACCACTGTGGTACCTGGCGGTAACTAAGGGACGGGCGAAAGTGTTGGTGGGATTGTCTGGGGGAGTTGGCTCAGTCTTCGTGCGTGCCGCCTGTGTTCCAGTCTATCCGGTGTCACCTATGCAGGTGCCGTGGGAGCTACCTTCTCGGGTCGGGATACGCGTGTCCTTTCCGGATTAGTCATCCTTTTTCCGATTTCGGTTTCCAGATTTACTCCATGGTGTTGAAGAGCCAGGTTTTTAGTGATTTCCGGAATTTTAGGTGATCTTCAGTGTTTCTTATTTCTTTTGGGATGTTGTTCCAGGTTTTTGCAGCTAAGTGGTAGAAGGAGGTGCCACCAAGTTTTTTCTTAAGATATGGTTTGAGTTCCAGGCAGATTTCGTTGCTTGATCGGAGGGGTCTCGTTGGTTTATAGACTGTTATTTTCTTTTGTAGGAATCTCTCATGTGGATGGGTAGTGCTATGGAGTGCCGGCAATGAAGTGACAGATTTTGGTTTGTCTGTGTGTCACTTTGGTGACACGCAAACATACCGATTTTATTGCAGTTCATTGTGGAGGGAAAATTGCACAGCATGTGACACGAGTTTCAGTGCCGCTTGTGATGAAGGAGGCACTTGCCCAGGTCATGCGTTTGTTTCCGATCTATTCCATAACTTTGTAGCACATTATGCAGACACTGATGTGGATGCTTCATTTTCTATTTGGTCCGCAAATGGAGAAAGTGCAGTACATTGGGAAGCAGTGCATTTTGCCTTTGCACGACATGCACCAATTGCATTTTTCACACATGGGAATGTCACATTTCAGAGCACAAACAGGTTTCCCCAGTTATACCATTTATCTTACTATGCCTGCCATCCCGATTTCTGTACACCCCGTGCAAATTGCCTTGATGCCCTTCTTGAAAGTAGTGAAACACTTTTGAAGTAAGTCTTGCGCACTGACACCCTTCAAACCGCTCTGCAACACGTAAAGAAATCTCTTTCAACAGTGACCCCCTTTCTAACGCCTTGCACTACAGTGTTTTGCACAGTGGCACGCCTCTCTCCCTGCATCCATTCATTGCCACTTGCATTGTACATCTGTAAAAGATGCTTTCTTTATTTCTCTTTTTTCCTTTCCCAGTTCGTTTGCACTTATTATGGTCTTCTGATAGACGCCACAGAAGAAACAGCAGGAGAGGCCCAGTACAGAAGGGGGAGCACCTGCATGGATACCATAGGGGATGTGAGGAGAGACGTAATTATTGGGTGGCACTCACCTACATAGTGCCAGTAATTGCAATGCTCCCGGAAGGAGCCTTCCCATGCACTTCTAATTACCTTTTCTCTGTAGAGTAGTGCTTTGCAGTACATGCAAAATACAATGCCCTTTGCCGGGTAAGGGTCTGTAGCGCGTCATATGGTTTGCAAGGATGCTTTACAGCTCTGCGTCCCTACAGGAGTGCCCTTCTTGGTTCCCACAGCACATGTGGAAAATGGTGTAGATTAAATGACCGTGCGTAGTTATTGGAAGGCCGGCAAACTGCGCACTGGTCCCTTTTGCTCTCATTTCAGGTGTCATCACATGCAGTTCAAACACATCTTGCTACGCCATTCGTCTTAAGGGTAGCATTCACAGAACTGCATACATTGTGGAATATAAGAATGTTTGCACCAACGCGAAACACAGTTCATTACATGGAGCAGAAAGAGGGGCCGATTCATGGAACAAATGTGCACCGAAAATCGTGGCACAAGCGTGAAAAAGCGTGCGATTCATGGAAGGTCCTGCGCGTGTTTTCCCCGGGAGGTGCGCCAAATGCTTGCATGGCACACACAGGTGCACACGTCATTGCAACATCCAGAACGCTGTGCGCGACGCACACAGAGAAAGTGCACAAAGTCAGCGCACACACCAAAAAGGGGGCGGAACATGCAGAATGGGGAACAACGCGTGAAATAGAAGGCGTAACTGGGGAAGTACTGCATGGAAATACACAGAACGCCCACACGCACGCAAACTACACGTATTCATGGAATCAAATAGGGGAAACCTGCGCATGGCCAAAGACACGCACAGGCCTAAACACGCCCACCACAGGAAGCCAGGCGGTAGCATCTCTGCGCATTACAAAAGTGTGCGCAAACAACAAACACGTATATACAGCAATGATGAATGTCCCATTCTGTGGTCCCCTAGGAGAAATGACGTGTCACGCAACGCTCAGGCATCCCAAAAAAGCAAGAAAAAGAGATAAGTGACCCCTTCAGCCCACGTGCATGTAAAAAAACACACGCAGGACGCTGTGGCAGCCAGGAACACAAGAAACACCTACGTGATCAACATGCAGGCTAGTAATGGCCGAAAAAAAAAGGGGTACGCGACTAACAGGGACACCCGCATTATTAAAATTAGTGTGTGCGACTCACCGTCTGCCTTGCGTGTAGAAGAAGAAGGCGTAGCCAACACCCACGCCAAAAGAAGAAGTATGCACTGTAGCTGCTGTGAATTAATTTCGTGTGAACCCCAACGCCTGGAAAACACACGCACCGCTTTCCACGAAAAGCACGTACAGAGCGATGGAAACCTACGTGGGACCTTCAACCCGTACCAGGGAAACGCCCGTGCACAGTTTATGTCACATACGCGCTTACGCGCTAAGGGCCTTTCCTCGAATTACACACTGACGTGCAGTTTCTTCACGTGCCAAATCACTCCGTATCAAGCTGGCCACGCGACAACACACGGAAGACCACGCTCCTGCTCAGAAGGCCATTTTCCTGCCCTGCCCACTCCCACCTGCCATCTGCTGCTGCCTGACTGCCTGCTGGCCATGTTCCATGCTATTTGGTGCCTGCACGTCAGCCATCTGCAGGGGTCCAGTTGCTGTGACCACCCCTGCTGGAACAGAAGACTCCCGACTGAAGTTCCATCGCTCCACAGCCCAGCACCAGGACCCAGTTGCCCACCCACACCTGCCTCGGGGGTTGCCATGTCGGGGGAAACACCAGCGGAGACCACTGGCAACCCCCAGCCAGAGAGGCAGAGGGCTACCAGCTTCAGTGCCGCAGAAGTTGGTACCCTGGTGGAGCAAGTCCTGGTGCATTATGATGCCCACTTCGGAAGACCACGCGTCAACAATGAAGGACGAAAGAGGATCTGGAAGGACATTGTGGCTGCCATCAACGTCGATGGGGTGGCAGCCCGAGACATGGCACATGTCCGGAAACGCTGGGTGGACTTCAGGTCCAGGACCCTCAGCAAGGTCTGGTGCCTCTTGAAGGCAGCACATGCAGAGGGGAACCGGGTCCACCTTACCAACATCCAGATGAGGGTCCTGGAACGTATACGCCCAGTGCTCCACCTCCAGGTCCTTGAGAGGCAGACCCTCTGGAGTCGAGCGGTAAGTGTCCATGTGTACTGATTAGACACAGTGCATGTTGAGGTGTGCCAGGAGTGTGCAGGTTGGACATATGTCTTGAGAGGCCCATGTATGGATGTGTATGTACAGGGACATGAGCCTGCCACATGTGAGTCCAGTCATGTGTGAGGCACATCAATGGTCTATGTGTTCAAATGCATGATGGCCAAATGCATGTGGGGGTGCACACATGTTTACATTTCTGTGTATGTACTATGGCATGGTTGGGGTGTGACACATGGATGCTAGTTCCACCTTCATGTATGTGTACAGTGTACATGTGCGTGTATTTGACATGTGTGCCACTGTGATACCCCATGGATGCATGTGACACTGACATGTAGGAGGATGATTGGCAGATGTGACATAGTTGCTGATGATTTCACTGTGACAAGTGGTGGAGATGTACAGATGCATGTATGTCTGGTGGTGTGTGTGCATGTGTTCGGTACTCCCTGTGTTGCATGTGATGTCAGGCTAACCTTCGGATGCTCATGCTGTTGCGTGTATGGATGGTGCTGCCTGCTGCAACATTCCTGTTAAGTTGCGCATGTGTGTGGGTTCAAATGATATGTGTGTTGGGGAGTGTGATGCCATCTGTGAAGTTTGACACTGCCACTCATGTGCAACTGTCGTGTGTATCAGACCATTGTAGTGTGCCCTGATGCCTGTGTTCTGTCTCTCCCTGTCTGCAGCTTCAACTGATGAAGAGGGCGGAGATGGTGCTGTGCAGCACAGCTGCAGGGATCCCACCGCCAGCCAGAGATGCAAGGCCCAGCTCCCCTCCCATGTTGACATCTCTTCGTGGGGTGAGGAGTCTGGTGCCGCATCCACGGCCGCAGCTGTCGAGGGTAGGTCGGAGGTGGACCCCTCGGCAGCAGAAGGGGCAGCTGAGCCCCCACAGGGGCCTATGGAGGAAGATGGCACGGAGTCATCCAGGTTGGTGGGGGGTTTAGTTGAGGAGGAGGCTGTGGAAGGCCCACGCACGGGGCCTGGAGGGGAGGATTCCACTGGTGCTAGTGGTGCAGTCCAGGGGCAGGGACAGGAGGCAGCACAGGCGGCCACGGAGGTGCCTGCGTGTAATCCTGTCCCCCATCCTGTGACTGCATCATCTGGCACCAGCCTACGTCCAGGCTGGTTTTAAGGGAGGGGATGCGCACACAACAACTGGACTTCCTCCCCCTGTGGACGTGGCAATCCGGGACCGTGTTGAGCCTGTCCTGGCTGGGGTGGCGTTGCGTCAACATGGCATTCGGGATGACGTGGAGGGTTCTCGTGTGGACAATGCACATTATTTTGAATGCCTCATTGACCGTGTCGACCTACTAGGACGGGTCAGCAGTGCTGGGTTCCTCTGTGTGCTGGAACTTCTATCGACCCCCTCCTCAACTAAACCCCCTATGCGCCAGTTGTCCTCCGTGCCATCTTCCTGCCCACATATCACCTGGGCACCCTGTGGAGCTGCCTCTGACACAGTGGCCAGGATGGTGGAGGACACATCCCTGCCACAGTCGGGAGTCGGAGGTCCAGCAGGGGTGGCCACCCCAACAACTGGACCCCAGCAGCAGGAGGACATGCAGGCATCGACAGGCAGGGCACATGCATGACATGCTGGGGTCCAGCAGGGGTGGCCACCCCAACAACTGGACGCCAGCAGCAGGAGGACATGCAGGCATCGACAGGCACGGCACATTCATGACAGCAGCAGGCTCAAGGTGGGAACATCACAGGGGCAGGCATCAGCCAGAGGGCAGGAGGACCCTGGATTGGGAGTGTCTTCCGTGTGGCAGCGTTTGGGCCGGCAAATAGATGCGGAGCGCCGACGGGCAGAAGAGGCACTATGGTCAGGGCGGAGAACTCCATGCGCAGGGCGTTGAGGTGGGCTCAGTGCCTCGAGGCAACTCGCAGGGAGTTGGAGGAGGCCATGGCTGCATAACTTCAAGACCTCAGGCCAGGGAAGAGGCCCGCCTCCAAGACGTCCCGGGCCAGGGCATCATTGAACTCCTCTTGAACATCAACAATTGAGCCATTGGACTTGCCCGCCACCTTTGTACATAGTTCTTTAGGGTTAGGTTTCCTTTTTTTTCTTTATTTTGGAGTTCATGGACTTTGCTCCACTTTATGTACATAGTTATTTTATAGGATTATTGGTAGGTTTCCTTTTGTTTGTGCATCATGGACCCTTCGGACTTGCAGTGTATATAGTTCCAGACTTGTACATACTTTGGTTATTTTGACATCCCGTGGATCAATGGTTTTATTTATTTTTTTCATGTACTTTATCTGGACTTTGGAAATGGACCACTTCCCTTTTTTCCACTTGTGGATTTTTGTTTAACATTGGACTTTTCTTTTTTATGATTTTATTATCTCTTAATTTGTAAGTTTGATTTTTCAATATGTTTTTTTCACTTTGTTTATTAATACATTTCATATATCTTCATTCTTGGTGTGGTCTACTCTCATTGGTTTTGTGCATGTCTCTATGAGCATTGCCTCAGTCATGTCTTGCCACTGTGTGGCTCTGTTGTACATGTATGCATGGCCATGGTGGTTCTTTTGAGACTCTCATGGCATGGGTGATTTGGGAGTGGGTGCAGTTCATTGTTGCATGCTTGTACTGGGGGGCAAGAGGGAATTGGGTTGGCATTTGGGACATGGGTCTGTTTTGTTAGGACATGTTGTTTGGTAGGCCATGTGTCTGGGCCTGCTGGCAGGTGCCCGTCACTGCTATGGGGGTGCAGGGGGACATGAGTCGAGCCTGCTGGCAGGTGCCCGTCACTGCTCTTGGGGGTACAGGGGGACATGAGTCGGGGCCTGCTGGCAGATGCCAGTCAGTGCTGGGTGGGTGGGTGGGGGTGCATGGGGACATGAGTCAGGGCCTGCTGGCAGGTGCCCGTCACTGCTGGGTGGGTGGGTGGAATCGGGGTGCAGGGGGACATGAGTCTGTGCTCCTGAGTGCATGGTTCCATGTGGGCTGGCTGCGGGGCATGCCCAGGGGTGTAGGGTAGTCCCCTGTGGTGTGGGCTGCCTGCAGGGCATGGTCAGGGTGGATGTGCTGCCTGCAGGGCATGGGGAGGGGGGTAAGGGCACACCCGAGGTCCCACACTGCCAACTCGCGTGTAAATGTCCACGCGCATGCCTCGGAATACACGTACCCCTCTCGCGCTATCGAAAACGCATGGAAAACTCCCTGTGCACCCCTCGGAATACACATACGCCTCTGGCACTATCGAAAACGCATGGAAAACTCCCCATGCACCCCTCGGAATACACATACCCCACTTGCGCTATCGAAAACACATGGGAAACTCCCCACGCACCACTCGGAACACACGTACCCCACTAGCATTGGGTAAAATGAGTGGAAAAAGTCCCCCCTGTGGTTTGGTCTGCCTGCGGGGTATGGGGAGGGTTGATGGGCTGCCTGCACGTATTCAGAGGGGTGTCCAGGGAGTTTTCCACGCGTTTTTGATAGCACTGTAGGTGGCCAGGGCACCTGGTCTAAGACAGTGGGCTTCACAGCCATCTGGCAATCACACCTGGTTGTCCATCCTTGGGATCACCTGGGTCCTTTGGCCATCTGATAGAGGCAGTCGGAGCAGATGGCCCGAGTCCCAGCCGGGTGGTTTAATCCAGCATTTGATTCTAGATGGGTTTTCATAAGCCCCCACTTTGTCGGTTTCTTAGTAAAAATGGCTTCCTGAGGGATTGCTGAATGGTGCAAGGGAGCATTAGCCCCCTTCACTACCCATTATTGGGTTTACAGGGAGATAGCATGCATCACTGGGTCTTGGGGGAGAAGGACAAGTCCAAAACTGAGTTAGGTCCACACAAGGATGGGAGGAAACTCTGAGGAGAACCAGTTAGCTCCCTCCCACACTCTTTTGGAACACAAACAACAGCATTGACTGCAAGCAGTAGCTGCATCAGTATTTATCGCACCACAGAGCACTATGAGCATTGGCATCTCTCTGGGAGAGAATTTGTGGTATGCCCATAGCTGCCCTTCATTGTGACTCTAGACCTATTTTCCCCCCACCCACTGCTACTCCCTTCTCATGCCACATGCTGTGTGGTCCCAATGAGCTCCATACATCTGTAGCTGTGTGGGCAGGGCACTTCTTTCTTGTTCCTCCTGTGTGTGTGACCTGCACAGATTGTGGGAGGATTAACACAAATCAGAGTTATTATCCTGTTGAAATCTTCCACTTACAGGAGGTCTGTTTGCAATGGGATTTGTGATGTCATCTTTCAGGTCATGGGTGTTAGTCCTTGCAGTGCACAGTGGTAGCGCGAGTTATGGTTGAGTACCTTACCTAGCTGGTTTTACCTATAACCATAACGTTCCTGTAGGAAAGTGTTTCCATTGAATTTCATAGGTTTTTTAGTAGTGCAACTTAACCATAATGTCCCCTTAACAATGTTTTTGTTAGTGTATAGATAGTGCAAGAGGGGTACGTGTATTCCGAGGGGTGCGCAGGGAGTTTTCCACGCGTTTTCGATAGCACGAGAGGGGTACCTGTATTCCGAGGGGTGCATGGGGAGTTTTCCACGCATTTTCGATAGCACGAGAGGGGTACGTGTATTCTGCTGGGTGCGCAGGGAGTTTTCCACGTGTTTTCGATAGCACGAGCGGGGTACGTGTATTCCGAAGGGTGCACAGGGAGTTTTCCACGCGTTTTCATGCTTGGGGGGGGGGGGCTGTATGCTGGTCCCTGGCCTTTGCACCATGTAGGAGATTTGTGCTATGTTTTTGGCGCACGGGGCGGGATTGGGGGTGTTACTGGCGCTGCTGCAGGGTCGCTGCACCGTTCTGCACCACGGCTGGTCATGGATGTTGAAATCCATGAATACGCTGCGCGTTGAAATGGGTTTTGACGCATGTGGCTGGCGCAGACTGCCGCACGTGCACTCTGTGCGCCAGCCGCGTGTGCCACTTGTGCGCCAAATTATATGAATTACCCCCTAAATCTGTGCAACCCATGCAGCTACAGTATTTTTCTAACCATTACTAAGGTGGTTTGAGCTCTGCATATTGTGCTGTTTGCTTACTTGCTTTTACATGCACTAGTATTTGCGTGACCAAGCTGCACCAGCTTTGCCATTTTGCAGACTCACTACAAACTGTTGCATCTGCAGTTGCATGTTTCCTTCAACTGTACGACCCCCCAGGTGACCTCTTCACACTTTCTGTCACACTTCTCAGTGCAGACACAATGGGCCTCATTACACGGTAGGCGGTAGCCATGGCGCTATTAGCGGCATGGCTACCCCCTTACCGCATTACTGGGTCCGTGTTCCCAGAATAGGGACTTACCGGGTCATTCCGACCTTGGAGGACCCGGTAAGTCCCCATTCCGGGAACCATTCCCCATTCCCATTTGAGCCCCCATAGGGCTCAATGGGAATTGGGATGGAGCTAATATTATTAGCTCTGAAGTCCCTCAACGGGTCCCTTCCTTAACACCTGGTAAAACCAGGCGTTAGGGAAGTGACCCGCTAAGGGACCTCGTAGTAGGGCGGTAAGGGATTACCGGCACCGGTGCCCTTACCGGTGCCGGTAATCCCTTACCGCCTACCGTGTAATGAGGCCCAATGTGTCTGTTTCACGGGTCATGGAAAGGCAAGCAGCATATCAATCAAATTAATGCGACATTTAACACCCCCACGTGACACTGCTGGTTGCTGTTCTTTCAGGCCTACTTTAGGCACAGATCGGTAGGATTGCTGAGCCACCCACGTAGTCGGCAGGAGTACTTGCAATTCCGTAGCCTACTGTATGAATCAGTAGGGCTGGCGACAGGGGCGGTGTTACCAGCACACAGTGGATTACCTATGCATGGGTATAAGTGTGGAACAGATACACGTGTGCTTCAATAACTATTTAAAAGTTCATTCAAAGATGCAGACATGTGGCCACTAAAGGAGTCCTACGGATACTCGCAGTGTGATTGTGTTACACTCACCTGGACCCCACAGGTCTGTCGATCGGACCCGGACAGCTGCGGTCTCATTCAACGTGATGCGTAGTGCAGAGATCGCTGTCTGGACTGGCCCTCCTAGTCTTGTCTGCTGGACCCGAAGAAGTATTTTCCTGCAGTGGAGACAGGGATTAACCACCTGTGGGTTTTAGAGATGGCCTCCCAACTGTTCTCGCTCTCCCCCATTAATCACCTCCGATATCCCCTTAGTAACCTCACCTTATGTTCGTAAAAAATGAGCTCTCCATCCTGCGTGTCTTGCAGGGGCGCATAGATACCAGTTACTTCTCTGGTTTGAAGGCGTTGGGAGAGTTCCGGTAATATTGACTCTGAAGTCCCAGGCAGGATTGATAAGTATCAAGTTCAAAGAGTTCAATGTGCCCGATGTTCACTCTTGTCCCCTTCCTTCCTTAAGTTGCAACTGAGTTTGTGAGAAGAAGGTCTCGTAGCTGCTGCTGGCGTCAGGTAAGAGTCTGTGTTACCCAACGCTGTCCGGTAACTATTGCATGCGTTAACGTGTTGTTTTTCTCCCTCTTTACAGATGCGGCATATGAAAATCTGGAGAGTTATGGAATAATACCGCTGGTGGTAAATCAGGTAAGTCTATGGTGGTAAGAGGTTGTATTTGTTGATTCCCTTGGCTCACCTTGTTTTTTTCTTGTGTCCCCTAGGTGCTGGATTACGGCGAAGAAATGATGGAGACAGTGCCGGATCGAAAGATGCTGTGAGAACTGGTGAGTATGGCGCCGTGCTGGAGCTGGCGAAGCGACGCGTGCAGGACTGATGTACTTTCCAGGTTTGGAGATGAAATGGTTCCGGAATTAGGTGAGGAATTTGAAATAAGTTCTTTTCCTAACCTTGTCCTTTTCTTCTTCTTTATTCTAGGAGCTCCGGATTCGAGCAGAAGACTGGATGCTGGCTGCAGGCACGGTGACCGTCACGCTGCTGGATGCAGAATAACGCGAAGCATGTGCTTCTGTTCGGGTGTGGTTTAAATAGCCACCAAAGTAGTTCCTGGTAAGAAGTTCCCTAGAGCCACGCCCGAGTAAAAAATAGTCCCTGTAACAAAATAGTCCCATCCAGGCCTCATGTAGGCTTGGACTCTTTTGCAGCATGGTCTGCATCAGGTAAGTAAAGTCTATGAGCCTGGCGCCTATGGCGCCAGGACTGATTTCTATGATGAGCCTGGCACCTAAGGCGCCAGGACTGAACCCAGACAGCCCCTAGGCGGGGCTGCTGAGGTTTAAACAAATGTCTGGATGCCTGCTCCCAGAGCTGAGGGCCTTGGTCCTGATGCCTGGGGGTAGGCATCATGACAGATTGCACATACGCTGAGCAGGTGCAGTCTCCCTAGAAAATGTACATATTGCTCATCTGTAGTTATCTTGGCCACTGCTGTGCAGCATACATTCACCATGCAATGTTAACACAAAAACAGAACCTACTCAAACACGCACCAACATTTGTCATGTACATCTGTAATTGCTAACATACACCCCGTTGTTAACGGGACGTTATGGTTCTATTGCAGTACCAAACAGGTATCATCTTTACAGAAAACACTATGCTAAAGCAACGGTTTAGTTACCGTGCCCTACTAAAAACCTATGAAATTCACTAACAAAAACATTGTTAAAGGGACATTATGGTTAAGTTGCACTACTAAAAAACCTATGAAATTCAATGGAAAAACTTTCCTACAGGAACTTTATGGTTATAGGTAAAACCAGTTAGGTAAGGTACGCAACCGTAACTCGCTCTACCACTGTGCACTGCAAGGACTAACACCCATGACCTCAAAGATGACATCACAAATCTCATTGCAAACAGACCTCCTGTAAGTGGAAGATTTCAGCAGGATAACAACTCTGATTTGTGTTAATCCACCCACAATCTGTGCAGGTCACACACACAGGAGGAACAAGAAAGAAGTGCCCCGCCCACACAGCTACAGATGTATGGAGCTCATTGGGACCACACAGCGTGTGGCATGAGAAGGGAGTAGCTGTGGGTGGGGGGAAAATATGTCTAGAGTCACAGTGAAGGGCAGCTATGGGCATACCACAGATTCTCTCCCGCAGAGATGCCAAGGCTCATAGTGCTCTGTGGTGCGAAGAATACTGATGCAGCTAATGCTTGCAGTCAATGCTGTTTGTGTTCCAAAGAGTGTGGGAGGGAGCTAACTGGTTCTCCTCAGAGATTCCTCCCATCCTTGTGTGGACCTAACTCAGTTTTGGACTTGTCCTTCTCCCCCAACACCCAGTGATGCATGCTATCTCCCAGTAAACCCAATAATGGGTAGTGAAGGGGGCTAATGCTCCCTTGCACCATTCAGCAATCCCTCAGGAAACATTTTTACTAAGAAACCGACAAAGTGGGGGCTTATGAAAACCCATCTAGAATCAAATGCTGGATTAAACCACACTGCTGTGACTCGGGCTATCTGCTCCGACTGCCTCGATCAGATGGCCAGGCTGTGAAGCCCACTGTCTTAGACAAGGTGCCCTGGCCACCTACAGTGCTTAACTGGATGACCATGCACCATCTCTCCAATTTTTCTGCAACAGAGTCAGGGCTGTGCTATGTTATCTGGTCCCTAGGTCACCAAGAGCAGAAGAGCACCCTCCCTACCCACCCATGTACCTTGTGGTGCATGTCAGTCTGGTGCTAGCATTCACATACATTCTGCTAATACTTTGCTTACTGTTCTGGTTCTGAAAGGTAAGCATCTCTGAAGATCACCAAGTTTCACTGGGTGACGGGACACCTACACTGAGAGAGCTATGCTGTGGAATCTCATTAACTGCCCCATCCTGAAGGTAAGGGGATATCTGGGAGGCCTTGGAGCTAAAGGGAGGGCTCTTAGGCCCAATTGATGGACACATTGGTGGCTGCTTGGATGGACCTGCAAAAGCCTGCAGGAAACAAGGCACCACATGCCACATCTGGATGATCATGCCATTGCCAACTGCTGAACTAATCTTTACCAGATCAATTTCAGCCTCCATGAAGGCCAGGTGGAGGTAGGTGTGGTCTTTAGACTCTGCCCACTGACGAGATCTACCTGGACACTTGAATGTATAGCCATAATTAGGAATTCCCATGCTTGAGGCTAATGGATGGGACTAAAGTAACTTGGTAGGCTGGTGTCATGACCCATTCTGTGATGCAGGCCCCAGCAGAGGTGCATAGCTGATCCCTCAGAGTTCGCTGTACATGGTGACAAAAGTAATGAGACTTAGGACCTCTCTGCCAACAGGTGCACCAGCTACTGGGGAACTGAATTGAAGAATTGAAAATTAAGATTGACTGCTTTATTATGTCAGCTAGCAGAGTGAGTAGCTAACCAATTAGTAGTACCTGCCAAATATGTAGTTCACAAGAATGGTGCCCAATCACGAAGTATGTTCAAAAAGCACTCCCACCTAAATGTGCTTGAGCAATTCAATTATTCAGACCTCATACCAAGTAGTGAAAAATATTAGCAGGGTTAACGGGATGTGTGTGAATGAGAAGTACTGGGAGAATGGTGGAGTTTACAAAGTGGCAGTTCAGCGGGAAAGAATGATATAAGAGAGAAATGAAGAGGTGGAGAAGACAAAAAGAAGATTAGATGCAAAAGAGGGAGAGAGGACAAGTGAAGGTGGGAGAAAGACAAAAACTAGTGGCGGTGAAAGTGGGAAACAGAAGAGCAGAGTTGACAGTGGGACAGAGGAGGTGGGAGAGAGAAGACTGAAAATGGAAGAGACAAAAAGGAGAAGTGGTGAAGGAAAGCCCAAAAGGATGAAGGAGAATGAGAAAATGGGGAAAAGGAGCCATTAACAAAGGCAGGAACCGTTCACCTCAGAAACTAGCCAAGGCAGGCTCAGAACCCAACATTCCTGCCAACCTATAGACGGGCTGGCTGTTAGGTAAGAATTGATGCAGTCACATTGTGTGCGACTACACAACACATATCTGCTTGGTATTAGGTAACCCACCTTTTGGTATAGGTCTAAATCTTCCAATTAAATCTAGACAAGCCTTTCCCAGAAATAACATTCTATAACAAGTTACCACCTATGAGGGACTAACAATATCTAAGTCAATGGACTAGAAGAGTCTTCAGGGAGCCTGGACAGCCAAATGGAATTGGAACATAGTCTATGGAGCTCAGGCACCTCCTAGATCAGAAACAGTCTTGCACAAAGTTTGATAGTTTGTACAAAATCACGTTTAGGGCCACAAGTTGTTAAGCATGTGAAAAAAGAGTTGGACTCAACTCTAGAAATAAGCTATTGCAGATCCCAACTGAGAAAAGCACAGCTCAACAGACAATGAGGTAAGTACCCCAGGTCTAAACAGTACCTCTGGTTTGAAGAAGAGTGGTCCAGATGGATTCTGTCTTGATACAGCGGTGCAGACCCTTGTTCCTGAGCCTCAGTCATGGGGAGAAGAGGGAGGACATCTGGAGGGCTCCTGTGGCGGTACTTGGGAGGTCATCAGCAGCTACAGGCTCTTTTTGGTTCAGCTGCACTTTGCAGTTTCAATGCTTAGCAAACAGCACCGTCGTGGATCTCGGATACAGGTTGGGCTTCCTTCACTCCTTGGGTCCTGCACTCTGGTGACGGAACTCGATATCTGTCATCCTGCTTCTGGAGGGTCCTTAGGAAACTCCTGGAGCTTCTAGCCGATTTTCAGATGTTTCACTCGAGTACGGATTACTTGCCCCCTGGCATTCGGTTCTTGCAGCAACGAAGAAGTGCAGCCAGTCAGGGAAGATGGTCCAGTGGAGTTCGTCTCGAGGTTAGTTGGTGCCACTAATTCAAGGGAATAAGTCGTCCCTTCTGGGGCTTCTCTTTTGAAATGAAAAAGGAGTTTCCGCACAGCAGCAGGGATTCACCGGGCAATTGAAAAGGTCCAGGAGGATGCATCAAGCTTTGTGCACGGTTTCTTCGTTGGGTATTTCTCCCAGTGCTCCACTCTGCGTTTAAACAGGTTTCTCCCATTCATGCACAGCCTAGGCTGTCAATCACACAGCAGGGTGCCAGCCAATCAGGACTGGTTGCATTCGGCATTCCTAGAGACAGAGGACAGGGGAGTTTCGTGCAATCCCATTCATGAAGACCGCCAAAGCAAGACAAACAAAAGGTTAAAATGTGTTTTGACGCACAGAGTAAAACTCAAGAAAGACCTTGCAAACATAAAATGGTGAAAAAAAGAAGTCAGGGTCCATTTTGACAAATTGGTCACACATGGGTGCTGTACTGCAGCTGAGGGTTCAGCCTGCGGTAGAAAAGCACAGTGGTAGGAAAAATTAAACCACTGCCACCAACTATTTAAAATAGTGAGGTTAACGTAAAAATATTACATGAGAATGTAGGAAAAGGGGCTACTAAGTAACCCCCCAGCACTCTATTGAAGATGTTGTGTGCTGGACCTATAAAGTGAAGAGGTAAGTAAAGTCAACTTCACTTTACTATTCTTGGGATCTGTTGTTCGCACAAGAAAAGGTAGTTAAACCTTATGAGAAATCTAAAGGATTTCTCAGTGACACTGCTGAGTCACCATACAAAAGGTAGATGCCTATGGAGTTTTGGAGTTTGCCAGAATCCAAAAACAGTGAAAACACAAAGAGCCTCATCACGACTTTGGCGGTAACCCTTAAATCTGGCGGTCGCGCTATTACCGCCGGATTTAAGGGTCCGCCAAATCAGGGCTTCGGCTGATTTCGCCCCAGCTCTGAGCTGGGGGGAAATCCACCGAAAATTTACGCTATTACCGCTGGCAGGAAATCCACCAGCGGTAAGAGCGCGAAAATTCCCCATTGAGCCCAATGGGGAATGGGGCATTCCCGATTGGGCTCAATGGGGGATGGGGATTAACATTACCGCCGAACTCGTGATCTGGCGCTATTAGCGCCGTGGAGTTCGGTGGTAGGGCTAATACCGCCGGCGGTAATACCACCGGTGGTAATGCCCAAGTCGTGATGAGGCCCAAAATCCAAATTGGGCCAAAACAAATGAGAGAGTGGGAAAGGGGTCTTGTTCACTCCAGGTTAAAAATTCTAAAGTCCAGAAAAAGATCTGGGTGTCTCCAAGGTTGAAGGGAATTAGCACAGAAATGAGAATTCTCCCTAACACCAGCAATTTCCTCAGATGAGGAAGAGGTCTTCACTCTACTTGTTGACAAGAAGTTTGTATTTGGAAGATGCTGAAAGAACAAAAAGAAAAGTGGAAAATTCAAAATATCATAGCCCACCAGCTATATCACCTGTATCAGCCCTTGTCTATCAACCCGGACATCTTTCAGCCCCATGCCTACACTGGCAAATCCCAGCCCTGAGAGCAAATCAATGTCAGAGGGAACCGGAACTTCAGTAAACCCAGACCCTAACACCTCCCAAGCAGCATCAACTGCAGATAGCCAGGGAAAGGACCAGGCACTGGTCATCCTGGAACCAAAAATGTCCATTTATTGTCTTCTCTGTGAGCTGGTCTCCAGCCGACAGAAAATCGAGGGCTAGTTAAAAGAGGATGTGGCCAAACCCTGCCAGGCACCACATCAGTCACTGCCAAGCCTTTAAAATTATTGTAAAAGTGACAATACAGACACTATATTGACTAATTATGGTAGGCCCCCTGTGACTGCAAGATGTAAGAAAGGAGATTTGGGTCTCTTAATCGCTTCCCTCCTAATGGGTGAGCTACAGGCAGCCTATCAGGTACAGAATCTGGATGTAGGAACTGAGTATGAAGTTATCAAGTCTGGAATATCGAAAAGACTAAGCCCTGACCAAGAGTGATACCACCAACAATTACTTACACCCATGCCCGATGGAAACCTTGCAACAGCTCGGGAATGAGACAGCTTCAGAAGCTCACTTTCACAATCTACTGGTGATGTCAAGGCCCACAGTCAAAAACCTCTGCCCAGAGACATTGAAAGACATTGAAAGACCTGTATTCATTTTTATGCATGTGGAAAAACAGAACATATTGCTGCAATCCTGTCTGGCTAATCCCATTCATGCAATTTATTGGTATCCAAGCACACCATAGTTGACCAAGGACAGTGGTTGCTGTCAAATTTACGTCCATAAAGAGATATGGAGATACTGCCACAGGGGACAGGAGATGACTATATCATCCCAGTGCTGGAGTCCCTCAATCACCATTGTACTCTTTGGGTAGACCTAGTCCTTCCCAATTAATGAGGAAAGGTCTGTTCTCCAAGCCCAGTGCACATGGTGAATAAGAGACTAATGCCAAGTTACAGGTAGAGGTCCTAGTGCAGGGAGAGGTAGTCTTAGTGGAAGTGGCTGCAATGTCTGACCTTCTGTTACCTATCCTGGTAACCAATCATCTGACATTTTTCGATGGATGGACCAGGCCAGGAGGAAGGGACCAAACACTGTTGCAGTTATCACAACTCTCAACCATGAAAAGATGACACTCCGGGCAGGCTGGTCCATCTTGTCAGTTGATGTGGTTTTTGATGATTAGGAATGAATTCAGAACATTATACAGAAGCTTCTGAAAAGCACCCTGTAGATCACTAAAGGAAAAAACTCCTTAAGGAACCTTCCCAGTAATCTAGCCTCAAGCATGGGACATCACCACTGACCTCTCCACTTCTGAAAATCTGACCTTGGTGTTGGACTAAAGAGAATGTTTGACTGGAACTACTCTATGGGCCACACACCATCACCTTCCCCATGATCCTTGCCACAAAGGAGGTGGATCAGTTAATCAGTAGTCTAATTTGTATTGCTGTCCCCGCTGTCCCTGAAATCCCTTTGAGGCATTACCAGGGGTCACCCATTGTGAAGTATAATGAGGTTGGGTAAAGGACTGTTTGATAAACAGAGCCACAATAGCAGGTGTCTACAAACCCCATGGCCCCTGAAGGGAATCATTGTTCACTGTTCATTAGCACTACTCACCCAGTGGTCTGTCAGACTTGTACATCCACACTTGCACAGACTGAGACATTTCGGAAACCGAAAACCTTTATGTGATTGCTAAATACAGATGCATCAGGACCTCAAGGACAAATGGAAAGCATGGCTGGTGTGAAATGTGGGAGTCGGGAGTACAGAGTGTGGTGGATTTCAGTGTATGGTGGTTGGGTGAAAGCAGATAGGAGATGAAACCAAATCCAAGAAGTTGAAAGAGGAATGAAAGACAGAGGTGAAGAAGAGAAAAAGAAATGCAGGGTTGGATGAGAGAAGGAGAAGAGGGGAAGTGAATGTTGGAGAAAAAAGAGTGGAGATGATGGTGGCAGAGAGAAAAGCAGAGGTGGAAAACAGAAAAGGAATATCGGATTGAGTGGGAGATATAAGGATGGAGGAACAGAAACAGAAAGAGGAGAACAAGGAGGAGGAGATTGAAGACAGGGAGAGGGTGAGAAGGGGTAATGATGAGAGAAAGAGAGACAGATGAATTGGAGATAGAGAAAGAAAAACAGGGAGAGTAACAACAGCAAATAAAGCAGAGGAAGGAGAATGAATAAGGAAACACTGGATAGTCACTAAAACAGAAATAAAAGAGGAGGGGGACTTTAAGGGAGAAAAAGAGAGAAGAGAGAATGAATATGGAGTGAAGTCAAAGAGGTCGCAGAAAGAGAAAGAGGAACAGATAAGCAGGAGCGGAAAAAGATAGAGGGCATGGTTCAGCAGTGAATATGCCAGAAGTAGAAGAGACAGATTAGGAGGCGAAGAGGAGAGGAGAGAAATTAGCAGATGAGTGTAAATGGGATAAATAAAGAGAACACAAGAAGCAAGGGAAAGAGACAAGGTGGCTGAAAGTGGTGCCCCAACCCCTCAACCTGAAGAAGAATCAAGCAGTAGTGAAAAGGCTTAATTTGAAACACTTGGGCCCTAAGAGGTTCAGCAAATAACCTGCCCACCAGTGTTAAGTGTGGAAAAAAGGCGGATAAACCCAGGGACCAACACTTGCAAAATAGTCTGATCCCTGACTCCTGTCTAGGCAGCTCAAGGCATCGCCGGAGCTAGTGCCAGGTATCCAAGAAGTCCACTAGAGCCACTGTGTCCATGGAATCACCAAATCCCCATAAGGAACCCAACAAAAGAGAACAAAGTCTGCACCAGCAAGCCAAGAAAGAAGTACTTGACATTATAAACCACAAAGGCATTGTGTGACTGTTTTCTCACCAAGAAGGTGGACCTTTTTGGCGAAAGAGGGGAAAAACTGAGGACACCAGGTCCAAGAAAGAACCTGACCAATTTGTGTTTAAGTCACGAATCCCATGCTGTTGGCTCAGTTAAAACTAATTTTCTATGCTTCCGTCCTAAAAATAGATGGTAAACGTATATATTGGCATTGGGTTTTATGTTGATCCCTCTGCTGTGGCACCATAGAAACCAACTATTACCAGAAAGAGATGATGGAAAAGTTCTGATGGCATTCTCAAGACACACAGGTTCCCCTCAGCCAACTGTGCTCTGCTCTAGAACATGTATTAGGTTTTAAGTAGATATTGGGCCTCATTGCAAGTTTTCCGGTCTGGTAACAACAGTGCCGGTAAGCTACCAGCACCGTTGTTACTGGACTGGCAAACTATGAGTTCTGCGAGTGGGTGCCTTTCAGCTTGCCAGATCTGACCTGGCGGGAGGAACGGCACCCGCTCGCAGACCTTGACGGATGCACCAGCACCATTCGTGAATGGTGCTGGTGCATCCGTCCTCCCAATTCCCATTGAGTACTATGGGTCTCAAATGGGAATGGGGAGTAATTTTTACCAGCACCCAGAAATGGGGAATTACTGGGACCACGGGGGCTGTAATGCCCCGGTAATTCCCCATTGCCGGGCGCCGGTAAAAAAAAGGACTCCGGCGGCAGCCGTGCCGTTTTTACCGGCATCGCTACCGCAAGGGTCATAATGACCCCTGTTAAGTGTTTATTGATAATGACATGGATTCATGGGGGCAAGAGCCTGCCTCCTCATTTATGATGATTTGGTGTCTGAACGCCTAGCTTTTGTTGATGCTTCTGATCAACACTTGCCCCCACCACTGAAGTACAAATACAATATAAAGGCAACAGAGTGTGCAGATGATCAGAGGTAATCACCATATCTAGAGATAGTGTTTTAATACTGCAAACAATTGAGCAGGTAACTTGAATAAATGGCTGAAATTAAAAAAGCTCATCAGTGAATCTTGACCTAGAAAATTTAGTCCACCAATGTTTGTTTGTTTGTTTGTTTGTTTTATTTGCTTGTATAGCGCGCCAAACCTAAGGGTATCTTGGCGCTTTTCTTAGGAATGAGGTTATAATGTTATACACAATAATATATAATAAAAGAGAAGATACAGAGATAGATGCAGTAGAATATACAGAAGAAAATAAGATATTGTACAAATATGTACAAAATACAGGATCATAGCATAGTTTTGGCCTTAGGATGCGGAAGGGCTAAGCCGGCTCGCGGGCGTGTCAACTAATCTATGTGTGGGTCAATAGGATATCTAGGTCCAGTAGTCACGATAGTACATAGTGGTTGTAGTACGGGTTAGCTTGTTTGTGAGAACAGCAAGGTTTTTACTTTATTCCCGAATGAAAGGAACATGGAATCATTCCTAGTGCCAAGGGTAGCTTGTTCTACGTCTTATCCGTGAGCACTGGAAAGCTTGTTCCCCCTGCTTTGCTGAGTTTGAATTTTGGAGTGTTTAGGCAATAAGCATAGTTGGATATAGTTGGTCTGGTGCACTATTTTCTAGAGAATTTGTCCATCAGGTATTTGGGAGCTGAGTTTTTTAGGCATTTGTGAGTAATCATAAGCGTTCTGAAGGCAATCCTATCTTAGATATGGAGCCAGTTAGTGTCAGATTTGTGAAATGTGGTTAGATCGAGGAATACATAAGGCAGATCTAAGTGCATTATTTTGCAATACTTGTAATTTGTGAAGGTTCCTCTGGCTGGTACCCAGATAAAGAGTGTTGGATTAGTCCAGCTTGGAAAGTATGAGGGCTCTTGCAAGGATGATGCGACTATTGGTTGTCAGAAATGGTCTGCAGGCATTTATCAGTTTTGAGGTGTATGCAGTTGATGAGGAGGTGGTGTTGCTTTGTCTTTGTAGAAATAGGGCAGAATCTAGGTAGAAGACTAGTGTTTTAGCTTCCTTGTCGACTTTGATGAGGTTGCATCAATGCTGAACGAGGAGTGTTTGGGACCTAGCTTATTAAGTCTTAACTTGGATCCAATGAGCAGGAACTCGGTTTTGTCGTCGTTAAGACATAGGCCATGTTTGGCCATGCAGGCCTGGATTTTGCTGTAGATTTCATTTAGCAGTATAGAGTCTGATTGGTAGTATTTGCGTATCATCCGCGTAGTTCGTATATGATATGCCTAGATCATCTAGATGGTTAAATAGAAGCTTCATGAATATTTTGTAGAGGGTGGAGGGAGACACAGGAGCCTTGCAGGACTCCACATGTGATGGGGGAGGGATCAGCTGAGGCGGTGGGAGAGAAGACCTGCATGGATTTATCTGCCAGGAAGGAGTGGAACCAGGCAGTGGCTTTGGAAAATAATGATGCAACTGTAGTAAGATGGTTAGTTAGGATGTTATGGTTGACTAAGCAGAACGCTGCCGACAAATCCAATAGGAGGAGGAGGGCAGGCTTTCCGTTGTCCCTAGCCTCATCCATTTGGATTTTCAGATCCAAGAGGACGGTTTCTGTCCCATCTCTTGGTCTGAAGCCAGATTGTCTGAGGCACAAAAGATTATTCTTCTCTAGGTAATTTTGGATCTGGACATATGCAGCATTATCTTACATTTTTAAGAGGAAGGGCACTGTGGTGATTAGTCTGAAATGATTGGGAATGTTGGGATAAAGATTTGGTTTTTTAATAAGGGGCTTGACCCAAGCGTCTTTGACATTTTTAGGAAAGAGGCATTTATGAAGGAGGTGATAAAAGGTGCAAATTCTTTGGCTCCTTCTTTTATGATGGCACCTTGATGGCTTGAGACTTCTAATGATGGCCTCGACCTCTGTACTGGTGACAGGGGTGAATTCGAAGACATTATTTTGATTAGGAGGCATAGTGGATTGGGTGCCGAGATTAGGTAGTGTATTGCCTGGGTTTCTAGTTTTAGCAGTAGTGGACAGGCTAGTTCTTTTTGCTTCTATTTTTAAAGAGATTTTGTTGAGAAGGTCCTTCTGGATGTTGTAAGAAAGATGTCCACTCGTGTACCAAGAGTCTGGAGGAATGATGGGAGGTTTTAATTCTTGAGGATAATGAAGAGCTCCTTGGTACTAGATTTGGCATTAGAGATTTTATTGTTGTAGTTATCCCTTTTTGTTTCTAAGATGGCAGTTTTGTAGATGGCAGAGGCAGTTGCAAATTTGTCTTTGTTCTGAGTAGATGGATTTTTTTTCCAGGACGCCTCAGCGTCTCTTTTAGCTTTACGGAGTGTTTTCAGCTCGGTGGTGAACCATTTATTCAGATGTGCTAAAGGTTTAGCTTTCCTTACTTTGAGAAGGGCTAGTTGGTCTGAGGCCTTTAGCAAATTCTGGTTATATAATTCTACCATAATGGTAGGATCTTGACTAGTAGACGACTGATGATAGGTGATGGGATGGAGCAAAGGAAGTATGTTTTCTAAAGAGATAATGTGGTTGTTTCTAGTTAGGGCTGGTGGAAGCTGGTTGTTTCTAGTTAGGGCAATGGTCCATCTGTGATGTTTTCCGGAGGGCATATGTGCCTGGGAACCAATTGCTGATGTATGTTGTGCTATGATATGATATGATATGGCATTTATAACGCGCCTATACACAAGTGTTTCAAAGCGCGACGAGGCGGGGGGAACAAGGGGAGACAGACAACGATCCTACTAGGCCAGGTGTCATTCAGATCGCGCAAGTGCAGGGTGGAGGGGAAGGGAAAAGTGCAAGGGGAAAAGGGAGAGGAGAAGTGCAGTACAGGTTTAGTAGAACAAGATAAATAATAAGGGCCAGCTGGTGGCAAGTGCAAGATAAGTGTAGACAAGTGCTGGGAGGAGGGGCTGTAGGGATACAGAGACAGTCCCACAGTGCAGGGGTTGCCAGGGAGGCAGTGCAGGGGAGAGTGGCAGGGCCGCGGACCGGGATAGGTGTGTGGCCCCGTTGCAGATTCAGTGCAGTTTCAGTAATATTAACAGGGGAGAGGGGGAGAGAAAGCGGAGGCAAAGAGGAAGGTTTTGAGGTGCTTCCGGAACCGGAGATGGTTCTCCTCAAGTTTCAGGGAGGCAGGAAGGCTGTTCTAGAAGGAGGCCCCTGGTGCGGAGAGAGATCTACCCCCAACTCGTTGCTTGGAGAAGCGGCTGACCCTGAGGGAGTAGGAGGTGCTCGAGAAGGAAGATATTTAGGAAGAGAGAGTTGAAGGAATTTTGGACCGAGGCCCCAGAAGACCTTGTGGACAATGCAGAGGGTTTTGAACTTAATCCTCGCAGCCACTGGGAGCCAGTGTAGCGATTTCAGTCCTGGAGAGATACGGTACCTGGGCTTGAGGCCAAGGACAAGTCTAGCAGTCCTGTTCTGGATCAGACAAGGAGTTGCAAGTGCTTTGACCCTCGTTGAATGCAAAGGAGGCATTTTAGTGGTAAGATAAGGGCAGCATCTCACACTGTGTTATCAACCATATTGCACAGATAATTCTGGAGAAAAAAAGTGGCAACGTGTGTCTCGTGAGTTGGCTATTTTATTGATCAAAAAGCAATATGTCAACATGTTGCCCTCAAGCATAGTATGTGGGTGGCCTCATTATACTTACATACTAATACAATAACAAAAATTAAGACTACCAATGATTTAGAGTAGGCTGGCAACTACAGTTTTCCGCAGATGCCAGATAAAACTTTCCATTCTGCTCTCTCCATCAGGAAACATTACCACAGTCGGTTTGTGCCTTGAGTAAACAAACATAGTTGCAATTCACAAACATTTGAAATAAATACATATTCACTGGTCAACCAGGATTTAATGGGTATTATATATTTTATATAACACCCACAAGCCTGTGGTGCAAGGGCACAGTGTTTGCCATGAGGATGTGAGGAGAACAGCCAGCAGCCATGCCCCATAGCCTTCATGAGCTGCTCCAGCTGCCTGCAGGGTGAAGCCTGCAGTGCCTGGGCATGATGTTTGCCATTGGTGTTTGCCTTGAGATGGATGCCCTCAACCCATGTGATTGACGCGACAGAAGCTACAATCATCAGCAGAGAGGCATATGTATTATATTATATGATATGATATGATTGTTTATTTATATAGCGCCTATACACAGAAGTGTTTCAAAGCGCTTCAAGGAGGGAGGGAACATAGGAAATACAGTACATTCAGTAAAGTCCTTGAGCAATATGGAATGTGGAAAAAAACTACCATAATAGGCCTGACAACATTTCTGATAGTGCAAGTGCCAAAAACAAGTAGGGTAGGAGGGAATGGAGAAGGGGAACAAAGCAAGCAGTAACATTACTATGTCTGTTGACAATTTACGCAGTGCAGGAGGAATACAAGAGGAGGGTTGGGAGGGGAGGGCAGGGATAGAGGGGGAAAGGGGGAACAAGACAACTGCTGAGCCAAATTCATCAGATAATTTAGAAGCAGGGGAGGGGGAATGGAGAACAAAGGGTAAGAGGGGGGACAGACAAGCAACTATCATCGGTCAAGGAACAGATGATAGGAGTAAGTGCAACGAGGGGAGACCTCGAGGAGTGTTTAGGTCCCCAGAGGAAGGGGAGAGGCAGGAAAGTGAGAGTAGGAAGTAGAGTGAGAAGTAGAAGATACAATGCCCTCAATGAGGATACAATGAGGAGGTGAATTAACTCTGACCCGATTTGACTCGCAACAGAACTTTTTAGTCTGCTTGAAATTTCGCAATCACAACCCATAACCACCTAAAGAGTAAATTTGTCCTCTTTGTGTTTTGCCACTTGCCTGCTTATCTGGGGGGCTGTGTGCCGCGCATTTTGGAACTTAATCATAACTCCCCAGGATACTACCATTGGCAAATACTTCTGCACACAATCTGATAGCACATCTCAGGGCTCTATGGCTGAACAGAAGGCCAACTGCAACATTTCACCTGCGCAAGGGAAGCAAAAACTTTATAATATCGTCAAGCCAATTGACGATGTTAACACTAGAGGCGTTGCTAGGGGGGCTTAGGGGCTATAGCCCCAGGTCTTTTGGTTGTACACTGGATAACATCTCAGGGGTTACAACCAAAAGGCTACCTAGCCCCGAGTCCGGACAGTCCTGACATTGGCATAGCCCCAGATCTTTTCCAGACCTAGCAAAACCCATGGTTAACACGCTTGTAAATTAAATCAAGGATTTGTTAAATGACATTGATGGTCTCGAAGGTGGAGGACCAAGGAAGGGGGAGCACTAGCTGTGTTGTCAATTGTGCAAGACTGGATTACATCGACATTGAAACAAGTAATTCTGAAACAGAGCCTGTTAAATGCAGAGTGAAGCAAGGTGAGGGCAGTACTAAACCACTGCCCAATCCATTAAAAGTTTGTGAGGTGGATTAGAGGCCCGACCAAGTCGATGGCAAAAATGACCTAATATCAGTGGGCGTCAAAGGGGCCTAGGGCATGGGGACTCAGAAGACAGGAGGGATTTGAAAGTGCTCGAGACCCCATGCGCTACTAATACCAGCTGGCCCTATACTCACACCTATGTCCCAAACACAATTAACATTCCCTGCGGCACAAACATGGGGGCAAATTGCAAAGGCTAAAGAGCCAAACAAACTCATGGGGCACAATGGTGTCCCCACCTTGGTATTAAAGGGAAAAAACAAATGCTGTGTGACATAGACATACTAACATTGACCTTAGAGATATGATAGGTTATTTATAACGCGCTTAATACCTAGAGGTTTCTAAGCGCGGACCCGGGGATCAAACTTGTGTTGCTCCGTGTATTGCCCCTAAGCTATCCTCCCGGGACAAAACGAGGGCATCTTAACCTCTAATATATCCAAAGTGGACAAAGTATCTAAAGGAGCAGAGGCAAGGGTGGGTGTAAAAGACCTGGCCCTATCAATCATGTATGCCCCACTGGGGGACTTGGAGGAACAAATTGATTTAGTTAGATTACCCCAAGGAGGCTTCCAACAAAGAGGCAGACAATAACAGGGACAGTGGTGTTGCCCAATGCAGAAGGGCGGGGGTCTGTCTTGATGGGCTGAGTCAACACAAGATCATGGAAGACTTGGGAAAAATTAAGATCTTAATGAAAACATGATATGGTTGAAACCTTGATGACGGCAGCCTTTGACCCAGAGAGCGCCCTAGAGAAGGCCCCATCCACCAAGGAAGTTACTGTCAAGCATTGTCAATCATGCAACTGTGAATCCAACTTACTTTCAAGAACCAGCATTGTCCCTGGAGGGAACGAACCAGATAACCTATCTACCAGTGAAATTAGGCTGGGGCATGTCACTCGAGGCTCTGAAGCCTGCAACTTAGTACAAATTGTGGTTCATGCATGCCCCCACAGCAGTCAGGCACCAAGACAGGCATAACAACACTTCAGCCTGATTCTGGTCTAAACTAATCAGGACCTGTGTGTCGCCGGCATATGCATAGCACCTGATGCCGAAGGAGCAGATGAGACACACAAGAGGCCAGATGTAAATGTTGAGCGAATGGGAGACAAGGCAGATCCCTGTGGGACACCACAACAGAGAGAAAACAGCCCAGAAAGAAAAAGAAGGAGAGAGAGGCTTTGGGTTCTATTGGCCAGGAACGAGGCAAACCAAGTCAGCACCTGGCCTGAGATACCATCTAGGGTGAGGCGGGTGAGCAGGATGGGGTGGTCTACGGTGTCAAACGCCACCGAGAGATCTAGAAAGATCAGGGCCCTAACCCTTCCAGCATCAACCAGCCTGGCCATATCATCTTGGACAGAGACCAGGACACTCTCAGTCCTTCGTCCTGGCCTGAACCCAGATTGGGCAGGGTCAAAAAGATCAGTGGATTCCATAAAAGCAGAGATCAGGGGAGAGACCAGTGGCTCAAGAAGTTTCCTAAAGAATGGAAGCAATGAAATAGGATGATAGTTAGAGGGTAGCAGAGGATCCAGGGAAGGATTTTTTAGAAGGGGAATGACAGTAGCAGCCTTAAGCTCTGGGGGAATAGTCCCTGATTGACAGGAGGTATTGACTGCCTCTGTGATTTCACACAGAAGCCCAGGACATGTATCCTTCATCACAACAAGAAGAATAGAGTCAGAAGGGGCCCCTGACTTAATGTGTTGCATAGCGGTAAGAACTGTATCTTCGGTAAAAAGAGGGAAGGATGACCAGACTTCTGAAGCTGACAGCCTCATAGAGGAAAAGGACTGAGAGCCCAGCCTTAACACAGTCACTCTAGTGGCTGGTGACCTAAACCTTCAATTTGAGCCTTTAATGCTTATCGAGGACATATGGCATGATAAAGATGATGTGTGGGGCCCACCCGTAGTGGTGGATTATCCGAGAAACTCTCACCCCCTGGCTTTCAAAGTGGCATACCTCTTGAACGTTTCCAACCTTAGGGCTTGTGATGGCCGTTGTGCTGCAGACCAACCCTCCAAGCTCAACTTCTACAGTCACAATGGCTCGAGTCGGATTGATTATGTAATGACAGGCGCCAAGGACTGGGAATTGATCAACTCATTGAGACCCTACAACGCGGTGAGAGCAATCATAGACCAATTATGCGTGTAATTTCATTGGAACTTGGTAAACATGACAGGGTAGACGCTGATTATAAACCAACAGCAATTAAGATCAGTGGGCACTCGAGAAGGGTGGTCAAGTGGATGGAGGTGATAAACAGGGAGCAACTTCCAGACACGTATTCTTGCATTACCAGGCATATAGCTGCCATCTGGGACTCAACAATGGGAATGCATGATGTATTGCAAATTTATGCCAAAATGACCTCAGCTTTACACGCAGTGTTCATCAAACCAGTAGGAACATAGTGGGAGAGTCACGCAGTTGCCGAGGTGGGTGGAGACCCAAAACAGCCATCAAACACTGTCACTTCGACGAAGGCGGGCAGTCTGATGAGCTCAGAGCCATAGAGGAAGGACAAAAAGTCCCACAAAGCCATCCTGCCTGTACGATGTGGAAATCCTGTAGAGGAAGAAGTGACGCAAGAGCACCCGACCATACCGAGTCAGATCAACGTGAGTTTGAGCTAGCCAGAGAGACTGCCTCCCCTAATGTGCACTACCACTGGAAAGCAGATACACAGCATCCTACAAGGAGCAGGTGGGGGTTGGTAAGGCCACAATGTAGCCCAGGCTGGGCTGAAAATGTGCCTACTCCATGAAAGTGGGACAAACTGAGAAGCAAAACAGGGTTGAGCGGGCCTGAAGCCAACGCCAGGCTGAGAATTCCCCTGCCCCATGATAGGGGGAAATAACTGAAAAACAAAGCAGGATTGAGCAGACTGGCAGCCCATACATAGCTGAGAATTCACCTACCCCACAAGAAGGGGAACAAAGTTACAAGCAAAGCAGGGCTGAGCAGACCCATAGCCTCATTGGGTTAAGAATCTGCATACCCAACGAGAAGGGGAATGAACTGAGAAGCAAACCAAAGCTGAGCAGGCCTGTAACCTACGCCGGGCTGAGAATTTGCATACCTCAGGAGGGGATGAAGAAACAGAACAGCAACATAGGGATGGAGAAGCCAGAAGCCCACCGAGGCCTGAGAATCTGAATACCCCATGAGGGACTGATAGAAGCTACTGTTGTGTATCTTAGCCATGCATGTGATTGTGTATTGTTTCAAGCAGTGTAGTTTTTATGCATGATTGCATTTAAATAGTGAAATGCCCTGAAATATATTCATGCAGTGAGCATAATTTAACAAGAATGAAAAGATTTTTCCATTTACTGTGAAAGTCTTGGCTTTGAGCCAGGCTAATCAGTTGTTTTGGAACACCCAGGTACACTATAGCTGGTGTAGATTCTGGGCTGCAATCCAGTAGTCTGGGATGGGTTCCAAAAGTACTTTTTGTTTTGGTAAATAGTACCTAATGCTCTGATAAACAATAACTAGTACTGAAAATCTACAATGGACTTCAAGTCATCCAGACTAGGCTGGATGTAAGGGAGATTGTTGTCTGATGGGCTTAGCGATAAAAATAAAAAGCTTCATGCTTCTGGTAAACAACTGTGCTAAGGCTATAAAAGGCCAGTTTCTAGGAGGGGGCAGCCTCACAGGGAAGGTCTTACCTCTGGGGAGAAGTGACGAGATCTGTGAATCGTAACAGCATATGTATGAAGTGTGGGGCATCTATTTAAGGTAATGCATATTCTTTTACTGTATATGGTGCATGTTTTGATAAGGAAGGGGTTAGTAGAAGGTTTGAGTAGTAGACCCTCAATAAATACATGACATTCGTGAATCAGTCCTGAGTGGATGGGTGATGGTGACTAACCCACTGTAAGGGTTTGTTGCATTGTCTTTATTTTGATGCATAGAGACAGGTATATGCTTTTCTGTACCTCTATTCCTCCTACAGCCCCTACTTGGGACATATAGCACACTCCCCTTGGGGTCGGCAAAAGGCTGTGTCAGGTAGAGGTGATAAAAATCATGTCACTAAAACCAGAGCAGGGCTATAGAGGACTGTAGACCATGTTAGGCGAATAATCCATATACCCCACGAGAAGTGAAACTGGCTGAGAATTTGTATACTCCTCCAGATGGGGGTGAGGAAACAGAACAGCAAAGTAGGGTTGGAGTAGGCAGTAGCCACCCACGGCTGAGAATCCAAATAACCCATGAGGGGTTGCTAGAAGCTACAGTCAGAGCAGGGCTAAATATGCCTGCAGCCCACGAGAGGCTGAGCATAGAAATACCCCACGTGGGAGATAAAGAAAATGTTGTTTTTGAAAATACAAACCAACCCAGGTTAGGAGAAACTCTTACTTAAAACAAGAAGATTACATTGTGGGAGATGTGATAAAGTAGGAACTGTTTGAACTGATAAGGACGCTATCTGCCCGAAAGGAAAACTGGGAGACATTTTTTTTTGTGTGAACTACTATAGCCAGCCAAGTCCTTTAAAATACTTTGGGAATTCTTTGGTGGCAAGTCACATAACCAGCACCACTACTTCAGCTAAAGGGGAGTAAATCCTATCCTGAACTAAGGCTTATGCTGTTCTTTTTCTTTTAATAGTGGTAGGGCAAAGGTTATGATAGCGTAGGACAGAGGACAGTTTATTTGTAAGACGTCCTGATGAGCACCTGTTTTTTGTATTTTAGATTAGGGAATTAATCTTAGAAGTAGGGTTTAGAAGACTTATTCTTTCTTTTAATAAAATGTGCTTGTTCAAACATGTCCTCTTGTCCATCTCCCATGTTTGATATACCACATGTGGTGTCCTAGGTGGGATTCGAGCATCCTGATACACAGTTGGGACTCATGTAAGTGAGATGCCTGAATCCCAAAGCTACATTCCCCAAAAAGGGAACTCCCAAGTATATTGGTTTTTATTTTTTCATCACTCAAGACATAGAGATTCCTGGTCAAGAATGGTTGCTGATTTCCACTGGGGTGTGTGTCTCCCCTCCCCAAAGCAGCTATCTTAGGCTGGCATCCAAATCTGTTTTAGCCTGGTATTATTCTTTGGGGAAGCCGACAAAACCTGTCCTCACTTGCACAGACAGAAGGGGATGACAGAATTACCTTGTGTGACTTGGTATTCATACAGATGAATGACCATAAACTGACAGAAGCATTCAAAAGGGCTATATCAGAAGGACAGGACTGACAGCTAAATTATATTTTTTCCGCAAATGAAATGGTCTATTATATTGGGTTCATAGTGAGCCAGATGACACCTGAAAACCCCAACTGGTCTTCCCCAGGAGCCATAGGAGGGTGGTCATGGAATTGGCTCATTTACACTTAACAACGGGGTGTGACCAAGAATCAACATCAGGACCTTAAAGAATTCTTTTAGCCAGGCATATATGCCGATGTTAAAACATACATAACTAATTGTGACATCTGTCAGAAGACTTCCACTAACCCTTTGCTAAAAGCTTCCTTGCAACCATTGCAGATTATTGAGGTACATTTTTGAGACTCAAAAGGGACATAGTGGGGCCCCTCAAACCATCTAAATTAGGGAACACATATCTGCTGGTCATCCTGGATTGTGCAATCCATTATCTGGAGCCCCCCCCTAAAAAACATTTGTAAACACCTTAATCCCTTCCTCTCCGGAGTTCTTTGTCCTGCCTGATGCAAGAGGTAAAGGAGGTGCTTAATATAAAAGCACTGAGAACATCTGTTTACCACCCACAGACCTATGGTCTAGTGGAACATTTCAATCAGACCATGAAACGTATATATTGCAAGCTGGTGGAAATTGGGATCTAATGACATTGTGGTCCCTTTTTGCAGTAAAGAAAACCTCCTCAATCCTCTTTGGGACACTCCCCTTTTGAACTCCTATTGGGGTGAGAACCCAGAGACATACTGGATGTGCTAAAGGAGACTTGGGAAGAGGGAGTTGCCCATAAACCGAAGTCCCACATTAAAGAAGGGATTCAGTGAGCCAACACCTTGAAGAGGGATGGGCAAATCCCACCCCTGTTCTCCCTCCCATAAGGCACATGTCACAAAAGAAGAATTGAAGATATCACAATCGCCCATACCACTTTGGACCCATTCCCAGCGCTCCTTTGATTAACAAGTACGTCGAAAGGTACCCACTCAGCCATATAGACCACGAGCAGTGCAAACCTACCCAGAGTGAATGAAGAGCCACAGGAAGTAACCAAGGAGACCCCAATTCACAGTGTTGACTAAAGCGCCAAGAAGCGAAGCCAAGGACATCATTAGAGAAACCATGACATAGTAGTGTTAGACACGTAGCACACCTGCCATCCCCACATCAGAAGACAGACACGTACCCGATTATACGAAGAACATCTGCGTAACAGTTCTATGAGATAGAGGAAGGTTACATGTCGTAGTTTAGGGAATTTCCAGCAGGCCACAGACCCTCGGCAGGAGCTGTGCCAACCAAATTCAGGCTGCGCAGAGACATAAATGTGTGGGACAGGCACTTCTGCCAAAGCCACCAAGATACAAGTGACATTCCATTCCCTGAATGACAGTAACACCAGCAGCAACAAATGTGAATACATCCTGTTAATTCAGAATAATTCAGATCTGCAGGAGCCCAAAATACAGTCTCTGGACACGTGAGCCGGCCAAGCCGATGATGAACCGAAACTTGCAGCTGGGAAAGAGAAGCAGTTTCACGCTGCCAAAGACTTGCAACAAAGATGTTACATCAAGAGACAAGAGTTGCATGGTGAGAACGGGCACTCGCACAGTCTATGGCAGTACACACAAGTTACAATGCAGGCACATAATTGTTCTTATTATCTTGAGAAGGTACACCATGAGCTGAAAATCACTTTGGATCCCAGGCCTTTGGGACGTCAGCTCTAGCTGATCACAGTTTAGTACCCTAGGGGAGGGTAGCAATGGGCAAGAACCAATGGTAAGACCCTCACACTGTAACATTGTAGAAGTAGCATTTTTCACAGATGGTCCAGGCCAGATACCTGTCATGGGAGAGCCAATAAACTAACGCATATAGGGTCTGCCATAGGTGGACTACCACTGGACACCCAAACCCAGGGTGTGATATGTTTGTTGAAGAAGGGGCCGGGTTGTGACATCACTCTGACGTAAGGGGCCTACAAAACTTGCCTGCAAGCCAAAAATGATTGTGATGTTCCAGGACACGATTGATCCTTGTACTGATCCCTGTTGGTTTTGGGTTGTCATAAACCACAGTAAGGGAAATGCAGCAGTTTTTGGGACTGTGCAATTACTGCAGAGCATGGGTTTTCGACTACGGCACATAGACAAGGACACTATTGAGAGCACCGAAGGAAGTGCAGAAGGGGACAAAGACACTGACCTGGACCACAGAGATGACTGACTCCTTTGAGGAACTGAACAGGCAATATGTACAGCTCCAGGGTTCGGGACCCCAGACAACAAAAAGGAATTCTTCCTGTTTTCACACACTGATGGTGTAGGGGTGAAGTCGGTACTGACTCAGAATACAAGTATGGGCCATAAGCCAATTGCTTACTACAATTGACTGCTTGACCCAGTGATGAGAGGACATTATCTGTGTGAGCAAGCCCTGGCTGCAGCAGCCATAGCAATAGAAAAGTCATCAGCAGTAACAATGGGGTGCACCACCACTCTCTACGTGGAGCACGCCCTTTTTGCCATATTGCATAAGCCATAGAGCACACTTACTACAAAAAAAGCCTCAGGGTATGAGGTGGTACTATCCAACATTGGACTGAAGATAGTGATAGCAAGAGAGTTAACTGAGCACTATTCTTGGCAGACGTTCACTAACTAGGAGACTATGCACACGACTGCACAAAAAAAATAGAGATGTTCAATGACACACGCAAGGTGGAGGAAGATGCACTTCAGGGGAGAGATGTGTTGTACATTGACGGCTCATCAACTATTGACCAGACTGACGGGATCCGAAGGACCGCAGCTTCAGTTGTGAGACTGAAGGAGGATGGGACAAGTGAGGTGGTCATGAGTTCCAGACTTCCATCCAATTATTCAGCACAAGCAGCAGAACTAGTGGCTCTTATCTTAGCGCTAGAACGCAGTGTAGAGAAGCATTTAACAATATATTCGGGCAGCACCTACGTCACATCAACAGTACATTCAGGACTGGTGCCATGGCTCAGGAGAGGGTTCAGAAGGGCAGATGGGGCCCCAGTGCAGCATGCGCTATTGTTAGGCAAACTGATTGAAGGAATCACATATCCACCGGAGGTGGCAATAGTGAAATGCCAGGCCCACACTAAGGGGGAGGACCGAGAGAAGATTATGAGGCAAAATGTGAAGCATATTTTGGGCAACTTTGGGAGCTAGAAGAAAGACCAAAGGCCCAAGGAGGAGTGAGCAACATGGTGATGAGGTAAGGTTACAATGCACTACCAGAAACACAGATTATGGAATTGCAGGGAGCTGCACCACAGGAAGAAAATGAGCTATGGGCAAAGAGAGGATGCTCCATGTCTCCAACAGATGCCCTATGGCGACAAAACAACACAGGGAAGGAAGTCGTTGCTACACGCATTGGAGAAACGTGGTTTTGCCTAACTATGAATGAGCATGTAGCTGATTGATTTTATTAGCCGATGCCTAACCTGCCAGCAGTTCACAGCAGGGCACATCTTGAGAGTTGTGAGAGGAGCCATACCAAGACCTGTAGGCCAGTTTCTGCACCTCCACGTGGATTACGTGAACATGATCCACGTGTATCAAGGATACTGCTACATGATAGTGATTATTTGCCCATTCTCAAGATGTATAGAGGTGGGGCCATGCACCCACGCTGATCCACTCAGAGCAGTCGAATTCCTGGTACAGGAAGTCTTCCCGAGATGGGGCATGTGTGAGGTCCTGCGGTCTGACAATGGCCCACACTTCGCAATGAACTTTTCAAGCACATCACAGCCTTGCTAGGCATCAAACACAAGTCCGCCTGTGTGTACCACCCACAAACAAACAGAGTGTCATGATGCCTACCTCTAAGGAGCCAGGCCGGGCCCAGCAACCCCAGAGGCAGACATCATTTTCCCCAGGGAAGTCTCAGCGGGCCCAAGTCGGGGCCCTTTGGACTCAGTCCTGGCGCCTTAGGCGCCAGGCTCATAGCGGACCCCAGTCCTGGCGCCTTAGGCGCCAGGCTCATAGAAGAGGATATGTGTTTAAGTGCTTGGGTGCACACTTACCTGATGCAGACCTTGCTGCTTCATCCAGGCCCTCTTGAGGCCTGAATGGGACTACTCAACCTGTAGGACTACTTCACCACCCGGGTGTGGTCGGGGAAGGATACATACCTGATTGGTGGAAGGATACATACCAGGAACTTCTTCCAAGGCTATTTAAACCCCACCCGAACAGCCACACATGCTTCGCGTTGTTCTGCACCTAGCAGCTGGACGCTCACCGTGTCAGCTCCTGCATCCCAACTTCAGCCACGCCTGCCAGCACCCTGGAACACCTGCAAGGGGAGAAAGGAAGAGAATAGGAGAAGAAAAGCCCTTAACTGCTAAATCTGCATCCCGGAGTCATTTCTCCAACGGCCCTGAAAAGGAAGACATCATTTTAAAGGCATTTCGTTTCGATCGCTGCAGCGCTGCATTTTACTCACCTTTGCAAGGCGCTTCCATCTTCAGCAGCGATCTTCCGGATTCAGCTGCGCCCCGGCGCCTAGAGGAAAAAAGACAAGAACAAAGGTGAGAGGGAGAAAAGGAATAAGGAAAGCTCAGTTTCCTTTTAAGTCTTACCTGTTGGATTATTCCCACTGCATTTCGGGTCCTGCCGCTTCCTGGCATCTCCGGACCCCGGCCCCTATGGGGAAAAAAGACAAAGACATTGAATGAGCGAATGCAAAGACATTACCTGAGCGCTCATCCAGAACTGTTTCACTTCGGGTCGGCGCCATATCTCCGGCACTCCGAACCCCGGCCCCTAAGGGGAAAAAGACATAAGCATTAGCGCTTGCTGCAATTAGACAACGAACATTATTATTAAGCTTGAACTTTTGAACAGAACTTTTACAGCGCCTTACCTGAACAGTCAAGCTTACCTGAACTCCCATCAATCCTCAATCCAGTGAAGTAACTGGGTTTCAACGCGCCCCTGCATCAGAAGCAGGATGGAGAGCTCATCCTTCCAAACCCTAAGGTGAGGCTTCACGGGGAATCGTGGAGGGTTGGAAGGGAGTGGGAGGCTTGAGCATTGTTCCACAGTTGGTAATACTCCCTTTTCACGCACAGGAGGGTATCCAACGAGCCAGGGAAGCCAGAATAGAGGGGCCCTTCCTGTCCATCTTCAGAGTTCTGCGCCTTCGACGCCGCGCCTCCGTGGGAACCAGGTGAGCGTTACACAGAGTGTGTGGACTCCTAAAGGAGTGCATTGCCAAAACTCAGCAGCGCACCAAGAAGAACTGGATTTATTGTTTGCCTTTGGCACTCTTTGAGCTGTGCAACAAGCCTGGGTCCGACCACCATTTAATACCCCACGAGGTGGTAACAGGACAATGCATGCATCTTCCCCTGGCTCCTGCCACTAGGGCATTGCAGGATTGTGAAAACATTGTTGGGTCAAGAAATGTATGCAAATATCACTGACTTGGTTTCTAGCATTTCTTTTATCTCTCGCAGATACGGCAGACCCAGGGCAGGCCTGAAGACAACGAAGAACCAGATTCTGATAACATATAGACAGATACTGAAAATAAACATTTAGTAAAGGTGGGAGACTTAGTGCTCCTGAATAATATCCTCAGGTGTTGGAATTCGCCCAGGTTCTCAGGTCCCCATATTGTTGAGGCAGTGCAGCTAGCGAGAAAACAGTTTGGAACCATCTCAATAATCGTCAAGCCCTACAAAGCAGTGGCCTCACCTGGCAACAAAGTTACAGTAATTGACAGGTCCAATGTTGAGGATCTTGATGAACTACAAGTGCGCACAAAATCAATCAGTTAGGGAGGCAAGGCCATCCTATGGTCCGACGATCCGGAGCAGCAGAAGTAGCAACTGATATACTTGTAGAAATTGATGGCTGAAACACTGTCTGTTTGTTATTTTCCCTTTTCGCACATGCAGGTCTAAGTGAATGTAGAGAGGGCTGTGTAGATTAATTCTCCTGATATTATCTCCCATTGAGCACCCTGAAAGTTTCTCTAACAGTGCGTACAGTATATAAGAAGACCCAGAAGATTCAGAGCACGATCCCCAGAAGTACACTTCCTTGTTTTTATTGAATACCTAGCCCTAGCATTTGCTCATCTTGAACACAGTGCATTCCCAGTTCTAACTACATTGAGAGATCCCTCAGTAAGAAAAGTTTGGGAGGAAATCTTTATTTATACTATTAGTGATTATTTTGTTCGCAGAGCTTGAGAATACTGACACACACTAACCCACTAACTCCTTTCTTTGTGAATTTCATGCAGGCAACTTTATCATCTCATCGGGCTGCAAGGATCCAGCAGCATAAGTGGACATGACAGAAGTAATAAAGAATGTTATTATAATGGTGTGTGTATTGCTTCCCAGTGGGGTAATGAGAATCATTTTCTGGCAGTTCTATGCTGTTGTAAGTAATACCGCTGTATCCTCTACTAACATTGCCCGACCCAAGCAGGGAGGACGACCGTGCCAGGTGGACAAGAAGACACTGCTGATAAGGTTAGGAGAGGTAAGTGCAGTGTTGACACAGACATGAAGGGAGTTGATACATATCTTGCAGACACAACAAGGGTAACCAACAACATGTGGTATGAACACATGGTTACAGTAGGTAAGGAAACCACCCGGGAGAGCTGTTATGTCTGCTCTTTAATCCCCTATACAATGAGTGCTTCTAGAACATTGATAGCAACTGAAATACCCGCAGCAAGAGCACACTGCCTGATGTATCTCGCGATGGTCCAAACGCGAGGAAGACTCCAAGGGAAGACAGCAACATTGAGATGGATGTCCAAGGGAACTTTCCCCTATGAAGATAATTACATCAAGACACTAGACATGATGAACAATTACTGGCAGCTGGACGAAGGATTGCAGTATCTCACTGACGGACCTGAGAAGGATGAGACAAAGACTATCACACTGAAAGAGCTACCAATGCCCTGGACAAGAGTGAAGGAGATAGGAGGAGAGCCTGCATGCTGGGAAAGACCACAGATACTAATCTATGGGCAAGTGTACACAAATGAAGGTTGGCAAGATGGAGTAGTGGGAAGTAAGGCACTGATTCTAGCACAGTCAGCAGTGAATAAGGTGCAAGAAGAGAATGACAAATGTCTGAAGGAATGGGATACGAGCGCAAATCTGCTGACATGGGTGGAAAAGGAAGCTGGAGCGATGACAATAATTCGCCTGAAGACATCAGCATTATGCTTCCAGAACAATGGCAATGTGGAAGTAGGCGAGAACGCCGGATGCAAGACGGTTGAAAAGCTTCCAGCAAAGAGAGCAGGAACAGCAGTACTGATGGACCACTACTGGACATGTGGGTCAAAGCATATGAGAAAGTGATGCTTAAATGTGGAGGAGTATGCTCCTTGGTGCACATCAATATGCCATTGTTGGTGGTGCCCAGGAAGGGTGGGGAGCTCGATGAGTTCCCCAAGATAGATAACAACAGACAGAAAAAGAGATCAGTGGAGTTTGCACCAACCGCACAGGCAGAGGAGGTGGGGAAGCAAACAGGATTGAAGAGAGTGAAAAGATGGGAGAACTACTTCTCAGGGAAATCAGAAGCAGCATTGGACGAAGTACCGGTGGAACACAGACTATTTAGCAGAACACAAATGTTCTTCGCATCCGTAATCCCAGCGATACAGACATTGTCACGGCCACAGGCAACTGGCCAGTCTGGCGTAGGTGGAAACTCAGACGCCATTAGACTGTCCCGCAACGTTTCTTTGGAAACGCATTTCGCGGTCTAGTCTTTCTTCCAACATGGCCGCTAGTCGAGTATTTCATCATTTGAATCGCGGCGGCTCAGTGCGTTGCAACTGTGTTTCTCCGTGTTGCTAGCGTTCATTATTGTGTTCCCTTCTGCGGTCATTTTGCCGTAACCCTTTCCTCCCTTGCTTTTTTCTTTCCCCGTTATTCCTGTGTTCCTTGTTTTTTTCCTATTCTGGTCCTTCCTCTCGGTTAGTTTTGCTTCCTGTTTCCTTATCACTCCTCCTCCAGCAACGTTTATTTACTTTGCAGTTGTTTCCCGCTATACTCATCTGACTTTTGAAGTGCTCCTCCGGTGAATCTACATTCCATCTCTGCAAGTTTTCACCATTGCGGACCAGCCAATCGACAGTCCTCATCTATACATCGAGGGTTTTTTTGTGCCCTTGTGGCTTTTTCCCCTGAAACTTATCTGGCTGTCGCGGAGAGGAGTCATCGTGAATTTCTCTACATAAGAGTCACGGTGGCTTCCTTTCTCAAGCACGACACCCCCGAAGGAAGAAGCTGAACTACTCCACTTCATCAGGTGAGGGGGAGGAAGGTACCTTGGGGGAGCTCTGTTATTCAAGTGAAGGGGAGGACATTACAGACCCTGCGGTCAATCCAGTAGAGCAGTCTGCTAGTCCTGACAGATTGCAACTGCAAGAGCAAGAGCTGGTGGCAGCGGTACAGAACCTCAATGCAGAGGTCCAGACACTCAAGGCCGACAATGCGGCGCTTCAGCAGAGAGTAGCCGCTAGAAAACAACAGACTACGGATTTACCCCCTTTACCCCTGGTTTCAGGGAAGTTTGATGGCTCTGAAAGAAAGGTAAAGGAATTTCTGGAAGCCTGTAACATTCACTTCACATTCAGGCAAAATGCCTTTTCCACAGACCATGCTAAGGTGGGTTTCATGATAAGGCATTTGACTGGGAATGCCTTGGCATGGGCAACCCCATTGGTATCCCAGTCAGACCCAGTCTTGCAAGATTACGCTGCATTTAAAAATCTCCTGAAACAGACCTTTCTTCGGACAAAATGTGCCCATATCACCAGCGAGGACTTACTGGATGTGCGTCAAGAAAACTCTGACCTACTCTCCTACATTTCCACCTTCAAGAAATTGGCAGCTGAGGCTGGTTGGCAAGAACAGGCCCAGTACACGATTTTCCGCAGAGGATTGCGGGAAGAACTAAAGGACGAGCTCGCCAGGATTCCTTGTCCAGAATCCTTCTCGGATCTACTAGCGGCAGTTCTACCGATTGATTTCCGCTTAACTGAACGGAAGAACGAAAAGAAGAAGAGTCGTAGCTCCACCCCATTCCCGGACACTCACACTCCAGCCTCCTCACCTGCTACTCGGAATGCCCGAGACGAACCCATGCAAATAGGTACCACCAGACCTCCACTGACTGCCGAAGAGAAGAAGAGGAGACGTGAAGAGAGATGTGCCCCCCAGAAGGTCGGGAAACGAACGCCCTCGGTGGTTGGTAGGACAGACTACCGAGGGACTCTTCCTTGTTCCTACACCGCACTCTCGGTAACCTCTGCCAAGACATCTGAAGACTTGCGCCTGATGGTAATAGGCATCAGACTTTGTTTCAGAGATAAAGAAGTTGACACTCAGGCGTTATTGGATTGCGGAGCCGCTGGAAACTTTCTGGATACCTTGTGGGCAGATAAGGTGGGTCTACTCAGAATTGCCAGGAAAGAAGACCAGAAGGTTGAAGGGGTAGACGGTACTCCCCTATGTTCCAGACTCTTAACACATACCACAGAGGCAGTACAACTCTCCATACAGCAACACAAAGAGCTGATACAGTTTGACATAATCTGTGCTGCTCATTTCCCAGTCATTTTGGGAATTGGTTGGCTCTGGAAGCACAACCCCATGGTGGATTGGACGAATAACCTACTGAGCTTCCACTCCAAGTACTGTCAGAAAGAGTGTTTACCGGAACCTTTATACGAAACCGTAAAGACGGTATGCGCTACGGAAAGGAGTTCCATTCATTGTATCCCGAGTTGTTTTTCAGAGTACTCGGAAGTATTCCAGGAACAGCTACCCATTGAACTCCCTCCGCATAGACCTGAGGACGGTGGTATCGATCTGATCCCTCAGGCCTTGGTTCCTTTCGGAAGGATGTATCCCCTCTCTTTGTCAGAAAAGGCTGTACTCAGGCGCTACCTCGATGACAATCTAGCTAACGGACTGATCCGCTCTCCCAAATCGCCTGCAGGCGTCTCTTTGTTTTTCATCCCCAAGCGAGACAGCAAAGAGTTGAGGCCGTGCATCGACTACAGGGGACTAAACAAAGTGACCATCAAGGATCGCTACCCGATGCCCATCATCTCTGAAATTTTGGAAGCTGTCCAGGGCTCAGTAGTGTTCACCAAGCTCGACCTAGGGAACGCCTACCATTTGCTCTGGATTAGATCAGGGGATGAATGGAAGATGGCTTTTCGCACTCCCTACGTTCTGTATGAATACCAGGTGATGCCATTTGGCCTGGTCAATGCACCCTCGATTTTCCAAAGGTTCATGGACCGTTTGTTTTCTGATCTATTGGGTCAAAACACAGTGGTCTACTTGGATGATATCCTGGTGTATTCCCGCAATCAGGAGGACCATATTCCCCAAGTAAAGGAGGTTCTACGCAGATTACAACAACACCATCTTCTGGTAAAGCCAGAGAAATTTACCTTTGCCCAGTCCTCCTTGTCCTATCTAGGATTCATCCTATCCGAGCAAGGAATCACCATGGACCCCAAGAAGGTCGAAGCTATCCTAGGCTGGCCGTCACCCACCTCCATCAAAGAAATTCAACGATTCTTGGGACTAGCAAATTTTTATCGGAAGTTTATCCCAAAATTTTCTCAGCTTACTCTTCCCATAACATCATTGTTAAAGAAGTCTTCCAGACCTTTTGTTTGGTCAGAAGAGGCTGAGAACAGTTTTCTTAGTCTAAAGCAGAGTTTCTGTACAGCACCAATTTTGAAGCAGCCAAATCAACTAAGACCCTTTATCCTGGAGACTGATGCTTCAGCGGCGGCCGTGGGTACAGTTCTCCTTCAATCGGACCAAGGCCGGGAACATCCGGTGGCTTATTATTCCAAGACTTTGACCACAAGCCAACGGAACTATTCAGTCATAGAACGGGAACTTCTTGCCATGAAGCTGGCTTGCCTTGAGTGGAGACATTTACTCCAACGGAGTTTTCATCCTTTCCAAATATGTACAGACCATAAGAACCTACAAATCCTCAAACAACAAGAATGCTACAACACCAGACAAGCCAGGTGGGCTCACTTCTTTGCTCAATTCCATTTTTCCATAACCTTCATACCTGGTACCCAAAACCAGATCGTGGATGTATTGTCCCGCAGAGACGACACAAACCCAACCTACCAGAAGGAGTTGATGTTCCCCCATACCCGAATAATCACCGTGGTAACCTCCTTTTTGTAGGAAGTGAGAGAAGCTTCTCCGGATGTGTCAACTCTAGGTACTAGTAAACTGCCAGTCAGCACTAAAGATGGTCTATGTTTCGTCCACGGAAGACTGTTCTTGCCCACACAAAGACATCGTCAACAGGTCCTTCGATGGTGTCATGACTCGAAAGCCGCCGGACATCGAGGTATACGTGGAACATTGGAATTGCTTAAACGATTGTTCCATTGGCCCAACATGAAGGCAGATACTCAGACCTACGTACAGTCTTGTTTAGTGTGTCAGCAGAACAAGCATTCCACCCAAAGACCTTTGGGGTTGTTACACCAAGAACCGATCCCTTTGGGTCCCTGGAAGTCCATCTCTACCGACTTCATCGTTGACCTGCCTAGTTCCCAGGGTTGCACATGCATCATGGTCACAGTTGACTCATACTCCAAACTTGCTCATTTCTCCCCTCTGTCCAAGCTACCTGCAGCCTCCATCATGGCAGAACCCTTTCTAAAAGATATCTTCTGTCTACATGGCCTACCCCAGAAGATCGTGTCTGATCAAGGTACCCAATATACCTCCAGATTCTGGGAGGCCTTGTGTAACCTTTTGGGTATGGAGAGGGTTCTTTCTTCAGGATTCCACCCCCAAACAAATGGCCAGACCGAAAGACTCAACGGAACACTGGAACAGTATCTGAGATGCTTTGTCAATCAACAACAAGACAACTGGGTAGCCCTGCTTCCCACCGCTGAGTTTGCGTACAATAATGCGGTGCATTCCACCACAGGTATCAGCCCCTTTTATTGTACGTATAGATTCCATCCTCAATCCATCATACCTACCATCTGGAAAGAGACCAACATTCCGTCTTTGGAGACTACACTCAAACAGCTTAAGGAAGCTCATGACACGGCAAGACAGAGCTTACAGGAGGCCAGCCGACGGTACAAGGAGCAATCCGATAAACATCGGAGACAAGTGCCTACTTGGGGTAAGGGTACAAAGGTTATGCTGTCCACAAAGTTCTTGCCCCATTGGGTCCACCCTTCCAAACTGTCTCCCCGGTACATTGGACCATTTGAAATACAGTCCAGAGTCAATCCTGTTGCCTACCGTTTAAAGATGCCAAAGACACTCAGACGGATCCATCCGGTATTTCATTCCTCTCTCCCACACCCTTTTGTACCAGGTACTAGGAAGCAAAATCCACCCAAGTTGATGATTCAACCCACTTCTGCCTTGGACGAATATGAAGTCTCCCAAATCCGAGACACTCGGTACCACAGAGGGCGCCTTAAGTATCTCATACATTGGAAAGGCTACCCCTCATCAGAGGATACCTGGGAACCGGAAACTCACGTTCATGCCCCCCGATTGCTACTTAAGTTTCACAGACTTCATCCGGGAAAACCGAGAGGAAAGGGTCCTCGAAGGGGGCATACTGTCACGGCCACAGGCAACTGGCCAGTCTGGCAGAGGTGGAAACTCAGACGCCAATAGACTGTTCCGCCACGTATCTTTGGAAACGCATTTCGGGGTCTAGTCTTTCTTCCAACATCGCCCCTAGTCGAGTATTTCATCATTCGAATCATGGCGGCTCAGCGCATTGCAACTGTGTTTCTCCGTGTTGATAGCGCTCGTTATTGTGTTCCCTTCTGTGGTCATTTTGCCGCCCCATTTCCTTCCCGTAACCCTTTCCTCCCTTGCTTTTATCTTTCCCCGTTATTCCTGTGTTCCTTGTTTTTTTCTTTCCTATTCTGGTCCTTCCTCCCGGTTAGTTTTGCTTCCTGTTTCCTTATCACTCCTCCTCCAGCAATGTTTATTTACTTTGCGGTTGTTTCCCGCTATACTCGTCCGACTTTTGAAGTGCTCCTCCGGTGAATCTACATTCCATCTCTGCAAGTTTTCACCATTGCGGACCAGCCAATCGACAGTCCTCATCTATACATCGAAGGGTTTTTTGTGCCCTTGTGGCTTTTTTCCCCTGAAACTTATCTGGCTGTTGAGGAGAGGAGTCATCGTGAATTTCTCTACATAAGAGTCACAGTGGCTTCCTTTCGAGGCAGACCCTACCTGCTCACAAAAAAGAAGTCTCAAGCGCGACACCCCCGAAGGAAGAAGCTGAACTACTTCACTTCATCAGGTGAGGAGGAGGAAGGTACCTTGGGGGAGCTCTGTTATTCAAGTGAAGGGGAGGACATTACAGACCCCGCGGTCAATCCAGTAGAACAGTCTGCTAGTCCTGACAGATTGCAACGCCATAGTGAAGACATGGCCACGCCACAGCAACTGCAAGAGCTGGTGGCAGCGGTCCAGAACCTCAATGCAGAGGTCCAGACACTCAAGGCCGACAATGCGGCGCTTCAGCAGAGAGTAGCCGCTAGAAAACAACAGACTACGGATTTACCCCCTTTGCCCCTGGTGTCAGGGAAGTTTGATGGCTCTGAAAGAAAGGTAAAGGAATTTCTAGTCCTGACAGATATATACAAATGCCAAATGGCTGCAGATCACTCGCTGGGAACTGATGGTAACGATCAATACGACAGTAAATGGATTCAACACCATAAAAGTGGAGCAGCTCAGAGCCTTAAGGTTAGTGGCACTGCAGAATAGATACATTCTGGATCTTCTCACGGCAATGGAAGGAGGAGTTTGCGCAAAGATCAGGGGTTCATGTTGCACATTTACACCCGCTAACAACGAAAATAATGGGACTCTCTCAGATGCAGTTGCACAGTTGGCACAAATGCATGCGAAGATGAAGCACGTGGAACAGGGAAAGACCAGAGCTGGCTAGCATACATATGGTGATGGATTCCATCATGACTGTCGGACAGATTAAAGATACAAGCAGGAGCACTAATACTGGGAACAGCATCAGGATCAATATATACATTGTACGGTGCAAGAAAACGGCATGAGAAGCAATTGGGATGCAGATACTGATGGACGTGAATAAAGGAGGGACCACAGATGACATTGTGAGAGAAAGAGACAGACTAAGAGATATAATTGCCCAATGTGACCTATTTCCAACAGAGACAATAAAGATGGATAATCCCTGTGATCTGAGAATTTATGAAGGGAAGTAGGTTTGGTGCAACCCAGAAGGAGTATAATGTTACATGTACTGGTCCTTCGATGATCACACAAACTACTACGGACACCTCAGAGGAATAATGAAGATATGGAGACCCAGAGAGAAGATTTTGATATTTAGCGATGTGATTGACACGTTGACCAGAAGGGGGACTGAAGAGGGATGGGCAAATTCCACCCCTGTCCCCCTCCCACAAGGCACATGGCACGAAAGAAGAATCAAAGATACCATGATCGCCCATACCACTTTGGATCCATTCCCAGTGCTCCTTTGATTGACAAGTACGTCGAAAGGTACCCACTCAGCCAGCCATATAGCCCAGGAGCAGTGCGAATGCTACCCAGAGTGAATGAAGAGCCGCAGGAAGCAACCAAGGAGACCCCAATTGACAGTGTTGACTAAAGAACCAAGAAGCCATGCCACGGATGTCGTTAGAGACACTATGACATAGTAGCATTAGACATGAAGCACACTGCCATCCGCACAACGGGACACAAACACGCACTTAATTACATGAAGAACACCTGCATAACAGTTCTGTGAGATAGAGGACGGTTACACTTACATACCACCATGACTTTTATTATGTTGTCATTAGCATAAACGCAGCATACTGAAACCGCAAGGAGCAAGAGATCCTGAACTAGCTTGCATATGCTAATACACCATTAACACCATGGAAGCGGCTGGAACACCTATGGGACCTGACAGAGCCATCTATTACTAAAATATGGATGATATAGGATAGTACAAACAAATAGAAGCCATGCCATGGCTTAGGGAAATTACAGCAGTCCACAGACCCTCGGCAGGAGCTACGCCAAATAAATTCAGGCTGCACAGGGACATAAATATGTGGGACAGGCACCGCTTCCAAGGCCACCAAGATACAAGTGACATTCCATTCCCTAAATGACAGTAATACCAGCAGCAACAAATGCGAATAAATCCCGTTAATTGAGAATAATTCAGAGCTGCATGAGCCCAAAACACGGTCGGTGGGCATGTGACGCAGCCTAGCCGATGAAGAACCAAAACTAGCTGCTGGGATAGAGGAGCAATCTCACGCTGCTAGACAAAGGCTTGCAGCAACGATAATACATCAAGAGACAAGAGTTGCATGGTGAGAACGGGCACTCGTATAGTCTATGGTGGTACACACAAGATACAATGTAGACACATAATTGTTCTTATTACCTTGAGAAGGTACAACACAAGCTGAGAATCTCTTTGGATCCCAGGCCTGGGGGATGTCAGTTCTAGCCAATCACATTTTGGTACCCTAGGGGACGGTAGCAATGGGCAAGAACCAATGGCAAGACCCTCACACTGTAACATTGTAGAAGTAGCATTTTTCAGGGATGGTCCAAGCCAGGCACCTGACGTGGGAGAGCCAATAAACTAACACATATAGGCTCTGCCATAGGTGGACTACCACTCGACACCCAATCCAAGGGTGCAACAGGTTTGCTGGAGAAGGGCCAGAGTTGCGACGTCACTCTGAAATAACGGGCCAACAAAACTGGCCTGCGAGCCAAAAATCATTGTGATGTTCCGGACATGATTGATCCTTGTACTGATCCCTGTTGGTTATGGGCTGTAATAAACCACTGTTTGAACTTTCTGCCTGTCTGGACCTTACATTCCTTTTGGGGAAGGAGTTGGGCCTTCCATGAGTTTTGAGTCAGCGAACTCCTAGTAGTCCTCGTACCTACCTGGGGGTTTGCCCCAACAACCTCTCGAGGAGGTTCTATTGTGATTATGTCGGCTGGGAAAAAGCACATTTTGTTCTTACACTGTTAAAAGCCTTCCCCCACATATTCTAGGGTAGGTATAATTGAATGTTACATACTCAAGTTGTAGAATGTTTTGGGGCTAGTGCTTGAATTTTTTGGGAGTGCAAATTTGGAGAAATGTCACCCCCTCCCAACCATTTCCCATGTGACTTTATCACTGGATACCCTTGAGGTCAAAGGAACACCAGAAAAGCATCTATGATTGACAGGCAGTGGCTAGATCTATTTTGGTGGGGATCAAGTAATGGCCCTTCTACCTAACTCCAAAATGTTAATGTCAATGTTAAAGGTATTTATACTGCGCAGGCACTCTGGTGGATCTGAAAAGGGTGGGGGTGGGGGGTTAGTAGGGTGTAGTGGGAGTAGGATAGTGAAAGTAGTGATGTTCTGTTGGCTGCTTTGTTTTGGTTTGCACCATTCACTGAGCTTAAGTGTGTTTTCCGGTTGGTGTGAATTCCCATGTGCTGTTGTGCTGGATTATGTGTTGTTAGCCTGTTGTTGCAATGTGGTGAAGTATGTGTGGATTGCTGTGCAGAGAAGTGGTTCTGTGAGATGGTATCAAGGGGGTATGGTCCTTACAAAATACTCAAAAAGAAAGGATGCCTCAATTATGTAATTTCCCAACCAGACTAGTGGACAGAAAACACAAATATATCACGTGAACCTCCAAAATATCTGGGGAGCAAAGCCTGCTCTTCATTATGAGATCCAGCCTCAGGGTACTAACGGCTTACCAGTCGTTTTCTTTTCTTTTGAGATCCCTTTGTGGAGCTTCACAGAATGCAATGACACAAATGGAAGTGCTTAGCTATATGCCAAGAAGCCTAATAGGCCTCAGGGGATCAAAGGACTGCTGGAGGCAGCAGTCCTGTGCTGTCTCTCCCCTCTGAGGGTCCCCTAAGAAATGCAATCATGCCTGTCATCCCACACAGCCCATTTTAGAATCATACCTACTCCCTGGGGGGTAATGGAGTCAGATGAGAACCTTCAGAAAGGATAACGCCTCCCCTGTTCTCAGACACTCCAGAGCTGGGCATTTTAGTAAGTCAGGTGTGTTTAGTAAAATGGTGTTTGATTACATACTTGTTTATTCTCTTTACGTTGTCTAATAATTTGCAAATAATACACTGGAATACAGTATTTTACTGATTTTTCATTTCAATGCTAATACAATATTTTGGAAACTAATTACGTATCTACACATTTTTTTTTCAAAATCACGTAGGGAATCCCCCAATCAATGCACATGATACAATTATCTTACAATTATCTTACTTTTAATAACCATTTGTTTATGAGGGGTTTCACATTTTTGCCTGTGAAAATGGGTATTAGATCCCAAAAAAAGTAAGCCATTGCAGATCCAGGTCTAAAGAGATTATTTAACTTTTGCAGTCTGCATTACCTTCTGAAAGATTTATATATGAAGCACCTTTCAAACAGAGAAGGCTAGATCTCACAATAAGTTGGATAATTAGACAAGTAAACAATAATTATCCAGTGGGAGAAGAATTTAGACAATTACTCGTCAGAGGTTCAGAACCCAATGTTTTCTGAAATAGATCAAGTACTGACTTCAAAGAGAGGGGGCACTGCTCACTTGCAATTAGAAGATGGGAAGCCAAGTGATTAAAGCCCCTGAATGCTGTTAAATTTGATTTCAGAGTGGATACAGAACTATATGTGTTTCTGGGTGACCCATGACAAATATGATAGTGAGAGTGCCCTCTATGCTGTCAATTAACAACATTGTAGTTATCTGAGTTCAAAGTTATTGTATGATACCTTTTATGAGAACATTTGATTTAATATTGTCTATTGATTATACGCGACTATTCATGCAGGTCGACTGTTTTTTTTTTCTTTGCCCATTGATGATGCATATACGATCGAAGAGATAAGTTATACAATCAAGAGAAGACTAAATCTTATTGAAATTAACACATTAATTGGCAACGTCTCAGTGAGATGTGTGATCGTCATCATAGGTGAAGTTTCAGCATTGGTTAAATAATGCATATTATGGTAACCCGATCATTGTTTAGGGTAATTTTTTGATTTCATTCGTGTTGTATGCTATATTGTACTGCTGCCATTTGAATGGCCTCAGAAACTTTGGCACATCCGCAAGAATTGGGTGCTTTGTTACTTAAGAATGTACTGATTTGTGTTGAAGTTGCTGATCAGAAGTACTCTGAGCTCTGCGTGGGTGACAGTTTCTAGGTGTGATATATTGGAGGCATCTAGGCCTTTGTGTCCAGAGAGGAAACCCCTTGCTAGTATTGTGGGTTTGCACTGTCATTTTCAGAGTCTGGACAGAGGGTTTGCTTACATTAATTCTATGTGGGAGTGGCTAGTATAATTATAATTATAATTGGTTACTTATAACGTGCTTAATACCCAGAAGTTTCTAAGCGTGCACCCCCCGTGTTGCTCTGCGTCGTATTGCTTCCAAGGCGAGCGTGTTGCCCCTGAGCTATCCTCCCGAAACTGTATGAGTTTGTGTGTGGTAAGTAAGGTTGACAGAAACTGAGAATTATTTGAAACGGCACAGGGTACCCTTAAGAGATTACATTTTGCTTGCAGGTACCTGGTCCTACTCTTGGTTGTTCTGCGGTGAGAGGTATTTGGCTTTCTTGGTTGAGGTGGAAAGATGTAATACGTTACCGTTTTTGGTATTCTGGAGAAAGGGAAGGCATTATTTTATGGTGTTGGCAGTTCCTTGAAGTGCTGTTGTGCTCTAGTCATTGGGCTTCATTACGAGTCCGGCGGTAACCGTGCCGGAAAAAAACGCAGGTTACCGACGGACTCGTATTACCATTCCGCCTCCGTGATTCACGGAATCACTGGGGCATTACGACCCCATTGACCCGGGAATTCCGGAGGCGGAATTCTGTAAGTCCGCATTCCCATGGAGTCCAATAGGACTCCATGGGAATGGGGAAGTGGAAACACCAGCACCATGTTGTAATGGTGCCGGTGTTTCCACGTCCGTCTGCAGGCGGGTGGCATTACTCCCGCCAGGTCAGACCTGGTGGGATTGACACCTCCCGCCTGCAGAACTCGAGATCAGCCGGTCCGGAAACAACGGTGGCGGCGGGTTTACCGCCACCGTTATTTCTGGACCGGCTGACTCATAATGAGGCCCATTGTCTTTCTCTGAGCGCCACACGTTGGCTTGTAGACAGACAATCAGAGCTGTGTGGAGTTCCCTTAGGATGTGTCTGCATGTGCAGATTAATTACATTATAATGCTTGTGAAATCAATGAAGATCTATTGTTATGTTATTTGGCATTTATATAACGCACTACATATCATTGGTATGACCTCAAAGCGCTGGAAGGTTGAACACCCTTGGGTACCATAGTCCAGGTCAGTTGAAAGAGTAGGGTGTCGAAAGGTGCTTGAGTGCACCAGTTAAGTGCGCAGCTGATGTAGTTGCTTGCTGGTGGCTGCATTATAGCATTAGGTGTGGTGGTATTGGTATCCGTTCAATGTGTGCTGTCTGGCGGGTGGACACCAAAACTGGGTTCTGGCTGCGTTAAGCCTGCGGGACCCTTATGTGTACAGCTAGGCCGTTTTTTTCATGGGATATAGCTGCGTTTTAGTAGAATGATGAGGTGTTAATGGGATAGTGTTCGTATGTGAGCAGCTAGGCCGAATTGATCGAAGGCTGTAGCTGCACACTAATTGTGTGATGGTGTAGAGTAGAGAGTAAGCATAGTGATATGATATATGATGGTTCATCCACACAGTGCCCACACACAATGCTCTTCAAAAGCGCTCGACGACATGGGAGGGAACAAGGGAAAACCCAAAGACACTCCCACAGGCCATGAACGGCAAAAATGTGAAGACTAGCCACTGCACTCAGCCTAGCGACACCCAGACAGAGCAGGTGCCAAGTCACAGACAAGACACAGGGCCTCATTACGATATGGGTGGTAGCCATGGTGCTATTAGCACCATTGCTGACTCCCATACTGTGTCCAAGTCCGGTCTTGTTCAATGGGGAATTACCAGTGCAGTCTGACCCTGGCGGGACCGGTAAGTCCCCATTGAACATACCATTCCTCATTCCCATTTGAGCCCCGATAGGGCTCAATGGTAATGGGGAGGGTGCTAATAACGGGCTCGTGCATGGCAAGCCTGTTATTAGCTCCCTGGTCCCTTAGCGGGACCCGTAAGGGACGTGTGGTCAGACCACACATTCCTTACTGTTCCCTCCAAGGGACCTCGTAATCGGGCGGTAAGGGATTACCGGCACCGGTCTCCTTACCAGTGCCCGGTATCCCTTACCGCCCGACTCGTAATGACCCCCACAGACAGGAGGGAATGGTACATGAGGTCCGGAGGGTTTGGGGCACACAGCAACATTGCAGGTGACCAGGGGGTTTGGGGGCATACAGCAACAGCATTGAGAGGCCAGAGGGTGCCGGGGCATAGAGATACATCACGGGATCAGAGGGGCTAGGGATACACAGCGACATCAAGGGGGACCAGAGGCGGCTGGGAGCACACAGCAACAACACAGGACACGAGAGGGGCACGGGCACACAGCAATATCTTAGGGGACCAGGGGGGAGCTGGGGGCACACAGCGACATTGTGGGGAACCAAGGGGCCTGGAGGCACAAAGTGACATCACAGGGGACCAGAGGAGTTGGGGCGCAGTGACGAGACGGGAACCGGAGACTCTGCCCACAGAGTGAAACATGGGGACCTAAGGGGTTGTGGGTACACAGCAAAATCAAGGGAAACGAGGGGCTGGGGCAAACAGTCTCATCATGGGGGACGAAAGGGGGCCAGGGGTACATGGGGACTAGAGGTGGCTGTGCATACAGCGACAACACAGGGAACCAAAGGGGCACACAGCGACATCACAGGGGCTAGAGGGGGCTGGGCATACAGCAACAGCACGGGGGACCAGAGGGGTACTCAGAGACATCACAGGGAATCAGAGGGCATGGGGTACACAGCAACAGCACAGGAGACCAAAGGAGCTGGGGGAGACTCAGCGTCATCATGGGGGACCAGAGGGGGATTGGGTGCACACATTGATAACACAGGGGACCGGAGGTGCTGGGGCATATAGCAACATTGCGGGGAACTTGAGGGGGGTGGGGGCACCCTGAAACAACATGGGGAAACAGAGGGGATGGGGGGTAAATAGCTACATTGTGGGGGCGGGAAGCATGCCTGAGGTGGACAGGGAGTTGACTGAGGCTTTGTTGTGGGTATAGTATGGTTAAGAGGCAGCAAGGATACCGGCAAGGATATGTGGATATTAGTAAGGAGAGGGAATTGTGTGGAGTTATGATCTAAGGAGATAATTATTCTGCATTTCAGGCATGTGGTTGCTTAAGAGCAAATTAATGAGAGAATTAATTGATGACATTGTTGGGAGTTTCTTTGAGCATTAGTCATCAGGTTGCTAGGGTTTCAATTGCTTCAGAAGGTCGTGGTTGAATGTTCAAATGTATTATGTGTTATCTTTTTCAAGTATATTCACTGTTTAAAAAATCTAGCTACGACAACCATTTGATAACATTCTGTCCACCATCTTAGCATTCTTAGTCGGTTGGTAAAGGACTGAATGTTTCTTTGTTCTATGCGCATGATGTATGAATGCCCATGGACGTACTTTGTAGTCCTGAAAACGGGCAAAACCTGAAACACGTGTCACTGTTTTTAATTCTTTTTATTTTTATTTTGGTTGTACAGTCTCCATCTCCCATAATTAGGGATGATGTAATACACATTCTTTAGCATGAACATGCATGTTTGCATTGCATTTGCAGCAAGGCATACATTGCCATATTACAAAAAAAGTATTTGAATGCATGTGTGCCCCTGGACGATAAGGCACTGTTTTAGACCTGGTACAAAATGCGTTGGAAGATGTTTTCTCTTTTTTTATCTGCGGTAGCACAATTTTTGCCCTTGTCCGATCATTGGGCACAGTGGCACTTGCACCGGTGCAGCGTTCCTGTAGTGAGGCCTCTCGAAGAATTGAAACACTCAATTACAAGCAGATTTCTAACTAAATTGAGCAGCATCAAGGGGAAGATTTGTGCTATGGAGCGAGTTGTTTCCAGTCACCTGCCAGAAAAATCAAGTGCGAAAAATACAAGTACCAGAATCCTCCGAGCTAATTAATTTGTTACACCTGAAACAGAAATGCAGACCTGCCTGAAAAAACACAGAAACTCAGCCTCCCGGAAGATTGATGAAGTCATGAAAAGGTGCGTTAGGAGGAGAAGCTAAATACTGGTAACAGAGCGCCTGCCTTCACATCTTTAAACATTGTTCCAGGAGTCCCGGGCTCACAAGGCAGTGCAGCAGGGCCATCATGCCTTACATTGGATAGCCACAACCAGGGCTTTCCCCCTCCCCCCATCAAGGGGAAGATTTGTGCTATGGAGGGAGTTCTTTCCAGTCACCTGCCAGCAAAATCAAGTGCAAAAAATACAAGTACCAGAATCCTCAGAGCTAATTAATTTGTTACACCTGAAACAGAAATGCAGACCCACCTGAAAAAACACAGAAACTCAGCCTCCCTGAAGATTGATGAAGTCATGAAAAGGTGCGTTAGGAGGAGAAGCTAAACACTGGTAACAGAGTGCCTGCCTTCACATCTTTAAACATTGTTCCAGGAGTCCCGGGCTCACAAGGCAGTGCAGCAGGGCCATCATGCCTTACATTGGAGAGCCACAACCATGGCTCCCCCCCCCCATCAAGGGGAAGATTTGTGCTATGGAAGGAGTTGTTTTCAGTCACCTGCCAGCAAAATCAAGTGCGAAAAATACAAGTACCAGAATCCTCAGAGCTAATTAATTCGTTACACCTGAAACAGAAATGCAGACCCGCCTGAAAAAACACAGAAACTCAGCCTCCCTGAAGATTGATGAAGTCATGAAAAGGTGCGTTAGGAGGAGAAGCTAAAGACTGGTAACAGAGCGCCTGCCTTCACATCTTTAAGCATTGTAGTACCAAGCTGCCCTGTTATAACGCTCTGACATGCTTGAGAAGCAGCCTGGCACCCATCAGGCACTTTCGCAAAGTCGGCAGTATTCTGGCACTAAATATTCAGCATAGATGAGCAGTACCCCCCCACCCGAAACATCGAAAAGTACTTGATAGCCTGAAGAAGCCCTACTTGGAATATGCATCTGATAAATCCTCACTGAGAATCCCCCGAAATAATTGAGAGAAACTTTGGATGCTGGAGCCGCTGCTAAGATCACTTAACACCTTTCCAGCAACCAGAGGGTATTTCTCTTGATTGAGAACGTCTCTGTCAACAAGCTGCTTGTTAGGCGGAAACCTGTGCAGTTCCCTCTGGGACCACTGCAAAAGATTTAGGACTACAGGTGTTTGGCAGTAAACCCACTTGGTAGCAGTCTGTACCACACAGATTCACTTGGTAGCTGTGGCTGAGCAGTCAGACTTCCCTCAAGAAGAGTTAAGCAGTATGTGGAGTATACAAGATAGGGCAATTCTTCACAGCAAAACAAGCAAACATGCAACGAGGCTCAGTGTAAAGATATTAAGGTAATTATTTATAACGAAACATCTATCAAAAACACTATGGCACTATCACGGCACACGAATCAAATACAATTACTCTACGAAGAAGAAACGATCAATCCCCCTAGCAATATTTCGACAAGTCTAGGTTCTACCGGCAACACTTATTTGCAGACAGAGGTGTATGCCTCAACCTAGATGGCACTCTAATATTAGTTAGGATGGGAGAGAAAAATAAGCAGGTTACGAAATCAACACAGCTCAATACTTCACGGGAAAAATGCAAGGCAAGAAGGCAAGAACCACAATAGATCATAAAGTTCAGAGGCCAGGCCCACTCGGAGAGAGGTAAGGCGATATGTCCCAAAAGTCTCTTGTGTAGAAGCGTTCGAGTCTTTGTAGCAAATTGTTATCGGTAGATTGAACTAGTTCAGAATAATACGTGAGAAAGCTTGGAGGCGACCCAAAGGAAAGGAGAGGATTAAGACACCTCACTCGAACCGATCGAAAGGGAAGCCAGGCGGACACGGTACCTTGTTGTGGAGGGCAGCTCCAACGGGGGCAGTTGTTCCTGGTGGTGGATGCACGTCGGGTCTTTGCCAAGAGTAGAGATGATCTCGTCGTCGAAGAAAAGTGAAGTCCGGTGCACCACCAGGGAAGAGACCAGCCGCGGAGTGCTCCGTCACAAGGCACCACCTTTTGGTCGCGGTACAGGGGTAGTGGCTATCCGGTTGCCGAGGTGCTCTGCACGGGCAATTCGACCACTGCGTCCTGAGACGAAGAAAAAGCAAAGGGGACTGGTTGTTCCCACCAGTCAGGGGAAGAGACTCTCCGGCAGGGAGATCTCCTCTGTCGTCGGGAAGTGATGAGTCAGTTCCGCAGGGCTCCACCAGAGGTGTCATCGTGCAGGTCGGCTCAGAGTTACCCTCGTTGGATTCTTAGGTCCTGTGGCGACTTCTGAAGATCCAGTTCCAAAAGCCCTGCTTTTATGCAGAAAACCCCCATTCATTCAGCTTAGCTGTCAATCAACACATGCTAAGTGGTGAGCGGGGAGGCTCACCACTTGGGCCAATCACTCCAGAGTGCGACCGGAGTTGGCAAGGCAACTCGGTCCAGGGTGCCTAAACCCCCTCCCACACCCCTGTGGTAACCCAGACAGAATGGCACCACTTTGGAGGGTCTCTGTACAGAGCCCGCCAAAAGTGGAACAAAGGGCTCAACCTTTGGTTTAGGAGTCACAGAGACGAACACAGATGCCATTTTACAAACCGAGTTCTGGCAGAAAATACCATCCGATAAACTTATTTAAGATAAGTAGACCGGTGGTACGTTAGAGATTAACGAGAAAAAGTATCAATCTCCAACAATGGGACGAATCCCATAGGGTTATGTTCGGGGTCGAACATAACAAGTAGTTTCCACTGCCACCAGCCAAAACTCGACGAGGGGGGACGGGACAGTGCCCCCTCGAGTAACAGATCCAGGAGTAATCGAATTACCCCTACTAGTACGTCCACAATAAGATGGTTTGTACTAGTTCTGTTAGTAAATTTAGGTCTAGAAAAGCCAATGGTGACTTTACATGCCCGGGGAAACAGTAGTCAGTCCCCGGGTATGGAGTCTATGGTGGGGGTCCGCTAGGACGCCCCTGTGCTACGGCACGTAAGGTGCGGTGTAACACACATAGAAAAACATATGAGACCCTATGGAGTAAAAGACCCCATAGCCCATAGAACACATTGACATTCAAAGGAATTACACACATACATGTCCAAGAGTGGGAGGAAAAGAGTCTCACTCTTGGCAGGATGGAAAAAACAAACTCCAGAAATCCAGCAAAGCTGCTGGGGGACTCACTAGGTTAGGAAATTCAGCCTAAACAGAGAATTCTCCGAACATGTGGCAACACAAGGGCACCAAACTCCCTGCTGAGCAACCTGCTGCCACAATAAAAGAGAAACACACCCACTGGATTGAGCAGGTCACAGCCACATACCACATCCTATATATTAAGCCAGCTATACTTCAAAACGATTGGTTGCAGACAGAAATATAGAAAATAGTTTTTTAAAAAGTGCTACTATGTTTTTCAATGTAAAGAGGTGAAATAGTTCATGCCCGAGGAGCATTTCTGTATGTATTAACACGAGAGCTCATTTTCGCGTGAACTGCTGAACAGAAATATGTATTGCTCGTCCAGCCTCCCTGTCATGCGCGGGAGATATGGAGCTTGCAATTCACATCAGCCAACAAATTATACCAATTACCTTCCAATCATGGCTAAACTAAGTCAAAAGAATGAACCACAGTTACAAAACTATCCATCAAAATGCAATTCCACAGAATGCAGAATAAGAATGATTTTATGTTGCAAATACATCTTTAGACGAACAAATATTGCTGTACTGATGGCTCTCATATCATTGTGCCCTTCCTTTAAGGTAGAAGACCTGAGCCGAGTGTGATGCAATTCATGTCTGAGTTGATGTAACAACTATTATACATTCGGCTGTGGGCTTTTTGTTTCAATTTGCCACCGCGTATTCTTCTTGTAATTAAGGTAAAAGGTCACCTAAGGGGAAAGAAGACAACGAGGCTCATTTTCGAAGTCCTCATCACCTATATAAAGGTGCCAAAACGTGTCTGGAGGTCTAATGGGCTCATTACAAATTTGGTGGTAATTCGGTGTTAAATCTACCAAATTACCGCCAAACTTGTTTCCTGTTACCACTACTTTGTCCAGTGTGTTTTCGATGTGATTACAATTGGTGATATGTCAGTGTAAGTCCCCATTTTTGGAGTACATGGGCTTTATTGTCAGATCTACTGCTGCTGATATTGCGTGCAGTTAATCTATCGATTTTTGGAGGTAAGTGGTGGATTTAGCACCAGCTTGTTGCTGGAGGTAATTCATCCACTTTATCTCCAAATTTATGATTGGGATCTGTGGTAATAGTAGCAGTTATTCTATTACCGCCCAAAAAAAGTGGTGCAAACTGAATTACCACAACTGTTTGTTGCACTGTCAAAATTGTGATGTGGTCCAATGTGTGGTAGGATGCAATTTGAGAATCTCTATCTTCACAGCACATAAAGCCAGTGTCTAAACTTCCATTAAGTATACAAAGTGTAGTATTTGTGTTTTTCTACATGGCCTTTCTGCAGACATCCCCGTTCTCCAGCAGGGGGAGCACTGGGCGATGGGCACCTTAGTGGTGATCCCCAGGCAGCAGTCCCCCATCGCCTTCCATCACCCCCACCAAGCCCTTCTGCTCAGCTGTACCTGCCCTCTTTAGTAGGCCAGAGCTTAGTGGAAAGGGGGGGTTTGGGGACAGATACCCTGGACTGTCACTGCTAAGACTATGTGCATTTATTGGTTTGATGCATTTTAACTTGCTGACCATTGGGCATTTGAATCCTCATTTTTACATATGGAAAGTATTTTTTCCTTATGCTTTATTTTCTTAATTAAAAATCAAAACAACATGTACATAGCATTTTCTGCAAGGCACAAGTTTTTTTTTTCGTTTGGATCGTGCTGACATGTTGACACACCTCCTGGTTGTTGTTTACTCAGCCGCCTCAAAGAGCTGGCCCATTCCTTTCCTAGAGCACCACTGCTGGTCACAGCACGAGCCTTTTCCTGTCAGTTTCAATGTTCTGCGCGAGCTTGACTTCCCGGGGTGAAACCTCTTTCAGAGCCCAGCGAAGGTTGATCTTTCTGTTTCCGGTGCCAGGCCGCCTTGTACATGCCCTGCAGCCTTGGATGCAACTTTGAAATCCACACATTCACGTTTCTCTGCATGGCCATCACCATTCAGGAGGGAGACAAGATAATATGTTTGATCTTTTTGAGTGCATTTCATCCCAGCAAACTTTAAGCAGGTTTAAACATCTTGTTAGCTTCTCCCGCAGAGAAGAGTACAGAGTTGTGTTTGCAGGTTGCAAAAGACAGCAGGCTGTGTTGGGGGTTTCTGCCTTATCAGTTGCATAATTTCTTATCCATGATGACATTTATGGACGTCTCCTCTCTTCTCAAATGATCAGAAAGTGCTGTCTCTTGCTGGGCCCAATTTGCCCTTTTCCAGGCATGGCAAAATACAACACATGAATGTGCACTCCTTGGATATGCACGTTCAGATGCCCTGCTTCCAGTGTGAGCACATTCACAATGGGTGAAAGGAGCATTTCTGCGCACTTTACGTGCGTCCTGAATTCAAAAAATTATATGTGACTAACAGGAGTACCCGTTCTCCTAACGGGTTCTGTACACCAACATGATAACACTCTCCTCAATGATCCTGTAGGTCGCTGATCCGCCTCACCCTGGTGTGGTGCAGTTTGTTCCGCTGCAAATGTCTTGGAAACCGTGCATCCTAGGACCTTGAGACATGGCTTTCGAGGAGTTTTGTTCCTCGTTTCAGAACCGTTTGAGGAACAACAGTTGTTCCCCTTCCCGGTGAACATGGTTTACGGCTTCATCGGCAGGCACCATCTCACAAAAATCCTCTGGAAAAGGAATTTCACTGGATGCAGCAAAAATGTAGAATATTCTGGAAGGCTACCTGCCTTCACTGTCGCCTCTCCGGTCCATGCGCCTCATACATGCAAGCTGCAAACCCACAAACAAATTTTAACATTTGCTGAAATCCAGAGAAAGAGGTGAGTTGTCCAAACGTCATGTAGCCAGTAATGTCCAAAGGGTCCTAAGAGGTAACTATGCAAAATGTGGTGCAGATTGGTGAAAGAGTGTAGAATTGTAAAAGGAGCAATGCTTCACCAAGCCACAAACCCACAAACACATTTTTATTTTTTGTGAAATCCGGGGAAAGGGGTGGGGTGTCCAAATGTCATTTAGCCAGTATTATCCGGAGGGTCCTAACAATTTGGTGCAGATTGGTGAAATGGTGCGGAATTGTATAAGGAACACTGCTTCGCCAAAACACAAACTGAAAAAGCCACAAATCCCGCCACAAACACACAGACACATTTTGACTTTTATACATATAGATTTAAATTTAAAATGTGCAGAAAACAAAAGCATTTCACTGCCCATGTTTGGAAGAGGGAAAGTAGTATATGCAATGCGCCTGACCATCTCGTCATTTGGGAGCCACCATGCGTACTTGTTGATACCCCCCGTGTTTGAGGTTGGTACCTCTTGGTCATTGCTCGTGATCCCTGCTGTGTAGACCAGAGACCAGCAGAATATAGAATGGCATGGCTGCTGTGAAAGGCTGTGCAAGGGTGGTGTGTTGTTTTTCATAACTCTCTTGTGAGCACTTCTGTCTAGTGGTGCAGAAGGTTGTCCTAATTATCCTCTACATAGTGGGACAGGTATTACCCTTTAGCATCACCGGGCTTTTATGTGTGATTAATTGTTATCTGCCCAGCAGGAGTACAAGGATGAGTAGAGGCTAAAGTGCCTACTCACCCTCACCCTTCCATAAACAAAGAGCCAACACATTAATAAAGGTAAAACAGGAACAGTTAAGAGATTATTATTATTATTATTATTATTATTATTATTATTATTATTATTATTATTATTATTATGTGATTTTCTTAGCGGAGTCCTAGCTTCAGGAAGCAACAGAGTGCTTTACAATCATACAGGGAAGAATACAGTTAGGGAGCAGAGAAACAAGGAAGTGGGGATCTAACAACAGGGGAGGGAGGGCAATAATTAAGCAATAAGCCTCAAGCCGTGGGGGCATTATCGAGTCCGGTGAACCCTGGGCCCATAGTTGCAATGAAGGCCCAAGGGATTTGCCAAACTTGGTAATGCCCCTGCGGTGTGGGGCTTATTGCTATTAGTACCCTGCCAGACCGCTGTACTAAAAGCATTGTTTTTCTGTTCTGAAATGCTGCAGTGTTTCAGAAGAGAAAAAATATTTTTTTTAAATGGGAATGGGTGCCAGGGAAGGGAAAACAGAGTTTGTTTTCCCTTTCTATGGCAGCCATTCAAAATCAATGTAAAAAAAGTAAACAAAGAAAATTACTGCCATGGAAAGGGAGAAGGGACTAGATGTAGTCCCTTCTCCTTTTCCATGACGGCCTGTTGAGGATCGGGAGTGGACGCGCTGGGGACAGACGTGTTCCCAGCGCGTTTGCACCTGAAAAAGTAGCAAACAGAAGGTAAATGGGGTTGGGAGGGCGGGGAGGGGATTGTTTGGATGGGAGGCACGGGGGGAGAAAACACTTACCTTAATTGGCTGACTTCCTGGTCTTAGGCGTCCCTCTCCTGAGTTAGAGTGCCCCTCTGTTCAGCCAGGTCATCCCTCTGTTTTTAAATGCACCAGCTTTCTGGCGCTCCTCATCAAATTCTTCTTGAGAGTCGATGTCTTTAATAATTAATTTATTATTTTCCTCTTTCAATGATTCTAGGCGGTTTTGTTAGGTGACTATCTGTTCTGCACAGACTCTATTATAATTCAATTGATGCTCCAGATTCTGTTGACTCTGTTGTAAAGAGTCAAACCTTTCCTGACACTCTTTTTGCAGTGTCTGTACGTAAGTATTTTGTTCTGCATTCTTTTGCTGTAATAGGGCCAGATCTTCTTGGAGATTGGTGATATACTGCCTAGCCTGTTTCTGATTCTTTGCTTTCCTGGAGCCTTTGCTCTGCAGAGTCCAGATTAGTCTGGATTTTCTGCAGCTCTTCTCCTTGCCTATTTGTCAAATCTATGTTGTCTGCATGTTTTTCCTTATGATTCCTATGTGGAGGTATAGGTAGGCTGCTATTTTAGCAATCTTACACTGCTCCACTTTTATTTTTGGGGCCATGTACAGCTCGCTAAGTGCTTGCTGTAATGGATCCTTGACCTGTCAGGTATCAAGGTCAATTCAAGTGACTTGTTGCTTTATTTCCTGCAACCATACCTGTTCTTCCTGTTCTGGCCACTCACCCCTGACAAACAGTTTGTGCAGGAGGTGTTCCTTAGCAATATTAATTTCCACTGGGGCTGCCATTCCAGGAATATTAATTTCCTTCTGACTTATCTCAGGGTTAATTTACCTTTGCAAACAGGCCCAATTCTTTTGAGTATTTCTTTTGAGGGGTGCTTGTACAGTGTAGCACAGTATGCCAACCCAACAAGGTGTATGTACCCAGCCGGCTAGTGTGCTGTGTTAGACTGTCACGAGTGGTATGTCAAATTCAGGATCCCAGACGAGTCCCCAAGCTGTAAGTGATTTCAATGAGGCATACACCCAAGTTTCGCCCAGCAGGCAGTACGGTTATTAAACCCTTATTTATTTGTATCTATAAATTCAATATTCTGAATGATATACCACTCATATCACACCCTGCTCAAATACCCCCAAGCTTACACCGAACCAGGAATCAGGCTAGTTATAAAGGTAATTATTTGTTTATTTATTGGAATTTAAAGTCACAATATATTTTTACTAGGTAACAACAATCACCAATGGGCTGACAGGAACAATGAATAATATATTTAATGCACTAGGAATGAAGTAATGAACACAAGAAGAATGCAGCAAAGAAAAGAATACTTCTGAATTGGTTTGGAACAGATAGGACTATGGTTAGGGGTTCCCCTTGCAACACCCCTCAACCCACCAATAGGCAATTTAAATAGATGTGAGGAGAGAGCAGATATTCTGTTTGGTCTGCATTATTCCTGAATATCACTCCCACCGTCCCCCCTTAAACACAAGAGAAAAACGGATTTGACTTTTCAACTGTCAGGATGACTTTGAAATTGACTGAGCAAAAACACAAAATATGTTCAAAATGCTTAAATTATGATAAATTCCTATGGGAGCCGCTTTGAACAGATGCAAGCAAACACAAGCAATGATTTAATCAAAAATAACAGTTGGGATCTCAATGGCCACGTGGAAAATAATTTAATGGTAATTCACACCTGTAAAAACTTTTCTAAATGTCAATTTGCGGCAAACTTTTACTTATGTGATTTTTGATATAACGGGTCAATCGCACTGTTTCACAATTCTGAGGTAGCTAAGGGTGTTAGGTACACATGGGAGTTGAAATTTCGCTTCGATCTTAAAAACTGAGGGAGTTATAGAGTTATAGAGGTTTTAGTGAGAGGTGTTTTTTGAAAATAATGACACAAATTTAGACATGGACTTCAGTTTAGAATTGCTTTCATTCAAGTCTAGAGCATTCCGGCTAAGCAACCAAGTCGGGACTAAGTAAGCTCTGAGACTGATTCATGACTTCAGTAACAGATCCCCATCACCTTCCCCGGCGGCAGCAGTCCAAACACTCAAAGTGGGATTTATGGATCAGAGTTACACAAATAAAGATGACTATGAAAATGGCGCTTTAGCAACTAGACAGAATAAGATAGCACTAAAGATTTTGACACTGTTACTGGCTGGGAAAGTAGGGATAGTTCAGAGATCAGAATGGAACAAGATAATGCAAGGTATACAATAGTTCTCTAGCATCCTATTAATACTCACAATCCACTGGGATTTTAAGAGTTTTGGACATTCACGGTTCTGGTTAATGGATTGGATCTATCAAGGAAAGACAGCACATCAGGGGCGGGACTGGATCAGCTGGTCACCGGAACTGCACAGGATCTGCCCTTCTTGTTTCTGGGTATTTCAAATCAGCGGGATGGCAAGTTCATCAGGCAAGCAATATGGTAGCAAGCCAGATAGTTTCAGGATGCTTTCCCACACCACAGCGCTACACTGGGTTGTGAGGATAAGTTGAGGATTGAGGCCTTGCTGAAAATGGTTCAGCTACTGCTTGGCCTGGTCCTTGGCATCTGGATCTGAAAGAATGTTGAATGCTGATATTGAATGCTGGTTCAGAATGCTTCGCTGGAATCAGAAGAGTGAGTCCCTATGTGGTGTCAGCTGTCTATCCTTTCAAATGACATCACAAAAATGGGTATATGGGCCGGCTTAACTAAACTCGCCCCTGTGGACTGGCATTGGATCAGAGCCTCCTCTCCGCCTTGCATCTCAGTGGATGGCTCAAGGATGCATGATGTCACATTTATGGTTTGGCTTTTACAGTCCTTAGAAACCTCCCCTAGCCACTAGTATCAAAATCGAATTTTGTCCTAAATACATATTTATACATTTGTGACCTCTATGAAAGTTACATACAAGGATTCCATATTTTATGTAGTATCTGTTCATCAAAATCCTGCAGCTGTGAGATCTTGTTTAGCCTTTTTGCAGCATTTTGTCCATTTCTTCATGAGAAAAATGTCCAACCTTTCTCCAAATTTCCACGTTCAGAATATGCTACACAGTTCCATCACATTTTGAAATGTAGTGCCAAAATTTAGGCTAACAGATCTGCCCTTTTGATATTTTTCACCATTTCTGATAACAAGTTATGAGTCTCTAAAAATTGTTCATTACATGTTCTTAGCAGCAAATGGTCCGCCTTGTGTCTCTCCCTGGAGCTCAAGGAGTAGCCCCCACCTTTGGGAACCTTCTGCAAGCTAAGTTTACAACCTCTTCACACGTTCATTTCCTGGCCTGGAGAATCTGCCATTGTTCAGTCTCTGGCTGCAGACACAAGTCTGTCCTACCCCACAATGATCATAAATCAGTGAGTATCTGCTGAGAGGAATGCCCTCCCCTTGGGGGAAACCTGTTTTTCCACTTCTTGCAGCCCAGCCAGGCTAATTTATTCTTGATTTCTTGACTTAAAATCCAGCAGAAAACAAACTTGTTGCATCAAATGACATAGATAAATTACTTTCTTAGATTTAAACCTGTGGGATCAAAAACAACTGAAATCTGTGATTTCTTCAGCAACAATCCTTTTATATTTGCTAATCCGGCAGACTTTTAGTTTAACTCACTTTAAAGTTTCAAAGGAGAGCCCATTTGACAGGAACTGTCATTCACAGGCAATTCAGTTCTGCTGAAAAATGTTTTGCTCTTAACCTTTCAGGACTTTTGACATTCACAGTGCTTCATTAGGTTAAATGGATTTTAGTGCCAAGCAAGATTTTTAGTGTTTTGGGAAATGTTGTGTTCAGGCATTTTGAAGTTTTAGCAGCAAAGTAAATGTCATTTAGGGCAAATTTTGGAGTTTCACTTGCAAAGCGCTGCTTTTCCCTCTGCACTCTATGCTTCTTGTCATGGAACCCACTGGCCCTTTTTCTGCATCATGTGTTCTGTTCCACCGCACATGCACCATGGGTGGCAGGTTGTACGGCCATCTTTTTGCGTATTGAAAAACGCGGTTTGGAGGTTTTGGGGAGCACAAAGTTTTTGCCGCCATTTTTGCTGTTTCTTACACCATAGATAGCAGAGCGATGTTGCATAGTATAGCAGAGGGGGTCAATGCATCCCACAGGGTAAAGCCCCGGTGAGGGCCCATCAGATTGGTTGTAACAATCTGATTGTCCCACTCTGGGTTCTAATCAGTAATATAATCTACAAGTAACCAAGGGAGGGAACCATGGGGATCAGAGTAGAAAGTCTCAGGTTCACCTAGTAGTGGATGGTGTATCGACCTAGGTGTTAAGGAGGAGCCATTCCTTGAAGAGGAGGGTCTTGAGCTCCTTCCTGCACTATAAATGCGAGGGGCAGAGTTGGATGTTTATTGGGAGGAGATTCCAGAGTCTTGGATATGCATCCTTAATCTTTTCTGGTAACGTGGACCACAGAAAAGGCTATACTCTTAAGAGGGGTGTGAATGTGGTTCACTAGCAACTGAAACAGTGAAGTATAACAGTCCAAAATAAAGGAATGTCCAATCAAGGTTCTATAAATGTATACATGAAATTCAATGAAAAAACTTTGTTAAAGGAACAATATGGTTACAAGTAAAACAGAAAAACCTCAGAAATTCGCCAGTTTTGGTAAGCTAAGCAACCATAACTCACGCCACCACCGTGCACTGCTAAGACTAACCCCCAAGACATCAAAGATGACAACACAAATGTTACGGTTTGGTCTCTGCTCATGGTGCACATACATGGGGCAATAGGCAGGCCTGAAACACACAATTCATTTGCATACATGAAAATAAACTTTAATGCTATTAACATTTTCTGATGATGCTGTCTCTTTCTTACTTATTTTTTTTTCCCTGTATGTGCCTCTGATTTCTATGCATTGTGAGTTTTCATATGTATACTTTCTACTGGCACAAGTGTGTAGTAAGTCTTGAATTGTTAGCTAGTTATTACTTCTTTAACATTATACAATCCCCCTGACATCATGTTATCAACATTATAAACACAACCCCTTGCAGGGACTTTACATCAAAAATAATTTCAGATGTGATGTCATCAGTGATGTCATCAATGGCGTTTGTGATGTCTTAGCAGTGCAAGGTGGTGGCGCGATTTATGGTTGCTTAGCTTACCATAACTTTTGAATTTTGGGGGGTTTCAATTTAACCTGAAACCATAACGTCCCTGTAACAACATTTTTCCATAGAATTTCAAAGGTTTTGCTAGTGCAACTTAACCACAACGTTCATTTAACAATGTTTTTGTTAGTGATATATGTATAGATAGATACATATATACTTTAACAAAACACACTATGTACAAAATTAACTTGGACGAAAACACTACAAAAACCCACCATGTAGAAAGAACATAGAATATAACAAAGAAAGCAGATATAACTTTGAGTAATTGGACAGGGGGAGAAAAGGCAATTAAAGACCACATTGTTCAAAAAGGATATGTCCTCGAGGTCAGTCAATAGCACCTTTGCAGATGTCTTGGTGATTTGAAAGCAGTGATTCAGAATTCTTGGTACAGTTTGATGATTAGATTCAGTTCAAGGATGCAGCGGTTGCAGGGAACCAGCGATAAGCGGGTGTTAAGACAGGGTTGAATGGAAGGTAGCTGCAGTTCAAAATTTTTGTCACCAGGTTCGATTTGACGGTAGAGATTTGTCTGTGAAGTGCTGGTACCAGGAAACACAGCAAGTCTGTTTGATGCAGTGGCTCAAAGTTGATGTTCAGAAGACACCAGGTTCAATGAACTGACAGGTGCAGCGATGAAGAAGGTGGTGGTTCGAATGGCAGTTCAAGCAATGCAGAGGCAAATATACTTCTTGCTTCGAGCCAAGGCAACAATGTGCTTCAGCAGGCATTATGCAATGGTGAACTGGTCTGAAACAGGAAATTACGGTACAAAGAACTATGAATGTCGAAGGCAGCTCTGGATTGTCCTGATGGTTCAAACCACAATCAAAGCTCAATGTGGGTGAACAACAAAAACACAGGGATGCTTGCTTTTTTGGCTTACAGGTGCTGTGAGGCCCAATACAGGGTCTGAGGGACAAGGTGATTGCTTGTTCTCGTGCTCCCAGGGGAGGCAGGCACACAATCAGAGGGGTCCTCTAACACAATGAGGTCCTGGTACCGTTGTGGCTGGCAGAGAGGCAGGTCTTATTCCAGCAGCAGGTCACGTAAAATGTCCTCTGGAATGGTTAGGGAACAGAGCATGCCTCTGCCATGGAACACCTGCCTTTACATCACAACTAGAGGACTCTGGAAAGGACTGCTCTCCCAGCAGGCTCCAACAAATTCTTCTTGAAGGGTTGGAGTCCAAAAGAGGATTCCACAAAGCCATGCGAGACCCCTTCTTTTGAAAATAAAAGTCTGCCGGTGATTGGACTAAAGCCAATCTGCTTTTAAGGTCTAATACCTGCTCTTGAAATAAGTGAAATTTGCCCTTCTGACATCACACTAACAGTGTTTTGTGCCAGAGGAAGTGGTGGAGCCATGAATGAAAGACAGATGCAGAGAGAAAGAAGATGGTGGAAACTTTCCTCAACTATACAAAGCTCTCCCTGTCTACACTAACCCTGCTCGCTTCCTTTCTCAATAGGATCAAAAGGATCAAAGGACCTTTTGGTATGCAACACATTGGTATGGTCCTTTGATTCCTTAGACACTCAGCAGGAAGCTGCCCTGAGCTGTCTCTGGGGGGTGAGTGTTAATTATACTCAGAGAAAGATTAAAGAAGCGGCATGGCTGTTCCGGTTCTTTTACTGTCACTTGTCTGGAACCGTTTGTCTGGCCAGAATATGTAACATTCCATAGCTGAGCTTACACATGTGTGCTATCAAATTGGATATGGCTGTCATGCCGCCGGCTCGCAGGTGCTACTGCCGGCTGTGGAACGCTTGGCGCTGGTGGCGCCATTAAGTCGTTCGGTTCTCCCTCTTTCACTTCCTGGTTAGCGTTCTAGTCTTTTTGTTTTGGGCGCTTCCTCATTTCCGTATTTAACCACACCCCTTTCTCAGACTCGGCGCGTTGGAACTTTTGCTTTCGCTCCGCTGCTGCGCTTTTTCGCTTGCCCTGTGATTTTCCCCTTTCAAGGAACTACGTCCTGTTATTCTCCTTCCCCTTTTTTCTTGTCCCCGAATATCCTGTTACTCACCTTTTGTCTTTTCTGGATTTCTTCGTTTCCCTCCTTTCCTCCATTAGTTTCCCTCGCCTTCCTAGTCTTTTGTTTTGTTTTTATTTCTTCACCGCTGTCCGTGTCCTGTCCGCTCCTCTGAGCGGTTTTTCTCCCTGTTTTTCCCTGTCCTTCTGTCATTGTTTATTTTCTGCCTTTCGTTTTCCCTGCACCCAGGGATCCACGGTTTGCTCTCATCCAAGGACTCCCTTCTGCTACGGAGCCACTGGATCCTTGCTGTTCAGGACTACTTATCCACAACGATCCGGACCTCCTTTCCATCTTACATCAAGATAATTCTGTCAAACCTTCCACCCGCTACAGCGTCAAAGACTCAGAGAAGTTTTTTTTAAGCAGTTACTTTTTTCCTCTCCATCTGGTCCCGGCACGGGGAGGTCCTCTGCTTCCCTGCATCACAGGGTATCGGTGTGGCTTCCTACCGTGGAAGACCGTACCTCTTCACAAGAAAGAAGACGCCAAAGAAGAAGGTACACAAGCACAAGACCTCATCAGAGGAGACAGGTGTGGAGGAAGGGGAGGTGGACATGGATATCACAGACATACAGCCTTCCATTGCTGAGTTTGATAATGGCTGCAATGATAATAACTGTGCCATGCAGGAAATGGCCCAAAATGTCGCCCTCACAATTGCTACGGCCGAAATGGCAGACTATTTTATTTAAACACCCCCTTTACACCACAAATATATGTGGGGGGTATGGTATTATAGTAATATGAGAGGGGCTGTGGGGGGGAGGTGTTGTCTCCCCAGCATATCTATGAGGTGTAAAGGGGGATTAAAGGGGTTTAATTAAAAAACAAAACCAAAAAAAGTCATCATTTTCAGGCAGGCACAGCTTATTTTTAAAGTTTACCCTGCCACCAGTATGGGCTACTCATAATAATAATTTTTGGGAACAGAGGTGCCTATCTTAAATGCAACCCCTGTGCTGTGGAGACTTGGCTTCCACTATAACTGTCAAGAGGACACCTGTGACATCTAAACCTGTTCTGTGCCACTGATAGAGCAGGGATCATGTACACACTATGCTTTTGGCATGGAGTTTATGAAAGGGAAATCTGATCAGCAGATTTCCCTTACAGAGATGGAGCTAGCCGAATTGTTGTATTAATTGTAGGGGAGGAAAGGTCTCCTCAGACCCCCCTGACATTCCCACGTGAAATGGACTTTGTGTTTACCCAAATGGCAGGAGCTGTCCCTACGTTTCTTTGTTCACTCTAATAATTTGCCCTCAACGTGATCACAAAAAAAGATGATAAACAAAGCCATCTGGTGGGACGTACAGACTCCATTTTGTGCCACCCCAAAATGCCTTCTTTCTCTAGGCCCCGTCATGATTTCTAAAAAGCCATCTTTCCCTCTGTCCAGCGCTGTGCAGAGAAAGCCCAGCCTCCCGCCTCCACCTCCTGGCAGCTCCACACAGACCCATTTCTCACAGAAGCGCTTGGCCATGTATTGTTGCAAATAGTTAGAACCCTTTTCTCTTCCTCTGAGCTCATTGCCCTGCGTGTGACCAGAGAAAACCCTGGCCTGCATGGTCATCCATCTCCACAAACCTGCCTGTGCCACCTCGACCCCCACGTTTAGAGGTTACCGCTTATAAACACTTTGCCCCTCCACTCTCTTTGACCATAACTGCTGGAAGACCCTTCGCCACAGACCACCCTAAATTGCCCACCATGTACCTAATCCTGTGTGATCATATATCCTCCTCTAAAACTAACATCCATCCATCCATTCATTTGAATCATGAGGCATCGGGGAGACTAAATCACAGATCAGACCCTGCAGATAAAGCACCTGAGAGAAGGGCCAAAGGTACCCTAGCCCCCATAAAGGCATGGGTTAGAATGTGCAAATATCGGTCCACATTTTATAGCCCCCTCCATCTAAGTAATGGTTTCATGTCTAACATTATTCTTTGCATGCCAATTGTCATTGTGTAGTTTAGATTAGTTAGGAGTGTGACATTTTGTGAACTAAGCCTGACCTTCAACCTGTTAAGATGAGCCCAGATGACCCACGTGCCAACTGAAATACCACAGCAACCGATTGAAGCCTGACAACACCTACACTCCATACTGGACCGTGCAGGCCGACCAGCTGAAACTGTTATATTGTACTATATGTCATTACGTCACTCATGATGATTTTTTGGTTCATAATGTGCTGCTTGCGTATTGTTGGGCAGAGCTCTCTCAGGGCAGCAGAGTTCTCTGCATGCGCATCTTTATTGCTACAAACTTTGTTCAACTTGCAATCTATCTCCTGGTCTCATTCCCTACTGGGGTGCGTCCTTTTATTTGGCTTATTCTGTATCATGTTGGGACAAGGCACCTTCAAAGTGGTGACCTGTCCGACGTAATATTTCTTGATGCCCCCGTACTGCGGCGAGATCCAGGGCCTCCATACGAGGGCCAAATGCCACATACGGCTGGCAGACTTCTACAAAAAGCGTACGCTCCTGAGCAGGTTCTGTGGGTCCCGGCTTTGTGAATACCCAAATGCTCGCTGGAGCCGGGCAGGGCCCACCACGGGGAGGCCTCCCTATTGGATAGACAGCAAACAGAGGCTCTCGGAATACCACGGACACGTGAGTGGTGATTGCAAGAAAAATTAAAGGTGGGAAGATGAAGGGCATGAAGCAGACTTTATTAAGGGGACAGCGTTATGGGTTGGCCTGCATATGAGTGAATAGATTGATTGTTGAATTTAAAGAGATTGCTTTACTTCTATGGCCATTAGGTTTTTATATGAATACGGTGATGAAATAAGAGTAGATACAGGAACCTAGCTCTGAAAGGGGGTGGAAGGCGGTGCTGCATAGCACTGTCCCGAACATTTCAGGAATATAAGTGGATATAAGAATACATTCGGAGCCTCATATATCTAGAGGGCTCGGAAAATAGAACTAGTTCTTCTTTTAGTTATCTATAATCTTTTGGAGGAAGGCCCAGGAGGGACAGAGGTGATGTGAATGTTGAATGTGAGCGTGGGAAACAGATACTTAATTAACAAAGGACTGGGGTATAAGGGACAGGTTTTAATGTTTCGTTTTTTATGTTCAACGTTGTAAGTAAAATTTGTCGGTCGTTATGTCTAAATGTTAAATGGATAAATGTTTTCGTGCTTTTATTTGTTTATCGCTGCAGTGTATAAGTAATTGATTTATGTATGAAATAAAAGGTGTTAGTGAGGTATTGAAGGTTTAAGGGTAGCAGTGTAAGTACATAAATACAGACATACCGAGGGGGAAGAAAAATTCAGTGGCATCCTGGGCTTAGACATGCCACTCTCGCACATTTGTAAGCACCTCTCTCTGTACAGCGACAAAATAAAGAAGTACCATGAGCAGTGGCTGACAGAAGTAAAAGGGGAGGGGCCACCCGGGTCTGGCCAGAAGAGGGGTCTTTCGATAAAGTAGTGTTAGACCATCTAGAAACATATTTAATGGCCAAGTATAAAGGGAAGAAGCTTCAAAACAGGCACAAAGTATTAGATTTGAGGAGGAATTTCCAAGAAACACCCCCTACAAATAGCAAGGAAAAAAGAACCAGGGACCCCAGCCGTGTCAAAAGGTGAGGTAGTAGAAAAAGAAAAGGAAGGGACAGAACCAAAGAAATTATACCCATTACTTATAAGACCCTTACCTGCAGAAGGTTACTGTGATCCACTATATTTGCCCCAGTCCAGCACATCAGCCATCCCAGTAACAGTACCTCCTCTCCCATACGTCCAAGTAAATACTAATGGTGCCGCTGTATATCCCTATACTCCCACGAATACAGTTCTGGCCCCTGCAGGACTGACCACAAAGGATTTAGAAATCCAAATGACCAATACTCAAGCAGAGCTATCACGATTACGGACACTGTGCGAGGCAACCTTGCCACTACAGGGGGGAGGGCATCTTCAGTTTCAGCCCCCACTAAAAAGCTCCTCTGAAATACCAGAGGATGAATAGAAGAAATCCAGGGATTTCCTTTTTCGAATAGACAGTGCACCCATTAAAACGGTACAGTTGGAGCGAGAGGGATAGACAGCGAGCGTGGGTTATGACACAGTAGCGTCGGAGAGGGAAGAGGAATGTCAGACTGACTTTGATGAATCAGAGGAAGAGGCAGTGGGAAGAATACCGCATATATAGTGGACAACCCCTCAAGTAGCAGGAGCAGGAAAAGGAGTATGGGAGGGAAGGCTTCGTAACAGACTAGGGCAAATTAAGTTGGCAAAGAAGAAAGGAGTGAACACAAATAGGGAAAAAGTGAGGTCAGAATTGCAGATGCCCCTCATTCACAAAGGAGCGGGACGTCCCCATTATGTCCCTTGGGCACTGATGGCCAAAAATAGTTTGTTAAAAAGCCTCCCGCCACTTTCGGGGGGCTGGAAAGTGTATATACATGTCTGCGAAAAAAATACAGCAGGAGTGCATTTGGCTATAGGAGATGTTAAAAGACTCCTAGTATCGGCAGTGGGTAATGAAGGAGACGGGGTGTGGTTGAAGGCGGGTTACCAGCAGTAACAATGGGCAATGATCGGCATGACGGGGCATCATTTAACAATGTAAGAGCAAATGTATGGGATGCACTGCGGAGGACCGTCCCTGATAGCCCAGATTTACACTCTGTTGTACAATGCACTATGGGGGACGAGGAAGGGGGCCTGTAGTTCAGTCCTCTGATGCAGGATATGTGGCGGGCGGAGAGGGGTACAACATGGGACCAATCCACCTCCCTGTTCTATTTTATCATCAAAAAAGGCCTCCCAAAGGAGGTACAGAAAGCCCTTAATAAAATGTCTTAGATAGAAGCCTAGGGATGGCCAGAAATACAGAGCATCATAGAACACCACTATAGAAGGATCAAAGAAAGAGAAAAAGAAATAGCACAAAGGAGATTAGCGGATGAGGCGAAGTTGGTACAGAGTAAGTTGGCGAAGGTTGCAGCGTTAACAGCTGTCCTGCCCCCAGAAAGGCACGAGGGAGGGAACAGAAGCCTTGCATGCTAGAATGGCAGCTTCAAGGACAGACAATGAGCAAGAGCAATGGGGTGGATAAGAGCAGTATGCAGGACCATAGTAGCAAGGAAGGCTGGCAAGAGGAAGTGGTGGGTACAGAGGATCATGTGGAGTAGGATGATATGGCGGCCCTGGACTTAGGGGGGGAGGACAGGGTGCATGTTGCTCATGTGGAAGGTGGGGCCACTTTGCGTGGAAATGTCATACACGTCCTATGGCTAACTATCAGAATAATCATAGATATCAAGATGGGTACCCACACCCAGGGAACCATTATGGGTTGCCTATGGGAGGATATGCACGGTACGAACAAAACAATAGCAGGTACACAGCAGGATCCAACGCACCCAGACAACCACAGCAAAGTATGCAGACACGTTCCTTATCTGGAACGTCTTACGTGTCAAAACCAAATGACACACACTCATGCCAACCCCTTTGTTACAACTGCAAATGGTGCACCGGCCCTGTTCCAGGGAGCATGTGTGCTCGGCAACAATGTTTTCTCCTCTCCCAGAACAGACACTCACCCAGACTAGGACAGCCCACAGAGAGCCCTTGCGTGTGAAGTCCAATCGACTACCTTACTCCCAGATAAGGAACCACTGGTGGGGGCAGAGATAGGAAACAAACAGTTCATCTTTGTGGTGGACTCAGGGGGAGAGAAATCATGTCTAAGTGAAGGCAGGTTTTCGCTATCTGGCAAAAATCTCGAGATGCAGGGATTCTCTGGGGCTGTGGTCACGGTTCCTAACACTAAAGATTTGGATGTAAAGATAGAGGGAAGAACAGTGAGGGCACCCCTACTGTACCATGAACAGTCACCTGTACATTTATTGGGAAGGGATCTCCCCAGTAAACTCAGTATGGCCATTGCATTCACAGAGAGAGCCGTGGTATGTTCTACACCCGGCATGTGCCCCCTACGGCGATGTTAATAATACAAACAATAGCAAATGAAACAGCAGTGCGAGGAATTCCCACCCATGCAGATATGTTTATATATGGCATACATTTATTGGCAAGAGTAGTGCCAGAAATAACACGTAAAGAGTGGAGACTACCTTCTGATTTTGTTTACCGCCCTGTGGCAACACCCGACATAGTACCTGGTACAGTGCTCTCACTAGACTTGCAGGGAGTGCGGGTGTCAGCAGAACGTATTGTGGCGATTGGACTGGATATGCATGGGTGTGAATGGCAAACAGTGTTATGCATAGACCCAAGTAAGGCTTTGCATGAATTGACAGATCAGGAGTTGTTCACTGACAGTGACCATGATGGAGAGATAATCATGGAAAAATGCATACCTTGTGACATAATGGTACAAACAGATGGGTTACAAACCCCCTCAAGGCTATTGTCAGTGAACCACCATCATTTTGCAATACAGATTTACAGCAGGTACCTTCGGATTTATGGAGCACTAATCCCCATGATGTAGGGTTATTGAAAGAAGTGACCCCATAAGGATACAAATAAAGCAGCGGGCAGTGTTGCCCGGGGTAAAACAATACCCTTTATCCAGAGAAGCAAAGAAAATAATATGAGAAACAATACATGCATTTCTCCAGCAAGGTATTATTGTCCCCTCCAACTCCCCATGCAATACCGTGATTTATCTGGTTAAAAAAGCAAAAGGGGGGTTGTGGAGGATGGTGCAGGACCTTCACCCTCTTAACAACATTGTTCAAAAGGAATTCCCTCTTGTTCCAATCCCATCATCCATCTTGTGCAGTCTCCCAAAAAAAGCAACTCATTTAACTGTAGTAGATTTGAAAAACGCCTTTGTCTTTGTGTCCCTTGCCCAAGACTCACAATACCTGACAGCATTCACACTAGGTGGGAGAAGGTACGAACATTGCAGACTTCCCCAGAGGTACTGTGAAAGTCTTAGCATTTGCAACAGAATATTACACGAAGACCTCAGCAATGTTGCTGTTCAAAGCACAATAATTCAGTATGTGGATGATTTGCTAATATGTAGTGAAGGGAGGGATATGTGCAGGAGAGATTCCGTTCTATTACTTATCTTATTGGCCCACAAGGGGTACAAGGTAGACAAAAGCAAACTCCGATATTGTCTTGCAGAAGTACTGTATCTGGGACAATTGATTTTGAAAGATGGAAAGAGAATAATTCCTGATAGGGCTGCAACAGTAAGAGCAACAGCAAGGCCTCACACGGTGAAAGACATGCACAAATTCCTTGGCATATGGAATTATTGCCGAGCATGGATATTAGACTACACTGCCTAAACAAGACCATTACTACAAGGGCTTAAAGAAGCACAGAAAGAAAAAAATCAATAACATGGAGACCTGAAATGCACACTGCTTTCACCACACTAAAGGACCTGATTTGTACAGCACCCGTCCTTGCTACACCAGATTATGAATGGGAATTCTTCTTATTTTCCAACTCATATGCAACATTAATCACTACAGTATTGACACAGAAAACATCCACAAGCCACTTGCATACTACTTCTGTGATGCAATGCCACTTTGCTTGTAAACAGGCTCTTGCCACAGCTGCTTTCACCATTAAAAAAAGTGCTACCATAATGATGGGATGTTCTGTGACCCTGTTTGTGGAACACTCCCTGTTCGTAATACTTGAATGATCCAAATCCACCCTGATAACCCAGAGAGCAACAGCATACATAATTGTAATATCAAGACCAAATATTCTTGTAGTATGTTGTAAAACAGTAAATCCAGCCACTTTTCTCACTGAACCATGTACAATAGAAGACATGCAGAATCACGATTGTGCCATGTATGAGGGGCAAGGAGACGACATTCCCAAAGCAAGTGAAGATGCTTTAAGTGAAGGAGAAGTGGATTTTGTAGATGGATCAGCTTCAATTTGCCCAGAAACAGGTGAAAAACATGTGGGAGCAGCCCAGAAACAGGTGAAAAACATGTGGGAGCAGCAATAGTGAGATTGTAAGAAGGAGAATATGAAATACTGCTACAAAAATGTTTGCCCGTGCACTATTCAGCACAGGCTGCCAAATTGGTGGCACTAATAGAAGCACTCCATGCAACCAAGGGTTGCTCAGTGATGATTTATTCCGACTCAGCATATGTAACCACAAGGGTACATGCTGGATTGTCCAGGTGGAGAAGAAGGGGGTACAGGAGAGCAGATGGGACCCCAGTACAACACACGGAACTTTTATATCAGCTAATAAATGTACTTGCAGAACCATCAATGGTAGCACTGGTGAAATGCTAAGCTCATACCAACAACCATGATGAAATATCACTAGGAATCGTAGCGGCGGATGCCTCAGCAAAAAAAAAGCAGCATACTTTTCAAAAACACTGCCTGCAGAATTTGTGCAGAAAAACAAAATGGAGGAGCAAAAGGAGGACAGATATGATGCTTTACCAAAAGCAAAAATTATTGAACTTGAAAATAGAGCTCCCCCCGCAGAACAGGACTGATGGTTAAATAGGGGTTGTACACAATCACCAACTGATCTCCTTTGGAGACAGGATGCAACAGGGAAGGTGGTAATTCCTGTAGAGTTATTACAAATAGCATTCCAACAATTGCATTTCCCTGCCCATACAACCAAACAACACATAGCTGCAGACATTCAGGAGGATTGGTTTCTTCTAAATCTTCAGGAATACCTCACTAAAATGTCTATTGAATGTATCACATGTCAGACATACAGCTCAGGAATGACCCTTCAAACATTAAGAGACACACTGCCCCACCCCATTGGACCTTTCCATGAACTGCACATTGATTTTGCAGACATGGGAGAGAGGTGCAATGGAGCTAGATACTTAATAGTGGTGGTCTGCCCCTTTTCACAATCGGTGGAAGCAGGACCTTGTGCCAACCCAGACGTGAAATGTGTGGCGAAGTTCTTGGTGAGAGAAGTATTCCTGTGTGGGGGAATATGTGACGTAATTCGCTCCGACAACGGCACACATTTTTGTTAATGATTTATTCAAGGAAGTAACTAAATCATTAGAAATAAAACATAAAATGTGTTCAATTTATCATCCCAAGCAAACGGGTTTGTTGAGAAAATAAACTGACCCCTTAAGAGCATATTATCAAAATTATGTCAAACTCTCAAGAAAAAATGGGTATATTGCTTTCAGCTCTGCACACAGCCCAGAAAAGACCACCACTTGTCACCCCACGGGATAGTGACCGGAAGACGCATGCAGACACCGCTGTCACCAGTAAGATGAGTTTCAGATGCCCACAAAACAGCAACAATATTGGGAGAGGAAGTCAAATAATATTTAACGCAACTGACACGAGCGGTAAGAAGCATTGCTAAACAAATAGCCCCACCCTTCACACAGGATAATGAAACAGACACAAGAACACCAGCTGCTGACGCCCCGCAAAGCAATTAATGCCAGGAGAGTTAGTGTATGTCTGCAGCTTTGTGAGAAGATGGAATTCTCCAAGATTTCTCAGCGCTAATGAAGTAATATATTGCACTGCTTCTGGGGTAAAGGTGAAGGAGCTGACATATTGGATCCATCTGTCGGATGTTAGGAAGGCACATGGCAGCATAACACCACAGACAGTAGTGCCAGAGGAACATGAAGTAGCAATGCCTTAATGAAAATATTGAAAAGGGGATTAGTAACTGCTAAGATACTAAAAAAGACTATGAGGAGTACTGTGTGATGGTTCTATATGTGTGACTAAAGAGAAAAAGAAAAAAAACAGTAGCAAATGAAAATGTGTAATATATATATATATATATATATAAATAAATATCTTCTCTCTCTCTCTCTCTTCCTCTCTCTATATATATGTATTTTTTATTAAATATGAAAGTATTTTTATAACTGAAACGTATGATTAACCCATCTGTATCCACTCTGTAAGAGCAACAATGGCAGAGGCGTGACCTCTGAATACAGCCACAAGAAAATTAGATAGCAATAGGGAGAATGTTAGCACCACTAGAGCATACTCCTATGAATGTCGCCTTTATTTTACAGCCACTGCCTTTTCCGTTATGTTATTATGCTTAGGTGTGTACCAGAGTTTATCTTTTATCACAGGTGATGTAAAATAAAGGGGGGTGTGGGGGAAAGCTGACACAAGAGGGACCACAGCTAATTTGGATGGGATGAAAATTAAATGGAACCATTATACTGCAAAATCTCACCACGTTGCATAAGAACTGCACAATTAACACATTACAACTTTACAACTTGAATTAGCCATTATGAATACCAGTGAAAATGTAATTATATATATATATATATATATACATATATATATATATATATGATGACGACCAACCAACTGCAGAGACATTTAACACACCACACACTCACTTACAGACAACCTCTGAACCTACCTCAAATGTTGAATTCATGTACACTATGTCCCAAGCTCCCACACTAGCTAGTGCTCCAAATGCACAGTATTGGAAGTACAACAACATTTTTCTCATTTATTTCCAGAACACAATGTATGCCCATAATGGCTCGGAGGGAAAGGGAGGAGAAAAAGGGGAATACATCTGCACACATATGATGCTTATCATGGACTGGGATTAGATGCAATTGAAGACCCCTGCCACCCAGAACAGTCCAACAAATGGTACTCAGATATGAGCACCACCTGTAAGCAGGCCACTAATGAAAGTTGTTCTGTGTTCACTAATCCCCCATGCATCAGGAACATCTAAGGTTTTAGTACGACAAGAAACCACCATAGTGGAAGCCCAGTGTCTCCTCCATCTCGCATTGTGTAGAATTCAAAGTACCGTCCAGGCACACTTAGTAAAATTACAAATACTCCCTCCTGATGAAAAATTATGCAAAAGGAAGCCAGAAGGTGCTACATGTTTCAAGGAGCCGTTTTTCAAAATTAAAGGGACAATATTTACTGAATGTAAGTGGAATTTACTACAACAGTGATGTGAAAACAGAGAGGTGGGAGCTGAACCAACTGGCTAATGACACTGAGGAAGGATTTAACACCAAGGTGGAATTCGAGCCCTGCGGTTGATGATGATGCAGAACTGTTATGTCCTGGACCTCCTCACAGCAATGGAAGGCAGTGTTTGCTGAAAAATCGGGAGCGCATTTTGCACTTTTATACCTTCTTCAGATGCCGACAATGGAACACTGTCACATGTAATTTTTGCTGTGCATGACCTCGGGGTGAGACTGAGGATGGAAGGAGGGGTCCAGCCCAGTGACTGGCTCGACACAGGATTCAACTGGGTATCATCATGGTTCAGGACTGTAATGAAGCTACTGGTCCCTATCATAGTTCTCCTGCTACTGATTTTCTGTATGTGCTAGGTAGGGATTCAATGCTGTGCTAAAGCAATCCCTAGTAGTGCTATGATGATGGTGACAGTGAGTAACCCAAATAGGGTGCCGCGTGATACTAGGGAAGCACAAGCACAAACAGGCGAAAATCCTGAGCCCAAATATTGCATGACAGCAGTGTATGATACAGAGATAGGGTGGATAATCTGTGGGACACCACCATTGACGAACCCCAAGACTTAGAGAAAAAACAGGAGGTAGGGGTGGACCTGGCTGCGGACGGGGTTGTATCTATATGACATGTACTCCTGAAGAATATACTAGGAGGGGTGAAAGCTTGAGAAGTGGATGCCAATAAAAAGCACTCCGGCATGGGATACAGCGCTAAAGAAATCAGAAGAATGCAGATGTACTGGTCAAGGGTATTCGTTAGTAGTAACGAAAGGGGGGAATGTAGGTGAGGAAAGGTATTCTCAGACCCCCATGACATTCACACGTGAAATGGACTTTGTGTTTACCCGAATGGCGGGAGACATCCCCACATTTGTTTGTTCGCTCTAATTATTTGGCCTCAACGTAATCACAAAAAAGACGATAAACAAAGCCATCTGGTGAGACATACACACTCCATTTTGTGCCACCCCAAAATGCCATCTTTCTCTAGGACCATCATGAATTCTAAAAGGCCATTGCACCCTCTGTCCAGCGCCACGCAGAGAAAGCCCAGCCTCCCCATCCACCTCATGGCAGCTCTGCACAGACCCATTTCTCATGGAAGCGCTTGTCCATATATTGTTGCTAATAGTATCCTTCTCTCTTCTTACAGGTGCTGTGAGGCCCAATACAGGTTCTAAGGAACAAAACGATTGCTTGCTCTCATGTTCCCAAACACCTGGGAGGCAGGCACACAACCAGAGGGGTCCTCCAACACATGAGGTCCTGGTACCGTGTGGCTGGCAGAGAGGCAGGTCTTATTCCAGCAGCACGTCACGTAAAATGATCTCTAGAAATGGTAAGGGAACAGAGCATGCCTCTGCCATGGAACACCTGCCTTTACCTCACAACTGGAGGACTCTGGAAAGGACTGCTCTCCCAGCAGGCTCCAACACATTCTTCTTGAAGGGTTGGAGTCCAAAAGAGGATTCCAAGAAGTTGCGCAAGACCCCTTCTTTGAAAATAAAAGTCTGCCGGTGATTGGACTAAAGCTAATCTGATTTTAAGGTCTAATACCTGTTCTTAAAATAAGTGAAATTTGCCCTTCTGACATAACACTAACAGTTCTTTGTGCTAGAGGAAGTGGTGGAGACAGGAATGAGAGACAGATGCAGAGAGAAAGAAGATGTTGGAAACTTTCCTCAACTATTCAAAGCTCTCACTGTCCACACTAGCCCTGCCCCCTTCCTTTCTCAATAGGATCAAAGGCCCTTTAGTATGCAGCACAGTGCGAGGATATTATTTTTGTATGGGTATGCTCCTTTGATTGCTTGGCTCAAGACAGCTTCCTGCTGAGTGTATGTCTCTGGGGGAGAGTGATATGTATACCCAGAGAGAGAACAAAAGAGGAATGTTCCGGTTCTGTTCCTGTCACTTGTCTGGCCAGAATACGTCACATTCCATAGCTGAGCCGGCTCACAGGAGCTTACACATGTGTGCTATCAAACTGGATGTGGTTCCAATGAAAACTAACAGTGCCATGCACAATGACCTATCTCAGGCACAGCTTCTCTTTAGAGTATACCCTGGCACCAGTTTGGGCTACTCATAATATTTTTTGTCAAACAGAGGTGCATTTCTTAAATGCAACCACTGTGCTGTGGAGACTTGGCTTCCACTATACCTATCAAGAGGACACCTGCGACATCTAAACCTGCTCTGTGCCACTGATAAAGCATGTGCTGCAGGTCAGGATAATAATGCAGCAGGGAGCATGTACACACTATGCTTTTGGCATGGCGTTTATGAAAGGGGAATTAGATCAGCAGATTACCCTTTCAGAGATGGAGTTAGCCAAATCATTTGATTAATTAATATAGATAAAAAAAGCCAAAGCTTCCACACCCTTGCCATATGGCATCTCATCATATTCTACAATTATCTCATTAAGGCATGAGCATGCTAAGAATGTCTGTGGTAAGGTACAATGGTTTTGCTGACTACTGCCAGTCAAGTAGCAATGCAGTTTGCATGCATTGATTGTTTTTTTAATTGCAACTTTCAGAACCACTCAGTGCATTGCATGGGGAGGGGTTTGTCAAGAGGGCTGAACTAACCTGTGACCGGACTAACTCTTTCATCTTTTTAGCTGAGCCTAGATAGCATGTGCATTCTGCAACAGCAGCACAGAGTGCTGAAGGTGGTGTCCGAGAGTTTGGCTCTCCTGTCACATGGACCCTTCTGTGGGCAGAGTACAGAAGATAGGTACCTCACTGCCCTGAAAGAAATTAGGGAAATTGGCTCAAAAGCCCAGAACCTGCGCACTGTACCCTAACTAGTCTCAGTATCTGAGAGATGGAGGATATGAGATAGGGCAGAGTCCAGTTGGAACAGAGATACGTGGTCACTTTGGCTCTAGATCAATGTATGAGAGGTGATTACAGAAGGTCAGCTCTATGTCAGCTCTAGTCTCGGGTGTATTGCTCAGGGGCAACGTGCTTGCCTTGGAAGCAAGACGACACGAAGCAACACAGGTTCGATCCCAGGGTCCGCGTTGAGAAACCGCTGAGTATTAAGCATGTTATAAATAACCTATCATATCAGATGACCTGACTTGGCTTCAACGACTGTGGAGTTGCCAGCAGCTTTAAAGAAAAGAAGCAAAGGCCTGGATATTTCTGGTTTCAATGTATTTCTTTCGTATAACGCAGCTCTCACTACTACTACTGCAGACCATTTTTATCCTCCTCCAGTTGTCTCACCTTAGCTAGAGCGCTGATATTGTCTAAATTAGACTATTGTAACACTCTTTTCCTGGGCTTCACATCAGAAAATCTGACCAGACTCCAGATTCTGCAAAATAACGCCTTAAGATGCGCTCTCAACCTCCCGCGTAAGGCTCACATATCCATGGCCAGCAAAGTAGCCCACTGGCTCCACATCCGCGACAGAATTAAGTTAAGAACCCTTGTCATTACACACAAGTGCCTTTCACTAACTGCCCCACGCTACCTATCTGACAAATTCTCTAAACACAGCACCTCCAGACCTACTAGAATCCCTACCTGCACCAACTAAAGATCCCCAAATTCAATCTAAAAACAGCAGGAGGCTCCAGCTTCCCTGTTCTTGCAGCACAATGCTGGAATACACTCCCTCTCGCTATCAGATCGGAAGCCTCCTTCTGGCCATTCAGAGCCATGGTGAAATCCTGGCTCTCTACCTAACACGCTGCCACTCCTCTACGTACTTGCCTGTCTCCACCAATTCCTACCGTATGATTTATCTGTATCCTGAAACGAACCATATTGTAACCGGTCCGCACAAATGGTGAAATGGCCTCGATTCATCGTAAACTGAAACAGCAGCACTCTGAAGGCAATGCAGACAAAGTACAGATGTTTATGGAAGACCCAGAATTCCTACCGTATGATTTATCTGTATCCTGAAACGGACCATATTGTAACCGGTCCGCACAATCCACTGCATTTGCTACTCTCATTGTACCCATCTATGCAACTTTGAATGTATGTACCTATTTCTTATGATCTCATGCAACGATATGTAACTATGTTGTCCACATGATTATGCGCCCAGCTACCCGAGGGTTCAGCCGCGCTCTATAAATAAACAAACTAAACTAAACTGCTACCGTGGTGCTGAGGTAGAAACAAGGTAAGAGAGTGCACAGATCAATGGTGCAGTTAACCTGAGGAAAAGAGCCAAGATTGCTAAGGGCATAAGATCTAGAAACTGCAAATAGGTTCAGGAAGGGAATTCCAGAGAAGTGGGCCTGGACAAAGAACAAAGAAGGATCTGCAGCCCATACCAGAGGGACAAAATTTAGTGAGGTTCAGGAGTTTGGTTGTTGAGAATCCGAGAAGGTGGCAAAAGTGTTATGTTGGGTGATCCAGACATAGATTTTAGAAAATGAGGCACAAAACCTTAAACTTGACACATATGGCCGCAGGGAGCCATTGTAGGGCATAAACGACAGGAGACAAATGGTGAAATGGCCTCGATTCATCGTAAACTGAAACAGCAGCACTCTGAAGGCAATGCAGACAAAGTACAGATGTTTATGGAAGACCCAGAAAAATAGCATTACAATAGACAAGTCGAATGGCGATCAGGCTGTTAGTTATTGGAACTGGGATAGGAAAGGAGGATTTATTTAAGTATTTATACATTTGCAGAAGTGCACTTAACGCATGGGCGCTAGTTACAGTTTACGCAGTTAAAACAACAGTTAGCAGGTGGTGAGGCTGCAAAAAAAATAGGTGGGTTTTCAGTCTTTTCTGGAATAAGTTGTAGGAACGCTCGGCTCTCGAGGTGGGGGGAGGGAGTCCCAGAGCATGACAGAGAAGACAGGGAAGCTGGAGCCACCAGCTTTGGCCCACTTGAACCTTGTAATGCATAGGCAAATGTCATAGGAAGTATGTGTGTGCCTGGCAGCGGCTTGTTTGGAGTGCTCTGGGGCAAGGTAACCAGGGGCAATGTTGTGGAGGCAGTGATGGGTTATGAAGGATAGAAGAAGAGTTCTTTGCAAGAAGTGAGGATGAAAGATGCAGGACTGGGCAACAAAGGAAATGTGAGGAATAGGTAGATGAGAGGCATCCAGTTTTACTCCAAGATTTTTGACTGACAGGTACCAGACAAAGTTAATGGAAATGATCAGAAAATGTGGTCAAGCTAGTGTCTGCGAAAGTGAATTGACTCATTGATTTACGGCTTGATCCTGAGAGTATTTATGTCAGCAACTGCACCAAGCTACAAGATTTAGAAATTGAGAGCTCATACGACACTAAAATCACTCAAAACAAATTAATTTGGCGAGTTTATAACACATTTTTTAAGCCTGGGAAAATCACAATTTGGCAGGTCAACTAATCAAGTGGCAAAATAGGTCAATAGGTTCTCTTCAAAAAGGTCAACCGATTGCACTTGTGTCACTTCAAGAGATACAACTGAGAGATTTTTTTTAACATTGTGATTATCCCCTCTGCTGTGGATTGCACCTGATGTAAGTGTGAAATTACATTTTTGATAAGAATCTCTGTCAGGAATCGCGGGTGGAAACTGTGGAATTACTGGAGACAATAACATATTTCTGCCTCCCCGCTCTAGTCCTCACCGAAGATGACGGAGTCCCTTATATATTCAGACTCTGCCCACTTGCCGTAGCGTTGTATCTGTTGTTTCTACCTACAGCGCTCCGTGAATTACTTGTTGTTCCCTCTGGCTTTCCTGTGCAGCTTAGTTCTGTGTACATTGCTTCTGTTCTTATACTTCACTCTACCTTTACGGCGCTTGCCAGCTTCTTCTCGTGTTCCCTCTTCTCTTCGCTTCTGATACGCGTTTGTTTACTTTATCTGAATCCCGGCATTCCCCCGCCATTCTGTGCCTTTCAGTCCACTCTCGGAATCTATTCGCCTCCGCCTTTTCTATGCTACTCCTCTTTCGCATATTTCACTTTCTGAGCTTCTCTGTCTTTCTGCAATTCTTTCTTTCTCGATCCGCTAATGGATCGGGTTACCTTTCGCATTCCTATGCAATTCTTTCCTTTTCTTTTCTGTTTGCCTTCTACAGCCTTCTTACTTACTTGACCTTTGGATCGAGTGTTCCTTTCTGGTAATAGCTGCCATATCTCAAGCTGCTACTGTAGTATTCTGTTGCTTTCTTTCTTGTTCCCGTTCCTGTCTATACCTTATTGATACTGCTGTTCTATCCGCTATTTCTGTTTTCCGTCTTAGGTGTATTCCGTCTGCCTTTCCTTTCAGCCTTTCTTACCGGATGTGGTATTCCTTCAATCTCTCCTTCCTGAAGTAGTAGTATCTATTCTATTGCTTCTTGCCCTAGGTCGTGCAGTATGCTTGTATATAAGCTGTTCACAACTATGGTGAACAAAGTGGCTTCTTCGGTCAAGTGGATTTCACTCAGGATGTTGAGAAAATGTGTACTGTCTTTCACATAAGTCAAGGTTTTATGTATAAGGGATTGTAAGAAAAAATGAATGAATGTTCCCAATGGGCACAGAAATCCCCCTGTGGCCGCTACTATTTGTCATCCTGGCATATCCAATATGCTCTTGTGAATCTTAGGAAGTAGATAAAAGTGTGGAATTTGTGGTTGTTTAGTGTGTAAGAGCTCAAAGGTTTTATGGGAAATCCATTCCACTTCCTCCGCCTTAAGCAGAATGTCTTCCAAATATGTCATGATATCATTATTGGGATTGTGATCAATTTTGCAACAAATTGTGTTATCGTCCAATTGTCGTGTGCATTCTCTCCTGTAGTCTACAGTATTGAGGAGTACGCAGGCTCCTTCTTTGTCTGCCAGTTTTATTGTAATGCTTTCATCTGTGTAGAGTGTTTGATTATTGACATTGCACCTCTACTCAAATTGTTACTCCTTGGTTTCCCAAAATGAATCTTCTTCAAATCAGCAAGTACAATTTCTTTGAAAATATTGATTGAAGGTACATAAATGGGTGCCACAAAGGTGTTTTTAGGTTTGAATTCAACAAAGTTTGATGTTCTTGTATTGCCAGTTTCTTGTGGAGGTAATTCAACAAAGAATACTTTAAGCTTAAATTTCTGTGTCAGCTTTTATAATTCCACCTTTGTGTTGAACATGCTTGTGCCGTAAGTAGGAACTAATTTAAGTCCTTTTTGTAGTGTGTTGCTTTCTTGTTTGGTGAGCATCCTGTTAGAAAGATTAACTGTTCAGTTTGCTGTGTTTGATATCTCGTCACCAATATAAAAGTCAAACCACAGGACAAATCAACCACTCACGGTGACAAGGGACTAAGGGGTGCACCAAGTGCACAAACACCTTATAGATTCAGGTGATGTACTGTTAGGCAGAATTATAAGCAGTACCCTTTGGGAACACCACACACAATTAGGACTACAAGTGACAGTACAAATTCACCTTTGGTACAAGCCTGTACTACACAGTAAAGTGGTAGCGATGGCTGAGCAGCCAAACTTATCTCAAGAGTAAAGTGAGAAGTATCAATAGTTACACAAAGGACAGAAATTACTATGATTCAAACAAACACTGACTCAAGGTTTTTGAGTAAAAGAATATACATTTATTTACACATTAGTTATTAGATATTTCACTATTATCAAGCAGTTAAAAAAATAAAGTTTCTAATACACTACTCCGCACCCAATAGATTCTGGACAAGTTAAGCTCAGAATGAAGTGTGAGCAAAATGACAATCCAGTAATTTAAAAGGGAGGGAAAAACAAAGTTAGACAGAAATTGAGCAGCACCAACAAGTAAGTAAGCAGGGAAATCTAGAAAAAGGAACTCCAGTGAGGAAATCAAATTCAAGGGCCCTGGCCCAAAGTCAATGGACCAAAGTCTTTGCAGAGGATCACAGAGTTCAGGATAGTTCACGGATAAGTGTTTGCCAAGAGTTAAGAACGAAGTTGGTTGGACAAAAAGTTACTTTAAAGTATAGAGAAGGACAAGCCCTCGGATTGGCGAAAGATTTCACACACTTTCACTGAGGCTGGGCGGAATGAACAATCGGGTTAGCACAGTACCTTTAGAGCAGAAGAATGCTGTAGCTGCGGCAGACGTTCCTGGCAGATCCTGCAGGCTCACAGTTCCTGAAACGACTGACGGACTGACAAGAAGGAGGAACACTGGGGGGTCCTGCACTGCCCAGGGAAGAAACCAGCAGCGGAGCAAAACGACGAATAAAAGATGTGCTCCTTAAAACCGAAACAAGGTCCGACCTTCCTGGCTATCAGGTTCACTGTAGCTGTGCACAGCAAATTCGACCAGAGGAGGGAGGCCTGGCTTGCAGTTTGGCGAACTGGTTGTTTCTACCAGCTCAAGGGGAGAAGATTCCTTGCAAATCATCCCTGTCGTCGAAGTTTGAAGATTCAGACCTGCAGCAGGGCTTCACCCGGGAGGTTCAGTCGTGGTAGAGGTCCTCTTCTGTCAGCTTCTCTTTGGTTCTCTCGATCTAGTGGCACCCTGCCTTCTCAGTCCCAGAGACCTGCTTTTTATGCAGTTGTTCCCCATTCACCCAGCCTGGATGTCAATCACACAGCAGGGTGGCTGTCCCGCCGGGACAGTCACCACAGCCAATCAGACCAGAGTGCGACATGGGTCTCCAAGGAGACCATGTGCAGGTAGTCTCAAACCCCTCCCTCACACCCTGTCCCCCTCAGACATACAGGCGCCTAAGGAGGGCTTCTGTGTAGAAGCCCCCGAAAGGCCGGTGAACAAAGGAACGAAACCTGGTTTGGAGCGCATAGTAAAACACGAGAAAGACTTTTACAAAAAGAAATGGCAAATAAACCCAGCTGTAACCGTATAAAAGAAAATATGGTCCACAGGTTTAAGTTCGAGGCTACCAAGATAGCCTTAAACAATACCAAGACTATTTAAAATAACCGCGGTAGGAAAAATAGGGTAGTTACCACTGCCACCAGCCAAATCTTAATGAGAAGGGAATGAAACAATGTTCCATGAGAAACAGACAAAAAGGGATAACTATTAACACTTTCCAGAACTCTATGAAAGATAGTTTGTACTGGGTCTGTGAGTTTTAAAAGACTAATTAGGTCAATGGCAACTTTACATGTTCTAGGAGACAGTAGTCAGTCCCAGAAAATGGAGTCGGAGTTGGGAAGTCTAGAAGACAACCCTGTGTCACTGCAATGAAGGTGCTGTGTAACACATAGTAAAAAGATGATGCCTATGGAGTAGGTGAGGCTCCACAGTCTATGAACACAAAAATGTTAAACAAACACAGCAAAACACCTTTAAGAGTGGGAAAAAAGGCTCACACACTGACCAGGTGAAAAAAAATACACCCAAGAAATCCAGCAAAGCGGCCGAGGGACTCAGTAGGTAAGAGAAATTAGCCATTTTCGAGAATTCTCCCTAACATGTACTCACAGGTATAATTTGATGACATCAAGCACAAAAGCTAACAGTTTCCCCCCCAAAAAATTTTTATAAATGATAATGATGTTTTTTCAAAAAGAAGTCAACTGATACTCTATATCTTTATGTTTATGTTTTCTCATTTATATTTATTCGTATGTGTTTGTGCGTTTTATGTAGCTTCACATTGTGGCCCTTGTTAATATGCTGGTATTATCACATGTTTAATAACCTAATCTGAATCTAATGTCAATTAACGCCTTGTGTCTTCTGGATTGCCTACATGTTGTGGATCAGCATTATTGTTTTGTGAAATTGTTTCTGTGATTGATGTCACATAATTAATACATTTTTTGATCAGGCGAGTAAAAAGAGGCCCTGAGGAAGGACAGCAAGTCCGAAATGCACAGGCCATCATTCGCATTTGCAACTAAGTCTAGCTGCAAAATGAAACACAACAAATCTCATAATTTTGAAGAACTGTTCATTGTGAAGAAATACAAGAATAAGCAAGAGATTGTATTGCTTTCAAATTCATATAGAACAACCCTCTAGAGGGTAATAGGGTGTGCAGCCCATACTGAAGACTTATTAGCCTATGACTCCTTTCATTTCAGACCTTTTTGTGCCTGACACGGTGGCACTAACTAGTGGGCTGCACCCTACACACAACACAAAAATGAATACCATTGTTTCTAGAAAAAGTGATTTTGACAGAAAAAACAAGTTAGTGGTGCCCACTCACCAATCTGAAATTAATTGTGAATTGTTATTATGGAGGACACTCCTCCTATGCACCTCTGTAAGACATTGCCACGACATGCGCCCAGGCCCAAACAGTACGGTGCAGAATGGGTTAAGGGCACAGCTGATAAAATGTTCGTGCCATGGCCACAAGGGGGATCATTGTCTAAAGAAGTATTACAACACATGACCACACACGTGCATGCTGCATACACAGGAAAGAAATTAGAGAAAATACTGGCATATTTAGAACTTTGGAAAATGTATTGAGTGGAGAAAGAGGACCCGCCACTGGAGGAGTGGATGTCACAGGTTTCCCCCCTTCTCACCTGTCTATGTTGCCTGATATCCTCCTTTCGTGGAGTCTTCTTTTGTATGGTTTGGGACTTAAATAAGCCCGCTCGGCCGTCCTCGGCTTCCAGATTACGTTCAGCTTCGATGTCCAGGATCACGGGAAACTCCAGGAGTATTCAAGAAGATGTTGGGGGCACGCGGAAGCGGCACAGAGATTCTGGGAAGTAGAAAAGAGGGAAGAAGTTGTAATAAGGGAATCCAGGGACCAGGGGATAGCAAGTAGCACTAGAGAAGGTTCAGAACACACGTCCGATCACAGCTAGTAGCAGCGTTGAGACGCGCGGGGCCGCGGGGTGTGGCTTCTTTATAGAGGACGCTGCGTGGAATGTGAAGACTGGCGAGCAGCGTTCTGAGCTTGCCGCCATGTTGGTAGTATTATGGAGTGTAAGGCCCAACGTGACAGGGATCAGGAAGCCCAGAAGGGGTGAGTTCGATGGTTCATGACAACGGATGTTTAATCAGCATAAAGGAGGGGGCCCCTCTTACTACACCATAAAATGAGAAGGTAGATGCAAAAGCAATAGGATTTTATCCTTTAAAATAATTGAAAGCAGTGGTGGGGTATAGTAACCCAATATATGCACCCCTGCGTATAGTAGGGATGATAGTCCAGAAGAGAGCAAAAAGAAGAAAGACAAGTGCAGATTTGCACGAGAAAAAGAAGAATGAGGTGAGGGATCAACTATATCAACAGACATAGACAAGGAAAATCAAGAGATGGAAAGGGGGAGAAGGATAGGGCCGATGAGGTGATGCTTGTACAGAATGAATGGATGGGAAGTCAGATATTGCTTAAGTTATATAGGAAAAGTATTGAGGAAGTCAGGAAAAAGGAAGACAAGGATGAGCAAGAAAAGAAGGATAAAGAACTAGAGAAACAGCTTAGGGAGGATGAACATAGAAAGAAAAATAGGGAACCAAGGACAATGATATGTAGAGAGGAACAAGAGAAAGACGAAAGATGGACAGAGGAACAAAGAAAGTATGAAAGCAGAAGAAAGAAATAGAAGAAAGGGATAGAGGAGAAAGAAAGAGAGAGGAAGAAGAAACACAAGTGATGGAAAAAAGATTACAGCAAAGGAGATAAGAAGAAGAACGGAGAGAAGAAGTAAGAATGGAAGCACGAAAGCAAGAAGAAGAGAGTGTGAGAAGAGACACAAGGCAGCAAAGGGAAATGCAAGAAGGAATACAGCAGAATAGATGCTCATGAGACTTTGACACCAAATTCTTTCTTAAGGAATGAGGAAATATGATGGGGAACAAGAGAGATTTCCCCAATGAAAAAAGTAGCTTCAGAAGTAGCTAGAGTAGCACAAGAAAAGGAAAGGTATGATGCAGAAAATATTGGAGAAAGGATCGATAACATTTATTAGCAAACGAGACAGAACAGTGAGTCTTGAACTCAAGGGAGCGGCAGACAATCCCCAATATTAAAGCCACAAGATGAAGAGGAAAATGTGCTCAATGATGAACACAGAGTGTTGCCTTTAAGTAGACTAGATTTGGATGGAGAAGAGGAGGATGATAGTCACACCAGTTGGAGTAGAGCCATGTCAGGCGAAGAAAGGGAGTCTGTTTGTAAGGCAGGAGGGGAGAGTACATGCACTCCCATGGAAAGTCCACATCTGAACAAGGAGGTAAAATGGTTAGATCTGGAGCACCCTAAAAAAAGAATGCCAGATCCCATATCTTATCCCGAATTCACCGGACGACGATCATGTAGTGTGGGGAAAGAATCCCCACTCTATGTGAGTAGGTTAAGGTCATTACCAGCATGAAGAAAAACAGGAGTGATCACCCCTGGATAAAATAAACAAATGACAGGGTCCAGTTACGGGATGGGGTGCACACCGCTCCCATTATTAGAAAAGGGAGGGGCAAGACCGGAGTATATTCCATGGCCACAGATGGATGAGGACAACTTAAAATGTAAGTTGCCTAGTTTGGCTTTGAGGGCAGGGAAGTGGATATATGAATTAGAGAAATTTACAGGGTGAAATACGTTGGCTAAAGGGGATATAATGGGTCTATTGGAAGATCTGAGAGCTGACATTTGGAAATGAGCAGTATATGCAGGTGTGAAAGTGCAAAACACAGCGTACGATGGAGCACCATTTAATAACTGCAGAGGGTACACTATGCCGATACATCATATATGGGTGCAATTATGACCCGTAAAATAAAAGAAGCTATAGACCCCATTGCTTATATTCACGATATTCAAGAGAAATGGCAGCTTGAGACGCATGAGCCTTGGGGAAAAAACAGTGACATTATTTTATCATATTTTATGTCAAGGATTGCCAGATGCGGTACAGAGACAGATGAAAAAACAAGTAGGAATGGAAGCGAAGCCATGGGCTGAGATATAGTTGACTATTGTGCATCATTGCCGATTGTTACAAGAGAAGAATAAAAAGAAAGGGGAGAACAGAAAGATAATGAAAGCTAAGTTAATTCAGAAGAAATTGTCAATGTTTGCTATAGAAGGGTCAGTATTAACAGGTGGGGAAGGAGGAGGTTCACAAGAAATAGAGTGTGTACCACAGGTGAATAATGTACACATAGGGAATCAGAATGGGTATGGGTTTTTGCCACAAGGTAGAGGTGGAGGATTTAGAGGGAGAGGTGGATTTCAGAACACACAAGGCAGAATTCCAGGTGCCCAGGGTGGAAATTAGAACTATCAAGGAGGATATAAGGGTGGGTTTTCCAGAGAGCCGCCACCAGTATGTTGGAATTGTGAGACAGTAGGACATATTGCACGTTTATGTAGAAGTCGAGGAAACATGCAAATAAATGGGCAAATTTCAAGAGGGGGGATAGGATATCCACCACCATACAACACACAAACGCGAGAGGGCTGCGCCCAGGATTAAACGTCCCATCAGACACAGGCACCACACACGTAGCAAATGCAACAGCAGGGGCTAGTGCCTGTGAATCCACCTCAAGGGCAGTCACATCAAGCATCTATGCAGACACAATAGAATGTAAAAACAGGGCAAACACAAACACCTCGTATGGGGGTGTCACTTTGGTAGGAGGGAACCTCTTCACGGGAACAGGGTGACTTGATGTGTTCAGTACTATGGATAACATCAGACACCAGACCCTCAAGAGGAACCAAGGGTCGATATGACGATAGGAGGCAAATCCTCTTCTTTTCTTGTAGACACTGGAGCAACTTTTTCTTGTATAAGGAAGGGAAAATATCCAATGTCAGGTATTGCCATGAATGCTCAAGCATTCTCTGGAGTTATGAATGTAGTTCCTTTTACAGATAATGTACCTGTTTCTATAAGGGAATGTGACATGTCTTTCCCCTTGTTATAGTCACGACAAATGCCAGTTAACATTCTGGTTAGAGACTTGATGGCGAAACTTAACATGACAATTTCATTCACGGACTGAAGGATAGTGTACTCCACTCCAGGAATACGCTCCCGTAGATCCGGAAGTCTTCATGTATGGAGTGAGCAGTTTATTACCATGGGTGACTGGATTAGTAGGGAAAGTTGTGAGGATACCTGATGAGTTTTTATTTAGACCACAGGTACGTATGTTTATTTATTTATTTATTTATTTATGATTTATTTACTTGCATTGCGCCGACCGCCCGTGGTCATCGGGCGCAGACGAAAAGACAAAGACAGACAGGGAGCAAAACAGTGATCACAGGAAAGTAACATGTACCAGAGTTGTTAAAGCATTTCAAGCCCAAAGAGGAATTACCTCATTAAGGTTTACTTGAAGAGAATAGTTTTGAGCCTCTTCCAGAAGGCAAGGTAGTTAGTCTCCAGCCTAAGCCTGGTCAGAGGTTTGTTCCAGTTGGTCGCTACACAGTTTGGTAATGCTCTACCCATGCTGTGTTCTTTCTTGTGCATCATACCCATTATTAGTCCCTGGGCTTCTGATCTTAGTGCCCTGGAGGGGTTATGGAGGATGATTTTAGATTTCAAGTAGGATGGCGCTTTGAAATACAAACAATTATGTGTCAGGGACATTGATTTAAATTGTATGCAATCTTCAATTTTCAACTAGTGAAGTTCATGTTTGGCTTCACTAATGTGTTCACTTCTTGCTTTTTGTTTGATTGTTCTAATCGTGTTATTTTTAATCAGTAGAAATGTGTGCATACTTTATTTACTAGCACCTATGAGGAGTGCATTTCCATAGTCTAGGCACGATAAGATGGTGGCTCTAGCTATTGTAGTGCAGTTTTTTCACTGAGCAAGGGTCTAATTGCTTTGAGCAGTCTTACGTAGTAGTTGCAGTTTTTACTAACGTACATTGCTTGGGCATCCGCGTTCAAGGATGCTTCTAATGTCATGCAAAGTGTTTTAACCTTGCCCGAGACCTCAGTATGGGATTCTTTGATTTTAAATGCTTGGTAGTCAGCAGAAAGTTTGGCTCGAGCCTGGGTGGAACCGAAGACCATTAGCTCGGTCTTGTTGCTATTTAAGCACATCCAATTATTGTCCATCCAGTCTTCTATATTTTTATAAAGATCATTCAATACTGCACTGTCCTTGGCATAGTCCCCACTCAGTTCTATGACTAACTGAGTGTCATCAGCATATTTGGTGAAAAATACCTGGAGACGGTCTAGAAGCTCACACAAGAATCGAATGAACAGGTTGAAGAGCAATAGTGAGAGGCTTTCACCCTGCGGTACGCCACAGAAGATATTGGATTCGGATGAGAATTTGGCTCCCCAATGTACTTGAGAGATTCTAATCTCAAGGAAGGAGGACAGCCAACTTATTGCTTCCTTGGAGCAGTTGGCAACTTTTTCAAGTGCTTGTTGAAGTAACTGGTGATCTAGCAGATCAAACGCAGCAATGAGATCCAGCAGGACTAGTAGGCCAGCCTTACCCTTGTCCATGATCCCCAGCATTCTGGTCTGCAAGTCCAACATTGCTGTCTTGGTGCTATAGACGGCTCGGAAACCCGAATGTTGTGGGTGTAGGATCTTGGGACTTTCAACATATTCCTGAAGCTGTGCGGTTGCTATCCTGTCCATAACTTCAAGGGTGAAGTTACAGTTCGTGATCAGTCTCAAATTGTTTGGGTCACATTGGTCTAAGTTGGGCTTTTTTACCAGAGGTGTAACAGTGACCTTTTTTATATTTCTTGGTACTATTTGGTCACGAAAGGAGGTGTTTGCTGAAAATTGAATTTCTCCTAGCCTTCGGCGGTCATCGTTACTACTTGTTGACTGGATTTAGGTTTGTTGGCTTGAGCAGTACTATGCGTTCTCTAACTTTAATGATTTTATTAACAAAGGCTGCCTGCGTGTTCTCACATTCAACTTGGAATGGTGTGATGGCAGGGGCTAATGCCTGGGGCTTGTCTATGGATTAGAGGATTTCAAAATGTTTACCTGCTGAATTAGCAGAGGCGTCAATTTGACTATTAGAATAGTTCTTCTTTGCCTCATTGATATTATTGTTGTAGGATTTTTAAAAGTTTTTCCAGCTAATCTTGTTGCAGTCAGTTGGGTTCTTTAATCAACGTGTTTCGCTGCATTTTTTTTTCCCTTTTTTGGATTGCCAGTTCGGAGGTGAACCATTTTTGGTGATTGAGATTAGGTCTGACTGTTTTTTCCCAGGTGGGAGCTTTCTGATTTATTAGTGTGAGCATCTGCTGATCATATTTTTCAATGATGGTGTCACAGGAATAATTTTCGTTAATGTTGGCTAAGATGCTGTTTACGCAGAGTTGTAGGTCCGATCTCTCAATATTTTTGAAGTTCCTAGAGAAGATTTTCTTAGCTTAATTTGCAGGTTTCCTAACTGGCAAAGGTATGTTTAGATTGAAAAATACTTTAAAATGGTCTGTCCATATACAAGGGGTAGTCACATTGCTGTTTGTCTCTATGTTATTAGCAATGACCCAATCCAGTTGGTGACCATTAAGCATGGTGGGGTCAGAGTTCAGTACGTTAAACTGTATTTTTTGCAGGGTTTTTTCAAGCGTGATGGCTTCTTATCTTTTGGGTCTCCACACCATCGATTTAGGTCTCCAAGGATGATCGTGGATTTGTTTTGTCTTTTCAGCGAGTTAGCTAGATGTATAAGTTCATCGTTGAACTCAGAGACTATGGAGGGAGGTCTGTAAATAAGTATTAAATTAATGCAGTTGTTGTCTGTGGGACAATATTTTAGATGTAATGTCTCGCAACCAAGAACAGGTGATGTGGTTGGGAAGACAGGCAGTGAATCTTGTGTTATCATGGCTACCCCTCCCGCTTTCCCACTGACTCTATTAGTGTAGTGGATGGTGAAGCCTGGTGGCACTGCCAAGCAGTACGTTGGTCCTATGGGGTCTTGTAACCATGTCTCAGTGATACACATAATAACAATATTCTCTGCCAGTACAAGATCATTTATACACGAGGCATGTTGGTTGAGGGAGTGTGTGTTCAGTAGACATATTTTTAGGTCTTTGGTAGTTGGATGAGTTGGAATTTCATCCTTAAGTTTAGTTTTGGTTACTGGGCTGGTGGTCTTGTATGTGGGGGCTTGTGGATATGCCTTGTGTGCTGCTATCGGCGTGCATGGGGTCTCTGGTTTAGCGACTTGGTCAGGAGCCAAACATAGCACACTACTGTAGGCTCTGTCCAGAGTCTCCAGCGCCTGTGCATGTATGAGGAAGAAGGACATATTATCCCCATAGAATTGGAAGCAGAATAGTACAAGGGGAAATAGCAATGCTCGAAGGAGTGGGTGACAAAGGCAGAGAATGGAGAACAGAGATAGCTTTTGAGGAAGGATACAGATTGACTGACTTTACAGATAAAGATATGTGCAGAGATGAACGTATAGATGATGAGCTAGTGTTTTTACATATTGAATAAAGATTAGAAAAGGGAAGTCCCACAGTGAATGGCACTGATGCAGAACAAAACAGTGCTCTTTTAGGAAGACCTAGAAAAGCTGCCAATTGTCCTTTGGACTACCTGCCCATATGATGTTGGCCTATAGAAGGGAATAGGGGAGGTTAAAATAAAACTCAAGCCAGGAGCAAATTTACATCGAGCAAAACAGTATCTGATGTCTCGAGAAGCTGATGAAGGCATATTCAAGACTCAGCATTCATGAAACAGGGCATGCTAGTGCCATCGGAGTCCCTGTCCAACACTACAGTGTATCCGATCAAAACATCTAAAGGATGGTCAGGTACATTCATCCAGGACTTGCATCCTCTAAATCAGATTGTAGAAGGAGAGTTTCCATTAGTTCTGAATCCAGTGACAATATTGTGCAGCATTGCAGTTAAAGTCAAGTATTTCACTGTGATCGATTTGAAAAATGCATTGTTCTCAATCCCGTTGCCCAAAGACTCACAAGATCTTACTTCCTTTACGTTCACACAAAAGAGACTAAAATATACTTGTTTACCTCAAGGATACTGCGCGTCCCCGTCAATTCTCAATAGGGTCCTACAGACGGATCTAGGTAACATTGAGCTCAAGAGTGTGGTGATTCAGTACGCAGATGACATTTTAATTTGTATTGAAACAGAAGGTGAATGCTGGCAGGACTCTGCTTAGTTATTGAATGTGTTGGCAAACAAAGGATACAAGGTAGATAAGAGAAATTACTGTATTGCCAGGAAGAAGTATTGTACATAGGCCAGTTGATTTCACTTGAAGGAAAGAAAGTGACAACTGAGAAAGCTGAGGCTATTATGAAAACACCAAATCCAAATACGGTGAGCAAATGCAGCAATTTCTGGGCCTGTGCAATTATTGTAGGGCCTGGGTGTTCGACTACGGCACATACACTAAACCACTTTTACAAGCCATTATGAACGCAAAAGCTGGTAAGGAAAAAATAGAATGGACTGAAGAAATGGAGGAAGAATTTAAGGCGTTAAAAAGAGCAATTTGTACTGCTCCAGTTTTAGGGATTCCCAATTATGGCGAGGAATTGTATTTGTTTTCACATACTAATGGCTCAGTAATGACAGCAGTACTCACACAAAGAACAACATTAGGGTACAAACCTATCACAGTGGTATTTTAGATCCAGTTATGAATGGACACTTTCCATGCAATCAATCTTTGGCTGCTGCCGCATTTGCAATTGAGAAGTCCACAACTATTACCATGGGCTGTGCCATGACGCTTTTTGTGGAGCATGCCTTATTTGCCATTTTAGAGAAGCCCAAAAGTACATTGACATCACAAAGAGCCTTGGCGAATGAAGTGATGATTTCTAACGCAGCGATCAAATCTGTGAGGGTTAAAATAGTGAATCCAGCCATTTTTGTAGCTGAACCCTTAGAAGAAGGTGATCACATACATGACTGCACTAATTATTGAATTCCATGATGATATACCAAGAGTGAAAGAAAATGCTCTAGCGGGACGGGCGATGCCCTTTATTGATGGTTCATCAAAAATTGACCAAATGAGTGGGGAAAGACATTTAAGAGCTACAGTTGTGAGACACAGATTAAATGGTGAATTTGAGGTATTGGCAAGTGTAAGACTACCATCTCACTTTTCGACACAGGCAGCATCATTAGTAGCACTTATTGTTGCACTCGAGAAACATGAAGATCAGGAAGTGACAATGTACAGTGACTCTGCCCATGTGACATCAACCGTACATGCAGGGCTTTCACCCTGGAAAAGCACAGGTTATCTCTGCGCAGGCATCACTCCAGTGCAGCATGCATCTCTACTGGACAGGCTCATTAAGGCACTACAACTCCCAGTAGCCATAGTAGTCTTAAAATGCACCTTGCATACTAAACAGACTTTATCTCTCGTGGAAATTAAGCTGCAGATTTGGAAGCCAAAAAGGTTGCATATTCTTCTGAAATTATGAGTTTTGATACTGAGAATGTTAAAGACGTATTGTTTAGAAGTATGCTGGTACGAGAGGGATTTAATATGCTGTCAATCACACAACTAATAGAGATACAGTGAGTTGAAACTCGCACTCGAGCAGTTGCATTACCCCGCACATATAACCTGAGAAAGTCCCACTGCCACCATTGCAGTAGACTGGTTTGTTCCCAATCTATTGGAACACCTTACATGATTCATTGCAAATTGTATCGTGTGTCAGAGGTTTACAGCTGGGCATACAATGAGAAGAATCAGAGGAGTAATAACTCGACCAAATGGTCAGTTTAAGCATTTGCATATTGATTACATTGATAGGCTGCAGAGATGTAATGGATACATGTATCTCTAGTGGTGGTGTGTCCCTTTTCTAGGCTAATCAAACCTAATACTTGTACACACCCTGATGCCACTTGCGCAGTCAAGTTTTTAGTGAGCAAAGTATTTCCGAGCTGGGGTGTGTGCCGAGTACTGAGATCCGATAATGGGCCACATTTTGTCAATTAGCTATTTGAACAAATAGGACTTCTATTGAGTATAAAACACACATTTTCTTCTGCTTTTAACCCACAAGCAAATGGGATATGTGAGAGACTCAATGGCCGCCTAAAAGAAAGGATAGCCAAGATCAGATTAACTTTGAAAAAGCGATGGCTATATTGCCTAGCACTTCCCTTGTATGCCCTTCGAAATCAGCCAGGCTCAGACCATCATCTTACTCCCCATGAGTTAGTGACAGGCCTTGAATGAGGGCGCCTCTTACGCCCCCATCTAGAGTCAAGTGTTATGCCCAGAGTGTAGCACAGACTCTATGTGATGAAATGCACGATTATTTGACATGTATGCCTACCAGTGCTCCTTTCATTGCAGATCAAATCAAGCATCAGAAGGAGGGGTTGAGGAACACGGAAGAGGATGGCCCAGTAACCGAACCAAGCAAATTATTGCCTCAACCAAAGTTGTATGTTGATGATCAGGTGCTCATACGGAATTTCACTCGTAAATGGCATGAGCCGAGATTTAATGGTCCATTTAATGTTGAGGAAGTTTCCCTTATTGCAGATAGGGTATCAGGAAGTTGAACTTGGCTACATTTGAGTGATGTGAATATCTAAAAGGCGAGACCCTCCCTCTAGCACCCGATGACTGGGAAGCAAGACAATAAGAAGAATTGGTGCATGTGCAGACTCGATTGATGACTAACAAAAAGGACGACAAAACAGCATGTGGTTAGCAAACATTTCTTTTGGACTGGAATTCATTGGACACTCCTTAGAATTGGGAGGAAGTGCATGGACTTGCTGCAAATTCCAGATGCTAAACGTCTCTTTAGGAGGGATGTCAACATTCTCACCTTTCTTCATGGCCCGAAGAATAGCCCAGTTATAAGAAGACTCTTGATTGCGATAATTGAGCAGATTGTGTGACTCCTTTTATGCCTGATATCTATATGCCTGTGTCTTATCTTATTTCTGTACCTTACTTTGCAAAGCATTTATTTTCCAAATGTTCCAATTAAAGACACACCACCTGTGATTTTTCCCAGTATAAGTACAAATGATGATAATTTCTTTGACCTCTTTCACCATGTCAAACTGCGTAAGAGGAAGGCAGAAGAAGATAGTCAGGGAATAAATACCTATCTTAACAATTCGGCTCACTTGGGGAATAATATGTGGTACCAATACATGCGAAAGGTGGGGGAGAGGGCATCTGATGAGAAGTGCTACATCTGCTCTCTCATCCCCCATGCCATGAGTACAGTAAGAACTTAAGAACTTTCATTTCAAACGAGATGTCGGCGCAAGATTAGAAGTCTCTCAGTCATCTAGCAGCATGTACTAGTAGAGGACAGTTTCACGAGTACTGGGCAACCTTGCGATGGAGATCAAGACAGTTGTTTCCATACCAGGATGATTATATCAAGACAACACACATGGAAAAGAAGCCTGGATGGACGATAGGATGCTCGTGAATCCTGTTGCAGGACAAGATAAGGCGATCATTGAAGAAATGAAGAAGATGAATTGCTCCGACATGACAGAAAGGGCTAGAATACCTGTATGCTGGGAGCGTTCATAGCTACTAATCTATGGAAAAGTAAGTACAACCAAAGGATGGGAAGATGGGATGATGTCCTGTGAAGCTCATCTGCTGAGGAAGGAGGCAGTGCAATAAGTGCAGAAAATACATGATGGGTGTTTAAAGTCATGGGCCAAGTACTCTAAACCGCTGACATGGGTGAAAGACGAAGCAGGTCCCATGACTGTAGTCCCATTGGTTAATGTGACATTGTGCTTTCAGCACAAGAGAAAAAATCTAGTTGGAGAGAATAAGGGGTGCAAAACCATAATTGACGTTCAGGAATGAGGAGCGGGACGGCTGTCTTACTGTATTGATATTGGGCCTGCATACCTAGAGCATGCATGAAACTGCCCAGGAATTGGTGAGTAGTGTGCTCCTTGGTATTCGTCCATCTTCCAGCATTGGTGATCCCACAAAGTGATCTGAAAATTGAAGGATTTCCAAAAGTGGACGAGCACCTGAGAAAAAGAAGGTCACTTGAACTCCAGCGGATGAAGAGAGAGAACTATTTCTCACAAAAATCACTAAAGGCATGTGAAGACATTCCTGATGAGCACAAGCTATTCAGAAAGACTGTGATGATGCTGATCTATGTGTATGCCTGGAATTCAAACAGCAGTGAATGCCAAATGGCTACAGATCACCAGATGGGAGCTGCTGCAAACAATCAATGCAACTATAAAAGGATTTAATGCCATAAAAGAAGAGCTGAGGGACATAAGATTGACGACCTTTCAGAATAGGTATGTCCTTGACATGATTACAGCAATGTAAGGAGGTGTTTGCGCAAAGATCGAGCCATCATATTGTACATTCAAACCATCTCACGATGGGGAGAACAGAAGCTGTATCAGTGTTGACAGAACTACACACACAAATGGAGGAGGAAACAGAGGCCATTGGAGATGACAGTTGGTTCTCACTCCTATTTTAATGGATTTCTTATTGGATGGTGAATGTATTCAAGTTACTTGGAGCAATATTGGTGCTAATGATGTTTGGATTCTGTATCATGAGGATATTCATTGGACAATGCAAGAAAACAGCAGAGAAAGCAGTGGGAATGAACATCATGATTGGCACGAAGGATGAACCAGAAGACAATGTGCTGACCGATAGTGCCATTAGAGATTTTATTAAAGCAAGCATTGTGGCACCTAAAGGAACAATATTCTGGTATCCAAAAGATCGTATGAATTATGTGGGACGCTGGGTCTTCTGTACCCCAAGTGGAGAATGGAAGTACATGACCTGTAGTGTGGATGAACATATCAAAAATGCAGGCACCCTGAGGGGGGTGATGAAGATATGGATACCCAGGAAACCATTCTTCAAGAAAAGATACAAAGAAGCAGGAAAACTTGAGGAGATGGTCGATGACTCGACCAGAGGGGGGAAAGTAGATGAGCAGATGTACATATCTGCAGGAGATCCCGCTGTCATGATTCCTGCCCCTCATGTCCCCAGCCCTCCAAGATGTCAGGCTGGAGCCAGGCCACCTTCACCTACATGGCCCTCAAGGGCCTCTCCATCCCTCCAAAGACCCACTTGGAGTCAGACTTGGCACTTGTGGCACCAGACTCATTCACTCCCATAGGATAACATTGGGGATTGGACTTGCAGTGCATTGATGGGGACAAGATGGATGCCCCCACATATTTCGGTTCCCAGAACTGCATGTGCAGTCTAGTCTTTTGGGTGTGGTTCAGCCCAGAGACACCTGGGATACCCAGAGACTATTTAAGCCACGCCCAGGCTGAGAAACATGCTTTGTGTTTTCTGCACCTGCAGCGTGACACTCACTGTGTTCGGATCGGTCTCCAGTAGGCCTGCATCTTTCTTCTGCGCTCAGCACCTGCAAGAACAAGAACACCATTAGGAACAGCCTTACCTTGCAGCACTTCTGCCCATCATTCATCACTCCTTCTGTTCTGCGGGCATCTTCGGCGGTGTCTTTCCCATCCCGGCATGCCGCTTCCTAAGGAAAAGGGAAAAGAACAGAACAAGGCATTAGTAAGCTTTCTGCAAATCTTCCCTTATTTTTAAATACTGTTCGAGCTTCAAACGCTTACCTGAATCCCAGCCGCTCTGGGGGAACTCTGTCTCCGGAACTTCTCATCCATCTGCAAGAGGGGAAAGACACTCCAGGTTAGCGTGGAAACATCTAGAGGCACCGCATACTGCGCTTACTCACCGCATTTGTTCTTCATAACCGGCATCCACGCTGAAAACGTTGCAGCACCTAAAAGACACAGAAAAAGAACAAATAAAAAAGGGGTGCATCGCGCATTGTGCTCTCACTCACCTTCAGTGCTACTCATCTCAGTAACACGCCGCCATCCCCGGACGCCGGCCATCATCTAAGGAAGGAAAGGAACGAAGTTAGAGAACTGTTCAAAAGACTCATTATACTTACCTGTCGGACTCTTGCCAGTGAAGTAACTAGGCAGCAACGAGCCCGCATCAATCAACGCGCCCCTGCGCTGAAGCAGTACAGAGAGCACACTATCAAAGAAAACAAGGTGAGCTGTGGATCAAAGGGAAGGGTTGGACCCCAGGAAAGAAGGGGTTCAAGCACACAGAGACAATAGGGAGTTAAACTCTACCAATCCTGTGTTTCAGGCCCAGTCTCCAGTCGAATAGCCTCCAGGGAAGGGTTTGAGGTTGTAAGAGGTCAGACCAGGCTGAGTGACGGCCCCGTGGATACCAGGTGAGCGTTACACCCGCCCCCCTACCTCCTTTGTATTGGAGACATGAGACTATGCCTTGTCTGATTCCAGCTGTCCTACCAATACGGAAGCAAGGGTTTGGAAGAAGGTACCCATTGAGACAACCTTATTGAATTCATCCACGAGGTAATGGCAGCCTGCAGGAAGAGATCCCTGAAGAAATATGAGAACTAACTAAGAAGACGGATTGATGACGTCACAAGGAAGTGTGCATGAAGTCCGGAAGTATTGAGTGAAAACAATGTATGGATCCCAAAGAAGAAATTATGAAGTAATGAATTAGGTGACCTTTAAAGTGTAAGAAAAGAAGATTACATGATAGAAAATGCTGAACAAATCAGAAACATGAAGAATGTACAGATGTTGAAAAGCAAGATAGATGAAGTCATCGTATAGGCAAGCTATAAGTGGTAAATAGAACGCAGGCGAAGCCTCCATTGTACAGAAACTGGACATTAGTATCATGACATAACTAGGCCAAAAGCCATGGAGAAGAAATGAAGGCTGTTCGCAGTTGAACAAACAAGGTGCTGAAGCAGCATTGCAAGGCTGTCTGGCTTTAAGTCAAGATCCAAGGAATCGAGGTCAGCTATCTATGCTGGAGTAGAACATGTTTGCGTGGGATGAATCCTCTCACGTTAAGGTGCAAGAAAGAGCACAGAAGTCTTAATTCATTATAGACATTTAAAGCTTGCAGAATGAGCAGAGTCATGGTCTCCTGTCACCTGGGTAGAAGCTGGAAATAGGGCTTGAACTTGGAGTTCCAGACACGATAGCGAGTGCCCTCACTCACGCTGAATTCCTAGGATATGAATACTCTGCAAGTCCAAGTACAAAGACAATTTTATGGCAGGAGGCATGGGTGATGAGAGATGTGGGGCTAATTGGATGGCGAGGCAGTTCCATGCCCTATCTCCCTGCACCTGGATCTTGGCTTATGTGTTGCTAAATGAACTGCATGTTCCAGACAAGGCACAAGCATACCAAACCAAATGCATTAGTCCATATAACGCAGGACCTTATAGCTTAAGAAACCAATGAAACACTGAGTAACTGATGTTTCTGAAATGACATGTTTGAAGAGGTAGCCATAAATTGTCTGATAAAGGACAGCCAATAAGAATCCAAGCTCCTATATGATTATATATCTAGATGTTTCCCTTAACCAATCTTAACCCGTGATAGGTTTGTTACTATTGCCATGTAGAATGGCGTCATTATAACATTTTGTGTGGAAATTGCAGAGAATGAGCATGCGTCCGTTGATGTTCGTTGTAACCTCCCTGTTTTAGATAATTGCTAATAAAACAGAGACTTGCCATCTTCCTGAGTTTGTCTGGTTATTTGGACTCAGAATGACTCTGGTGTAATCCTATCCAGTAACAGACACACATTCCAAGGGCCTAAAGGTCACAAGGCTGTACTTGACAGTGGCTTTGGCTTTTTATGGTTATGCTGGATCTGTCCCTGGCATATCAGGATTTGTAACATCTAATTGACGTAACACAGCACATCCGAAAGACTGCAATTTGGGGCGAGTCTATTCTTAAGCCATTTCTATGCTAGAATGAATTGGTCAGTCACCCGTTCAACTTAATTTCAGTGCTCCTCAATTCTTTACTCCATACCCATGTTTCTATGGTGGGCCAACCCAAACCCACACCACCCTGCTCCCGCAAACCCCCTCTCTTTCCCACCTTTCCGTCCCAGTGAGCTCATTACAGTTAGCCCTGCTTCACCTGTCTTGACCTGGGCTTGCTTCTTTGCTCAACTTGGGGCGTCTCTGCTCTCTGGTAAATACTACAGCCTTCTACAGGGAGCAAGACACCGTCCATCCTTCACCTTTTGTTCCTTCTTTGCTCTTTACAGTGTACCCCTTTATGTTGCCTAAAAAAACGCATTATCTGTATCTCTTTTTACTTACTCGTAATTTGATAAAAAGTGACGCTCAGTGCTTTATTTCAGTACCGGTGGGCTTACAATTCGTATACGTTCTATTTATAATGTGTATGTGTCCTCCTTTAGTTGGCATTCTCCATACACTGTTCCAAAGGTTACAGGAGAAAGCTGAATTTTCGCAAGTCAATTGGCAAAGGTGCGCTGCTGCCAGTTCATCGTGTATTATCTGATACCATCAAAGGGTCAACCTTCTCTTTTTTTAAAGCCCTGGAAAAGAGATCAATACTTCCCTAGCACACATTCCTCGCGGGCGAAACAGGGGGCCTCGCTGTACGGAAGGAACCATAATGAGCGCTGTGGGCCCCTTCGGCAGATCTCTCCTGTTCGCCAGCAGTTTACAAGCTGGGAAAGGAATTTATTTAGGGGAGATGACAAGTGTTCCCAGTCCAAAACTCTCAACATAGGACTGTATATGACTCGGGATTTCCAGACTTTTGATTGTTAGGGTGAGTGTAATGACAAACGAAATGAGCACAAGACCAGTGTGCATTGCATGGATCTCATACTTACTTTACTATCAGAAACAGACACATATAAAACGAAATGGTGGTCATTCTTATGTTTCCAAAGTGCTCCATGATTTTATCCAAAGCAGCTAGCAACTCGCAATGTATGTGTCACTGTCGCCTTTTTCACAGGTGATTTATTTACAGAATGAGGGTGATTTACTATGTATATGCTGAGGCTGCGATTCTGGTGGAAGCGCAGTGAGCATGCTAAGCAGTATACATTGTTGCGCATTTTCCTGACATCGAGGCACCACGCTTGTTCTGAAGTGGGCCTGGGACTCTGCGCAGTGCACAACTGTGCACTGTCTGAAATCTCACTGTTTTCGGAAATAACAGTGGATTGCTAAGTCTCTGAAGCATTTCTGTTAAATTGCATGGAAATTACAATTTAACAAAAGTGCTGCTGAGAACAGGCGAGCAGTGGTTTGCTCGCTTGTCTGGGTTTGCTTGCTTCCATGAATGCAAAGCCATGTTACTGTGTGGTGACAAGCATTGGATGGAGGTGGTGCATACTAAAGACGTTCACATTTTGTTTTATAAAGGCTATTTTGAAATGGGCATGTTGGTATAGTGCACCTGTATTTTGGTTTTGGTTTGAAAGCTTTGCGCGTGATATGGGCCCTTCTTATAAGAAGGTTTTGGTCTAATGAAGCAGGAGACTTTTTCAAATCAAAACAAACAATCAACATATATCTATCTACGTGTTCAATGAAAAAACTTTGTTAACCCCTTAAGTGCCAGGCTATTATTGAAGTCTATGTAAAAAGGATGAGTATACTCGTCCTTGGCACTTAGGGACGTTATCGTGAAGTTGCACTAATAAAAAAAATGTGCAATTCAATGAAAAAAACTTTCTGAAAGGGATGTTATGGTTACAAGTAAAACCGAAAACCCCCAGAAATTTGCCAGTTATGGTAAGCTAAGCCACCATAACTCACACCACCACCGTGCAATGCTAATACAAACATGCAGTACATGAAAGATGACATCACAAATGTCATTGATATCACTGATAACATCACATATCTTGGCCACTTATTTTTGTTTATTGACATGTCTAGGCTAGTTTTTATTTTTACTAACAATGAGAAATGTTAAAATTGAAAAGGTGCTATATATATAAAGTGATTTCCATACATGTGATATGACCTCCTAGTGCATATACATGGGGCAATAAGCAGACCTCAAACACACAATTCATATGTGCACATGATAATCAACTTTAACGTTATTGTAACTTTTTGGAGCTGTTGTTTCTTCTTTACTTTAGTTTCCCTATATTTGGCTCTAATTTGTATGCATTCTGGGCTTTTTTATGAATTTGTTGTGTTAACACAAGTATGTCATAAGTTTGAAATTGTTAGCTATTTATTCCATGTTTACCATTTTGGAACACTTTGATGAGGTAACATTTATCATTTTACTATCGGAAATTACCAGATTGAAACTATTGTACTTTTTTGGTACATGCTGCAGTCATTTCCTATGTGTATTTATGATCAGGTTCCTGTATTAACAACAACACTCGAATATAATGTTTTCTTTAGATGAGAATATTCTTTAATACATTAAGTAGTTTATGATAGGTCTCCTGATCACCCTTGAAATCTTGTTACCAACAATATAAACCCTACCCCTTGTAAGGACTGTTTATGAAAATTATGTAAATATGTGAGGTTATCAGTGATGTCATCAATGACATTTTTTATGTCAGCTTTCATGTACTGCGTGTTTGTCTTAGTAGTGCACGGTGGTTCAACGTGTTATGGTTGCTTAGCATATCATAATTGGTGAGTTTCTGGGGGGTTTCGGTTTTACTTGTAACCATAACATCCCTTTAACACAGTTTTTTCTTTGAATTTCATAGCTTTTTAGTAGTGCAACTTAACCATAACGTCTCTTTTTTTCAGTTAATATCATGGGTTTTTACCAGTGCACCCTAATTTGCTACAACTTACTAATGTCATACCCCAATATAGCAAAATTGTAATCCAATTTAAAATGTTATACTTTTAAACTCCTCTGTTCCCCACCTTCTAGCATAATTTTTAACACTTCTATACACTTTTGCTACTTTTTCCACTGTTTTTGTGCTTGTTGATGTTTGCGAATGTCTGACATAATCGCAGACATTTTGGACAGTGTCACATGGCTACACACATGCGCAGTATTATGACATGTCCGTGAACGCATCCACACTTTGCAAACAAGTCCGTGCTTCGTGAACAGTTTGGAAATGCATTTTCTGATGATCTCTGAAGTTTGAAGCTCAAAACGTACCCTTGCACATCTCCAACACCTATTGGTATTCATTATAAATTAACAATCTAGCATACAGCATATACTTGGAAGAATATTAGGAAAACTGCTATTTACCTTAAAATGGCATCAGCCATTGCCATCCCTCATCCCCAAGAGGATCCACCAGCTGGAGGACCTACACAACGAAAGAAGCGCAATACTTCAAAAGACAAGAAGACCAGGAAGATGAGGTAGAAGAAGTCCCTACCTCTAACACCCAGAGAGAATCATGGGTGTGGCAGTTCTTCGCCACTGTTGGAAATGTACCAAAGGCTAAAGCTACCAAAGTGAAATGTACTGAATACTCAATCGCGGACAGCCTGGGCAGTACTCCTACAGGACCACCTCCATGCAGCGCCACACCAAATCCAACCACTGCAATGCTCACAGAAAGGCTGTTCCTTTCTTAGGAAGTAGTAGGCTGTCTTCCTCTACCTCATCTTCCTCAACCAATGCTGTAACCACACAGCCTACTTCTGTGGGACATAAAGTCTCAACAGCTACATTGCAAGCAATAAAAGAGGCTGTCGATCCATATCTTTTGAAAAAAAACAACAGTACTCTGTATATACTGCAACACACCACTCTGCAGCGGGGAAGACTTTTGAAGTGATTTTTGCTGTAATCAAGGAGCATAACAAACCCTGCCCTCTACCTTAGATTTAACAAATGCACATCATCTTGCCCTGTCCACCTGCCTCTCCATCTGTTTGATTGGTGCCCCTTCCCTCATTTCCTACCCCACCTTACTTTCAGACCTCTCCTGCAATTTTCTTTTAAAAAAAAAATAGAAAACCCCACAAAAAAGATTCCTTTACGAACCATCTTTCACAGTTAAAAAATAGAACTAAAAAAATAAGCTAATAGACTCGAACTACTTTACATTTTTCAGTAAAGTAGTTTGATTCAATAGGATTCTCCAACATTCCCATTAGCATTTTCTACTATGCTAATTGAAATAATGCACAATTGTATACTAGAGAAAAAGATAAAAGCACAAAACCAAATTTGTCCAAAATTCTTCTCTCTAGTATACAATAAACACCAAAATCCATTGCCGTTTATAACTATCCACAGTCTGCGCATTCCCCTGTCTAGCCCATGCCTTATTAGAAAATCTGAATTGCACATGCACACCATCACACAAAACAGCCCTTCTACTCTTTTTAATGTTATATTCGTAAAACTCCTGCATTGCCTGCTTTAATGCTTTAAACCATCCACACATGTATCCACCAATCACTTAAAATAAACTCTTCTGGCCTATCAACATATTAAACGTCCACCCACCAACTGCCACTGAACAATGTTCTATAAATCTTTTGCATCTACATTTTTCATATTTATACCAAACCATTGCACATAGTGCTTCTACAAATCCACATATGCATTGTGCAGTAACAGAAGTGCATACATAAAAGGGGCATGATGGATGCACAAGTGCTCATGGGAGCACAGGAGGAAAATGCCAAAGGATCTCAAGGTGGGAGGCCACTAGCTAACTGCTGGGGCAGTGGAGTCCCAAGACTGGGGTACATCGTAACCGTTATGTCCTTTTAACAGAGTTTTTTCTGTCAATTTAAAACATTTCTATAAGTGAAAATGTTTCATAATGTTACATCACTGTATATAAGTTATTAATAATTCCTCTTTTAACATATATGAAAGAACTATAAACCTCCTTTAACAGACATATTTCTTGCAATAGATACTTATGTGAGTCACTACCAGCAGAGCATACCCCAATAGGCAAATCAGAGTAGACATTGTCCTTGCCAAAAGCCAGTCCTTTGTCCATGGCAGAAAGGTTATATCACTATTGTTTGTACTTACATTTTGACAATTTCAAAAAGTAAAACACAGGACAGATTTCCAAAAGCATCCTTTCAGGTCCATGCTGATGCTCCTCGCACACCTTTGCTATAATCCCATCCAGCACTCCAGGCTGCAGCCGAAATAAGATTTCTTTCCCCGTTTAAACCTTCAGCTTCAACCATGATGCATGCCTGAAACTTTGCTGCAATCCCGTCAAGGACCCCGGGCTGCAGTCACAAGCCAATTTATTTTTCTCATTTAAACCTACAGCTTCAGCAATGCCGTATGCCCCAATAAGTAAATCATTTTGCGCTTTTTGTCTCGCTGTGAGGATCAACCCCTGGATGTAGTCCTAAAAGTCTACACAGCGCATACAAAGGCAGTGACCCTGTATAGAGCACCATTATGGGGTTTCCTAAAAGCTCCTGAGATCCAGATCAAGGAGACCAAGTTCTTTAGAAGGCTATTGGGACTCCCGGGATCCGCTCCCTGTATCTCTATACATAGGGAACTAGGAATGGATTTCTGGAAGAACCAATGAACCTTGGCTCCGATTACAGTTTGGCTTCGTCTTTGGATGAACGAACATGGCAATTTATGTAGTTTTCTCATGAGGATGCTAATGGCAAGGGATAACTGGAAAAAAATCCCATGGCTGTTCTTCATTGAAAAAGCTTTGTCCCGAAGTAATATCCGGGTACTCTCTCCACCTGATAACCTGTTGACCACTGGCCAAATGAGATCCTATAAAATAATCTTAGGTCATGCAATGAAGCAGAAAAAGGATTTCACAGAGTTTGCTACTGATTCGGATAGAGCACATGCAGTGATCATCAGGGTGAATGAGATCCAGCCCGATCGCCTATGGGGTTCTAAAACGGGAGATCGTTGGCTGATCAAACGTGCCAGATTCGACAGCCTACAGCTGAGAGGAACAACAGCTAAATGGCTTGGGTATCCTAACATACCAGGATGCCAAGCATGCAGGGCAGATAGATAGGATCTGAAAAACCTCCTACTGTTCTGATCACCTTCCAACACTGTTAGATGGTCTACTCTTTTGCCGGTCCTTAGATCGACTAATATCTGCTCCTAAAGGCTGGCAGTGCTGTTGTCTAGGCTGCAGACTATGTATTGACAGCGTGGGAATTATCATTTTTGAAAAGAGCCATGTACCAAAGAAAAGGGATCTTGGCCCAAATAAATCAAAATAAAGTGCACAGTGCATAGTTCATGGATCATAATAATTCAATCTTTAGAATATGAATCAGATAATATGAATTGGTTGCATTTTGTTGGTTCCTTTTTTTGCGGAGTAGTGTTTTAAAATTGTCTTTTTAAGCTATGGACACTGTATTTTATAGTGAGGAGAAATGGTACATTTTGATATGTACTGTGTTTGTATTTGTATGTGTTTGATGGATTCATTGATAGGAATAAAGATATTTGACTGACTGACTGACTGTAAGTCAAAGTAGTCATTGGTCCTTGCTGGGCCAGGTCCAAGCACCAAACTTATATCACTATTCTGTGTGCTGCTGCTCACGGCAGACAATATATATCGCTATTTCTTGTACTTGCATTTCCACACTTTCAAAAAAATAAAACAAAGGACAGATTTGAAAAAGCATCCTTTCAAGTCGTGCTGATGCTCCTCACACATGTTAGTTGTCATTCACTACAGCATTTCAGGCTGTAACCACAAGCAAAATATTTCTTCCTATTCAAACCTAAGCTTCGCCCATGCTGCTTGCCCCAATAATCAAATCAGAGTACACCATTATCAAGTAATTGCAGGGAGGTATAATGGGCATATCACTGCACTTAATCTAGTACTTTAAACAAATTACCCTGCTGCTGGTGATGGGGTTCTTTTGTGAAGGTGCCCTTTCTTCTTCAACGGTTAGGTTTCGAATAGGAGAGTGAGCCCTGCTCATCTCAGCACTGGGTTATTCAACAAGTAACTGTTGTTGTAATGAAGCAGTCTTCACAACCATTGTTGATGCTATATTAATTATAACAACTCAGCCGACATGTAATTTGACTCTCCGCAGTCTTACTGAAGTACTCAAGGCATGTGGATTGTGAGCCAGTCATTGCTGGAAGGATGTGGAAATGAGTCCAGCATCCATTCCCAATGTCTTTTCCCACTATTGTTGCAAATAAGGGTGTGTAATTTATTTATTTATTTATTTATTGTTTGCTTATTAGGTGCTTATACAGCAAGTAAAATACAGTTTCAAAGCGCCCACAGGGCAAGGGGGCGGAGCAAGGGAGTAAAATACATTACCTAACACAATAATTAATAAGAGCAGTGGAGGGAAAAGGAGGAAGGACAAACCTACTATGCCTCGTGAGTATTCAGAACCTGCAAGTGCAGCAAGGAAAAGGGCAGAGGGCGTAAGTGTTGGGGAGTCCGGGCTCATGGATTTAAGGCCAAGGATACATCTGGCTGCCCTATTCTGGATTAGCTGGAGGGGTCGCTGAGTGGAAGAAGGAAGATTCTACAGTCTACAGAGAACCAAGGCTCAGGTAACATGGAGCCTCTGGGGGAAAGTGAGAAAAGGGATAATTCCTTTGAGAAGGACGAACTGAAAGTCAGACATCTTGGAAATGTCCTGAGTGTGGGAGAGGAAGGAGAGAAAGGAGTCAAAGATGAATCTAAGGTTTCTCGCTTCAGAAGAAGGAGCAGGGGGAGATCCCAAGGAGGAAGGCCAGAGGGAAGGGCAGAATCAGGGAGCAGGGGTCTCGATGGGAAGGATCTCCATTTTACAGGACTTGAGGCAGAGATCAATTGGAGGTGCACCAGGACTGGAAGGCAGATAGGCAGTCAGGGATGATGGAGGGTGCAAAAGGGTCAGAAAGAAATTTGAAAAAGAGTTGTGTGTTGTCTGCTTAACAGTAGACGACACACAGCTAGACACACAGCTAGAGGTTGGAAGAGAAGGGGGAGGTGAGATACCAAGATAGGTTCCGAGATACCAAGGCTATTGTGGAACCTCTGTATGAGGATGGAATGGTTGACTGTGTCAAAGGCAGAGGAGAGATTGAGAAGGATGAGGACAGAAGGGGAGTTGGAGTCCAGAGATGCAAGCAGTTCTTCACAGCTGTTCAGAGGAGTAGTTCCCATGCCTCTGGATGCTCGAAATCCAGATTGATGGTCTTTGAGATAACCAACAAGTTTGGTGTGTGAGTTGAGTTGGGGCAATGCCAACTTCTCCATCAGCTTGCCAGGAAGGGAGTGATGGAAATAGGGCTGTAGTTGGCATGGCAGGTATGGTCTGCTGAAGGTTTTTTCAGGAGTGGGCACACAAGGGAGTGCTTAATGGAGGAGGGGAAAGATCCAGTGTCAAAAGAGTGATCGCAGAAATTAGCAAATGCGGGGGCAAGGGAGTCAATGTTATCCTTGATGGTTCTGTATGAGCAAGAGGAAACCTGTTTAGAAGAGACCTTTATGGAGCAAACAACTAAGGTAACTTCTTCAGGTGTGACATGGAAGAAGGAGGAGAAGGAGGTGGGTGAGGGACCAAGCGAGGTAATGGGGTGAGGGATGGTTTGGGAGGGTGGCTAGCAAGAGTGGTCAGGATGTCCTCAGTTTTGGTGGCAAAGTGTGTGGCCAGTGCTTTGCAAAGGACCTGGGAAGGAGAAGGGGAGGATGTGACTGCAGAAGATCGGCTAGTTCCCTGCAGTTCTTGAAAGGTTCAGCCGTCTTGTTGGATGCACCGGAAAGCTGTGCCTGTATGTGGGCTCTTTTCTTGGTACGGATGGAGAGTCTGTGTTGCTTTTGAAGCAGGCGGCAGGCCAGTTTGTCAGAGGGTGAGCCTCAAGTTTGCCACTTTCGTTCCGCCACCCTGCACTTTTGTTTCAGGGCCGCAAGTAGGGAGTCGTACCAGGTGTTACGCTTAGAGGCAGCTTTTAAGCTGATTCTCAAGACTGGGGCAAGAAAGTCAAGAGTATTGTTGATGGAAAGGTGGAGTTTGCTGAGAGCAGAGTCAGAGGTAGGGGGTTGAGGGGGAATGAAGGCAGCATCTGACACTTGTTTCATCTGGCAGATGTTAGTGAGCGAGGATGGCAGGGCTTTTTGGGGGGCGGTCAGGTGGGAGGCGAGGAGAGAATGTTCTGACCAGGAGATGGGGGTGACCAGTGGAGGGGAAAGCGAGATGTCAGAGTGTATGAGGGCATCCAGAGTGTATCCAGCTGAGTGGGTTGGGTCCAGAAGGTAGATCGGAGAGGGAAAGGGAGGTGCACAGATCAGTGAAGAGAGTGGATGCAGAGCCAGGGAGTCCATTATGTTGAAATCACCCAGGAGGAGGAGGTTGGAGGTGGATAAAAGTAAGGAAGATCGTAAATCAGCTCATTCGGAGAGGAAAAGGATGGTGGTGCTGATGCAATCCTGCACAGCACTTTGGGCTGTAGCCACGGACAGAATTTTAGCAAAGGGCAAAATGTATTTTCCCATTCAAACCTATCCCAATTTTGAAAAACTTCACCACGTAGCCAGTCCCTAGTGGGCATGCCCACTTTTACCCCACTGCCAGTCTCTTGTGGTTATGGCCAGTACTCAGATTATCCAAGTCATGGCGTTTTAGAAATGAAAGGACTGCCATCTTGTTTTTCTCTAGATGCTGAGGATATGGGAAAATGAAACGCAGGAGAAAAGCTATTTGCAGGTCAACACATTCAAATGCCATCAGGCCAGAGGTGGGGCACCAAGTGAAATTTGGGATTTGAAGGGGGTCTAGGGACTGAGTTTTCCAAATTAAGCTTCCTGTAGCCTCTGCCATAGCTGACATCTAAAAGCAAACTGCGTCACAGAAACAGCGTATGTTGTAATGGGAAAGGGAGAGGGCAAGGGCAGTGAGAAGGCCATCTGGGCAGTGGGGCGGAGCTGACACAGATAAGGGTCTGGGGGGCAGGAGCCAGCCAGTTTGAAGTCCTTTCCAGCTGCGAATATCAGCAGATAGCCGAGGGTATGTGCAGCTTGGTACCCACAGTTACAGTTTTTAAAAAAAAGATATTTTTACAGCTATAGTGACATCAGGGGAGAAAAATCAATGGCCTTGGCCAGTGACTTGATTGCCGTCCAGGTCTCCCACCCATTCAGTAACCAGGTGAGACGCTGCTTAGCTTCAAAGTGAGGTGGGGGACAGCCCCCTCAGTCCATGTTGCCCTATAAATGAGCCAATGTTGCAAAACCAGCCCTTTCCTTGCTTTGAAGCTAAGCAGGATCAGCACCACTTTGAAGCTCAGACGGGTCAGTCCTGGTTACTACATGGATGTGCGAGCGAATGGGCATCTTAACTGTTATTATTTTTGAAAACGGTGCTACTGTCAGTCCTTGCATTCTGGTATTTGTAGTCTCTCAGTCAATAATAAACAAAATAGATATGTTTACAGCAACAGTCGGTTTCCCATCCCTGCAGTAACTGAGACTGACCATGCTTACTTTCAGAGTGAGTAAGGGGTCAGCCACCTAAGGCCATGTTGCCTAATAGATAACCCACCTTACAAGAACACTTAGGGAAACATGCCCTAAAATGGCTGTAACATTCCTCGCTAAGCTAGGTCTGTCTTGGTTACTGCATGGATGGCAGACAGTCCACAGTCCTGAATGCCATGTGCTTTCTTAGTTTTATATATCTCATAACAGACGACAGCTGCATGTTTAAACTGTGCTACTGTAAATCCTTGAATGTTTTACACCTTTTTTGCCATTTGCTGAATTGCATTCTGTTATTTGTAGTCTAACAGTGACGATGGGGTTAATAATGGTGCAATTGTACACTTTTGCCTAACATAGTTATATAAGGATTTATATATTTTAGTGACAGCATGGTATGTGTACTTTTCTAGTTAGCTTTATAAAGCAGAGTATTGTTGAAAGCCAGACACGGGGGTGGGGATGGGAAATGATGAGAGGGCAAGTAAGTCATGAGTATTTGTACGAGGTAGCAAGAGAGTTTGTAATTCTGGACACTGGTGCAGTTATTCTCCCCTGATTGTGGATGCTTTTCAGGGCACAAGTAAAGGACACATGGGGCTGGACAGCATGACCTTTTCTTCAGAGGGTGGACAATTGGTTTTTTTGAGGTTCGTAAGCTTGCTCAAGAATTTAGATACCTTGATGTTACTCAGGTTGTCATGTTCCAAGCGCAGACGTTTAGCCACAAGACCACAAGCAGCTGTTTCGTTTTGGGATTTTGTTTTCCATAGAATATTTCACTACAGATAGCAGGGTTTAAAAGGTGAGCACCTTTTATACTTTGCAAGCATATTTATTGGAGGATTTCCTCTCTCAGGTTATTTTTCTGGTGTTCATCACTTTTTTTTAAAGTCCAATGCTATTTTGTCTTGCGCACTTTCTTCTAAGTCGAAGGTCAATTGAACTACATTTTTATATTTCATTGTAAAATATATGGTCACTTACTGTGCGTATATTCATGGGTGGCAACCTTTGATATTCGCTATGAGAGCAAAAGTACCTGGCCGTATGTTATTCTTGCAGCTAATCATGTTTTACCCGTTTCCATGCTGCTTAAATCTGGTTAGTTGGGGTCGTGCGATGTATCACAGCAGTCACCCAGAGACCTGCCCTAAAACAAAAGGCTTGTAGCACGCTGCTTTACCCAAGTTTGTGATCCTCCGAAAATCATGTAATCTCACTGTGCATTGACTAAAAACATTGTGAGTTCTCAGAGCCTCCAATCTTTTATACATAGTTTTAAAGAAAATAGACATGTTTACAGCTACAGTGGATATCCCATGCATGCAGTAACTAGGACCGCTCCTGATTAGTTTCAAGGCAAGGAAGGGTCCAGTCCCTCAGGCCATGTTACCTAATAAATGACCCCCCGCTTACAAGACCACTTAGAGCAGCATGGCTTGAAGGGGCCGGATCCTTCCTCACTTTGAAGCTGGGCCTATGTTATTCTTACAGCTGGTTATTTCTTTCCCTTTTATGTGCTGCTTAAATGGCGTTAGTTGGGGTTGTGCAATGTATCACAAAAGTCACCAAGACTGGACATCAAACAAGGGGCTTTTAGCATGATGTTTAACCAAAGTATGTGATCCTCTGCAAATAATGTCCACTTAGAGCAACATGGCCTTAGGGAGCCGGCCCCTTGCTCACTTTGAGGCTAAGCAGTACTGTACATATATTCATGGGTGCCGGCTTTTGAGGTTTGCTATGGGTGCAGAAAGTATCTGGGCATATGTTATTCTTGCAGCCTAGCCAAGTTACATGTCTTATATATATTTTTGTATGCCACATGTCCCTTATTATTTGAAAGATGATCATTCAGATTTCCTTTTTACTTTGCATTTTAGCAGTTGTAGTTTTGTTTTGTCCATCAAGTGTCCTGTACTACAAGTCACAAAATTCACCCAAAAAACAAGAACTGGATGGGCATCTTCTGAATTACATGGAGACATGCACACACACATACACACACTGACACTGAAAACTCACACTCAACATGTCACAATTCTCACACACACACACGGGTGCACATACATGTGCACACACTAACACTCTCCATCATGGAGCTAATGCACACTGCACGCATAATCCCTCACACACACCTTCACACCATGTACAGACACACACATGCTCACATCAAACACATTGCATGCAAACCCTCTCAGATGACATGCACACCCTCACACCACACATTCCTCCTTACACTGCAGATATATTTAAAAAGGGGATCACACGGTCTCTCGGGCATGTAGGGTATTTTGTATAGATTTGGGGCCTAGCGGTATTTTCTTACCGCCAAAATGAAAAGAATTCAGTAATAATCACTGTTTGCATTCAGATTAGATTTGGTATATAGTACTACAGTATACATACATTATTTCAGCACACAGATACATTTAGTGGTATACTTTATGTTGGTAGGCGTTATTGGTGGTATTTCTGGTGAGCATAATTCCTTTGTTTAATATGTGGCCCCAATATCCAGAACCCCTTATTTTTGTTTAGTTTGTTCGTGTGATCACTAGAGAGGCCTCAGGCTTACATTTCAGGAACCCCACATTTTCATTTGGAGTGCCACCATGGGCTGTCCTCACTGACTTATCTACGACAGCGAGCTAACATGTGGTATTCATCACCAACTTATCTACATCAATGAACTATGTCCAGGGCCTCTCTTTCTGCTGACTCATGTACCTCCAGCAGCAGGCTATTTCATTATGTTATTATTATGTTCCGTTCAGAAAAAACACACTCATATACTGAATGGAATCGTGCACAGAGCTACCGCCAAGTCTTATTTTTAGCTACCTTAAAAATGACAATTGCACTGTCTAAACATCTCCCCATATTATCAGTACTGTAATGGTAGATGCACAAATAAAAGAGAAAAATAAAACACACTACCCGTCTGCTTTCAGATATTTTTGTGTATTATAAAAAAATTGCATTTCAACACGATCTTACTCTTTTTACAGAAATAAATGGAAATTGCACAGTAACAACATTATCTGTAACAAAATGAGAAGAGAGCGGCGAGAACATATTCAATTTGCAACATTAAACATGTTGATAAAACACTGGAATTCCCTCTTCTACTCTGACTGAATAGTATCGCACACATACACACTGCCCCCACACTCTGTAATATAATTACCAAGCCTGTCCAGCATGTGAAAATCTTCGGCTGGTCGCCTTCTGGAAGTGGCTCAATGCTCCCTCTTAAATCACCCCAGCAAGGACGAGCATCTGCCGTCACTCAAACCGGGGCTTATTGACTGGAATTCCCAGTCTCTGCAGCAGTGCACTGGGATCTGCTTTTTCAATCAGGAAACTCCCCAGCCACCAGCCAGGTCTTTCTCCGAGCTGTGCAAAAATGTCTTCTAACTCTCTTCTTCCCCGAGATTCATTAGAAAAGCTCTGTTACAGCCTACCAAACGAGTTCAACCAATGAAATTCTATCATGTCCTTCCCTCCTTCTCTTGAACAATGGCTTACTTTTACAGCAAGCAACTGTAACAAAACTGATTTCCTGCTTATTTGAGTCTTTGCTTCCTGCACATACTGTGGAGAGAGCACAGATAGAAGCAAAGAGAAAAAATCTGGATGCACGTTTAAATTGACTTGTCAAAGCCTGTCATTTTGCACTGGAGAACACATTATATTATTAATGAGTTAGAATCATGTTAGTATTGTTAATGAGGTTAGTTCATTAATCCTCAAATGTGTCTCCTGCAACAGAGGAATTTCAGAATTTCAGGTGAGAAAAAAATATATGCTTTTAACTGTGAAAAAAAAATTATTTGCATTTTAGATGTAGAAATCGTTTTTGACTGAATAGCCTGTTTTCATTTACATGTCCATGTCACACTGGCAACACATGCCTTGCTGTACCGCATTATAGCAATGCACCAAACCCATGCAGTGGTGCTGCATGAAAAAAAAAATGCTAAATAATCTTACAGGCAACATTATAAAACAGAACAAATTAAATTTAAAAAAATACATTTATGCTGAACGCTGCCATTGGGGAAAACCAGTTTGCAGGAGTTGGAGGTGCAGCACTTAACCATTATGCTACAATGATATTATTGTTTGCATTCTCACATGTTTCATACCAAGCCTTTTATCATTGAACTTATTAAACTATAGGCTAAGTATGAAATGTATGCAGTGTGTAATAGCAAGTGATTGTGGCCTAGTGGTTAAATGCTGGCATTGGTTTCTTTCAGACCAGGGTTCAAGGCTGTATTTTTTTCTTTTTTTATCTAACTAATTTCATTTAATTAAAAGAAAAGCAATGCAACTCGGAGGTGGTGAGGTTTGTTGCAGTTCAGTCATGTGATCTGGCATGAGGGTGTAATGTCAGCCACGTCCAAACATCTCTCGTGCCAAAATAATGGCACCGGAATGGCTTTTGCCTGAAAAGGGTGCCCCAAAATGGCTTCTGCAGTGGAATGGGTGTGCCAAATCGGCACGCGGCAAAATGAGGATGCCGAAAAGGGGTGTACCACTTGGAGCATGCTGCTTAACCAAAGTGTGGTCCATGGCAAATAATTTAGTCTCACTGCGCATTCCCTAAAAACATTGTGAGTTCTCAAAGGCTGCAATCTGAAGGCCATGGCTAGTGGTCTGGTAACATTTTAAATGGACAGTGGGCACGGACAAATCCTGTGCCCACTGACTATGGCCAAAGACCATTCTAGTGGTCTGAAAGCATTCCAAAAATCTATGTAATACCAAAACCCTTGAAATTCAAAGAAATAACATTAGTTGAAGGGACGTGAGGATGAGCAATACATTGTAAAAAAACCTTTAAAATTCAAGGAAAAAACATTAGATTGCAGGTACGTCAAGGTGAGAACTTAACACAACAAAACCCCTGAAATTCATCTAAGGCAACCTTAACTATATACCACTTTTGTGCAGCCTATGACCACAATGATGACATCACAGATCACATCACTGATGACATCACCAATTACATGTTGTATGAGAACACTGATGACATTAGATATCACATCACTGATGACAACACTAATTACATTGAATATAACTGATTGCATCAATAATGGAATTAGACATAACATCATTTATAAGTTAGCACATGAAATATTTGATTACCTTAATAACAATTTAAGCCGTGGACTTGGCCATGACAAAGGCTGGGGTCACTGGCCAGTACCAAAGGCCATAGCTAGTGGTCGTTTAGTGTTCAGAAATACCAATGTGCATGGTTAAAAGCCATGACTAGTAGATCATCCCTGTTTTAATGTATAGAGTGGGCAACGTTGAAAGCTGTAGTCAGTGGCCATGCCTGAAGGCCATAGCTAGTGCCCATAAAATGTTGGAATGTGCAGTCAGCACAGCTACAGGCAGTGGCCACTGGCCAGTATTGTGTTAAAGACCATGGCTAGTGGCTTGCTAGTGCATATAATATACAGTGGGCGTGGCTGAAGGCCATCACTTATTGCATTTTATTATTTTAAAGTATACAGTGGACATGGCCAAAAGATGTACCAACTGATCAAGGTTAAAGGCCATTGCTAATGTTAGAATACATAGTGAGCACAGCCAAAGATTGTGGCCACTGGAAAGTATTGTGCTAAAGTCCATGGCTAGTTCCTGCCCAGTGTATTTGATACACAGTGGACACGGTTGAAAGTTGTATCTCCTGGTAAAGGCCAAAATCTATGGTTGGTAGCCTGTGAGTGTTTTAAAATATTCAGTGCACATGGGTGAAGGTTGTGACCACTGTCCATAACTGAAGGCCATGACTAGTACCCATTCATGTGTTCAAATATATTTGGCCATGCACACTAACCATAGCTGAAGGCCATGCTTAATTCTTTTTTTTTTAAATTAAACTTTTAGTTTTAATACAAACCTTTCATTTTACAATCTTATATTTCATTACATCTTTATCTACATTTGTTACCACAGTTATTTCTTACTACATCTGTCTTTTGGTGTGTAAGCTGGAATACTTCAGCATCACCATGAGTAAGGCTCAACCGGCCTTCAGAATCAATTCCATATAATCAACTACAGCACAAGTCAATTTTACATTTCGGCCTGACAACAGCTGCAACCACCATACACTCATGTTCCCATTCAAGAGAGCAAGCCATAAAGAAGGTTAGTTCTTTGGAATTCAATAATCAAATGTTGCAAAGTCTCAACACACAAAGATTCCATCACAACTTGACGAAAGCAACATTTATTATCGTGAGTTGCAATTTCAAGTTTTAAGAATAACATTTTCTTGGTCGGTTATACATTTTGCCGAAACCTCAAGAACTGATTCCGGTGGTATCGAGAAAGAAATTTGTGTAGATATTTAAGTCATTGATTGATGCCAGGAGAAATGACACCAGTAGTTATTTCACACTTCAAATATGATCTTTTTTCAGTTGTCCGAATCCAATCTTGATATTTTAATTTCCTTTTTGCTGCACATGGATTGAACAAAAAATTGTCTTGCCCGATATTGGCAGGAGCCAATAATGATTGTATCTTCTTCATCCATATCGACAGCAGCACTGGTAGATGATTCCTGGTGTTTGGAGCTAAGATTTGATAGGGAGGAACAGTTGGAGTCAAGTGCATTCTCCTATATGCTGCTTCTGATTTCCAAATTACAGAAAATAGGAGGGACTTGAGGCCCAGTTCGAAGCAAACTGCCACTATGGATACATTTAGAGGAAATTTCAAAACTTTTCACCAGAACTGGCCTTGTAGGTAGTCCCAAATATCATGGCTTATGTTAAGGCCTGCCTCGGTGCCAAATGTTATTGTTGCAACAACTTTTTGTGTATAAAATATTAAGATTGGTTTTAAGATGAATTTACCATACATTCTATGTACCGTTTATTCCAGCGTATAAGGCGACTGGGCGTATAAGACAACCCCCAACTTTTCCAGTTAAAATATAGAGTTTGGGATATACTCGCCGTATAAGACTACCCCCTCTTCCTAAGACTACCCCCTCTTCCAAAGCACACCAAATAAAAATTTAAAAAACATCAGATTTGATTTCAATATGGTAATTTTAATTCAAATGCTTATGACATGCAGGTACTTTGCAGGAAAACTGTCACTTATAAACATAAGGCTGTTTGTCATCAAACATGTAAACATAAAACAGTGAAAGGAAGGATAAGACAATAAACCCGTGGGAGCTGCCATGCTGTTTGTTTTCTAAGCTGTCACCCAAACTGGAACTGATGATGATAGGAGGAAGATGTGGGATGTTTTTATCCATGCATCCGAGCCCTACCTCAAAAACTGTGCAGTACTGACATGGAAAACATCATGATGGCCAGAGATTCCCAGAAAATGCCCAGGGAAGTGCATGAAGAATAGGCTGCCACCCATTTTGCCGATGTTATGGGCACAGAAGGGCACTGCCTAAAACCACCATTGGACTACCCACACAGTAGCCTGAAACCATTGGGAATGGCAATGCTGATTGCCAAAAGCAACCTAGAATTGTGGGGAATTCATTTTCTTAAATCCCAAAAATGGGTGCATTACAGTACTCACCACTATCAGAAAGCCGGCGTTTTAAAACAACACCAGATTTTTTTCTTTTTCGTGTAAAACTGAATAAATGAACCCAAAACAGGCCAAAGAAAGACTTACTGAGAGGTGGATCCAATGTAAAGTTATATTCTGAAGTGACTTGAATGTTCATAACAAGACTGGCTGAGCTCTGCAGGTCTGCAGCAGCCTAACTGAAACTGGATTTAAAACTACCAAAAATCTAACAGGCCGATTCATGGAATAAATGTGCGCCGAAAATTCCGGCGCAGAGGGGCCTATACGTGCGCTGCGCCGAAAAATAGGGAAAAGCGCAGGGAAACCAGCGCACGTCGATTCATGGAAGTCCGTGCGTAAGAAAAGCATAGGACGTGCGCTGAAAAAGTGCGCGGCGCACGCCGGCGCACAGGTCAACCAACGGCGTGCGCCACGGCCACTGCGCTATCACTCCGAGCGCAGCGCACAGCTCTAAAGTAGGCGGAACACAGGGCGGGACACTCGGAATGGGGAATAAAATGGGGCACAACACTCGGAATGGGGAAGAATGTGGGCGGCACGGGGAAGTACAGGAGGCAAGTGCGCGGAACGCCCACACGCTCTCCGGCAACACGTATTCATGGATTCGAACAGGGCAAAACAGCGCTCGATCAAACCAGCGCACAGGCCCAAAAACGTACGCCACAAGTAAGCAGGCGGTAGCGTCCCGACGCACTTAACGAAAGTGCGCCAAAACCTGCGCCAACAAATACCACCCACATACAGCAATGGGCCATACCGTGACCCCAAAGGACAAATGAGGTGCAAAGGTGTACGCCATTAACACGGACACCCACTGTTCAACAATTCGCGCGTGTGTGTACAACGGGTTGCGCGAGAAGTCACTCGCGTGATTGCCCTGGGTACGTGTATCCCGGGGTGCGGGGAAGTCCCACACACGATTGCCCTGGCCACGTCGATATCAGGGGTGCGTGTGAAGTTCCACACGCGAAAAGCCAGGGTACGTCAATTACAGGGGTGCGCGGGAAGTTTCACACGCGAAAAGCCCCCCACCCCCCGCAGTCAGGGGCACCTGCCAGAAGGCCCCCACCCATGTCTACCACCACCCCCACCCCCCCAGCAGTCAGGGGCACCTACCACCCCCACGCCCCGCAGTCAGGGGCACCTGCCAGAAGGCCCCCACCCATGTCTACCACCACCCCCACCCCCCAGCAGTCAGGGGCACCTTCCAGCAGGCCCCCACCCATGTCTACCACCACCCCCACCCCCCAGCAGTCAGGGGCACCTACCAGAAGGCCCCCACCCATGTCTACCACCACCCCCACCCCCCCAGCAGTCAGGGGCACCTTCCAGCAGGCCCACACCCATGTCTACCACCACCCCCACCCCCCCAGCAGTCAGGGGCACCTTCCAGCAGGCCCCCAACCATGTCTACCACCACCCCCACCCCCCCAGCAGTCAGGGGCACCTTCCAGCAGGCCCCCACCCATGTCTACCACCACCCCCACCCCCCCCGCAGTCAGGGGCACCTTCCAGCAGGCCCCCACCCATGTCCCCTATCACCCCCACCCCCAACAGTGCAGGGGAAGCCTCCACCAGGCCCCCACTCATGTCTACCACCCACCCCACCCCCCAGGCACCATGGGCAGCCTCCACCAGGCCCCCACTCATGTCTACCACCCCCACCCCCCCCAGCAGTGTGGGGCACCCTCCACCAGGCCCCCACTCAAGTCTACCACCCACCCCACCCCCCAGCCACCATGGGCAGCCTCCACCAGGCCCCCACTCATGTATACCACTCACCCCACCCCCCAGCCACCATGGGCAGCCTCCACCAGGCCCCCACTCATGTCTCCCACCCACCCCACACCCCAGCCACCATGGGCAGCCTCCACCAGGCCCCCACTCATGTCTACCACCCACCCCCATCCCCCAGCAGTGCAGGGGCAGCCTCCACCAGGCCCCCACTCATGTCCCCCTGCCCACAGGCCCTGACAATCCTCAAGCATGGGCCTCATGGCCAGCCACCACAGCCCAAAGACACAACCAAGTATTACATGCGCCCATGATATTACTCCAATGGAAACAATGTAAATCAACAAATGTGTCTCACACACACACAATGGTTGCAAGGGAACCTGAAAACCCATATCATGACATTCATGAAAACAATGAGATGAAACCACACATCGAAGAATTAAAAAATCCAAATAATGTATTAATAACAACAGTAATGGCAAACAAAATTAAACAAAATACACAAGTAAAAAAATAACAAAATTAAGCTGGCTGCCCCTTTTCAAATTAAAATCAATAAATGATAATCCAAAAAAATTTCATCCAAAGTTCAAGTCCATAAAAAGGAAATGAAGGGAAAAAAGAAATAGAAAACCATTGCTCCATGGAAATAAATATTCATAGTAAAAAAAATATCCAAATGCAAAGTCCAACTATGTACAAAGTATTCAGGGTCCATCATCCCAACAGAAGAAATGAAACCTACCAAAAAACCTATCTAAAATGGAACTATATACAAAAGGTGGAGCAGTGTCCATCGACTCCAAATAAAAATAAACTATAAAGGAAACCTATCACTAAATAACTATATACAATGGCGGCGGGCCAGTCCAGCGGCTCACTCAGTGGTGTCCCGGGCCAGAGCATCATCGAACTCCTCATCTATGTCCCAGAGGCGGTCCTGTTCCATGGCCCGAGGGTCTGCAGGGACGCCAACATGTTCACCTCCAACTCCCTGCGGATTGCCTCGAGGCACTCGGCCCGCCTCAGGGCCCTCCGCATGGAGTTCTCCGCCCTGACCATCGTGAGCCGTGCCTCTTCCACCCGCCGCCGCTCTGCATCTATGGCGTGGCCCAACTGCTGCCACACGGAAGACACTTCCCGTCCAGGGTCTTCCTGCCCTCCGGCCGATGCCTGCCCCTCCGATGTTGAAGGCCCCCAGCTATCGTGCCTCCCACCTACAGCCTCCTGCTGCTGCAGCTGCTGCTGTCCATGTGCCCTGTCCGATGGTGCCTGCACATCCTCCTCCAGCTGGGGTGCAGTCGTAGATGTGGCCACCCCTGCTGGACGTCCGACTCCTGACTGTGGCAGGGATCTGTTGTCCACCAGCCTGGCCGCACGGTCGGAGGCAGCTCCACAGGGCACCCAGGTGACACATGGGTGGGAAGATGGCATGGAGGACGACTGGGGCATAGGGGGTTCCGTGGAGGAGGGGGTCGGAACAAGGTCCAGGAAACGGAGGAATCCAGCCCTGGTGAGCTGTCCCAGTGGGCCAACGCGGTCAACGAGCCATGCGAGAAGACGTGCAGACTCATCATGAAAAGACTGCAGGTCAGCTCGCATGGCCCGTTGACACAACGCCACCCCAACCTGGACAGGCTCAACCTGGTGCAGGATAGCCGCATCCGCAAGGAGAGGAAGGCCCGAGGTGTTGTAAGCCAATCCCCTCCCTTAGTACGGGTCTGGAGGTAGGCATCCCCGCTGGTGCAAGATGATGCAGTGACAGGAGCACGGACAGGATTGCACACAGGCACCTCCGCGGCGGCCTGTGCTGCCTCCTGTCCCTGATCCTGCACTGCACCACTAGACCCAGTGGAATCCCCACCTCCAGACCCCGCCTCTGTCGCTTGCACGGCCTCCTCCTCCTCCAAACCCCCACCAACCTGGATGACTCCGTGCCATCTTCCTCCGTTGGGCCCTGTGGGGTCCCAGCTGCCCCTTCTGCTGCCGAGGAGTCCAACTCCAACCTCCGCCTCTTGGACCTCCCCTCGGCAGCTGCGGCCTGGGACACGGCACCGGACTACTCACTCCCCGACGAGATCAGAACCTGGGAGGGGATCTGGGCCTTGCGTCTCCGGCTGGTGGTGCGACCCCTGCCGCTGTGCTCCACAGCACCTTCTCTGCCCTCTTCATCAGATGACGGTGCAGACAGGGAGAAAGAAAACACAGGAATCAGGGCACTGTACAATGGACTCATGTATAACTGTCATGTGTGTATGAGTGGCATTGGTAAACCTGAGACATGGCATCACAATCCCCAACACACATGTCATTTTAACTTGCACACATGAGCCATACCACAGCCATATTGCAACAGCCAGCACCATCCATTCACATACAACAGAATGAGCAGCCAAAGGTCATCCACACATCACATGCAACATAGGGAGTACACTACACATGCACACACACCACCAAACTTGCATGCATGTGTACACCTCCGCCAACTGTCGCAGTGTTCCGATCGACATCCATGTCACACCTGACAATCATTCCTCCACATCCTGTGCCATGCAAGCGCACACACACAAGCACCATCCTTGTGTCACACATGAGACCCCTCGCATGTGTCACCCTCACGGCCCTGTACACCCCCCCCTACTTGCCCACATAAAAATACATGTTCAACCTGCGCACTCCTGGCACACCACACGCACAGCTTACAATCAGTATGCATGTACACTTACCGCTCGACTCAAGACGGGTCTGCCTCTCAAGGACCTGGACGTGGAGCGCTGGGGATATGCATTCCAGGACCCTCATCTGATCTTCCGACAAGTGGCCCCGGCGCCCCTTAGCATCCGCTGCCTTCAGGAGGCGCCGGGCCTTGTTGAGGGTCCTGGACCTGAAGTCCTCCCAGCGCTTCCTGACACGTTCGTAGTCGCGGACTGCCACCTCCTCCGCATTGATGGCAGTCACGATGTCCATCCAGATCCGAGTCCGTCCTTCCTTGTCGGCGCGCAACCTTCCGAAGAGGGCATCATACTGCCCCAGGACATGCTCCACCAGGACACCAACTCCGGTGGCAGTGAAGCTGGTGCCCCTCTGCCTCCTTGGCCGGGGGTTGCCACTGGTGCCAGATGTTGCAGTGCCCGACATGGCAACCCCAGAGGCAGGAGTGGGTGGGCAACTGGGTCCTGGGGCTGGGCTGTGGGGCGATGGAAAAGCAGTCGGGAGTCTTCGTTTCCAGCAGGGGTGGTCACAGCAACAGCACCCCTGGCTGATGTGCAGGCAGCAAATGGCAGGGCACGTGGGCAGCAGGCAGTCAGGCAGCAGCAGATGGCAGGTGGGAGCGTGCTCAGGGCTCTGGGGGGCAGTAATTTGGCCTTCTGGGCAGGAGCGTGGTCTTCCGTGTGTGAACGCGTGGCCAGCTTGATATGGAGTGATTTTGCACGTGAAAATCCAGCACTTCTGCATGTAAATCGAGGAAAGGCCCTTAGCGCATAAGCACGTCAGCACACGTCTGTACATTCATTGGCCCAAAGGCCACCAGCGTATGTGCGTCTATGAAGTCACGTGCACGTTGAATATGGCACACGTTTGAAATGTTGCGTGTTAAAAAAATGAAAGACACGCCCGAGTGTCAAAGCGTGTAATTGGTGGAAATGGCCTTAGCACGTACACGCGGAAGTGACAAAGCGTGTAATTGGTGGAAATGGCCCTAGCGCGTACACGCAGAAGTGACAAAGCGTGTAATTGGTGGAAATGGCCCTAGCGCGTACACGCGGAAGTGACAAAGCGTTTAATTGGTGGAAATGGCCCTAGCGCGTACACGTGGAAGTGACGCTGGACGTGTGGGCCTGCATAAAAGGTACGTGTAGAACACCATTTCCTTGTACGTGCTTTTCGTGGAGAGCGAGTGGGTGAAATCTGTACTTCTTGTCGTTTCACACGCGATGTACTTCATGGCGTTTCAAGTTCGTACTCCCTGTTACCTCTGACAGCTTTTTCTCTTTCTTCTCTTTTTCTGGTTTTCGTGGGCCTGTTCCCTCAAACAGCGTTCCCTTCTACTGTTGTCCTGTCTCCTCAGACAGCGTACAATTCTTCTTTTGGCGGGGGTGTTGCCAACGCGCACACGCGCTTCTTTTTCACGCTCTTTTTCCTGGCAGACGGTGAGTCACACACGTATCTAACATCTGTGCTTGCCCCGTGTGTAGCCTACCCCTTCAGAGGTCATTCTAGGCTGCGTGTGACACGCATAGGTTCATTCTTGTGCTACTGGGTGCCACAGCGTAGTGCAGGTTTTTTTTCCGCACACGTGGTCTAGGAGGGGTTGCGTGCACGTTATCTCCCTTTTTTGGGCTTCCTGTGCGTAGCGTGACCCGTCATCTTTCCCCAGGGGTCACATTCAGCCTTGCTAGAGCACTAGGGTACGATTACCATCTGGTACCCAACCCCTTTGACCCCCAATTGCCCAGGACAATAGTTTACAGCCACTCCCATACGCACATTAACATCAGGCCATGGTTGGGAGGCGAGGAATCCGTAAGGGTGGCAAAGGTGGACGAGCCACAAATGGTGGCCGTGGTGGATCCGGTAGGGGACGTGGTCATTACTTGCAGGGTGACCCTGTCCCCCCATGTGTGGAGGACCAGTCAAGGGCACCCATAATCCCCTCCCCCCACCGGTTGAGGGTGATGTGGCTGACACCATCCATGCTCAGCCCTTGTTGGACCAGCCCATTGTGGCACCAGACCTGCCTGACTCCATGGCTGACTTCCAGGTCAGCAGGCCTATGACACGTGCGCTGGTTAACGTTGATGTCATCAGGCCACGTGGATCCGGGGCAGCAAGGTCATCTGCTGCCCCAAGTAGGCAGGGTGGAGAGGCTGCAGGGGCAGCTGCGGCTCCATCCACCCCAGCTCTCACACACCCAGCCAGGACAGTGTCGGTCCTAGTCCATCCTGCTGACATTCCCCCTGACACCATTCACTTGAGCCAATGCCTGCACCAACTCCCATGCTGAGTGTGCCATCCCACACTCCTGATACAGAGTCCACCAGGGCTCCTGCCCCTAGTGTCCAGAGTGGCGTAGGACACTCAGGATCACCACCACCTTCCAAGCGGAAGAGGAAGAGTGCTCGTCCGGCATTCACGGATGCCGAACTGATGCACTTGTCGAGTATGTATCCGCACATGATAACGAAATGGTCATTGTTGCAGGATCCAAGACCACACCTGCACAACGCCAGGCACACTGGCAGACCGTTGCGGACATGAGGCGCACAGCCAATGATTGCTATAAGCGCTGGAATGACCTAAAGCGTAGGGCAAAGAATAAGCTGGCCTCAAGTCATGCCGCAACTCTAGTGACTGGAGGTGGATCTCCAGTAGAAGACATGGAACTCACTCCACATGAGTCAGTCACTGGGACCTATGTCACGGAGGAAGAGATCCAAGGCGTGGGAGATCTGCCTGATTATGAGGCCGGTGAGTGCACATGCATGTGTGTGTCATCCATGTGCATGGTGTGTGTGTGAGGGCTTCTGTTTGTGTGCCAGGTGAGGGTGTGTGCGCCTGAGTTGTTTGGGTCACCCATGTGCTTCATGCAATACATTCTGCGCAGCAGCATTTGGACATAGCAGTATCCCTTCTGCCAACAGTAGACATCTAGCCCAACAGCACGCCAGTTGCCCTTGAAGTGTCACCTTGCCACAACATTGTTGCTTATTTTTCTCTGTTCATTCAGGCAGATTGTTTGCATTCCACCACTTTTACTAGGCATTTCTCAGTCCTGTAGTCACATGTCTGACATGGCTATGGTAAAGTGGAGTGACTTTGTTACCTGGATATCATTTGTTTAGACATGTCCCTGTGCAATCGGACCATTTTGGACTGGCAGCTCCAGGTGAAAAATCAGACCTGTTTGAATTAGAAAAGCTATTACATGAGGGAACTGGACTGAATGAATAAGTGCTGCCCTCCTCTCCATCTTCACTCAATAGCAATGGTACATGCCATCTGTGTGATGGCATGTGTATTTCACCTGGCAATCACAGGCCAATGTGTGATGCCACTGCTAGGCAGCATGCAGCAAATGTGTTCATCTTCCATCTTGGTGTCATCAATGTGTGCCATTTGCCTCCCCTTCATACGCAGTGAGGGTGCATGCATGGGAGGGTTTTAGTCATGTGGGACATGTGTCAATCAAGTACTGATTCTGTTGCTTCTCAGCCCTCATTGTGTGCCATGGTGCTAATGCCTGTTTCCATTTGTTTTCTTTTATGTCTTTGCAGGGGAAGACGCACCTGATACTGCTGGGGTTGTGGAGATGGTGCAGACCCAGGAGGGGTCTGAGGGCCGACCGACCACCAGTGAGGGACGTGGTGTGGTGGTGGGTGAGAACCCACAACTGCTGCAGGTCGTGCTCTCAAGGGGTGTCTCTGGCTGCACCTCCCCCGAGCTGTACTCAGGTGTTGATTCGGATGATGAGACCTACGTGCCGTCGCAGGTGAGTGTACCTGGGAGGGATTCTGTTCTGTCCGACCCACCTGCACCAGGGTTAGAACCCTCAATGGGGATGTCAGTGTTGTCAGCTACGCCTTTGGTGGTTACGGATGCAGGGTCACACTCCGTGACATCTGATCCTGTTCCTGGGCCAGCAGATCAGAGGGGGAATGCAGTCCTGCAGCCTCAGGCAGTGCCGGCACAGCAAGGCGCAGTTCGCCTTGCCCGAGACAGGTGTGGTGCTCGCCGACGTGGTGGCCGTACGCCACCTGGCAATACCGCATGGGAGCAATCCATTTATGGTATGGCAACCCAACAGGCAGCATCATCAGAGATGATGGCTCAGGCCATGGATAGGGTGGCCACTTCCATTGTCCCCCCCGAAAGGCTGATGGAGCGACTACAGCAGGCAACCGACTCCATCTGCCAGTCACACAGGGAGGACATGTTGGCGTCCAACAGGGACAGGCGGGCGGCACTGGCGACTCTGCAGGAAGCCATCTCCATAGAGTCCCAGGGCCACAGGGAAGCCCTGAGGCTGGAACTCCTTCACCTCAAGACGACTCTTGTTGAGCTTGAGGCTTCAACAAACCGAAGGACAGAACAGCAGCTGGAGCGTCTCACCCGTACGCTCTCAGCTGAGATGCAGGCAACTAGGGCGGAGGTCCGGGCATCCCGTGAGTTGTTGCATGGGGACCTCCGCACACTCATCCTCCAGAACGAGACCTACCACACCCGCATGCTTGCAGCCATGGAGGAACAGACTAGGGCCTTGCGTGGGCTGCCTCCCATAGTGCCACCACCTCCGGATGTAGCTGCACAGGGTGAGAATAGCGACAGCAGTGATACTCCCACAATAGGGTAGCCGTGAGGGCCATGAGCCCATGGAGGTGTTTTTTTTTTCCGCAAGATCCACACAGGTGGGTTTTGGTGTGCACCCTGTCCTCAGACCTCCTGGGTGGCCTCCCCAACCCCCCCGGGCCCATTAATGGCCTTTTTTGATTTATTTTTTATTTTTTATTTATTTTTATTTTTTTTTGGGACAGTGTGTTGCCTTGTGTAGCTCCCGTGGGCATACACTGCATTGTGGCTGGGCACATGCAGGCTTGTCATGTATTTGGTTCAGATGCTTGGGTTTTTGTCAGACACACCCCTCCTGCTTCCCGTTTCCATGGGCTTGCAAAGGGTGTGCCCAAGTGACATTGACGTACATGGTCACATTGGACTCCCACTACATGTGTGGGTAGTCTAGTCAATACTGTGTATACATTCCTAGTGCATATTGCTGTTCTGTTGTACACTGCATGTTGCATTGATGTGTAACTCATCATCCATGTCTACCTCCTAATTTGCAGGTCCTTTCCTCATGTCTACACAAGGCCCTCTACTTTGGAGATGGAGTCCATGTTGGCAGCAGTGCACCTACAACTCTACATAGCGGCAACACTGTACAGTTGGAAGTGGTGGGAGTGCAGGCATTTCCAGGTGGTGAGACTACCAATTTCTTACATTCGTAATGTCATGTTAATGGTAGTTTTGAGGGTCAGTAGCTGATAAGTGTTATTGCTAAATACCTGCTCAAGTGTGTTGTTGGTCCTGCATTACTGTGAGCATTTCAGGTGTCGCGAGTTTCAATTAGGGACACTGTACTTTGTGACACTTGTGTCATGTTGATGGGATTACTTTGTTTACCTGCACATAGCATGACATGGCATGGTGTGTCGTGTGGTGGTGCTGGGGATGGGTTGGGTGACATGGCACTGTCCTCATGTTGCATTTTGCAAGTGGGTATTCATTTTAGCTGCATGAATGTGTTTTTTCGAAACTGCATTGGTGCTGTCTGTGTAGGTAGGGATGCACACATTGTAACACTTCCAGGTGAACAATCTCAGGCTGATATGGTTTTGACGGTTGATTCTCCAGACATTCAGGATCATTGTCAGGTTGAGTCATCATTGATTGTCCGATGGTATGTGCCAGGGCAGTGTGCACTCCACAGGGGTGTGATTTCTATGTGAAGTAATTAGCCACTAACTGTGTACGGGCTGCCTCCCCCCGTGCCCTTTCCCCTCCCATGCGCAGCGGGCGGGCATGTGGTTGGGGATGTGGGGGCACCACCATGTCCACGGCCATGCCCTGGCGTGTTGCAACGTTGTGCAGGACACATGCTGCCACTATGATTCTGCACACTACTGGGGGAGTGTATAACAGCTGCCCGCCAGAACGGTCAAGGGAGTGAAAGCGTGACTTAAGCACTCCGAATGTGCGCTCCACTATGTCCCGGGTTGCAATGTGGGCTGTGTTATATCTTACCTCGGGTGGCGTGGTGGGGTTCCGAATTGGCGTCATCATGTGGGGGCTGAGAGGGTAGGCACTGTCCCCTGTGGAGGTGGTGAGGGTATCATTGGTGGGGTTGTGACCTTGCTCAGTATCTGACATGCATGTATGTGCAGTGGCATTCATACTCACCAAGCAGCCATGTATCGCCATGCCGCCCAGCTTCTAGGTCCCGGCTTAGGGTGAACATTCGGTAAATGAAGCTGTCGTGGGTGGACCCGGGATAGTTGGCATATACTGAGGTGATGATTCCCTTGGCATTACATACTACCTGCACGTTGATGGAATGCCAGTGCTTGCGGTTCCTATAGATGTGCTCAGATGCCCTGGGGGGACGTAGAGCCACATGGGTGCAGTCGATGGCACCTAGCACTTTAGGGAATCGTGCCACAATGTAAAAATCCAGGGCGGCAGCATGCCTTTCTGCAGCTGTTCTGGGCAGGTATATGTGCCTGCGGACTGATGGGCGTGCACTGATGATGTTCAAGACCTGGTGTAGGCAGCGTGACTGCGTGGCCTGTGACACCCCACCCACTATGGCACTTGTCCGCTGAAATGATCCAGTGGCTAAGAAGTGCAGTACATTGAGGACCTTCTCCAGGGGGCTGAGTGCTTGTGAGCACAGGGTGGGTGATGTGAGGTCATCCTCCCACTCACTCACCAGGTCCAGTATTATGTGTGGTGGAAACCTGTACCTCCCATATACCTGGTCATCAGGCATCCCAAAAAGGCTGGTTCTGGGTGTGAAAATTCTGGGCCTGACTATCCTCCTCCTCCTCCTTTGGTAGCCCACGGCCACTGCTGCTAGGAACGGTATATTCATCCTGGCGTCTGAGCTTCTTAGTTTTTTGCGTGCAAATTTATGCGTCGCGGGTGGACGTATGCCTGCTTCCTACTGGCCTACGTGTTTCTTTGCGCGTGTTGTAGGCGAGCGTGTGAAACTTCCCGCACACCCCTGAAATCCACGTACCCAGGCCAATAGCGTGTGGAAATTCCCACGCACCCCGGAATACACGTGCGCTGATGTACTTGCGTGTGTAAGTGCCCGCGCACCCCTGAAATACACGTACATAGGCCAATCGCGTGTACGCACACTTTGGTCCAATTACACGCGATGACACTCTGACGTGCAGTCTTTCCACGTGTGTCCCGTCATCAAGTGCTATGAGGGAAACACCCGTGCGGGTCACGTCACAGACGCGCTTACGTGCTGAGGGCCTTTGGTCCAATAGAATCGCGTATGCGTGCTGACGCGCTTACGCGCTAAGGGCCTTTCCTCGAATTTCACGCTGACGTGCAGGATTTTCATGTGCCAAATCACGCCGTATCAAGCTGGCCACGCGGAAACACACGGAAGACCACGCTCCTGCCCAGAAGGCCGAATTACTGCCCCCCACTGCCCCGAGCAGCCTCCCACCTGCCATCTGCTGCTGCCTGCCTGCCTGCCTGCTGCCACCGTGCCCTGCCATTTGGTGCCTGCACATCAGCCATCTGCAGGGGTCCAGTTGCTGTGTCCACCCCTGCTGGAACAGAAGACTCGCGACTGGGATAACATCGCTCCACAGCCCAGCCCCAGGACCCAGTTGCCCACCCACTCCTGCCTCTGGGGTTGCCATGTTGGGCACTCCGACATCTGGCACCAGTGGCAACCCCAGGCCAGAGGGGCAGAGGGGCACCTGCTTCACTGCCACCGAAGTTGGTGTCCTGGTGGAGCATGTCCTGGGGCAGTATGATGCCCTCTTTGGATCGTCCCGCGCCAGCAAGGAAGGACGGGAGAGGATCTGGGCCGACTGTGTGGTTGCCATCAACGCGGAGGGGGTGGCAACCCGCGACGTCCAGAAGATCGAGAAGCGCTGGGAGGACTTGAGGTCCAGGACCCTCGTGAAGGCCCGGCGCCTCGTGGAGGGGGGCCGGGGCCACATGAGTTCCATCCAGATGAGGGTCCTGGAACGCGTACGCCCATCGCTCCACGCCCAGATATTTGAGAGGGAGACCCGTCTGGAGTTGAGCGGTAAGTGGCCAAGCATTGCTGTGTGAGACAGGGCATGTTGCGGTGTGCTGGTTGTCTGATACTTGCCTGTATGTGTGACATAGGCCATGTATGCATGTATGTGTGCAGGGACATCATGGTAATGCATGTGCGACCAGTGATGTGTGAACCACATGGTCGTTGCATGTGTTTAAATGCGACATGGGGAGCCCTATGCAGATTTTACACATGAGAGCATGCCAGTCTCTGTTCCTGGACATGGGTGGGGGTGAGGGATGGGTGCTGATGCCAGGTACATATATGGTAGCCATGTCTGTGTGCCTGACCTGCGTGTCTGTGACTTGTGAATGCCATGGATGCATGCCACATGTGTGTGACAATGCACAGATTCACTGATGCAGCCTAGTTATCCTTGTATCCGCTGTGTTTGGAGTGTATGAGGCCAGATGGATGTGACTGAGGTGAAGTGTGTGCATGTGATAGGCATGACCCATGATGCATGTGAGTTCCATATTATTGTATGTTTCAAGAGTCCATGGACATGTATGGAAATGTCCATGGCATGCACCATGCCTGTTACTGTGTGTGTTTTGCCTGGACTGACCCATGTGTTGTGGAGGGGCATGATGGAAGTGTACTTTGACAGTGGTACTCATCTGCTATTGCTTCCTGTCTAGGGGACCATTGTACAGTACCCTGATGCTTGTGTTCTATGTCTCCCTCAACGCAGCGGCTAGTGAAGAAGAGGGCGGAGACGGCGCTGTGGAGCAAGGCGGCGGGGATGCCCCCACGGCTGCAGCGGAAGGGGTGGGTGAGTCCCCACAGGGGCCTGCTACGGCGGAAGACGGTGAGGAGCCATCCAGGTTGGTGGTTTCCACAGAGGAGGAGGAGGCCGCCACTGAGGCACACATGGGGCCTGGTGGGGGCATCCCTGCTGGTGCAAGTGGTGCAGTCCAGGGGCAGGGGCAGGAGGCAGCACAGGTCACCGTGGAGGGGCCTGTGCATGTCGCTGTCCCTGACCCTGTGAGTGCACCACCATGCACCAGCAGGGATGCCCCGTCCCAGGCCTATCCGCAGGTAGAGGGGATGTCCATGTCACCTGACTCCCCTCCACCTGTGGACGAGGGGACCCGTGGCCGTGTGGAGAAGGTCCTGATTGGGGTCGCGATGCGCGCGGGTCCAATTCGTGATGACGTGCGTGCTTCCCGGGAGGAGCACGCACGTCATCACGAAGAGCACCGTGCCGACATGGCCCAATTGGGATCTTCCATGTTCGGGGGTTTCCTGCATGTGGCGGCCAATCTGGCGGCCTTCTCCTCCTCTGTGGAGGCTATACGCCGGTCGTTCTCCTTGCCGTCTTCTGGCCCAGATGCCATCAGGGCCCCCTGTGGACCTGCCCTGACCAATGCAGCCAGCTCAGTGGGGATCCCGTCCCTGCCACAGTCGGGAGTCGGAGGTCCAGCAGGGGTGGACACCACAGCAACTGTACCCCAGCAGATGGAGGATGTGCCTGCATCATCAGGCAGGGCACGCGCACGATGGCGTCGGTGGATTCCATCAGCCTGGATGCCGTTGTGCTGGCAGAGGCGGTTGCGTCGGAGGCAGCAGCAGAGTCAACGTGGGAGGTATCATGGCTCGGGGCCATCAACATCGGAGGGGCAGGCATCGGCCGGAGGGCAGGAGGACCCAGGACGGGAAGTGTCTTCCGTGTGGCTGCGGTTGGGCCAGCAGATAGGTGCGGAGCGGCGGCGGGCGGGAGAGGCGCGGCTCACGATGGTCAGGGCGGAGAACTCCATGCGGAGGGCCCTGAGGCGGGCCGAATGCCTCGAGGCAATCCGCAGGGGGTTGGAGGAGCAGATGGCGTCGTCCCTGCGGACCCTCAGGGCCATGGAACAGGACCGCCTCCGGGACATAGACGAGGAGTTTGATGATGCCCTGGCCCGGAGCACCACGGAGTGAGCCGCTGGACTTGCCCGCCGCCTTTGTATATAGTTCTTTAGTTTTAGGTTTCCTTTGTTTCTTCTTATGATTTGGAGTCGACGGACACTGCTCCACTTTTTGTATATACTTGCATTTTAGGTAGGGTTTTTTGTAGGTTTCCTTGTTCAGTTGGGCTCATGGACCCTTGGATGTTTTGTACATAGTTCTTCATTGGATTGTTTTTTTTTTTTTATTTATTCACCATGGAGCAATGGTCTTTGCATTTATTTTTCTCTCTCGGATTGATTTTATTTTTAATGTGACTTTGGACAACATTTTTTTGAATTTGGATTTGTAGTTTTGAATTTTTTTGACGGACATGCAGCTTATCTTTTTTTTATTGCCATTGTAGTTTGTTTCATTTCATTTGCATTCTATTTTTTTTAATACAATTTTGTTTTCATACTTCACTGTGTGGTATCATCTCATTGGTTTCATGCATGTCATGTTGGGTGTTTTCCCATTCAATTGCAACCATTGTGTGTGACGGACATGGGTTCATTTGCTTTATGAACATTGGGGGTGTAACATGTAATTTCCATTTCCATGTGAGTGAATGGGTTACTTGGTAGTGCCTTTTGGCTGTGGAGGCTGACCATAACGCACATGATTGGGGATTGTGAGGACCTGGGTGCAGGGGGACATGAGTGGGGGCCTGGTGGAGGCTGCCCCTGCACTGCTGGGGGTGCGGGTGATACGGGACATGAGTGGGGGCCTGGTGGTGCTGCCCCTGCACTGCTGGGGGGTGGGGATGGTGGGAGACATGAGTGGGGGCCTGGTGGAGGCTGTCCCTACACTGCTGGGGGGTGGGGGTGGTGGGAGACATGGGTGGGGGCCTGGTGGTGCTGCCCCTGCACTGCTGGGGGGTGGGGGTGGTGGGAGACATGAGTGGGGGCCTGGTGGTGCTGCCCCTGCACTGCTGGGGGGTGGGGATGGTGGGAGACATGAGTGGGGGCCTGGTGGAGGCTGTCCATGGTGGCTGGGGGGTTGGGTGGGTTGGAGACATGAGTGGGGGCCTGGTGGAGGGTGCCCCACAGTGCTGGGGGGTGTGGGGGGTGGGAGACATGAGTGGGGGCCTGGTGGAGGCTGCCCCTGCACTGCTGGGGGTGGGGGTGATAGGGGACATGAGTGGGGGCCTGGTGGAGGCTGCCTCTGCACTGCTGGGGGTGGGGGTGATAGGGGACATGAGTGGGGGCCTGGTGGAGGCTGCCCCTGGACTGCTGGGGGGTGGGGGTGATAGGGGACATGAGTGGGGGCCTGGTGGAGGGTGCCCCACAGTGCTGGGGGGTGGGGGTGTTGGGTGACATGAGCAGGTGTGCAGGATAGTCCCCTGTGGTGTCGGCTGCCTGCAGGGGCCGTGGAGGGTGTACAGGGAATACCTGGGAGCACCCAGCCAAATCGCGTGTAGAATTTCCTGCGTACCCCTGAAATACACATACCCAGCCAAATCGCGTGTGGGAATTCCCGCGCACGTACCCTGTCAAATCGCGTGTGGAACTTCCTGCGCACCCCTGAAATCCACGTACCCTGCCAGATCGCGTGTGAAACTTCCCACGCACCCCTGAGATCCACGTACCCAGCCAAATCGCGTGTGGAAATTCCCACGCACGTACCCGGCCAAATGGCGTGTGGAACTTCCCGCGCACTCCTGAATCCACGTACCCTGGCAAATCGCGTGTGAAACTTCCCGCGCACCCCTGAGATCCACGTGCCCAGCCAAATCGCGTATGGAAATTCCCGTGCACGTACCCGGCCAAATCGCGCGTGGAACTTCCCGCGCACCCCTGCAATCCACGTACCCTGCCAAATCGCATGTGAAACTTCCCGCGCACCCCGGAATACACGCACACGTTATTTTTCAGTCAGCGGGTGTCCGTGTTTGTGGGTACCCCTTTGTACGTCATTTGTCCTGGAGGGCCACAGTATAGGACATTCATCATAGCTGTATATAGGTGCTATTTGTTGGCGCACCTTTTGGCGCACATTTATTACAGGTGCAGAGACGCTACCGCCTGCTTTCTTGTGGCGGTCATGTTTGTGCCTGTGCGCTGGTTTGACCGTGCGCTTTTTTGCCCTATTCGATTCCATGAATACGTGTTGTAGGCGAGTGTGTGAGCGTTCCGCGCACTTGCACCCTGTCCTTCCCCCGTGACGCCCACACTTTGGCAAGTTGTTCCCCATTCCGAGTGTTACGCCCCGTGTTCCGCCTACTTTTGTTGTGTGCGCCGCGCTATGTGCGATTTTCGCTGTGGCCTGTGCGATTTTCGCTGTGACCTGGCGCACGCCGTTAGATGGCCTGTGCGCCAACGAGCGCCACGCACTTTTTTAGCGCACATCCGATGGTTTTCTCGCGCACGCCCATCCATGAATCGATGTGCGCTGCTTTTCGTGCGATTTTCGCACTTGCACTGCGATTTTCGCTATTCCACTGCGAATGGCATGTTTTTGGCCACTTGCGCCGTGCTAATTATTCCATGAATCGACCTGTAAACCTGCAGCGAGCTAAAGCATTTTATTTGCATGTTACTCAATACTAAATCAATGGAAAATGAACAGTGAACCTAACTCATACCTAGTTACCATCTCACAACAAATGACATAGCTCTTGCCCTAACCCAAACTCATGCTCTAATAATAACCCTAACCTTACCCTAACTGCAAATCTAACACTTACCCTAATGCTTACTTTGTTCTAACCAAGATGTTTATCCTAAAACCTGCCTTTGCCAACATCACCAGCCCTCTCCGACTTCTCTATTCCTTTTGTTAAAACTCACCCAAACCATTACTCTATTAGCCCTAGTCTTACCATAACTCGTACCCTAAACCTTACTCTGCCACTTAATCTACACTAATAACTAACCAAATGCCAACACCACCAGCTTTGCAGCAACCACCCTGACACTAAATCTTACCCTAATAAAAGCCAACATCTTTACTCTAACTCTAACCCCTATCCTTACCCTAACCCCTGTATTACCCCTAAACCAGGCAATCAATAACCCACAAAACTCTCTTTAACCCTTTAACCCTAACAATGACCCTAGCAGCATACATTTTTGGCTAATTTACAGCTGCATATTTTGTCAACATTTTACTAGGCTACTTTTTCACTGCATAGATATTTTCACCACAGCATTTTCACTGACTACATTTTTGCTGGCAAAATATTCATTGGATACCTAGAATATCATTGGGCCGAAATGCTAGCATATATGTGTGCCACTTTAAAGCACATTATAAAGTGGAGGAGTGCCGCAACAATGCCCGTGTTAAATGGTAGGTACCAAATGTGGTGGTTGCTAAATTGGTTTCCCACCCATCCTAGAAAGCACCATATATATTCTGAAAGTGGCACATTCATTCTGACTTTGGAAGAATGTGCCACCTTCAAAATAGGTCTTAAGTACCGAAAAGGTCATTAATGCTTTCTCCGATCTTATCAGTACTTAACACACACATCAGAATCAGACCCTGAGTGTTTTAGCCCAGTCTTGCTTACGAAAAAATAAGGAAGGCAAGGCATTTACCTATGTGTGATAATTCGAAGTCTAAATACCAAAATTGGCCCTGACTCTTACCCATTATCAAACATCACTGAACTGCCCCTGTTGGTCTGAGACGTGAAGTGCTTCTCAAAATGTGATCTACCATCAAGTTCATCTCAAGCCAAAAGCATTGACTGTGTTCATGAAACCCAGAAGGAATATTTCAATACACCAGGATGCCATTCAGACTTTATTCTGCTTGCAAAGGTTCCCCACTTCACCAACAAAGGACAAATGCGTTCATTCATAAGATTGTAAGAGTATTGCATGGAATTTGTGGACGCATCCTCTACAAAGACCGATCTTTTTTTAGGCTTTCTCAGGAAAGGTACCGACTATATGTGGTCTGGCCAGTGCCAAACAGTTTTTGAGACAATCAAGAGAGACATTCTACATGCTTCAACACTACGCCGTTTGTTACAGAAAAACCCACCATCATTCCTGTTGATGTGAGTGCCAATGGCCTTGGTGGCACCATAATACAGACAGGACCATTCAAGGATTCGATGGTTGGATTTGCATCAAAAGCTCTCCCTGTCTCTGTGAAAAATGGCTTGGTAATTGAAAAAGAGATGCTGGTGTGTGCATAGGCCAGAAAACACTTCAGGAACTACATTTGGGGCAGGTACTTCATGCTGCACACGGACCACACACCACTGCTGCACATCTTGACTCCAGGGGGGCACTATGCAGGCCATTTCCCATCTGTGAAGGTTTGCGGCCAAGCTACAAGAGTTCATGTTCATGACTGGGTATGTCACTGGGTGGCAGAACAAACAGGCTGCCTGTTGTTGTTGCCCCTACCAACTTCAAATGATTCCGGTGGAACATAAATGACTGCATGTTGGGCACCATCCACGCCAAGGAGGATACTCTATCATGAATACCAGCTCAAAGGTGAGAGACTTTTGTCAAGAAGAACCACACCTTGCACATTATTGCTTCATACACCAAGCGAGGATAGCCACCTGAGAAAGATATTCCTCTGGGAATATGCCCGGTTTGCAAGGTTTCTTCAGAAAACACACATGAGGTCTGATTGCTTAACAAGAATAACTAATAACACCACCAACTACATCAGCACTCTACTGTCGCTGTGACATGAACCACACTGTCAAAGCACCTACTTCACAAATGACACTGGTAGCATGGCATACCACTTCTCTCATGCCTCTGTGGTAAGTACCTAAAAGAGCTGCTGTTGTTTTAAATGTTGCCTTCCATAGTTTAGAATTGGACCATAGCATCTCGCGCCTCCTCCACCCTCCCTCAGCATCCACTTCCTGCTGCCTCACCCGCCCGCATCCCAGTCCTCCCTCCAACCATGATTGGCCTTTGGCCAAGCAACACCAAAGTGGTTCTATTTTGCGCACAGCTCCCACAAGCACACTTCTCTGGTGCCTCCGTGGTAAGTACCTAGAAGAGCTGCTGTGTGCTCTGCTTCATTGTTGCTTTAAACGTTGCCTTCCATAGTTAGAATTTTGGCCTGTAGCATCCTGTGCCTCCCCCCACCATCCCTCGGCAGCATCCACTTCCTTGCTGCCACTTACCACCCGCCACCCAGCTCTCCCTCTGACCCCGATTGGCCATTTGGCCCTAGTTAATTGAATCACTCAGGGCATCCCCCACTGCCTGTTGCAGGCCCCCCCAGCTAAGGGCCCCGAGGCAAAGGGCAGCTCCTATAGCTGCAGCACGCGCCTTTGTTAGCCTGTGTTCGCCGTGCGAGCATGCATCAAAGCCGTCAACTAGCAGCAACTGGGAAGGTAAGAAAGCTGTGGGCATGTGGACCAGCCATCACTGCCCTTCCTCTCTTACTACTCCTATTAGCTAAGTTTGCAGTCTGCTGCACATTGCAGTTGTATGTTATCCATATCTGGCATCAAGTGAATCATCAGAGTTGTTCCTCTATATAGGATAGTCAACTTGGGTTTTGCATATGATGTTGTGTTTAAAAACAAGGGTTTTTCCCATTATCTAGGAATGTCAAATCTGTGTTTTTTGCAATTGCTGTTCTGTTTAAAAATTAGGCTTTTCCCACCATACAGGAAAGTCGAATCTGTGTGTTTTGCATTTGCTGTTGTGTTAAAAAATTAGGCTTTTTCCTGCTATCCCTCTATCGAGGATTGTTATCCTGATACTCACTTTTTTCATTCTTACCTAGACACTTAATGATGCGGCCTCTGCACTCTTTTGCAACCTCTGTGTCTCTCTTTCCCTCTCCATTCTTACTTCCACTCCACTGCACTCAGCTAGACACACCTTTAATGCTCCCATCTCTGTAGACCTCCCTATCTTCAACCCTCCCACTACTCCTCTCTCCTGGTCTGGCCATGCTGTCCTGTCCTCTCACGTGGACCTCCTGGGACCCCCGGCTAAGCCCCTGCCCTCACTGCCAGTCTCCTTCTCTGCCATTCAACCTATAATGTGAGTGTCAGTTGCTGCTTTGCAGCCACCTTCATTCCTCCTCCTAACTCCTCCCACTGACTCTCACCCTGACGTAGCCCTTACTAACCTTCAACTCTCCATCTCCAACACTCCTAATATCCTTGCCCCTGTCATGAGAATCTGCATGAAGCCTGCCTCCAAGTGCAACTCTTAGTATGACTCCGATCTGGCCTCTCTGAAATACAAATGGAGAGCAGCTGAGTGGAAGTGATGGGCTTTCAGCACATCCTCTGACAAACTGGCCTGCCGCCTGCTCCATAGGCAAAGCAGACTTTCCATCTGCTTGATGAAGAGGGCCTATACTCAAGCCTGCATGTCTGGGGCCACTAACAACATGGCTGAACTTTTCAAAATATGCAAGGAACATGGCAATCATACTGGAGTCTCCTTCCCTTCTCTGCTTTCCCTGACCCTTTGCACTTTACTGATCTCTCACTTCATTACTAAAACTCAGGACATCCTGTGCTCACTCTAACCTAAACCAATCCCTTATACCTCACCCTCTCTCTGGCCTCTCTTGGCCCCCCTCTTCCCTTCCCTCCACTCTCCTCTTTCTCTCCCATGTCTCCTGATGAGGTTTCTAAACAACTTCTCTCTATGAAACTCTCCTCCAGAACTATCAAGGACAACACTGTCGCTGTTGCTCCAGCCTTGGCTGATTTCTGCAACCGTTCCTTTGCCACTGGATCCTTCCTATTACTCCTCAAGCACTCCCCTGTGCACCGTCTTATCAAAAAGCCTTCTGCCGACCCTTCCTGTCCGGCTAACTACCACCCTATCTCCATTACCCCCTTCCTGGGCAAACTCTTGTAGAAGCTGGCCATCTCCCAGCTGATCCACCACACCGAATCTGTTGGTTGTCTCTATGACCATCAGTCTGGCTTCAGAGGCACAGAAACTCACTCCTGAACACCTGTGAAGACTGGCTCTCAAATCTCGATTCCAACTCTCCTTCCGTTTTCATCCTGCTTGACCTTTCCTCTGCCTTTGAAATGGTTAATCATCCCACACTTATAAATCGGCTCTGTGATACCCTCAGCATCACAGACCTGGCTCTGGACTGGCTGATCTTTTTCCTCTCTTACTGACCTTCCCAGGTTCAACTGGGCCCTTTCCTCTCTTCCATGTCACTTGCCACCTGTGGAGTCCCTCAGGACTCTATTCTCTCGCCTTGGATTTTCAACATCTACCTTGCCACTTTAGCGCATTTGATCTCCACTTTCTCTCCTTACTTCCAGTGTTATGCGGATGACACACAGCTGTCCTTCAAGTTTCTCTCCTCCTCCTCCTCCTACTCTCTCATCCTGACTGTCTGTCTGCTATTCAGGTATAGTGTGTTGCTAATGATCTCTGCCTTAATGCTAGTAAGAGTCAGATCCTTCTCATCAGAACCACAGCTCCCTTCTTCCATCCTATACTCTGGTTGACCTTGGTGGGCTCCCTCCACTCACCTTCCTGTGTGGCAAAAATCATCTTTGACTCCTCTCTCTCCTTCTCTCCTCACATCATGGACTTTGCCAAGAAGGCCCACTTTCCAGCTGCACCTCCTCAGAGGTATTCGCCCTTTCCTCACCTTCCCCCAGAAACTCAATGTCTCCAGAGCTCTGGTCCTCTTCAGGCTGGACTACTGCAACAGCCTCTTCCATAACCTTCATAATTCATCCCTTCTCCCCCTTCAACTAGTCCACAATAGGACTGCAAGACTTCTCCTTGGACTCAAGCACAAGGATCACATCTCTCCAGTCCCAAGATCTCTCCACTGGCTCCTGGTTGCTGCAAGGATCAAATGCAAGTCTCTCTGCATCATCCACAAAGCTTTCTGGCACATAGAACCCTGCTACATCCAACTCTCTCTCCCTAAACACCTCCCTGCTAGAGCCCTTCGGTCTTCTAGCTCCAAATCTCTGAAGATCAGATCCTTTTCCAAGCAGAGAGTGGGGTGTAGATCTCTCTCCTAGAACGCTCACCTGGTAACCACGAGGACGTCACTGAGCCTGTTCTGACCTCTTACGACCTCGAACCCTTCCCTGGAGTCCACTCGACTGGAGACTGGGCCTTGTTTTCTTGGAAAGTGTGCTCTCCGTCCGGCTTTCAGCACAGGGGCGAGTTGATTGATGCAGGCTCGTTGCTGCCTAGTTACTTCACTGACAAGAGTCCGACAGGTAAGTATAATGAGTCTTTCGAACAGTTCTCTAACTTCATTCCTTTCCTTCCTTAGATGATGGCCGGCGTATGGGGATGGCGACGTGCTGCTGAGATGAGTAGTGTTGAAGCTGAGTGAGAGCGCGATGCGCGATGCAACTCTTTCGTATTTGTATTGAACTGAATTCTTTTTCTGTGACTTTTAGGTGCTGCGACGTTTTCAGCGTGGATGCCGGTTATGAAGAAGAAATGCAGTGAGTAAGCGCGGTATGCAGCGCCTCTAGATGTTTCCACGGTAACCTGGAGTGTCTTTTCCCTCTTGCAGATGGATGAGAAGTTCCGGAGACAGAGTTCCCCCAGAGCAGCTGGGATTCAGGTGAGTGTTTGAAGCTCGTACAGTATTTAAAAATAAGCGAAGATTTGCTGAATGCTTACTAATGACTTTTTTCTGTTCTTTTCCCTTTTCCTTAGCAAACGGAGTGCCGGGATCGGAATGACTCTGCCGAAGATGCCCGCAGAACAGAAGAAGCGATCAATGATGGGCAGAAGCACCGCAAGGTAAGGCTGTTCCTAACAGTGTTCTTGTTCTTGCAGGAGCTGAGCGCAGAAGAAAGATGCAGGCCTACTGGAGACCGATCCGAACACGGTGAGTGTCACGCTGCAGGTGCAGAAAACACAAAGCATGTTTCTCAGCCTGGGCGTGGCTTAAATAGCCTCTGTGTATCCCAGGCGTCTCTTGGCTGAACCACACCCAAAAGACTAGACTGCGCATGCAGTTCTGGGAACCGAAATATGTGGGGGCATCCATCTTGTCCCCATCAATGCACTACAAGTCCAATCCCCAATGTTATCTTATGGGAGGGAGTGAGTCTGGTGCCACAAGTGCCAAGTCTGACTCCAAGTGGGTCTTTGGAGGGATGGAGAGGCCCTTGAGGGCCATGTAGGTGATTGTGGCCTGGCTCCAGCCTGACATCTTGGAGGGCTGGGGACATGAGGGGCAGGAATCATGACACTACTCCACAGTTGCCTCCATCTGGAATGGCCTCCCTGCCCTTCTCAAACTTGAGCTAGATCTCCTTAACTTACAGAAGCTTCTCCAGACCCACCTCTTCCCATCCTCCTTCCCTCTCCCCCTCCAGTGCTAATGTCTCCCTCTGCCTCTTGACTGGCTGCCTGGTTTCCTCAGATTCATACAGGGTGCCAGGCCTCTCCTGACCCCAATCCTGCACATGCCTTTCTGCCCCCCCCCCCAAACTTCACTAGCCTGGCCAGGTCTGCACCCTTGAGCCCTCCCAGCCCTGTTCCTTGCACTTAGCGCATTAAAACCTTCTTCCCCTGCCCTCTCTGCTTTCTCCTGGGACTGTCTGTCCACCAGGCATCCCCTGGCACTCGCTTAACCCATGGGATCTTCCGCCCTGATCCGCACTCTCGCCTACCCCTAACCCGCACTTCTTGTTACAGCACTTGCACAATTCAAATGTCACAAGGCCTAGTAGGACCGTTTGCTTTTTGTCACCCCTACCCCCCCATGTCTTGTTGCGCCTTAAAACACATTGTGCATAGGTGCATTCTAAATAACCAATAAATAAATGGCATATACAGCGACATGGAGAGATAGGTGAGCACATGTTTGCCATGCCATTAAGGCGATACATGTCTCATCAGCCACATACCACCTATGACCTTGTGGAGGGGACAGGAGTCCCTGGAACATATTGGGTTGGACTTTATCAGTCGTTTCGAGCATATTACCATTCATCAAATATATGCCTTTGTGTTTGTGGACTATTTCTTAAAGCGGATCTATGTACATTTCCCGCAGCCCATCACTACTGCGGTCACAAGTGCAATGCTTATCACTGTCTAACACAGAGGAGACTGTCCCAAAACACTTGTTTTGGACAATGGAGTCTAGTTCACCTCAAGTATCATGAAAACTCTTCTACACAAACGCAGGATCAGACAATATGCAGTCATGTATCATTGTAGAGAAAACAGACATGTAGAAAAGGCCAACCGAATAACTAAAGAAGCGAAGCAACAAATCCTGACAAATGACACAGACTACCAAGAGAAGTCCAGAAAACACTCCCAACTCAAAAGGTGAGGACGAACTCCACCACAGAGACCACTCTAATCATCCATATAGCTGGCACAAAACTGAACCTCTAAGAACACACGACAAGACAAGGGATCAGAATATTGAGAACTCACAGAGCCATCTTCGGGTGTTAGAAAGACAGCATAAACAGGGGGAAAAATTCAACAGAACTAATGAGTGTCATGAATCGCCACTTTTGCCCCCTATGGACTTCCTGGTCCATATTGCACTGCAACATCGGGTCAGTAATCCTTCCAACATGGCCGCCTGCACAGGAACGCCGCTCTCTAGCGTTTACGCTGGATGCGCTGCCTTCTAGAAAATAGGCACGCCCCCGTGGCTCTGCACGTCTCAACGCTACTGTTCCGTGTTGCTTGATTCAATTCTTTGCTCCCTTTTCCTTCCATCCCGGACTGCACCTGTGGTCCCGTGCTAGCGGGTTCCCTGCTTGCTCTGAACTCTGAATCTACGCTCCTATTCATTTCCTGGATTCCGCCGCAGTGCTTCCTTCCTGGATCCTGAACGCTACTCTGCTTCCTGAGGCAGACAGCGAACCTCACACTGGACCCAGACCCAGAGGATACACGCCCTTACCTGTACAAGTCCAGAACAACCAGGGAGAAGGAAAGATCTCCCAAGAAGACTCAGCCCTTTTTCTCACCTGTTTTTCTGTGGGTTGAGTGTGACAGTTTGAGACACCCAGAACCTGATATTGAGCCTAAAATGGAGGCTGCAGTTCAGGACCTCATGAGAGGAATGCAAGAATTAACTACTGAGGTTCAAAATCTCGAGGCGGAAAACGCAGCCCTAAAACAACTCGTATTGTCCCGCGATTCGGTGTTCAAGGAAAGTGCCCTGGTAGGGGGTATAGTGGACAAGTATGATGGCTCTTCCAAATCCCTGCGTTCCTTCCTCGATTCCTGCCGGGTACATTTCACATTTAAACCCTACTATTTTTCCACGCCTAGGGCTAAAGTGGGGTTTATGATATCACACCTTTCTGGCAATGCCTCAGCCTGGGCAACCCCCTGGGTGAACGCAGGAGACCCACTCCTGGACAACTGCGATGGATTCATAGAAGCCTTCAAAGCCATGTTTGATCGGCCAGAACTCGTTTATAGCGCAGAGGAGAGACTACTGGAATTCCAACAGGGAAATCAAGATATGCTTACCTATGTGACTCGTTTCAAGCAACTGGCTAAATAGGCTGATTGGTCCCAGGAGGCTAGTTTCACCCTGTTTCGAAGAGGTCTGAATGATAAAGTTAAGGACGAGCTAGCTAGAGTGGGCCGTTCAAGTTCCTTTCAGGCCTTAATGGATTTGTCACTAAAGATCAATTTCAGTATCCAGGAAAGAAAGGCTGAGAAAAGAAAAACAAAAACCACAAACCCAAAGCCACCCATGGAGTACCCTAGCCCTAAAAAAACATCCACTCAACCCTCTTCAGATCCAAAACCTATGCAGCTGGGCTCCTTTCGGGGTCCGATCTCCCCACAAGAAAGGACCTGTAGAATCAATGCCGGACTCTGCATGTATTGTGCTTCCGATAAACATCTTGTAAGGAATTGCCCAATAGCACAACCTTGGCTTTCGGGAAACGCAAGCTCCTGATCTTGAGCGGAGCACAGCTTTGGGAGAAAGATATCTGCTCCATTTCTGTTCCTTCCTTGACTTGTCCTCGCCAGAATACTTTGGTGGTTCTGCAAACGTTCTTGTCGTCCACCAAAAAGGACACTTTTCCCATCCTGGCACTAATGGATTGCGGTGCCATGGGAGTATTTATAGATCATGAATGGGCCTTAAGGTACAACATAACCCGAGAAAGGAAAAGAGTGATTCAAGCTGTCGAAGGAATCGACGGGAAACCATTATCCTTCGGACCCATTATCCACCAAACCAAGGAACTATTGCTCTCAATAAATAACCATCAATAAACACTCTGTTTTGATATCATAAAAGCAGCACATTACCCCATGGTTGTAGGCATTCCCTGGCTCCAGAAGCACAACTCGTATATCAATTGGGCAGCTGGATCCCTATTTCTAGGTTCAGAATTCTGCTTTACCCATTGTTTGTCTCAAGGCTTGGTGCCAGATCCTCCAGTGGACTCCCAGACTCCCAAGCAACCACCATTGTGTGTTTCCAACATTACTCAAGCACCTGAGATCTATCAATCCTATTGTGATGTGTTTTCATCTGCCATTGTCCAATTATTACCACCCCATCGACCTGAGGACTGCGCTATTGGCACTGAAGACTCGGCAGTGATTCCATTCGGTAGAATGTTTATAGTATCTGAATCGGAGAAAAGAGCCCTAAGAGAATATCTGGCCACTAATCTCGCTAATGGAACCATTTGTCCTTCAAAATCCCCCGCGGGTGCCTCATTGTTCTTCGTGCCTAAGAAAGACACTAAGGAACTCCGACCTTGCTTGGACTACCGAGGTCTTAACCAGTGTACCCTTAAGAATCGGTATCCTTTACCCCTTATTTCTGACATATTGGAGGCTGTTCGAGGTGCTGTAATCTTTACCATCCTCGATCTACGAGGTGCCTGCCATCTTATTCGAATTAAGGAAGGGGATGAGTGGAAGGCCACTTTCAGAACACCTTTTGGTCATTTTGAGTACCTGGTCATGCCCTTCGGCCTAGCCAACGCCCCAGGGGTTTTTCAGTGCTTCATGGGCAGAGTCTTCGCGGATATGCTGTTTCTTTTCGTCATTGTGTATCTGGACGACATACTGATCTATTCCAACGAACCCCAAGTCCACCAAGAACATGTAAACACCGTACTTCAGCGACTAAGAGAGAACAAGCTCCTGGCCAAACCTGAAAAATGCCTCTTTCATGTATGGACCGTTCATTACCTTGGCTTCGTACTGAGTTCCAAAGGAATTGGAATGGATCCTGCCAAGGTAGTCTCAATTCTCTCCTGGCCAGCACCTATCACAGTAAAACAGATCCAATCCTTCCTCGGACTTGCAAACATTTACTGGAAATTTGTTCCCACATTTTCTGACATTGTGCATCCCATTGTCGCTCTGCTGAAGAAAGACACACGATTCATTTGGTCTGTTGCTCAAGAAACAGTCTTCCAGGAATTAAAACAAAGATTTACCCAAGCCCCCATCCTGGCTCACAAAGACATAAATAAACCCTTTCTGGTGGAAACGGACGCTTCAGACTATGCTATCGGGGCAGTTCTAAAACAAGAATTCGAAGACAAGATGGAGCACCCCATCGACTATCTATCCCGAACCCTGACTCCCAGTGAGACCCATTACTCAGTCCTGGAGAAGGAATTACTAGCCATCCGACAGGCCTTTACTGACTGGAGACATTTACTCCTAGGTGCCAAACATCTGGTCCAGGTACAAACCGATCATAGAAACCTACAAATTCTGCAGTGCTTGGAATGCAGAAACAGTCGTCAGGCTCGCTGGGCTTTTTTCTTTGCCCAATACCAGTTCCACATACAGCACTTCCCTGGAACCAATTACATAATCGCAGGCGCCTTGTCCAGGCGTCCCAATTATGAGCCTGTTGAAGTTCGTGTCTTTCCGAAAATGTTTCCCAATACTGTTGTCATAGCCCAGGCCAATTCTTTGTTGGAGGATATCTGTATCGAAACACCATCTTCTGATATTTGGCAGGACTATATCAACACCAACCAATGGAACCTGGTCTCAAAAAATGGTTACCTCGTCCAGGATAAGAGACTAGTGATACCCACACAAAGACTGAGAACCAAGATCATAACACTCTATCATGATACCTTTCATTCCGGGCGTAGAGGCATTACCGCCACTCTCCGCTCCATTCAGAGAAAATTCTGGTGGCCGAAGATGATCGATGATGTAAAGGCATGCATTCAAGCCTGCACTGTTTGCAGTCGAAACAAGTGTGATAATAGAAAGCCTGAACGGCTTCTCCTCCAACCCACCTTGCCGGTGCGTCCTTGGGAAATAATTGCCACTGACTTCATCGTGGATCTACCTCCATCCAGAGGGTATACTACCATAATGGTTACCATTGATCTATTCACCCACATGGCACACTTCACCACATTATACAAGTTACCATCGACACTTGAATTGGCTGGAATATTTTTATAGCATATATTCAGACTTCATGGACTTCCTTCTAAGATCATCTCTGACCGTGGGCCTCAGTATATTTCCAAATTTTGGAAGCATCTGTGTCAAATGTTGGGCATCCAACGTGCCTTGTCTTCAGGGTACCATCCTCAGACCAATGGTATAACCAAACGGGTAAATCAGATCCTAGAACAATACCTACTATGTTTTGCAGCCAAGGTCCAAGATGATTGGTCTGTTTTGGTTCTGGTAGCCGAATTTGCTTACAATAACTCGGATCACTCTGCCGTCAAGACCAACACTTTCTTTTGCAGCCAGGGGTTCCATCGATCAGTTCTACCAACTATCCTACCCCATCCTACCCCGGTACCCTCAGTCGATTCCTGGATTGAACGTCTGGTGAATGTACATAAGGTTGCCAAGGATCACTTGGAATAGGCCAAATCGGACATCAAAAGATATGCTGATACCAAGAGAAGACCCAGCCCTTTATATGGAATTGGGGACAAGGTCTGGTTATCCTCGAGACTCTTACCTCGATACCTACAGCCAAATAAACTGGCTCCCAAGTATTATGGGCCTTTCACCGTCAAGGAAGTCATCAACCCAGTGGCCTTTCGACTGCAGCTACCGGAATCTTGAAAGAAGATAAATCCTGTTTTCCCCACTTCTCTACTGAAACCGTATGTACCCTCCACCAGATCAACTTTTCAACCTAACCCTGTGCTCATCAATGATCAGATTGAATACAAAGTCTCCAGGATATGCGATTCTAGATACAGACGGAGCCGACTCCAATACTTAGTGGAATGGAAAGGATACCCCCCCCCCCCAGCGAACGAACCTGGGAACCTACCTCCACCGTTTGGTGCGAAAATTCCAATTCCAAATTCCATCGAACCCATCCAGGTAAATCCGGTGGATCGAGGTTTAGAAGGGGGCATGCTGTCATGAATCAAAACTTTCGCCCCCTATGGACTTCCTGGTCCATAATGCACTGCGGGTCAGTAATCCCTCCAACATGGCTGCCTGCACAGGAACGCCGCTCTCTAGCGTTTACGCTGGACGCGCTGCCTTCTAGAAAATAGGCAAGCCCCCGTGGCTCTGCGCATTTCAACGCTACTGTACCGTGTTGCTAGCGATTGCTATTGTTACTGCTCCTTTTTCGTCTGTGCCCTTTCCAGTTTCTTCTGACCTTCCCTTCCAGGCTGCCCCCCTTGAACTGCTCTCGCAATTCTTGGCTCCCTTCTCCTTCCATCCCGGACCGTGCCTGTGGTCCTGTGCTAGCGGGTTCCCCGCTTGCTCCGAACTCTGAATCTACGCTCCTATTCATTTCCGGGATTCCGCAGCAGTGCTTCCTTCCTGGATCCTGAAAGCTACTCTGCTTCCTGAGGCAGACAGTGAATCTCACACTGCACCCAGACCCAGAGGATACACACCCTTACCTGTACAAGTCCAGAACAACCAGGAAGAAGGAAAGATCTCCCAAGAAGACTCAACCCAGAGGAAAACAGGTGGGAAAAGGGGCTGAATGTGACAATGAGGTTACCAAGAGACACATTCGCATAGGGGACATAGTGAATATAAAGCTTACTCACAAGCACAAATAAACGTCATCAAAACATAACGCTCCTACTGAAGTGACAATGGCCCCATAGTCATGAGACTGGGAGTACAATATGGAAACTATCTAGAGCCACATTTTACAAAAGGGGCCAACATGCCCCAAGTGAGGGAGTGAGATAAGAAGCAAATCAGCAGCGTGAGAATGAGGTGCTGCCTCATACCCCTGTAGATAACTAAAAGGATCCACAGAGTAAATCCGGAAGTGGAGGATCAGACACATAGCGTCACTAGTGGCTAAGCAATCTCAGTGAGGAAAACCACATCAGAGCGAGAGAAGCTCAAGGGCAAGACATTATCGAGCCACTGGAGAGGCAGAGAAGAGCCACAGCTCAGATGAGCTTGTTGGACCGACCAGAGAGGAAGAAGTTTTCACAGGTGAGGTTCAGCCAGTAAGAACTTTATTGGCTTGGGAAAAGGAGATGATGGAGCATGGGTCCCTTGAAGATCCGTCCCCTCCCCCTCCGCACCACATCACTGCTCGCCCACATGAGGAGTGAGCAAGCAAGGTACACAGAGAAAATCCGTACTGCAAAGAGAAACCCAGGGCCATCACCAGATGCAGGCAAATGAATCTAACTGGACAAATAAAAAACGATGAGCAATCCCAACATGTCGGAGCTAGCTCAGGCAAAGTACCTTTTATTAAGAACCTCCACAAAAGTATCTGCCTAATAATGGATTCCATGACCCTTTCTGTTACCAATGACATCAATTTGGCAGTTGGTTGTGGTTTTCTTGTGAATAGCACTACCATGCAACAGACTGCAAAAGATGTGGCTACAAGCTAGCATGATCATTGTGAATATTTCCACATTCATGAATAATCTCTTGCACCAGATTATGTAACTCGCTCTGGTGATGGGCAACTTTGCATTAACAGGTGAACTGGCAGGCCAGAACAAAATGGCTAATTTCCCCTGAGATTCCAAATGTCATTGGGCCTCATTACAAGGTTGCCGGCCTGGTAAAATTGATGCAGTATCACCGTACCGGCATTGTTTACCAGACCGGAGCATCATGAGCTGGGATGCCGGTGTCACTGGCATCGGCAGGGACCCACCGTGGCCGCCTCACCCTTGCCGGTATCAGCTATGACACGCGGCAGCCATGCCATTGACACTAGCATGCGCAATTAAGTGCACATTAAGAGGTACACGGACATGCAATTACCGGCACATACAATGATGCCATTAACACCGGCATCGCGGTGCAGGCGTTAATAGGACTCTGGTGTGCAGAAACCTGCCACAGGTGCTCACAATCAGCACAGGTGGAGGCAATGGAGTCTGGCACAGCACAAAACGAGCACTCCCACAAACCCCCCTCCTCCCAAATCTACAATGCTACCATCAGCACTAGCAGTACTGGAGCTGGAGGACGTGCCTGCACAGCTACACTTTGAGGAGGCAGTGAGCCAGAGCATACAGCGTATGCACAGGAGAAGAAGGAGGGCGAAAATGGGCCAGCACATACCCAATGTGCAGGCAGTTGTACCCCGTACGCAGCCAGCAATCCCTCACCTAAGGGCCAGCCCATTCAATCTAACCCCTGTCCAGATCCACACCCTGCACCGGCTGGACACGGACACCATCACCACAATAGTGGACCTTATACATGAGGACCTGGTGAGCATAATCAATAACCGGACAGCTATCCCCCCCCCTTGCTGAAGGTAGTGTGTGTGTGCTACACGTCATTGTCACAGGCACTTATCAGCACATAGTGGGGAAGCTGCATAGAATTTCCCAACCCCTGTTTGCTCACCCAGGTGTTAGATGCACCCCTGTCCGATGTATGCAACCACATAAGCTTGCCACAGACTGTAGAGGAGGTGAATGGCACCAAAGTAGCATTCCATGCACTTGCAGGCATGCCCAACATCATATGTGCGCTCGACTGTACACTTGTTGAGCTGGTTGTCCGGCATGTTGTGGAGGTAGTGTACCGCAACAGGAATCTCTACCATTCCCTCAATGTAAAGATGATGTGCGTTGCACGCAAAATAATCACGCATTGCTGTGCAAGATTCCCTGGCTCCACACATGACTCCATGGTGCTGCGGAACTCCACGCTGCCCTGCTACATGGCACGGCATGCTGGTCCTCATACCTGGCTGTTGGGTGAGTCTAACCACAAGGGCATGAGGGGTGTTGAATGGGGGGGCAGTTAACAGCGTATGCAACCTGTCTGCTGGGTGCGCCATGAGGGGTGTTGAATGGGGGGGCAGTTAACAGCATAGGCAACCTGTCTGCTGGGTTGGCCATGAGAGGCATGGGAACATAGCATAGGATTGCATACATGAGGAGAACAAGTGCACACTGAATGCATGAATCCATCACCACTTCTGCCAAAACCCGTAAACATAACCAGGAATGCAATGAAGTGCAGAGAGAGTGGGTAGGCCAATAGAATGCTAAGTCAGATGAGGAAATAGACCAAGTAACCTCATCATTACCAACCTGCACACCATGAAACCTCACACATTGATTACAAAAAGACCACATATAGTGTACTGGGTGCCCTGAAGTGTGACTTTTGTAAATGTACGAGAATGTGCAGCACAGCTAATGCATGCAGATATGCAAGGCCTTCACAGCCGTGTCCACATGCAAACAACAGTCGCAGAGCTCACACCAGCACATGTATTAGGTACATCTGAAAACATGAACCACATGTACCACAATGCACTACTCTGTAGTGACAATGCATGAAATCTGATCTCAGCAAAGCAAATCACAAGTCATAATGCTCCTCCAGAGAGAAAAGCATCAGTCACACCTAGAAAATCTGTCGCTACACTCAGTCACTGGTAACCCGCAGATCAGTACGCCTGTCCTGTCACCTTAAGGGACACCTACAAGTACGATGGTTCAAATATGAAAATGGAGAAAAGCACAATTATTCACTACACTCAAGATATGACAGAGAGAGGTGCGGGACACATCCAATGTAGCTCCATTGCACCATGCTAGCACCTACCCAGACACATTACATACCGTCACCCTACACCGGTGCTACATGCTACGGATGGATATCTGATCTAGTCATATGGGGAATGTGGCGATGCATATTTACATGGAGACCTGTGTCCCCTGTATCACATTGATGATAATAGGCAAATGTGTGACTTGCCACAGTACATGCACACTCCTTTTCCATTGGTAACACAATTATGAAAACTGAGGCCAATGTTGGCTGTAGAACATGAATTGTGCATGTGCAGGTTCACATTGAATGGGCCATGTGGCAGCAACTGCACCCACCACCCCCACAAGGATCAGCCCTACGTTAATTTACCGGGCAACAGAGAATGACAATTGCCATGTACTGTTATGTTACCCTGTGTTTCGATGCATTTTGTAAAGAACACTGTACAGCCAGTGGTAACATGGAATGACCATATAAATCACAAGTACCCGTTCTCTTGCTCCCATGCAGGTGATGCAGGGTATCCACTGATGGGCTGGCTCTTGACGCCCATCAGGTAACCGCACAACATGCACAAAGAGGCCTACAAAAGTGCATATGCACGCACTCGCGTAACCATCGAGCAGACATTTGGGCTGTTGAAGGCCCGGTTCCGCTGCCTCAGCAGGTCGGGGGGAGCCCTCATCTACGGTCCAGAGAAGGTGGGCAAAATGGTGCTAGTATGTGCCATGCTACACAACATGTGCATCCGGCGCAACGTCCCCCTGGCCCCTGACATGGACATGATGCCACCTGAGGATGAGGATGAAGAAGATGCTGGGATTCCTCAGCGCCACCATGGCCATGATGGACATGCCACACAGCAAGCATTAATTGACAATTATTTCTGATGGAATGGAAAAGACATGGCACTGGGCATGGTTCACACTGCGTGTTGGACACTGTACATGATTAAATAGACACACACTAAAGTAGCAATGTCCAGCCATGGTTTTTTTTTCTACACCAGGTATAATGAATGATGAAGAACTATGTACAGATTGTTAGGGAGAATTCTCATTTTATGGCTAATTTCCCTTACCTATAGAGTCCCCCAGTAGCTTTGCTGGATTTGAAGGGTTTGTTTTTTTCTCCTGCTAAGAGTGAGACTCTTTTTCCCACTCTTAGGCATATTTGCTATGTGTGTTCTAGGCTATTTTTGTGTTTAATGTCTATGGGGTTTTTCTCACCCCCATAGGAACCATCTTTATCAACATGTGTTACATAGCACCCACCGTGCAGTGACACTGTGGTGTCGTAGCGACACCCAAACATAGTAGTCAGTCCCAGGGTATGGAGTCTGTCTCCCAGGGCATGTAAAGTCCCAATTGACTTTACTAGTCAATTTTTATGAACTAAACCAGTACAACCCACCTTACCATGGAAGTACTGGGAAGGGTTAATAGTTTTTCCTCAGTGTTAATTTTTGAGAGGGTACCATACAGTCCCTCTCTCAAAAGTTTCTGGCTGGTGGCAGTGGTTACTACCAAAAATATTCAACTGCAAATATTTCGCTATGGGATTTTCCCATTGTTAGAGGCTGTCAGTAAATGTCATAGCCCCGAACATACCGCTGGTTTATTTTTATATTAACTTTACTCCAGTAGGTTTTATTTGCCAGAACTTTAATGTAACTTCTTTCTCGTGTCTTTCTCTAAACTCCTAACCCTTGTTGGGGATCCTTTGTCCGTCCTTTTGGCGGGCTTCTGCCAAGAAGCCCTCCTTTCGGCGCCACTGAGTCTGGGGCGGATCCATTGTGTGGGAGGGGGGGTAGGACCCCATGTCAGGGTTGCCTCAGCAACCCAGGTCGCACTCTGTCCTGATAGGCTGGAGGGTCTCCCGCCAAGATGACCACTCCACTGTGTGAGTGACAGCTAGGCGGTATGAATGGGGATCTTTTTGCATAAAAGCAGGGTCCTGAGGACTGGAAGAGCAATACGTTGTCACTGGAACTAAGAAGCCAAAGAGGAGAGAAGCCAAAGACACCTGCAACAACTGAACCACGGGTGAAGCCCTGCAGCAGCCTCTCACCACTTTTCTCCACACTACGAGAGAAGATCTTCATCTGCAAGAGCCTTCTTCCCTTGAGCTGGTGGGGCCAACCAGTTTTCCAATCGCCTTCCTGGACCTGCCTTGGTGGAATCGCCAGTACCCTGTACTCGGAGACCGGATAGCCAGGCACCCGTCCACCTGGACCACGATTTAAAGGAGCATACCTTTTATTCGTCAGGCAGCATCGTGGCTGGTTTCATCCCTGGTTAGTGCAGTAACTCGAACCTTCCTCGACGACGAGAGGCTCTCTTCCTCTGCTTGATACCCTGAACTGCAGGAACTACCATGAAAAACTGCCACCGCAGGAGCCACTTCTTCATATTTAGGTACATTGTTCGGCCAGGCCGCCCTTTTCGCGTGGTAGTGCTAAAGGTGTTTTAAATACTTTACCTACCAGTTGGGTTGGCCGTCCCTATCTTCTAAACATTGTCTTTCACCTTCTGCATCCACCTTTTTCGAAATTGCTAACCAAAGACTTGACTGCAGCTACAAGAACATTTTGCTCCTGGGACCTTTGCCCTGTACCACTAACTCTGGCACAGGCCTATTGACTCTGGCTAAATTTGTTAGAACTGCCTTCTCTAGATTGCTTCTCAACTAGAACTGTGTTGATGCACCTACTTCTTATAACCACCTTTTCCTTCCCACTTTTTAAACTTGTGAAGTGCCATTTTGCTCGGTTTTCATTTAAGTATTCTCTATGTTAAAGTACTGCCTTGCCTAAACTTGTTCACAAACTTATGGGAAGTGTTGCTAGGGTATGTAAGAATATATTTCTGTATAACTTGTGCTTTCCTTCCCTTTTCAGAAATTGCTAGAGTGCCATTTGTGTTTGGTTTTCACTGTGCGGCTTTGCTCCGTTTTCACCCTTGCTCAAATTTGTCTACAATTTAACTAGGGAGTTGTGTATACTTTTCTTGACTGATTTTAACGTGCTTTATTAACTGTGATTAATGTGTTGAATTGGAAGTGTGTAAAATAAATATGTATATTCTTTTTAATACAAAGCCTTGGTCAGTGTTTCCTTGTGCCATAAGTGCTGTAGCCCTATTGTGAAAACCCTGAATACTGCTCATCTCCCTCTTGAGATAAGTCTGACTGCTTAGCCACAGCTATCAACTAAATCTTTGTGGTACAGACTGATACCAAAGTGGATTTATTGCTCCTACCAGTAGTCTTAATCTTCTGTAGTGCTCCCTAAGGGAACTGCACAGGATTCTGCCTAACACAGATTATCTTTTTCTACCTTAGACTTCTATCCCCTTAAATGTACCCCACAACACCTCCCCCACTAGACCCACACCCAATGCCCCAACACACCCTCCCCCACTACCCATACCCAATGCCCCAACACCCCCTCCCCCTAACCCCACTGCCCCTTCCCAACTACTCCATCCCCACAAGCAGTAGTCTGCCTATTTATGGCCCCTTTTTGGAGGATGGGGGTGAGCATCTGGCGGGCGATAAAGTCGCTGCGACCAACATACAAGGCTACTTTGGGTGGAACTGGTAGGTGTAGCACTAGTGGATGGGCCAAGTGGGGTGGTGACGTGCCGCTGTTAGGCAATAGCGGTCACCAGCATGGTTATGGACTCTGCCATAGATGACATGACTTAATTTCCCTCCCGCACACACCTTGCAAGTTGGTACACACCCTCCGTTGCTCTGTCTAGCATGCATGCTATGTTACGGGAATTGTCCTGCATTGTCTGGCGTGTCAGTGTGGCTCTGTGAGGTACTGGGTGACCAAGGCGTGCATAGCCTGTTGCCGCTCCTCCATTCTACTGAGGTGCCCCTCAATGTCTCTAATGTGGAGCAGTCCTGTTAGTGGAAAGAGAGGTGGGCTCTGAGGGCCTGGGGGAGTGAACACAGCTTCTTCATCATGGGCACCATCGCTCTATATGTCGGGCCCAGTGGCCTCCAGAGTGCTCTGTGCTCCAGTACCACACGTTGGACTTGCAGGGTGGGCGCCTGGCTGGGTGAGGGGGATTCAGGCACCACCGGCAGGCAATGGATGGGGATTCTGGCTCTTCTAGAAGGCTCCGGACTGGGGATTCAGGCTCTTTTTGGTGATGGGCCTGCATGGCCACAGGTGTTTTTGGCTGATGGGCCGGCTTTGACACAGGTGTTTTTGGCTGATGGCTGGCTTGGCCACAGGTGTTTTTGGCTGATGGGGCAGCTTTGCCACAGGTGTTTTTGGCTGATCGGCCGGCTTGGCCACAGGCGTAGACGTGCAGTGCTGCTGGGCAGCAGGTGTTTCATGGTGGCGGGGAGATGAACGGAAGATGATGTGGCACGCTCTGGTCTTGCAGTGGTGGCGACTGGCTCCTGGCTAGAGGGTGTCGATTTTGTGTGTTGGCGACGTGCTGCAGTGGACTTGAGTGTGGTGGCATGTTCACCCTCACTGTCAGATGATGTGCCTGTGGGGGACAGTGAGGCAGGGCATTAGTAACTGAATCCATCAGACATACATCAATTCTAGTACATTCAGAGTCATGTGCATTGTCATGGACACAGTGGAGGCCATGGCATGGTGCACACATGATTGTGTGGGGGATGCAGTGTGGGGGAATATTTGTGATGTGGCCATGGAGTGTGCAGTGTCTGTTGGCTGGGTTACTGGTGTCTAATGGCTTGGGTGTTGTGGCCATACCGCAGGGGCTGGGTGACATGTACAGTTTGATTGTGATATCGATGTGTTCCATTTGTGTATGTTGCTGCATTGATGTTGAGTCTGTGGGAAGGGACAAGGTGGGTGTGACAGGTGTGCATCTGGTGTCATTGATGTGTGCATCTTGACAAGAGGTGGATTGGGCCATGTGGTGGCACAGCGGTGATGGCAGCAGTTGGGCAGTGATGTGTGTCTGTGCATGCAGATGGTACTTGTGTGGGCATTACAGGGGACATGTGGGGTGTGTCAGTGGGGTTTGTTGCTTGTCTTCCTGGCAGGTATATATACTTGTGGGGAATGAGGCTGTCGGCGGGTGGCAAGGCAGTAGGGAACTGGTGCCACTGACTTGTCATTTGGACTTCACCACTGGCATTGGGGATACAATGAATGTGATGTGACTTTGGGATTAAAGTTACCGGCATCATCGGCTGTCGCTGCTCCCATCTCATCATCTCCTACTCCCTCCATGCTCTCCATGTGGTGGACGGTGCTGCAGGTCTCCTCCCATGGCTGCAGTTTTATGGGGGATGTCGAAACCACCACCTGTGGCCAGCCCCTGGCTGCGCTATGTGGCGAGGTGGTTACGGAAACGGAGAAGTAAGTCGTCCCACCACTTCTGACAATCTCTTACAGTCCGGGGTGTTGTCCCCACCGCAGAGACTATGCGGGCCACTTCATCCCAAAACGCTTTTTCCCTTAATTGTGCTGGGTGCCGCAGATCAGCACCAAACACCACATCGGCACGCTCCAATAGTGTGTTAGCCAGCATGTTGAGCTTCTGCTCACTGAAACGGGGTTTGCGGCAACAGACGGTGCCTTGCGTAGATGTCATTCTCCTCAGTGTCGGTATGCACTTCGTTTAGCAGTTGCACTCCTGTAGGATGAGGATTGCAATGGATTGTGTTTTGAACATGGCCGCTGGTGTATTTCCAGTTCCAGCGCGATGACATTGTTTTCAGTCCAGCACGAGTAATTGCGGCAGCGTCAGTGCCAGATTCGGTGTCTTCAGCATTGACTTTGTCGCTATCGGGAGTTTTGGAGCCGTTACCGTGCTACCGTTTCCAGCATGCCGGAATGCATGTGCACACTGACTCGAAATCTACCGTTGATTCCGGCAACAGTGCTACTCGGTAACACTGGCATGCCGGTAATTCTTTTTTTACCAGCAATCTCGTAATGAGGCCCATTGTTTTTACTGGTCTATACATGTACGCAGTTGTTGTAAAACGCCCTTCTACCAGAGCACAGGTGACTAAGCAACACTGCTGGAAAATTACTATGCACTTGCTGCAAATCCCCACTGTGGATTTGTAATTCTAAACAAATATTACACCACTTGATACATTTCTTCGCCTTAAATGCTCTTTTAATTTCTGCTAAATACTAGTCTATCGTAGAGCAAGACAATAAACTATTCATATCACAAATTGTACGTGGCAGATCTTTAGCATGTGTGTGGACACAATGTCCCCGCCAGTCGGGTCACATTCGGCCCACATGCAATTTAGTGCTCCATTGTCCAACTCCATCAACCACTAAGGCGAAATGTGCGCTTGTTTCAAGGAAGCTCTTCAGAGTCACAGTCTACAGGCTAAGCATCAGGGTCCCTGTTCGGATGGTGCTAAATGAACTTTCCATCCCTCAATACATCTAATACTTCGCGTTGCGCTGTGGGGCAGGAGATCCTGTTTGTAAGCCCTGCGTGATTTAAGAGCGGCACTGCTTATAACATGAAGAATGAAGGGCCTGAGGTCCCAAAGAGTCAGTAAGTCGGTAAAATGGCGGAATGATTTAGTGGATTAAAACAACCTGGTCTGGCTCAGCGCTTCACAGGAGATTTCTCTCCATACTTTTATCGCAGAAAATAAATATGTTACACTGCACAGCCTCTTTTTGCAGTAAATTGTTGGGTTTCATTTGGAGTATCATTTCAAGTCCTAATCGCGTTTAACTGTTTAATGTGAGAGTGGAGTTCAATTATGTATTTGCACACTCGTGCGTTTTGTGAGGTGCCTGTGCGCCCCCTTGCTTCCACGTTGCAGGCACTTGACAGTGATTATTGTAGATTGAATCGTGATGAAGCATGGATGAACCTCTGCATGAGTAAGCGGGTGGGGTGGAGTAACTGGGTGTTGTTTTGGGGATCTAAGGTATCTGCTATCCACAGACTTGCTAGATTCTAGGACTAGTTTTGGGGGCCCATTTTTTTGGGGAGGGGGGCGGTTATTGAAGGCCAATGTGCCTGCTAAGGCAGTATAAATGTCAAAGGCTTCATTGAAATGGCTCATTTTCAGGACTTTCTTGAATGGATGCTGGCTGCATAGTTGGTTGAGGGGATCAGAGCATTCAAGGGATGCACTGTTATGGGTTTGCCTCCTCATAGTTCACTCCTTCAGTGAGTTTTGCCAATCACTGTGTCATCATATTGGGAGGATAGCTCAGGGGCAACGTGCTCACCTTGGAAGCAAGACAACGCAGAGCAACATAGGTTTGATCCCCGAGTCTGCGCGTTATAAATAACCAATCATAATAATAATTGTGTGATCAGAGGATGTTGCTGGGGAAGATAGTTGGGTATGTGGAGGCAGTGGCCTTATCTATACATAAATGGGGCAGTCATTTTCCAAATCCGCAGAGTGCAGAAGCACAAAAACAGGAGAAAAAACGGACGTACCCAGTTTACGCTAGGGCTTGCACTCGTTTTTGTACTCTGCTGGATATTCAAGGTTTTTGTACGTAGAGTTGGGAAAAAGAAAGATATATGTCCCTGCCTTGGATTCGTACTACTAGGTATAGGCGTTTGCTTTTATGCCAGGAGCAGACTTTCACGCTTGTGAAAGAAACAATGGGTTTCTATGGAATCCGCCTGTCTAACCATATATTTAGTGGAAGAATTCATGTCATCAGGATTGTTGCATGTTTCTGGGAATCCCTTCTTCAAAAATGATTTTCTAACATGTCTTAGCCAGGGAAAGGCCCTCCCACCATTCTGATTAAAGAAATCCATCAATGATCCTCTTTACTTCTTCATTTGGAGATTAGTCCAAAGTGAAATCCAGTACAATATTAAGTTAAGGGCAACTTCAGCAACAACACAGAGGGCTTGACATTTGGACTATGAGTCCTGAATTTTGGGCCACAAGGAGAGTGTGCACTGCAGACGCATGTAGAAATTGGAGTGATGAGCTGAGACACAGTAGAACATTCTATCACGGCTAAGTAACAGGTTATCCTTCACAAGTCGCGGAGGAAACTAACAATATTGAAAGGTGACTGGTGGGATTTCAGAAAGAGTTTGCCCTAGAGTGCATTCAACTATTTATATGCATTAGGGTTCTGGAAGTTTGACAATTTTAAGGACTGAATATGATGTGCCTCCGTATTAGTGTCTGTTTACTACATGAGGTTAATTGATCATTTGTAGGTTTGGCCTGTCATGGGGAGGAGCAGTGGGTTGAGTGTGGATGGAGATTGCTGAAGTTGAGGCTCACACATTTCGGAGAAGTTAGATAATAGATTCTGCAGGGTAAAAAAATGTGCACTTGCCATTAGCCATTGGCAAATATTAATTGACTCTTGTCGAATAAGATATGTTGTGCTATGTATAGAATTGATGTGGCGAGTGAATTTTGTATGACTTGCTAGTAGCTCGCAACTTGAAATGTTCCATCCTGCATTATAAGTATTTCTTTTAAGGGTTTTGTAAAATGCTGTTCGGTTTGTGCAAAAAAACAGTAGGTTTATGCAATATTAGTGGTTGGGAATGTTCTGGTTGTAGGGACACATTCCCCCTATCGCTTTATATTATTGTGTTCAAGATTGGGGAATACACCCATTATTGTGAGAGGACTTCTGGCATCAGCACAGACATGGGAATAAGCCTCTTCTAGCTGCTCTGAAGGCGACATGAGATTGGCATGGATGACATTCATAGATCAGGTTGAAAGCTGGATTTTCTAAATATGGGAGTAAATGTCTACCTTCAGAATTGTTGAATATAACTGGATATTTCTGCAGAGGAGCAAACATGCATTTCCGCAGGAGATCCTATCCCCCTACCTCCCATGTATTGGAGCCATGAGTCCGTGCCCTGTTTAACAACATCTATCATACCAATACTGCAGCAAGCATATGCAAGACGGTATCCATTAAGACGACCATATCAAATGTACCCTCGAGTTGATGACAGCCTACAGGAGGAACGCCCTGAAGGAATATGAGAAACAGCTAAGAAAATGGACTGATGATGTCATAAGAAAGAGTGAATGACGTCCTAAAATACTGAATGAACACGACATATGGATCCTAGAGGAGAATTGAGGAAGTAAAGAATCGAGTGAACCTTAAAGTACAAATGAAGAAGATTACACAGTAAAAAGTGCTGCAGAAATTAGAAGTATGAAGAATGTACTATTGTTGAAATGGGAGATTGATCAAGTCATATAGGCTAGCTATGAGTAGTAAATAGAATGCAGGCAGAGCCGCCATTGTACAGAAACTGGATATTGGTATCATGAAATAAGTAAGCCAAAGAATCATGGAGGGAAAATTGAAGGCTGTGGCCCTCATTACGAGTTTGGCGGTAGCCATGGAGCTATTAGCTCCATGGCTGCCACCAAACCGGGCTCATTTACCGGATTCCTGCAATGAGGAATAACTGTGTCATTCCAACATTGGAGGACCCGGTAATTCCTCCTCGCAGGAACCATTCCCCATTCCCATTTGAGCCCCCGTAGGGCTCAATGGGAATGGGTATGGCGGTAACAATGGGCAGATTACAACTGGCCTGTTGTTACCTCCTTCTTCCCTTCGCGGGACCCGGAAAGCATGCCTGGTTTTACCAGGCATCCGATCCGGGTCCCGCGATGGGAAGCTTGTAATCGGCGCTCCCCTAATGAAGGGGGCTGGTACAGTACCGGCCCCCATCATTAGGGGAGCGCCAGGGTCGTAAGGAGGCCCTGTGTCACAGTAGAATGGCAAGTTTTTGGAGCTGCGCTGGGAGGTTGTCTGGCCAGAAGTCAAGAACTGAGAAGTCAAGGTCAGCTATCTACACTGAAGAGCAACGTGTGTGCAGAGGATGAATCCATTCATGTTGAAGTGAAAGAAAGAACACAAAGGATGTCAATTCTTAATTTATTTCAAACATTTAAAAGCTTGCAGAATGAGCAGAATCGTGATCTCTTGTCACGTGAGTCGAGGATGGGAATAGGGCTTGAACTTGAAGTTCCAGATATGATAGTGAATGCCCTCACTCCCGTTGCATTCCCAGGACGAGAAGCATTTCACGGCAGAAGGCATGGGTGATGAGAGATGCTGAGCTAATTGGGTGATAGGGCAGCCTCATGTCCTGTCTACCTGCACCTGAGTCTTGGCTTATGTGCTGCTAAATTAACTGAATGTTACAGAGATGGCATAAGAATACCACACCAATTTTATTAGTCCATATACCGAAGGACCGTATAGCTTGAGAAACCAATGAAACACTGTGTATCTGATTTTTCATAAATGACACGCATGAAGAGGTAGTCATGAGTTGTCCACCTGATATCGGACAGCCAATAAAAAACCTAGCTCCTATATGATTGTATCTACATGTGTCCTTTAACCATTCCCGATGCGTGGTAAGATTTTCACTATTGCCACATAGCATGACATCATTCTGATGCATACAGAAGTATAACATTGTATTTTTTGTGGAAATCACTGAGAGAACGAGCATACGTCTGTTGATGATTGTTGTAAACACCCTGTTTATATAATTGTTAATAAAACAGCAACTTGCCATCTTCTTGAGTTTGTCCGGTTATTTGGACTCAGAATTATTCTGGTGTAATCCCATTTAGTAATACAAAGCACAGTCCAAGGTCCATAAACTCATTTGGTAGCTGTGCAGATGGTTTCAGATCTAAACTAGTTTGAGTTCAGAATTTCAGACGACCGTGCATCCTCCGCCATTAGCTGGAAGATCGTGGAGTTTGCTGTAGAGAGCAGCCAATAGAAATAAACTTGCAAGAAGAATTGAGGTGGTGGGTAGGTCCCTCTTTGAAGAAATCCCTGCTCGGTTTCCACGTGCACTCCGTGGACGGAAGGCGAAGTGACCGGATTGGAGGAGGAGTCGATACCGAAGGCCTCAAATTGATTAATGAGATGATAGACTAAGGGAAATGGCAATATAAAGGGGTGGTATTGTTATATGTTTTGAAAATAGGTGGCAACGGGAACATTTATGTGTATAAAGGGACACCTAGGTAATCCTATTTCAAGGGAGATAGAAGAAGATGTCTCAAATTCAAGTTGGAATATTAAGAAAGAGAATGCACACGGTCCGGACCGTGCAAGGTGACATCTTAAACTCTGTATGGGGTAATATAATTGGAGACAAAGAAAGAATACCTGGTACGCTCACCTGGTCTCTGCGGAGGCATTGGGGCACAGTTGTAGCCCTCCCGGGGGTGAGGTCGCTCAGGTCCGACTTTGCCCTCTGCGCTTATGTGGTGACTGGTGGTAATAGGTGATGATGCTCGGGACTGCTCCTGCGTGGGGAATAGGGGGCGTGAGTATGCCAGCTTCTGCACCTGATCCCCTTCCAGACCCCGTCTCCCATGGTACCCGTGGAATGCGCTGTCCCTGTACAGCTCACCTGTTAATTAGTTTTGGTGAGCACTCCGTCCTGCTGCTTCTGGCAGGGGCACTTGTATGATCTGGACCGAGTTCCTTCACTGGTCCCTTAAACGTGGTAGTCCAGTCCTGCTGTGACTAAGCCACTATACTTCAGGTAAGTGTTCCTGTTTGCCTTTGTCTTTCCTCGTCTGTTTTTGTTGTATTGTAGAGTTTGTTGTCTTGTATTGCTGTCCATTCCACGTTTGATGTTTGCTCTTTTGCTTTCTTCCCTTGCAGGGGATGTTGCCGGCCCGGCAGAAGCTGCAGAGCTCGAGGCGGCAGCCGGAGGGAATGAGGAACGAAGCTGCAGTGGTACAGTAGGTGGTAAATTGTTAACAAAGGGGTGCACAGTGTTCAAATGCGGCACGGTCCTAGGGCGGATGTTCTAACCTTGTCTTTCTTCTTCTTCACAGGGTCCGAGTTCGTGGATGCGGAGTGCGGTGCTGCGGCATAGGGATCAAGATCACTAGATGTCAGGAGATGAGTCTGTAGATGAAGCAATGAAGCACCGGTTTCCTGGAGGTGAGCATGCAGGAGAATGTCTGGTTTAAAAAGGTAAGTAAACTGGTCCAAGCAGCGGTGAGTGTCACATTGCACGCCAGTGCACAGTAATGCGAAGCACCGGCCTTAAGGATGGAGCAGCTTATATAGCTGAGCTTCTGAAGCCACGCCCACCAGGTTCAGCCTGCCTGCCACACCCTGCCACACCCGATGAGTCAGCACATGAAGACCAGGCCTAGGGAGCCACACCCATTGAGTCAGCACATGAGGATGTTCTCTGGAATAAAGGCTTTCAGCTCCTGGAAAGTTCTTATAAAATAAAAGCACTCCTGCACTAAAATAAAGTGTTCCTGCTCACATCTCTATATGAGCCTGGCGGCAAAGGCTCATATAGAGATGTCCAGCCAGGGCCTGTGTGTTTGTGGGTCCCAAATGGACATAAGTGAGTCAAGTGACCCATTGCCCCCATCACTAGATGGTGTGGTTTTTGTGTTCTGGGGCCTTTGGCCATGACACTCACGTTAAGGTGCACGAAAGAACACATAGTATGCAATTCTTAATTCATTTATTTATTTTATTTATTTATTATTTGCTTGTTAGGTGCTTATATAGCAAGTTAAATACTGTTTCAAAGTGCTCACAGGGCAAAGGGAGGGAACAAGGGAGTGAAACACATTACAAAACACAATATTTAAGAGCAGTGGGAGGAAAAAAGAAAAAGGACGGACCTACTATGTCCTGTGAGTTGAGAATGTGCAAGTACAGCAAGGAAGAGGGGATACGTGCCTGGGAGTCTGAGCTCATGGGTGAGCCACAGAATAAGTGCTTTTGCCCGAGCTCCACTGGTGTACTCATCAGTAGGACTGCTTTAAGGACTCTCCTGGGCCTCTGCATTTTGGGTGAAATTGTTGCGTGACTTAAATTGATTGGGCCACTGTCCGTGCCATGTCCCCTCTCCCTGACCCATTTCACTTCCTGATTCCCTCCCTCCTTCCACATCCCAGCCAGGCTCTGCCCCTGATTGGCTGTTTTGGTGCTTTAACGCTCCTTCCCAGGGTGCGGCTAAGGGCCCCAAGGCAAAGGGTGGCTCAATCATAGGCAGATCCAGCTAGTGTCTGCAGGTGTCAGCAGGGTAAGTCAGTGGCCAGTCGTCAACCAGCAGTGACTAGTAAGGTAAGAGTGGCCCCGGGTGAGGAATAGAGCCTTCACCCTACCCTGAAACCCTGCCACATTGCAGCCTCACCTACACTAGAATAATACTGTGTTTTGTTAGCCTTTGCCATGCTGGAATAGCGCTGTGACATTTCTGAAAGTATTTAAAATGCATTGTGAAACCTAGGCCTTTCTCCCACTATATATAGCAACATGAGGATGAGAAGCCGGCGAAGAGGACTTCCTTCTTGGTGCCACCATTAATGGTAGGGGATGAGGAAGGAGAGAGAGTGGAGATGAGATGGGGGTCTAAGGATCTGTAGAGGACATAGAAGAGGATATCAGTGAAAACCTCTCTAGAGGAGGCACTGGCATAGGTGTCTGTGATGGGAAGTCCAAGGTTTGCACTCAAGATGTCTTTTTTGTGCTTTTTTCTACCAGACTTTGTGAGAGAGGGGTGATATATGCTAGTGTAGCAGTTAGAGAAAATAGATGGAGAGAGCCATAGGGGCAACAGAAGTAACTCGAGGAATGAAAAAATAATGGCTGCACAGCACTGTTATTGCTAAATGCACCAGGTGGCCTGGCAGAAGTAGTCACAAAGGCATAAATGCAAACCAGAAAGGAATAGAATTACAACAGACACAGATGAAAATGTAAACACACCTATAAAAGTTTTTTTTGAAGAATAGAAGGCACAATGCAATGGTTCACAGATGAAAAAGTAAACACACCTACGATTGTTTTTTAAGAAAATGAGGCACAGTGCAATAGTTTACAGGTATGTTTACTGTTTAATCTGTGATCGTTTTTAAGAAAAAGTAGGTGCAATGGTTCACAGATGAAAAAGTACACAAACTTACAAGGCACAGTATAATGTTCAGGAGATTTTAGCGGAGGAGTTCAGCCATAACTCACTTGCAGATCTGCAGGGTGCATAGATGTCCATGGGTACAATAACATGGGGAAGTAGTAATTAGTCTGGAGGCCAAGACTTAGCTTGAGGCAGGGTAGGGGGTCCTTCAGGCCTTCTTCAGTCCGTACAGGCACAGACAGGGGCCTTAGAATCGGGTCTTGTGAAGCAGGGCTTCACCTACCGGCTAAAACATTTAAAAGCTTGCACTATTATCAGAATCGTGGTCTCTTGTCACGTGAGTCAAGGATGGAAATAGGGCTCGAACTTGCAGTTCCAGATATGATAGTGAATACCCTCGCTCCTGTTGCATTCCCAGGATGACAATTCTCTGCAAGGCGAAGTACAAAGAGAATTTCATGGCAGAAAGAATGGGTAATGCGAGATGCTGAGCTAACTGGGTGCTAGGGCAGTCTCAAGTCCTATCTACTTGCACCTGGGTCTTGGCTTATGTGCTGCTAAATGAACTGAATGTTCCAGACATGGCACAAGCATGTCAAACCAATTGTATTAGTCCATATAATGAAGGACAGTATAGCTTAAGAAACCAATGAAACACTGTGCAACTGATTTTTTCTTAAATGACATGTATTAAGAGGTAGGCATAACTTGTCCACCTGATATCAGACAGCCAATAAAAACCTAGCTCCTATATGATTGTATATCTAGATGTGTCCCTTAACCAATCCCGACCCTTGATAGTATTTTCACTATTACCACATAGCATGATGTCATTTTGAAGCATAAAGAAGTATATAATTGTATTATTTGTAGAAATCACTGAGAGAATGAGCGTACGTCTGTTGATGTTCAATATAAACTCCCTGTTTTAGATAACTGCTAATAAAACAGCAACTTGCCATCTTCTTGAGTTTGTCCGGTTATTTGGACTCAGAATTATTCTAGTGTAATCCCATCCAGTAATAGAGAGCACGTTCCGAGGGCTATAAGCTCATTTGGAATTCATGGATATTAGGAAGACAGCTCATGAAGCCAAGATGAGTGGATTGGAAAGCATCATAAAGAAATAGAGAAAAAACACTCTATGGATATTGGGAAACAAACACAGGATTGTGTACTGTTGGATGACAGCATGCTTATTGGTAAATACATTATAGATCTTCTTCTGGGGCTAGAGAGGACATATGTGGGTGAGAGGACTGAAACATGTAGGACTGTTTTTTGAGGTTAGAAATGATGATGTATTGACAACCAAAGAGGGGTTTAGTCACATTTTATCTGAATCACAGAATTTGGAAGTGAAGTGTGTACACTACCATATTTGACTGTTAATGTGTGTTTAAAATGTAAAATGGAGTGGGTCTCATCATGTATAGTATTCGTGGTACCGTGCATATATGGTGTTAAAAATGTGTTGTAGGCAGACAGTTAAACAAGAGGGCAAAATGTTTTTAGTATGATACAAGATGTGCTGTATGAATTTTACACAAGTATTGTCATAATGTATACAATTAGTGGTTTATTGTAAAGTATTTGTGGTGTTTGCTATGTGAAAGAATGTTTGAATAGATTGAAGCTTAAAATAAACTATTATTTTCTTTGAACCACAAAAAAGGGGGGACACATTAGGAGGAACCTTTGGTTGTTGGTGTGAAAGGGAGTGTTGCGCATCCATTAACACTGTATGTATATGTTACATTTAGGGTGGCTGTGGAACTTGCATACTTGGGGTGAGTAAGGGTACATGTTGGCTAGTCAAGATAGGGTCTGAAAAACCGATTCAGCCGCTCCTATGTTTGGAATGTCAGGAGCATAAATGCAGGCCTGGCCTAGATGGGGTCTACTTAATATTTGTGACGCCACTGTGATTGTGGAGCTAAAATGTCAGTTTATGAACAGGTGTCACTGAGTGCCCCTTTTAAAGCCTGAAGAATTTTGTTTAACCCCTGTGGTCTTGCCTAGAGAGTACTTTGTAACCCTCGTGACAGTGTCTGTCCATTTGATGCATCACCATGCTTTAGTTTTGGGTGAATCCAGCTAGTTATGCATAGTCCGTGTGAACTTGGTGTAGTGTGTTTTGGTGTTGTGTGTCTGTGAGTAGTAAGGTGGGATACCTTTCATCAAGTGTTTCAGTTGACAGGTGGTCACACCTGTTTCCCACACCCCTGAACCCCTATGAATTTGATTGCCACTCAAAAATATAATTGTCCCCTAATTTGTTTTATATGAATTGTATACTCCAATGTAGGGCATAAATACAGATACAGTTGCATCCCCAATTGAATTGCACCCCCCGAAAAAAATAATCGAAAAAGTGATGGGGGGAGTTGGTAAATAGCTGCAGATTATTAAGGGTTTGGTTAATATTTTATATAAAATTGACAAGAACACCAATGTAGGACATAAAGATGCAGTTCAGACCCAATAAATTGAATTGCACCTGCAGAAAAAAATCATAGATAATGCAATGGAGGGAAAGGGTAAATAGCTGCAGGTTATTAAGTGTCCAGTTTATATTTCATATAAAATTGATAAGAAACCTGATGTAGGGCATAGATAAAGATGTAGCTGAAACCCCATTAATTGCACGCCCAAAAATATTCATAGATAAAAAGATGGAGGGGGATTAACTAGCTGCAAATTATTAAGGGTCCAGTTTATATTTTATATAAAACTGATAAGAACTCTGATGTAGTTTACAGATTAGGGACGTACCGAAGTTCGGTTTCGAGTAAGTATTCAGCCAAAGTTCTGCTGAAAATCAGATATTCGACTTCCGCCGACTACTTACTCAAATCCCTTCTCGAAGCCAAAGTTACACCCCTGGAGTCAAACGAAAACATTCACACAGCAATGTACTGATGTTCACAATTACATTTACTGCAATCCTAAATAGTCAATTATATATATATATATATATATATATATATATATATATATATATATATATATATATATATATATATATATATATATATATATATATATATATATATTATCGAGCTCAGCACCAGGATTCGAACGTGTGTTGTTATACGTTGTCTTGCTTCTAAGACAAACGCATTGCCCCTGAGCTATCCTCCCGTCCCAACATGCATGAGTATCAACAGAGGTAAACACACTTAACTCTGCATGAAATGATGTCGGTACGAGAAACTACTCTCACATTTAAATACAAATGTAAGCATCCAGTCCAATGGGAACCAAGCTTGCATTCCCTTTTCTAGCCCTGCTTATTAAGTTCTGGTTGCTCCTACACATGCACGTGTTTGCACTTTTGTGCTGTGGCCTTAGAATGCACATGCAATTATTTTTCAATGATCAGCACAGCACATGGGAACTGAGCTTGCTTTTGCTTTTCTTGCACTGCTTCTTAAGGTCTCGTTGCCCCTAGACACGAGTTATAATTATAAGTAACCAATTACCATTACAATGTACAATGTGATTAATACCCAGAGGTTTCTAAGTGCGGACTCGGGGATCGTAGCTGTGTTGCTCCATGTCAATTTTTGTTCAATGGTCAGCAAAGCACATTGGCCTTTTCATGCCAAATACATATTCCTACCCGTGTACCCAGGGCACACAACTGTGTATGTTGGTACATTAAAATTCTGCAATTATACTGGCAGCAGTAAAGCTACGCGAATGTATGGCTAGGCAATGTACTTTAATATTTGTAAAAAAAACTGTGGTTTCATGTCGGAGGTGCCACGATAAAGGCACACACGAAGGGCATGGGCACACCTTTTGCTGCACAGTACACACATCCGCTGCCAGCTGTAACCTCCTGGTCATACGGGCATGTGTGTGTGGCGGTTGGTCTTGCCATCAGCACAAGTAATTCCACAAATACAATTGTTGCCTAACCATATCATATATATATATGTTGGCGTCCTGTGTGCACATAGGAAGCCTACACATATATGATATGGTTAGGCATCAATCTACATTTTTTCAGTACGTACATTTACACTTCAACACAAGCACACTTCCAAATATACACGTATTTATGCAGAAATACGCGTCTGTAGGCCAGCTGAGCCAGGCAGCTGTCAGATCCAAAGCTGCAGGCCCTCTACCGTGACAATGAGCAGAACAATAGCTAGGGGCTGCCACCATCTGATGAGGTGGGGCATGTTGCACTCTCCCTTTGAATGCAGTCCTCAACCGCCTCTCTTCAGCATCTCCACCATAACAGGGCTTCTTTCTTGCCAGGTTCGGTTCAGGCAATTGGGCATGGTATCCAGTGATTCCCTGGAATATAAAGCATGTAATGCAAAAGCCTCGAAAAAAATGCATTGAAAAATGCATTTTTTTTAGGTAAAGGTTTTATTTAATTAAAATGGTGTAGAGATATCGCAAGAGTTACCAACTCTCGCGAGATCTCGCCACGGCAGCGAGGACAGCCCCCGCGCGCTTTGCGCGCATTAGGGGAGCAGCAGAGGACGCGGCAAGACGCGTCCTGCCGGCTCCTCCGATATTGGGGCCTGGGTGCTTACACTACGAGACATTTCAGTCCCACAGCCCTTCAGCAGTTATTAGGCACGTTTGCCTTGCCGCTTGGCTCTTTAATACTTACATGTTCACGGCAGATGTCCCTCATACAATAAAAGACATCCAGCCATTAATCACGCCTCCTGTCATCTGTGCAAGAGTTTACTACATAAATTGGCGACGAGGATCACCACTGCAACCCACGTGGGAACATGCAAGGAGCGACGCCGCCACCCCCCTTCCTGCAAACTCCAGGTAGACCTGCCATCCCGTGGCCGCAATGGCAACCCCTTTTCACGATGTATGTAGAGGCGCTTGGTGGGGCAGGATTTTCAGCGGCACAGCGTAGGGCTATGTTACTTAATGCCCTGGGAGTGGAAGGGCAGAGGGTGTTTGAGAGTCTCACCCCGATCCCGGTGGCGTGGCACCCAGGGACACAAAAAACACGTACGCGTGGAACACGTGGGATACTATGACCTCAAAAACGGTACGCGATGCACAGGGGGAACCACAGTGGGAAAAAGAGCTTGCGTGACCCTCCGCCTGCCTTGCGTGAAAAAAACAAATCAAAAACACACGTGCTTGTGCGCGTAGGCAACACCCCACCAAAAGAAGAGGTACAGACTGCAGACGCTGTGAAGTAATCGCGTGTGATTCCAGCAGAGTAAACACATGCATATGTCTCCACGAACAGCACACACAGTGGACTGCTGGCCAGCGCTCACCTTTAACCGGTGCTGAAGGCAAAACCTGTGCATGTAATGTCACTTACGGCTGAAATCCAAGCAGTCGCATTCCACTCAAAGAAAGAAAGACAGACACCAGACACGAGAGAGGGGAGAGGAGGTAAGAAAGAACCTCTGACATGCCACAGGTGCACCAGCACGAAACACCTGGCGTTCGATAGGGAGTGCCCAGCCAGAGACAAAGAGTGCTCCATCTGCAAACGCATTGGCCATTTCTCGTTGGTGTGTCGGTGGAGAAACAAGAAAGTTACCAGTGTAAATACGGAGCACAACAGGGAGCGAGAATCGTCCTCAGAAGATGAGGGGAGACCCACAGTCATTATGGTAAACAGCACAAGGGCAAGAAGAGAAAAGCCCCATTGCACAATCAAAATTGACAGTCGAGAAAAAAGAGTTATGGCGAACTCTGGTTCGGACCTCACCATAATACCTCTACGGACATACAAGGAAATGGTGGGAAAAGAAAAGGTCCACGTTCTTACCACACGACACAAACCCACAGTTTTTGGTGGGGCGTCAGTTGAATTACTGGGATATATCAAAGGGAAGGTGGAGTTTAAGGGAAGAGAAACCACCACCAGAGTTTATTTCAGCCACGAAGGCCCAGCAGTACTGGGATGGGACGACCAAGACAAGCTAAAAATCAAACTGGACCCCAGCACAGAAGACCAGGTACTGTCTGTCTGCGCGAGGAATGGGCCCATTGTCAAGACTGACTACCCAAAACTTTTCTTGGAGGAGCCAGATCACATCAAGGGCTTTGTCCATAAAATAATGCTCAAAAAGAATGCCGTCCCAGTCAAACATCGAGTGAGGCCAGTGCCAATCTCAGGAATCAATTGGACAAAATGAGAGCGGAGGGTGTCATTGAAGAAGTTGAAGCGTCAGAATGGCTGAGCCCAGTCGTGCTTATAAAGAAACCGAACTCACAAGAGCTAAGGGTGTGTATTGACCTTCGCAGTTTAAACTTAGAGGTCATCACCGACAACTACCCACTACCGAGCATAAATTAACTCATTCTGTTGATGAAGGAAGCCAAAATTTTCTCAAAACTGGATATGAGAAACGCCTATCACCAAATACAATTGCATGAAGAGTCGAAACCCCTCACAGCATTCATCACACCGTTTGGCACCTATCAGTTCACCAAGATGCCATTCGGCTTATCGTCGGCAGCATCAGCTTTTCAACGCATGATGGATGTCTTGCTACGAAAGGTCAAAAATGTCGCGTATTTCCAGGACGACATCCTTGTGTACGCAGGGGATGAACAAACGCACGATGCCACATTGAGAACTGTCCTGATCAAGCTGCAAGAAGCAGGGGTGAGGCTACGCCATGAAAAATGCATATTCAAAGCGAAAGAAGTCGAATACTTGGGGTACAAAATCTCAGAAAAAGGGATCAGTCCCAAACAAAATTTGATGCATGCAATCATAAAAGCACCGGAACCCACCAGCAAAGACGAAGTAAGATCATTTCTTGGACTGGCGGAGTATTACGCAAAATTTATCCCCAAGTTCTCAGAAACCTCAGCACCACTCCGTGACCTCCTCAAAAAAGGTTCTGAATATTTGTGGCAAGAACCCCAGAAGAAGGCGGTTGAAAGTATAAAACGGCACATCATGGAAGCGCCGTGTTTACAGCCATTTAACCCAGAGTGGGATACAGTCATCACCACGGATGCCAATGCGTACGGACTAGGAGCAGTTCTTATGCAGAAGAAGGGCTACACGGAGCATGTGGTAGTCTTTGCTTCGAAGGCCTTGTCCTCGGCAGAACAGAACTACTCTACCATAGAAAAGGAAATGTTGGCATGTGCATGGGCGGTAGAACATTTTAGAACATATGTGTGGGGCGCGAAATTCAAATTGGTGACAGACCACAAACCCCTCATCCACATGCTCAGCCCGGGAGGTACTAAAGTGTCCACACCCAGATTGGCACGCATTGCAGCAAAACTGCAGGAGTACACGTTTGAAGTGCAGCACATCTCAGGATGGAAGAATTCGCAGGCAGACTGCATGTCAAGATTGCCAGAAGGTAAAGACAAGGCCACCACGTTTCTACAAGGAGAATGCATCGTGGCATCCATCACCGATATAAAAGCACCTGATTATATGGAACTCAGCGAGAAACACTGGTTGGAAGAAGACGGAAAAGACCTGGCTATGGCGAAAATCCGTGAGTGGATCAAGGAAGGGTGGCCAGGTGAAAAAACGATGCCAGAAGGCATGAGACCCTATTGGAAAGTGGCTGAAGAGATATCTGAAACGGTCGGAATAATAATGAAGACGGACCAGATAATCCCACCCGTAGGCATGAGGAGCATCATTCTATGCAGAGGCCTACTGGTGGCCGTCCATGGACCAAGAGATTCGCACCATGATAGAGCGGTGTCATGAGTGCCTCAATAGCGACAAAAGATTGAAACTCAGACAGGCACCCCTAATTCCCACAGAAGTACCAGAAGCGGTGTAGTCAAAAGTGGGCATAGACTTTATAGGACCCCTGGAAGCGATGGCACCAGAACATCGGTACGGCATAGTGCTGGTTGATTACCTATCCAAGTGGGTCGAGGCTGAGTTTGTCCCAAACATTACCACCGCGATTGTGATTGAAGTCCTCACTGAAATTTTTGAAAGGGAAGGCCTCCCCAAGGAAGTAGTAACGGACAATGGGGTACAACTGATCTCACGCGACATGGAACAATTCCTGAGAAATCACAATATAGGCCAAAAGAAGGCGGCCTTGTATCATCCCCAAGCCAATGGGCTTGTTGAAAGGGCCAACAGGTTCATTAAGGGAGCAATCCAACTAGCCACGGCCTCTGGAATGGACCCCCTAAAAACCACTAAGGAGGCCATAGCGGCCCACAGACTCACTCCAAACGGAATCACGCAAATATCCCTGTTTCGAATGTTGAGAGGGAGGAGTGCAGCCTCCACGCTCATACCACCATGGTTATCCAAAGTAAGAGAAGATGAAGCAGTGGACATGTCAGAAGTGGTGTGGAGAATTGAAAACAGCAAGGCACGCATGAAAACGTGCAGTGACCAAAGAAGAAGAACCAAGCAAGCGTCAGACATTAGAGGGGGAGATTGGGTCAAAATAAGACTACCGAAAAAAGACCAAATCACGGGCTCTCGGTTCAGCAGACCCACCAAAGTGATTCACAGGGGAACAAACCATGTCCGCACCGAGGATGGGCGCACATGGAATCTGGAAAGAGTAGCCCTATATCAGAAGAGACAAGAAAGAGCAAGAACCCCGGAGAGATCACATGCTGAAGAAGGAATAGACAATGAGCGAAGGGAAGAACGTGAGCCCGAGAAAAGCTACGGAGAAAGGGAAGAAACAGAGATGGAACCGGAATCACCAATGCCAGAACCAGAACAGGAGCAACAGGAAGATCGCACTGGAAAGGGTGAACGACCTAGAAGAGAGCACAGAAGACCGGTGAGATACAGTGACTATGTTTTGCAATGAACTTCCTTTGCCTCACCAAAGGGAGGTGTGTAGAGATATCGCAAGAGTTACCAACTCTCGTGAGATCTCGCCACGGCAGCGAGGAAAGCCCCCGCGTGCTTCGCGCGCATTACGGGAGCAGCAGAGGACGCGGCAAGACGCGTCCTGCCGGCTCCTCCGAGATTGGGGCCTGGGGGATTACACTATGAGACATTTCAGTCCCACAGCCCTTCAGCAGTTATTAGGCACGTTTGCCTAGCCGCCTGGCTCTTTAATACTTACATGTTCACGGCAGATGTCCCTCATACAATAAAAGACATCCAGCCATTAATCACGCCTCCTGTCATCTGTGCAAGAGTTTACTACAAATGGGTTTTAAGGGGTGAAAAACAGGGGGGGCGCATAAAAAAAAGGAAAAAATAATGCATTTTTCGATACATTTTTTTTAGGCTTTTGCATTCCATGCTTTGGATGTTGAGGCTATCACTAGGAAACTTGGGTATATATACCTCACACAAAAGCCAATTCAATTAACACGATTGATGTATTT